>NC_134701.1:243552566-244805066 GCF_043290135.1 Rhipicephalus microplus | reverse complement strand
ACAAAAGAGGGTTCTGAGAATCTTTGAAGATTTTCGTGGCCCTATACGTGACTTGCGGACAGAACCGCTATTTTCGAAATATCGCATGCTCAAAGCAAGCCAGATTTACTATTTTAAGTTATTTCAGTACATAAAACGCAATAGGCTCTATCAATTGCTGGATTCTCGTGGTTCTATGTACGATTTTCGTACTTACGCTAGAAGGACTCCGAAGACTCGAACGATCTATGGACAACACTCATCTTTTCAGATACCCACGTTTTTAAACAAAATCGACAGCCTCCTAGATATAAATTGTACAGTTTCAAAGCATACAATAGGGATGGTATTGATTGAAAACGACATTAAATTTTCTTGACTATCGTTCTATGTGTCCTCTTTGCCTAAGTAGTATCTTATGCTCTTTGTGTGTGTGTTCTTTTTGTATGCTTCCCTGCGTATATTGTTATTTTTGAATATCTGTTGCAATAGCGATCAGAAATCGCAACTTATATCTATTGGTATTTAAAACATTACGATGGTTATGTATATATTTCTTTACTAGAAATAACATTTTATTACTGTTGTATGTGTTACAGTATTTGCACATGTACCTTTTCTATTTTTGTATATTTTTCTATTTTTTCTGTATCCTGCAAAGTTCTTATGACAGCCTGTCTGCCTCTCTGTATTTGGAGCAAAGGCCCTTAGTGAGTCTTTCAGCCTTTTACCTTCGCTCCGTTTTCTGTACTGGCACAGAAAGAAACAAATAAAGAAAGAAAAAAGAAGTTCCACGCAGGCCTGTTGTTTCTTTCTTCTTTTTTTTTCGTCAAAGCAGCGCGCAACACTTCTACTTCGCTATCATAAACCTCATGCGGGCACTCACGAGCACACGGGTGATGTACGCGAGAAAACACAGCAGTAGCTCCGTCAGGTCTCTTGGCAATTAGCGCACTCCATCATGGCTGTCCCACTGCCGCTTTGATGGGCTTGCGGCGCATTGACGTTGTCCGCACACGTGACTCCGCTGTTGGACAGCACTGCTCTCGTTGTAATTGGACACTCGCGAAAAGAAGGCTTATAAGGGCAATGGCAGATTAGCATTCCACAATACTGCAAGGTTTTCTCTTTCGACTACTTTGTTTGCACATGCTTACCTATTAGCGCCATTGCAAAATGAGAGCCGAGCCACGCAGTCAACTGAGCGCAATCTGTTTCTTTCTAATACGGCGCCTATCATCGCGTTAATTAACTTTTGAGGGCACTTTCCTGTTATCCAAAAACCACTTACGCCTTCTACTGCACCGGTTTGCCGCGTTGCGTTTGCGCGGTGAAATGTGCTGTGCACATGGAGTGGCGTCAGGTCTTATATGCACTTTTAGAAAACGAGCGTGTGGGCAACCGTGAGTAACCTCCCCCAGCCAAAGGAGAATACATGGAAGTTGGTATACCTTGTGTATACCAACTTCCAAGTGTAAAATTGATATACCTTGTGTGTTGTTCTCCTATGACTTCGATGGATGGAAGTGTACAATAAATGTTTTGCATGTATTACATATCTAAGTGATAACATACATGCAGATGAATGAACAGGTAGTGTGATCACTTCTGGGCTCTCAAATGCTACTGCAGCAAGTGAAATCACGGGAGTGATTTAGTGAATACGCGTGCTTTACTGAGACATACGAACTAGTAAATATCGTAATTGTAGCCTGATGCTACAAATTAGAAAAAAATATTAGGTCACCTTTGCACTAGGGGTACCATGTCTGAGGGAAGTGCGGTGATGGGCAGGATTGTTTCTTTTCCATTTTTTTCTTTTCTCCGCACTTTCTTTCTTTCCTTTTTCCTTTTTTCTGCCTTGTTATCTCTGTATATTTCAATTTGTATATTTACTCTCTGTTTATCTATATTATTATCTCTTTTCCATTCTATCTCTCCTGCTTCCTCTTTTTTTCCTACATTTTTAGGTGGTTTCGTCAAGGTTACGCCAAGTGCACTAGTCCTTATTTAATTTCTTTTTTGTGGATGATGAAAAATGATTACGACCAAGGCGCGCAAAGAACAAGAGGAAGAAGACTTCCTGACACGAGAGCTCGCTCAATATGCTACACATGGAGCGTTCGGTCAAATTACGACGACAGCATACTACAGAATACAGTGTATGACGGCGTATAACAGCACGGCCCCATAAACTGCTCCGAGCTTCAAGACGCAGCACATTTCAGTGTTTCCAACTTTCCGTCGCATCGCCCGAAGGAAACTGCCGGGCTTTCAATTAATTTTGTTCATTCATCAGCAATGCGCAGTCTACTACACTGTCTTAGCAGAGTTTTTTTTTTTTTTTACTTTCTCAGGGCGCAGTACAAGAGGCAACGACATTGGCACAGGATGAGCGGTGAGAAAATTAATGTCTCCTCCCGGGTCCACTTATCCGTGTTTTATCTTGCGCTGTTTTAACAGTATATACATCGATAACCTGGAATTCACACTCCATTAAGCTGTCGTGAATACAGAAGCATGCCACCACACATCGAAGAATAGGTACACGTTCATCGTTTCTTTCTCAACTCACCAATCTCTTCCCAGCGATACTTCTGCAGGTGTCACTGGGCAATACGCCCAACCACCTCGAGACGATAAAGTTGCTCGAACAATGGTGGAGGCGACGGCTCGACAAAGGAGTATTTGACGAAGCCGTGCTCCATGAATAACTGTTCTCCTCGCGAGGCAAGGAAAAATGCCATCCTCCAAATAGGCACCTCGTGGTGCGCGCTCTGCCGAAGGATTCTATTCAGCTAAAGCGAAGAGGCTTCGAAAGAGTACGAATAGAATACGTTTCACCATTTCTCACCACAAAATTAAACCAAGAAGAGTTGAGTTTTGGAGCTAAGCGTAAACATCGAAAGAAGCTATAGCGGGCGCGCGTCACGCCGTTACGGCGCTTCCTGCACTAACGTCATGATGCCACTCTATTACAGCAGTGCCCACCTCTTTTACCCTCCATACTTCCGGTCACAGCTGCTTTTGATAATTCTACTTCGCTTATTTGATGTAAAGCGGGCTCAATTCGGCCCCTGAGAGAAGAAAATCAGCCACGACACGTTGTTCAAAGCAGGCGCCCGGCGCAAGCACTTTCCTCTTGAAGTAAATGAATTGATGCAATCAAGATTGTCGGAGACAGCCATATTGGAGAGAATATTTCTATAGTTACTCTATTATACTGACTATTTTTATTTGGCTAATTTGCCTGTTCATACAGTTTGCGATTGGGGTAATGAATGAGAGAGAGTACCAAGAAATGCGGCACGTGTGGAGATCGAAATATGTGATAACGGTTCAAGAACCCAGAAAGTGGATTATTTCTGCCAGTCACCTGTGGAAGACCACGCTAACAAAAGGGCTACCCTCAGGTGAACGTTGAAACTTTAATTATTATAACATTCAACGGCTGATGGACAGCAAATGCCTCGTTTAAGTCTCCGAACGGCGCAAAATGATAAGGCAAGGAATTCTGACTGCAGAAGCGACATGTAGTTAAAGAACTCCAGGTGGTCCAAATTTCCGGAGCCCTCCACTACGGCGTCTCTCATAATCATACGGTGGTTTTGGGACGTTAAACCCCACAAATCAAGCGACATATAGTCAGCGCTTAAGCAATAAATGTATTTGCATCACTTAGGCAACTTGTGGTGATGTTTCAAATTTTCTGTCGTGGACACAAACGATGGGAACACAAACAAAGCACAACTGAGCGCAAGAAAATTTTCGTTCGTGCATGCTACAAAAATATTTAAATATGAATCCATATCGACTTACTCAGCTACCAGTTTTACAACGTGTGGTAACACTCTAGTTGTCATTAATACCCATAGTCTACATTATCCCACCTAAGCAATCAGTGCCACCCTCAAATGTACGTTAGCCTCCATTAGCCTACACTCAGCCATCAGTTTACCCAAGACTAGCCATTTTTCACGCACCATTAGCCGACATTGGTGTAACAGTGCAAAGAGACGCCAGTATAAACACCTAACGTGCGGAAGAATCAATAGGCGGTATAGAGTTGAATGACGAAGGCTGGCAGAGTGACCATGAGATGTTAGCACAAACACGACATCATGTCGTGACCTACATTCCAAATTCATGCCACGTGATGACAATATTCGATGCATATATACCACGAGATAGCACGTCACTTCTGCTATGTAATGTACGTGTGTGTTTACATGTTGCGATGTGAAATGATGGCATATCACATAATTACCACTACGTACGGCATGTATATCATCATGCTTCAGTGCTCGGACTTAATACATAGTGTTTGTGACAAAATACATATGGCATATGTTTGCCATTTTTTCACGTCAAAAATATTGCACACATGATTGATCGCTTATGTATTACGTGCGAAAACGGGGATCCCCATATATATAATGACTTAGCATGCCATAGAATGACTATATAGGCATATATATAATGACATGCATATATACTATGACTTAGCATGTCAGTTCTGCTGTGTATTGTTGGGGCACGCCGTATTGGAGAGCTTCTCAAATTTTGGCCGTTTGGTGTTCTTCGGTGCGCACTGAGATTGCGCAGTACACGGACCTCTAGAATTTTGCCTCTATTGAAGTACAATCATCGTGGGTGGGACAAGCCGAACACCGTAACCACTGTTGCCAAGCCTTTAATACCCAAACGTTCACGTTAAAAAATAAAGAAAAATACGCTGAGTTCACATCACCACGCGAGCCACCCATGGCTTTGTTTCCTCTTCCGCACCAAGCGCATTCGTATCTCCTATTGAAGCCGATTCAGAGTGAAGTACAAAGGGCAAGTGAAGGTGAGGGCAATGTCTCTCTCTCTCTCTTTCCTTTTATTGATGCTGCATCAGAAATTCTCGAAGCCTTCGGCTTCCTCGCTGCTGCACACCATTGCTGTCTTCATCCATAAATCTGCTGCGGGGGCGAAAACAGCGTGGACAGCGTGTAATTGGATTTTCGTGACCGCCCGCACGCTTTCTCGCGATCGATGCAGATTTGGTGAGAGAACTGAAAGAGGGGAAAACAAATAAACCTGGACATTCGCAGACACGCTTGCATGCGCTGTCTTGCTCGGTGGGAACGCAGCTGTAAAGGTGGAAGGTAGTCAAGGCAAGCATTAGGTCAAGAAATGCTGGGGCAGACAAAGCACCGCAGCACTCCGTGAAAAGCTCGAAAAGAGTATTTGGGGAAACCCTGGAAAGCCGTGAGAATGAGTGAAGCGTAAAAAAGACCCACCTTGCTCGAGACGAAAGAACGTTAAGTAAGGAAGGAGCGGCAGTTTGACAGTTCGATATACAGTAGGCAAACGGGCTTGTAAGTACATTATTCACATGTAACCGTAAGGGTAACAGCAGCGACGGGCGTCTCTCTAAAGCGTGACAACCTGTTTGACAGGCCGTACGCCCATTTGGTTGTTTGTTCTGGAGACACTTTCTTTCATTTTTTTTTACCTATAGCTATACTTCTTGGTTGCCCGGCGGTGGTGCACAGTCCCAAAGGAGGTGTCTCTGGGTGGCTCGCGCTTTCTTGCAGTGTTGGCATACATCAGTGGTGTAAACCTCCGGGCAAACGTGTTTTGCCCAGACGGAGGTCCATATTGCTTGTACTTACAGCTGCCGTAGTGTGGCTGCTTCTCTGCGTAACCAAGAAGTAATGCCAACTGCCATAAGCAGCAAAATTATCAGCCGAGAGCCAGGCAATCAAAGAGACGTGGTCCAGCACGTGCTTGGCATCCTGGAACGGCAGCGGCCGAAAGCGGCGCCCCCATGGGTTTGACGCGAGTAGGTTGCTGCTCCGGGACGTCCGAGCACGCTAGTGTCTCGCTTTAATCCCCCTACACCTTCCCCCTTTATGCCGGATCGTCAATAAAGTTGTCTCACTCACTCACTACCTATAGCTATTATTGTTTTCTATGAGCCATCGTAGTTACGCATTTCATCCTCCCGCTCCTCCTCTTTTATTACTATTTTTTTATCCAAATACAGCCGAAAGATAAAAGTCTTCATACCACATATGCCTCACAATACATTGCCACATTTTTTATTACGATATCAATTATACGGAGGCTCTCGGCGTGTTTCGACCGTCGTGATCATGTTTCGTATGAAATCCTTATTGGTAACATCACCCCCACCCCCCCCTCCACATCCCATGTTCGCACACTTTATTACGGCTTGCGCGTCGGGTCTACTTCCCACCTTTAACCACCTCGAGTTCATGGTATATGCTTGTTTACTGTATTCATGGCACTGCGACCCAACGCTCGCTAAACCTTTCTAAAACCAAGGAGGTTACGCTGAGCGAGTATAACGTAGCAACCCTTTCTCGTCAGATAGTGCTCAATGTACATGCCAATGGCTGCTAATGAGGAATGAGAAACAGGAGAATTCGGATTTTGGTTAACGCACACGCTGCGAGTTTTTCATTGTTCAACAACGCACAGGAGAAATCTCCCACCGGCACCACCTTGCAGGTTAATGCGTAATACATGTACGCACTACTACGAGGGACGAACGGGTGCCGCTTTAAGGAGCTTCGCCCGTAAAACGCTGGCGCTGGCGATGAACCAGCTGAAGAAGAGATGAAACGAGGCGGCCATCTCCGTCTGATAAAAACGCCACGCCGGCGCGATAGGCGCAGCACATTCGCAGCGAAAGCTAGAAAAGCGACATCTCAGAGCCACCACCACCACCACCACCACCACCACCACCACCACCACCACCACCACCTCCTCCTCCTCCTCCTCCTCCTTCTCCTCCTCCTCCTCCTCCTCCTCCTCCTCCTCCTTCTCCTTCTTCTTCTTCTTCTTCTTCTTCTTCTTCTTCTTCTTCTTCTTCTTCTTCTTCTTCTTCTTCTTCTTCTTCTTCTTCTTCTTCTTCTTCTTCTTCTTCTTCTCATCTCATGGCTCTTACCCAATGCTGGATATTGACTGAGTGTTACGTGAATTTGTTTTTTTCACCCAATGAGCGCTTTTTCAAAGCACTTATTGGGTAAATATTTCAAGCACACAGGCTTCGTACCCACTAGGGCATTAATAATGAACTTTTGGGTAGTAGGCTGGCATTCACTTTGCTGTTTTCGTCATTCTTCTCAGAAGCGTGGTATCCGCTAAACACTTGCAAGGAATTTCGTGCCAATTGTCCATGAAGTGGCTGACGAGGATAAGGAAATATGGCTGAAGTGGGTATGCGCCACAGTAATAGAGGAACAAGAACAAGCTTTTGTGATGATTTGAAGCATTGTACGGCCCACTGGTTATGCTATGCGCACTGTGCGACGACTGGTTGGTCTTTCGCTGTTGTAAAACGCTTTATAAGTCGTATACACGCGATTGATTTCCCGACATAAAGCCAGCCTAAAGCAAGTTTGACAACAAATCACAAGCACCGGTGTAGCTCAGTGGTAGAATACTGGGCAGGCACCCAGCGGACCCGGGTTCGAGCCCTAACGTGCCATTGGGATCCGTCCTGCACCAACTCCACATCCCACATCTGGAGACCCGGAAATCAAACTAACCACACCACCATGGCCGACTCGGAAGACATCACCGCTCTCCACCACCAGGTGCAACAACTCCAATAAGAAATACTGACCCAGCAACAGCAGCAAGCTCACAACGCTTCCACAAACGAGGTCGTGCACACCGGCCACGCTGAGAACTTCAGGAGTCCCGTAGAAGCCACCCCGCACGCTGCTTCCTGGTTTGTTGTCATGCTTCCACCGTTTTGGGCACACTCACCCTATGACTGGTTTGGCCAGGTTGAGGCCGAGTTCTCCCTGGCGCACATCAACCAAGACCGGACCCGCTACGACTACGTCGTCGCCCACTCGGACACACGTTACGCCAACATGGTCATGGATACACTCGCAAACCCGCCAACGGCTAACGCGTACGAACACCTGAAGACCGCACTTACGTCAATTAGCACTCTCAGAAGAACAAAAGATGTGTCAAGTGCAGTCCTTTGAGCTGGCTGAGCGCAACCCTTCGCAACTGCTGCGCACATGCGTGCGCTATCGGGCATCATGCACGTACTGGATTCTTTCCTGTGATTGCTGTGGCTACAACGACTCTTGCCACATGCACAGGCGAATCTGCAGGCACAGGTCAGGCTACCTCTCAACGAACCCTCGGAAATTGTTGATAGCGTCGTCGAGGCCTCGTTACCACAGTTGTCGCCCGCTACCCAGGATGTCATCGCACCACTAAACACCACGCAGCTTGCGCGCCGTATTGACATCGATCGACGGCTTACCTCCATTCAACACCAGGGTGAATGCCTTCCGATGCGACAGCACCACCATTCGCCAAGCCGCGACCGTAACACCACCTCATTGCCCCAACCTGACATCAGCGGTCCGTGCTACTACCACCGACGCTTCGACGACAAATCCCGGCAATGTCGATCACCTTGTTCCACAGGAAATGCGGACAATAACAACGGCAGCTCGTAGAGACGATCACAAGCAGCCAACCCGGAGGCTGTCGCATCTTCGTCACCGACCAAATCGAGAAGCAACGTTACCTTGTCGACAGCCATTGTGACAGTTCAAAGCCGCCATTATGTGCCACCCGGACTCAACCTGGCTCGAGGCCATCCCAGCTGTCATCCTCGGTCTTCGCGCCACCTTCAAGCCGGATATCCATGCTACACCACCAGAGATCGTCTAATGGAAACCACTCCAACTGTCACGTGAATTTCTCGAAGCCATACAGCGCTACGACGTCAGACCCCACCGACTTTGTCACCTGGCTTCGACGCACCATCGCTGCCTTACGCCCGTCCCCTGCAGCCCACCATAGCAAGCCCACACCTTTTCTGTTCAAAGAGCTAGCTAGCATCGTGCACGCATGCTTCTTCCGCAACGACACCGTCCGATGGCCTTTCCAGCCACCCTACAGCGCACCCTATCTAGTCGTCCATCGCGACGACAAGAACTTCACCTCGCGCTTGAGCGGGAACGACGTCCGCGTCTCGATTGACCGACTCAAGCCCGCATTCATCGCGGCAAACGAACGTGGGAGCGCCACTCTTTCAACTGGAGTCCTTGCACAGCCACCGAAGTCGCAGCCCGCTTCTTTCACGACACGCTCTGGACGTCTGGTACGCCTCACAAATTTCTACAGACCCTGAGGGCTCTGCACTCCGTGAAGAGGTTATGTGGCAACCCACTGCGCACAGACATATGCAGCCTCCGTCTCGTCACTGATTAGCCCGGCCTGACACAGCCACTTGCTTCCACACGCTTCCGATAAAAGACAGCGCCACACAGTGTCACCGGAGGGTTACGTCACCACTGCTGGCTATATAAGTTAAACTATCAAGCTTAGTTCCATGTTTGTTTCTCTAACCATTCGAAGCGCATCATCGGCATGCTTGCCCTGCTGTAGCTACTACGTTAATAACAACGTTACGCATCATCGGCATGCTTGCCCTGCTGTAGCTACTACGTTAATAAACAACGTTACGTTTTATGTTGGGATCCATACTTCAGTGAACCCACATCCCACTATGTATTCATCATATACAAGTGCCGCCATCCAACGGACATTCTAAGGACCGCTGTTTCGGGTATGTGCCACTGGTGGCTACATACAACATCGGAGGATGGACAGACCCACACCCTAAGGAGCTTCGCCCCTAAAAAAAAAAGGGGGCACTGGAATAGCTCAGTGGTAGAATACTGGTATACCATGGAGGTGACCAGGTTCGAACCCAGCCCCGCCGCGGTGGTCTAGTGGCTAAGGTACTCGGCTGCTGACCCGCAGGGCGCGGGTTCGAATCCCGGCTGCGGCGGCTGCATTTCCGATGGAGGTGGAAATGTGGTAGGCCCGTGTGCTCAGATTTGGGTGCACGTTAAAGAACCCCAGGTGGTCTAAATTTCCGGAGCCCTCCACTACGGCGTCTCTCATAATCATATAGTGGTTTTGGGACGTTAAACCCCACTTATCAATCAATCAATCAGGTTCGAACCCAGCTCCATCCTGGACATTTTTCTTTAATTTCATTTTCTTTCCTTATTTCGAGCGATAGCGGTTACAGAATGCTGTCGCATCGGAAGGCATTCACCCTGGTGTTGAATGGAGGTAAGCCGTCGATCGATGTCAATACGGCGCGCAAGCTGCGTGGTGTTTAGTGGTGCGATGACATCCTGGGTAGCGGGCGACAACTGTGGTAACGAGGCCTCGACGACGCTATCAACAATTTCCGAGGGTTCGTTGAGAGGTAGCCTGACCTGTGCCTGCAGATTCGCCTGTGCATGTGGCAAGAGTCGTTGTAGCCACAGCAATCACAGGAAAGAATCCAGTACGTGCATGATGCCCGATAGCGCACGCATGTGCGCAGCAGTTGCGAAGGGTTGCGCTCAGCCAGCTCAAAGGACTGCACTTGACACATCTTTTGTTCTTCTGAGAGTGCTAATTGACGTAAGTGCGGTCTTCAGGTGTTCGTACGCCCAGTGCCGGCTGAAGGCAACTGTGTCACCAAAAACGGCCCTTGTTGTGGTTTATAACGACTTTCGAAGTAACAATTGTAGGGAAGTTAACTGAAAAACGTCCAGTTCGCTAAACTGCTCGGCAAAAAAAATAAAGAGAGAGGGAGTGAGAAAAGTGATCGTTTTAATTAACAATCTCGAAGCTACAACATACAGTTACAACCTCGAAGCGGCGCACGTAATTATTACGCGTATATCTCGCAGGCCTACATATCACTAGAAGCGTACTAAGTAATGAATAAGTTCAGGGGAAGATGGAAGCTGAAAGAGATGAATTTTCGAACACGAGGAGCCGCTGTAGCCGCGTCGGAGAGACGCAAACCACTAACTAAGGTTGCCTTTAGCTTATACGTCTTTTGTCACATCATTCTAAATATAATTTCATTTGACAGCATGGCCGCTGGCCTCACTGGACACTTACTTTCTCGACATAACCGTTAGACACACTGAACACGTTGTGCTGACGGATATGCCTGATGGATGTGCATAAAGGAAGTAATATTGCCACCCGAGTGCAACATCGTGATAATAACAAGTAGCATGACACAGCAAGCTCGTGCAACACAGCTAAAAACTTCTTTATAAACAACTCCTCCTCAAGGCATTTCAGCTGATTTTTGTGCTTTTCATTCTTTTTATATGTTATATGCTTATATAAAACTGATGGCTTCATTTTGGGCAGTTGTTGATGTGATTGTTGCTAAATAGTGTTAACGCTTCAATAAATTGAAAAATGTTTCAGCATGAATATTATATCTTCCAGATCGAAATCGGACAGTCATCGCCCTCCATCTACCACTGGATACTTTGAGACATATGTGGTAAAATGTATATGGCATGAAAGAGCGTGCCGAAAGGAGACGGCAAACGAAAAGTCCACATACACAACGCTAACATTTGGTTTGTTATCCCGAGACAATCTATAAATTGGGAATCATGGGACGTCACAGCAAGGTTAAAGGAAACGCCCGACTATCAAGGTTTTTCACCGTTACTTTTGAACTGAACCTTCGAGGAAACAAATTGCTTTTTGTGAAGCGGCAACGGAAGATCTGACACTTTCTTGATGTATTTTGTGAACCCCGAATGCTTCCCGCAGTTCTCAGTCTTCCCGCTTACCGGCACATCGCTCTGCGCTCTTCGAATGAATATCGGCACGCACAGTCTCCGTCATGCTCATCAAGAGTGCTCCCGGTAATACTTAGAGCATCGCATGCATGTTCACGTTCGTAGACAAACACTGAGGCACCGCCACGCCTGACCTACGTAGGAGTGTCCACACGACAACGGTATCTCTTCTACGTGCGACATCTGAGATTCTACTGGGAGCACTCTTGCCACGAATGTTGCCCACTGCATTTGTCGATAATCATTCTAAGAGTGCAGAGAGCTAGGCCTTTACACGGACAGGTCAAGACACGACTGATATAAAGTGTTAATGTGGGCTCGTCGCTATCGCACTGAACTTTGGATAAACAGTGCTGCAGGCGGACAAAGTGGGTTCCTAGTCAATGCGGAATTAAGGGAAATGAAATGGCGTATGAGTTGGCGGAAACCGCTCATAATTCTACGCAAACGTGCCTCATTCCGGTATCTCAATATGATGTGAATAGAATTTTAAAAACAACAAAACGTGAATTATGCCTGTGTACCTGGTTCACAGACAAAACAAAGGAATCGATCATATAATCTGTTGATCCTAGTCTTCAATACCAATTAGACCGTGACCTCCCAAGACGTATCAACACACTCATTCATCGCCTACGACTCGAAACTGCTTACACAAAGCACTTCCTACTTCGTATTCAGCGTGCAACATCGTCAGAATGTTCATGCGGCCACGACGACGAGGATATCTGTCACCTCTTGCTCGACTGTCCGAAACACGACACACACCGAAGGCGACTAGAACAGCAACTGCATAGGTTATATCCCGAGCGGACATTCGGGTTGAATAAAATACTAGGCCCATGGCCATCCAAAACAAACGGCAAAGCAATGAAGGTGCTGCAACAGTTTTCGAAGAAATGAAGATTTGTGACGAATACTGAGCGGACAAAAGTTAAAAGTGAGCGTGTCGTCTACGTGTTTGTTCTGCCCATATAGGAGAACTTTTGCTCTCACCCATGTAGGACGGTATAAATGTATATATATGGTATTGTTGTTTTATGTTTTTATTTGTACCAGTTAATTGGAAAGGGGTAGCCGTCGCCAAGTAATGGTGACAAAAACTCCTTCGTTTATTGCCTATTTCAATACTAAAAAAAGAAGGGACAGGACCGATCGCTGACTGACAACAACGAGTTGTTATTTCGCCGCAGTGGTATATATACTGTAATAATACTGATTGTTGGCCTAGTTGGTATTTACTTAATGGCATGATTTGGCCGCAAAAGAGACACACACAAGAAAAGGAACACTCAAACGACAAGCACAAACGACAAGCACAGGCCGCCTGTGCTTGTCGTTTGAGTGTTCCTTTTCTTGTGTGTGTCTCTTTTGCGGCCAAATCATGCCATTAAGTATATATACTCCCCCCCCCCAAAAAAAAAACAAAAAAAACATGCGTGAGGATTACATTCAATAGTCTAGATAATCACGCTTTTTCTTGAGCACGTTTACGAATGCCATGCTGAGAGATGATTGATTGCACTTGTGTATCTCGTAGACCTCGTAATCTCGAAAGGACTCGTAGGTTCACGTGGATCTTGTAGATTGGTAATCAGAAAAGAAATAATGCAGCAAATATAAGAAGAGCGGCATGAGTTGGCATCATCACCGAAGCAAAGCCCCCCCCCCCCCCTCCCCGTCCTGCCCTCTTGCTTGGAGATCTTCTCGCATCAAGGGCGCCATAATATCATCTCTCACGTCTACGTACGCCATCAGGCCTGACTAATCACAACAGAGTATGAATTTCGAGAGCAGTTCCACAACAATACACAAATTTTTGGGTTGTGTTCTGAAACACGGTAGAAATAAAATGCAGTTTCGCGTGAAGGGCAAAGCAGCTACAGTGACATCTAAGTATAACTCCTCAGACAATTCCGTATAGTTTTCGATGGGTACTTAATAAACAAGACGACTGGGTGGAAGCCCTCAGAAGTGGCGATCTCCATATGCAACTAAAGGCTGTTCAAAGGGCCCGCGAACGGGCGGAGCACCATGGTCTTTGGGCCCCAACGCGGGCACAGCCTGCTAAAGACCCAAATAATGTTTGTTGACTGACTTACTTCACAGGGCAAAATATTGGTGCCATGGCGGCAAATTTTAAATCAAACAATTGCTTTGCCTTCTGATAACCATTAGTCTTGTATTGGCGTACACGTTTGCTACACCAGACTCCGCTAGCTCGCTTCACAGGTATGCCCTTAATGACAGTGACCTCACAATCGCAAGGGCGCGAGTAGACGATCGAGAAGGCGATGCGCAAGCTGCCATTTTTTATGTGTGTGTTTTGGTACTTGATGTCATCACAACTAGCCATACTGCTGCGTGAGATCACGAAGATTAGTACACTGGCCTGACGTCAAGTTTGTGTCGATGTCAGTCGGTGCACCGCGAGAAGTTTGACATTAATATATAAAAAAACGAGGCATCTTATAAGCATTTGCTGAGCGTCACCTTACCTGAGAGCTGTCTCTGTATAAAGTAGATTTGTATGGCAGAGTAAGCTCACCCCCGAAAAAAAAGCTGTCCCTAACACTTTAAGGCAACATGCTGGTGCGAGGCAGCTTGCCACTGAAGTGCTGAGGCACCTCAGAAACAGCAGCTTGGCACCAACACACCTGTCACAGCGCTCACGTAAGTAAAGAGCCTCATTAATTAAAATTGAAGAAGTTTGCCGAGCAGGACATCTATCAACCTAGAGACGGTAAATCTGTTAACAACTGAAATGGCATCCATAGGGATAAACGACGCTTAGAAGGCACGTCCATCATTAAGCTACAGATGCGTGCCTCGAGTGATTGGTTGTTTGTTTCCCCTCGTGTTCGTTTTGTGAGGCTCTTGCCGTTTGCCAATACAATAAACTTTTCATCTGGTTCGTTAATGTCTCTAATAGAAGTTTTGTTACCGCTCTGGTTACACTGTATACGTATGTGTGCCTGTGCTTGGTTGGTTCTTTAAACTTGAGTCCGGCTATATAGTACGACAACTCATTCAGCAGCAGCAGCAGTGTCAACGCCTATTTTTGCGGCAGTTATATCTCGTTGAACGGGCTCCGAGCGTATAACAGATACAATGAGATGTTGAGTTTCTGATGCCGAAAAAAAAAAGGGGGGGGGGGGAGAAGAAAGTGATCTCAAGACACAAGCTGCTTCTCTTTTCCGACCCACATTGCGGAAGCACCACGGGAAAAGAACCACGGCCAGACACCTTCGAGAACGCAAAACATCGCATCTTTCTGTACTCCTTTCTTTCCTGCACGTTTTTTTTTTCTCTTCTTTGGTCACTGTCGTTGGAGCAGCGCCTGTATGGCCGCCATCGTGAAAAGTCCCAGACCATCACGCCCGACCTCACAGACACGCCTTCTTCTCAGAGAGCGCATGCACCACTCCAGCTACTATACGAGGCGTTAAGAATGCATAAGGTATACGGCTCATTGGCCTTTTATCGCCACATGAAGCCACTCTAAGTTTTACCTTGTTTCTTTATATATATATTTATATATTTAGAGTCTTGAAGCTCGCCTTTCTGCCCCGCGTTTCCACAACACGGTAGTGTTCCGATAAGCGGACCCCTTTTCTCCAGCTTCACTTAAAAAGCGAAGTATAAGCGACCGCTCATTCCAATTTTCTACAGATAACGCTAAAACCTTCTGCAGCATATTTTACCGTTTGTTAACACACAGTGCCTATTTAGAAGCTTACCTCCTTAGCACTGTATTTGCTGTCGTCACTTTTATTGCGCAATACCAGCTGCTTTCTTTCTTGTTCTTGTTTTCTTTCGTAGCGACAGTACGTGCGAGTACGTGCCACCTCTCTACCACCGTGCGTTGGGCGTCAACTTTAATATATACACACAGCGGCCTGTCTTCGGAAAGAGCCTCTACCGCTCTCGCACCTCCCTTTTATTCTCTTTCCCCCTTTACCGTCGATGCTCGTTTAAATTTTCAAGAGAACGCCCCATGTTTACGGTCGGGTCATTTTGGTGCTTGTAAAATTACCTCAAACTGTCGGGAGATGCCCCTTGCATAGCGAAAAGCCCCCTTCAGATTCTCTTTTGCTCGTTCTTCTCATAGACGCAGTTCATTTTCTTACTTTTTTGTTTTTGTTTTGCTTTGTTGAAGAATAAGACCTCACAAATCATTTGCCCCATGAAACCGCTTGTGAACCTGGCCCGCGCTTCTGACCCCCGGCTTGAGCCAACGGCTCGGGAAGGAAGTTAGGACAGCCAGCGAAACCACACCATTCGGCTCAGGTGCGGTGATCTTCGTCCGTTTATAGCGCAGCTTTGTCAGATGACCTGGGTAAGTCAAAATTCATCTTTTCGTTGTGCGCAAGAACTCTCAGTGTGTATATGCCACAGACATTGGACAAGGAATGAGATTGACAACCACCCATTCGCATCAAGAAGCCACGAAGAAATCCGTACTGGTTGCTCGGAAACAAATCTTCTTATGAGTTGCTCAAGAATGCGTCCTGATCCATGAATCGCACCCGGGACCTTTCCAGGACGGTCGCTCTACCGATCGAGCTAACCACTAAGCAGTGCAAGGACAAATTATTTGACAACGCAAAGCTCATGAACAAATTTTAAATCCTGTATTTATCTTCTGTATATTTATTTTCCTGTATATGTATTTATGCATGTTCGCTTGATGATCCTATACATTGCTACCAACTGTATGCTTTGAATATTTTTTGCTTATTTCACCCCCTCCCCCCACTGTAATGCCACAAGGCGCTGTGGGTCTCACATAAATAAATAAATAAATAAATAAATAGCATTGCAAGTAGAGGAGGAGGAAGGAAAGGAAGTAAGGTGACCCAGGCGCGCGTCTTGTTTACGATTGTACGCTGGAGAAAGGGAATTTAGGGATAAAAAGAGAGCGATACCAATGCGATGGGCTGGCATAATTGGTACATGAAAACCAGCGCGAAACACAGAACACTGAGAAAGAAATAGCGAGACAGGCTGGCACTTACAACTGATCAAAGTATGCTTTAAACGCAAAATTATACCCGCCGGCATTGACAGGACGCGCATGCATGAGGCTGCCATGCATCATAAAAACAAAATCTTAGAGTTATCAGGGCGTCTAGAAAGGTCCTCTTCTTTACAGGCAGGTGCACTGACGTGTGCCTGGCACAGTTGTTTCTTACTTAATGTAGAAAGCTTCGAGAAGCTCCCCTCCTCTCCGGCCTTTTGTCTTTCCACGACCCATACGCTTCTGTTGTTGCCAAGCACAGGATAGAACCCACACTGCCTGCAGCGTTTTTGAAGATGAGCACCATCATTCGCATTAGGGAGAGAGGCTTTGTATTCCCTGAGTCAATCATTAGGTTGGCCGATGTCTTCAGTCCAAGCTAAGCACCCTGGAAATCAGCGACTCCTTCACTGTCGAGAGATCCTCCAGTGTAGTCGACACCTTAAAAGGTGGCCATCCGGGCGCGAGTTTAGGATTTTCGGTGGATACTGAAGAATAATATTACTCCGTGCCGCATGATCAACTCCTATTGGTGGTGCGTAAATTCTTAGAGGGCAGTGGTCCAGCGTTATACAGAGCATTGCCCCCCTTTTTCAATGGAAAGTTTTTAAAGACTTTTATGCCACTCACAAAAATCTGCAATTTTAGACTTTCCAAGTACAAAAAGAAGGAATATATATAAGCTCCGGTATAACATCTTTGTTGACAAACTATTCTTTGGGCTAAAATCGACCGCATGTAAGCGATAGCCAGGACGGCAATCCGTGGTCAAGATTTTCAGGTGCGTGGATAATTTTTGCTGCTTGTAAATTAGTCATCTTGCATTACTCCCGTATCTGTGGCGACAGATATTCTTAGGTGCTGCAGTGCTTGCGCTGTGTCCCTTCCTTTAATTTATGAATTCACACAAAGCAATTCTATAGGGTTTATAGACTTCAATTTTTTTGCTATGTGGACATGCATGTGGGCGGGACATATGCACCACCCTCTAAAAAAGACATCCTGTCAGACAGCTCGTATCACTCAAGGCTAACAAAAAGGGCTATAGCAATGTCTTGTTTTAAGAATACGTTGCGAAAGAGCTACTTTCACACAATACAGGTGAGTGTAGAACAAGAAAGTAGACTGAAGTAAGTTGAGTTCCCGGACCATGTGACGCAAGCGGTTGCAGAGAAGCTGCTGAAGAAAAGCAGGAAATATGACGCTGGGCGGAAGCGGTTAGCGCCTCTGCATATCCGTGGGATCAAAATAATATTGCGGTAATACCATACGTGCACAAACTACAGCACAAGATCAAGAAGGTGACGACGAAACATGGCAAGCACATAGTATTCTCGGCTCCACGTATGTTTAGTGGTCTTTGCAGTCGTATCAATTGCCTTGATCAGTGAATAACCATGTGGGGTATGAATTATGTCTCGAAATTAGTGCCTTGCACTACTCTTGTTATTTACGATCATACCATTTGTCATGTGACAAAGCATTAATCGGCAAAAACTGGCCGGTGTTTAGTGATCACCCCAGGGAAAACAAGGCCTCCCTTAATCCGTCATCTACCAAGTAATTGCAGGCAATGCGGGTGCTATTCTCCGTTTGACAACACTAGAATCTCAGGTCCGGGAAATAAAAAAATAGAAAAAAATTAAATCTTCCTCATTAAGATAGGATTGATTATTATGTGGAGTTTAACATCGCAAAACCACCGCATGGTTATGGAAGACGCCGAGGTGGAGGGCTCCGGAAATTGCGACCTCCTGGATTTTTTTAACGTGCAGCCAAATCTCAGCACACGGGACTACAACATTTTCGCTTCCGTCGAAAATGCAGCCGCCGCAACCGGAATTCGATCCCACGGCCTGCGGCTGAGCAGCCGAGTGCCTTAGGCCACTAGACTACTGTGGTGGGGCTACATTAAGAAAGGGGAAAACTGTGTCAGTGAGACTTAAGTCCATCTGTCTGGTAAGAAGATGACCTCTCTGGAAACTCTAACTGGTTAAAATTTTGTTTTTATGACGTATGCCTGCTTCACGTACGGGCAAGGTGGTTGCCGGTGGGTATAAATTTGCGTTTCAAGGGATTCGGGTTTACACTTTGATGATTTGTGAGTTCGAGCCTGTCCTATCGCTTTATTTCATTGTTTCTTGTTCCTGCTCGTTTTTTTCTCCTATTCGATAGGCAGATACAAAAGAGTGAGCATGCAAAGAATGCACATAAGCTTAACCGGTACACTGCTGCGTTCCATAGTACTGAACTAAATATTTCAGGAGTATCAAGTTCCACTGTAGGTCGTCCATCTATGGTGCCTACTGAAGGCTTGCAATACTGAACATAGAACCTCCAAGACATGTTGTCTACGGACTCGGTGGCGTATGGTATTTACAGCCTTCTGATGAACATGCGACAGTGACCGAAGCACTGCGAAAGAGTTCTGTGAAATACATCAAGGTAGCGAAAGGGTCAAGACGGGGACGTTTTGCTTGTGGTTATGCATTCAGAACGGGTAGATGTCAGCTTTCACGCCTTCATACTTCCGCCATCTTGCGGGATTCAACAAAACTAATAATCGGGCAAATTCCTCTACTCACGATTGGTTCTATAAGGAGGAAGGGAACGG
Organism: Rhipicephalus microplus; assembly: GCF_043290135.1. Taxonomy (NCBI): domain Eukaryota; kingdom Metazoa; phylum Arthropoda; class Arachnida; order Ixodida; family Ixodidae; genus Rhipicephalus; species Rhipicephalus microplus. The sequence continues at coordinate 244,785,781 of NC_134701.1, read as the reverse complement.
AAGGGCGCCCAATACCAATTAAAATTTTTGGACAGATGTAACCGATAATTGAGAAAGACTGCAATTTTCGGAGCTTTAATTCTGAATAACTGCGCCATTTCATCGGTCTTCCTTGAAAGCTTTCGTTTCAGCCATTGCACACGCCTTTTTTCAACGCCTTCATTTTATCAATTTCTCTCGGCATTTGTACTGGGGAAACCGATGTGCCATCGCCCGTACGGAATGATAATAGCGAGAAGCAGATGAAATAAAATAACATTAAAAGCTACGCGTAGCTCTCAATCTGAGCGCGACGGCGACAGCAGATGGGAGGAAATCGGCGTCGACTGGTCGAGGAAACGATGCCGCCGTTCGCTGACACACGACGCTGGCTCTGTTCAGCGGTGCTCGAAGCTTCGGGCATCCGTCTCCGCTGTAACCACAGGTCGCAGTCCCTAATGTCACCTATTCTTTTTTTCCTCAGTTCCCTTTCTTCTCTCTTGCAAAAAAACGCCTTGACCTGTAGACAGACCGGGTGGGAGGGAGCAGTGGTAAATCGTCCCGCCGGAGAATGGGCGGCACGCAAGTGGAACTCTTCTTCCTTTCAGAGTGTAAGGTTTTTGAAAATTTTTGCTGAACATTACGGAGCTCCTGTCGTCATTTGTTTTACCGTATGTTCACTATAGCACACCACAAATACGGTGCGCAATCTTCAATGTCTTAAACCTACTGATCTTTAAAGCCACAACTTCATTGTTGTTTTATGTGTGAAGAATTTATTAGATCAGACACATCTGTGTCAGATCTTAAGACTGTTTTGGAAACATGTAGGTTATATGCAGGTCGGTGTAACATTAATTGTGGTTGCGGTGCTGGCTATGTAATTATATAATAAATCAATAAAAAATACATACGTAAACGTTCACACAGACATGTCAGGCTGGGTTAACGTAAATTGTGGTTCCAATGTTGACTGCACTGTTTTAGCCATCTTATAAACATTACAATTTTATTGATACCATTGAAGCGTTGCTTTGGCCCAGGGAAAAAACATAAACAAATGTTACGAGTGATAATCATATGGCCGCACTGTAAAGCGCACTTTGCTTATACAATACTGACGTTTGTGCTCTAACGTGAGAACATAAGTTACCCTGTGGCAGTCGCCAGTAAACGCCAGTGCAGTCGACGTCCCCCATAAGCCAATGGTGTACACGTAACTACTGTATTTAACGTCGGTCAACCCCGTAACACTTGCTTTAACGAAAACAAATCAATGAATGCGCTTCAGCATCGCACTTGGCATAATCAACATCCCGGACTAATAAAAAAACCAACATTTGAATCAACCAGTGCTTTAGTGCGTGTGTTAGCAGTGACGTCGTTTCGCTATTATGAAACACCGGTTCTCACATCTGCGTGTTTTCTAGGTAAGTGATCACGTGTAATATTTTTACATGTGTTTGCCGAGTACCACAGCCACCCCCCACGTAACGGTATGCTCATTTTGATAGCGCGGCATATAGACCAAACTGCCTGACGCATGCTCCACATGTCTTGATTTTCACGGTACGTCGGATATGCCGAATGTGTTATTCGTTTTCACTGAAAATCAGCGTATGAATATAGACAAAACCAAAATCAGTGTTCCCTAATGTACGCAAAATCTCGTTGCGCCTCTGTGCCACTAACATTCAGCAAGCCCCCCCCCCCCCCCCTACTTCCTACAGGTCGGCTGAAAGTGTTCCATGGGTAAACACGCATGTGCCGTAGATCATGGTTAATTTCCATTACTCCCCATCGGTTCTCTAAAAATGAAGAAAATTCGTGGAAATGAAACGTCAATTAGGATATCGCCAATAGCATAACGAATAATTGAGAAAGACTAATGTTTATTATTAGTGATAAACACAAGGACCTCACTTTCAGATTTTATGGTTTCCCATCCGTCCGCTGTGCTGCGCGGGGATTTATTTTAAGCGGTAGAACGATGTGAAAGCATACGAACATTGTGATAAGCCTGGCCACTTTCTTGCAAGAAGTCAATGCAATTTCATGAAAGTTTGGTCTTCAAACCCTCTTGATTTTAACCGAATCTCTTCCCTAAGCGAGTGAATAAACGGCACGTCATATCTGGTTAATATGCCCAGCCGTTTTGAAGAAATAAGTGCCTTCAAGGCACTTTATGCATGTAACATTGTAAAAAGCAAGGCATATTTACAGCCATAGCTGATGGCGAATGATATTGTACATGTCTGCCTCATAAAAATGAACAGCAAAATAATAGGAGGAAATAAAAATTGAATAAAATTTTGACAGCTATGTGGAAAACACAGCCAAGGCTTCGTGATATGAAAGCGTGTACTGCGGGACGTAAAAGAAAAACAATAATAGAGATCTCGGTCGAAACTGTCCGCCAGCAGATCCATCAAGGGAGCTCGGCGGCAGTCTATATACTCCGGCAGCGCCACGACACTGCGACAGCCGGTCGGTCAGTCACGTGTAATTGACAGCTGCGTCACTGACCCCGTCTAAAGCGATCCTGACACCGTGCGCGACACCATACATAGATGAACTGGAAGCCGCTGTGACATAGAGTTTCTCACAGTCATATGCTACAATTACCAGAGAAGATAGTTGGGGCGTACTTATTTTTTACGTCTATGTAGAGCAAATTATGCGGATATTTTTGTATCATTTAGTATTGAGAGGGCCTTTTGCACGCATGTGGTAGTATGCATACAACATGTATACTACCAAGCTCGAAGGCATGGGTCCGATAAGCATGATCGTCAAGCTTATGATAAGGACATAAATGACTAAGGCCAAAGTCATAGATCATCAGCCACCAAAAGTGATCCCCGACTCCTGCACGAGTGATAAAAAAAATTGTGCTGTGACGTGACGTAATGACTTCATGATGAAGTCACAAATGCCAAAACTATTGACGTCTTAATTACTTCATCAAGACGTCACGTAACGTGATGTAGTCTTTGCACCATACCATCGCTTCGTCATACTTGGGTCGAAATCGAAAGCACACGAGCAGCAGCAATACCTTCTATAAAATTGGGGGCAGAAAGATTGCCGTGCCTCCAATCTCGGAAGTCGTGTAAAACCACTCTACGCTCACAAAATTTTCCAGAAAGGGAGAAATATATGGATTAAACTGAAAAGAAAAAAAGGAAAAAAATGTGGCTTCCGCCTTCCTGTCAGCTCGGGTGAATGCATGAGAGACACTGCGCGTTCTTTTTACAACTATACACAATATGTAGCTTGCACTCACGTTGGCAGGATGTTGCCTTGTTTTCCTTGAGAGAGCGGTGGGAAGAAGGAAATTGTGACCAGGCCTTCGATTTATTAGTGATTCGGAAACCAGTGGCGATTTATTTCTTCTCCTGACATAGTGTTCGATTTTTGTCAGTTTTCATTAGCATTGAATTCCAATAGCAGATCCAGATCCAGGTTTCCTGCTTTGTATGAAGCAATTACGTTCTAATGGGAGATTTGGAGCGTGAATTGTGTCTTCCAAAGGCATATCGGGAGCAGCCACGAATTACGAATCACTCCGAGGAGCGAAAATTTTTGCTCCGCCGAAAGCGCCGTACTTTGACCGGACGTCAGGGACGACGCATTTAGCCACCCCCCTTTCTTCCTGTCGCGGCCGGACGTTTACAATCACAGGTGGCCATACAAAACCGGAAGCACGCTTCGCATAGTGCATTTGTGTCGTTGATCTTAGAGAGTAGCAGTTCGGATGCAGATGCAACAAGTTTCGAGTCCAGTGAAGATTCTTTGGATTCGTACAGTGATGGTTCGAACACTGATGGTTCAACCACAGCGTCTGGTTCTGGTGGTGCGGTGGTGATTCCAGCTAGAGGAATCACTCTGCGAATCAAACTGTCACATGTCACTACGTCTACAGCGGCAGAACTTGCGGCTTTGCGTGGCGCCCTAGAGTACATCAAATCCCAAAGACCGAGTAAATGGGCTGTGTTTTCCGACTCAAAACCAGCCCTACAGAGCATGCAGTCAGTGCTTCGACGAGGTTGCCATGAACAATTAACTTACGAAGTTGTCAAGCTTGCTCACCACGTCACAGAAACAGGCCACGAGGTCAAGTTTCTGTGGCTTCCTGGCCATTGTGGGATCAGTGGCAATGATTCCGCAGACAACGCGACTCGCACATCGCACCAAGAAAGAACACACCCTTCCGATTCCTTTGTCAAGGACTGACGCCGCAAAGCAACTTCGTCACCTGGCACGTAGTCTGAGTCTGCAGGAGTGGAACACCCCAAGTATAAGACATACGAGACTATACCAAATAAACCCTCGACTGGAACTTCAACCTCCGTCCGGACTTCGTCGACGTGAAGCTTCACTTCTTTGTCGCCTTTGGTTGGGGGTTGCCTTCACAAAAGCATATAGAACCCTCATCGGATTGACCGACAATGCGAAATGCGACGTCTGCTGCACCAAAGAAGACATCGGCCATCTGATATGACATTGCCCTCGATTTGACTCTGAAAGACAGAAGCTTTCGGACGCATTGCGACAATTGGACGATCGGCCACTCTCTGTGCAGATGCTACTGGAACACCGTCATCGCCTTTCGTCGGCTCAAAAAGCAGTCAAAGCTGTCTTGTGCTTTTTGAGGACTACAGGCCTATGTGACCACCTTTAACTTTTGTGTAGTGCCACCGCTGCATACGCGCCAGCCGATTGACTGACAATCCTCCTTTTTTTCTCTCTCTCTCTCTCTTTCTATTCTCTTTCCTCTCTCTCATCTTTATGCCCCTTCCTATTCCCCCAGCGTAGGGTAGCAAACCTGGCATGTGCCTGGTTAACCTCCCTGCCTTCCCTCTTGTTGTTTATTTCCCCCCGTACAGTGAACGTGAGGCTGCAGTGTAACGACGCGCATTTGTAGTGATCTTTAATGTGCCTGCCGAGTGATCAAAAGTGATTGGCTTCATCGAGGAAGTTCGGCAATATTCGAACAACGAAGTACCGAATGACTCTGGTGGTGGCAGGGCGGAAAAAATAGGTTATGTTTTTGGGAAGGGTTGCTCTCCTCTACTTCCACAGGCACTTCCGTCAGTAGGTATACGTTTAGCAGAGCTACTCTGCGAGATTTGCTGATTCACCTACGCACCCGTCTAGCAACCTCGGTGATGTGGCGGCAAAGTATGCAGACACAAAATGCACGAAACACTGGGATCATGCTTTTCATCAGTTAGCCTAATGCCCCCTCCCCCTTTGATTCCCGTTAAATTTATATGTGCCAGCTGCTTCCATGTGCATGAATTCTAATGGCAGATTACGTGAGAGTAATCTCACTCAGGTTTATGCGCTCCGTCTGTGATATCAACGATTGCTCGTGACCTGCCATTGGAATTCAACATAACTGTTGATGAATATTATATTCTGATTTCTTTCATGTTACTTATCCTTGTTCTTGCTTTCCGCTGGTACCATTCTTGTCCCCTTTGAGTAGAGTGTTGTACTCTTGCCGGTAATATTCAACGGAATTTTTCTCTCCCCCCCTCCACCCACCTTATCCAATATTCTTGCATGCAAGCTTTCAAACCGCATATCAATTTTAATACGGACTAGATGCACGTGAGCTTTTTCGGTCACCGAAATCGCTGTAAACAGAACGTCGGCAGATGTCTTCGATTGTCGATGGACACGGATAATGGCTTCTCTTTGATACTGTCCAATAAGGTGTAAAAAATATTATATTCTCTCACAGAGTGTAGCAGAGTTACTAAATCACTAATAAAAGACAAAAAAAAGAAGTTGCCTGAGTCCAAGCTCCACCAGTGTTCGTTTGCTAGTTTGTTCATTTCTCTTAATAAAGCAGAACCTTCTGAGTGAATACACTGAAAAGAGTACACGCGCACAAAGAAACTGTTACTGTTAGCTTCAGCTTTCAATTATTTTATTTTTTCGAGATAGATCGCAGCTGAGCGGTCCAGGAACTCTTGTTCAAACATTTGGAGTTCCAGATAGTTGTCTGGTTCATTGCAATGCGGTCATACACCAGCAAATACAAATGTTGCACGATTCAATTTATGTTTCTTTCTTTCATAAGCAGGGCGTTTTTCTTTTCGATGTTCCTACCTCTTTCTAGAGCCAAAACTCTTGTATTGAATATCCACGTAACAGCTGTTGCTGTATAATTAGTGTATACGCTTAGAAATAAAGGCATTGGTGATTCCATGGCATCGCCGGAGAAATAGATTATTACATAGTCGCTAGCCAAGCGCCTGCACTCATACAAACCACAGGGAAGAAAACGGAATGACATAGCGCAATGGCTTATGGCACCGAAATGATTTGTAGAAAGGAAAAGAGGGGGGGGGGGGGGGGGCTGCCAGCGTTTGAAATAAGAGAGCCAGTCTTAAGAGAGAGAAGATACTAAGAGGCGAAAGAAAAAGACGGGAAATGGATCGACGCCTCATTCGACCAGCCGGTGCTGTGTATAAGTATATGAAACGAAGGGCCCCCTCCGAATCACTGTTCAACTTACCATAATAAAAGAAGAGAGAGAAGTTAGAAGGAAAAATCGTGGCATGCTTCCACGGGTTTTTATTACACGAGATCAATGCACTGTTATCCACTTGGATGCTACGTCGATGTTTTGACATTCCCATGACCCCAATTTAGGTGCGTTTTGCAGATTCTCTCTTCTTTTCTTTCGTCTGACAAAAATATTACTTTCTCATCGCATCCCGTTTTCATACAAGGCTGCCCGAACTAAGCGGAATTTGCGGCTATTCCTTCCCTCTTGTCAGTATTACCCGAAAGTATTTATGGTGTCATAATCAATCGACAGTGCCCATTATTTCCACTCTTGTTTTTTCCGCTTTTCATTTCTCAGGTTATCGTTTCCTGTATGGAAATACTGCCGCGTCCCCAATTCTTTGTTGTTCTTTTCTGTTATTTTTTTCTGTTCTTTTTTTTCTTTCTATTAGTGAAATAATGAACCCAAACAATCGCGCTGCGCCACCTGCGCCAATATATACAATACCAGAAAGCTACAAAGAAGAAATACGCGCTGAACTATAGAAATTGTCGGCCGATGAAGCAGTGTCAGGAGTGGTTAAAAGTTAATTTCTAAACCATATTACTGTAACTAGTGACGCAAAACTGTCAGTAAATAATACGATAGCTCCGCCACGGTGCGTCTAGTAGCTAAGGTACTCGGCTGCTGACCCACAGGTCGCGGAATCGAATCCCAGCTACGGCGACTGCATTTCTGATGAAGGCGGAATTGTTGTAGGCCCGTGTGCTCAGATTTGGGTGCCGTTAACGAACCCAAGGTGGTCGAAATTTCCGGAGCCCTCCACTACGGCGTCTCTCATATACATACGGTGGTTTTGGTACGTTAAACCCCAGATATCAATCAAAGAATACGATAGCATCGGTAATTTTGTTGACGCTATCGATAGTGTAAGGACTCTATTGATAGTATTACCGACAGCACAGTTGCAGTAAAGGTGATAGCTGTGAGAGTTGGTATGAATTCATGCCTGGTAATTTTAGTACCGCGCATAACAAACGGGAAGATGCTTAAAAAGAGCTAGTTTGTTTCTTCTTTGTTTGTCCCTTGTATATCTCGGCCTTTTGTGCGCACTACTAAAATTTTAAAGCATGACAGTACCACCGGTAGCATTGTTACATTACTGAACAGTTGATTATCATGTATCGGCGAAGCATTCTGGTGAAAGAGCACGAGCATGTCAGTTTTCTTGCCCTTCATCGTGATCCTCCTGCTCCACCATTTACTAAGCACTAGAGGAACAAAGTTTATGCTGCAATCACTTCGCATGGTTGATTTTTCGGTTCACACCGTTTCACTGAAACAGTGACTGGTTTCGCTAACTCAGAGGAGGTCGGCGGGGATCCCTTGGTATACAGCAGCCTCCACCCCACGTTGTACTGGTTTCTGAATACAAATATTAGATTCTAAATCCAAATATTTTGCCTCTTTGCTTCGCGATTGTCAGGGAAATGTTTGCCTTTCTGTTAAACTAGAATCACTACATAGCCAGATTAATGCACCTGAAAGTGATTTCAGTTTTCACTTTATCAACCAAGATGTCTTATTTACTGGTTTATGGCGGAGTTATCGATTAAACTCTTTTTGTGTGCTAGCACACTGGCGTGCATGTGTGTGTGTGTGTGTGTGTGTGTGTGTGTGTGTGTGTGTGTGTGTGTGTGTGTGTGTGTGTGTGTGTGTGTGTGTGTGTGTGTGAGAGATGCTCCATACTACATAGGTTTTTGTCAAGGAGAAGCGAACGAGCACAGAAACGAACATGAACATATTCGCTATTAAAACGTGCGCCCTGATCCCTTAGGCGCGTTCTGAGTGGAGAAAATCGTTGAAGGCACTTCTTATTCGCGAGGATGCCTTTCACTGTGAAGATGGTTGTACTAACCACGTTTTCTTTACCCTGTCCTTTTTGCATCTTGCTGATTCGACAAGAAAAGATTAAATAGAGGGAAGAACATAACCTGAAAAACGTTTCCAGAATCCTCACTACAGTATCAATGCAGTCGTAGCATATGAAAATACTAGGAAATAAATTTTGTGTACCATCACAAAAACTGAACTCATTGTTTTAAAACTTCGTATCACTATATCTCAAAGCCATAACTTGGCCCTTTTGCTGTAGTACGCTCTCTGTACGCCTCCTTTGCAACATCAAGTCTACAAAGGGCTTCACCTGAGTCTGGCAAAAAGTGTTACTTTCATTTTATATTTTTACAGCTCTTGAGTTAGCCCAACCCGGCTGTTTCATGATTTCGCAAATAAAATGGAAACTCTTATTTTGACTAAGCAAGGACTCGAACGACGAAAGAGTGAAATTAGATACTGATCTGGCGCTTCTTATCTCTTTGCGTTGCTAATATAGAAGTGGAACAATGCGCGTTGCAACCGACAGAACATTTTCTCTCTCTTTTTGTTTCGCTGCTCCTGTACTCACAGTTTGTCAACGTCCGTCCTAATTTAAAGTGAGCCGAGTGCTAATTAAAGAACTGCGAGCCGGGGAAAGTCTATAAACAGAAGGCGTAGCCTTTCTAAATTACACGCGATCCGCTCCCGCCAGCTCCTTTGAAAAAAGGATAGTGGCGGAGATTACGGCTAGATAAATACGAACGCCACGACTACGCCGAAGGGTATAGGGCGGGGCAGGGGGTGCAAGGGAAAGCCTGCTAAAGGCTGTCAGTTTTATGGATACCAGAGCAGTGAAAGGTGCATTGGTACTGAGCACGGTACAGTGTGCAATGTTATTCGTCCCGGGCAGTTTTGAGAACAATGTCGCCACGAAGCTTAAGCGGAGGCAAGCAGAGCATCCGCTGGAGCAAAACGCAATCTTGAAGGTCCAGCCGAAAGGATAAAATAATATATCACCCTCACCCCACCCCGGCTTAACCTATGACTCCTGGTTTTTCTTACAAGGCTTCTTTGGCGGGTGTGCCGGCCGACAAAGGGTAGCAATTTAACTCATCAGTGCGTCTAAAGCAATTTCGGCCCTTGCTTGAGAGTGGCTAGGTCCTCCGCTCCCGTTTTTCTTAAATCCTTGCGTATTCATCTAAGATGCTTTAGTGGTGCCGCACTTTTTTGTGTATCTTCCTTTTTTGTTTTTGTTTTTGCCGATGCCGAATAGCGGAAGAACGTCGGCGTGCACCACTTTTTCTTGTTTCGTTTCTTCCCGACACGAGACGTTGAAGCTTGACACTTCGTTCGTTTTTCTTTTTCTGGTATTTTTCTGCTTGAAGGAGCAGAAGCAGAGTTTGATTTTCAGTATTCGCATTACGATGTAGGAGGAATGTTCAAGTGTACGTCAGGAAACTCGAAGTAATCGTATTTCTTTTGATTTTCACAACATTAATTTTGCTCATAACATCGGCTTAAAGGACGGCCCTTCTAATTTTAGTGCTTTTTATTCGGAAAAAGTATCACGCACACAAGTTACTTTTTATATGAAGACATATATATATATATATATATATATATATATATATATATATATATATATATATATATATATATATATAGGCAAAAAAGCTTTGTTGTATGTGTATGGGAGTACAGATGGCCCGGTGCGGGCTACCACTCACAGACCCTAGGTGGACTTTCGTCATTACAGGAGTCCATTGGCGTCCAACGCGACTCGGGCTTGGTTGACCAGGGCCTTCTGGCTTACTATGTGTCGGAAGCCAGAAGGTCCTGGCTTACTATGGGTCGGAACTAAGAACTGGCTAACCTCCCTGTCTTTCCGCTTAAACTTTCTTCCTCGTCTTCTATGGGTCGGAACAGCCCAGCGGGGCTGCCTCCCAGTCCTCTCGGGTGGGGTGTGGTTTTGTGAGGAGGAGAGAAATTGACTGGCATGCCCTCACCATGTAGAAAGTGCTCGAAGACTTCTCCGCACAATGCGGTAATTTTCCTGTACAAGCATGATCGAGATATTTTAAGATTGCTGGGCACAGCAGTGTTTTGGTATTCGCAATGCCCACGGCCTATAGGTGACACGCCGTGCAATTCAAGATGGCTGCGGAAGTGTGATTATTCCGCGAACACGCATAGCAAAAGATAAGGCACATGGACGTACTCCCGGTGCCGCTTTCATCGGATGAAGTCTTGATGGTAAATGAATGTATAATCGAACCAAAGTACTTTCCCAACCAATAGAAACTGCTGAATGTTCGCTACCTCATTTCTCGCCGCAATGCAAAGGGTGGTGGTGTCAGCTGATCGACCGTGTATCAACGATGCTTTGCGTAAACCGGTGCATGCTACAGAAATCTGCGCGAACCAGAATTCACACATATATGAACTGAACGGCACTCCGAGATCATTTGTGCCGAGCCTGTCTGACGGATTTGCCGCAGTGGTAGGCCACTAGCGAATAGCGCGCCGTCGCGGCTGCACAGGAACAAATGTTTAACGCAGAGATGGTTTGCGAACGTATTACGCCGTCGTTACTTGCGCTGTAAGCATCATGTAACTGCTTCTTCAACGGCACACAAGCATTTAACTTCCCATGAAGTAGCACTTGTGTCACAGCCATGATCAGACTCTAACAGTGCGCGATTTCCTGCAATTGGATGTTGCAGGTTTCATCAGCGCGATTGAAACAAGGACTTGAAAACGAATACACGCGTACGCTTTTCGCAACGTCAGAATTGCGAAATTTTGTCGAACAACAACGTCGCTCGGACGGCACCACTGAAGTGCAGGACAAGTTAGCGTAGACTGTAGTCGTAACTGCATATTTCATTGCTCCCACTACTTTGCTTCGCTGGTCAAGCTCGAGCGTGTTGGCGGCATGCGGTGCTTTGCAATATCCACAGTAATTGGGATACATTCAATGCACAAGAAAAAGTATGTTTTTTGTTTTGAGCTCGATGAACTATAGTATGCAATAAATACAATCAAAGTGACTTAGGAGTGTGAAAAAACATTAACGCACGACGGGACGTGAAGTGCAACTCTCTGCTCGTGAGCTAGCAGCTGATCGTTCACCGTCGCTGCCACTCTCATCGCGTTGACAACCATCTACGCCCAGTGAAAAAACCTCGACGTCAAGGCGGTTTACTAGAACATCACTGCTGAAAGTAATCTGAGGAATTATTTCCTCCAAACGACTTCGACAGCACCAAAAACGCGTCATTCACCACGCACAACACCCACACGGCGTCATTCACCACGTGTTTCTGGGGGCGTGGAGATCATTTCGCTCCGAAATGCGGCAAAAAAGGAATCGCTTGCAGTGTGCTGCCATCTATCAACTAACATAAAAAACAAGCGGCGCAGCGTAGGCCAAGGTTTGGATGCGCAAATCGAGAGCCTGCGCTACTTTCCGCGTACGATGAATGTTATGCGATTCATGCACTACAAAAGAACTGACGAATGCTATACGCGCGTAAAACAAGGCGAGTTTTAACTGAAATGGTCAGACGTTAACATTTAACTATCCAAAGTGGCCGCAGAAAATATCGCGAAGCTGAAATATGAACTCGGCGGGCTATAATCGAAAGCGCGTGTTGCCACGTATTTTCACGAAAACTTCGTGTCTCGCAAGAACGAATCAGATTAGTCATGTCACGGATTGTCCGGTATATTAACTGTTACACGAAACATACAAAGTGGTTTGTGTTCATTTCTTGCCAACGCATTAACACTGCGGCTAGCACTGCTGAACAAGGCAGCATTGGGAGCGTATGCCTACTGATCATCCTTGAGAGGACGCTCCTGAATTCCTCTAGGCGGCGCGATAGTCTGTGAACGTTGTGATATGAATAGTACACATTCCTCTGCCTTTGTAAGACCCCTAAGAGGTTTGGGATAAGTTTCAGTCCGCTATCGGCAGAATTGAGTAATTTCTCAAAATTATAAGGCCGTATTAGGCTCGGGGTTCATTTCGGAAAGGTCTGAAGGCGTTACCCGGAGAGTGAGCGCGCGGGCAGTGGCGTCAGCCGTTTCAGTGTCTTTTAAGCCCATATGAACTGAAGCCCGTATGATCCTACGGGACGTGGGGCCCCCGATGTAATTGCTATTTTGTAAGAGATGATACGCCAAGTTTGGGACGTAACCATGTTGAATATTTGTGCGGGCCCCTTTCGAGTCCGTAATAATGACGCGTGGGTCCTAGCCTGCGGCAGTGAGCGCGATGGCTACTTCTTTCGCATCTGTTATGACCTGTACTCTGAATGTGAGGCCATTCACTACGACGTTTTGGTCGACGTCTGCAGCCGTAACCCCCCCCCCCCCCCAAGGTGAGGGTCGCAAGCGTCCACGTACAAGATGCCATGTTTTTTCCCATAATGGGGGGCCAGTGCCTTCGCCCGTGCAAGACGCCTGCCACTGTGGTCGTCACGTGTTGTGTTGTCCGGAAAAGGGCTCACGTGTAGTGTATCTCCAAACTTCTGGGATGCTTATGTGCTCTTCCGTCTCTATTGGGTGGTGAATATGTATACTCAAATAGGTGGCGACCCGATGTAGTCTTTGAAAGTCTCGTGTATTGGTTGGTGAAGTGTGCCTACCGCAGCTTTGTTAAAGTGTTTATCATCCCAGGTCTGTAAGGCGCTGGTTGTACGTGGTTATCGGGAGATTGAGGGCATGCTTGTACATCTTCTAGATAATCACCTCAAGGGCGTTCTCGTTAAACTTGCGCAGGTCGAGGTGAGCAGCCGAGTAGAGGACTCGACTGCTTTTACAAACTTATGCGGCACGCACCAGCAGCAAGGCATTTTTGCAATGTAACCCCCGCGCTTCTGAGAAATATGATGCATCATACGGCCCACCTGGTCTCATTCCTTACACATTTTGGTTATTGTTGTATCGAGTTGGCGGTGTTTATGAATAAACAGACCCAGCACTCTAATATCAAACGGTTCTGAGGTGGGTCCATTTCCTGAGTACACTTCGATTTTGGTAGTGCACTTTAGCGAAGGTTGGATGTGCGAAAATTCTGATTTGATCGAGGAACATTGAAGACAGCAGCGGTGAGCGTAGGTGTCCATGATCTCCCCCGCTTGCTGCAGGTTGGCTTCCGTGTCTCCTACCAATCCGTGTTTTTTTTTTATATGGTAATATTGTCAGCACACAGCGTGTGTTGTGTGCCTCAACTTGAGGACTTAACCAAATTTAATCTGTAGTGCTACTGAAAGAAAGCATAGAATAGTTGATTGTGATAGCCTTTGAACGTGAATTTTCATCTGCGTGATTATTGGTTCTCGAAAGCAATTCAAAGAGGAAATATGAGAAATATATAGTTCATTAGCACATTTCATCAATAAGAAGAATACTGTGATTTGTAAAGATGAGTGAAGTTCAGAAAATTTATATTCGGTTGTAAAAATACAATTCACGTCTATCGTATAACACCTTTCACCTAATACTATGAATGAACGGTTGATTTCTGCGGCACTGTGCCTCAGTGATGCCGACAGGCAGAATCGAAGCAAACATTTACATTGCTGCTGATCGGTTCGAACACTTTCACTCGAACCCACTCAGATGTACGTATTATTTCAACTCAGTTTATTATACTTTACGTGTAGCTGCTGACTCGTTTTTTTCACTTTTTCATAGAATTTCAACAGGGCGCTCTTGTATAAGCCGGCAGAGGGAAACCGACAGTTCCGGTGCCTTTTGGAGAGAACACGTGAAGCTTCAAACAGTAAAAAAACAATTTCATTTCCCACAGAAATGACTGCATAGAATTGCGTATACATAGTTTAAAAAAGCGAGAGTAAACACTTTAAGTGAATCGAAATTTTTTAGGGCGAGCTTCTTTTAGAGATGCACGGTACGCGAGCCATGTTTGCACCACTGCTCTCTGTTTACAAGCTAGGTCGAACTCGCAAAGCCCCCACAGATACGCCTGTGAGATAAACTGTATATAAACAATGAATATGGACGGTAAGTGTAGAGGGGAGGACTGGTCGGTGCTCGTGCGGCCATGGCTATCCTTTGTTCGTTCGGCCGCTTATTTTACGTTCGACTCCAGGCGCGTATTCTATACACAGAGTCTTTCGTAGGGCAGCCGGAGTTCACTGACGAAAGTAATAAATGATTCACGCTCAACTCGAACGCGCTACGAAGTCCTTTGTTTCGCGCTGTGTGCTTGCGACTGACGGTAAATCTGAGAGCGATTCATTGTTCTTTTTATCGCTGAAGATGCACTCTGAGGATAGCAGAAAGCATCTCTTTTTTATTGGCTATGATAGGCACAGAGTTTCTCACAAAATTACCTGGAGGAAAATTTGGCGCTAGTGAGCTGCTGGTTGCAAAGGAATGCCGGGATATGGGAGCTCCGAACTTGACTCAGATGTTGAATAACGCGTTCGATGCTCTAACCACTGAGCTATCACGGCGGCCAACTTGACTCAGATTTGTATACATCGAAGACGCGTCTGGCTTCTCGTTAAAATTGTTAGTTTCTTACTAAAGGAGAGAATTAAATGAGGGAAAGGCAGGGAGGTTAACCAGAAAATGAAGCATCCGGTTTGCTACTCTGCACTAGGGGAAGGGGGAATGGGGAAGAAAGATTGGAAAGAAAGCGAAGAGGGAAATAGACGCGCGCGAAAAAAAAAAAGGGGGGGGGGAAGCTGGGGTGCTACAGTCTATACAATAGGCCGCTGCCACGCAAAAAGTTCAGTAGGGCCTTCACTGATTTTCTGTGAGCACACAAATCATGTCGTCTTTCCAGCACTGATTGTTCAGACAAAGGTCTGTCGTCAAGGCGAGCAAACGCAGCAGCTAGTTGCCGTCTTTGCACGCTGTAACGAGGGCAGTGACAGAGAACGTGCTCTATAGTTTCATCGCTGCCGCAATGACCGCAAGCAGCACTGTCTTCCATGCCGATTCGGAAGGCTAAAGCTTTGGTGAAGGCGACACCAAGCCATAGTCGGCAAAGCACCGTTGTCTCGAGTCGGGAGAGTCCAGACGGAGGCCGGAGTCGACGAGACGTGTCCAGTCTACGCAGTGGCGTGTGCCGTAAGCATTCGGTGTTCCACAGGGATTTTGATTCTGCATTAGCGATTTTTCGGATGGTCATTGCAGCATCAGTCCTTGAAAATGGTATAGATTTTTCTTCACCATCTTCGTGTGCTGATCGGGCAGCTGCATCGGCATGTTCGTTGCCCAATATGCCGCAGTGACTTGGATTCCACTGAAACGTGATTCTGTGTCCTTCGTCGAAGAGGTGGTGAAGCAGCTCTCTAATTTCCAGCACTAGTTGTTCATGAGGTCCCCGGCGTAAGGCGAATGTCAAACACTGTAGTGCTGCCTTAGAGTCCGTGAACACGCTCCATTTCTTGGCTTCTTGGTGTTTAATGACTTGAATTGCGCTATGTAGAGCAGCAAGTTCCGCAGCTGTCTATGATGTCTGGTGGGATAAACGAAACTTCACCGTTGTCGCTGTTGCAGGAAAGATCACCGACCCTGCAGACCCATCCACTTTAGTTGAAGCGTCAGTATACAGATGAGTATGGTCACTGTATTTCTCATATAACAAGAGAAGAGAAAGCTGCTTTAGCGCTGGAGACGAGAGCCGGGCTTTTGACCCTATGCCTGGAACCGTGAGTTCAACATGTGCACAGGTCATACTCCATGGGGGAGTTGAAATCCTCGATGGAGTTGTATATCCCGCAGGAATGCGTGTGCGATATGACAAGACTGTCTGGCAGAATGAGGCACGAGGTCGGGCTTCTGGCAGTGAAGCTAGATGATGGGCAGGGGCACGAGTAAGATGCCTCACGTGTGCTCTGAGCACTTCCATCATGATATGCGTCTTTAGCGGATAATCATTAGCGATCTCGATTGTCTCAGCTGATGATGAACATCGCGGTAGCCCCAGACAAACTCGCAGAGCCATGGCCTGGATGCTTTCGAGAGTCCGAATGTTGGTTCTACAGGTGTTGGTCAACACAGGCAAACTGTAGCGCAAATAGCCAAGAAAAAGCGTCTTGTACAATTGCATCATTGCATGTACTGAAGTCCCCCAGGTTTTTCCTCCGAGATATTTGAATAAGTTAGCAATTTCTGTCAGCCTCTTCTTCATGTGGGCCACATGTGGGCCTTAGCAGAGGTCTCTATCAATGAATACGCCTAGAAATCTGTGCGTCCTGACATATGGTATGACTTGGCCATCGATTGATATAGCGTATGGTCTCATTGGCTTTCGACTAAAAGCAATCAATGCACATTTCGCTGGCGAGATTTTCAGACCCTGGTCCTTGAGGTACACTGATACCAACGTCACAGCTTTCTGAAGTCTTGCGCGTACCTGAGGCCTTGTCACGCCAGATGTCCAGACGCAGATGTCGTCAGCGTACATGGATAACTTGACCATACTTGGTAATCGTTCTACAAGACCAATGAGAACGAGGTTGAAGAGGGTTGGACTCAAGACGCCACCTTGCGGGACTCCACGATGCGTTGGGTGTTGGGAAGTTGGACCATCTGCAGTGTTCACAAACAAGGTCCGCCCTTGTAAATAGCTGCGTGTCCAACAATACAGTTGCCCGCCTAGGCCCACTGACTCAATGGCTTCGAGGATGGTGTCATGTAGAACGTTGTCGTATGCTCCTTTTACGTCAAGGAACTAAAAGAGCGCCTAATAAGCTATTTATGTTTCACCATTATACATAAACGTGTTTTATTTGCCACTCAATACTTCTGCGTCGATGTACAATTTTACGAAGCGTAAAAAGTAACCAATGGCCGCTAAACATGGAAGGGAGACGACAAAGCCAGCGTTCTATCTGCCATTTTATGTCGTCTGTTTCTTCTTTTGCCGCTTGGTTGTGCTGGTTCTGCCGTCGAAGTAAGTGGACATTTATTTTAGAATATAATGCATGTGAACGATATCCGCTAATGAAAGTTTTGTTTCAGAGAAGCTTTATTCGCGCAGTCATATCCGCTTTTGAGTCGAAGCCTCACTCAAGACCAGTAAAAAAAAGCCTCGCAGACACAAATACCAATGTTCTCACACCTCCAACGAGGCTCCATAAGAAATCCGCATAGACGGTGGAGCCAGATTTACATCTTGGTATTTTTGTGAAAAAATATATGCTGATGGGTGTCGATGGGACCTAATTATCGGAAACGATCGCTTCTCAATAGAAAAGCTGTAGCTGGTCCGTATAAAACACACGGTAATTCGCATGACATCGATGTGAGTGCCTACTAAAGCAACAGCAAAACAAGGAGCGTGGAGTTCCCTAAGAGAGCACGGTGCCATACATTGTATTGCACTGCGTCGAAGAATTTCTGAGAGCTGTGTATTAGCTTAGTACGCGTATACCCATGAAATAGAAAGTCCGGGCGGAAGTGGAGTTGTGTGTGTGTGTGTGTGTGTGTGTGTGTGTGTGTGTGCGTGCGTGCGTGTGTGTGTGTGCGTGCGTGCGTGCGTGTGCGTGTGTGTGTGTGTGTGTGTGTGTGTGTGTGTGTGTGTGTGTGTGTGTGTGTGTGTGTGTGTGTGTGTGTGTGTGTGTGTGTGTGTGTGTGTGTGTGTGTGTGTGTGTGTGTGTGTGTGTGTGTGTGTGTGTGTGTGTGTGTGTGTGTGTGTGTGTGTGTGTGTGTGTGTGTGTGTGTGTGTGTGTGTGTGTGTGTGTGTGTGTGTGTGTGTGTGTGTGTGTGTGTGTGTGTGTGTGTGTGTGTGTGTGTGTGTGCAACTTATGTTTCGTGTCGCTTGTCGCGTGCGTTACGCATCGACTCACGCTTTGACCACTCACTTTCCCTGACAAGTGCAAGGAAGAGATGCGAATAGAAGGGAAGCTTCTTTTGTTTGAAATACTAGCTAAGATGCGACGCTAGAAACAAGTAGTACTGCATGTGTGTGTGTGGGCCTCGACTGAAAGCATCCTATCAGATTTCATCCTGTCGCTAACCGCTAGACTTGAAGGCTGTTCCATTCCCGAGGGGGAATCGACTAGCCTCCGGAGATTCTAACTTGACACTTCCTTCTCCGCCTTGTCGGCGCTAGTGCTGTTGTACTTTATTTCGCAGCTCAATTCATACCAACGCTCGCTCATTCTCTTTCTGTCTTATAAAGCCAACTAATCCCTTTTTTCTATACTTTTCTCGCCGGTTTCCCATAACTCCCTTTTTTGATCTTGCTTTCCCTCTCCTATCTCGCGAGCCGCATAAGTTTGATGCAATCACAACGCGACGCAGTTAAATTTGTACTGCTTGAGTATTGTGACAGTGCAATGAGTGTGCAGGATTCCTTTCAATGTCTTTCTTTATTTAGCGGTTTCTTGGTTTGGCTGTTTTTGCCGCCATCCTCTAATGTACACTTACCTTGCGAAGAAGAGTATCTTCAGCAGTCCGGGATAATAATGCAAACAGAAGTCTCGTTCTTCATCCGGCTCAAAGAAATCGAGCTGCGCACAGCTCTGGCCAAACACGCCGGAGGCTTCGTTACCGACTTTTTCGGGCGAACGAGTGTAATTCGGTACACTGCTTCTTTTACAGCAAGACAATAGTATCAAACACATGCACCCATATTCGAATAGACGCCCAATATATGCGTTTGTTGTCTTAAGCAAGGTACATGTGTATAAACGTTTGTTATAATCTTAGACGAGACACTACTTTTTGTGTGTGCGCAGTGAAAGTATTAAAAAATAAACAAAAGGTACTTCCCTGAACGGGAAATTTTCAATATATGTGCATGCCTGGCATGTACGACTTGCTGTTGCAGCTGCGTTGTGCCCGTTTTGCAGGATGTCTGCGTATGCGTACGGTATTATCTAACAGGAGACATATACGCACCCACATTCACGAGGCATTGACTTTCAGCATTCTTCATCACACACGTATACAGTTCTCACTAATTCTTTTGTGTGCGTCTTGCGTTTCATCCTGGTTTCATATTATACGGATTTGGTTCACGTGTACCAGTTCCATGTCCATGTACATAATTTACGATACGTAATTATGCATCGTTATTTTGCCACACCAGCCGGCCGTGCTCAATACCACGTGCAGTGTGCTTAACTTGCGCATTCTCTGTTTGCTCAATCAAGTTTGTGGCATTGTGTAGACATGCGAATGAGTACCCCTTGAACCTCTGTTATCAAAAAGCATATCGGGACTGATTGGGTGCCCTCGTGTGAACATCGGGTTCCCAAAATCAGCGAAATAGTTAATAGCAATGCCACAATGTCTGGAATCTATTAGAATATGAGATCACGTCCATTTGACAAAGCCAGATGAAAGTCTTCCCTTGTTTCGTTCCCTAACCAATTTTGCCTGCGTATAATAAAACCACCGCAAAAGCCGAAAAATTTCATAACATCTCTCCCACTGTGAGGCAACCTTACTGTACCAACTGTTGCTAAGAGGTACACATAGGAATGTCAGGTACCTCCAGATGTGACTCGTGCAACAATGGCGAAACGATAGAAGGCATAATGTGTTGCGATCGCTTCGTGACCAAGCGCAGTGTTCTTCGCACTGCGTTGTCGAGACGACAGTTCACAAGAAAAAATCCGTCGACAACAGTCCATGTCATCGCATGCTAGCAGAGCGACGCGGGCACTGCTGTTCTTTTTATTTCATCGACTGGCTTCAGCGGTCCCCTATAGGTGTGCGATGGAAAGGAGCACGTGTTTCACACTGATAGCGCATTGTTCAGTCTTCTTTTATCTTTTTTAGAATGCTTTAATTCATTTCCCCGTTTAGGGTAGCAAACGGTGCACGTATCTAGTCGATTTCCCTTTCTTTTCTTCCTTCCTTTCTCCTTCTGCGACTTCTACTGGTATGTTGAGGAAGTAATCAACACGGTGTCGCTGGAAGCCTGCTCTGTGTCACAGCCGATGTTCGCGAAGCAAGTATAATGGACCACGCAAAAGCTCGGCTGAACCATATACTTTATATTTGTTTACTTACAAATGTGTGAACCGAATTTTAGGACTAATTCACCGTGTAATACTACGTATTACAAACAGAGCGAGTGTCAGGGTACTCAGCGAAGTGACCAGCTTTACCCCGGCATAGCTAACCACAGGAGCGCAGGCTCGCCACACTTAGCATCTGCAGAGATGAGATTAATAAACCAAGGACGTGCATATATACTGACTTAAAAGGGATACTTGCCATACTTTGTGGGGAACTAATGGCAGCCGCGAAGGGTCTGAAACGGCCACATTACTTTGTATTTTTTGTATACTCGGTCAAATGTCCAGAGACAGCTGCCAGAACGCTTTTCAAACTTTCTTTGACTCGAAATCGCAGACAGCGGTGGTTTTCTCAAATTCATCAAATTCGTTCATGAAAAGACGATGTGAAATAAATAAAAAAAACATTCAGAAAAAAGTGGACTTGAGTTTTGCCCAGAGGCGCGTTCTGTGCATCGGAAACTGTTGCGAGATTGTAGCGAGTCCCGAATTGAGATGCATGCGTTTCAATCGTCCACTCTGCCATTTGAATGTGCTTTCTTTATCATCCTCGTGTGTTCCCCTTTATTTCGCGGCGTGCCTCGCCGCCTTCCCTGCATTGCCCCCTTCTGCCTTTCTCACTTATTTCAAAGCCGACCTTGCCGGAAGTGGTCTGCTTTTGATGCAAATCAGGAGCTCTTTTGGGTCTGCAACTTCCATCTTGATTCGTGGTCGAGCGATGTTTTGTTGCATCACTGTTTTGAAACTATCTTCTTTGTTTGTGAAGCTTATACATTTCGTGATTTAACCCATGTATTCCAGCTTTATTTGTCTCTTGGGAAACCCTGAATGCATGGGCTTATTATTCTTTTTTTTTTACCCGTGAATGATTGGCGGTTCGTATCGGAAGTGTTCGAGACTTTGTTTACAGTTGAGCGTTTCACTCTGCGGGAGAAAGTTAGTGGTATTGATTCTGACAACTCTGCAAACCTGTTTTCTCTTTCCTAAATCGCAGTTATTTTCATGTGGTGCATATTGGTTATGTTCAAATCGGATATTTGTTTAAACCACAAGTTTTAACCAGTGCTAGAGAACGTACGCTCTGCCGCGTGTTCACCCGAGTGCTTCGTGGACCTGCGACTATAAATAGAACTGATATTTCATTCACTTCGTGTCAATCATGCAGAACTTTTCATGTCAATCATACACGTAAAAATTTGACGTACTCTGATGCGTCATATACTTTAGCCACAACCTCAGTAGTTATTATGAAGCCATTATGAATAGTCATTATGAATAGCCATTATGAAGTCATTATGAATACCCGACGTATGCGGTTAAGTTTCGACGTGTTCAGCGTGAAAATTGGAATTAAAAATGCACAGGAATTAAAAAATAAACACAGAAACACTCAACGATCATTGTCGATGCATGCGAGAATAGGTCGGCAAACTTGCTCAAGAGTCTACTCATTCAGACTCCGATCGAGGTGTGACTTTGAGTCTGAGTGAGTCTGGCTGAGTTATACTTCGGTCATTATAAGCCCGAGTGAGACCGCTTGTGGAAAATTCTGGTAAGTAGGAGTCTGAGTGAGTCCGTGAGGTAGTTCTTGGGCCCTCAGACGCAGAAACTCAAAACAAGGACAAGAGAAACATCTATTGACTTCACACACAAAACAATCACAACACTGTGGCTATCCGTACAACACACTGGCTCCGTAATTCAGTCATACAGTCCTTATGTCTACGCGCCCGCGAGTAACCCACGCGTCCTCACTACTCGGAAGTCTAATTCCGTCGGGTGCCACTCACGCTCCCGCTGAAGACGATGGCGTCGACGACGCAACCTCGCCACGGGAAGGTTGCCAAGTGCACGGGAACTCACAGCAGACCATCAGCTGCTCGTGCTGGACCAAGCGGCCCCACGCTGCGGCCGACGCAACACCGAGGTCGCACCTTCAATTGGCGGTTGTGCCGGACCGGCTCCGACGTGGCACCATGGCCACGATCTCGGTGACTGGTTGTGCCGGACCCGAGTCTGGACAGGATCAGCCGCTTGCCCTGGCCCGCACGCTCGTCCGCCACAGGAACAGCATGTCAGGCCCGGCCCGGAACCGCCACTCGCCTCAGGAACATGCCACGCTCGTCCCGGTTGGGTGGGTGACACCCGCTCGTTGGTTCGGTCCCCTGAGGCCCAACGCCTAGCGCTCTTGCTAGCTGGCCGCGTTCTTTCTCTGCCCGTCGCTGTTCCGAAGCTCACGCGCTCGCGTTCGTCTGACCCCGTGCACACTTTCGTCTTCGTCGGTTATTTTCCGCTGTCGGTTTCACTTCCAGTTTCGATTTTGGTTGTGAGAAGCACTCTTACCACACTCCCCCCATTTTCCAGTACGTGGTACACACGTAACACACAGTTCCCGAATATAACAAAGTTTCCGCACACTTTAAATGTCACAGTTTAGATGTAAAAAAAAAACCAATTGCACTATGATGACAACATGATAAAAAAAATTGTGTACAACGGCAATAAGTCACTGCTCGGTAAAAGCCGCACGACTCATATAGTCGGCACCAACGTTGTTCACACTACGAATGTGTTCCACGTGAAAGTCATATTCCATAAGAAGGAGACTCCCCCGCAAGACTCGATTATTTAGGTGCCTAGCTGACTGAATATAAGTCAATGGCTGGTGGTCACATTGCAACGTGAACGGCTTGCCATAGAGAAAAATGTGGTATTTGCGAACAGCCCAGACTACGGCAAGGCCTTCTCTTTCAATTGTGGAGTAGGCTGCTTCGCGGGGTAGTAATTTACGGCTCGCGTAGGAAACTGGGTGCAGACGATCTTGGTGTTCCTGGAGCAATACTGCTCCTAAGCTCCGCGAAGACGCATCTGTGCGCAGAACAAATGGCTTATGCACGTCGGGTGACTTCAGCACAGGCTGCGTGGACAATAGATTCTGCACTTGTCGAAACGCTCTCTCATGTTCTTCACCCCATAATAACTTATTGGGGTGGCCTTTCTTTGTAAGTTCTGTGAGCGGAAATGTCAACTCAGCGTGATTGGGCAAAAAGTCGCGGTAATAACCTGATAGGCCGAGAAAGGCTTTCAATTCCTTCTTGGTGCTTGGCGGCACAGCTGCTTGTATCTTATCAGTAATGCTCTTACTCGTCTGCAGCATATCTTGCCCAACAGTGTGGCCCAAAAAAGTGGTAGTCGGACAGCCGACCGCACATTTCGCTGGTTTTATAGTCAGACGAGCCGCTCTGACGTGCTCAAACAATCTCTTTAGGGTTACCAAGTGTTCTTCCCAAGTTTCAGTAGCGACGAGCACATCGTCAAAGTAATATAGCACATTGGGAATCCCCTCGGTGACGACTCGCATTAACCGATTAAATGCTGCCGGCGCAGTCTTGATGCCGAAGGGCATAAAGTTGAAGTGGTACAAGCCAGATTCACATGAGAAAGCCGTGAGCTCTTTCAACTGACCCGCCATAGGTACCTGCCAGTATCCTTTAGTAAAATCAAAGCGCGAGAAGTAGTTGCATCCCGTAAGCTTAGCGAACATCGTATCTGTGCGGGGGATTGGCTCACAATCCGGAAGTATGACCTTGTTCAGTTGTCGGAAGTCAATACACAAACGCATGGTGCCATCTTTCTTCTTGACGACCACTATGGGCGAGTGATAGGCTGACGTTGACCTTTCAATGACACCTAACTGCAGCATGTCCTTCACTTCCTCCTCGACGGCACCTTTGACAGTAAAAGGTAGCGGGTACTGTCGTACCTGTATGGGAGCCTCTGATGTAAGCTTCAACTCACAGTGAACAATGTCAGTCTTCCCAGGTACATCTGAGAAAACGTCTCTGAATTCTTTAAGAACCGCTGTGGCTTGCTGTCGTGCATCAGCGTTGAGCTCCGATGCTATGGTAACATTCGTCCAGTCCTGTGTCTGTTCTAGTGTGATATGGGGCACTTCGTCGGACTGAACCTCGTCTGTGTCACTTGGCAACGTCGTGGTAACGCCTGCAACCGTTCGTTGGCTTAGTGGCTTGCGCTCCTCATACTTCTTTAACATGTTGATGTGGAAGAGCGTAACCTTGTGGCCCAGGTTTACTAGGTAATCCAGTTCGCTGCGTTTCTCAATAACAGGGAAGGGGCCCTTCCAGGAAAGCACCAGCTTGTTAGCATCGGCTGGTAACAACACCAGCACCTGGTCACCAGGGACAAGTTCGCGCTGTCTCGCTTTCTTATCGTAGTACCCTTTCTGCAGCTTCTTCGCCTTCATCAATTCTTCGTGTGCGAGCGCACAGGTGCGTTCTAAACGTTGCCGCAGCTCCATCATATGCGTGTATGTCGTCTTGGTCTCGTCATCGAGGCGAGGGTTCGTCCAGAGCTCCTTGAGAACAGCCATTGGCCCTCGCACGTATCTACCATATAATAATTCAAAAGGAGAGAATCCAGTGCTACATTGGGGAAGCTCTCGGTAGGCGAACAGTAACGGACCAATGTAATGGTCCCAGGTTTTCGGACGCTCTTGACACATTCGCCCTATCATGCGTTTTAATGTCCCATTAAAACGTTCAATCAAACCATTGGCCATCGGATGGTATGGCGTAGTAGGCAGTTGTTTGAATGAAAGCAGTCGGCTGAATTCCTTCATAACTGCTGACATGAAAGACGTGCCGCGATCACTGATGATCTCTTTAGGTATGCCAACGCGAGAGAACTTTTCCAGGAGACCTTCCGCAACCTGTCTCGATTCAATGGAGGGAAGTGCTACCGCGTCGGGGTATCACGCGCAAAATCTATCATTGTCAGTACGTAGCGATTGCCCTTTTCAGATGTTGGTGACAATGGGCCGATAATATCAATGCAAACTCTCGTAAACGATGTCTCGATGATAGGCGTGGTACCACGCCCAAGGGAGCGCGTCCCACCAGGTGGCGTGGCACCATCTGTTGACAGATGTCGCAAGATTTCACGAAGCGTTTTGTGTCGGATTGGACACCCAGCCAGTAGAACTCTCCAGTGACCCTGCTTACTGTCTTCGTGATACCTTGATGGCCGGCTAAGATGCCTTCGTGGGCTAGTTTCAGCACCACCTCACGCAACTGTCGTGGTACAACAAGTTGCTCCAAATTAGTTCCATCTGGCAAGTTGTGCTTGCGGAATAAGGTTCCGTCCCGAATGAAAAACACCGTTTCTCGATCGTAAGACATGATTTTCTTGCCAACCGCCTCGAAACACTTTCGCAAAGTTTCGTCATCCACTTGATATTTTTTAAGCGCCTCACTTCCCACTTGTAAAGCAGGCAGAGTCATCACAGGTAAAGAAGTGTGCTTCATCGTTTCTCCTGCTTTTCCCACGAGGACGTCTTCAGGTAGGGGCCACTTTTCCATGGCTTCATGCGGTGGCTCATACGCTTCCTCCGCATTCGATCTTGGTTGGGTTGCGTGCAAATTGCCAGATACATCCTGCTCACCATTGACAGCATTCCCTTTGCTAGAGTCTGTGCATGGTGCACGCCTTGTTTCCACATGGCCATGGTCATGCTGTGGTGCTGACTCATTCATAGGTAACGTATCCGGCAATGCCGCGCCCTTGATATTGCCCAAAATTACGTCGTATAATGGGTCGGTCATACACTTAACGAGTACTTCCCCAGTAAACAATGTACATTGCAAACGGACTTTTGCCTCTGGGAGGTATCGCACAGTACGGTCCAGTAAGTACACTGGGCTCGTCGTTCCCGTGAACATCTCCTTCGGAACCAAGGATTGCCGCACGACGACCGTGTTGCAGCCGGTGTCTCGAAGCACATGCACTGGTCTGTCCTCAAGGAACCCCTCCACAACAGGCATGTCAGCGACTCCAATGTTCGCGGATCGTCGACTTGATGTGGCATTGACGATGGGTATTGTTCCGCCGTCTTGGAGAACAATGTAGCCACTCTTATGGTGTTCAGGGGTCAAGTCTTCGCGTTTTTCCGATAGCATACATGATGCCTGGTCTTTGCCAAATTTTCTACCGGGGCATCTGTCACTGCTGTGTCCACTTTGTTTGCATACTCCGCATCGGCTGAAAGTATTCCCTTTCGTGCGGGACCAGCAGTCGGCTGCACGATGGCCTGCCTTGTCACAAAGGAAACAGCGACTTGCAGGCTTCTCCGTCTTCTTCGCGGACTCCGGCTTGGACACCGAAGGTCCCGGATCCTTGGGAATCCGTTCTCTTCCTAAGTTTGTGAGCGCCTGTGCTTCCATGAAGTTATCGGCAGTCTCGCAAAGCGAACTCAGGGTTTTGCAACTTCTCTCCTTGAGAAAGATCCTGAGTGCCGGAGAACAACCCTTCATGAATTGCTCACTTATCATCAGATCTCGCAGGCTAGCAAAGCTTGTCTCCGTTTTTCCCACTTCAAGCCAACGGTCAAAGTAGCCGGAAAGTCTTGCAGCATACTGCAGACCAGTCTCGTTTTCTTCGGGCTTCGCTTTACGAAATTTTTCGCGGTAGCCTTCCGCAGTATAGCGGAACCTCTGAAGAAGCGCCGCTTTCAGTTGATCATAATTCAGCACAGCTGTTGGATGTATCCGGCCTATGACTGTTAGCGCTTCTCCTGTCATGCATAGGCTAAGCGAAAGAGCCCACTTTTCACGCGGCCACCCTTGACACGTGGCGACCCGTTCAAATCGCTGCAGGTACGCGTAGAGGTCGTCCCGAGCCTCATTGAAGGGCGGAATCAGTTTATGAGGACTGCAGACCTCTGTTATTCCTCTGGCCCTCATGCTGGATCCTCCTTGTTCGTCAGCCACCATTGGCTGTACCCTGCTTGCGCTCTCCTGAAGTCGATGCTTCAGTTCGAGGATCTTCAGCTCTTGTTCCTGCACCTTCTGCTGCTGCTCTAACAGCTTCTGCTGCCTCTCAGCGTTTTCTTTTGCAATCTCGCGCTCCCTAGCACACTCATCTCGAGCTTCAACGCACTCTCGCTCAACCCACTCTCTGAGCTCCTCGTTCTCCAACCCTAGCTGTCGACCAAGTGCAATAAATTTCTCCCTGTCCATGACAAAGGCTGCGTCTGAGTAATGGCTTTAGATTTTAATAAGCCATCCTAGAATCTTCTGACCCTGGAATCTTCTGATCCTGGCAGGCTCGCCAATTGTGGTGGTTCTTGGGCCCTCAGACGCAGAAACCCAAGACAAGGACAAGAGAAACATCTATTGACTTCACACACAAAACAATCACAACACTGTGGCTATCTGTACAACACACTGGCTCCGTAATTCAGTCATACAGTCCTTATGTCTACGCGCCCGCGAGTAACCCACGCGTCCTCACTACTCGGAAGTCTAATTCCGTCGGGTGCCACTCACGCTCCCGCTGAAGACGATGGCGTCGACGACGCAACCTCGCCACGGGAAGGTTGCCAAGTGCACGGGAACTCACAGCAGACCAT
This sequence comes from Rhipicephalus microplus, assembly GCF_043290135.1. Lineage (NCBI taxonomy): Eukaryota > Metazoa > Arthropoda > Arachnida > Ixodida > Ixodidae > Rhipicephalus > Rhipicephalus microplus. Next base: position 244,757,952 of record NC_134701.1, on the reverse strand, counting down.
CAGCTGCTCGTGCTGGACCAAGCGGCCCCACGCTGCGGCCGACGCAACACCGAGGTCGCACCTTCAATTGGCGGTTGTGCCGGACCGGCTCCGACGTGGCACCATGGCCACGATCTCGGTGACTGGTTGTGCCGGACCCGAGTCTGGACAGGATCAGCCGCTTGCCCTGGCCCGCACGCTCGTCCGCCACAGGAACAGCATGTCAGGCCCGGCCCGGAACCGCCATTCGCCTCAGGAACATGCAACGCTCGTCCCGGTTGGGTGGGTGACACCCGCTCGTTGGTTCGGTCCCCTGAGGCCCAACGCCTAGCGCTCTTGCTAGCTGGCCGCGTTTCTCCTCTGCCCGTCGCTGTTCCGAAGCTCACGCGCTCACGTTCGTCTGACCCCGTGCACACTTTCGTCTTCGTCGGTTATTTTCCGCTGTCGGTTTCACTTCCAGTTTCGATTTTGGTTGTGAGAAGCAGTCTTACCACAGTCCGATTGACGCAAATATTCATGGATCTAAGTCCGAGTAAGTTCGCTTCAACAGAATTTCGGTTAGTCGGGGTCCTATTGACTCCTAAGCGAAAAGCATAATTATTGAGTGAGTCTGCGTGGGCCCCATTTACTTGGCTGACCAATGACTCCAAATACTTAAAATCTTCCACTGGGGCACGCCTTGTAATCGTATTGATGTTACGACTTGCCAAACCAAAGAGTTCACTTTTCGAAAACTAAAACTGTCCGTTTCTGAACGTACCCAAAATTTTTCACATCGGGGGTCGTTATTGAACACCCCTCATATATTTAAACATAAATATATAAACTGAATGAAAATTACCCATAACTTTCATTTAAAGGTACGTAATCAAGTAGCATCACGCGATGCGCCAATTAGGTGAGATATTATTATTAGGAAACATTGCCAACATGATTAAAAAGCATATTCTTCGCTAACACAATATATTCTGAAATACTGATGACACCACACATCGAAAAGCTCAAGCAATGTATAACATACCAAAAGGACGCACAACTATTAGTAACATTTTTTTCAGTGTATTCGGTCACGCAGCTAATCGAATTCGCAGCGGGACGATTTCAAAATTGAAGTCTGCATTTCTAACGAGACGTTAATGATTGATTGATTGATATGTGGGGTTTAACGTCCCAAAACCACTATATGATTATGAGAGACGCCGTAGTGGAGGGCTCCGGAAATTTAGACCACCTGGGGTTCTTTAACGTGCACCCAAATCTGAGCACACGGGCCTACAACATTTCCGCCTCCATCGGAAATGAAGCCTAACAAGCCGTTAGGAGTTTCTTTCCGCGATACCCTTAATTTTTGGTGGTGTAATCAGTTATTTTTGTGCATTGCACTGGCTCGCACTTTAATGTTAGTAGTTCATGTACTTAGAGTACACTGTTGACCGTCTTCGGCGAAGTAGAAACAGCAATTTATGTAAATACATGCTACAAAACTCGCGTGATATTTTTCCAGAGAAAAGGAGAGCATGTACTGAAGCAAAATGCTAACGACAGAAAAACTGAATAATTCCTAATCATTTCACTATCATGTCTCTATACTAATTCACAAACATCACAAAAAGTCAGGCACTGCGTATCTGCCTAGGACTGCCCCGATGCGCTTCTACTTATGCCACAATCATGCTTGCCAAAGACCATCCGGTCAGGACGTATAGAGTTGTGGATTGCCTCAGAGCGCACATTCGACATGCTAGCCGTGTCCCCGACCACCACTTGGCCCTTCTACCCTCCGGAAGACCACGTGCTACGTTTTGAGACGTCATAGCCAAGCACCTAAACAGCATTCCATCAGGATATACGCCAGCTGCGAGAATGGCATGTCCTTTGTGGTGCCTCGACCAGCCGCAAGTACGTCTAGAAATTCCGGGAATCAAAAAGAAAAGCAATCACTCCAGAGTAGCATTGAAGCAAGCAACACTGCTATTATTACATGAGTTGTACTTAGACCGAACGCAGATATACACTGATGGGTCCGTCTCGTCCAGCAGCTCATCAGGTGCCGCTGTAATTCCGGCTACAACAATGACAATCAAGTTTAAGTTGTCGCATATGACTACATCTACGGCATCAGAGCTTGCTGCTATAAGGGCTGCTTTACAATATCTCGTTCAAGAACGTCCAGGAAAATGGGTCATATTCTGTGATTCGAAGGCAGCGCTTCAGAGTTTGCAGTCTGCCATGCGTAGGAGGAGTCATGACCAATTGGTACAAAAATAAGACATTGTCGTCATGAAGCTCTAGCACGAGGGCATGATATTATATATCAATGGCTGCCTGGACATATCGGTATTACCGGAAATCAACTAGCCGATGATGCAGCGCGCTCAGCCCATGAAGGAACCCGTGGAGTCCCGATTCCTCTATCAAGGAATGATGCAGCAAGACAACTTTACCCTCTGGCTCGAGATCTCACATGCACGTTCTGGTCGTCTACCAGCTTCCAAAGGTGTCAATTTTATGAACTGGATCCTTCGCTCAAGCTAAAGCTACTATCACAACTTTCCCGCTCCTATGCGACACTGTTATGCCGCCTTTGGTTGGGTGGTGCATTTACAAAGGTGTACTCCTTTCGCATTGGTATGGCAGACACTCCTACATGCGACTACTGCGGAGCTGAAGAGACCATCGAACACGTCCTGTGCAGCTGCGCTTGCTACGACACACAGCAATGCCAGCTCCGGATGGTTTTGAATCAACTTGACCCCGGACCATTTTGTGTGCAGAAGATACTAGGACCTTGGGCATCTGCCTCAGTTGCGCAGAAAGCAACTAAAGCACTGCTACTTTACCTAAAGTCAACAAACCTGAGCGACCGCCTGTAGACTGTGTATGCTCCCCGAGTGTGCTCGTGATTGTGTGTACCTTCTCATCTCTCTGCAACCTCTTTTCTCCCCTTTATTTCTTCCCCTGTGCAGGGTAGCAAACCGGATGTGCGTCTGGTTAACCTCCCTGCCTTTCCTTGCATCTTTATCTCTCTCTCTCTCACACAAAAAGTCGTGTTGTTGAAATAAATGAACATCGATGCACGTGGGTATGGAAATTGGTTATGCAGCATGTCCTAAAGCATGTGCGACTCCAGGCCACCTTTTATTACGTGACATCGGGATCCACATTGAGTATGATCTGATGTTATGTACCTAATCAATGAAGAATAAGTGCCGTGCTGCGGCTTCATCGTTCGTGTAGCTTCAAAGAAGACAAAGTGGCACAATCCACGAGCATCAATTCTATCTGTATTGCATTGAACCGAATGTGTTCTCAGATGCGGCTCTGGTTTTTACATGAATAACTGCGGTGATCTGAAAAAGTATGAGTACCAAAGGAGCTATTCACAAGAACGAAAGATAAAGGGTGGGCGCTTGGGAACGCCCTGTGAGGCTATTGTTTAGCACTGAAAGAGAGAGAAAGAGAAACGAGAAAAAAGGAAGGCAGGGAGGTTAACCAGATGCTATAGTATCCGGTATTCTACTCTACACTGGGGTTGGGGAATAGGGGGTTGAACGAAAGAAAGAGAGACTTAAAAAATATGCTTTGACACATCTCGCCAAATTTCGAGTTCTGTTAAAAAGTTGCGTGGACAGACACCATCGGTTTTTGTCGGTGCATTGGCCACAAGGTAAACAGTGCTTGCGTAACTTAGAGTGCCTTGAAAGTGCTAGCGACCAAGTTTTAAGAAGGAAGGGGGTTGACATGTACCGTTCATGCCGTATGTGGCGCTTATTCTCTCGCAAAAAACAAATTTAATGTGGTCAAACAACTCTGTTACCTCTCGGAAATCAGAAGGGCGTTTAATGTTTAATGACATCTTCGAATTCATCCAGGTCTTCATTGTATTCAGTGTTGTCAGTGCGCATGTGCCTGTTGTGAAAATAGAGTGCAGTGCTAAATTATACTTTTCGCTATAGACAATGATATGCACGAGAAATAACTTCGTGTTTTATGCTGAAAGAATTCATGCATCTTTATTTTCAAGGTTGCAGGCAACTTGTAAATCTTTTGCATGTGATGTTCCTCATAAGCATATCATTATGGTGCTCTTTTGACATTTATTGCATAAACCGGGTCAAATTGAACGTTGCTAATTATTAGTCTGGAAAGCCAGTTTGAGAAAACGTTTGGCGTCTCTCTCAGTCCGAGCGAGTCCGCTCTACAAAAATTTCGGTGAGTATGAGTTGAGCTGAGTTACAGTTTAATTATATTTTCGTCAGTCTGAATCCGAGTGAGTCCGGCTAAGTTATATTTTTCATGAGTCTAAGTTTGACTGAGTCCACTTAAGGAAAATTTTAGTGAGGCTGAGTCCGAGTGAGTTTTGTTGGAGAGAAAGTTCGCGTGTCTGAGTTTGAGTGAGTCTGCATCATAAAAAAAAATTTCTCGCGAGTCTCATTTAGTTCGAGTCTTAAGCAAAAAAATATACTTATTGAGTTAGTCTGAGTGATTCCCATTTATTTTGCCGACTTATGCATACGAGTGGCAAAAGATATTCTGGCACATGAGTTCTCTGCCTCGTTTCTACCCCCAACCCCCTCTTCCGCTTTTTTGTTTTGTGTGTGCCAGGATGCAAGAAAGAAAAGAAAACAAGGAAATGTTGGGCCGCAGGAGATAGAGGAGGCGAATAAAAAGTTCCTGGCCTTCGTCTTCGGTTGGTCAGAACTAACTTAGCCAAACTTTCTATTCTCCCATGGTCAAAAAGAACAAGAAAATTGATGGAATGACTTGCAGATGCATTCTTCATTGACATATTGTGCACCCGCCATGGAACAAGCATTCAAATGAGGCATGACACGACGAGATTGTCGCGCTTTAGAAACACTGAGAAGTCCTTTGGACAAAGATGTGACACGAACGGCACACAACGTACAAACGAGGCGAGTATAGGATTCGTTAAACTTGGTGTCTCTTTAAGAAATACGGGGGAATAAATTCACCTTAATTCCTTAGTGTCAACAAAAAGTTGTGTAAAGTGTAGAGGTTACGTAGGAGCAAAATAAGACTATTCATTCATGTCTTCGGCTTCCGAGACGTTTAAGCAGTTACGGAAAATACGCTTTCGCTATATGGAAGGAAGAACCAGAGAGAAGGCAGAGAGGTTAACTGGGCACATACCCGGTTCGCTACACTACGCTAGGAGAATAGGAAACGGGAGTACAAAGTTGAGAGAAAGAAGAAAGAGAAAGGAAAGAGAGCACAAAATTGTCAGTACACGGGCTGAAGCGTATGCAGCGGTGGGCACTACACGAAAGTTCACATAGACCCATAGTCATATAAAAAGCGCAATATATGCGTTCTTAAAATCCTGTTTACCATTCCAATACCCCCCCCCCCCCAACCAAAAAGAAGAAGGAAGAAGACGAGGACAAAGGGAGATACGTCGACACCGCCTGTGTTATTAACCTTCTCTCTGTCATTGTCTTTCTTTTTTTGTGTGTGCTCAAGATGACGAACACTAAGTACCGCTAGGCCAAACACAAGTTCTCTTGTTTATGCCGACGCCGCTCCCAAGACCATACAACTGTTTTTAGATGCCAAGAAATATAATATGAATTCAAAGCTGGGATTGTTAAAAAAAGCTGCATATTTGCTTTTGTTCATCATCGCAAGCAGATCAAAGTAAACTTGTTCGCGTGACGATCCGCGCTGAGCGAGAATCAAATATATCGGAATATTGCGAGCAAGGAAACTGTTTCGATCCCCTTTTATCTGAACTCAATGAATTCGGAGAGAGTGACAGGAGAACTGTTCCTTCACTATACGGAAACAATCGCAATCGAGTCAAAAGTATGGTACTACTCGTGAGGACTAAAAGAATGTGGCGGCCCACAGAACGAGCGAATGAAGTTATCCAGCATAAAATGCCGTATTATCACGCTAGCTGACGTGGGCTCGAAGCATCGGGGGGCAATGGTTTTTTTTTTTTGATGAAAGATAGGTACAATTTTATTTGTACAGCATTGATGTCTCACAGTGGCAGCATAAAGAAACGGTGACGAGGCAACGGAGAAGGTGTGGATATAGCTATTGCAAGCGCTCGTAGAATCGCATAATTGATGCACGCGCTGGGATATAGTCGCATACACGTGTGTAATGGCGCTGTGGATCTGCCACTGACTCTCTTCCCACGGCTGAATGAAGGCTTCTATCTTTCCTGCATTGACTCGTGTTCCTCCAAAAAGTAGCGATGTTATTGAAAGAAAATTTAGCAAGATCGACGTAAAAAAAATGGGAAAGTAAAAAGAACATGGTAAGGAAGATCCCAGAACAGGGGTGTCAACAAGGTGGGGGCTGGGACATACTCAAAAGTTTTACCTGCCCACTCTATATGCCCCACTAGCAAACAAAGTCGTCAAAGCACACCATGATTTCTCTGCCTTCTTACCATTTGACATTTTGTGTAAGTATTCGTTGTATGTGTAGTGGGGAATTCGCAAGGCACTGCCTAGTGGGACCATCTGTCTCTGAGTGCGAAGCGCGAGTGTGTGCACGAGGTGTAGACGCTGGACTGCTCGAGCATTTCTGTCCGTACCGGCTGCCTGCCTACTACCTGGCGTCGCTATTAAACTCCCTTGCAAAGTGGTGGAAGTGTGCTGGGTACGCAAACCTGGAACTTCGAAGCCGGAAGCTGCCCACTGCATCAGCAATGCCTGATCAGATGACCGAGCAAGGTACCACCCTGCAAAGCACGGCCCAATCTCAACTGGTCATGGTACCTACCACCCTGCGCCAACGAGATCCCCCCTTCTTCAGCGGCACCGAGGACCAAGATGTGGAAGATTGGTTGCAGCTGTTCGAAAAAGTGAGCGCTGCTAACAAGTGGGACGACCCCTCGAAATTGAAGTATGTCCCATTTTATCTTAAAGACGTCGCCAGCCTGTGGTTCACAAACCACCGTACTGAATTTACCACTTGGGCCGCTTTTAAGACTACCCTTGCAGCTGTGTTCGATCGCCCCGCAGTGCGCAAGCTGCGTGCTGAACAGCGCCTACGCGGACGAGCACAAAGGCGGGGCGAAAGCTTCACAAGCTATATTGAAGATGTCATCGATTTATGCCGGCGCTTTAATCCTGAGATGACCGAACAAGACAAGATTAGTCATATCTTGAAAGGAATAGACGATGATGCCTTTCAGATGTTGCTGGCAAAGGGCCCAAGTACCGTGTCCGAGCTTGTGACCCTGTGACAGAGCTTGGAAGAGATTCGGAAACAACGTGCGTCAGTTCGGAGGTCAACGACAGCAGACGACTCTCTCGCTTCCCTGGCCTTCGGTGGTGACAGCACCCTGCTGGAGCAGATAAAAGACTATGTACGCGAAGAGGTCGCCCGACAGCTTTCGTGTCTTTCGTGTCTGCCGACCACCGAAGCACCAACGAACCGCCTAACGCCGACAATCAGACAGGCTATTCAGGAGCAGGTCTCCGAGGCGTTGCCATTACCTACGTCTGCCTCCCCACCAACACCTGTTGCCGCGCCACTGACTTATGCGGCCGTCACGGCAATGCCTCCACCTCGTATGCCACTGTATACGCCACAACCTGTACGACCTTCCACTGCGCCGTTTCCACCTACACAGCAGCATGGCGGAAATCCTTGGCGCACTGCTGACAACCGGCCCATATGTTACTTTTGCGGAATTCCAGGTCACGTTGCACGTCTATGTCGTCGGCGCTTCACAGTTAGTGCACCAAGATACGCTGACTACCCGTTTCCGCCTCCATACCACGCGCCTCCCATGCCACCTGAAGTTCACGAACGCGATGCGCAAGCTGCGTCCAGCACCCGAACCTCCGCTTCTCGACGTTCAACTTCCCGCTCGCCTTCCCCTTCAACAAGTCGTCGTTCTGTATCACCTATGCGTCGACTACCCACCTCCATTGAGACGGAAAACTAACTGCCGCAGCTCCGGAGGCACGAGCTGCGTCATCGTCTAATCGTTCAAGTCCTCGCCTGTCTCCTGCCAATCTTATCGATGTAATTGTCGAAGGTGTACGAAGACTTGCACTCATCGATACCGGTGCCGCGATATCTGTGATTAGTCAAAGACTCTGCCGCTCTCTTCGTAAAGTGACGATGCTTTCTCCTGTAGTTTCACTTAGCACTGCGAGCGCCCAACAAATTGAGCCCATCGCGGCATGTACGGCAAAAGTGGTTATTCGAGACGTGTTGTACATCATTGAATTTCACGTGTTGGCTTCATGTTCCCACGATGTCATCCTAGGATGGGATTTCTTATCACGTCATCACGCCGTCGTGGACTGCGCTCGGGCCGAAGTGGAGCTGTTACCGTTTCGTGACGCGCCTTCTGTGGATGCGGCCGTATCTAGTGCGGCTAACCTTGTCGTCGCGACGGACATAGACATTCCTCCTTTCAGCGCCCAGTTTGTCCCTGCCTGCTGCACTTCACTTTCTGACGCTACCGTCCTATTCGCGCCATCTGACATCTTCGGTAGCCGCCACCACACATCGCTGCCATTCGCCGTTCTTGCGCTTTGTCAAGACACCACCGAAATATTTATTTCCAATCCGAACTCGTGCCCCCTCAGTTTGCGCCGCAACGAGACGCTCGGCCACATTCAGCTTATCGATGAAGGTACTATCGTGCCTGCCGATTTCTTCGACACCAAGCCGAATATGGAGCTGAACGCGTTGGTTCCTCACTTTGCCTCGAACAGCGTGTCGTCCGATGCATTTCAAAGTTCTATCAACAGCCACCTCGCCCCGGTTCAACGAGAGCAGCTTGTTACCCTGTTGCACGAATTCAGGCGTTCGTTTGACTTTCCCCAAGCGGTGCTAGAAAGAACGAACATTGTTGTGCACACGATTGACACAGGGAAGAGTGCTCCTTCGCGCCAGCGCCCCTATCGCGTGTCCCCGACAGAGCGTCACGTAATCGCAGAACAAGTAGACGACATGCTACAGCGTGGAGTCATCAAGCCTTCTTGTAGTCCTTGGTCTTTACCAGTTGTACTTGTCAAAAAAAAAAGATGGTTCGATCCGGTTTTGCGTAGACTACAGGCGCCTAAACAACATTACGAGCAAAGATGTTTACCCTCTTCCCCGCATAGACGACGCTCTCGATTGTCTCCAAGGTGCAGAATTCTTTTCCTCGCTTGACCTTCGCTCAGGTTATTGGCAGGTGCCAATGGCTGAGTCTGATCGTCCAAAAACGGCGTTCGTCACACCGGATGGTCTCTATGAATTTACCGTAATGCCGTTCGGACTCTGCAATGCGCCCGCAACATTCGAGCGAATGATGGACAGCATTTTACGTGGCCTCAAATGGAACATTTGCTTGTGCTATCTTGATGACGTTGTGGTCTTTTCACCCGATTTCTCTTCGCATCTCACTCGTCTGCGTAAAATTCTACAGTGCCTTACAAACGCCAGGCTTCAGCTTAACCTGAAGAAATGTCACTTCGGGGCTAAACAACTCACCATACTTGGTCATGTCGTCTAGAAAGCCGGCATCCTTCCCGACCCTGACAAGCTTCGTGCTGTTGCCGAATTTCCTAAGCCAACTACAGTTAAAGAATTACGGAGCTTTGTGGGCCTGTGCTCCTATTTTCGTCGGTTTGTCCGGAACTTTGCTTCCATCTTCGCTCCGCTCACCAAGCTCCTTGCTGGTCCTGCAGATCTTTCACATTGGACTGCAGCCTGTGACGAATCCTTCGCAACACTGCGCCAACTCCTTACCTCACCACCCGTACTGCGTCACTACGACCCTACTGCGCCGACCGAAGTACACACGGATGCAAGTGGCGTTGGCCTTGGTGCAGTGCTCGCGCAACGCAAACCAGGTTTTACGGAGTATGTGGTCGCCTTTGCCAGCCGCGCCCTCACTAAGGCAGAAGCCAACTATTCTGTTACGGAAAAAGAGTGCCTGACGATTGTGTGGGCGTTAAACAAGTTTCGCCCCTATTTGTATGGCCAAACGTTTGATGTGGTAACTGACCATCACGCACTCTGTTGGTTGGCTTCATTGAAAGATCCTTCTGGTCGCCTCGGACGTTGGGCACTACGCCTCCAGGGATTCGACATACGCGTCGTCTACCGATCGGGGCGAAAGCACTCTGACGCAGATGCGCTTTCACGATCACCCGTGAAATCTGATAATACGGAGATATCAGCCCTTGACCTTCCCCTCTCTGCCGTCAGCGTCACAGACATGTCATCCGAACAGCGGAAAGACCCTTGGATTGTCTCGCTCTTGAATATGCTTTCTGACGCATCAACTTCCGGTTACCCGCGTGCTCTTCGCCGCCAAGCAACGCATTTCGCCATACGGGATGGCCTGTTACACCGTCGCAACTACCAAGTGGTGGGTCGTAAATGGCTGCTAGTCATACCCAGCCATATGCGGTCTGATATCTGCGAATATTTTCATGCTGAGCCGCAACACGCACACGCCGGTGCGCTAAAGACGTATGAGCGGATCCGCCAACGTTACTACTGGCGGGGTATGTACACGTTTGTACGCAAACACATTCGCTCATGTTCCCTGTGTCAGCAGCGCAAGACATTTCCTCATTCACCCGGTCAACTGCAGCCTTTACCATGTCCTGCACGTCCATTTGACCGTGTTGGGATTGACCTATATGGCCCACTACCGTGCTCTGTTGGTGGTAATCGATGGGTGATTGTGGCTGCCGACCATCTGACAAGGTATGCCGAAACGGCAGCGCTACCTTCGGCTGGCGCTCGTGACGTTGCAACCTTCATCTTGCACCGGTTTGTTCTTCGTCATGGTGCACCACGCGAGCTCCTGAGTGACAGAGGTCGCGTATTTTTGTCCGAAGTTCTGCAGCAGCTCCTACAGTCATGCCGTACGGTACGCCGCACATCGACAGCCTACCAGCCTCCGACGAATGGCCTAACGGAACGTTTCAATAGAACCCTCGGAGACATGCTCGCTATGTATATTGATTCAGACCACTCCAACTGGGACGTTGTCCTTCCTTTCGTGACGTATGCCTACAATACGGCGATTCAATCAACAACGGGCTTTTCTCCATTTTTTCTTTTATATGGTCGTGACCCATGCAGCTCACTCGACACAATTCTGCCATACAATCCTGATGCCTCTGAGTTCAGCCCAGTTTCTGAAATGGCCGAACATGCCGAAGAGTGTCGTCAGCTTGCACGGTCCTTCACAGCAGATAATCAAGCTCTCCAAAAATATCGCCACGACCGTGATCTTGTTCAGGACACTTTCCCCGTCGGTTCTCTCGTGTGGCTCCGACTGCCTTTCCACTCTCCTGGCCTGACTCCCAAGTTTGCACCGAAGTATACTGGCCCTTACCGCGTCATACAGCACCCTTCTTCTGTCACCTATGTGATCGAACCGCTCAAGCCGTCCACGGACAAGCGCCGCCTTGGTCGTGAGACGGTCCACGTCAGTCGCCTCAAGCCCTGCTACGACCCTCCCGTTCTCTCGTCACCTTGAGTCGCCAGGATGGCTCGTCTTCGTCGCCGGGGTATTGTAGTGGGGAATTCGCAAGGCACTGCCTAGTGGGACCATCTCTCTCTGAGTGCGAAGCGCGAGTGGGTGCACGAGCTGTAGACGCTGGACTGCTCGAGCATTTCTGTCCGTACCGGCTGCCTGCCTACTACCTGGCGTCGCTATTAAACTCCCTTGCATATGTAATAAGTATGCATGGTAGTATTTGCTTTACGCCAAACTTCAGTGCGGCGAAGTCGCAAAATGACGAAACATCGTCAAGAGTAAAGCTTAAAGTGATTTAACTGAAGCTTCTTGCCAATGAAAAACAGCAGTAGGGAGTCGCCTTTTAGGGAGAGTGTTCTCAAGCAGACGAAATTGCAGTTGAAGCAAAGTAGTCATGTCCGGCGACAGTTTTACGGTGGAGCCCGACTTTGCGAACATTTCCTTAGCGAAAACAGTACCGCTCAAACGTTATGGCCCCACTTTGGCCCAAAGCCATGCAAAGGGAACTTCATATGCGGTGTATTTTCTACGTCAGTATAGTCAAGCAGCGTTTATGGTATACAACCATCACGTATAAACGACCTCATTGAGCTGTCAAGCACTTTTTGAAGGTGAAGTGAGGAATCGGCAAACATTAAGGCGCCGCAGGCTGACTTCACAGAAATAGTGACAGTTGTATGAAAGTTCATAGAAATGAGAAGGGAGCCATGACAATGCACATGAAAAGTAATTACTGCCTTAAAGAGAGAGAGCGCGGTGAGGAGGCCTCGTTTAGAATATGTCATGAGTGACACTTCGCGTGGACGCGGGACTTCCGAGCATTCACTCTGGTCAGGTTAGATGTGTACGAAGGCAACATAAGCATGCGTTGAAACACTTATATAGCTTAGGAAAAGCACAACACATGCACTCTCCTTTTTTTTGCATACTGAATGCTAGAAAAATCTGTCATTATTTCTGACTGCCAAAGTCACCGTGCCACATGACTACTCACTTTTAGCGAAATGTTTATTAGTGTGTATTGATACTCTGGCCTTCATGGCGCACCTTACACGAGGGCCTACATTCACATCTTTCGTAGCGCTGCACAAATATACCGAATTCCAGAGATCACTAATGAGCAAAATGCATTGCAGATTCAACCCCGAAATCAATACTGATGACCCACATTTTTAATAACTGCGGCTTTCAATATGACTCGAAATGCACATGCCCTGAACTTTCACTAAAGAAGCTTGGTTTAAGCCATCCTTGGTATGGTATATGTGGGGTTTAACGTCCCAAAACCACCACATGATTGTGAGAGACGCCGTAGTAGAGGGCTCCAGAAATTTCTACCACCTAGGGTATTTCTGTCGAACGATGCCTATTTCGTTTGGTGTTTTTTGTGTGAATTTACGTTCTATCCGAGGATCATCGCTCTCCTGCGGGCAGCGATGGATCCAGGCCCCACCGTACGCAATCCTGACTTGGGGTCACCTTCGACGTCAACCTCAAGGAAGCGCAACAACCAGGAGGACGACAGCACCAGTGACAGCACTGAACTGTACACGGCGAGTAGTGAAGACAGCGACGAAGATTTCATCCCTGCAGTGAAGCGTAAAGCTAAAAGAAGAATGGTCGGCGCGTCTTCGCCAGCTAGCGTCTCTACCGTGAAGGCGGCGTGCAGTTCTGAACGCCATACCATACTCTTTGTTCCTGTCGACTCTTCGATCAACCTGAAGAACATGAACAGGCAAGTGATATCAGCGCGTCTCGAAGCTATCGTGCCTAATGAGATAAAGGATATTAGACTCAACCCACGGAAGAATATCCTGGCCATAGACGTTGAGCACCCGGCTGCACTACATACCCTGCAAACTGTCACTGAGCTTGGAGGCATCTATCTCAGAACTTACATTCCGCAGGATAGTGACACGACGACAGGCGTCATTTATGACGTTGATGTTTCCATACCGAACACAGACCTTTCTGTACTGATAAAGCCAGCTACTGGGGCAACAGACATATTGCAAGTATGCCGGCTTGGCAAATCCCATTGCATCAAGGTGACCTTCAGAGGTGATTGCATCTCATCACATGTAAAGGTTGGTCATTTTCGTCACGTTGTCCGACCATACATTCCAAGACCACTACAGTGCCACAACTGTCTAAAACTGGGTAATGTTAGTGCTGTGTGCAACAACAAGCAAGCATGCCCACGTTGTGCTGGACCCCACAAAGCAGAGGCTTGCCAAGCAACTCTCCTAAAATGCAGCAACTGCAACGGGAACCATGAGAACTCGTCCAAAGACTGCCCAGTACTGAAGAAAGAGAGGAGCATTCTGAGACAAATGGTTAAAGACGGATCCTCACGAAAGGAAGCGGTAACGGTTGTTCATCGATGGCGTTCCCGTTGACGGCGGTGCTCAAAGAAAAGAAAAAGCAGTCCTGTGCCGAAGGTGCCTTCACTAACGCCGCCACCGCCACCACCACCACCGCCACGACCACAGAGACCTCCCCCGCCCTCGCCACCAAGTGGGGTACGTCCAGAGGTGCCGGAAGACACTGTGGCGATACAGATAACATCCGGCTCTGACTGGCCCACTTTACCGCGGGTACACGTGTCTACGGAACCACAATATCGACAGACAACAACGAATATGCCCCCAGCAGGCAGTCTGTCCGCCCAAGAGGTACAAGTCTTTTCTGTATTGAGGTTGTTCATGAGTGTTATTCGCACTCTATTGGATAGTCTACAGATCCTTGCCGGTAAATGCGCGCTGCAAATCTTGGACACACTATAACCAGTTCTTGCCGGACTTCAGTAACAAGATGGCGCACCATAGACAGCATCATCCTTTTCGAGAAAAATTCAAGCGTGCTTCCATAATTCAGTGGAACGCAAGAGGTCTACAGTCAAGAATGCCTGAGTTCCGACAATTCATTTTCGAAAATAAGTTTCCCATCATCATCATTTGTGAACCGCATTTTTCAAAAATACCTCGTCTGCCGGGCTATGAATCATTCGTTTCTTCAACGTGCATTGAGCGAAGTCAAGTTGCTGTGTACATCCGTAAAGAACTCACTTACGTTCTCCAAAGAGTAGAGTCTCACAATGGAAATCACTACGTGTGTCTATATGTTAAAAAGAAGAAGTTGTCGTTTACGCTGATAGGCGCATATATAGCGCCGTCAGGTCGACTAGATCAACACATATTGAATGGTATATTTGCAACAACTCCAGCACCTTGGATATTGATGGGTGACTTCAACGCCCATCATCCATTGTGGGGAAGCATCAGGACAAATAGAAAAGGCAAGGACCTAGTTGATCTCGCATCAGAGCACGGGCTTCAGGTGCTGAACGACGGCAGCCCTACTTATCTCCGAGGAGTAACTTACAGCAGTTGCCTGGACTTGACTTTAGTGTCGCATAGCATTGTCACGAAAGTCCAATGGTTCACAGATATTGAAACACATGGCAGTGACCATATCCCCACGTACGTGACAGTCAGAGGTTTGGACGATTCTCCTTCCCCTGGACATTCAAGACTTATTGACTGGGAAGAGTTTCAGATATCAGTGGAGAACAAGTGCATACACGAACCACCGGAATCCATTGAAGAAGTAATTAGTTGTGCAATGGAGACTTCCACGAAGATATTTTCGAAAGAATCGAGACGCACGGCACTCGACCAAGAGTTGGAACAACTTCGAGCGGTCCGCCGACGTGCCGAAAGACGATACAGACGCACGAAATCTATCTCTGACCTCAGAGAATCCAGACGCATTCAGAAAAAAATCCAGCGTCGAATGCACAAACTTCATGAACAACGGTGGAAGAATTTTTGTGACTCGCTAGACCCTCGAAAGCCCTTGTCTCCCGTATGGAGGACTCTTCGAGGTATTTACTCGCATCCGCAACAGCGTCACCCCTTCGCCGCTCTGGCGCTACATCAACGTCGCTCACAGCTTGATGTTTCTGGGGAATTTTGTGCAAATATCGCCGGCAACATCTCTATACAGATCGATCTAATGCCACAGGATGTTCCAGTCGCACGAGATCAGCAAATGGAGGTTGCATTCACCATGGAAGAACTTCATGCGGCATTGAACACATGCAGACGCTCATCATCCTCAGGTCCGGATGGAGTGACCTATACTGCCCTACGTCACCTAGGCCCGAAGGCACAGCGCTGTCTCCTGGACATTTTCAATAAGTCTTGGCATGATGGAATGGTGCCTGATGAGTGGAAGTGTAGTCGCCTGGTGCCTTTGCTGAAGCCCGGAAAGTCTCCATTCGACTTGGCATCATACCGGCCTATAGCACTAGCAAGCTGCGTTGGCAAGGTCATGGAGAGGATGCTGCTTACACGCATGGAATGGTACCTGGAACATTATAACATTTATCCTGATGCTATGGCTGGTTTTCGACGAGGTCGGTCCTCAGTTGATAGCGTTATTGACTTAGTGATCTCTGTTCAGCATCAGAAAGCTCAGAAGCGGCTGTCGGTAGCTCTGTTCTTAGACGTGAAGGGTGCCTATCACAACGTGACCCACGAGGCTGTTCTCAATGCTCTTGAAGCAGCTGAATATGGAGGTCGTGTCTTTCGATGAGTAAGAAGCTACCTCACAAAGAGATCCATGTTCGTTTTAACTGAAGATGGGTCTACGAATAAGTATTTCACAAGTCGTGGGGTGCCACAAGGTGGTGTTTTGAGTCCAACACTTTTCAACCTGGTTCTCGTGGGGCTTACTGAAATGCTGCCACAGACGGCTTATATATCTCTCTACGCTGACGATATCTGCATTTGGGCGTCCGGCGTGACACGGCCTCAAGTACGCGCAAGAATACAGAAAGCGGCAACAATGACATCGACATACCTTCGCCAGCAAGGTTTGACTATCGCCACAGAAAAATGCGCAGCGCTGGCGTTTACACGCAAACCGATGTCTTTCTACTCATTGTGCATCGATGGCAGATCAATCATATATAAGAGCACTCATAGATTCTTAGGCGTCATCGTAGATCGTGACCTAACCTGGAGCGCGCATGTCACATACCTAAAGAAAAAGCTCATTGGCATTGAGAATGTATTCAAGTTCGTCACCGGAAAATCATGGGGCCCATCCGTGCACTCCATGTTGCAGCTTTATACAGCCCTCTTTCTCGGAACTCTCCGGTACAGCCTTCCTGTCCTGTCCAACACGTGCAAGACTAACATCCGTGCACTGCAAAGCGTACAAGCCCAAGCACTTCGGACATGCCTTGGCCTTCCATGATGCTCATCGACAGTGTCAACTCTTGTTATTGCACAAGAACCACCGGTCACAACGCACATCATTGTCGAGACGCTGAGAGCGCACATTCGGCATTTATGACGGCTACCGTCACATCATTTAGCGTGTTTGACAGCTCGGAGGCCCCATTCTTCGTACTGCAGTATCGTGACAAAACATCACGACATACTACCGCCTGGCTTCAAACTTGCGATGCATCCAGCAACTGCGCCATGGAGTCTTCGTCAACCTGACGTGTGCTTATCAGTTCCTGGAATCTTTAAGAAGGCACGCATGTCAACGCTAGCCCTGAAGCAATTGACTTTGTGTCTGTTGGACGAAAGATACTTCGACCGCATACATGTTTATACCGATGGCTCCACTAATTCCAACAGCTCCACAGGAGCAGTGGTTGTTCCATCGGAAAATGTGTTGCTTCAGTACAAGTTTTCTCACACCACGACGTCGACAGCAGCAGAGCTCGCAGCACTTCACGGTGCAGTAAAGTACATTCTTCGCCAGCAACCTAACCAATGGGCCATCTTTTGCGACTCCAGGTCAGCCTTACAGTCACTACGGTTTGTTATGCAGCACGGGCTACATGAACAATCACTATATCAGATAAGGCACGACTACCACGAAGCGGTCGCAGAAGGTCACGATGTATTTCAGTGGTTGCCGAGTCATTGCGGAATCGTCGGCAATGACCGCGCGGATGAAGCTGCTCGATCAACTCATGACCAAGACCAGCGCACGCCCATATCACTCTTGAGAACGGACGCTGCAAGGCTACTACAATCACTTGCCCGCCGTATATCTCTCCTACAATGGAATACGCAGGGTTTCTCCAACACGCACCTGTACTCGATCGACCCAAACTTGCAACTTCGCTTGCCATCCGGGTTCCCACGATGCGCTGAAACTTTACTGTGTCGCATGAGGTTAGGCGTGGCATTTACGAATTCGTACTCTCGTCTCCTTGGAATGGCGAGCTCTTCGGCATGCAACATCTGCGCCTGCGAGGAAACGCTTGAGCACATTCTATGTCATTGCCCAGCATACCAGATTGAACGACGTATTATGGAAGCCAAGCTCTGTCAGCTGGATTCACGGCCGCTTACAGAAGAGAAGATCCTGGAACCTTGGCCGACGGCTTGCCATACGCGCAAAGCCACGAAAGCCCTCTTGTACTTTTTAAGGACCACCAAACTTCACGACCGCTTGTGAAAGAACTGTGCGAGACCGTGCTGTGTAGTCTCGAGCTGACTATTTATGCTTCTCTTTCTTACTCCTTTTCTTTTCTGTCTCTTTCCGTTCTTTTATTCCCCTTTTCCCCCACCCCAAATGTAGGGTAGCCAACCGAGCCAAGCTTGGTTAACCTCCCTGCCTTTCCTCTCTATTTATCTCTCTCTCTCTCTCTCTCTCTCTCTACCACCTAGGGTTTTTTAACGTGCATCCAAATCTAAACACACTGGCCTACAACATTTACGCCTCCATCGGAAATGCAGCCGCCGCAGCCGGAATTCGATCCCGCGACCTGCGGGTCAGCAGCCGAGTACCTTAGCCAATAGACCACCGCGGCGGGGCGTTTAAGCGATCCTCTGTTCAGCAGCAACATGAGGGCGAAGTTGATGAATCAGACGCTGGCGCTGTGCTGTATAGGCTTCCACTCTGCACTACCGCGAAATGACTGTGTGTCAGCCGTTGAAAGCTTGAAGCGTCTCTCTGGTAAGCTGATACCGCGGGCTTTACTGTAGACAGTAAACACTGATGAGTCATCTGCTCTCGCGACCGCTGCTCACGGGCCCGTCTCCTGTGTATGCACGGGGCACGTGCGCACAATGACCAATCGGACATCCGCTTTCTCCGCATGGATTCAGCGTGTAATCCATCACGCGCAATGGGGTGACATTGATTTTATATATAGAATTAGGAAGGCCGTAGTCGTAGACAGGAAATGATTCATTGCCTAAGCCAAGCCACGACCACTCCATCGTTGCCCTTGACGTCACAGCCGTCAAGAAAAATCATTCCCGAAAGTGGTTGTGAAGGGAAAATGCCGCTTTGATCGCAAACTGCACGAGCCGCCGTGCACATTTATCTCGGTCGTTTAACCCCAACATTCCGT
The DNA here is from genome assembly GCF_043290135.1 of Rhipicephalus microplus. NCBI lineage: Eukaryota > Metazoa > Arthropoda > Arachnida > Ixodida > Ixodidae > Rhipicephalus > Rhipicephalus microplus. Next base: position 244,739,098 of record NC_134701.1, on the reverse strand, counting down.
TCCCTCCTCATATGCGTCGTTTGTGTTTTTTGTAGCAACCGGCTGATTTCTACATTACGGATTTATCAAGGCGAAAGCTGTATAAGCTTAGATGCCTCGTCAAATGCGAAAATTGACCGTCGATATCATTGGTGTCGGCATCAAAACGTACGATAAAATGGATCAAGACGTGATATGTCGACATATGATGTTATCATGACTTTAGATATGAACAAAATGCCGTCATGAACTCATGGTGGCGTTCATATGACGTCATGTGATGCCGTAATTACATCAAATTGTCACATAGTCAAAGGTGGGCCGATTCTGCAGGCAGTGCGAAACCACGTGTAGAGAAGAGAACTTGGAGGGGAGACGGGGAGAATGAGTTTATCTACTGAAAAGAAAAATTCGGCAGATGCCACCGTATTTTCGGCACCAATTTTATGCAATGCGTGTGAATGGAAGGTTACCGTGTTGTAATTTCTTCATTGTGCCAAACGTCAAGAAGTAGCGCTTAAGATATGTACTAAAGTGCCCACGAACAAGCGTTGAAGAGCCGCATATGTTCTATATAAGCAGTTGTTTGCGGTTGCGTAGCGATATATACCAACAGCAACATGGACGTTAGCAATACCAGAAGCGGTAAGCTGATATGAAGCGCTTGTGCTCGCGAGGATGGCAGCCCTGGACACTGCTACACAAATCAGCTTCAGCAAATGACACCTGACTACAATTGTCGTTAACCCGATATGACGGCTCTATCACAGGAGTGCATACGCAACCACAATTGACGTTTCACGAACATTAGAGCCTGTTTAAAAAGTAGTTCCAAGACCTGGCATGACTCTTTGGCAGAATTCTTGATTGTCATGCAGAATTGTGCGGTTTGATTCCTGCTGGTGCCCTGACATTTATTCTTTGCATTCAGCGTGACATCGCTGCCAACGGCAGCTTTTTTTCTTAACTCTCACGTGTCAAAATTACCCTTGTCTCTTCTCGCCGTTCCTGGGTAGATATAAACAGTCAATCACCTGCGGCACATGCATGCCACAGGTATGCGTCACACGTCTGGCAGAAAGCGTCTGATGACGTACGCGACAGGATTGGGACATTATTCCTGTCATGACTACAGAGTCATATTCTTGAAACCATCTTAGCGCCCCCCCCCCCATACTAGTTTTGGTTTACCCCAAGGGAAGCGGGTGATCACGAGAGCACCGGGACGTAGATAGATAGATAGATAGATAAATAGATAGATAGATAGATAATTCAAGGTACTTGCGTTGCAAAAAAAAAAAAGCTTCGCATTTAAAACATGGCTTTTACTTCTTCTCGTGTTAGGCAAATGCATACAGGACCGTGTCAGTTTATCGCGAGAAAATCTGTTTCTGTATCATTCACCACTTGTGCCTGATTTCTTTCTTTCTTTCTTTCTTTCTTTCTTTCTTTCTTTCTTTCTTTCTTTCTTTCCTTCTTTCTTTTTCTTCCTTTCTTTTTCTTACTTACTTTTTCTTTCTTTACCTCTGCACGTTTGCAGTCGCCAGGGGAGAACACTCCATTTCCTTTTCACCACAGTACTTTATATACCTCACTCCACTTTTTCTAATAGAATGGCTTCGATTCTGCTCTTTGTTGGCCCGTTTGGCGAGTCTCTGTTTGAACAATTCAATAGCACCTTTTTATGGAGCGTTCTTCCTTCTCTTGACTCATTTAAATTAACGTCGCCATATTAGTCCAGTATTTTATTTATTTTTATTTATTTTCACCTATTCTTAGACGGGAGAACGTGTGTAGAGGAATGGTGGCGATGCTAGGCTACAAATACCGTTTAGCCCCATCCGCAATACGCTGTCAGATATTGTGGTTTTGACGAGCCGGTTTGGACTGTTTAGATTGTGGCTGTTCACTAGTATTGTTTCTCCGATGCCACCTAGAAAAAATTTGACCAAACGACTAGCATGCGGCTGTTGATTGCTCGTAGAGGAGCAACAAAAATGTTTGTCATCGGCCGACAGACGTGGCGTTTACGGCGCTTGTTTCGCACACGCAGGCAGCAGTACCCATTGGCAACGAGAAAAAAAAGCTTTGGCAAAACAATGCATTCATTTGGGCTTTGGTGATTCGCTACTAGTTGTTGAAACCTGAGCAAAATTCTCGCGTTTTCTCTGATCTCTGATTAGACAGTTTTATATAGAGACAGGGACGAGGAAAAGAAAAAAAAACAGGGAGATTAACCAGACGCAAACCCGGTTCACGACCCTTTAATTGGCTGAGGTAAGCTGAAAGTGGAGCAAGGCCACTTACAGTGAGATACATTTTTATTAGTTTTACTGGAGCGTGGTCGATTTCTCATAATAGCAGTAATAAATGACGATCAATTTGTCTTTGACATCACACAAGCAATGGCATAGTTTGACTGTAGTCTATAGCTTCCTGTTGCTCATGAACCTGAAACATTTGTGCATCAACAGTGCAGGTTTCATTCACTCGTGCAAGAGTCGTGAAGAGACACTGGACGTGTGGTGGGGAAAGCTCGCACGGTCAAGAGATGAGTCAGGAGAGAAAGAGGTGGACACGGGAGCGAGAAAAGGCAAGGCAGGTGCCCAAATCTATGTTTCGGTTTAATACCCTGCGCCTGTAGAAAGAAACACAAAGAGAAAGAAGAAAAAACAAACAAACAAGAGGACCAGTTGCACGTGCCCGTGCAGACATGAAGCATGACTATAAGCCTCGAAGACATTTAGTGAGATAAAGTGCCACCACGGGACAACGAACGTTTTATTCCGAGGCAATGCACATAACCGTGGTGCTTCAAAAATCGCGATGAGTACTGAAGACATGGGGAAACTAGACACCGGGTCCGTTGAATTGCTCCTAAACAACCTCCGAAAAATCAAATCATGAGCACGTTATTCTCACCTGGCGTTTCCTGTCGTTTGCAGTTGATAATTGTCTCCTACGCTGCTTTTCCGTGCAGTCACACACTCGTTCTGCATTGTCTCGCATGACGACCGTTATCGATCAGTTGATTTCACTTCGTTCTGTGCGTTTTCGACTTCGCGTGTGGAGATGGCAGCAGGTATAGCCAAAAACATTACAGCATATCCACGGACTGCACGATGATGAGTGGGGCGAACCGTCCGTCCAACCGTGCGTTCGTCTGTGCGACCATCCTTGCGTCCGTCCATCCGTCTGTGCGTCCATCCCTGCGTTGGTACATTCAACCATGCGTCCATCCGTCTGTTCATCCATGTGTGCGTCCATCCATCCATCTGTCTGGATGTCCATCCATCTATCTAGTGAGCACTCCAAGTACCGTCATCTCGCATATTGTCATCATATATTCAGCATATAGATGTACCGCAATCCAGCAAACATTACAAGGACTACACGAGAGGTGGCACTTGCGCACTGCCCCGCCGTGGTGGTCTGTGGCTAAGGTACTCGGCTGCTGACCCGCAGGTCGCGGGATCAAATCCCGGTTGCGGTGGCTGCATTTCCGATGCAGGCAGACATGTTGTAGGCCCGTGTGCTCAGATGTGAGTGCACGTTGAAGATCCCCAGGTGGTCGAAATCTCCGGAGCCCTCCACTACGGCGTATCTCATAATCATATGGTGGTTTCGGGATGTTAAACCCCGCATATCAATCAAATCACTCGCGCACTTTCTTACGGCCTGTGCTTCGTGTCTACTTCCCACCTTTGACCATGTCACGCACTTCGGGTTAGTCCCCGCCGATCCAACATCGACGTGCGGCAGACTCGCAGGCTTCCACTTTACGCTTCGGCCTGCGACGCCTGAAAGGCCTCGAAGTGGCACATTTCAAATTTATTTGCGGGTTGGTCGACCCGTGCGGGGTTGCACGTGTGGTGATGTGTGGGCCTGACCGACGCACTCATTGAGCAGACACGGAGTTTGATTACACACAAACAAGCATTTAATTGAAAGAAGGGCAAAGGCAGGATATTACAAAAATAACACAGGAGGGAAACTGATACGCGATGGAAAGAACAGCTACATAACAAAATGGGCCAAAAACACTACAAAAGATACAGGCTAACGACAAATATGCGGAACGTTAATAAAATAACAACAAGATGGAAATCGTAAAAGATGGTTACAAGGAAATAATTACAGAATGATCATTGGTCGCGCTTTTGAATTTCTATGTGTGTCGCAGAGCACACAACTACACATATTTTAAAAAAAAGGCTGGTTAAAACAATTTAACAGTTAAAAAAAAGTCACAATAAAAAGTTCCATACGGACCAGGCCAGCTCTTGGTGCACGTAGGGGAGTTGACGGGTGCCGCTGAAGGTCTCGCCGGCTTGGTAGACGACGAGGGTGCCCGGAATTGCAGCCGTCTCAATACGTTGCGCGGGTCACTCAATGCTCGCCGCCTACGCGAGACTCGCGACACCGATGACCGCACTTGTTGCTGGCTGTACGTCAACTGCCTATTCCGATGCAGTCCAAACCTGTTCAGGGGCGTACACGTGACCCCGTCTCATCTGGGGGTAATTTTCCTTTTTTTAGGCCGCCGGTTTCCTTTTCGGTACAGGTGCAGGGAAGACGAGCCGGCGCCACGCTGGGTCGTTATAGTCGCCGGATGTCGTCTCCCAACACAAAAACGCCCTTCCTTGGAAGATGGGGCCCGCGGATGCTCCGAAAATTGGAGTCGTTTGTGACATAGCCCCCTTTTTAAGAATATTACTTCGTAATGTTCAAGGAAATCACAAACGCTCAATGTTCGAGAACCTGCCGTGTTCCGGTTGTCCACCAATGCGTTTTCTTTTTCGCGCACCATTTCACTGACGTGGACGACACGGCAGAGAACACCCGACACACCACACCTTCACGGTCACTATACGATGAATGTCATACCCCGCGCACCACGACACGGACACACACATGAAACGCGAAGAAACACACACTGCTAGAATTGAGGGAGCTGCATTCGAAGCACCCCTTCGGGCCATCATGACACTGATCACAAGATAATCACAACACATAATTCTTCCAATGCCAGGAGAAAACAAAAATACCGAGCAATTCTAAATCAAAGTGATACAGAAAGGTTTCAGACAAAATAAAAAGGTACGAAGCATCCATGTATGCAAAAAAAAAAATTTTTAGAAATGTGGCCTTATGGCATGAATGAAACAGAAACCAAATAAAGCGAATGTTATAGGCCTCTATGCGCGACGCGATCATCCGCGTTTCATTGAACCCAAGTACACGCAGGCCTCTTCATCGCCGACTCGGCTCATGTAATCAGCCCCTACATTCTCTGAACCCTTTTATGTGTTGCAAAATCGAATGACAGAAATGAACATTATTTCAGACAATATCTCATTAGCCTTGAAGGTTACGTTTACGTTTGTATGTACACATACATAACTTTTATCCGCGCTCGAGGTGGTCGCGCTCTCGTGGGAGCCGTTCGAAGCAAACGGGGCAGAGAAAAGCGTGTACGGCCGCTACACGGACGCCTGTTTCCCGTTAGTTTACCCCGTGGCAGCAAGCCATCGTCAACACCGCGTTCTACGGAAATGGGCTTCGCAACCGCGTCGCGTCGTCTAGGCATAATGCGCTCCTTCCACATGCATTCCGCTCCTCGAGCACAAGAATGGAGTGGTGGCGGTTGGCTCCTCCGAGCAGCAGGTACAATCGCCTGCCTCATCCCCCTACCCTTCGGGTGGTTTGGGGCATGGGGACGCGCTCGCCTCGCGAATGTCACCACGCGCAAACGAATCTTTCGTTGCTTTGTGTCACGTTTGGCGCCTCTCATTTGCTTGGGTTTTCCTACAGCCTTGGCTGCTTTCTGTACTTTTCGGCGTCTTTTTCGTTTGGCACATTTCCTTGTGCTCTTTTTTGGAGCATCTGTTTCCATCAAATCTTGAGCATAACTACTCTGGTTCGTCTGAATTGATACACTGTGAACACAGTCGGGATTATTTCTTTTTGAATCAATGCTATCCTCACTTGAGGACAGCTTAACCGGCTCCTGAACAAGGCAAATGGATTCCTCAGGGCTGCGCCGCTCGCACCTGAAAGAACTATCTACAATTGTACTGTCCAGTCCACAATGCACTTCAGCACATGGCTCTGACCCAATGTAATTACAGGGGTTCTCGCCTGCCGATCTGGTAGTACTGCGGACTTCAGTGTCAGCCGCCATAGAGACGAACATACATGGTGGCTGTGGCGAGTCACCAGCAGAGGGTTTTTCTGTACCATTCGAACCCTGCCGGCACAGCTCCTCGTCCCCATGTCTCCAGCTTTCATTGGCCACTCGGGCCACAAAAGCGCTTTCTACAGCTAACACATTAGGTTCAGGAATGAACCTACTGTCCGCCTCCCAAGTACTACCGGCCTGCCCGGCCTTCACCGGCTCTACACATTCGGGCTCTTTGCATCTTTTATGCCTTACATCAAAAGCCTCAAACTCGCGCCGCCTGCTTTGAATCTTCAGGCGCAGTTTTTCAACGTACTCATGGTACGACTGTGCCAACTTGTTCGGGGCATGGACGGTCGCGCTATTAGAAATTTCAGAGCCTGAGCAGGGGTCCGCCTGCGTAGCACACAGTCTCAAGCGTTCTTTTTCCTTCTGAATTCTAAGCCTTGAATTTTCTCGCTCCTGTTCCATCAAAAATTCCAGATGTTGCCTGTACCTACTGCGTTCGGCATCGCGCTCCTCTTTAAGTCTATTTCGTTCTTTTTCAACGAAATTATACAACTCCTTGCCTACAAAGCCAAAGGCTTTGCCCTGTTCAATAAGCCTGTCAAACACCGTGTCGTCCATTACTATACACAGTTGTCAACCAACACAGCAATAACAGACCGGCTACATACTGAACGCTCAGAGTTACGTCTGTCTCCCAGACACCACCACGTGGTCGGCCAGTCCTGTCGCGCGGACGCCAGATAATGTCACACACTTCGGGTGAGGCCCCGCCGATCCAACATCGACGTGCGGCAGACTCGCAGGCTTCCACTTTACGCTTCGGCCTGCGACGCCTGAAAGGCCTCGAAGTGGCACATTTCAAATTTATTTGCGGGTTAATCGACCCGTGCGGGGTCGCACGTGTGGTGATGTGTGGGCCTGACCGACGCACTCATTGAGCAGACACGGAGTTTGATTACACACAAACAAGCATTTAATTGAAACAAGGGCAAAGGCAGGAGATTACAAAAATAACACAGGAGGGAAACTGATACGCGATGGAAAGAACAGCTACATAACAAAATGGGCCAAAAACACTACAAAAGATACAGGCTAACGACAAATATGCGGAACATTAATAAAATAACAACAAGATGGAAATCGTAAAAGATGGTTACAAGGAAATAATTACAGAATGATCATTGGTCGCGCTTTTGAATTTCTATGTGCGTCGCAGCGCACACAACTACACATATTTAAAAAAAAAAGGCTGGTTAAAACAATTTAACAGTTAAAAAAAAGTCACAATAAAAAGTTCCATACGGACCAGGCCAGCTCTTGGTGCACGTAGGGGAGTTGACGGGTGCCGCTGAAGGTCTCGCCGGCTTGGTAGACGACGAGGGTGCCCGGAATTGCAGCCGTCTCAATACGTTGCGCGGGTCACTCAATGCTCGCCGCCTACGCGAGACTCGCGACACCGATGACCGCACTTGTTGCTGGCTGTACGTCAACTGCCTATTCCGATGCAGTCCAAACCTGTTCAGGGGCGTACACGTGACCCCGTCTCATCTGGGGGTAATTTTCCTTTTTTTTAGGCCGCTGGTTCCCTTTTCGGTACAGGTGCAGGGAAGACGAGCCGGCGCCACGCTGGGTCGTTATAGTCGCCGGATGTCGTCTCCCAACACAAAAACGCCCTTCCTTGGAAGATGGGGCCCGCGGATGCTCCGAAAATTGGAGTCGTTTCTGACAGACCACCTCTAGTTCATGGCTATATACTAATTAACTATATTCATGGCACTGTGGCCCAACCCTCGCTAAACCTTGCTAAAACCAAGGAGGTTACGCCTTGCGAGTTTATCGTGGCAACTTTTTCTGGTCAGATAGTGGTCAAAGTGCAACGCCTCTCTCATATATTCATATGGTGGTTTTGGTATAGAAAAACATAGTTACATAAAGAGCAGACACCCCCGTAGGGCCCTGCGGCTGAGCTACTGAGCTGCCTTCAGTGCCACGAGTGGCCAGTCAGACCCGATAATTGTCTTTTGCATAAATAAACTAACAAAACTTTTTCTTTCCGATACTGGGATTTGAACCCGCACCCTCATTCTCCGATAACGAGTGTGTTTACCACCAGGCTACGCACCCACTCGTGCACGAAAGAATACATCTACAGCACATCTATACCACATGAATTTGTAACATTTGTGCAAAATAAATGCAGAAATTTAACGCTTTCTTGTCCAACTTTACTGATTTTTGTCGTAAAGCATTAAACGTTTCCAGTGGGACACGTTTAAAAGCGGATGTGAAAATTTGCGCAAATCAATGAAGTTTCTTCTTTGGAAAAATTTGATGCCAAACTTATGTTTTTATTGACCTCCAGAGGCCGCTATTATATGCCGTGACAGAAGAGTGGAAGCGAGCATGGGCGCGCCGTCTAGCGGTTGGTCAGAGCCTATCTTGCTGGGCCGCGAAGAGGCTCGAGTGGCCACTTTTTTATAGTATGTTTCTCTATGGTTTTGGGACGTTGAACCCCACATATCAATCAATCAAAGTGCGTCCTTCTGATACTAGTACTTTTTTAGTAAGCATCAAATGCAAGGCAAATTTTATTAGAGAATAAGTCAGCAGTTCTCGTCTTTGTAAGTTATTTCATCGGAAACAACTATCTTTTTTATGATTAACGTGCGCGGGTTTCCTACTAAACTGTAAAAGGTGCACGCATGCCGCTCCTCTAGTCCGGCCGTGGAAGTGGCTACCTGTCACTACTACGTCGTACATCGCGGACGCACGACCCACGGCATAGGGAGCTTCGCCCCCAAAATGTGAAATCCCAATGGGCTCAACGCTTAACGCTGACATTGTCCACGTGTTTGATGAAGAAATAAACAGAGAGGGGCAGACAACACCTGTGGGACTGGCCGTGAAAGTGAAAAAGAAAACTATTTGCTCTTTGAACTCTCAGTAGCTTGCTTCGGACTGGTCCTATCTGCAACTTCTCAGCGAGAAGCGCGAGAGCGTCCGGAAGTGACTGAGATATAACGACGTGCCCGCTGACCTTGCTTTGGCCATTCCTCGACGGCTAATGAGCAAGCCCAATGGTTGTCGCTGCTCTTTCACAAGCTAGACGATAGATGTGCGGCGCCCTCGGAATGTGCTTCATGAGCGCGCCAGCACAAAAAGTAGATATGCACTAAAGAAAAAAAAGTCTCCGCTCTTTTGGCTCTCATTTTAAGCGAAGGTCCTCTTCTGTTATCTGCGTTCGCACTTGACTTATTTTTACCTTTGTTCAAATGACACTCAAACCACAGAAAATTCGCGTAGCCCACGCTATCGCAACCAAAAAGATATAAAAAAAGCAATCAATACAAACAGCATCGATGTATACCTTACCTTCAGCCCCATTTTCTTCTTGTTACGACGGGGCTTTCGATCTTCAGTCTTTTGTGCGAGGTTTCGTATGGCTCCAGGCAGAAAAGGAACAAGGCCTGGAAATCCTTTTGAGGAAGGGATACGGCGGGCTGTTCAAATCGATGCCCCCTCCCGCGCGAGCACAGCACCTCCGAACTGCGGCGGCTGCAGCGTTGGTCTCCCTCATCCACCGAGCTCCCTTCCGATGAGCGCCACTCGAAAGGCGTCGCGATGGCGGCGGGCCTATATACAGTCTCTAAGACCGAAACAACCAGAGAAGCCTGGCTGGGGAATGAGAAAGATCTTTTGAGCGGCGGGGACAAAAGCGCCGCCATTTAGTCCCCCCTTCCCCACCGCGCGCGCTTCCCATCGTATTGCGTCGAGAAAAAATAAGTAAACAGCCATTTGAAACATCAACACTGAAAAGGAGAGCGTCATTGTTGAATGCTGCTTCCCAGTGTGTATGGCTGCGGTCTCCTTTCATTTCTGACAGAGCATCCACGCTTTACAAACACCCCAACAACGCTCATGTCATTGACTGGCGTGAGACAGCAAAAGCTGTGGTTTGTCATTTATTGTTTTTACTTGTTTTTTAAATCAATGCGCGATGACCAGGTCGTCCAGCAACTTGAAGAGGTTAAAATCACGAAGCAATCACGTGGCCCCTTTGGAGGACTGATCTCGAATATCACGTGTGGTGCAGCAGCTTCGTTTCCGTGGTTAGGTCAGTTTGCCGGCAAGGATGGAGCCTACATTTTATGATCACAGTGTTCGTGCATACTTAGCGTGAAGCTTGATCTATTTTAAGTTTATAACTCAATGAAGTATAGCGAGGCGAAACTTCAGGGTTGTTTGTTTAAGGTCAAAACCAGGGAGACGAAGAAGTGGGGGGTCGATTCTGCACAGGCAAGGGATGACAAGTCGACACGATGATGTGACGGAGCACTCATAGGTGGTTCATTTATTTAACACAACATGAGTTTTTACAAGGCACGGAATCACAAGTATAAAATAGAGAAAATGCTGGCTTACCCTGGGCTTCCATGATTGGTCTCCGGTGCTGAGATGCATTGTTGGCTCCGAGCCCGCTCACCCCAAAAAGAGCCCGAGTCAGTACTTAAACGTAGTTTCGCAGCATCCAAAGGTGTGCAGATGGCACGGATGACCACTGTCTTCCGCCAATTAAAAAACGACTTATACGGACCAATCGGGCAAGCTGAAGGTAACCAATCGGAACACAAGTTTACATGGTCGCGTGGACCCTGCTTCGAGACAAAAGTGGAGTGGTTTCTGAAAACCAGTGAATTCTCAAAAAATTGGGAGACCCTTAACTTCGCCTTTAAGAGTTGAACGCGATAGCGAAACCCGGCGCCTAGCACGTCCTTCAACAGCTACGCGCATACTTATATTATGTTGTATTACACACACACACACACACACACACACACACACACACACACACACACACACACACACACACGCACACACACACAAACACACACACACACACACACACACACTCACATACACACAAACACACACGCACACACACACACGCACGCACACACGAAGACACACACACGCACGCGCACACACACACACACACACACACTCACACACACACACACTCACACACACACAGTAGATGGTACCAGCACGCGCGCACGAATGATACATACAGGTTTTTGATCTAAACCAAGAGTCGCATGGCCTCAAAGATATATGCCGCACGCTCGCCATCTCGGAGGTCATAAAAGAGTTTCACAATGCTTCACAAATAGCAGCACAAAATCTATCGTTTGCTGTTTGCTTGATCAACGCCTCTGGAAAAGCATGATATGTTTTTCGCTAGATGCACATAGTTGTCTATTTTTAGACTGTTTGAAAGTTCCAGTGTGCTTTTAGCCGTGATGGCTGCACTATCTCAGCCTTTTTCGACGTAATTTAAGGCTTCCAAAATGCGCCTACAAATCGGCGGATGGGCTCGTTTTCGTCGTTACACGTGTCGAAGGAAATGCGCTAAGGGAGCCCTGAAGCACTTTTTCGAGTAACCATGCAACGTATTCACTAGAAGAGCATATTGCTTCACAAATTCAAGGCCGGAAAAATCCAAAGAATCCGTCCAGTGTGAGTGGAGTTACAAAGGTTTGTCGCATGCTGCAATCGCATTATCTATTCTCTCGTCTCAACGAAAGCGCTGGGAGCTAAGCAGGAAGGCGTGGCAGGGGCAAAGACACTACCGTCCCGCGTGACATCGAGCACTTTTTTTTCTTCGAATGCGCAACTTTCTCAGTGTGATCGCGCGCGCACGCATGGACAAGTAGCGGCTTCCCGCGGCGATTTCGGTAACTTCATTTTTCGGTCACAGACACACAGACAGTTTTTCGCTCACAACCAATGGGGCCGACACCGATGGCGGGTTTTCTGCAACACGAGCTCTCTAACGCTATTGCGGTAAAATAGACCTGACGCGCAAACAAGAGCTCGAATGTTGGTACCCGGTCACCCCGGAGGGCCCAAGTGGTGGCTCACTCGTATGGGGCGCGGGGCGTCCAGTTACCGACCAGTTGCAACTTCCCCTCTTCAACTCTCATTCATGTGCAAGGGTCCCTTTTCGAGAAAAGTCGTAAATTAGTGCTTTTATCAAGAGCATTTGACACAGAACTCTAGCAGTAATTGAAGAAGAAAAAGAATCACACCATTTTCACGGAGTTAATGATGATGAGTGTGGTGAAGCGTTCATCCGTTCATCAGTGTGTCCAGCCATCCGTACGTTCTGTTCCCGATGCGCACCCTACAGATGTGATATAGGAAATACAAAAGGCGTTGGCAAACTTTCGTTGAGCTGTGCCACATGGTCTACGGAAGCGTCGACAGCTGTGTAAGGAAAATTTGTCACTTGCGAACAGTTCTGAACCAAACATTTGAATACGCGCTAAAGAAACCTTCTGTCTATCATGGCAGCAGATGCTGCCGGAGTCGCGATAAAGAATTTGGCAGCGCATGGGTCGTATAGTCCGTAGCCCTAAAGCGCTGCAAGGCCAAGAAATCCATAGAGCTGCTATACCAAGCCTGCCGCTGCCACTGAAAAGCAAGTTCGAAATTCCTTTCTTTTCTATCGCCTCTTCAGAAGTTGAGAAAGGTTTTTGTTGATCAATTTGTCCTTCTATCAATACTGCCCTTTGCTTCACAAATCTGGTGGCCTTCTCAATCCAGACTATCGTCGACTCATCGCACATAAAGGCTTTTTGTTGACACTTCGAAGCTCACTTTTATTTCTGTTTTTTTAACTCTTTTTCGTGCACCCAAATCCTATGGCTTTCTTCAATATGTTTCTCCCCTATGTCGCGCGAAAGTTTTTTTTTCTTGTTTTATTGAAGGAGCGTTTGTGTAGCTTGATTAAAAATTGAATTTAACTACCGATTCGTTTGAACAGCTTGCATCTGAAAAAGAGCGAGAAAGCGATTTCTGAAGAGGTAAGAAGTTAGTTAATGAAGAGGTTTGAAGAAGACCGAAAGTAATCTCGGGATATAAAAAAAAATCAAGTGGTGGCACCAGCTGCTGGCACTACCGATATATACGAATGAAGAAAAGAAAAAAAGCGAGAAAATGAGTGAGCATGAGGAGTCATATACGGTTGCAGTCAAGCGACGATGCACGGAAAAGTTGGAGAAAGAAGTTGCCTGCTAGTGAAAATAATGACAGCATCAGTTCCAAGGGGTAGGGCAGAGAGTACTCGGCGTGGAGAATGCGTTTTCTTGGTTATTTTCGATTGTCGCCCATATTGCGACGAAGCGTGACTCTGAAGGCGAAGCATTTCGCACCACCTACCTTTTGAATTCGCCACCGCTCGCACTTCTTCAAGTTTTCGTCCAGTAACGACAAAAGTCTACTGACTGTCTATCAACTGCTTTTGTCAAATATAGGAAAAGATTTCGAGTGAGCTAAATTTTTTTGTTTTGTTTTTAAGGTCCTTCTGACATCCTGGCACTTGCTTAATTCTTCACGTCGTGCTTGCTTTCCCTTCACTTTATGAAGTATATATGTGTGTGACGCTCCCAATTTCAATGCACAAACATACCCCATGAAGCAGATGTGGGAATAACCACCATGGTAGCTAAGTCTATAGAGCATCGGACACCTCATTCGAAGGTGCAAGTGTCACAGGTCCCGTTAATTAGGGAGGCGATCGCTAGGCTAATTTTAAAGGCTTAAGTACCGCCCCCCTCCCCCGAACTGCACAACGAAAGCATGGCCAATCTAGAAGTGGTCCTATTTGGCACGCCAGCAGACGCCAGGTGTGGTCAAAAGAACAAGTCAGAGTCGAGAGCTGATAAACAAAACGAAATCATATTCTCAAATATGGTAGATCATATTGTGACGACGCGAGATTGACGAGCACACAAAGCGCCTCAAACAAATACGATTTATCGATCGCAGGAAACAGACTGCAATGACTTCTTCGTCTTTTTCCCTCGGCCAAGGACACTCGCGCTGCTTCGTTGTCCTCACCACTGGCACATACGCGTGGCATTATTCCCCCTTAAAAAAAAAAACATCGTCCCGATGTTAAACGTTTGAGAAGCAAGGCGAAACCAAAACTGCACAGTTAGTCACTGAAAGAAGGGCTTCATCCGAAGCACGTGGACAATTTCTGGTGAATGTCTGCGCCGCTTTGAACACTGCACGCCGTCCGGAACAACCTCGTAGTGGACGTCACTAATGCGTCGCAGAACCTTGTAGGGTCCGAAGTATCTTTGCAACAGCTTTTCGGAGAGCCCACGCTGACGAACAGGTGTCCAGACCCATACTTTGTCGTCCACGTTGTATATGATGGGTCTGTGCCGGAGGTTGTAATACTCGGCATCGTCGTCTTGCTGTTTGGTGATTCGCAACCTGGCAAGTTGTCTGGCTTCTTCTGCTAGCTGGGTAAACTCTTCGGCGTCTGTCTCATTGCCATCATTTTCATGAGGGAGCATTGCGTCTAACGTTGTTGTAACCTCGCGTCCGTAAAGGAGACTAAAGGGTGTCTTCCGAGTGGTCTCTTGACGAACCGTGTTGTACGCGAACGTGACGTAGGGCAAAATGATGTCCCAGTTCTTGTGCTCTACATCTACGTACATGCTTATCATGTCAGCCAGGGTCTTGTTGAGGCGTTCGGTGAGCCCGTTGGTCTGGGGATGATACGCCGTTGTCTTCCTGTGAGCTGTACCACTTAGTTGGAAAATGGTGTCCAAAAGCTCGGCCATGAATGCAGTACCTCTGTCGGTGATGACTATTGCGGGAGCACCGTGTCTTAAGACGATGGCTTCGATGAAAAATTGCGCCGCTTCAGCTGCTGTTGCCCGTGGCAGAGCGCCTGTCTCCGCGTATCGGGTCAGGTAATCCGTGGCGACGATTATCCACTTGTTTCTAGTGGCAGACTTTGGGAAGGGGCCCAGAAAATCCATGCCGATTTGTGCAAACGGTGTCGCCGGCACTCGGACAGACTGCAGCAGGCCAGCTGGTTTGATGGATGGTGGCTTGCGGCGCTGGCAATCTAGACATGCCTGCACGTAAGTTTTGACAACTTCGGCAAGTCTTGGCCAGTAATAGTTCTGCCTTATTCTCGCCAATGTTCTTGCGTAACCCAAGTGACCAGCGGTAGGTTCGTCGTGACAGGCTTGCAGTACCTCACGGCGAAGCGAAGAAGGAACGACGAGCAAGTAGCTGCTGCCGGTGGGTGAAAATTCCTCTTATAAAGAACGTCATTTCGCAAGCAGTACGACAGCAGCCCTCTCGCAAATAACTTCGGAACGCTATTTGCTCGCCCTTGTAGGTAATCTATAAGTGGTAGCAGCTCAGCATCGCCACGCTGCTGTTGAGAAAAGGCGGCAGTGTCCACAATTCCGAGAAAGGCCGTGTCGTCATCGTCGTGTTCCGGGGATGCCGTCTCAACAGGAGACCGAGAAAGACAGTTGGCATCGGTGTGCCGTTTTCCCGACTTGTAGGCAACAGTGAAGTCAAATTCTTGGAGCCGAAGACTCCATCGTGCAAGGCGGCCAGACGGATCTTTCAAGTTGACTAACCAACAGAGAGAGTGGTGATCGCTGATAACGGTGAATGGGTGGCCGTACAAATAAGGAAGAAACTTCAGGACTGCCCATACCATTGCAAGACATTCTTTTTTCGTCGTAGTGTAATTAGTTTCAGCTCGGGACAGCGTCCTGCTGGCGTAGGCGATCACGTTTTCGTTGTTGTCCTTCGACTGTACGAGCACTGCTCCAAGACCCACATTACTAGCGTCTGTATGAAGTATTGTCGGCGCGTCTTCATCGAAGTGGGCCAGCATGGGGGGTGTTTGCATTCGCTGACGAAGCTCGTGAAATGCCTGCTGTTGGTCTTCGCTCCATCTGAAGGGGGTATCTTCCCAAGTAAGCTGTGTCAATGGCCATGCGATGCGCGAAAAATTAGCAATAAACCGCCGGTAATAGGCACAGAGTCCTAAAAAACGTCGCACTGATTTTTTGTCTGATGGCGTCGGGAAGTTTGCCACGGCGGCAATTTTATCCGGGTCGGGTCAGATCCCTTGGCTGCTCACGACGTGACCGAGGAATTGAAGTTCGTGGAAGCCGAAGTGGCACTTTTCTGGTTTTATAGTAAGACCGGCCAAGCGTATTGCTTCAAAAAGCTGCTTCGAGTCTTCGTAAGTGTTCCTCGAAAGTCGCCGAAAAGACAATCACGTCGTCGAGGTACACCAAGCAGGTTTGCCACTTAAGTCCCGACAGAACCGTGTCCATGAGACGCTGGAATGTTGCTGGCGCCGAACACAAACCGAAAAGAAGAACCTGAAATTCATAAAGTCCGTCGGGCGTAACAAAGGCGGTCTTCTCACGGTCTCTCTCATCCACTTCAATTTGCCAGTAGCCGCTTTTGAAGTCCATAGACGAAAAGTAGCATGCGTTTCGTAGTCTATCCAATGAATCATCAATACGCGGAAGAGGGTAGACGTCCTTCTTTGTGATCTGATTAAGCTTACGGTAGTCGACGCAGAAACGCAAGCTACCGTCCTTCTTTTTGACGAGTACTACAGGTGATGCCCAAGGACTGTTAGATGGCCGAATAACACCATCTTCTAGCATCGTTTTCACCTGTTTTTGAATTTCCTCACGCTCCTTTGGGGCGACTCGATAAGGATTTTGCCGGATGGGTCTGGCATCAGAATCCGTGATGATGCGGTGTTTCGTCAGTGCCATTTGACCAACTCTTGATGTGGATGAGAAGCAGCCGTGGAACTTGTTGATCAGCGTGAGAAGGCGGTCTCGCTCAATGGGAGATAACATTGGACCAACGTCGACAGGTGTCGGTGTAGTGATAGTAGACGCTGCTGCTTCCTCCACTAAATGACAATCTTCTGTTTGCGAGAGTTCGTCAAAATAGGCAATAGCCGTGCCTTTAACTATGTGTCGGCGTTCTCTGCTGAAATTTGTCAATAGCAGTTCAGCGCATCCGTCAATAACAGTGATGACAGCCCTGGCAACAGAAATGCCGCTAGTGAATGCGAGCTCCTTGATGTGTTCAGCGACGCCAGTACCATTTCGTAATTTGTCACAGTGCACGGATACGAGAGAACAACTTCGTGGCGGCAGTATGACGTCGTCATCGGCAATACGGAAGTGAGGTGGCTGGTGTACCTCATCTGTAGCAGTCTCCGAGCTTACAGTGAACGTTACGCTTCTGTCACGGATGTCAATCACAGCCCCGTATTCGCGCAAGAAATCCATTCCCAATATGAGCTGTTTACAGCACTCGTGGAGAATGACGAGGGTGGCGACAAAAGTGGAAGCAGCAATGAAGAGTCGGGCCGTGCACTTTCCAACCGGTGTCATCAACTGACCTCCTGCAGTTCTTATATTGGGTCCCTGCCATGGCATTTTTACCTTCCTGAGTCTTTCGGCTAGCTGTAGGCTTATTATAGAAAAGTGGGAGCCAGTGTCCACAAGTGCCGTCACTTGGTGGCCGTCAATGTGAACGACGAGGTCAGCTCTGATAACGTCGGTTACGTCCGCAGTTGTCTCATTCGTCGAATTAGTCGTTGCTGTCGTCTTCTTCGGTATCGATGGCTTCGAGCTGTCATTTGTCTGCAATGAGGGGTGTTCGGAATTTCGAATATTGGCAACCCCACTCCCCGAGGTCGCTGCGTCTAGTTTCCCCGTCGCAGGCTAGGGGACCTGCCCCTGGTGACGTCGGCAAAACTGCGACGATTAGGTGAAATGGGCCGCGCAGGAGATGGAGAACGTGATCTGGGCATTACTGGATTATGTGGTGGTGTGTTCCCAGAAGCGTAGTTGTACATGCGTTGATCGTCGTACGCAATGTAATTAGGGTAGCGAGGAAATCTCGAGTACTGAGCGTCGCGATAACGGCAAACTCTGTAGACGTGCCCAGCTTCGCCACAATGAAAGCATACCGGTCGACGGTCAGCGGTACGCCACAAATTGGTTTTCCGACGCTGGTAGGTAAGTGGAGACTCACTATTGGGCCACGTTGTGGGGCCACGTTGTGGGGCCACGTTGTGGGGCATGTTGGTTACACGGAATTCGTCTTGTCGGAGCAATCGGTGAGGTTGCGAAAGTGGTCGGTGCTGACAGTGGCTCTGTTTGCAGGGTTGGTGGTGGTCCAGTCATTGGAGTCTGCTGTGCTGAAGGCGCGACGACGGGGCGTCGCACTGCATCAGCATAGGTAAAATGTCGTCGCACACCATTATAGCCGGATGAAGAGAGAGCCTGGTGGACCTCATCCCTGACAACATCAGCGGCAAAAGACAATGCTGGCGTCGGTTCAGTTGCTGGAATTAAACCAAGCTGCCGAAGCTCCTCCCTCAAAATCTCTCGGATGACTTCCCGCAGAGGCCTGTCGTTGTCGCAGAGGCTCGCCGCAGTCGTAACAGGGCTACTCGCTCGAACATTGACCGGGTTCTGCTGGCGGTACCGTTGCTGTAGAGCCCGTTCAATAGCTGTGGCTTCTTTCGTGAACTCAGCTACTGTTGTTGGCGGATTTCTCACAAGTCCAGCAAACAGTTGCTCCTTCACGCCTCGCATTAGATACCGCAGCTTCCTGTCTTCCGGCATTTCGGGATCCGCCCTGCCGAAAAGACGGGTCATGTCCTCGGCGAACATAGCGACGCTCTAATTTGGTTTTTAATTCGAGCTTCCAAGAGACGTTGCGCATTCTCCTTTCTGTCAAGTTTACTAAAGGTGTCAATTAGCTGGTTGCGGAAGTCGTCCCACGTAGCCATGCTTTTTTCCCTGTTTATGTACCACGTCTGGGCGTTGTCTTTCAGGTAGAAATGCACATTCGCGGGCTTGTCTTTGGGGTGGCCCACTGGTTGTACTTCGCGCAGCGTTCGAACTGGTCCAGCCAGTCTTGTGCATCTTCATAGGTCTCACCATGAAAGCAGTCAGGAATCATGTGATTCTGAAGTGTCATGTGCGATGTAGCTGCAGTGGCCATGGTGGTTGAAGGAGGCAAGCGATTGCTGGCAATTTCTGGAAAGGGATTGAGCCCGGGAGCTAGGCCTCGCAGACGGCGGCTGGAACGGTGGACTGGTGTGTCGACGGGTGGTAGTGATTCCGGGCTTGAATGTCGGGTCCGCGAAGAGGTGCCAAGCATAAAGACGTACCCAGCACCTCCACCAGTGTGACGACGCGAGATTGACGAGCACACAAAGCGCCTCAAACAAATACGATTTATCGATCGCAGGAAACAGACTGCAATGACTTCTTCGTCTTTTTCCCTCGGCCAAGGACACTCGCGCTGCTTCGTTGTCCTCACCACTGCCACATACGCGCGCCAGTATGCGCACACAGATCAAATCGGTGCACACCCGGCAATAGTTCAGTACAATATTTCACCAATGTAACAACGGACAGTACAATCAGATACACTCGAAACAACGGACACAAACCACAAGACGCGCTACAATGCAATGACATGCATCTAGCAACCAAGACACTTATTCAGTCCAAAGTTCTTTGATCAAAATTGAATGTTTCCTTCTAGGACAGAGTCACTCAAAGTCAAGCGCTGTTGTTGATCCGCTGCCCCGAAGTTTCTCTTTTGGGAAACCTCGTCTTCAAATGTCCGCACTCCAAGCACCAAACTTATTCCCCGGAAACCTGCCGGTTTCCACGCGTTGCGATTGCAGGATGCGTCTTCGCTCTCTGGCGGTAAACTCACACATTTCTTCTGCTGGTAGCACCAGCCTTCGCCCTTCAGGCGGAAACACTCTTCATTGCCTGCTTTGACACCGACAACAAAAGCTTTCACCCAAACTAGGTGGAAAAAACCCTATGCCCACTTGTGCAAAACCTCCTTTATCTCCCGCCTACGCACACTGGCGTAAACTGTCTTTGTATCCTAATTTCCTTTCTCCCCTGCTCGCTTAAATACCTTTCACGCTAGATTTCCGAAAATTCTAATCGTTTCGTCGGCGCGACGCACGCCAAGGCTGGGGAAAGGGTGAGACGTTTCGAGAGCTGTCTGCAACACGTGACGCAACTCTGTATCACCACGCCCCTTTCCTTCAAGATCTTTCCAGGGCTTGCTCGGCGGCCGATGTGAGGAGGTTGGTTGGCGGAACTACGCTTTTGAGGGGGAGAGACGGCGCGTCCGGAGAGACTTTGGATGCTTGTTTTTGTTTAGCGTTGACCTTGACGCGTCTCTGGCGCCTGGTATCGTCACCATCGCCAGAATTCGGAGGCACGAGCTTTTCTGAGCGCTCGTTTGTGACAGCAAGTTCGGTCCCTGCCCACGGCAATTTGTCTCTTCATCCACTTTTATTTCATCACGTTTACATTACATTTACTCTTAAGGATACTCTTGTACTTTCCTTGGCATAATTGTCTGTCAGCTCTCATTAATATTGTTGCACACAGAGAGAACGATTTTAAGAACAAAGGTTTCTGAATAAAAAAAACTCATTAAGGGGTCCAGATTGCCTCGCTTGCCGAAGGAAAACTACAAGTCAACCTTATTCCGCCAGATAAATGGTATATGCTTCTGAAATAAATGTGTTTCAAGTTACCCTGACAACGTGTCTGATGTACAAGAAAGAAGGCAAACACAAAAAGTGGCCTTTAAAAAATTGTGAAAAATATGTTCTGTTTATAGAGACGAAATTTATCATGCGTGGTATTATAGAATTGGGTTTATGCATTTTATAATCATTGGGTTCTAAAATATTTGAAGAAGCAAAGACAAAAACCATAAAAAATAGACTTCATCTATTTTGTAGTACCAGAATACAAAAGTCTATCTCATTAGGTTACCGTTTACCTTTAGCCAGTCTGGCACGAGCACGAATCATGTATGCTATACGATGTTTTACTAATCTACGATTGCTATGGTTAGGACATCGCCACACTGACGCAGCTTACCAATCAGCCTGACTTATCTAGGCTTTCAAGAGCACAGGTGTTGATCGCTCGAAAACACAATTGAATTTTTACTTTACTTTTCTCGAGACAATTCTTTCCCATAGACTTATCGAACATATCCACATAAGCTACACAATCCACTGGCGAAACACGCTCTAATAATGTTGTGTATAACAATGTGGCGACGGCTTGGCGAAACTGTTATGCCTTCAAACATATTATATCCAATTCCTTCATTTACACCAACAACCTTTCCCTGTGGCTATACAGTACGATTCAGTAAACGAAATGAATACAAAAGCGAGCGAAACAGTCTTACACGTTCTCGTCTCATAAGCATGGTAATCAAATATTAGGCGCTGGCATCAGAAGGTGGTTTCGACATTATTGCGTCGCTAAAAAGCCTTCTGTCGCCACGTATAGTTGATTTATTGCGTTTCACCCATAAAGCCTGAAACGTAGATATGGCTAACAGATTTCTCAACCTGGTAAACCGACTTTAACCCAAAATGATAAAGTGACAAACAATGTATGCAGTAGATATATACCACCTTAGGTACGCCCGGCGTAACACTGGCTGGAAGCGCATGCTTTAACTAAGTCCTTTGCTTTCCGCACTCTATCCCTGCCAACAATGCATCAAGTTTAGGAAGCGTAACAGCAGGTAAAGGAACGCAAACTACTCAAGGGAATGGAGATACCACTATAGAAGGCGAAGACAAGAAGGCGAGCACTTCTCCCGCTGGAGAGTGCATCGGAAGCAACGGCGTATAAAAATGCCGCAATATCATTTAAATAGAAACCAGTTCACCATTTAATGGCTCGGAAAACAGAAAAACTTAAGCCGGTCGCCACGCCACAGTTTTTTTTCTTCTTTGATTTGTTTACTGGGAAGCGTAAAAATGAAAAGAAAGTGCAGTCTTTGTTTTCACCTGCCAACTTTATAGATGTAGTCACACTTCAATGAAGCTTGCTCATTTGTCTGCTTGTTTCATTAACAGTATCAAACTGTCCGGGTCCTGGTCTGGGGCTAACAGAAAAGAAAAATACATAACCTAACAATACGAAAAACAGAGAAAAAATACAAGAAAAATGTGATTGCTGTTGGTAAGTGAAATTGAAACAATGAAAATTTAAATATATCTCTTGGTCAAAGATATTACTCAAAGAGAGGCATAAAAAAGCCGTGTAACCAGGCGGTGGTTTGAAACCACACACACACACACACACACACACACACACACACACACACACACACACACACACACACACACACACACACACACACACACACACACACACACACACACACACACACGCACACGCACGCACACGCACACACGTCTGTGCGTGCGTGCGCGTGGAGGGAGTCTTAACCACCGTCTGGCTACACCACGGTTGGCTTTTGCATGCCCACACGTTTTGTGTGTGTGTGTGTGTGTGTGTGTGTGTGTGTGTGTGTGAGAGAGAGAGAGAGAGAGAGAGCGAGAAAGTGAACAGAAGTAAGGGGGAAGACCGCGTGGTCAGCCAGAAAATAGCAATCTTTTTTCTATCCTTCGCTGCAGGCGACGGTGAAGTGAATTTATCTTGAAAACAGCGCAGCATCACGAGAACGAAGAAAAAAAAGAAACCGCGAGATCTGCAGACACCTCAGGTCCCGTTGTTTCCTTCTTTGGCCTCACGCCGTTGCACGATGTTCACGATGAACACCAACCAACTTGCCTAAATTTTTGTTCTCCTAACCATAGAAAAGGAGAATGGAAAGATAACCCATGATTGGGTGATTTACAATAAGGTGTGTAACGATAAGTTGGAACATTGGCACTACGTTGTGTGGGAAGTGCAAGTAGCTTCAGTGCGTATACGGAACATATCTGAGACATCCCGTTCACAAAAAAAAAAATCTGCATAAATTTATCACAACGAAAAGCTTCCTAATCACTGAAAGCTTTATCCTGCCCCGGGGCTCTAACCTCGCACCAAAGCCTTAGACGGAATTAGCTGAGGTTATTTTGATGCGTTGGAAACAGGACGCTTCTCGCTGCGTAATTTGCATGGCGAAATTCTCTAAAATACATTGATCGAGAAAAATTGGTTGAAACATGAAACGCTTAACACCAAAATGCTGGTAACATGCATGTTATGACGTAACGACACATAAAGAATTAATGGGATGCGGCGTCAATTACCATTCTACATGCGCTTTTTCTGCGTTGCATGCGTTTTTTTAATCCTCCAGCACTTTTTACCACGTCTTGCGATATTTTCTTCCCAGATTCCGTAAGCTCTCTCTCTTCTTTTTTTATAACCTC
The DNA here is from genome assembly GCF_043290135.1 of Rhipicephalus microplus. NCBI lineage: Eukaryota > Metazoa > Arthropoda > Arachnida > Ixodida > Ixodidae > Rhipicephalus > Rhipicephalus microplus. The sequence continues at coordinate 244,715,810 of NC_134701.1, read as the reverse complement.
ACCAGCCCGTGAGGGCGTAGTGTCGGATTTTCCTGTGAATCTGCATAATAAGCTCAAGCGCGATGTATTACATTGTGGGAAAGCCCGAGTGAACAAGAACGGCAGATTGCCGGTGGTTTTGGGTAAGATTCCTTGACAGAGCACTTTCAAAGACAATATAAGAAGCTTAGAAGAACATCGCGGATGGTAGAACATATTTTAAGAAATAATGCACGTGCCTAGTCGTTAGGTGGAAAACGATACGCTCGCATGAAAAAATGATCGGCCGACTTCATGGGAAAGGATAGACGTGATTTAGTTTATTAAAAACCTCTAGCCAAGCACTAAATCACAGCATATCCACGGAATGAATGATGATGAGTGGGGCGAAACGTCCGTCAATCCGTCCATGCGTCCGTTTGTGCGTGCGCTCGTCCATGTGCCTGTCTGTCTGTCCGTCCGTGCGTCCATACATGCGTCTGTCCATCCATCTAGTGAACGATTGAAGTACCATCATTTCGCTTCTTTTTATCATGCATACATCATATACAAGTCCCGCCATCCAGCGGACAATCCAAGGACTTAACGAGAGTATGTACCACATTTCTGCTGTCAGCGAGACCGTGACACCGAGACACCGAGACCATGATAACGACGGCGTGCTACATTTTTTTTATTTATATTTGGTGGGGCATGTGAAGGTAGGCTACGTTAGTGCCGGCTATTCCGGCATCATAACAGTAATGTACAATATAAACAATCAAAAAAGAAAAATTAGGAATAATGTAAAAATAAACTATTGAAAGGCATATGTACAATTCTATATACATTGTAGGGCATATAATGAATGAATAAGCACAAAATGTATGGTCATAGTCCTTTTAATATATCGGCATCACATTGCGGATAGATTCCGTACAGATAGCGGCAAGGTAGTGATATGAACTAAAGACAGATAATTAATTTTGTGTTCATCAAAAAATTGTGGAGGGCGTTCACTGCGCGCCTTTGATATTCTGAATGCGACCATGCATGGTCCAAGTATTTTTGTAATTGTGAATGGTCGACTGTCAAATTAGTTCAAGCGATCCCTCAGTTGAGCGCGTTGTTGATCATATCGCGGACGTTCTGAAAGAATGTGCTCCTCTGATGCATCGACATGATCGCAGTGGTCGCAGTGCGGGGACGTTCTTCTTTTTTTGTGGCATAAAAAGTGAGATGTGTATGAAACGCCTAATCGCAAACGGTGCAATAGCGTGTCGGATGGTCTATCGATCTTTTGATTAGGTGAAAATCGGAGAGACGGATGTATTCGTTGTAAGAGTAACGACTTTGTATTTTCGTCAAACCAAGTACCTTTGCATACTTTGTGGCACAGTTCAGAAAGAACCTTCTTGCTCTCTGAGAAATAAGCGGGCGCTGGTGTCAAGTGAACTTTTTTCTGTGCTGCAGTGACTAATTTGTCAGCGATTTTGTTTCCTATCACTCCTACGTGACTTGGAATCCACTGAAAACATGTCTTGTGGCTGTGCAGATAACCAACGGTAATTGTTTTTCTTATTTCATATGTGACGCTATCATCTATATGAAAATGAAAATCCTTAATCATTTCCAGCACTCCTTTGGAGTCAAAATATATTACCCAGTTTGCCTTTGCTGGCTTTCAACAATGAATTTTGAAGCTTGTGATATTGAAACAAGCTCCACTGCTGTAGACGATGTCATTCGAGAAAGTCGGAAATCTTTTTCTACTTCATATTCCGGTATATGAAAAGCCGCAGTCGAACTTTCGTTCATTGTAGAACTTCGTGACATGTGGACTTGCGGATATGTGCCCGAGGGTGGGTAAGCGCCACTGGTTAAGCACTGCGACAACGGTTGACGCAAAAGCCTTGTCATTAGGAGCTTTGCCCCTAAAAAGGGTTTGATGGGACTTGTGTAAGCAATTTTTATCAAGAATTGAGTACGTGTGCAAGTATTCAAGCATTTTAATTTGTTGAATTCTTGCCCCAAATGAAGCGCAACATTGATTACTCCAATTAGCTAGAACTTGCAAACACTTCTGATTAGTATAGACATTTCTCTCTTCCGGTCTTCTGATTAATTTATATTTGTGCGCTACATTACTACGGTATGGTTGCTGGTGGTTTCTGAAACATCGTGCTGCTCTTATTACCACCCTTTACAGTTCTGTATTTGCCTGTAAAAAAGCAGCACTTACCATTTTCTTTTTTTTTTCACGTCATAGGCACCTACGAGGTCGCAACTGCCGATAGTGACGGGGTATAGTTTTCGGCTATACCGCCGCCGCTAGTGCCCGTCACAGCTATTGCGAACATTTGGAAAGGACACCAGCCTTCAAGAAGGACTCCCATGCAGGCCTTCTGCGTGGAAAGCAAGTGTTCCACCACAGAGTCTTGCTATTTCTAGAAACTGTCCTGAAAAAATTGGCAGATCCCACGTACAGGGGGAATCGATAATATGCGAAGCACGAATGAGGAAGGTTGATATGCCACTTTCAAATCACCAAAACGGTAAGAGGTAGAGGTAAACTATGCCGTACACGACTGCGATGTCATGATTATCATGTTTGGTTGTGTCGTTTACCTCCTTCATCTATTCACGTGACGTGATGCCAAGTTTAGTATATGTGGAGCTAGCTAAGCAGCCGCAAGCACGCTATGAGCGTGGCATGTTTTCATGTTCTTACATGACGCGCGTCTCATGATTATCATGTTTGCACCAGTCATATACCTTCGTCATCCTGTGAGGTCACGTAACACCAAATTTATTATATGTGGAGCTAGCGAAACGGCCTCCAGTATATCATGAAGAGGCCAATATACTCCGACGTAACGTTGACGCGCGCGCACGCTGGGCACAGCGACGCTACGTTAGCAAAATGCGAGCACTCTATGTCTGATGCCAAGCGCGACCGGCGCGTCCAGCATCCGTCGTCACGGCCCGACGGCAACCAGCGTGAAATGCGACATGCTGCATTTGGCGCCAATGCGTTAGCCAGACAGCACTACGTCTGCCTCTTTTCAAGACGGAAGGACGCCGGGCGTGCTCTAACGTGCATGCGTTAAAGCAACGCAGCGCGCGCTTGCGAGTATATGGCAGGACCGGCGCCTGGCGTGGCAACGCTAGCGTGACGCGACAAAATGAACGCCGGCGTGCACGCGCGCCGGGTCACGTCGAAGTGCATTGGAGCCTTGACTGTGGCATGTAGTCATGTTCTCACATGACACGAATCTCTTGATTATCATGTTCGCACCAGTCACATACCTTCGTCATCCATTGACGTCACGTAATATCAAATTTTGCATATGTGAAGTTAGCGAAACGGCCGCGAGCGCCTCATGAGCGTAGCATGTAGTCATGTTGTTACATGACAGGCATCTCATGTTTATCATGTTTGCACCAGTCTCATGCCTTCGTCATCCAATCACGTCCCGTAATACCAAATTTCATACAAGCGAAGCTAGCGAGACGGCCGCCAGCGCATCATGAGCGTTGCATGTAGTCATGTTCTTACATGACACGCATCTCGTGATTTTCATGTTAGAGTCTGTCGCTTATGTTCGCCATGGAATCTTGTCATACCACACTAGTTTTGCAACATGCCATGTGAACGAAACAACCGCAAGAGCAGCGAGACCATGAAATGTATATCATGACATTCATGACATACATGTCATGATTTTCATGTTGTGACTATTCAAATGTGCTCGCCATATAGTCATGTTATGCCATACCAAGTTTGGTATCGATACCATTAACCAAACGGCCAGAAGAGTAAGAAGTCATAGATAGATAGATAGATAGATAGATAGATAGATAGATAGATAGATAGATAGATAGATAGATAGATAGATAGATAGATAAATAGATAGATAGATAGATAGATAGATAGATAGATAGATAGATAGATAGATAGATAGATAGATAGATAGATAGATAGATAGATAGATAGATAGAGTTCGCTAAGGAATGCTTCGCATTTAAAATAACCGCTGCAAGTGTCATGTATGACGACGAATCGCGTTAACGTATCCAGTAAGTTGCGTAGCAGAAAGGTATTGTCGCTCCCAGGCGTACCACCAGGTGAAGTGCGTAAGGAGCACGTGGTCTAACTTTTCCCTGTCATTACAAACAGCTCGACCGCAGTGCTTCATAGTTCTCGTCATCATCACCCGCTGGAGCGACGACGCAGTGTGCAGCTATGCAAGTTCGCACATTGCCTTAGGAATGCCTGGAGCAATGCTTCTCAGCCAAAGATGTTTCGGGAACCCCATGAGTACCGGGAGAAGTTAAGAGGAAGATATTACGTTGAGAGAAAAATTAAGTGGAGGGGTCATAAATTAACACAATATATAACGTGAAACAGCAAAGAATGGTCAAAGAGTGGCAAAGAATGTTCGAACAAATGTGGCACGCCTATAAGATCACCTCAGCTTGCGAATAAGTTAGGCAGCTTGCAAGCACAATCAACCTGTTTCTAGCTATGTTTTCTCTTCAAGTACTCTATAGTCTAGAAAAAGGTATTCTTGCGTGCACATGCAGAAAACTGCGACAAAAGATTTGCACCTGTCTTATGGAAAAGAGGAAACATAGGTCAGCTCTGCCGCAACAAACAATTGTGCTGTGGTGAAACCTACCAAAAGCCAGAAGGGGCCGTTGTCACGAGACACAGAAAGATCTGGTAGAAGTTAAATTTTCACTATTCGCAGGTGCGTACACATTGGCAAATAAACGCTCATTGGTTCTGTTCGTGACAGTTAGAAGGTAATTCAAGCATCTTCATTTTAGGAAGCACATAGCGACACTTTTTGTAACTCTACACACCACGTACGCTCAGGATCACCTGTTGCATAAAGCGCTCGTTCTACAAGTGTCTGGAGACTGTGTCTCAAAAACAACCATATATTCTTGCTAACTTGGAATGTCGCACGATAAGTGTGCTTTGTATTTTATTTCACGCTACAGCCCTTTGAGTGGATTGTATCCGCACTTTTAATCGTAAGAGTTCACTAAATGTCCACTCATGCAACCAGGCATGACGATAGATGTGATACGTTATTGTACTGGACTGCAAGGAACAATTCTGTGTGAAGAAAAATTTTATTGTCAAGATCCAGCGGCCACAGTGGAGCGGATCCCACACCTAGGCGTTAGCCAGGAGCACCTGGGCCCTGGTGGCGTCAAGATAGGAGTCTCTTTCACAAACACCTGGTATCTTCGCTCCTCAAGATTGTAGGTTCAGATCTTTAGCTACTTGCACACCTTCATATTCATTTCTTTTATAATTCGCAGATATCAATTGAAGTTACAAGTAAATGAGCTTTTACTTTCCTTCATTTTTTACTATTTTTGTTTCACATGGTCTTATCTACACAGAAAGATGATCCCTCATTGTACAACTGTCCGACGTGGTGGCACAGTGGTTACATGGCTGAGCTGCTGAAACAGAAGTCGCGTGTTCGGTCCCGGCCATGGCGTTCGCATTTCGATGAAGGTGAAATACTGGAGGGCAGCCTATTTCTGATCTCAGTGTGCGTTGATCCACACTAGATGGCCAAAGCACTACACAACAGCAAATCCTGATAATCAAGTAGCGGTTTTGACACGTAAGGTTATTATAATATTATTATCACTGTTACTATTATTGGATGCTTCTTCACGTATTTTGCTTCTACAAACGAACTGCAAGTGCCCTCTTGAAGTGCCTTCGGTGACATCTCGATATATTGAGGCGAAAGACATAGATCACTCATCAAACGCGAAAGTTGACCAGCGTGCCGCGTGGGCGGCGTCAACACGAGTGATGACGTCACCAAGTGGCGTCAAACGTGATCGTACTAGACTGCAAGGAACAATTTTGTGTTACCTCTGACGATAGGAAGAGGAGAAGAAGAAAAATTTTATTGTCAAGATCCAGCGGCCACAGTGGAGTGGATCCCACACCTAGGCGTTGTCAAAATACGTGACGTAACAGTGACGTCTCTTGACGTAACTTCACATGCTCACGCCATCGCATGATATCGCAACTTGCTCAAAGACCATGGAAGCTGATCGCGGAGGCCGTGGAAAACAGTTAGGTGGAGAAGTCTTTTCGGGGAAATGGCTTTCGCTTCCAGTCGTCTGATATGACACCCTGTGAGTTTTATTTCATTTTATTTTTTATGCACAAGAGTGCGGGTATGCATTACTAGACTAAGTAAAAGGCGTGTCCTCAAAATATGTGTTCGCCTAGTGTTATCTTTTTTTTTCGTGCAATGAATGCAACCAAAACAGAGCCCACGTACGTTCGCATTCTGCCCCCTTCTAATGCGGATGGATGCGGACGCTGGGGATGAAAACAGTGAGCTTTTGCAACCTATGCACATCCTGAGTTGTGCTCAATTCGTAAGAACGACAGCGCGTTTTTCATCAAGCGCTGCACAGAACAAGGTCGAACAGCGTGATGGTGCACGCACGTACTTCGTAATTAGCCGAGCAAAGTGCCGTCGTTGAAGTCGCGCACATTCTGCGTCACCTAGACTCGCTGTGGATGAGCGCTGCACGCTGAGTGCACACATATTCTGGATGCGGGAAGATAGGGCAGCCGTAGGGACAGTGTGAGTGAGCCCTGCGACCGGCAGCACATATTTCTCTCAGTAATTAAGGGCTCCCGCTCGTTGTCTTACATTCCTCCCATGAGCACATTCCACCCGCTGCCGTCGTGCCATGTGTGTCACAACGTTGCACATTTCTCGTCTTTACTTTGTATGCGTAATCTTCACTGTGGCTTTTTTCTTTCTAAAAATAAAAATGAAGAATAAAGAAACATCGGCTATTGGTCATTGTTTTTGAAATCGCGATTTTTCAGAGCGAGAGCATGTGTAAAGGATCTCAGTCGCCAAGCCCTCCATTTTGTTCTTTGTGTTCATGCTGTAACGGAACTATGCTGGTTCAAGAAAAGAATGATAAGAAGAAAAAGGCGACGGGCTTAGTGGGAATATAGTGAGGTAACATTATCGTTCTAATCACGGAGGCGTATATTGCGCCAAACTCGCTTAGCTTATTTTCAGAATGATTGCACACCATTATCAGCGTTTCCAATTAGAAGTGTGTAATTTTATCGAGTCGACAAATGTGGAAACGTTATGCTCAATTCTTTTCAACAGCATAATGGTAAAGGAGGTGTACACTTAGAATCAGTGAGTCCATTAGTTTGGAAAGCGGATATTTAAGCATTCACGCAAGATAAATAAAAAAGTCTCATTTCTCATCCTCTCAGTAGCAATCTATCATCAATTTCTGTATTCAACTATCTCTTTGTTTTAGTGGGATAAGAGTTATACCAACACGGTGAGCTTGTTCTCGCGCTGTTAGAAGCTATCGCGCTTTCCACGAGGCAAGGCATGCGGACGCGACCAGCGCAGAGTACGCACTGCCGATTCCATGCACTGCACGAGCACTATGTGGAGAGAGCAAAATAACCTCAGTTTTTCACAGCGTCTTCCATAAGCTATGCTGGCTGGTTGCTTATCTTGAGCGGCACACGATAAGCTTTCCCGGGATTCCTTGTATATCAGTGGCAGTGATGACCCGTCATACGATGCGAGACCTCAGCGTCATACCATTCACTCGGAATAGGAAAAATCATTTGGCAGGACGTTTTGAGTGGTGTGCATAATTGTCAGTGTCACATCAGTTGCAGCTTAGACATCCACGATGAGAATAAGGACCATGTTCCTCTACAGAGATATTGTCCGATGTCGTCATTATTCATTAACGTCGTTTGCTACATTTGATCTCCACTGCCATTCTGATTGAGTACACGCAGCCTCACGAACTACGAAGCGTTTTATTGAAACCGACACTTTAACCAACTATCGTCGCGAAAAAAAAAAGAGCTTTGTAATCCACGCAATCTATCCTGTCCCGTCCACCTTTTTTTTTCTGCTGCTCTGCACAAGCGTTGCAAGAACTGTGCCATCCCACTTTTTTTTGTTGGCCGAGATGCAATTGTGTTTGTGCATAGTCACTGCGATACAAATTTGATATCACTGACAGTGTCATGAACAACGTTCTGAACACAACAATTTGCATAAAAGTGTTCAGTAACTATTATTGTTTACAGGTTGTCGCTATTACTGCTGCGATTGTTGCGCCTGTATGTCGCTCTGAGTCGTGCTTAAGTCCGTGGCGAGTGAGGACTGAAAGTTGCGGATAACGCTAATGAAGTGTGAGACGAAAAGGGAGACAGCAGAACGTGAGCAGATAGATAGCCTCCTTCAATTCGCGCCATCCGTCATAAATATGTACCCACAGCCGACGCTGCTATAGAGGAGATCTTAGCTTCCATGGCAGAGTTGAGACATAGTGCAACAAGCGTCACAGAGCTGTACCATGCCAGGCGTCGCCGTATGGCGAGTCCGTTGGCACAAGAGTCTATCTACTCCGAATGGACACTCCGTGAACCTAGTACGCCAGCCAGGAGAGAAAATGCTCGCCTGTGTGTAGTGTAGCCTTCGTGCGAGCACATGGTAAAAAAAACTAACGGTTCTACGCGCACCGCACAGTGCCATTCATCTTCCCAACGTCACGGTTTCTCAAATAACGCAATCGCAATGGAACGCGCTCGGCGCAGTCGTACGGTCACCAGTTAGACCAGAGGTTTGAGGCTTGGTTCAGAGAGGCATGCAGCTGCAGATAGGAATAGGAGCGGTCTTGCGAGAAGCCAGCGGTGTCGATGGAGGAGGGGAAGGTTTTAGAGGGGAAGTCGTGGAGGCGGGAGGGGTTGCGTGTGGAGTGCGAACGGATCTTCAGTGGCCAGCGTCGCGTAGTGGGTGCGACATTCACCGTAAAGAGCAATCCTGTGTAGGTTCAACCTAGCGTTCACAGGCGCCACCCACTTAACACAGTTGCCAGCCGAGGTTGGGAGGACTTTGGCGATGAACTTTGTTATTGAACGCTGCCCATCCCCGCCATGGTTTTTATATGCCAGCGTGTCTTTGCTGGGAAGTATTTCAGCGTTTTTGGTCTAGATACCTCAGCTCAAGAGACCGTATACGGTGAAACGCCTTAGGGGTAAGAGTGTTCGAAAGAGAAAACCCAGCCAGCTCTGAGAAACAACGACTTGTGCATGTCACAGTGCACAAGTCATCTTTGGTTCTTTTTTTTTTTTGCTGAGGCCTCACAGCACATAACCTAATAAGAGTGCACCTCTAGCGACGAAGCGATGCGACTATAAATTAGCACTTTTGCTGCGGGTATGTTTCTAACCGTCCACAATGTTTTTCTAAAGCTGATAGAGGAATCTATAGAGAAATTTTTCAGAGTATATATTGCTGTGATGAATTTTCCTTCTACAAGAGAACTTGAGATTTATACCATGCTCCCCAAAAATTACTCCTCTCACACTACTTGCTGGAGTAAGTTAAATAATTTTTTAACGACCGATAAGCTTGGTCAAATAATACTGAGTGAATCAAATAAGCATAATTTTGTGCCCTCTGCTGCAATGCCAACATCACTTCCATTAAGCTAAATGGCTGTAGAAATATGGAGCTTCCGCTGCCATGCGGAGCTGCTGCAGTCGTGGCATAAGTCAAATTCTAGTTAAGTAGGCCATTTCTGCCTCACGTCACGTTCCGCGAGGCACCGTGTCCGGGCTTAGTGAACAATTTGCTCAAAAACACCGTTGGCCTTTTTCCTTGCAACGAAAATGCTAGTATTTTTTTTTCTCGGTATACTCATTGCAAGGTTAACTTCTGTTTCATTATTATTATTTTTTTTACTGAAGGTCTTTTGTACTCTGATGGCTTTCACTTACCGTTCAATATCCACTTTTTTTTAAACACGAAAGGTTGTTCCAGGGTCCACCAAAACATTAATGGTGTACTTTTGCCACAAATTCGACATTGATAAAATGAACGCTACCAAATCAAAAATAAATCCCTTAGAAAAGGTTCCCGCACCGTGAATTGAACCACCGACCCCTCGGGCCAAGACGGCATGCACTGGACCTTCTACTGACTAAGCAATCACATCATGCGCAAGTAACTTTATCAACCCGCCTCTATCTCACACATTGCCTCTCGCGAAGTTCTCCCTGCTTACCGGGCGGGCGATGCCGCCGTCTGTGAGCGACGAAGAAAAGTATTGCGGTATGAACTTACGAGCACCGACCTAGAATGATTCATCAACGACGCAGTTGAAGCATGACGTTCGAAATCGCACGCCTGCGCAGAATACCGGATGTTATAGTGTAGGCGTCGGAACACTCGCCGTGCTATAGTATCGGAATGTCGCCCTTGACACATTCATGTTCTTTGTATTTGGCTTGGTGTTAGGTTGTAACGGCTCGTTGTCGGGGTAGTGCTGCTTCCCCATGCGCCAATAATGCTTCACAGCTGACTGCTTAGAACATGACAGCACCAATTGATAAAGCTGCTAGAGCTAACCGTGCAGAGAGACAACGATGTCGACGGGTTAATGCTCGGGTGGAGCGAGAGAGGCGCAGGGGATGTGGAACAGACCTGAAGTGTTCATGACGCGTATTGTGGTGAAGTATACATGAGCACAGCTATAGGTTACCCTATTACTCGGAAGCGGACACCGTGTTGTCGTTTCTCTCCTCAATTGACGACGCTTTGAAGAAGTGCATCTCGATTACCAGTGTTTATTACGTGCTTGTTGATGCCATTTTTGCGTGCGATACACGGTACGCCGTGCGCAGGTATAGGTTAAAAAATTCAGCTATAGCCAAGGTCAATTCATGATCATGGGCGTTTGGCCTTCAGATGGAGATGTACCACTACCACACCAGCGTGAATGCATCTACGTCATATCGTGCTACAGCTGACACACACCAATAGAACCTATACAAACTCTCATAATCACTACACAAAAAGCACTACTTCTGCATGAAGATACGTTTCAAGTTTGTATTATGCCGATTCCTATGGCGAAAAAATCAGCGCTGTCTCTTTTTTTTTTTCTAGACCATCCGTTTCTTGACTTTATATTGTGTCTCTTTGAGGCGCTTATATTTTATTACCATTTCAACGCTGCAGCTTTATTTTCTGAAAATTTTCGGCACGTATCGGGTGCAAAGGCTGTAGATATGTTAAGCGAATTGAAAGAATGGGTAACAAGGGGCCAGAATGTTCTTTGTTACAACATCAAGCCAACGTGTGAAGAAGCCAAGCAAGACAAAGCGCAGTGGAAGTTGTTCTGTTAGATAGCCGTGGATGCTCCCGTAACTAGAACACAATTTGGAGCGCAGAGACCTTTCGAGGTAGCGTATGATATACTCGGGTTTTATCGAGAGCAGTGCAGATTTTCGCCCTCCAGCCAATGGTGTTGCTGTGTCGAAGTGGCTTCTCAGCCGCTTTGTGACTCGCTTTGTGACACGCTTCGACACACACTGTGATTCTTCTCGTGAGCACGGTGCAGAAGCGAATGGCGGCGACATCACGGTGACGCTATCGGCTGGAGTGGCACATCACTTTCGAAGATGAAAAGCCACGGTGCTCTTGATTTGTAAATGACAACTGCATTGCTTCTTCATTATACTTTTTGCGCACCCACGGGCTTACTTGCCACATCCACGCTTCCCACTTGTAATGCAACTTCGTTGTAGAACATTTTGGGAGCCTTCCTTGGCCTCAGTCAGCCTCGGTGACACCAACTGCGAGAACAATAGGCCTTCATTCCACGAAATCGCTGGTTAACTCGCATTTTAAAAGTGTTTTTTTTTTTCTGAACAACAACGACGAATCTCAAAAGCTGTGCTTATGTGCACCGCGAATGCTGGCTTCGATTGCGAGAACTGGAAACGTGTCATTACACCGTGTTTTAGACACCACCTATGCATGTTATCGGTTTAGTTGTTACTAATGAGGCATAATGCGCGTGCCTGTCTGGGTTCGTTGTTAAGATATTTTACGTCGCTGTGCGAACTTGCCACGAAATAAAAAAAAAGAGCGAGGAGGGGCGGAGTGGGGGCGCGAGGAAGGGGAGAGAAAATTACAGAACTGTCGCGATTCGAAAGTGGAAACAATAGCGTAACGAGGCCCTTTGTGCGCCTGGAATCCCGCGAATTTAATCAATGTGGTGAAGGTGCGCTTGATATATTTTAGGGCAACGAGAAAATTGGTTTAGACGGTGCCTTCATTAGTAAGACTGCGAATTCTTTTGTCGTCGGAGTAAAGAAACAAACGTCTGGGAAAGCGACACTGCTGCGAAAGGTCAAGTCTAAGATCATATATTCCAACGAGGAGCTTCACCGTGCCTCCGAGATTAGATTCCGCCTCAGTAGCCGCCAACTTGCTGCCGTTCATCACGAGGCAGTGTTGCCACAGGACCGAGTTTACCGCTCTCGGCGTGTTGCGAACCTACCGTCTACTGCGTTTGTTATACGGTCCCTTATAGAGTGTATTTTTAACTAAATACAACACTCGTTTGCATACGCTTAATGTTGTGTGTTTCATCCATTTATTTTTAATATTGTCTTGTAACGGGCGGTATGCTTCCTTAGAGGGGCACTAAAGCGAAACGATAAATCAGTTGACGCTCGCAAATTACTAAGGTAATTAGACGCCTTAGTTGCCTTTTCAAGCGCGAAAAGTGACCGTCAGCGCCAGTGCGAACAATGCTAGAAATCATCACGTGACGGCGTCGCCATATGACGTCATCATGAAGTCTATAACTTGACGTTACACGATGGCATCATCAAATGGCATCATCGCTTCGTCAAAGGTGGATCCATCTCGAAAGCGCCGCGAAGTCGGGTGTTGTGCAAAAAAACATCCAGCGCCTCCGATCCCCGAGGCAGTACAAAACCACGTTTGGTGCTGAAGGCTTTCGGGAGAGAGAGGGGGTATCAATAATGCACGTTTAACCTATCTGTCTTTTGTTAAAAATACCTATATAAACGCATTCGACAGGTAAAACAACTTCATTTCAAAGATAAGGTGCCGTCCATTTCATGGCCGATCCCTCGTGGTGGGTTGCACCAGGACTTTGAGGAACAACGAACCAACTAACCAATACTAAGTTAGCTGTTTGGGCATGTTGGTTTTTTATGACAAAGGGTGATGGCGCATAAGTCAAAGACCGAGAGGAGACTCGACACACTCGAGCGCTGACTTACAACTGCGTTTTATTTGGAAACAAGGAACCACATATATAGCGAAAAGTCCGTGTCACACCACGGGTGCGCATTGGGCAAAAAATCACGACCAAGACACAAACAACGTAGCTGTTTCCTAGAAACAGCATTTGAGAACTTGGAAACACATGCGTTACCTAATCCATCAATTATTTCCGCCTCGATGTTCTCGTGGGCTAACTGATTTTCACCTCTGCTCACAACTATTGAACACTGATTATAAGCTGTATGTCACTCGCGTTCATGACAGTGAACGTTTACAGTGTGCACCGGAAAACCCTTCTCTCGTCTCCAACGCGTTATATCGATGCTCCCGCAACCTATCATCAAGGAATAGTCCACTGTCATCAGCATTGTTGCTACCTCGGGTCAAAGGCACGTTGCGTACGGTAACTTTCGCACCATCAGCCAAAGTCGTTTCATCCTTCCCATTGCAGCCACTCTTCTTGGGGAGCACGGGCTAGTGAATCTGCGTAATAGCACATTTTATCAGACACAAGATAAAACATTAAGGTTCGCACGTTCAGCAATGCCTTCCAGACCATGTGGAAAAGAGCGAAATTGTTCTTTGCGGTACCACGCGCATGCGGTACTCACTAGCGTTGCTGTACTGAAGGTCTCCTGAAGGGCAACAGAGAGGCGCGGGTGACGGCTGACATTGTTGGCACATCCGTTTCCTGTGCATGAGACATCAACAAAAGTCACCTCTTCGAGTTCAAGGCATGGCTGCTAGAAGCGGCAGTTTGTGAAAAAACGCAATAAAATCATTATCCTCCTTTAGTTTATGCCTGAAATGAAGGTTGTGTGTATCGATTTTCGCACCCAATCTTTTCACTAGGCAGAAAATCTTGGCGGCTAAAGTTTTGTTCAATATCCCTTTAAAGCGCTGAGTGTGAAAAGCCGTGCGTAATCGATTCCGGCTTTCTCGGCATCCCACCGGACCGCAATTCTTAATCTAGGGATCAGTCTGCTATTGAGAAGAATAAAGCGGCTACAGCAGCTCAATGAGGGAGTGTGTTGACCGGTGCCAGCGCGAGCGCGGCGCGCAGCTTGCGAGCACAACCTTGAGCTCGCGTCCCGAGTTCGGGCCCGGTCAAGGTCAGTGCCCCCGCACTGCTGTCAGCGCGGATGGCGTTGAGCGCAAGGGAAGTACAGGAAGGGGAAAGGAGATTCAGTGAGGCATTTCGTGGTTAGGCGGCGAATCGAGACGGAAGCCACCGGCCTCGCCTGGAGAGGCTGTTGGGAGCGAAAGTACGGCTTTGACGGGTTCGCGCGCACCCGGCCATTTCTCTTCGAAGCGACAGCTGGTACAGTCTGAATCACACTTGCCTAGAACGGCCTGTCGATCACTTCAGCCTCCGTTTCTGTACGACTCGCTGGCGTATTGCTGAGGGTGAAGTTTACAAGAGACATCGAGGTTTTCCCTGCTAAGTGGGTGCGCTTCGCCATGAATTTAAAAGAAGTAGGCTAAATGGGCTAAGGGCCAAACAACGAAACGTTCCTTTCCTCAGTAAGGAAGCCTTCATTTTTGTGAGGCCGCCTTATGTCACTCTGAAAGCTTCCTCACTAAGGAGCCCTCGGTAAAGGCTTCCTTGGCGCTTCCTCAGCTTAAGGTTGCTTTGGGGCTACCTTCGTGCGCCCTTAGGCCCGCTCCTTGCCCTGAACGAGCGCTTCGCCTCACAGCTAGCCCACGTGATGTTTTCGTTTTCGAGGCAACCCTCTCACCCCACCCCTGTGGGGAGATGCGAGCGGCGAGCGTGCGTGCACTGCACCACGGAGCGACGGAGGAAGGAAAGGAAAAACCTGTTTCCTTCCTCCGTGGGGCGTTTCAGTGTTGCTAGAATGCACCACGTTTTGCGCTCGATTACGGTGGCTTTTCACATTCAGTAATCGTAGTTGGAAGAAAGCGTACACGCGTCTCTATACTAACACTTCAATTTGGAAGTGATGTGGTGACCCAACTTTTTTTTACAAAATAAACGCTTGTGAGCAAAGCTTATATTCGATAATCTCGAACGCAGGAGCGCGGCAACCATTCCTCCCGCGAGGACGGGTTAAGGGAGCTTTCAGAGTACGCTTGCTTCCTCCGTCGGCACTTGGTTGTAAGGAAGCCTAACGTAAGGAGAGGACGCGGTCAAAGGAAAGGAACGCTTCGTTGTTTGGGCCTAAGAATACAACAATACAACAACAACAACAACAATATTAATAATAATAATAATAATATTAATAATAATAATAAGGATTTGTTACATGCATATAATACCTTTCATGACCATCTAAAACAACTGCACAATCTTGAAGGGCTGGAGATATCCCCGTGACGCCACTGCAAATCTGACTACTAGAGGCGATGTTGGGGGCGTGGAAGCGAATCACAAGCTTGTGAGCTAATATCACGCCGATGTTACAGGAACTAGTAGATGGTAGAAGCAAAAGTGCCTGCAGTACTTAGCCCTGAAATTTTGTGTGAGTGCTTAGATCACCATCCTACAGTAAATTGGCGGAAATACCTCATTAACGAAAGAGGCCAAACGAGTAGGCAGGGTCGAGAGCTAATAGGCATGCCACGGCTGACGCAACGAATCCAGTGCGTGGATTTTGGCTAAGTGGATTACAAATACATCGGCTTTTATCGCAACGACCACTGCGTGTAGGACCTTATCTTCGAGCCAGCTTTTATTGCCAATTCCCACCTCTTGATCCCCGATGGTGGATTCCACAGCAGCAGCATACACGGGAGCGAGCATGACTGATCGCGGATAATCTGGGAGAGAGGGGCAGAGGCTTATCAGGCCGCCGAATCGGGGCTGTTAGCAAAGTTGTTGGCCAACGTCGCATAAATACGGCTGCAGCGTGGAAAGAATTCGCGTGTAGTCCGGTGTGTACTTACACCGACAGGTCTCGGTAGCGATCAATTAACTCTGCAGGTTCACGCCCTCTCCTCTTTTTTTTTTCTTTCTTTCTTTCTTTCTTTCTTTCTTTCTTTCTTTCTTTCTTGTTAGACATCATCATCGTTCAAGCACAAACCCGCCACATTGGTCTAGTGGCCAAAGCACTTGGCTGCTGACCCGCATGTCGCGCGATCGTATCCCGCCTGCTTCGGCCACATTTTCAATTGAGGGGAAAATATTTGAAATTCGTGTGCTTAGATTTGGGTGCGCGTTAACGAACACTAGATTTTCAAAATTTCCGGAACCCTCTCTACAGCGTCTCGCATTATCATATCGGGGCTTTGGGACGGGACGTAAAACCCAAAATAATATCATTACAAAATAAACACGCGCAAATAAAATGTATTCACGCAGTGACACAAAAAAGAACAGAGAATTGATTGATTGATAAGCGGGGTTAAACGTCTCAAAACCACCATATGTTTATGAGAGACGCCGTAGTTGAGGGCTCCGGAAATTTCGACCACCTGGGGTTCTTTAACGTGTACCCAAATCTGAGCACACGAGCCTACAACATTTTCGCCTCCAGAACAGAGAATGCAGTCCAGCCTCATAATACTATAGTTCACGTTAAACTTAGCCATATGAGCACTGAACATGATTTAAATAAAGCCACGCGAGACGTTCAGTCACAGAAGCACCACTATTATTGGCAAAGTCCAGCCATAGAGACAAGATATACTCGCTTCTATAGAAATTGTTTACTGCAAATAGCCCTGTTTTGGCATGACAAGAATGGTTACTGTACTGTGTAACGTACTTAATGTATTACAACCAAAGGATAAAACAGAAACAACAATAAAAGCTTCCGTGCGCGGGCTCTTCCAGTTCTAGCTGCGGTGTCTGCCTGCTACAAGTTTCCGGTAAGCATTTCTCTGAACTGCTTTGCGACTCTATAGGACACATTCACGCCTTACGTAATCTACGATAGAACGCTTCTGCTTTCGGCTCCGAGCATTGTTATCAAGTTTTTTCGCTTTCTACGGGAGACGCTGCTCCCTGCCCCAAGGCGACGGACGCGGAGTCATCCACTGGTCCGCCCAGCCAGAGGTATGCTATGGCGAGCTCCTCGGTAAATCAGCGCGCCTGGCCCAGAACCAGTGAGGCCAACGGTGATAGTCACTGCATCATGGCTGTGGACGTGGAGCCTTCTGCGGCTCTGTCCGACCATAGACTACCTTTGGCAAGCTCGTCGCGGAAACGAAGCACCTGTTCGAGCACCAGCGAGGACACGGAACTGTACTCGGCCACTGGCGACGACTCGTCGGATGACGACTTCGAGACCGTAAGAAGCATGAAGGCCAAAAGAAGAAGTATCAAGTCATCTTCACCAGCAGGGACATTAACGTCTCAGTCAAAAGGAGAATGCTGGCCGCACACCATCCTCTTCATGCCCGAGGACTCCACCATCAGCCTTCGAGCAGTAAACAGGCAAGCTCTCTCTATGTACTTTGAGGGGGTAGCACCAAACGACATTAAGGATATCCGGGTGAACACGCGGAAGAATATTCTAGCTGTGGACACAATGACTGCCAGCGCCATAGACAAGCTTCGCAGAGTATCAGATTTGGGAGGCATCAAAGTACGACCGGTTATTCCAATGGACGGTGCCTGCACGGCGGGAGTAATCTACGACATTGATTTGGCCATAGCAAACTCGGACCTCCCAACTCTCATAAAACCAGCGAACGAAGGAGTTCTCATCGCGAATGTACTTCGCCTCGGAAACACCCGATGTGTAAAGATAATGTTCAAAGGAGATTCCATTCCGTCGCATGTCAAAGTGGGACACTTCCGACATCCTGTTCGACTATTTGTCCCTAAACCACTCCAGTGCCATAACTGCATGAAAATTGGTCACATCAAGAGTGTATGTACAAACACCACAGTATGCCCCCGATGCGCTGAGCCGCACACTGCAGACGCATGTCGGGCAACAAGTCTGAAGTGCAGAAACTGTGATGGTCCACATGATGCTGCATCCAAGGAATGCCCTCGGATTAAGAAGGAAATCGCCATTATCAAACAAATGGTTAGGGACAATTCAACCCACAGAGAGGCTGCTGAAAGGGTACGGCGGCGACGTAGTCGCCGACGGAGGCGTGTAGGACAGAGTGTTGCGCATAACCCATTTCCTCCGAGCACGAGTGAAGTAGTAAGCACGAAGCGAAATGAAGTGGAGAAGCTCACAGCTGCGGATGAGTGGCCTACGCTTCCGCGTACACAGCCTGCAAAGGAGCCTCCTGCAAGGCCTCGCCGCCCTACACCTTCCACCGAGTCTACTTCCGTTGAGGATGTGTCAAGGGTCGATCGACAGATCATCCCGATGTTACGATCCCTCGTCGCTGTCATGGCAGACATACTAAGAAGCCTGGGAACTCCAACCGCTCGAAGCGGGTTACAGGTGTTGGACGCGCTGAGCCCAGTCCTCGCCTCCCTCGCGTAGAGTCATGGCAGGAGATCAACAATCGTTCCGCAAAGACGTCAGAGAAGCATCAGTCATCCAGTGGAACGCAAGAGGACTTAGATCACGGATTTCCGATTTTCGTCAGTACGTGTTTTCTAACCGTTTCCCAATCATCGTAATATGTGAACCGAAATTATCAAACCCGATCAGGCTATCTGACTACGAATCAATCCCGTCCAAAACCCGAAACGAAAGCAGCAAGGTCATTGTGTATATTCGTCGGGAGCTTACCTACATCATTCAACCTGTGTCGCCTCATGATGAGAACCAATATGTTTGCCTGACTGTGAAGCAGAAAACCCTCACCTTCACATTAATAGGTGTCTACTTATCTCCCTCAGCCCGTTTTGATTGCCAAAGACTGGATGACATTCTTTCGAGCGTCCCGGATCCGTGGATAATTATAGGGGACTTCAACGCCCACCACCCAATCTGGGGAAGTTCAAAAGTCAATACCACGGGCCGGAGGCTGGCTTCATTTGTATCGACTCATGAACTGTCTCTACTTAATGATGGGAGCCCTACATTTCTGCGAGGATCAACGTACAGCAGCTGTTTGGACTTGACGTTCGTGTCACGTCGCTTCGCCACAAGCGTTAAGTGGTTTTTAGACATCGAGACACATGGTAGCGATCACATCCCCAGTTATCTCACCATCGAAGGCTTTGCTAGCGACCACCCGCCGAAAACCGTACGGAGGATCGATCTTTCAGCATTCACAACCAACATTGAACACGCTTGTGAAAAAGGCTTAACCTCTGGCATTGAGCAAGCGATCAAACAAGCAGCGCAGAGTGCGATGCGCACGCTGGCATATTCTTCAAGGCCCTCAGAAACGGACATGGAGTTAGAGCGACTCCGTGCGACTCGTCGGCGTGCGGAGCGTAGATATCGACGCACAAAATCCATTCAAGATCTACGGATGGCCAGGCGCATGCAAAAGAAGATCCAGCGTCGTATAGACAAACTGGAGTTTCAACGGTGGGCGAAATTTTGCGCGAGTCTAGACCCTCGAAAACCGCTTTCTCAAATATGGCGAACCGTGCGAGGCCTACGCACATTTCCCCAACAACGTTTTCCGTTTAAAGCCTTGGCCCTTTTCCAAAATAGAAGGGATATCGAGGTAGCGGAAGATTTTTGTAGGGAGATTGCGGGCCCGCCAAATTGCACAGAAGCCCTTACTGCTGATTACACGCCACATTCACTTGACCCGCACCTGGACCTGCCTTTTTCAATGGAAGAACTGAATGTGGCTCTTGCTTCATGCAATCGATCGTCATCGCCTGGGCCGGATGGCATATCATACCGCCTATTATACAATCTCGGTGATCGAGCACGAAGTGCTTTGCTGGAAGTATTCAATGAGTCTTGGAGAGATGGAACGGTCCCCAGAGAGTGGAAAACAAGCCGGTTGGTTGCACTTCTCAAACCTGGAAAATCGCCTCTAGAGCTGACATCATACCGCCCAATAGCGCTGGCTAGTTGCGTAGGGAAGCTGATGGAGCGAATGATCCTTGCCAGACTCGAGTGGTTCCTAGAACGCCATAGAATATATCCAGACGCCATGGCCGGTTTTCGTCGTCTTCGGAGCTCCATTGACAATGTCATTGACCTGGTGACCTACGTACAACACCAGAAAATGAGCAGACGGTTATCTGTCGCACTATTTTTAGATGTCAAAGGAGCATATGACAATGTTTCTCACGAAGCCATACTTGACGCCCTCGAGTCAGTTGGTTTGGGTGGGCGAGTGTACCGCTGGATCCAATGCTACCTACATATGAGATCATTGTTTATGCAAACTGATGATGGGCCGACTTCTGAACATTATACACACCGTGGTGTTCCTCAAGGTGGTGTATTGAGCCCCACACTGTTCAACCTGGTTCTGATCGGTCTCGTTGAACGCATACCAGATTCCGTGCAGATATCTCTCTACGCAGATGATATTTGTGCCTGGACATCAGGTGTAACACGTCCTCAGGTACGTGCGAGACTCCAGAAAGCAGCGAATTCAATATCGGCGTACCTTAGAGAACAAGGCCTCGAGATTTCTCCTGAGAAATCGGCGCTGGTCGCGTTCACGCGGAAGGCAATGACGTCATATCCCATCGCCATCGATGGACACAGTGTCTGCTACGCCAGGACCCACAGGTTTTTGGGGGTCACGATCGATCGAAATCTCTGCTGGAGTCCCCATGTGGCCACTCTAAAGAAGCGCCTAACGGCCATCGCACAACTTTTCAAGTTCCTCGGAGGCAAAACGTGGGGCACATCAGTGCACGCGATGTTGCATTTGTACAAAACGCTGTTTCTGGGGTACCTGCGCTATAGCTTGCCGGTTCTGACGAACGCTTGCAAAAGCAGTATACGCACAATAGAAAACGCCCAGGGCCAGGCACTCAGAGTTTGTCTTGGATTACCACGCTGTACATCAACAGCGGAAACCATCGCAATCGCCAAAGATCATCCGGCCACAGTGCACATTACTTTGGAGGTGCTTAGAGCTCATATTAGACACCTTGCTCGCGCCCCTGCCCACCACCTAGCTTCGCTTCCAGAAGATCGACCGAGTGCCTCCTTCTGTAAGAGAGTATTGACTTTCCGTGAGTGCCTTCCAACAGTCTACACACCTCCGGAACGGATACTAACACCTCCTTGGTGCTTGGACCGACCAAAACTGCGCTTGACAGTGCCAGGGATTCGCAAGAAGGCGGAGCTCTCGGCGCCAGCTTTAAAGCAGATGATTCTACTCATGCTACACGAAGAATACAAAGATCATGTCAAACTTTACACGGATGGCTCGACAACTGTTGGAGGATCTGCAGGAGCTGTGATCTTCCCAGCAAGAGCCGAAACCATCCAGTTCAGAACGTCACACAAGACGACATCGACAGCCGTGGAGCTCGCGGCACTCCGCAGCGCACTCCGCAGGATTGACCAAGAGACACCACAAAAATGGAGCATTTTTACTGATTCGAAACCAGCTCTCCAATGTCTACACAATGCGCTACGTCGTGGACCTCAAGATCAATTGGCGCTCGAAATACGACAACTGTACCATCACCTAATAGACGAAGGACATGACATATCTTTTCAGTGGTTACCAGGCCATTGCGGCATCATCGGTAACGAGCATGCCGACAATGCAGCTAAGAATGCTCACGAAAATGGAGTGATGGAACCTATTCCACTATCAAGAAGCGACGCAGCAGCAAAGATTAATACGCTTGCGCAGGATGTCGCAAGGTCTATGCGGAATACGCCCGGTTTTCTCCACACCCGTCTTCACCGCCTGGACCCATGCCTACGACTTACTATTCCATCTGGCCTACCCCGATCCGAGACGACCCTTCTCTGCCGTATGTGGCTTGGGGTGTCTTTCACGAACGCTTTTGCCTGCCGCATCGGAATGAGAGACAGCGCTACATGCGACCATTGCGACAATGACGAAACAATTGAACATATTTTATGTCAGTGCCCCCAGTACAGCTCTCAGCGACAGTCCCTCTCAGCAGTGTTTGCTCGCCTCGACGACCAGCCATTTTCTGAGCAGTCAATCTTGGAATGTCGGAAAGATCGAACTTCACGCCAGAAAGCAACGAAGGCGCTGATGAAGTTTCTGCGAGCGACCCGCCTCGTTGAACGATTGTGACACTACTGTGTGCGAGTGTGTGTATGTGTGTTTGTGCTTCTCTTCCTCCCTTCCCCTTACCCTTTCCCCAGTGCAGGGTAGCAAACCGGATATGTTTTCTGGTTAACCTCCCTGCCTTTCCGCATTAAATTTTCTCTCTCTTACGTAATCTACAGAAACGCTTCAGAAAAAATGCAGCTTACAGGTGGGCGAAAAGCATCCAGTAGAAGAAAAAAAAAGGGAAAAAAGAAACGGGATCACTGCAAACTGAAGGGGTGGTATACATTCACCTCGAGCTATTGACGGCACGGCTCCACGTGAACTGCGTGCCAGCTAAACATTTTGTTGTAATCTAGTGGTGAATAGTCAGGAACAAGCAAGTATTGTATAGCTTCGCGCATTTATTGGCACCAATAAAGTACGGAAAAAACAAATATGGAGATATCTTTTTAATTATTTTATTTTTCTCTTCACATTTGGCTTCGCAGCTGGTGTGTTAGAAAGCTCGCCTGCTAGACAGAGACGACGAAGGCAGCGTTAGTTAGGCAACTGTGGCGGCTATCTTGGATATGCACTTGATAATAACGATACAATAAAACGGCGCTTTATTACAACATGATTGCCAAGTAGCCGCAGTACGTTAATTTGCATTGTTATAGGATCCCATGATCCGTTACGCATTTTCCTGAAATGACTGGAAGGAAAATGCTTTTTTTTTTCAGTCGGGAATATTGATTGACTTTTGACCTAGCACGATGGTGACGTAATAATGTGACACCACGAATTCCTGTGTTGTGTGAAGTCAACCCGTGATGATGATTTGTTTCCATCAGGCATGCATCGTGACACGGACGACGCCCGTGATAATTTTTTAGTTTGATGAGGCACAAATAATAAACCATATCTCCTCTCTAGAGCCGAGTTACACCGGGTTAAATTTATTCCGAAACAAACAACACGCAATATCGCCATTGAAACCTTAGCCAGCGTGTTCTGCACTGTGTAAAACATGCGTAGCATTGTTCCGAGGACCGTGTACAGAAAGCGTGCCCTAGGCCTAATTGACGCTGATCACTCGTACGAATTCATTTACCGCGCACTGTGCTGCGTAGTTTGTAATTAGGCTATCATCATTTCGCAACTCTGTGTCCTTGACTCCATCTTTCGTGGCATCGGATAAGTAAACGTGTTTGCCCAGCGTCTGAAACTATAGTTTCCCTCTTTCTCCGCATTTCCCAGACGGCAGCACCGATACACTCAAAAAGAGCGACCACGTTGATCCTATCAGAAACCGCGCCTTATATCGCA
Organism: Rhipicephalus microplus; assembly: GCF_043290135.1. Taxonomy (NCBI): domain Eukaryota; kingdom Metazoa; phylum Arthropoda; class Arachnida; order Ixodida; family Ixodidae; genus Rhipicephalus; species Rhipicephalus microplus. The sequence continues at coordinate 244,692,306 of NC_134701.1, read as the reverse complement.
ACTAGTTTATAGACCGGCTTTTTATTTATTCCCCATTGTCTCCGGGAGTCTGGACGCAATCCTTGACATCGCAACAGTGACTTGCGACAGAGGTGACGACACCGCTGTAGTGGTGAAGCCTGGCCTGAAAGACGGACGTCTGGCAGCGCAGTGTTATCGACTGATCCTCGAGAGGTCGCAGTTCGTTACTGGCCGTAATGGAGTGGCTGACCTTGCTACGAATGACGCCTTTTGCTGACTACGAGCCGTTTTCGTAACGCTCGTTCTGACCGTGGATGGCGCCGTCACTGCGAGCGTGACCGATGAGCTTCCTGAAAGGAACATGCCTGCTTTGTTGTCTGTTTTAATCCAGTTCATCTTAGCAGCGTTGTTGGTCTGTGATCTCTGGAAGCTGCGCACTATCAATCCTAACGCGGAATAAGAAAAAAAGAAAACAGCTTCGCAACTGATTGCAGTAGTAAGCACTTCGTCAAAATAATTCGTGGCCTCGAACAAACGATGCTGTCCGATGCTCCCACGAATATGAAAACGCAAAACATTTGACGGTGTTTTGGGGCGCTATAGTTTATAAGCTGGCTTGTCACGTTAAAGTGCACTATTGTCGGATATGCAAGCAAATGTATACATTTATCTATGTACATTTCTCTTTTCAGCTCCTTTCTCACTGTCCCCCAGTGCAAGATAGTAAACCGGGCATACGTCTAGTTAAACCATCTGCCTTTCCTCGCTCCTATATTTCTATCACATTCACATGCGGGAGTGTTCATAAGCCACCGACTGCCATTAGGTGAATACTGGAGTCGTGCCTCCACGCTCGAAGCTTTCTGTGTCTCCTCGAGCACACGCGCTGGGCTCCGGCTTACGACGGGAGCTCGCAGCCCCTATACCATCGATAAATCGGATTGAAAGGGTGTGCGGGAACTGCATAATTGGATTTTAGGGACTTTCCAGCCTCGACCCGATCGATGAAGAACAACTTGGCGGAGGCAGAACGTTGGTCGCTCGTGTCCACGTGATCCAAAACGACTCGCGCATAGACTGCTCGCACGGCTCCTCGAAAGCGCCCGAACGTATCTCAGTAACGACACGAGTTTGCGAAAACGTGTTGCTGGTTTTCAGCGAGTCATCGATTGTGTCTTCACTAGGACTGTTCTTCAAGTGCGTACAGCACTGCTACTCTTACAGATTTTACAAGAGAATATAATTAGCAGACATCTGTAAAAGATTATTCGTGACACATGAACAAAAAATGTCTGTGCATTCAAAAATACCGACAGAGACATACCACAGGACAGGGCGTACGCCAGCTCATCCTGTCCTGAATGTCCTGCCGTTCAATGCGGGCATTATTTGGATTCAAGATGTTCAGAGAATAACAGAGTGTGCAGTGAAGGGGGAAAGAAGAAAAGCGACGGAAAGGCGACAGCTCGTCAGATGTGGCCTCTTTAGGGCAGAGAATATTTTCACGTGGTCTTGATGTTGACGCAGGCAGCGCTAGCCGTGTTGAAGATAAGGCCACATGAATCTGTTGATTTGGCCGAATTTGGGGTCAAATTGCAACGGAAAGTAAAACTACATGAAATACTCCCTCGTGCCCGATTAGCGGCGAACACAGCGTCGGCCGCAGATGACATTTATCTGCGGAAAAGGCGCGTCGGTATCTATACATGCGACATCGAACATAAGAGCTTTATCTCGGTGGCCGCGTTTGTTTGACATTAAACTAAGCTGTTAACGCTTGTTGCAGTATAACAGATTATACCAAATAATCTGAAATGCTCCCAGACATTCTGGCGTGGTTACCGCAAGGCAGTATTTGTACGTGCCATGTGCCGGTAACATGAGAAATAATGACAATGAGCGTGTGCTAATATATTCTTCTGAAGAGATGAATTCCGGCATCAGATTATTCTTGATCTAGCTTTCTTAAAAGAACAGCAGACTCATCAATCTTAGCAACATCGGTATGCGTCGACAACAAGCTATCATCATCAGGAGCATCTGCCCGTAGCACGCGAAACGCAAAAATTTGGCAAGCCCCCTCTCTCTTCGCCCTCCTTTTGGTCCTCTGCCTCGTTCTCCGAACAGGCGCGCCCGACACGCGCCTTCGCGCTGCGCCTTTTCGCTGTCCGGCCGCCGTGGCATACAGTTGCTTAGATGGGTGACAGAACTAATACAAATAGAGAAATAGAAAACAGAGAAAAGAAAGACAAAAGGAAGACAGAGAACAAATAGATTGAGCGAGAAAGATAAACTTAGGATACAGAACAGAAAAACAAAAAAGGAGATAAAAATACAGACAGAAAGGAAAAAAAAGAAATAAAGGGAGATAAGAGCAAAGTATAGAAATAGGGACAAAGAAAAAAAAAACATATCGCAGGAGAATTCATTGCTGAGCCTGTTGGTACATACTTGAAGAAACGGGAAAACCAGCTTAGGAACGCGTACACAAGAGGAGAAGACGACACACACATCCAGCGTGTGTGTGTCGTATTCTCCTCATGTGTACGAGTCGCTAAGCTGGTTTCTCCGTTTCTTCGAAAAAGTAAACACAGGTAAAGAGAAACAGAGACAAGAAAAAGGCAGTAAAAAACAGACAGAGAAAAGACGAAAATGACGAAGAAAAAAAGAGAAACAAGGACGACCGCCGAGCTCAGCTGTTGGTTGCAGCATTGCGCCGCTTTGACAAGTTGCGCAACTTTTTTTTTTTTGCGGTTTTATTGCGCCACATAAAACCATCGTCATAAGGCTGCATCTGCCTGCACTCTAATGTGTAGGACACTGTGGCTCACCTTCTACTGCACTGCAAAGGGAGCAACCCAGCCTCTACAAGAAGCAGCAACAGATGCAGACAGAAACATCCTCACTGCAGAGGGGGAGGCTGCGATCTCTATACCGAACTTGGTCGACTAGCGCCAACTCGTCGTACAAGCCAGGCGGCTGGTTCAGGCCAGAGGGCCTCTAGATTAAGGCACCTTTCATCCTACCCTGAGTGGCCACTTATTAATAAACGCTCTCCTCTTCCTAGGTCGAATTTTCTTTCGTGATGATCACCAATCATAGTAGGTCCATGTAGTGAAGTATAATGTGGTAACAAGGGCGTGTTTCGAACTTATCTGTCCGAAAAGCTACAAACCTCGCTATCTTGATGGACAACTGGAAGGACTCTACATGTTTTAGCGGTAACAAAAACTTCGGAACCCTCAGATGGCAGCCTTAGGCTCAATGCTTTCACGTTTTCTTCTAGTAACCTGCTGAAGGAGCGAAATCGTGCTGTGAGCCGAGTAACACCATGAAATCCTGGCGCCACTCGGCTCACACTACGAATTCACAATGAAGTTGACACCACGGGTGATACCAAGAGTTCATAACGTCACTCGTGGTGCAAGCTTCACTTTATTCTTCACTGTATCCTCCATCATGCTGGTTGCACGAAACCGGCATTCAGGGTGACAGGCCATCAGATCCCACGAGCAAATGGCATCGGAAACTAGACAAGCAGGCTATCAAGCCGTAATTGAGAATACGACTTGCTTTTTCGATGGCTGTTCACGAGTCGATGTTGATAGCCGTAGCGCACGCAAAACGCGAATGAACCGCCACCTTAAAACTCCGATCAAACTCCTAGGACAATTCTACTGTAAGAGGAGACCAAATGTCTACTGCCGACTCACTGCTAAAGCGACTCAGGGGAACTCAATTTATGCGCTACACCGTAAGGGGAGACAATCCTCCTGTGAACTAACATCGGGAGACCGTGCTGTGTAGTCTCAAGCTGACTATTTATCAATATCTTTCTTACTATTACTCTTTTTTTCTATCTCATTCCTTTCTATTATTCCCTCTCTCACCTACCCCAAGTCTGTGGTATCCAACTGAGCCAAAGCTTGGTTAACCTCCCTGCCTTTTTTTCTTCGTTTCACTCTCTCTCTCTCTCTCTCTCTCTCTCTCTCTCTCTCTCTCCCTCCCTCCTAGGAAATTCAAATCTATCTATCTATCTATCTATCTATCTATCTATCTATCTATCTATCTATCTATCTATCTATCTATCTATCTATCTATCTATCTATCTAGCTATCTATCTGTCTGTCTGTCTCTATGTCTGTCTGTCTGTCTGTCTGTCTGTCTGTCTGTCTGTCTGTCTGTCTGTCTATCTATCTATCTATCTATCTATCTATCTATCTATCTATCTATCTATCTATCTATCTATCTATCTATCTATCTATCTATCTATCTATCTATCTATCTATCTATCTATCTATCTACCTTCTCATAAACTTATTGCCCTACTCTTAGTTTTACTTTAGTCTGGTCTAGTCTAGTCTAGTCCGGTTTTATCAGTCTTGCCTCATGTCATACCATGACATTTTTTTTTATTCTTGAACGTTGAAATTTGAAGTATTTGAGCTTTTGGTAGTTGTTTCTCGTTTTTGTTTTTTAAGAAGGCAAAGATTTACCCAGGAATATTGGCGCATAACGCTTACCATTCCCGAAATTGTTGTCTTAGTGAAGAAGGGTGGCAAGGTGCTGTCGAAAGGAGAGTGGTTCAAGGCGTCTGGCACTTTCTGTGCCGCCGGCAAGTACGTCCTGCGATGGTCGACGCCAGCTAGTTTACCGCCTTTCCGGAAGCGGGGTATCCTTTCATGTAGGATTCTCCTTTTCAAAGTGGCTTCCGTGTCGTCACTCAGTGCTCCTGGAAAGCGGCACCCATTTGCATTGTCTACTTTTTTGAATTTCGAAGAACTGGTGAACTCGTTCGTAAGGTTTTTTTTTTGTTTTCACTTTGTGGGTCTGCAGAAAAAAAACATAACATGGTCATGGTTAAGGCTACTATTACTTGTTTTCTGAATGTCCATGTAGTTTGTACATCGGACTGTGCTTCTGTTAAAGTTTGTTGCGCGTTCGTGTGTTTTGTTATGCCGATGCGAGAAAAAGTCGAGTGTATGCTTTCGACCTGTTCTGCGCATTTACACTTGTTTAGAGAACAGTCTGAGTCCATTTGGTGTCTGTCTGCTTTAGCCGGCGTCTTCTTTCGCTCACTCGCTGAACTGAGCGAATGTTTGCAATACACGACCGACTCTTTCTTTTGATCTTTTGAAGCTTTATCGCACTTTTTAATCTTTCGTCATGCGAATAGATGGAACTGGCGCTGTTCAACTGCCCACTTTCCTTGCAGAATGAAACGTATCAGTGAGAAAGAAAAAGACACAATGGCACAAAATATTTTGAAGAATGGTGACGTGAAAGCAGCGTAGTGTGCCGAGTCGCAACTCTGTACTTGTTCCGCGTGCTAAAACGTGTCACGGAACAAAGAGGAATTTATAACTAAATCTATTTAAATAGAGGAAACACTAACGGGAGTGCCTGCTACTATTTCGTGGTAAGTGTATATTTTACTTTACGCGAATTTCTGCTCGTTTATATAAGGCTGTTCATATATACAGTTGCTGTTCAACATGTTTTGTCATTTGTCTAAAGTAAGCGTTAGTGTTTTATGCCAGTGTGTGTCATTGTTACCGTTTTCTTTTAGCCTTTTAACGTAGCTGTTGCTTCTATAACGAAAACAAACGCGTTCGCATCACTAGCGGTGACCTGGTAAGCTGACTAGTAATTGATTGATTGATGGATATGTGGGGTTTAACGTCCCAAAACCACCATATGATTATGAGAGACGCCGTAGTGGAGGGCTCCGGAAATTTCGACCACCTGGGGTTCTTTGACGTGCACCCAAATCTGAGCACACGGGCCTACAACATTTTTGCCTCCATCGTAAGTGCAGCCGCAGCTGACTAGTAAGACCAGAAAAAAAAGAATACTTTTAAGAGTTTTTGTAGCAGATGAGGCTTTATAAAGAAAGTTTCGACCCATGATAATAAGCGTAACGTTGACAAATGACGCTCAGACGTGAGCAGGCTCCAGATTTCTCGCTATGCAACGGAATCAAAAGTGCGACTAGCGCAGGGGACTTCACCATGCGCCCGGTGTGTATTGCGGCAAAACTCAGAACTTTTCCGTCTTTGGAAAGTTTCTTAGGAAAATAAAGAAGTCAACTTGTCTATTGTACCTGCAACGCCACCGAGTGTATCTCTATAAAAAAACAAATTTTTACTGTAAAAACACCTATTTTGCCACAAAAGAGGTTGCTTCCGAGAGTTTAGGGGAGCCGTTAAATTGATTGTATTCAATTGTTTCAGCATTCACATATGCAGAAAAGTATTTGTACCTACTACACTTCATCCTTTGTAAGCAGCGACCACGAGATAATACATGAGGCAGTGCTAGAAATGTGTTCAAGTTGCCTTGTATTCAAGCCGCATGATTCTTCCTCTCAACGTACTCCTGTCCCTGTACAGCTGACTCACCACACAAAAGCTGCTAGATTCCGCGTGAAAGTGAGAGAAATGTGGTTTGCGTGAAATATAATGACCCTAAGAACGACGCAAGAGGCAGGGCAGTATCGTATGCAGTATCGGGCAGTATCGTAGGTATCAAGGTGCCCAGATTACCTGTGATGTCTTAAGGCAACGTACCACCGCACGCAGGGAGAATCCCTTCGCGGTCGACTGCACTGCGCTCACGATAGCAGCAAAGCAGCCGCAGGCTACTGCTTTCAACGATGCTTTATCACCCGAAGATTCCGCTCCCACCAGCCACTTCAAATGAACCGTGAGCTAACAGGGTAGTGAATAATGTGTCCCCAGCACAGCCCTGGTGACCCGAAAGCAGTGGACCACGCGCCAACACTGCAGCAAGTCTTTTCCTAAGGAATGATAGCTGCTTGTCACCCGGAGTTCTGGTTTCAGGTACCACCGCTTGCCGTTAATGGTTTTCTTCGCTAAGTTCACTGCACAACTCTTGCGACTAGGACGTAGTGGCGTTTCGGGCGAACCCTTTCCCGTGAATCCTCCCACAATTAAGCCTTGCTTTCACGCCTCTAATAAAATTTTATTTTGCCGTATGAGTTGGTCATGAAAATAATCATAACAAAACCCGAGTTTTCTATTTGCCAGAACTAGGAGATGATTGAGCCATGCAGAAGAAGAGGGCGCCGGAAATTTAAAGCATCTGGTACTATTTAACATGAACCGATATCATGGAGCACACGCGCCTCTAGTGGTTTGCCTGCATTGAAATGCGACCACCACGATTGGATTCAAACCCGCGACTTTCGATTCAGCAGCCGAGCACCGTAACTATTGAATAAAGGAGACGGACGTGAGCGAGTTGTAGCTGTCTGAGGCATGTCATTTAATAGTTGAACTTTTCGACTGCATGCTATTTACGGCCGAGCTCAAGCTTAGAATGACCCAGTCGTGTCTGAGTTAAATGAATTGAACGACACGTTGGGACATAACTAAGTCGGGCTGTCATTCACAGCTCTTGTGGGATTGGGCGACAAAACAAATACTCGAATAATGTTATGACGCGAGCACCTTTCGTAAACAGTGAGTGCATAGCGCGCAGAAAAGGAAGAACGGTTTTTCCGCAAACTCCAAAAAAAGAGCGTAAAAATGGAGCATGCCTAGTGACCCGCCGCCTGCTTCGTAAAACACATCGTAACAAGCCACTCAGGTGCGTAACCGTCCGCTTTAGGGGCGGGTCATATAGGCAGCGGGAGAACATGAGGTGCGCTCGTATAGAACACAGCGTTTTTAATCGCGCAATAAACCACCCTCATTGCCTGTGGTTGCACTTCTTCCCACCGAGTGTCGCTACTGCCATTATAATGTTATTGCCTGCGCGAGGGCGTATGTATGCGCGTTAGTGTGTGTATCTTTCTACGCGTGCGTCTGCGGGTGCAGTTTAATATTCCGCGTCTGCATATTTCAGCTTGCTTGAATTCGGGATGTGCAATGCATACATATATGACTGCCCCGTTGTCTCAACTAATATGACTAAATCGTCCAAGATGTTATTTTGGTGCTCCTGAAGTAGCGAAGCGACATGTAGGAGGCCACTAAAATGTCTGTCGTTGCGTACGCACATCACAAAAAAAAATTAACTCTGCATTATCGTACCATAATTCACATAAACCGATCAGCCACATAAGCCGCTTGTTGTGCAAGCGCTACGTAGTCCTGCAAAGCCACTAAGTGCATGAGTACTATGTCGACAACAAAGTGCAAATTAGTGGAGCGGATGCTTGCACCTTGTTAACATCTCTGCCTCCCCACTTTGTCTCTCTACCTCTGTATGCATTTCGACATCGCGTTATCTAGACGCATTAACTACTTAACCATCCCAATGAGTTCCATATGCAGCTACCAGAGCTCTGCATATGTGGTTCGCAATTAATTATAGACCTTATAGATTATTCACAAACACGCTTTCACGCGCTGGGCATATTCGCCCAACTGTAACAGCACCTGTCTTGGTTCAAATAAAGACGCACTTCTAACTGCACATGCTGGGGCTTGTTTATTACGCATGTTTGTCACAATAATTTATTTCTGTGGTACATTTTTTTTTCATACATGGCTCAAAAGAACAACATATTATACATGGTTTTTGTGGAAACGACACCACCATCATTTAGTTTGGCGATTCGAATCACAGAAAACTTGAGATTATTATGAAGAAGAGAGCATCTTGCAGTTATTCGGCGCACTGTTGGCTATAGTTGTTTACATACATACATACATACATACATACATACATACATACATACATACATACATACATACATACATACATACATACATACATACATACATACATACATACATACATACATACATACATACATACATACATACATACATACATACATACATACATACATACATACATACATACATACATACATACATGCATGCATGCATGCATTACGAATGCTCGTTGACATACATTACCTTGTTTTATTCCTTTGAGGTTGCCTAGAATATACTTATCATATTTTCTAGGCTCTGCAGCTAGAGTTTCTGGGAAACCAGCTCCAGAATGTTGCCACCCCTAGAAGTGTGTCAAATGCATGACCAGTGGCACAGGTCACCAAACAAAGAAGTGCTCGCACTGTCCCTTTTGAGAGTGAGCTTAACTTACGCATTTTGCCAAGAGCCCTAATGTTCTACGGCCAAAAAATCTCGCCTGGATGTCTGACGTGACGTGACAACATTTTGTCACAAAGTTGAGTCTTGCAAATGAAAAAAAAATTGCCCTGTGATCCTATAAACCGTATACTTTGAACATGTCTGAGCTTGGGCTGATGCTTGAACTTTTTGAACATGTAGTCCTAGAACGTTTTGTTCTATGATCTATTACCATTACAGACTTCAAATTTTTACCATTATATGCCCTAGTTTTGCGAAACGCACCTATCACGTGTCAGGCAGTCCACAACGGTCTGCCTTATTGTGGGCAAACAACCTACTTTTTTTTCTTTTTTTTAACTGGCTTAGTCTCTGTCTTCAGTATATCTTCGAACGACCCGCTGCAACAAAGACTTCAATCTGGAGTTTCTGGTCTGTTGACCGCTCGTCACCGTGCGTCGAAGATTTGATGATGGTGTCGAACGAACATGTGTTGTGCTGCAAACAAACGCTCAATAATGAAAAAGTTTTTTATTTCTCTATAAAGCCATACTTATCATATTCGTTTCCACTAGTTTTCTATATATTTATATAAAGAGAGTTTAGACCTACGCAGGCATAATATATGAGAACACAACGGAGACGTACTGCGTTGACGTACTCCAGCACATGCACTTGACCAGTTAGAGAGCAGCAGTTAATAGACATTTCGGGTGCTTGTCGTGGAAACACACAAAAAAGATCTTCATGATGGGCCAATTATTATCTAATAATTGTTGGAGATTATCCCATTCAACGTACGACGCTTTTCTTTTTTTCCAAGTCGCTGTGACAGAAATAAAAGGGGAGGGGGGGGGGTGAGCGGCGTAGTGTCGTTTTGGCGCCATGCTGGAGGAGCCGGCAGCACAACTGTCGCTCTTACCCCATGTAAGCCAACAATGTAAGCGACACTTGTGTCTATTGCGAATACCAGCGCAGACACAAGGTAAACCGAAGTGACTAAGGCCTATTCCGCGCCGTCGTCAAACCGCAGCGCCCGGGAGGATTATTTGACAGTATCCGAGTGAGATAATCAGTATTTCAGTGACCATCTTGTCAATTACGAGAAATAACATTACAATTTAGTCAGGCAACTGAAATTTATTGGCCAGTATATGACACGTTTTTCTGTGCTCGGAAGTATTATGCATGCTTTTTTTTTTCGTCTATAACGTGGACAGGTCCGACGCGTTCATATGAAGTCTATACAACAGTTATTGCTTTTATTACGTATGCGCGTTACTTAAGTATAGAGTAAAAAATCAGTAATCATTGTTCGATCGGCAAAGTGGGGGCAAGAGAAATATGTTTTCCTCGCTCCTATTCTCTCTCTTTCTCACTTCCTTTCTTTCTCGTTCTTTCCTTCTTTATTTCTTACTTACTTTCTTTCTTTCTCTCTTTCTTTCTTTGTTATAGCCGAATTATACGTCCTAACGTCTTTTTCCCGCCATTCCAGGAAGTGTTTATGCGCTTCGCAGTGCGACACTTCAGTTGTTGCAGGCAACAGCGATGGTCATGCGATCATATGCAGGCAGCACTAAAATGTGGCAACATGAATATACGGGTACCATCTATCAAAGATTAAATTGCCACATCAAAAACGGCAGATAATCGCCGGAAAGCCCACGATCGAAGGAAATATCAGTAATTGGAAAACGGCGCTTACAAATACGCACCTGGCCGGCACGCCTTCGAGAGCGGTATTTCTACACAGCACAAACTGAACATTTTTTTTAACATTAAAGTGTTTTAGGGGGGGGGGGGCGGTCCTACACGGCTCCGCTGATGTTTTTACGTCATGTATATAACGTTGTAAAGTATATACTACCATACTGAAAAGAAAATAACGAGAAGGAAAGCATCCGTCGCGGTGCGTCGAACCAGCGACCTCCCGATCCGCAGCGCGCGGCGCTAACCACTGGATCACAAAGTGCTCTTTCTTTTGTTTCCGGTTGGACGTCAAATATAGACCACAAAGCGTGAGTTGTGAATGCTGCTACTGGCAAGCCATTTATATACACCATATACTAATTGGCGGTCCTCAGAGCTCCGGAATTTCAGCGCATTTTCGTCATCGGTAGCAAGATGGCGCGAAGGTCTCGCGTTGGGTTTTTTGGGTAAGCGTTGGGTACGCAAGGGTCGTCACATTTCACGTTTCGGTGCGCGCCGCTTCTACGGAGTGTGGTCTCTTGAGCGCGCGCGCTTATCCAACTCGGGATTCGGGAGAGCAAATATATCACTTCTCTCGCTGCCGCGGCCGCGTCTACAAAAGAAGAAAAAAAATAAAACAAATGTGACAGTTGTTCGCGTTGTCCTGTATAAACTTGTGCGCTCATTTCGTGCGTCTTTCTGTCTGTTTGAGCAACATGCTTGAAGTGCCTAGCTGTGACAGTTGTGAGGCAGCGCTCGTCCAGTGTATGCTCATTTCGTGCACGTTTTCTGCTTGAGGTGCGCGTTGCAAGTTTCGAGCTGCTTGCCATTCTTCGCGTGACTTCGCAATTTGTTGCTGTAGCACTCACTCCTTCGCCCTTGCACAAACGATACACAATAAACGCTCAATTACCTCTGCGACGACACGCTTCACTTTCACGTTATACCGACTCCTAGAAAAAGGGATCACTAACGTTCTTTTTTTTTCGTGCAATGCCGCCACTGCTACCACCACCACCAAGATCTGTAACAACAAACAAAGTCGGTTTGAAAGAAAAAAGAGAGAGAAAAAAACGTCACGCTTAATTTGCGGCGTCCAACTAACAAGAACTTACAAAACCTACGCCAGAGACACTGCTCATCTTGCGCAACATCAAATCTTCTTTTTCATCTCGGATACCTGCATAAAACAACGTATATTTAGAGATCATGACACAGTCGTTTCGCATATACCATGCAGCATGTCTATATACCGTTGGCCCCCATCTACAGCACGCTTCAACGGGAGCTATAGGTTGGGTAACCATAGCCTATTAGGCCTGGGTGACATCACCACCGCAGTAATACAATTATTAGCAGTTAACAGCGGCCACGCTGATCACGGCAAGCTGCTTGTGACTTAGTTGTTGAGCGCAGCAAGGTATTTCGAGATCTCACCATGAAACAACCTAATAGAAAGAGCGTAGAAACAGGAAAAGTGCTCTTCAAGAAAGGTGTGACTCACTCACGAAAGGAAGAGGCATGCGAATATCACCTCTGAAATATAGTTCTTGGGGTGTCAGTTATGTTGCGTAACAAGCGTCATTCCGGACCCACGGAGGGCCGCTCCTCGCAGTTTGGCCGTCTTTGCGGGCTAAGGTGCTCATCTTTAATTGTTAATACTAGGGCAGAAGGATTTCAGCTAGAAAAGAAAAGAAAAAAAGAAAGCAGGGTCGTAATGAAGGCAAATAATGAGTTATTACCCTAAATATAAATAAACTACAGATGACTATCTTCCTTCGTTTCCTGCAAGAGTAAGTACACAGAAAAAAAAAAGGCGCGGGGGAGTTGGTGGAGCTACTCTTTTTTTTGGTCCACCATGGTGGAGCAGTGATTAGGGTGCTCGGCCAATGACCCTGAAGTGGCGGATTTGATCCTGGCCGCGGTGGTCGCCTTTAGATGGAGGCGAAATTGTAGCGGCACGTATACTGTGCGACGTTAGCGCATGTTAAAACCACCAGATTGTCAAAATTTCCGGAGCACTCCTCTACGGCGTCTCTCATAATCATATGGTAGTTTCGGGACGTAAAACCCCAGGTATTATTATCACTGACCTTCTGTGATCTACTCACCATCAAATAAAAGTCAATAGGGTATCGGCAGCTGCTTCTTGATTGATACCATCATTGAGATGCAGTGCATTAGAACATACGCGAGACACAACCTATATTTTTATCCGATACTAACTGCACCAGTAACCTGTCTTGTTCAACTATTTTTCGGCTATTGCATGTTCTTTGCCTACTTTTTTTCCCCAGTCCCCAATGCATACATTTGTGCACACACAAACGCGACCAGAGTACATATGTAATGTTTATAAAATTAGATATGCAGCACTGTAACCACAATTAACCTTTCTCGAACAATAAAGTGTATTTCGAAAGTAGGTGCGAGAATTGTCGTGGCTATGCTTCAGAATTCTTGATTGCCACGCAGAATGTTGGGGTTAGATTCCTACTGGGATCCTGATATTTATACTTTGCATGAATTGAATCAATGTTGCCGATGTCAGCTGTTTCTTGACGCCCACGCGTTAAAATTACCCGTGTCTGTTCTCACGTTATACCAAGTGGGAATCACTTGTGGTTCATGCCCGCATATCCGTGACACATAGGCACCCGCCCACGGGTATGTGCAGCACATCTGGTGGAAATGGTTTGACGACGTACGTGACTGGATTGTGACAATACTCATGACATGATCGGTGAGTCATATTCGTCAAACCATCTTACCTTCCCATACTAATTTTGTTTAACCGCAAGTAAAGGGGGCAATCCCGAGGTCACACCCAGACGTAGGTCAGATAGATAGATAGATAGATAGATAGATAGATAGATAGATAGATAGATAGATAGATAGAAAGATAGATAGATAAATAAATAGATAGATAGATGTCTATCTATCTATAGATAGATATCTATCTATCTATAGATAGATAGATAGATAGATAGATAGATAGATAGATAGATAGATAGATAGATAGATAGATAGATAGATAGATAGATAGATAGATAGATAGATAGGGGCCTGCAGTACGCAATGGAATGCTTCTCATCAAAAAACTTGAAGAACGCTTAAGCTTCGCCTTCAATAGTAGAACGCAATGGCACAATAGGGCCCCTTGCACACCACCTTCTCAACTGTTAACCTGGCTTCGGTTTTCCTCGCATACCTCGAAATCAACAGTACCATAACGAAACAAACGTTTGTAGGCATGACAGTGGAATCGAAGCACCGACAATAAACAATCTCACACGCTGATTTACGTTTTGTGTGCATTAGAGATCCCACCGATAAACGCATTTAAGAAAGTGAGAAATGCGGACAACGCGATTAAACCACGTTTATAAATTTTTTCTACTGCGATTCTGCATGAACTGCCCTCAGTAAATCGCGTGACATAGAGCCGAAGTGAAAGACACTCCCCAAAAAATTCGCGAGCAAATTTACTTATTTTGTTTTGGCTGGTGTTGGTGAAATTACACTGGTTGCATTATTGTATTCATTGCTGCAAATTAGGAACGCTGTGTCATGATGCCTTCCTGATGAAAACTCCAGGAATAATATATACCTCACGGGTATTTCCCATGCGAGCATGGAATTTCCGCACACTGTGCCACGAAATCGAACGCAATATCTTAGCAGCATTTCTGCCGATATTCGCGAGAAAATTCTGGCGGATCGCAAGAAGGTACTCTTTACCGGTGAGGCGCGTTTACTGTTGAGAAACTTCTAAACAAGGAAAGTAAAAATAGAAAAGCTTTGTGTATTGTGCAAACAGTTTGGCAGCAGCCTGCTATTGAAGAAGAAACTGCAAAAAAGTCAATAAAAAAAAGAGAGACGGGATGTCGACATTGCATTGCTCCGAAGGATGAAAGATGAAGGAAGGAGAAAAGACAGAGAAGTTATGCCCCGAAGGCATGGGAAATACCAGCATGGGCTTTCTCCCAAACCATAAGTGCCTGCTGACAAGCCTCAATTCAATTATCTCTTATATTTGATGCGACAGGGTATCCACAGTACGTTTCTTTTTATGTGCGGAAAAAAAATACGCAGTGCGACCTAAAAATAAAAAAACTAAATGCAAGGTCCATGTGACGTGTAAAAACTGCAGCATACGGAGATGTGCTTTGCTCGACTATATACCACTGCTTGCTCAATAGCTCTGTCTATCGAGTGAAAAAAATAATTATTTATTACACCGGCAAATGTTTGTCGGACTGCTTATCATCGTATTCGTAAGCCATTACGAGGAAGAAACCGCATGCTGTGAGCCCATTAGTGGTAATGTCCGAATGTAGTACGAGTTTATTGATTGGCCTGAAGAATAATTAAATAATCATGCCGCATCTTCGAGAGAGACATATCTCGTATTAAGCAACGCGTGTATTTCACCGGTGTACAATTCATCTGCACTGATACCATTATTGCAAGAAGAAGGAATCGAAGACTCGTCGTGGTTGAAAAAGAAACAGTCATCCTTTTTTTCCCCCGTGGAGAGTTATTATACCGCCGTGTATCGAAAATAAAAAGGAAACAGTGCTCCTATTTTTTTCATTGAAGTAAGGTTTGTCCATTTTACAAAGTCATCTATATTCCGCTTCCTTATCTCAACGTATACCAGTCACGGCAGAGGCTCCATAGTCTCAGTGAGGACTCACGATTGTCATGTTGTCACGTGCCTGGAGAAGTGCACAAAATGGCGGGTGTATATTTATGTGTTGAGGTAAGTTGTACACGTCAACTGGCTTGCGCTCCCAACGAAATGAGAACGCCGCACACGCAAGTTTGTGTTTTTATGAGATAATATCTTAGGCGCACTTTGAATTGACTGTCATGTCATGACTTCGTGGATGACCCGACGCCGAATTCACTATGCCACTTGTTTGTAAGTGGTCTCTGTCATCGGCTGTCCGCATTCACTGGTATGCCTAGTAGCAAGATTTGATGAAACTTTCTCTCACGAACTTTCCAAGCGTAAAACATTTTCGAGAATACCGGCCCTGCTTTATTCAGTGTTTCCTAATGAACTGTTTTGCTGGTCAAAAGCAGGGGCAGAGAACTCAGCTAGGCATGTTGTTCAGACTACAGCCCACTCCTCTTCGCCTCGTTATTCGACACACATCGGAACGGTAGATAGAGCCATGACAGACCAAGCAATGGTGTTCGTTTTCGAAAATGGAAAAAAGGGATTTCTGACAAACAGTAAGAACGTTTATGTGGGCTTTATAGAAAAATGTTCCTCTTTCTCGCTTCTGTTTTTGTTGGCGCTAACGTAAATAAGATGTGAGGATGATAGCAGTAGGTGATGTGCGGAATAGGTATACCTTATGGTATCTCTCTCTCTTCCTCTCATCGCATACTTGCCACCTCTGTTCACTCGCAAACAGCTGTTACTTCCCCAAACTTGCGCTACTTGTGCTGACCGCTCGGCCCGATGACAACGCATGGGACGGTTATATACACGCTTGCGCATAAGTCGGATCTTAAATATAAACGAAAGAGAAAAAATATACGCTTATCTGCATGCTGCACTGCAAATATCGTCGAACGATGATAGTCTTTCATCTGGAGACAGAACGACGATAGTCTTCTATCTGGAGACAAAAAATAAAACGTTTATTTGATGTCTTGCGTGAGAAGATCTGTGAATGGGATCCTGAAGGCACTGCGTGAGACATGAACGCCATCTCGCATAATCTTGGAAACAGAAAGAATTTGTAGAACCGACAGCCACGAGTAGGTGGCAGCACCGTATCGTTTCAGCAAAGCATAGGAAACACCTAGTTTCGCATTATCAGCGCAGTGTAATAAACGCTATGGTCTTTAAAGTTACGCATTTATACATCGTCTAGTATAAAGAAGCACACCACCAAATATTGACGTGTTGATATCGCGTCTCAGATATGCGCAATATTTGCTTTTTGATCGACAGTTTATACAAGCATGAACTCAAACACCCATCAAGATGAGCAAGCGTTGAGGAAGTGGTTGAACTTTGTTTAGCATGGTAGCGGAATCTTTTTGGTCGATGGACAAGCGAACAGAAATACTGACCAAAGTTACTGTGGTGAAGTATACCAAGAAAAATTATCGTCTTTAAAATGCTATGCTTTAACTCGTTTCAACTTAACTGATCGAGCGACAACAACCGCGAAAATCACGCCGCGGCAGTGTCTTTCACCTTGGCGCCTCCACGCGGTAAGTAGCGGCAAGCTGCCCCCTTTCTTTTAGCATTGCTGGCACTGCAGTCACGTGACAGATGTCGAGTCCTCGAGGTAGGCACACGCACATCGAAGCACCCTACCTGGAGGCCTTCTTGCTCTCCCGCTTGCAGCTTTCGCTGACCGACGGAGAGAGATGCGAGGAGAAGGAAACCAATGAACACTGTGCATGTGCTTTGCTATGAGAACTCACGGGTGGGGACGAAGACGGGGATGTTGCCTCAGTTTTAATGTCCAACATTTGCACAATGTTGCTTTCTAGGTTTGTACCCAGAGGAGTAGAGCTGTCGCTCTCACACATTCTGTACACATTCACTCGTTTTGCCACCATCCCCTGTGTCTCTGTTGAGGTATCCTTTATTGTGGACCGCTGGGATGATGCAGCGTTCATGTTAGGAGCACGGAGGAGCGTCTCACTGTGGCCTAATTTTCGAAAGATCATTGTTGATGGCTCTTCCTGGTAGAACGGCAGAGTTATCCATCATAAGGGCGACCTATTCGTCGCAACACGGCACCCTGAAGAGAGTAAGGCTTTCGTCCCGAATGTAAAGATTTCTGCGTTCAGTGAAGTCAAGTGGGAGGACTATTGAAGCACATCCGAGACATTTCGTGAGCGATCGGTATTACGAAACAGATCAGTCTTTTGTTTCGAAATACTGGTCGACTGCTTTATCTTTTCGGGAATGAGTGCAATCCACTCACCATTATCAGAATTTGGTTTCAGCGTTACTGAAGAACCGAGTTTTACGACGGGAATACAAAAGCACATGTAGGTCATTACAAGCTTGGGAAATTCGCTTTGCCGTCTTCAAACTATAGTGTAGTGGGTATTCTGAGGGGTTTGCGTCATACTTTTATGACACAATGAGGAAGCGCGACTTGAAGAGGACCTGAAAATGTATGCGCAGGCGAACAAGGACAAAGAAAGGAAAACAAACTGGCGCAATCTAACAACTGATTTATTAATCGAAAAACATTGACTCTTTTTAACCCTCGGAACAGCGCTCCCTGGTGACCCAAAAAAAAAAACACACAATGCACTGCGCACTTACGACAACGATAACAAAAACATAAAAACGATAACAGTTTCATTGATTGACAGACAGGAGCGCGATTTCTTTTGTTAGTAAAGCTACTGAAGGGTGGCTAACACAGTTGTCTTTCTGCTTGTCTATATGATATGCCTCCATTATCTCCCTTGACGTCTTGTTTCTACTCCTATACAGCAAGGTAGTGTCGCCAAAGCAAGGAGAGCATGCGCACTCATTGCAATGCATTGCCAAATGGGTTACAGGCCGACCTTTCAGGCTTGACATATGCTCTCTTAGCCTCGTGTTAATGCACCTGCCAGTCTGCCCTATATATACACAACCGCATGATAAAGGTATGCAATACACCACTTGGCGACACTACCTTGCTGTATAGGAGTAGAAACAAGACGTCAAGGGAGATAATGGAGGCATATCATATAGACAAGCAGAAAGACAACTGTGTTAGCCACCCTTCAGTAGCTTTACTAACAAAAGAAATCGCGCTCCTGTCTGTCAATCAATGAAACTGTTATCGTTTTTATGTTTTTGTTATCGTTGTCGTAAGTGCGCAGTGCATTGTGTGTTTTTTTTGGGTCACCAGGGAGCGCTGTTCCGAGGGTTAAAAAGAGTCAATGTTTTTCGATTAATAAATCAGTTGTTAGATTGCGCCAGTTTGTTTTCCTTTCTTTGTCCTTGTTCGCCTGCGCATACATTTTCAGGATGGATAGATTCCAACTAGGCCGAATCGCAGTTTTGCTTGAAGAGGACGTAGAAAGGAAACAAATGCGGACCCAGAGTGGTTGCTCACTCTATCATGAATGCTAGCTAACTAGGGCAACAACGTTTTTTAGTCGTACGTTCACTATAAAGTATTAATGCTCCCCTGCATACTCACAGGGACATACAGGCACGCTATTAGAGGTTGTCGGAAAAGGCTTGACGTCGAACAGATAAAGGCATTCAACGAGTTCAATCATTTGTTACACGACGCTGGAAATCTAAATAATGATATTGTCACGTTACTCTCGACAAACTTGATAAAAAAATGGGCTCGTTTAGTCGACTACTCAAGCAGCGGCTCAGAGAGATCGTCTTCGTCTTCTTTCACACTTCGATCTCACCCAAGCAAACCATGTGGCAATAGTCCCCCCCTTTGAAAGCATCGACTCGATGCTCGTAAATAAAAAAAAATGAAGGTATACACACGCAGATATGGAGAACCAAAAGAGGGAGAGTGCCACTACTCGCAGAGCAAATGAGGAAGTTTCGCCAACGCTTCCGCCAAGCGCAAAAAGAAAGGGCATAAAAACACACGAGAACACAAACAGCAGCAGCAACGCAATGTCACGGCATGTCGTAGCACGTGAAACCACAAGGGCTACTGTGTGAAGTAGGGCTTCAGCCGAAGGACATGCACGGTTTCGGGCCGAAGCTGTCGACGAGAAGACGCTGCGCCGTCCGGAAATACCTCGTAGGTAAGATCTGTGATTCGTCTAAGAACCTTGTACGGTCCAAAATAACGGCTTAGGAGTTTTTTGGATAAGCCTGGTCGCCGGACAGGGATCCACACCCACACTCGGTCCCCAGGGTGGTAGGTGACATTTCGATGGCGGAGGTTGTAACGTCGTGCGTCTGCATCTTGTTGGTGACTGGTGTTTATGCGAGCTAGCTGACGAGCTTCTTCGGCGTACTGAGTGTATTGCTCAGCATCTTGAGCAAGTTCATTGCTTTCGTCGCACGGAAGCATAGCATCGAGCATGGTTCGCACGTTGCGTCCGTAAACAAGTCGGAAAGGCGGAAATCGCGTTGTTTCTTACGTTGCCGTATTATAAGCGAACGTGATGTATGGAAGAATCTCGTCCCAGGTTTTATGTTGTACGTCCACGCACATTGACAGCATGTCCGCTATGGTCTTGTTAAGCCTCTCTGTCAGTCCATTGGATTGCGGATGATAAGCCGTTGTTTTTCGATGACTTGTGCAGCTCAGTTTAAAAATGTCCTCCATCATTCGTGCTGTAAACGACGTCCCTCTGTCCGTAATCACGCATGACGGGGCACCATGCCGTAGGACGATTTGGTGCACGAAGAACTTCGCGACTTCTGAGGCCGTGCCACGGGGTAACGCTTTTGTTTCAGCATAACGCGTAAGATAATCTGTCGCAACTATAATCCATTTGTTCCCAGAGGACGACAAAGGGAAGGGCCCGAGAAGGTCCATTCCCACGAGGTCAAACGGTGTCCGTGGTGGTGCGATCGGCTGGAGCAGGCCCACGGGTCTCACAGGCGGAGTTTTGCGGCGCTGGCACTCACGGCAGCCTTTCACATATCGATGTACACTAGTTGATAGTCGCGGCCAGTAATACTGTTGGCGTACTCGGGCGAGAGTTCGCGAATAGCCCAAATGTCCTGACGTGGGCTCGTCGTGGCACGCCAGGAGGATTTCATCACGCATGTCGGTAGGAACAACGAGTAGGAAGGCCTTGTCGCTACCACGGGCGTTTTTCTTGTAAAGAATGCCTCTTCTTAGACAAAAAGAGGACAGTTCGCGAGCAATGTGTTGAGGGACCTGAGAGTTGCGGCCTTCCAGGGAATCAATGACTGGGCGTAATTCATCGTCTGCCCGCTGCTTTGACATAAATTCGGAGTCACTAACTGCTCCGAGAAAGGCATCTTCATCTTCGGAGCCCCTGACAGCGTTCCCCACAGGTGCTCGAGAAAGCGCGTCAGCGTCTTCGTGTTTGCGCCCTGACCTGTACACAATCGTAATGTCAAACTCCTGCAAACGCAAACTCCACCGTGCGAGACGGCCGGATGGATCTCTGAGATTTGCCAGCCAGCAGAGCGAGTGGTGGTCAGTCACCACTTTGAAGGGACGACCGTAGAGGTAAGGCCGAAATTTGGTCGTCGCCCACACGACTGCGAGGCATTCTTTTTCTGACGTAGAATAGTTGGTCTCAGCTCGAGAAAGAGTACGACTGGCGTAAGCTATCACATACTCAACGCCGCCGTGTCGTTGTACAAGGACAGCGCCAAGTCCGACGTTGCTGGCATCTGTATGAATTTCTGTAGCAGCGTCCTCATCAAAATGGGCAAGAACAGGGGCTGTTTGCATTCTCTGTCGTAACTCTGTGAACGCTGTATCTTGTTCTGCGCCCCAAGTAAAGGGTACGTCATCTCGGGTGAGTCGCGTAAGAGGTTCAGCTATCTTAGAGAAGTTGGCGATAAATCGGCGATAATACGCGCACAAGCCGAGGAAACGGCGTACTGCTCTTTTATCTGATGGGACAGGGAAGGCGGCGACAGCAGCAGTTTTGTCTGGATCAGGTCGCACTCCATCTGCACTAATGACATGTCCCAGAAATTTCAGCTCTTCATAGCCGAAATGGCATTTTTGGGGTTTCAGCGTAAGTTCAGCTGTGCGAATGGCTTCCAGAACCTTTCTCAGACGCTTCAGATGTTCTTCAAAGCTCTCGGAAAAGATGACCACATCATCGAGGTAGACAAGGCAGCTTTGCCACTTCAAGCCAGCGAGAACTGTGTCCATCATTCTCTGAAAAGTGGCTGGTGCAGAACAGAGGCCGAAGGGAAGAACTCGGAATTCGTAAAGTCCGTCTGGAGTCACAAACGCGGTTTTTTCTCGGTCTCGTTCATCCACTTCAATTTGCCAATAGCCACTCTTTATATCGATGGACGAAAAATACTTCGCACGTCGTAACCTGTCGAGGGAGTCGTCTACTCGTGGAAGCGGGTAGACGTCCTTTTTTGTGACGCTATTAAGCTTCCTGTAGTCAATACAGAATCGCAGCGTTCCGTCTTTTTTCTTTACTAGAACGACTGGCGAGGACCAAGCGCTGCTGGATGGCTGAATAATCCCGTCATCGAGCATCTCTTTTACTTGTGTCTGAATAGCCTCGCGTTCTTTGGCAGAAACGCGATAAGGCTGCTGCCGGATGGGGCGGACGTCATCGTCGGTAATAATTCGATGCTTCGTGAGGTGTGTTTGACGGGCTTTAGAAGAAGAGGCGAAGCAAGATCTAAACTCCCTTAAAAGGTCGTGAAGTGCAGCCTTTCTCTCGTATGACAGCGTCGAATTAATGTCGATGTGGTCCAGAAATTCCTTATCCTCATGCGTTTCCTCGGACGCGAAACACTCCGTGACGTCGGCAACAGGTTCTCCATAAGCTAGGGTTGTTCCACGGAAAAGATGCCGGTGCTCGTAATTGAAGTTCGTAGCTAGTATCGTTGACTGTCCGTCACGGACGCGCACAACACTTCGGGCGGCGCATACACCTTGGAGCAGCAGAAGTGATAAGTTGCTTTCAGCCACCACGTCGCCGTCTTGGAAGTCTTCACAAGTGACTTCGATGGGAACAGTTGCTCGAGGTGGCAGCGTCACACTGTCGTCAGCAACACGCAGCGCAAGTCTACGGCAGTTATCGACGTCTCGATCTGTTGCGCCTTGAGTCGAGAAGGTCACGATGCGCTCACGGAGATTTATGATGGCACCGTATTCCCGAAGGAAGTCCATGCCGATAATCAGCTGACGCGAACAGTCGGGGAGAACGAGGCAGCTGAGCACAAACGTTGACGCACGAATTTTCACTCTTGCGGTACAGCGACCCAGCGGTGTTACAACGTGTCCTCCAGCTGTTCGAATTCGCGTTCCATTCCACGGCGTGATCACTTTCCTGAGATCTTTCGCTAGCCTCCCGCTGATGATCGAATAGTCTGCACCAGTGTCTACCAATGCACTTACCTGAAGACCGTCAACCAGCACAGGTATGTCGAGCGACACGCGGTCACTAAGTTCAGATGCGGATGTCGGCGTTTCTTCGGCACTGCGATTATTCTCGGACAAAATGCCTTCGGCGTTGCGTGCAAGCATCGATGGGAGGTCTTCCGCACTTTGAGTCCCAGCGACCTTGCCCCCGAAGGCCGCTGCCTTCAGTTTTCCCGACGAGGGCTCGGGGAGCGTTCCCGTGCCGTCACCCCAAAACGTGGCCCAGTGGCTGCGGGTCTCCTTGGAGATGGTGACCGCGATTGCCGTCGTGTAAAGGGTGCACGCTGTTGCGCGAGATATTCTTCGATATCCCTTGGCCTTTGACCAATTCGGGGACGAGGGGAATTGACGGAAAATCCGCGCAGTCCAAGTTGCCGGTATGGGCATTCGCGGTAAATGTGACCAGCCTCACCGCAATGATAGCAGAGGGGTCGTCTGTCTGGCGTACGCCAGAGATCAGACTTGCGCGTCGGTGTACGGCGACTATCGATGTCCAAATCAGCGTGCGCTGACTGAATCGCGACTGACGGCATCATTGTCTGGATCGGGACGTATGGCATTGTCTGGATCGGGACGTGCGGCACTGTCTGGATCGGGACGTGCGGCACTGGCTGGATCGGGACTCCTTGACCCGAAAGAGGAGTGGCAGATCGCAAGGCTTCCGCGTACGTACGACGGCGACTGTCAGTAGACACAGGAGCCGTTTCCAGATCAACCGACGTGGGCGGAAAACGATGGGCGTGCAGCACCTGCTGGACCTCGTCGCGGATGACACTGGTGATAGAACCAACATCGATTTGCCTTGTCCCGTACATCTTTTCCATTTCTTCCCGGACGACAGATCGAATGATCTCGCGAATCCATTCGGGGCTCTTGCTCCCAGGGGTGGCGAAAATCTCGGGAGTTGAGGCAGCATTCACTTGACGGTCATACTGAGCAGACCGTTGGTGCAGTACTCGCTCCATTGTTGCCGCTTCAGTAAGAAACTCAGCAACACTTTTGGGGGGACTACGCACCAAACCAGCAAAAAGTTGTTCCTTCACACCACGCATAAGGTGGCGCAACTTTTTTTCTTCTGCCATAGCAGGATCCGCTCGCTTGAAAAGCCGTGTCATGTCCTCGACGTACATCGAGACGGTCTCGTTGGGCATCTGGTGGATTGCAAGACGTTGTACCCAGCGCCTCCACCAGTCTTGTCACGTTACTCTCGACAAACTTGATAAAAAAATGTGCTCGTTTAGTCGACTACTCAAGCAGCGGCTCAGAGAGATCGTCTTCGTCTTCTTTCACACTTCGATCTCACCCAAGCAAACCATGTGGCAATATTCTAAATGTGTATTGTTTTCCGAGCTTCTCTCTCGGTACAAAGCGATCAGTTCAGCAGTGGACTATCTGTGAATGAAGAATTTCAATAAATCCATCCTATAGAAACATTCAAAACTTGTTCGATGGAAAGGAATGATATTCCATCAAGGCAACGAGAAGCCACCCTCTCAGTTTAGTCCCCTGTCAAAAACGCTTCAGTTATGTGTGGAACATGTTCTCATACCCACTATACCTGCCTCCTTGCACCGACAGTCATCCACAATGGTTCGATTACTCACGACGTCGCAACATTTTTTTATCGCAATCTCACCAGATTCATAACTGCATTATGCGTTGGGTGGAACACGCAGTGACATGCATGACTTCATGAAAGGGCTCACGAAAGCCTGCACGAGATCATATTGAGCCTGCTTGCTCATCACATGTCCTATCCCCATATCTTAGGTGTGGCTTCTTAGTAAGATAGCTGGCATTGATGCTACAAGAAAGCTTTTTCACGTCATCGTTGTTTTTATAAACATCGACGCGCAAGGGAAGGCGACCGCGAAAAATAAACCGCAGAAAAACTATAGTGATAAGAGTTTCCTGGAAGATAGTGGATGAACATTGGCGAGCAGCGAAAGAACAGCGAGCTCCTTATCGATGAGCCAGTGGTCGAAGAAGAAGGCACAAGTACAGACGTTTTGAGCCAACAGATTGCGACACCGCAAAGTCAATTCCACCATTACGAGCAGCTAACTGCGATGCACTTCGGATAAAGGCTGAACACGCGGTATCCCTTATCGCTGGCTCTTCGACCTTTCGGCAAGTTGCACACATCCAAACGGGTGGATCGTGGGTGTTGCAGCTGCTCGGATAACCATGGCTGTCCTATTCCAGGAGCGCGTAGGACCATTACGACGATAGGTGAGTCGTATAAGCTGAGAACACGGTGAATAATTTGTTTGTGGGGCCGCACACCAACCCAGTGAAAACAAGCTACGTGCTATGCGCCTCATTTCTTTATATAGTTCTTTTTAGTTATTCTGTTTTCAGCGTTATTCCACATTTAATGGCCTGGTCATTGCTTCTTACCGTGTAATCAGATCTGCGTTGGCAATGATATAATACCTTCATGGTGCATTTTCCCGATGCCTTTCCACTTACCGACTTGCACACGCACGCACGCACGCTTCAATCTCCTATTTTCTAATGTTTCCTTACTCCATTCGGGCGTACGTAGAGAGTGTGGTGGAAGATAAAGATTGTCATTATATCTGCTCTTTGTGGGGCGCGCGGGGCGTTTTAGTCGGCACACACGATCAGGTCTTCCAACAATCAATCCGCGAATATCGGTGAACGAATATGTTGGTCCTGCGACGCTGTATTGGAGTACGAAAAAGCAGTCAGTGTGAGCTAACAAAAAGTGGTATGAGAAGGTAGAACTCACGGTAACGTTCATATAAAAGTCGACTTGCCTAAATAAAACAAGAAGGAATCAGTCAGAAATATATTATGACAAAAAGGAAGACTGTGCTGCTGTATTTATTTTATATTGCGTCCAATTTCTCGGCCTTTTGCTCAAGAAGGAAATACCAACTAACACAGTAGCACGTCCCTTCTTTCTAACGCCCACGCACATGGTTTAGAGCTTGTGTAAGGTATAGTAAATTCATTGGAAAATTTTCTTCGCAGGAAAGAATGCAATAATAAAGAATGGAAGAGAGAAGTAATACATGCGCACTCAAAACAGCATTCTTTACACTCGCACAGATGGTCACGGCCTTCCCCTCCTAAAAAAGAATGTTTTAGAGAAAGTGGTCAAGGGCGTGAGCTGCAACAGTTATATTTCGTAAGGAACTTGCCTCTTCACTGGCATGAGCAACAGCGAACCACGACACTCAGCGAAGCAAGAAAGAACATGCGGTAACAGCCAATTAAGGGGTTTCGGTTACAACAGAAAATTTTGTTTTTTTTTTCCTTCAGCCAGATTTTCGTAACTTTCTAAAATCGGAAAATATCCATGTTAAATTAGAGGGATTGTATGTTTATTTAAGATGAATACCTTCCAGGTAGCTAAGCTCTCTTTTATTCCGCATCGTAAAATAAGAAAGCCCCCAGAACATCTCCATCCTTGAGTTTTCTGTGAAAAGAACACTGATGCATGAAAAACGCAAGGATCACGTTATAACAAGCTGCGGATAAACGTACAGAGCCTGATGATTGCCTCATATTTTTCCCCTACCTACGAAATTTTTCCAGCCCGTTTTTCATTTCATGTTACAAAATTCCCGGAGTCCTCCTTCCCAAAATCTTACTATTGAAAATAGTCGCCCCGCCGCGGTGGTCTAGTGGCTAAGGTACTCGGCTGCTGACCCGCAGGGCGCGGGTTCAAATCCCGGCTGCGGCGGCTGCATTTCCGATGGAGGCGGAAATGTTGTAGGCCCGTGTACTCAGATTTGGGTGCACGTTAAAGAACCCCAGGTGGTCTAAATTTCCGGAGCCCTCCACTACGGCGTCTCTCATAATCATATAGTGGTTTTGGGACGTTAAACCCCACATATCAATCAATCAATCAAAATAGTCAACATGAAGTATAATCTGACAACGATGATACGTATTGTCCTTCGAGCAAGCACTTTTTGTTCACGGCACGGTACCCCCCGGAACACGAGGCACCGGATGCTGTGCGATCACAACACGAATAAAAGAAAATAATATAACCCGCTCTGCCCTTCACATTTACAAAAGCTCTGGGAGACGCAATTGAGAGGGTATCTTCTAGGCGCAGGCGCTGTTGACCGGAGCAACAGAATGACAGCAATGCTGGGCCACGCGCGTCGGGAAGAGTGTGACGTGTACTGGGTTCCAATCTGCTCGCAATATTGGTTTGCCGAACGTCAGGGATCAGACTAATATATCGGCCAAGGATCGCCTTATACTATTCCTTACCTTCATTGTCTAGGCTCCTGGGCTTGTGAAAACACACTTTCTCCAACTAAACGACAAATGTCATTGGCCAAACTTGTTTCATATAAGATGCGCGGAATTCAAGCGCGGCTACGAGGACGTTCGATGGGACGTTCTGTTACGAAACGAGGGGACATGAGAATAGAAGAACGAGCGTCCCGTCCTTTGAAGGAGAACGAGATGTCTTCAGTTCGCGGCAATACGTGAGCTCTCAGGAACTCGCACGCCACAGCTCAATCTGATGGCAATACATGGTGGGAAAATTGACGGTAATTAGTGTCACGACGTCGCCAATGACTGCCTAAGTAGCGTATGTTCTGGACGAACGCGGACCTCTGCGAATGAATGTTCCTTCTCGTCGTTTGCTGCAATTTTGACACAAGTTCTATTATGAGAACAGGGAAATGAAGATATTGAATATTAAATACAAACATAAATGAGGGGCTTAGATTCAGAAGCAATCCTGAAGGTTGCTGTCGTCACGTTATTACTGAAGTACCTGAGCTCATATTACCACTTTGATCTCAGCCGTTTCTCGAGAACACACAACGTGAAGGGACTTGGCTCGATTTGCCGAACGCAGTGCAGGCTTTGTGCAATACGACGAGGGCGTTCAATATATAACACCATAAGGCGGTTTCTGGTGATGATGTTGTGAGAAAACATGTTCTTTTAAACTGCAAGTTATTGTTAAGTTCCATATATGTACTCATAGTTCATCCAACTGTACCGCAACAAAGTTTTAATAAGCATACAACCGCAAAAAATAATAAACATACAATCGCATACCAAAAGCAAGCCTTGATGTTTCAGGATTCCTATAAAGGAGCCTTGTTCACAAAAACTCACAAGATTCTTTATGCATCCGAGGTCTCTCATTTTAAACTTCTTTATAAGCTGCGTGCTGTGTTAAAAGGAATGGCAGAATGATAAGATGAATTACGGCCTACATATTTGGCGCCTGTCAGTTCGTTGTTGTGGTTGAAACAGTGTCGGATATTGTTCCTGCGAAGTCTGGCGTCCCACATGGATACGTCCTAGGACCACTTTTCTTTTTGTTATATATCAACAATATCATCGATAACTTATCCGTAAAAGCCAGTGTTTATGCAGACGACTGCGTGTGATATAAAAAAAGAACAACTCAGGAAGACCAGGTTAGCTTAATTGGGGATTTTAATAGGTTAGTTCACTAGTGTAAGCAATGGCAAATGTGCATTAACTTAGAAAAACGGAGTACATGTGGCTCACATTAAAAAAAGAAGCCACTAATATATTAATATGGCACGAAAGACATTTTTTTATCTAAAGTTACTCAATACGAGTACTTAAGCTTTCATATAGCAAGTGATC
This sequence comes from Rhipicephalus microplus, assembly GCF_043290135.1. Taxonomy (NCBI): domain Eukaryota; kingdom Metazoa; phylum Arthropoda; class Arachnida; order Ixodida; family Ixodidae; genus Rhipicephalus; species Rhipicephalus microplus. The sequence continues at coordinate 244,663,886 of NC_134701.1, read as the reverse complement.
TCTCATGGCCAAAACACCTTGACAAATTAATATAGGAAATTGAAAGCGTACATAAGTTGTTCTTTTTAAGGCGTGTGTTTTTAAGGCGTACGTCCGTACATGCGTCCGTCTGTGTGACCGTCTGTGCGTCCATCCGTTCGTTTGTGCGTGCGTCTGTTCATGCATCTGCACGTCCATCCGTGCGTACATCCCTGTGTTCATCCATGCATCCGCCCCTGTGTCCGTTCATTCGTCCATCCGTCCATGCAGCCATCCGCGCGTCCATCCATGCATCTGTCTGTGTGCCCGTTCGTCCATCTAGTTGTAGTGGAGCATACGCACTAACGCGTATGCGCCTTCGGAAGACAACGAAAAGCCCGTGCTCTGCTTGCGCGAAAGTTTGTGCCGCCTTTGCCAGACTTGCCGTACGCCCACTTTCTGTTGCGACCTCGTTGCGACTTCTCTGCTCGAATAAACGTCATCACATTTGGTGGAGGCTGCTGAGATCACCAAGCAGACCTGGAGCTCCGCTCTCGCAAGTTGCCTGAAAGACTACCGCGAAACATGACTGACGCAGTCGCCAACCAGCCCGTCCCAGCCCAGCCAGCACCATCGGCTGCCCCGTCTACCTGCCCCAGCACTACTCGCCAGCGGGACCCACCAATCTTCAGCGGAAGTGGTGAGCAAGACGTCGAAGACTGGCTCTCCTTGTACGAGCGCGTAAGTGCCAGCAACAAGTGGGACAACGACTCTAAACTTGCCTACGTTATCTTTTACTTGGCAGACGTAGCTAAGCTTTGGTTTACCAACCGCGAAACCGCCATTGCCAGCTGGTCCTCCTTTAAGACCCTCGTAACTGAAGCGTTCGGCCGACCAGAGGTCCGCAAGCTCCGCGCTGACCAGCGTCTGCGCCACAGAGCCCAGAAGCCTGGCGAAACGTTTACGAGTTACATTGAGGATGTGCTCGACCTCTGCAGCCGTGTTAACCCATCTATGCCCGCAGAAGAGAAAATTCGGCAGATTTTCAAGGGCGTTGAGGATGGCGCATTTCAGATGTTGCTAGGGAAAAGCCCGACCTCAGTGGCAATCCTCGTAAGCCTGTGCCAAAGCTTCGATAAATTACGCCGTCAGCGTTCCATCGCCCGACAGAGTGTCTCCCCACCAGATTCGATCTCGGCTGTCGCACTCGCAAATGCCAACGTTCGCCAAGAAAGTCTGTCCAACTAGATCAAAGACTTCATTAGGGAGGAAGTCGCCCGACAGCTCTCCCTGCTGCCGCATAGCGACGCGCCCACATCAAGTCTGCCTTCGACACTGCAGCAGGCCATACGCACTGAAATTTGCGATGTCCTACCTACAGTGCAGGCCCCTTACGCATGCACTTCCGCAGCATCTAATCTCTCAGCTGTCAGCTACGCAACACGTGCACCATCTTCACCTCTCAGCTACACAACTGTGGTTGCGCGGCCCCCACCGCATCCAGTATCCTTATCGGCTCCACCTCCTCCGGCAGCACCTCCGGTTTACAGGCCCTCACCTCGCTTTTTCCGTCCATTTAATGAGTGGCGCACCCATGACAACCATCCTATCTGCTTCGCGTGTGGCATCGCTGGCCACATTGCACGCTACTGCCACCGCCGCCCCACACCTGCGTACGCCTCCTTTGGAACTCCTACCTATGCGTCGCCACAGGCCACCATGTCTGCATACGAACAGAGGCACTCTAACTCGGATCGTCGCCCATCAACTTCTCGTTTCCCATCTCCTCGTCACCGATCGCCATCTCTTACGCGACGTAGACCATCTCCTGAGGAGGCAAACTAATCAGTGCAGTTCCAGAGGCAAGAACTGCAACTTCTGCGCAATTATCAAGACCTCCATTTTCGCCGCAAAATGTTGTTGATGTAAATGTTGAGGGAGTCGCCATACAAGCGTTAATTGATACTGGGGCCGCCGTTTCTGGGATGAACGCAAAATGTTGTCGCAAACTGAAGAAAGTGACCACATCTCTCTGTGGCATCGTGCTGTCCATGGCTAGCGCGCAACGCATTCAGCCCTCGGCTGTGTGTACGGCGCGCGTCGTCATCCAAGACGTTTTGTACATCGTCCAATTTTTTTGTACTACGATCTTGCTCTCATGACCTAATCCTGGGTTGGGATTTCTTATTAGCTCATAAAGCTATCATCGATTTTTGCTGTGGGGAAGTGTCCCTAGTGCCAAGTTGTGAATTTCCATCACCCGACCATTCACCACTGCTCTGCAAACTCATCGCTGACGACGACATCACCTTGCCTCTGGAAGCTTCAGTCCCTATTAGCCTTTCATGTGTGGCGCAACCTGACGCCACGGTGGTGTTTACGCCATCCCCTGTTTTTACTGAACGCAAGGGCATCGTTCTCCCATTTGCCGTTCTTACGATTGCGTCTGGTTTAACCGTAATGCTGGTTACCAACCACTGCAACTACCCCATTGGCTTGCTTCGTGGTGAAACGTTAGGATATGTGCAACCTGTCGACCATATCAATGATATTATTCTTCCCGACGAAACGTCATGTCACATTGCCGCAATCACTCAGGCGTCTGTGCCATCAAGCTCGCCAGCCTTCGACAATGCTATTGACGCAAACCTTCCCCCCTCGCATCGCAGCCAACTTGTTGCTCTCCTTAATGAGTTTCGCTCTTCTTTCGGCTTTCAGAAACCTGCGTTGGGCCGCACTACGACTGTCACTCATACTATTGACACCGACTCACATTCGCCTTTGCGACAGCGTCCTTACCGCGTTTCTGCCGAAGAGCGCCGCGTCATTACGGAGCAAGAAGATGACATGCTTAAACGTGGAGTTATACAGCCTTCTCAAAGCGCTTGGCCGTCACCCGTGGTTCTGGTAAAGAAAAAAGATGGCACCGTTCAATTTTGCGTGGATTATCGACGCTTAAACAAGATTACAAAGAAAGACGTCTACCCGCTACTACGAATAGACGATGCTCTTGACTGTTTACGAGGCGCCGAGTACTTCACATCCTTGGATCTGCGTTCTGGGTATTGGCAAGTGCCAATGGCTGAATGTGATCGCCTTTGTAACGCCGTATGGCCTATATGAGTTCAAAGTCATGCCATTTGGGCTCTGCACCGCTCCTGCGACGTTTGAGCGCATGATAGATACCATATTGCGGGCCCACAAGTGGAAAACTTGCTTGTGTTACCTAGATGACATCGTAGTCTTTTCAGCTGATTTCCCGACACATCTTCGTCATATCCACGAGATTCTGACGTGTCTAGCTTCTGCAGGCCTACAACTTAGCACCAAGAAGTGCCACTTCGCAGCCCGAAAACTAACCATCTTGGCACACGTCATCACAAGAGACGGTGTTCTTCCGGACCCCGATAAACTTCGAGCTGTCGCTGACTTCCCAATGCCCACATCACTGAAAGCCCTAAGAAGTTTCGTTGGTCTTTGCTCTTACTTTCGTCGCTTCGTGCGCAACTTTGCGTCCATCATTGCACCTCTGACTAGTCTGCTTTCCAAGAGCAAAGGTATATCTGCATGGTCACCTGCATGTGACGACGCATTTCACCAGCTGCGCCGCCTGCTGACCTCGCCACCTATTCTTCGCCACTACGACCCCACTTCTGCCACAGAAGTTCACACTGATGCAAGTGGCGTTGGTCTTGGCGCAGTTTTGGCACAACGTAAAGGCACCCAAACCGAATACGTAGTCGCTTACGCAAGTCGCGCTCTTAAGAAAGCTGAATTGAATTACTCCGTGACAGAGAAGGAGTGTTTGGCCATAATCTGGGCGCTTACGAAGTTTCGCCCGCACCTTTACGGCCGTCCTTTCGACGTGGTCACAGACCACCACGCTCTATGTTGGCTGTCCACCTTGAAAGACCCGTCCGGACGTCTGGGGCGTTGGGCACTTGGATTGCAGGAATACGACATCCGTGTCGTATATCGTTCCGGTCGCAAGCATGCGGACGCCGATGCACTTCCCCGATCGCCATTAACACCAGATGTGGCTTCTCTGTCGCCCCCTTTTACCACCTTGTCACCACTCGACACCACTGACATGCTTTCGGAGCAGCGTAAAGACCCACACCTTGCCTTGTTAGTCGACTACCTTACTGATCCGTCTGCTGTCCCTTCCACGAGAGTGCTACGCCGGCAAGCAGCCCACTTTTCCTTACGAGACAACATTCTGTACCGCCGCAACTACATGCCTGGTAGTTGGAAGTGGCTCCTTGCTGTCCCAACTCATATGCGCTCTGACATCTGTACGAATTTCCATGCAGATCCCCAAAGTGCTCACGCAGGTGTCCTGAAAACCTACGAAAGGCTGCGCCAACGATATTACTGGCGAGGAATGTATCGCTTTGTGCAGAAATACGTTCAGTCTTGCACCACTTGCCAACAGAACAAGACACCTCCGCGGCACCTTACTGGCATGTTACAGCCGCTCCCGTGCCCGGCTCGCCCATTCGAGCGCGTGAGTATGGACCTCTATGGCCCCCTCCCATATAGTAGCTCTGGAAACCAGTGGATTATTGTCGGAGTCTATCATCTGACACGCTACGCTGAGACTGCAGCTCTACCGGCAGCGACCGCCCACGAAGTTGCATTCTTCATTCTCCGCAGCTTCATTCTACGCCATGGTGCTCCGCGGGAATTACTGAGTGATAGGGGTCGAGTGTTCCTGTCGGAGGTCATCCAAGCTATCCTCGCTGAATGCAACATTATCCACCGGAAATCTACCGCATACCATCCACAGACAAATGGTCTTACTGAGCTGTTCAACCACACACTTGGCGACATGCTGAGGATGTACACCTCCTCCGACCACACTAACTGGGACGCTGTATTGCCCTTTGTTACCTTCGCTTTTAACACCGGGACGCAAGCGACTACCGGTTTTTCCCCATTCTTTCTATTGTACGGCCGCGAACCTTCCCACCCACTCGACACTATACTACCGTACCGCCCTGATGCATCTGAGTGCTCCCCGCTTTCGGAAGTCGCCAGAGACGCTGAAGACTGTCATCAGTTGGCTCGGTCTCTGACAAGTGAGGCTCAAGGTCTACAAAAGACTCGGCACGACGACGCTCACCACATAGCTCCTACATTTCGTGCTGGCTCCTTTGTGTGGCTTTGGGTGCCCCCGCACGTTCCTGGCCTGTCTTCTAAACTTCTGGCCCGGTACCATGGTCCGTACCGCGTCATTGACGCGACCTCCCCGGTGAATTACATCATCGAGCCATTAACACAATCACCAGATTTGCGCCGTCGAGGACGCGAGACCGTACACGTCGACCGTCTCAAGCCCTACTACGACCCCCTCATTGTGCCTACTACCTGAGTCGCCAGGATGGCTACCCTTCACCCCGGAGGTATTGTAGTGGAGCATACGCACCAACGCGTATGCGCCTTCGGAAGACAACGAAAAGCCCGTGCTTTGCCTGCGCGAGAGTTTGTGCCGCCTTTGCCAGACTTGCCGTACGCCCACTTTCCGTTGCGACCTCGTTGCGACTTCTCTGCTCGAAAAAACGTCATCACATAGTCAACACTCCAAGTACCACCATCTCACATCTTTTCATCATATATTCCGCATATAGAAGCCCTGCCATCCAGCGGACATTCCAAGGACTAAGCGAGAGGGGGCACACGCACACTTTCTTACGGCTCGCGCTTTGTGTCTACTTCCCACCTTTAGCGACCTCGAGTTCATGGTATATACTAGTTCCCTGTATTCATGGCAATACGGCCCAACGCTCGCTAAACCTTTCTAAAACCAAGGAGGTTACGCCCATCGAGTATAACGTAGCAACCCTTTCTTATCAGATAGTGCTCAATGTACATGTCAATGGCTGCTAATAGGGAATGGGAGACAGGAGAATTCGGCTTTTAGTAAACGCGCACGCTGCAAATTTTTATTCTTCAACAACGCACAGGAAAAGTCTCCCATTGGCACCACCTTGCAGGTAAAAGCGTAAGACATGTTACGCACTACTACGAGGGACGAACGGGTGCAGCTTTAAGAAGCTCTGCCCCTAAAACAAAGCAATTTTAGGTGTCATGCAAGCCGTTAACGGGGCGGGAGTGTTTACTCAAGGATTACGTCCCATGTTTAGCTAGCAAATAATTGTCTAGATTTACCACTTCTCTTACTGCGCTCGTTGGAGCTTCAAGCGATTTGCGAGCGGCACAGATAACGATACTGAACATAGCTGCACTTTTCACAAAATCTCACTAATGTAGTCAATTCGAATACATGTAGCTGCACAAAAAAAAAAAACTAACAACACAAGTGGTGACTCATTTTTTTTAGGCAAAAAAAATTTTTCGCAAATGTGCTGCGAAGCATTCCAGACAGTTTTCTTTCGTGTGAAGCAATGCACGAAAAGAGTACGCAAAGTGAAGTGCACCGAAAAGATTTCTGTGCCGAACAGCGCAGTGCCAGAAACGTTTGGTCAAGGCTTCAATGACAAATGCAATACGCACTTAACATAGTATTGATGGCGTTCATGCCCCACCATGGTGGTCCAGTGGCTAAGGTACTCGGCTGCTGATCCACAGGTCGCGGATTTGAATCCCGGATGGGACGGCTGCATTTCCGATGGAATCGGAATTGTTGTAGGACTGTGTGCTGAGATTTCGGTGCACGTTAAAGAACCCCAGGTGGTCAAAATTTTCGGAGCCCCCCACTACGGCGCCTCTCATAATCATATGGTGGTTTTGGGACGTTAAACCACACATATCAATGATGGCGTTAGTACCTACTAGCAGCCAAGCTGAGAGGCAGCTTAAACAAGCGAAGACTACGGCGCACGCCAGACACGTTATCGCACACTTTTTAGGGCATCTCCCTGCTGCTGCCCGTACGCCTCTACTTCTTCATAGCCGCAAATGCTCAAGAACACGGAGCGTGACATCGTTGCCGTCGCGTCGAAGCCATGTGCCCTTCTCTCGCGTCTGATTCATGCCTGATCCCAGCCCGACGTTATCGCTGCGTACAACCGTTGACAATAAAGACGGATTCAGGCCACTATAACATACGCAAAAAAATTGGCAGATCGTACGTACAGTGGGAATTGATGATATGTGAAGCACGAATGATAAAGGTTGATTTGTCACTTTAAAATCAGCACAAAGTTACTAGGTACATGACTTCCGTGTCATGATTATCATGTTTGGATGTGTTGTTTACCTTCGTCATCTATTCACGTCACGTGATACCAAATTTAGTAGTTAAATTTAGTACCGACGGCAGCCGACCCGAAATGCGACATGCTTTATTTCGCGCTGATGCGTTACCCAGACACCACTGCGCCTTCCTCTTTTCTTAACGGAGTGATGTCGGATGCTCTGCAAAGCGCATGCGTCGAGGCAACACAGCGCGGCGCGTGCCTGCGAGTATATGGCAGGACCGGCGCCTAGTGTGGCAAAGCCGGCGTGACGTGACGAAATGATGCCGGCGAGAACGCTGTTGTGACTGGCGCCGGAGCCGACGAGGGAGCGGCACTCTTTGGATGTTCAAACAAGTAGCCGACCGGCCGGCTGCCTATGACCGCCAGGCATTGTCCCTCCTAGCCGGAGGGTGAGATGTCGTGTCGCCACGGCGCCGTAAGCAGTTCGAGAGAGGACAACAAGTACAGCATCTTTCTTGGAAGAGACCAAGGCGGCCACCGCAAATCGCCCCGCTAATTAAGCGAGCAGTTCGGTGGACCCTTTGAAGTGTGCTGTCATGAGTTTGGGACCCCTCGACCAGCGGCACACACATGACGAAGAAGAGCCCCGCTGGCGCCACCTTGGAGGGCAGAGTCGCGCCTCAATATTGGACGTTCACGTGGGCCGTGCATGCTCGTCCCCCTCGCCAGTTGTGTGTGATCTGTGATTGGACACTAACCTCTGCATGTGTTCCCTAATCTAGGGATCTGGGGAGCACATACCCTTTATAATGAGCCACCCGGCTCATTCGAAGGAGCGCCATGTAGAGGAACGCCAGATTTGAAAGCTCGCCATGTAAGAAAGAGCTCGTCATGTACGAGAGCTCACCTTGTACATAATGTAAATAAACCCTCTTCAAGTCTCTCTTCCTCTTGCCTCGACAACTTCATCCCGGACCTCCGGTGCCTGCAAACCGCGGTCGCAACAACTGGTTGGCAGCGTTTGGATCCGACTACGTGACGAAGAACGCCACTATGTTACTTAACTTTCTTATTGACCTCTCTCTAATGTAAATAAACGTCTGTTCTCCGTTTTCCCGTACAAGCTTTGCTATTCGTTGTAAGGGACGAGTCCGATGGGGTGGCCAGCTACCAACGACGAGATCCACCGGACCCGAGTCGCAGCAACGCTCACCACGTTACGTAGAAATGTATTGATGCCTTGACTGTGGCTTGTAGTCATGTTCTCACATGACATGCATCTTATGATGATCATGGTTGCACCATGCAGTCACATACCTTCGTCATCCATTGGCGTCACGTAATACCAAATTTTGCATATGTGAAGCTAGCGAAACAGCCGTGAGTGCACCATGCGTGTGGCATGTAGTCATGCTGTTACATGGCACGCATGTCGTGATTATCAAGTTTGGATGTGTCATTTACCTTTGTCGCCCGTTCGCGTCACATAATACTGTATTTGGTACATGTGAAGCTAGCGAAACAGGCGTGAGCGCTTCATGAGCGTGGCATGTAGTAATGTTGTTACATGACACGCACCTTAAGATTATCTTGTTTGCACCAGTCAAATACCTTCGTCATCCATTCACGTACAGTAATACCAAATTTGGTGCATGTGACGCTAGCGAGCTGTTTCTAGGCGAGCTCCTTGGAACAGAGAGCTGTTTCTAGGGACAATGTGTTTTACAAAAAGTATTCACGAAGATTTGGCACGCATTTAAAGTGTCAAGGTGGCCTTCTCCGATAGTTTTCAGTAGCTTTCGTTTTGCTTGCATTGTTATATCAGACGCAAGGTCACATCTAGTGTCGCTAGTCACTCCTATGGCATCGTCGTCACGCACGCATGGGTGCACACCAGCGCTGCAAAAAAAAAAAAACATGCACTGCTCGAAACTGTCTTGCAACCCCACCTGAATTGAGTGAGGACGAGCTTAGAGTTCGAGGATGACAGCACCTCACCTTCAAGTTTTATGGAGAGCATGCTTTGTGTCAGCCTGAAACATCCACATCCTTTCATGGGTTTGTTTTGTTTACGGTCTCAAGTTGTCTCTTCCAACTCAAGTGCATAGCTGCTGAGCCTTGTGCACAATATTATAGCTACTCTGGTTACGAGCGTGGTCCATACTTTGCTGGGGTGCACGGTGTGCTAGCGCTGGCTGCAGATTTTCTCGTAACGGCAAGAAGTCCCGCAGAGCCCATCTAGACGCTGACTACAGAGCAGCGCGAAACAATTTAGAACTGCGCACAATATTGTCCTTTCTTGAATATGATATGCGCAAAAATGCAAAGAAATGTGCTTGGATTCACATATTGGAACGCGAACCTATGCTGAGTGAGGTGGCTCATGGAAAGATGCGACGCTAGATGAATTATGGAAGGTAATTACACGTGCCATTTGTATAGGCATTATTCACATCCTGGCTATCCATCTATGTTGCAACACCTGGAGACTCTTATCGCAAGAAAACAAAAATTTACTGAGAAAGTGTACCAGTACACTTGTGTCTAACGAAAAACAATGCAATGCTTCACCGCATGGCATGAGCAATGAAGCAGCACCTCGGTTCTGATTTTCTTTGTCTATGTGAAAAGAAACATTTTATACAAAACTATAAATATTTTATAGTGTTTTTGGGTCATTTAGCTACAAAATGTATATTCTGAATTTTCTTTGTTTTGATTTTTTTGCATACATAGTGCCTTTTATTACACTGTTTATCAGCTGGTGACCAAAAATTTCCCATTTTTCACATTGTCATTCATTGTAAAAAAAATTGTTTCCCTACAACACATATTTCTGGTTAAGAATATTTCATTGGGCGAAGTTTGGTATGCTGCAATTCATGCTGGAGTATTTTTAAACTGGTAAAAGTGATCTTTCCGAGACATAAAAAAAACAACCGTTTTCGTGGGGTAACAAAGAGTTAATCACATACGGTGTATGGTAGCATGATTCCAAAATAAGTGCATAAATAGGGGCCATTATTTTGCGATTATACCTGCTGCGCGCCAATCGATGATAGCACCTGTATTCTCGCGATTTTACATTGCTGGTCATTACGTTATTCAGCCTTCCCGATGCTTGTTTTCAGAGAAAACATACACCAGGTTAAATGCGAAGCTATTTTAACGTGGCAGTGTTATCAAAATCGTTTCGCAGTAATTAGAGCATCGGCGTTGTTGGTTGGGAGCAGAAAATGATCCTCTTGTGCGTGACCGAAAAACTGAGAAAGATGCAAATGAAATAAATAAAAAAAATTTTTGGTGAGAGTAAGGATTGAACACGGGTCGTTTGTATGGTAAGCAAGTTCTCTACTAAACAGCCACCAGTCTCCTAGAAAATACGTTGAAAATAACTTAATTTGGTTGGAAATGCAGTGAAAGTAACTTTCGTGGTTTACAAACACGCGCGCCACATGCTTCTCAATACATCTTATAGTATCACAATAGTAATGCGTGGTACGAGCGAGCATTGCCATAGGGCGTCTGAACCTGCGATTATGGTCATGACTTTATGGTTTAAAGCAGGCCACCTGCAGAAAAGGCGCAAGCGTTACTACACCTATTCCTTTAACGCCACAAGGGAGGTTTAAAAAAATCGCTGGAGTGGAAGCTTCCGCTATGCTTCGCCAGCAGTAGTGAAGCCAGGTTTTGCCCTCCAACGACCTCAGAAAGATGCTATTTTCTGGTGGTGCCCACGTCAACATCAGGTGGCTTTGATTTGTTAGTCTAAAGACTGCGTTAATTTAAACTAAAACATAGTTGTTACCGAAGAAATAATCCACAGAGACTAGTACCAGTGACTTAATATCCAATAAAATTTGCCTTAGATTTCAGGCTTCGTGCATTCAGACGACGGACCGAATCCGGATTTGTCGTGGACGCGGACGGCTAATCCGCGGATGATCCGCCTGCAGACGCATCCACACGACGGACGGTGTCCTAGGAGAAAACAGCCGGATTACCCTCGACAGCAGGTTCGCCGCTCACCTGCGCCTGCTGAAAGCAGACCGGTTTGAGAGTATTCAACATGGATGCCCGCAAGAAGCGACGCTTGACTGCGATGTCTGTCGCGTTGTGACAAATGAACGAGGAGTGTTATTCTGTCAGGAGAAAAGGTAGTTGCTGGCAGAAAGTTCTTTCAACACCATTGTTCCCCACTTGTAGAACTTCTGAACGCGTCTCCCATCCTTTTTTAGAAGCGGCGCGTCGCCGGTTGCAGAAGTTAGAAAATTTCACCATCATGACGGCTAAGAATCTCGCGTGTCAAACGACGGCGGCAACATTTCCCGAACCACCAAAAGTGAATTCTGCGTATTTAATCACCTGAGAACAAAGCCGCCGGAAACTAAGTAAACCATGCTCAAGCGTAGATGATGCCGACCAGTCATGTAGCTATTCGCGAGCCATGGAGGACATGCCGCGAGCAGACGAAAAGTGTACTGGTTGCCACCAACCCTGAGCTATTCCGCTGAAGTACCGGCTCTCCCCCGCCAGAATCCCGATGTGAGAAACAGGTTGGGTTCATCCGTCCGCGAGCCACGCGGACGAGTCGCGGACGAGGGGAATCGCTGATGTGAGGTCGCGTGACGCGCCGTCCGTCCCGTCACATCCCGATTCGGTCCGTCGTCTGAATGCAGCATAAGGAAAACTAGTAACATAAGAACGCGCTTTGAGCACTATCTCACCCGAAAAAGTTGCCCCGTTAAACTCGTTGGGCATGCGAGGAAAACGCTCCTTCTCAATCGCCGAACGCCAACAGCTCATCATGCCCATAGTAAGATGGCTGCCGCAGCCGCCATCTTACGGTTGGAGTTGCTTAACTCGTGCGCAAGAATTTCCTCTGCAGCAATTTTTGTAAACCATTTTGAACGCCACGTACAGTGGATGCATAGAAATTTCGAAAACATTTCACGCGTAGTTTAAAGCTTGCTGCCCATTACACAGAATTTAGTTATATGCGAAAGCTTCATTTCGGCTTTATCGAATACATTGTAGTAACACACAATATAAACTTATCGAGTAACATCATACAATGAAAAGTATGCACTAAGTGGTTGAAGTATGCAATATGGACAGGCGATCGCTATTGCGTTCAACTCCTAAAATTATAGCTTAGGCTCCCCCCTCCCCCCCTTTTTTCATACTACTCTCTTTATAGTCTCTAAATTTACTTGCAGTTGAACCCTCAAACTCACCGCACCACAGCCATCAAGCCTCCATGGTGCATGAGTGTCAGCGTCAAAACCTACACTTCGGGACTCGAAGGCACTCGGAACTTGAAGGTTTACCGAAATTGTCGCGAACTATCATAAAGTCTTTCTGGAGCCTGGAAATTCCATGAAAATGATGGGAACGAACAGACGTCAACGCTATGTGAGAGTTACGTATAAGCATTTGTATAAGCAACATTTATTACGCCTCAGGGGCGCTTTACAACCGCACTCCTCTGTCCCCCCCCCCCACCCCGCCCTTTTTTTCCCCGAATTCTTTTCTCTCTTTTTTTGAACCCCCTTCTGGTTTACTTTTAACTACTGAAAAGTTATTAAGCCGAAAACTAAGGCTTGTAGACGGAAACAAAGAACAAATTAGGATGTGACGAGACGTGAAAAATTGTATAGTTCCACACCAAAAACAAAACATAAAAAAAACGAAAGCAAAACGCGTGATAGGATGCTTTAAGCAAATTCCATGATTAAGTACCTCTCCGGAGAAATTCGTCGTTGCCTTCATGTATTCAAATTGGCGTTAGACTGGATAAATAATTGCTCGCTGCTTTCTGCTCCTTTCGGTAAAGTTATTGCCCTGTAGGAGTGAAGGAGGGGATAATTGGAAATAGGGAAAGAGGCCGACTTTGAGAAACAAACAGCTTTAGAAGATTTTCTTTGCATTCGCAACTCGTTTGCGTGCTCCTTCTTGCACGGATTTATGGCGCCGAAGACAGAAGGAAGCGGCGTACCTCGCAAATTATTTCAGCCACCATGCCTTCGCGTACGACTAATTTCTCTCTTCTCGCTTTCGACGTGGCTAGTGCGCTGAGACGGGCTGTGCAAGTTGGTCTTTCGAGACATCGCCCCTTGTACAACGAACAGCAAAAGTTTGCAGAACCCGAAATGCTCCATAACGCTGGATTCCCGCTTTGTCTGGTATAGTTTAGAAATAAACGTAACATACTGCACTTGGCATTCTGACGTATACTATCACCAGCTTGACTACAGGCATTAAGCACTGAAATAGCAGAAACTCCTATTGTTGTGAATCCAACGTCCCGCAAACTTTGCTGTTGATACAATATCGCAACCAGAAGTGCGTAGCAGCACCATGGGTCTGCGTCGAAAACAAATGGGAATGGTACGTGTGGACTATAGGTGAAAAGGAGGTATGCGCACACAAGAGAAGCTCTGCCTCGTCTGTTTTATACCGGCGTGATTTGATTGTGGCCCTTGCTGACATAGCAAGGATTGAATTTTCTCCCGTTCTCGTGATATGTCTCCCTGTCCACCGCGCAGGTTAAGTTTAGTGGTACCCGCCATTGTGGTGCAGTGGTTATGCTGATCGACTGCTGTCCCCAAAGTCGAGGGTTCGATTCCGGTGGCGGCAGTCGTATTTGTAGATGGAGGTGAAATGCTAGAGGGCTGTGTTTTTTGCGATATCGGTGCACGCCAAAGAACATCAGATGGTCCAAATTTCTAGAGCACCCCGCAACAACGTGTCTCAAAAATATATCATAATTTTGTCACACCATGATATTATCATCACGTGATCTGTCTCTATTTATTTATTTATTTATTTATTTATTTATTTATTTATTAACGTTATGTACAGGTGGTGCAGAGGTGCATGCGCTCTATGGCTGAATAAATTGCGGACTTGGAGGGTCACCAACAGTTTGTTCTCTAACAAAGCTGAATGTTATGCAACATCGTAAGCTATATACTTTGTATAACTCCTAGTGCACACTGAAGGACGACGACGAAGTGTCTCTTCATAGAACGCTTCTGCTTTCGGCTCCGAACATTGTTATCAAGTTTTTCGCTTTCTACGGGAGACGCTGCTCCCTGCCCCAAGGCGACGGACGCGGAGTCATCCACTGGTCCGCCCAGCCAGAGGTCTGCTATGGCGAGCTCCTCGGTAAATCAGCGCGCCTGGCCCAGAACCAGTGAGGCCTACGGTGATAGTCACTGCATCATGGCTGTGGACGTGGAGCCTTCTGCGGCTATGTCCGACCATAGACCACCTTTGGCAAGCTCGTCGCGGAAACGAAGCACCTGTTCGAGCACCAGCGAGGACACGGAACTGTACTCGGCCACTGGCGACGACTCGTCGGATGACGACTTCGAGACCGTGAGAAGCAGGAAGGCCAAAAGAAGAAGTATCAAGTCGTCTTCACCAGCAGGGACATTAACGTCTCAGTCAAAAGGAGAATGCTGGCCGCACACCATCCTCTTCATGCCCGAGGACTCCACCATCAGCCTTCGAGCAGTAAACAGGCAAGCTCTCTCTATGTACTTTGAGGGGGTAGCACCAAACGACATTAAGGATATCCGGGTGAACACGCGGAAGAATATTCTAGCTGTGGACACAATGACTGCCAGCGCCATAGACAAGCTTCGCAGAGTATCAGATTTGGGAGGCATCAAAGTACGACCGGTTATTCCAATGGACGGTGCCTACACGGCGGGAGTAATCTACGACATTGATTTGGCCATAGCAAACTCGGATCTCCCAACTCTCATAAAACCAGCGAACGAAGGAGTTCTCACCGCGAATGTACTTCGCCTCGGAAACACCCGATGTGTAAAGATAATGTTCAAAGGAGATTCCATTCCGTCGCATGTCAAAGTGGGACACTTCCGACATCCTGTTCGACCATTTGTCCCTAAACCACTCCAGTGCCATAACTGCATGAAAATTGGTCACATCAAGAGTGTATGTACAAACACCACAGTATGCCCCCGATGCGCTGAGCCGCACACTGCAGACGCATGTCGGGCAACAAGTCTGAAGTGCAGAAACTGTGATGGTCCGCATGATGCTGCATCCAAGGAATGCCCTCGGATTAAGAAGGAAATCGCCATTATCAAACAAATGGTTAGGGACAATTCAACCCACAGAGAGGCTGCTGAAAGGGTACGGCGGCGACGTAGTCGCCGACGGAGGCGTGTAAGACATAGTGTTGCGCATAACTCATTTCCTCCGAGCACGAGTGAAGTAGTAAGCACGAAGCGAAATGAAGTGGAGAAGCTCACAGCTGCGGATGAGTGGCCTACGCTTCCGCGTACACAGCCTGCAAAGGAGCCTCCTGCGAGGCCTCGCCGCCCTACACCTTCCACCGAGTCTACTTCCGTTGAGGATGTGTCAAGGGTCGATCGACAGATCATCCCGATGTTACGATCCCTCGTCGCTGTCATGGCAGACATACTAAGAAGCCTGGGAACTCCAACCGCTCGAAGCGGGTTACAGGTGTTGGACGCGCTGAGCCCAGTCCTCGCCTCCCTCGCGTAGAGTCATGGCAGGAGATCAACAATCGTTCCGCAAAGACGTCAGAGAAGCATCAGTCATCCAGTGGAACGCAAGAGGACTTAGATCACGGATTTCCGATTTTCGTCAGTACGTGTTTTCTAACCGTTTCCCAATCATCGTAATATGTGAACCGAAATTATCAAACCCGATCAGGCTATCTGGCTACGAATCAATCCCGTCCAAAACCCGAAACGAAAGCAGCAAGGTCATTGTGTATATTCGTCGGGAGCTTACCTACATCATTCAACCTGTGTCGCCTCATGATGAGAACCAATATGTTTGCCTGACTGTGAAGCAGAAAACCCTCACCTTCACATTAATAGGTGTCTACTTATCTCCCTCAGCCCGTCTTGATTGCCAAAGACTGGATGACATTCTTTCGAGCGTCCCGGATCCGTGGATAATTATAGGGGACTTCAACGCCCACCACCCAATCTGGGGAAGTTCAAAAGTCAATACCACGGGCCGGAGGCTGGCTTCATTTGTATCGACTCATGAACTGTCTCTACTTAATGATGGGAGCCCTACATTTCTGCGAGGATCAACGTACAGCAGCTGTTTGGACTTGACGTTCGTGTCACGTCGTTTCGCCACAAGCGTTAAGTGGTTTTTAGACATCGAGACACATGGTAGCGATCACATCCCCAGTTATCTCGCCATCGAAGGCTTTGCTAGCGACCACCCGCCGAAAACCGTACGGAGGATCGATCTTTCAGCATTCACAACCAACATTGAACACGCTTGTGAAAAAGGCTTAACCTCTGGCATTGAGCAAGCGATCAAACAAGCAGCGCAGAGTGCGATGCGCACGCTGGCATATTCTTCAAGGCCCTCAGAAACGGACATGGAGTTAGAGCGACTCCGTGCGACTCGTCGGCGTGCGGAGCGTAGATATCGACGCACAAAATCCATTCAAGATCTACGGATGGCCAGGCGCATGCAAAAGAAGATCCAGCGTCGTATAGACAAACTGGAGTTTCAACGGTGGGCGAAATTTTGCGCGAGTCTAGACCCTCGCAAACCGCTTTCTCAAATATGGCGAACCGTGCGAGGCCTACGCACATTTCCCCAACAACGTTTTCCGTTTAAAGCCTTGGCCCTTTTCCAAAATAGAAGGGATATCGAGGTAGCGGAAGATTTTTGTAGGAAGATTGCGGGCCCGCCAAATTGCACAGAAGCCCTTACTGCTGATTACACGCCACATTCACTTGACCCGCAACTGGACCTGCCTTTTTCAATGGAAGAACTGAATGTGGCTCTTGCTTCATGCAATCGATCGTCATCGCCTGGGCCGGATGGCATATCATACCGCCTATTATGCAATCTCGGTGATCGAGCACGAAGTGCTTTGCTGGAAGTATTCAATGAGTCTTGGAGAGATGGAACGGTCCCCAGAGAGTGGAAAACAAGCCGGTTGGTTGCACTTCTCAAACCTGGAAAATCGCCTCTAGAGCTGACATCATACCGCCCAATAGCGCTGGCTAGTTGCGTAAGGAAGCTGATGGAGCGAATGATCCTTGCCAGACTCGAGTGGTTCCTAGAACGCCATAGAATATATCCAGACGCCATGGCCGGTTTTCGTCGTCTTCGGAGCTCCATTGACAATGTCATTGACCTGGTGACCTACGTACAACACCAGAAAATGAGCAGACGGTTATCTGTCGCACTATTTTTAGATGTCAAAGGAGCATATGACAATGTTTCTCACGAAGCCATACTTGACGCCCTCGAGTCAGTTGGTTTGGGTGGGCGAGTGTACCGCTGGATCCAATGCTACCTACATATGAGATCATTGTTTATGCAAACTGATGATGGGCCGACTTCTGAACATTATACACACCGTGGTGTTCCTCAAGGTGGTGTATTGAGCCCCACACTGTTCAACCTGGTTCTGATCGGTCTCGTTGAACGCATACCAGATTCCGTGCAGATATCTCTCTATGCAGATGATATTTGTGCCTGGACATCAGGTGTAACACGTCCTCAGGTACGTGCGAGACTCCAGAAAGCAGCGAATTCAATATCGGCGTACCTTAGAGAACAAGGCCTCGAGATTTCTCCTGAGAAATCGGCGCTGGTCGCGTTCACGCGGAAGGCAATGACGTCATATCCCATCGCCATCGATGGACACAGTGTCTGCTACGCCAGGACCCACAGGTTTTTGGGGGTCACGATCGATCGAAATCTCTGCTGGAGTCCCCATGTGGCCACTCTAAAGAAGCGCCTAACGGCCATCGCACAACTTTTCAAGTTCCTCGGAGGCAAAACGTGGGGCACATCAGTGCACGCGATGTTGCATTTGTACAAAACGCTGTTTCTGGGGTACCTGCGGTATAGCTTGCCGGTTCTGACGAACGCTTGCAAAAGCAGTATACGCACAATAGAAAACGCCCAGGGCCAGGCACTCAGAGTTTGTCTTGGATTACCACGCTGTACATCAACAGCGGAAACCATCGCAATCGCCAAAGATCATCCGGCCACAGTGCACATTACTTTGGAGGTGCTTAGAGCTCATATTAGACACCTTGCTCGCGCCCCTGCCCACCACCTAGCTTCGCTTCCAGAAGATCGACCGAGTGCCTCCTTCTGTAAGATAGTATTGACTTTCCGTGAGTGCCTTCCAACAGTCTACACACCTCCGGAACGGATACTAACACCTCCTTGGTGCTTGGACCGACCAAAACTGCGCTTGACAGTGCCGGAGATTCGCAAGAAGGCGGAGCTCTCGGCGCCAGCTTTAAAGCAGATGATTCTACTCATGCTACACGAAGAATACAAAGATCATGTCAAACTTTACACGGATGGCTCGACAACTGTTGGAGGATCTGCAGGAGCTGTGATCTTCCCAGCAAGAGCCGAAACCATCCAGTTCAGAACGTCACACAAGACGACATCGACAGCCGTGGAGCTCGCGGCACTCCGCAGCGCACTCCGCAGGATTGACCAAGAGACACCACAAAAATGGAGCATTTTTACTGATTCGAAACCAGCTCTCCAATGTCTACACAATGCTCTACGTCGTGGACCTCAAGATCAATTGGCGCTCGAAATACGACAACTGTACCATCACCTAATAGACGAAGGACATGACATATCTTTTCAATGGTTACCAGGCCATTGCGGCATCATCGGTAACGAGCATGCCGACAATGCAGCTAAGAATGCTCACGAAAATGGAGTGATGGAACCTATTCCACTATCAAGAAGCGACGCAGCAGCAAAGATTAAAACGCTTGCGCAGGATGTCGCAAGGTCTATGCGGAATACGCCCGGTTTTCTCCACACCCGTCTTCACCGCCTGGACCCATGCCTACGACTTACTATTCCATCTGGCCTACCCCGATCCGAGACGACCCTTCTCTGCCGTATATGGCTTGGGGTGTCTTTCACGAACGCTTTTGCCTGCCGCATCGGAATGAGAGACAGCGCTACATGCGACCATTGCGACAATGACGAAACAATTGAACATATTTTATGTCAGTGCCCCCAGTACAGCTCTCAGCGACAGTCCCTCTCAGCAGTGTTTGCTCGCCTCGACGACCAGCCATTTTCTGAGCAGTCAATCTTGGAATGTCGGAAAGATCGAGCTTCACGCCAGAAAGCAACGAAGGCGCTGATGAAGTTTCTGCGAGCGACCCGCCTCGTTGAACGATTGTGACACTACTGTGTGCGAGTGTGTGTATGTGTGTTTGTGCTTCTCTTCCTCCCTTTCCCCTTATCCTTTCCCCAGTGCAGGGTAGCAAACCGGATATGTTTTCTGGTTAACCTCCCTGCCTTTCCGCATTAAATTTTCTCTCTAGTGCACACTGCTGAAAGAAATTTAGTATGATGATGATATATGGGGTTTAACGTCCCAAAACCGCCATATGAATATGAGAGACACCGTAGTGGAGAGCTCCGGAAATTTTTTTGACCACCTGGGGTTCTTTAACGTGCGCCCAAATCTAAGCACACAGGCCTACATCAATCCCGACTCCATCGGAAATGCAGCCGCTGCAGCTGGAATTCGAAACCGCGACCTACTGGTCAGCAGCCGAGTACCTTTGCCACTAGACCACCGCGGCGGGGCGAGAAGTTTAGTACGCACACCTATAATCGCTCAATGATTTTAGTTGAAAGCTAGCATGTGTTGTGTCATTTGTGTCGTTTGAAACGTCATTTTCTTCGGGTGTGTGTTTTAAAGTTTCTTTTGCTCAGTTTGCATCGTATTTTTACACCTTCCCCATATCGGCGAAAATTGTCTTGCGTTAACATATGCATTTGTAATTTTGTTCTCACTGTAGTAATGTTGCTGTGACACAACAGCAGGAATTCGGGAACCATATAAACAAACAACTCAAAGTGAATAAAAAAATTTAGCCTTGTCCATTCGTATTTTGCTGTAAGTGGAAAGAGCGCGCAGCGTTCTGAGGACATTGTAGTGGTGGTCGCTTCTAGTAATCAATGTTCTAAGGATGAAACCTAATCTAGGAATAGCATCGAGATGGATGCGTATAGCGCAGTGGTGGACATTTCACTCTTGAGTGCCGGCCAAGCTTCTACAGCTTGTGTGTGAAAGGAGGAACACAATCTAACCTTAATCAGTGTAATGTTCAAACTAATTTGCTCGTAAATAAGACGCTGCCTTCTAATGTCTGATTAAATTTAGGGCATTCCAGACATAGCGGTAACGTTTGTCATCTTGTGCATTTATTTCCGCAATCTACTGCCTGGCAAATACTAACACCGAGATTTCTTATTATTCAAGGCTTTTTACTTAACCTCTCTTCGAGCCGTGAACACTTGCGGCAAGGCGTCGTTAAGTTAGCACTCCGACTTGGCTTTAAACGATCAAAGTTCACTCTAATGCTTCGCACAGCCCTTCTCTAAACTACTATAACCTGTGCTATAGTAGTCTGGTGAATTGAGGGGAAAACATCAGGCACTCACCATATCGATGTTGCTGACGCCGGCCGATCCCGCAGCTGCCATTGACTGTTACGAAGCGCTCCGCCGACGAGGTTACGAAGGGCGCCACGAAACTTGCAGCTTTTCATCTGGCGCGCCGACAGTGAAAGGGCTCGAAGCAATGAGATGTCTTCTCTCTTACGCATACGTCGGCTGCTCTCTGACGCATAGGTCAGCTCCTTTTATAAGCACCTGGTGGACCTTTGTATCACCAACGTCCAACCAGAAGCGCCGCTGGCCGTGATGTCAGAACCCTCCAACGGGGACTCGCCGCTGGGCTGCGTCATGATAATCAAATCCGGAGCCACTGCGCTGGGTTGCACCCAAGGACGAGTGATGTTGCCACGCATTGTGCAAGATTCGCCAGACTAGAAGGCATCGATTGCTTTATCGGGCTCGTGTGCTGAGGGAGCTCGCTGTGCGTTAAGACAGACAGGTGCCGCCGCTTGATGACGTCGTTGAGTTGATCGTGACAGGTCGGCTCGATCGCCGCCCTTCACACAGATTGACTTTGCAGAGGCATTGACGTTCGGTGTGGACTCCCAGGCGTAACAACGTATATGAAAAAAAAATCACACCATATCCACGGATTGCATGACGATGAGTGGGGTGAAGCATCTGTTAGCCCATCCGCGCTTCCGTCCGTCTGTCTGTGCGTCTGTCCACGCGCGCATCAATCCATGCATCCGTCCCTGTGTCCGTCCGTCCATGCGTCCGTTCATCCATGGTCTGTCTGTGCGTTCGTTCATGCGTTCATGCGTCCATCCGTGCGCCTGTCCATTCGCTCATCCATCTAGTTAAAACTCCAAGTACCGCCATCTCGCATTTTTATTATATATTCGTCATATAGAAGCACCGCCATCCAGTGGACATTCCAAGGACTAAACGAGAAGTGTGCACCGCCGGACTAGAGGAGCGGCACGCGCGCACTCTCTTATTGCCTGCGTTTCGTGTCTTGTTCCCACCTTTCATCGCCGCTAGTACATAGCACTGCGACCCGACCCTCGCTAAACCTTGCTAAAGCCAAGGAGGTTACTCAATAAACAACTGTATCAGGCCAGATGGTATATATCCATCTTGGCAGGAAGCGCAGCAACTATTACACGGAACACCCAACACAAACGCTTAACTTCAACTTGAGGTCAAAGAGGTTACGCCCATCGAGTTTAACGTGGCCACTTTTTGTCAGATAGTTGTCAAAGTGCGCCCTTCGGTTCCTAGTTTTTTTTTTTTGGGGGGGGGGGGCGAAGCTCTTAATATTATCGTGCGTCCACGCTGTATGTCGTCGTCATCGTAGTAGTAGGTAGCCACCTCCACGGCCGGACTAGGAGAGCGGCACGTGCGCCCCTTTTTCAATTGAGGAGCAAACCCGCGTGCGTTATTCACACATAAAAATTTAATTGTTTCTGATGAAAAACTTACAAAGACGAGCACTGCTGACTTAATCTCCATTAAAATTTGCCTTGCATTTGATGCTTACTGAAAAAAAAACTAGTATCAGAAGGGCGCACTTTGAACAATATCTGACCAGAAAGGGTTGCCACGTTGAACTCGGAAGGCGTTACCTCCTTGGTTTTAGCAAGGTTTAGCGAGAATTGGGTCACAGTGCCATGAATATAGTTAACTAATGTGTAGCCATGACCTAGAGGTGGTGAAGTTGGGAAGTAGCAAGAAGCGCAAGCCATAAGAAAGTGTGTGAGTGCCACCTCTCGTTTAATCTTTGGAATGTCCGCTGCATGGCGGCACTTCTATATGCTGAATATACGACGAAAACATGTGAGATGGCTGTACTTGGAGTGTTCACTAGATGGATGAATGGATGGATGGATGGATGGATGGATGGATGGATGGATGGATGGATGGATGGATGGATGGATGGATGCATGGATGCATGGATGGATGGATGGATGGATGGATGGATGGATGGATGGATGGATGGATGGATGGATGGTCGGATGGATGGATGGATGGACGGACGGACGGACGGACGGACGGACGCACGGACGGATGGATGGATGGATGGATGGATGGATGGACGGAAGGACGGACGGACGGACGGATGGACGGACGGGAGGGTGCACGAACGTACGGATGGATGGGCACACGGACGGTCGCACAGAAGGACGCACAAATGGACGGAAGCAAGAATTAATGGACGGACGGACACTTCGCCCCTCTGATCATGCACTACGTAGATATGCTGTGATTTTTTTAATAAGCATCAAATTCAAGGCAAATTTTTTTGGAGATTAAGTCACCAATACTCGTCTCTGTAGGTTATTTCATCAGAAACATCTATCTTTTTTATTTATAATTAACGTACGCGGATTTCCTCATCAATTCAAAAGAGTGCCCGCGTGCCGCTCCTCTAGTCCGGCCATGGAAGTGGCTACCTACTACTACTACTACTACTACTACTACTACTACTACTACTACTACTACTACATATATAAATTGCGGGCGCACGACCCACGGCGTAAGGAGCTTTGTCCGTAAAAGATAAGGTTGATTACGTGGGGGCGCACAATACAAAGGTGATGTTCAGGCACCTTATGCTCCGTTCTTGTGTGCTCTCCATACAGCATAAATAAAAGTTTATCCAATCGAATCCATACAGCATACAAACGACGAGATTTCAATTCATGCAAGCTGTCGCATCGTCACAATGAGCATCCCGAGATCGGAACCAACACCGCCCCTTCCGGACTTCGCCCGGTGGCCGCGTGGTACCAGTCGAAGCAGGCCTTTCAGACGTACACAGACGCTTCTGGCGCTTCAGACCTTCCAGCCGAACGCCCCGATGTGAGTCTTGGCATTGAGGGGTGGCTCATTTTTTCCACACTGAAGCCTCTGCATACGAAAGCGTTCCATGTTGGGGTCCACGAAGACATCAGTGACCTATTTCTGCGTGGAAATGAGGTATAAGAAATGAACACGACCAGATGGCAAAGAAAAAAATGCCGCCATATCCACGAAGTGAATGATGATGAGTGGGCGAAGCTCCGGAGGTAAACCTGGTAAACCATGAATCCTCCGTACATTTTGCCCATTCGATTTTATTGCAACGCTCCCCCTAGCGTACGTCGCCGCACTATATCGAACGATGACACGCGCCATATGTGGCATCATTCCTATTTTATAACACCTCGCATCTTTCATAATCAACTACACGTACCGCCGTCTAGTTTATAACATCTTGCATCTTTTGGACGGACGGACGGACGGGCGGAAGGACGGACGGATGGACGAATGGACGGACGGACGGACGGACGGACCGACGGACGGACGGACGGATGAACGGATGGATGGATGGATGGACGGACGGACGGACGGACGGACGGACGGATGGATGGATGGATGGATGGACGGACGGACGGATGGACGGACGGATGGACGGATGGATGGACGGACGGACGGATGGACGGACGGACGGACGGATGGATGGATGGATGGATGGATGGATGGATGGATGAACGGACGGACGGACGGATGGACAGATGGATGGACGGACGGATGGACGGACAGACGGTTGGATGGATGGACGGACGGACGGACGGATGGACGGACGTACGGACGGACGGATGGATGGATGGATGGACGGATGGATGGATGGGCGGACGGACGGATGGACGGATGGACGGATGGATATGGCTGTACCCTTTAGATCGGGCGGTGGCTAGCGTAATACTTAGAACTGAACGAGAGGTGGCTACATACAGGGGACGCACAGCCCACGCCTTAAGGAGCTTCGCTCCTAAAAAATTCCGTCAGCGGGAATGGGTTCAAAAGTGGAAAGCCATGTACGCATGCTCAATGACCACTCTATAGTCCGACGCAACCGGAGATATTAGACACCAAAGACATAAATTCCACACTTATTTCATGCTAATTTTACGAACAATCGTATAATAATGCTTGTACTACAGTACCTGGCGTTCACACGCATATTCACAATTTGATAATTTCACTCAAAACATTCGACCGTTTGTAACGTAGCTAACGCTACATTGCAAACGTTCGAAGCATTGGCTGTTGGCATTTGGTTGGTCTTCAACGTCAATGTTTTTCAAACTACATCGAGTGCAGATGCTTTGAATCTCATTATTCCTCTAGTCGCCTCACGTGGCCTGCCTTAATACAAAAAAGTGTTCACGTAGTAGAGTAACGCGATAAATAAAGGGTGCTGTATGTGGGGGAGAAGAGCCTAATCGACCGTAAGATCGGCAGAGACACGCATATGCAAGTACCAGTTCACTCTCATCTGAGCGAGGTTGTGCTCACGCCCTCGTTCAGTGCCTCTGAAAAAAAAAAAGGCGCTGAGGAAGAAAGTGCTGGCGAAATCATGGCATTTTAAGTGAAGACACCTCATTAGCCTCCATAAGAGTGCCATGGACTGGGGAAAAAGCTCGGCGAGTTTTCTCCGTTGCTGATGTGGCTCGTCACAGGTGCTGCGCGAATAAATTAACTGAAGTTAGACCCTCCCGCGATGCTATGCCCT
Organism: Rhipicephalus microplus; assembly: GCF_043290135.1. NCBI lineage: Eukaryota > Metazoa > Arthropoda > Arachnida > Ixodida > Ixodidae > Rhipicephalus > Rhipicephalus microplus. The sequence continues at coordinate 244,638,758 of NC_134701.1, read as the reverse complement.
CCGGCTAACGCCAGCGCGAAGCGTCGGAGCACCGGTGCTTCCCAGCCTCTCCACAGGAGTGCGCGCTCTCTCTTTCTCGGTAAGTCGTGCTGCGTCCTAAGCTTCCGTTTTTTTCCACTAGCCGTTTTCTACAGCCACGAAGTTCACTTCTGTCCCTGCCTTTCGACCACCTTTCCTTCCCACATCTCGCTTAGCACTTCTCTGCATATAAAACCGTCTAAGGGAGCCACGTCACCTTTTTTTTTCTTTTTTTCCCACTGTCTACCTTGTGTATGCCATTCGTGGGACACCTGCATTAACGTGTGGTCGCCTTTTCATTAGAGTCGATTACTAAGTCAAATTTTTGGTCCGCGCATACGCTGTAGATGCTTTCTTTTGTAGCCCTCTGTCAGGGCTTATAATCTGCTTAAGATTCAACCTCACATGATTTACTACCTTTTTTCCTTGTTTCATTCTCTGTCCTGTATCGCTTTACACCTTATATTTTGAACTCAGGTAGTCTGTAAACGCATTTAAAAACCAATTACAAGGCATATATTACAAGGGCCTTTATTCTGTGTGTCCGTTCACTGGCCGGGAAGCTTTCTCTCCTAATTTAACTGTATGTACTCATCAGTGATCTTGGCATGTCCTTTTTTTATTACTTGTTCAGGCAAGGGTCCAATTAATCGATAATCAAGGTGCAAATTGCAGTTGCCGAGTAATCCCTCAATATTGGTCAGCTGCATGCCAGCGCGTAAAGAGGTCACTTGTTACGTTACGCCTGCAGGAAGATAGGACTCGCCGCTAAGCTAACACTCCCAGGTTTAAAATTTAAGTTATACCCACTTAAGTAGTCGGGGGGGGGGGGGGGGGTTGGCCACTGCTGTGGCTCAAATGACAGAGCATCGGACGCGTAATTCAAAGGATGGAGATTCGGTCCCTGCTCCATTTATCATTTGGTACACCTTACTTTCCTCACATTTGCCTCACAATCACTACAAATGTCATCCCTCATACTTTATTTAGCATTATGCTCTCTTTGTTCCCATTTGGAAGAAGTATTCTGGCGCTTAAATTCGGTTGAGCACTCGTAATGGCGTGAATATTTCGAGGACGCCTGGGACGACTGCTAAGCAATGACAGACCTACGAAGGATTGATGAGTCCGTGCCCTCTCGGGCAAAGCGGGGCCAGTTAAGCTTGACATGTGCGTGCCTCATCTTTCTTTCTTTCTTTCTTTCTTTCTTTCTTTCTTTCTTTCTTTCTTTCTTTCTTTCTTTCTTTCTTTCTTTCTTTCTTTCTTTCTTTCTTTTTTTTCTCGCTTTGTGCAATACCCTCTCCTAACTTTTTCCTTCTTTCATGCCAAGAATCGGACCTTGATCCACGTGCTCTGCAGCACGACACTTGACTTGCCATATGTACCAACAACGAGTATGCCTTGATACCCAGGCAACAGAGAAATATAACAAATAGCCGAACACAGGAGAGCCTTCAATCTAGACTGAACCAATAATTAAAAAAAAATGGTGCCTACAAGTATATACGCACGTGACCGGCGTACCTCCGAACGCCCGCCGGCACCGGATTTCATGCGCACGACACCATACCCGACATGTGCGAGCTATAAAAGATGCGATGAAAAAGAAAGAAGCTATCGAATAGTATCAGTAAAATTATAGCTGGCAGTTCTCTGCTAGTCGGTGGTGGGAAAATACCGTATTCTAACTTACGCAGGATTGCTCTCTACAGTATCATTGCGGTCGAGAGCCTGGTGATCTGCACGCTCCACCCATCTTACAATTAGCCGTCACCTGGACCCCGAGAGTGAGCTCTTCACCTGCACTCCACAACCAGTCCTCTCATCTAGAAGTGCACTCACTGTTCGTCCGCACACTGCTATACCATCAGCGGTGAGGCACAACTGTGGGGCCAAGAGCTGGAAACACCACCAAGTAGAGCTCATTTATTGGGGTAAACTTGGTGTCAGGAATCGGATGGAGAAAAGGAGTGCGCTGTTTCCTCCAAAGGCCGCCTATTCGAGACCTTTCATTCGTCGTCAAGGGTTCTACGAATTTTGTTTATTTACACATTTCATTATTGTAGCTCGACTTCGAGCGCACTAAATGACTTCAATATTGGCGCTTGTCGATGTACAAGTGCTTGCACGTTCCAATACGCTCGGTGTGGATGAGGCTGGCCGTTGAATGTCCTGTTCTATTGCATCTTTCTTGCGACACCCACTGTCCAGTTTGACAAGCTATATGCCTTGCAATAAAGTAGGAATCTTGGTCAGTTGAATTAGCTAAAAAAGCACAGTTGCAAGCCAAGCCATTGTTTGTGAGACTTCTGTCTCACTCTTTCGTGCCGTCTTCTTGACTGGTTTATACTTTAGCGTCATGTACAGTGCCCCAGTGTGGGCTTGCAATGCGTGCAATAAGAATCCCCTCGTATCCATGGGGAATGGGACAAAGCGAACTACATATCTATTTTTACATGACAACGTTCTCGTCTGCGTCACGATTCAGCGGCAGTTGTTTTAGGGGCAAGACTCCTTACACCATGGGTCGCTCGTCCCGTGTCATCGTCGTAGTATCCACCTCTTGTTTAGTCCTTGGAATGTGCACTGGATGGCGGTACTTGTATATGATGAATATGTGATGAAAAGATGCGAGATTACAGCACTTGTAGTGTTCACTAGATGGACGGACGCACCAACGAACACCAACGAGCACCAACACAGATGCACGGACAGGCGCACGGACGAATGGATGGACGCACAGACGCTTGGCTACACTCATCATCGTTCACTCCGTTGACAAGCTGTGATTTTTTTCATGTTGACAGTCAATGGTAACCGCACAAGAAACAAAGAGAGCGTGAGAAACAAGTGACTTTATTGTGGATCAGCTAGAACCCAGGCCTTAAAGTTGGGCATGTGATCCTATTGCGTTGTCTCAGGGCGACTTCCTCAGATCGCCGTATCACGCGGAGTTGTACGTTTGGTTCAAGGCTGAACATCACAGCCGCGCATGCCCCGCAGCGGGTAACTGTTAAAGACCGCAGGTGGTAAAAAACACGACGAAATCCATTATTGCCAACCTGCAAGAGCATTTGTAGTGGATAAAGGCACTGAACGCAATATTAGTGAGTCATTGCATTGCTACAAAGAACAAACTTCTCTCTTCCTCCAACTCATCCAGTTTTACTTGTCCTCCTTCAAAGTAAGATAGCCTAGCGGACTTAGGCTAGTCAGCCGACCTGCCCGTTTCTTATGTATCTTTCTCTTGTGTGTTTTGCAATCGATACATCTTCCTCTCCATAGGTTGTACCCACTCACCCTCACGATACTAGGCTACTCTGTGCATCGGAAAAGCAGGGCCCCTCAAGCTGTTCTCACAGCATTTGCCTGTCCTTCTCGCGTCTTTTTCATATTAAGAAACAAAACCTCTATCTGAACTTCAATCCTTTTATCTCTCTATTTTTCAACTGCTTTACATTCACCTTCGACATTTACAGCGTGAAGTGACAACACAGAGTATAAGACACACACTGCACGTGGAGTGCTGTTTAATTTTTTTATGTGACACTCACACATTGTCGACCAAGCAAAATAATGAGAATGCAGTGAACTGTTTGCTTATTTGGTCATTTATTTATTCATGTTTTATAAATAAATTATTAATGGGTCAGTAGACAGCCAGCTAGAGCAGCCATACGCTTTCAGATTTGCTATGCAGGCCGTCCTTCGAAGAGCTCAGCTCGGCCGTGGTCATGTTGACGGACCGTATCACTCAAGTAGACACGTGGGGACTGTTTCGTTTTATGCACGTTAGCACTTAGCCCGGGGTACGACACATCGCATCTCGTTCCGCGAACCTCGGTTCCTACTGCTCATACTTTCGCACTCGGCTGCTCAATAGCCGTCCAGCGAACGAGAAGAAAAGGGATGGGTGGGGGGGGGGGGGGCACCCATATTGACTCCGCCTAACAACCATTCCTGCACATAACACACACATATATACACAAACACACACACATACACGTGCGAACACACTCGTAGACACACATACAAAGAACGAGGAAGCGACGCGATTTTGTCCATACTTTTTCTCTCTTTTACTTCCGCTCCGCTGAGCGGACAGCGAGCGGAGACCGAGCGTGTACGAAAGGAACGCAAAACGGCAAGGAAAGGCCAGGCGTGGCTTCTTCTGGCGAACTTCCCCGAGCTGTCACCGATAGCCGGTCGGAGCGTTTGTTTTGATTACACGCTTCGACGCTCCTCGTATACCGTGTTGTCATTCGGAACGGCCAAAGCCGATCTCGGCGAACGCTTTCCGGAATGGACCACGTGGGGAACATCATGGAACTCTACACACCATTGTATTAATGGGATACTGTTCTTGTACCTTCTCTGTTCTTTTTTCTCATCATGGAGCTATATATTTATAAAGAGACCTTCTATCTTTAAGCGTTTTATGCGTGCCCTAGAAGTATTACATTTATAGGTAGTTTGCCCTACCTTATGAGTGAGCGTTTGTAGAATTTAACGTAATGATGTCTTACGCAACGGTACGTCTATTATAGTCGTCGTTTATGCTTTGAACTGCGAAAATGACAGCTGTGATTCAAGGATCTCTCATGCCAGCTATGTAACGAAGGTACTTGCTGCGCCAACAAAGTGCGAAATAGTGTAACCATTCCGCTCTCTCTCTCTCCCTCTCTCTCTCTCTCTCTCTCTCTCTCTTTATTTACCATCACGTAAGACTGAACATGTGAGTGATGGCAGCCTGTAAGAATAGAAGCTCACGCCTCGAGTAGGTCGTTTCACGCGGTTTATTTGACTCCCGGCTCGTATAACTCTTTCTTTTTCTCGGGAGCATGTACACGATCAAGCATTACATAACATATAGAGGAGGAGCAAGACTAACAAGAAGAAGAGAAGGAAGCTTTGGGGGAAGATCTCACACCGAAAAATTGTCCTCTTCCCACCACCGTGCTTTATTACATCCGACGCTCCAAATAATTGCGGCTTGGCAAAAGCAGAGAAAACAGTTTTGAATAAAAACTGATCCCACTGTAAAAGAAACACGCGAAAGCCCTCCTCCGTGTGTGGGTTAGGAATGCGCTAATCTGTGGAATGCAAAACAGGCAGCACGAGCGTTTAATTACCTATAGGATGAAAGTACGCCGCCTTTGAGAGAGTGACTAATGCCCACCTTTCTCTCTGTCTTTTTGTCTCGTTCTTACGTAAGCTTCGTCTTGACGTTTACGGCATTAAGGCTTAAAGTTTTGATAACCGCGTTGTTATGGGCTGAATAGCGACTTGGTAATCTTATAATAATATTGTAATAATAATAATAATAATAATAATAATAATAATAATAATAATAATAATAATAATAATAATAATAATAATAATAATAATAATAATAATAATAATAATCTAATATTGGCACATTTCAGAACTTTTTTTTTACTTTATGTTAACGTTTGTCGCAATTTTTACTTAATTTTTTAGCCGCTTTTGTTGTAGCGCATAATGTGTCGTGGTCGCCTCAAGGGACGTTTATTGCACCACTCGTTTTCGCTACAAAGTCGCACCGTCATGGCCCTGTGAGCTTGTCACTGTCTAGAAAGAATACCCCGGTTGTTAGTGTTAGAGACATTTGTTATAGACAGAGTGCCCCGCCTGATATATTGTGAAGCAGCCAACCGAAACGCAGTAACGCAGTGTCACACGTATTAGCCGCAGCATCACTTTTTCATGCTGTGCGTTGAATCCAGCCGCTAACACCAGTTTTGACATTTTGAAAGCTGTCAAAAATCACTGCGCACTCTACATTCTCTCAGACTACGCGCGAAAATCTTGCGTGTTATTTACGAAAAGAACTCTAGGCCATCCACCTCCTCGTTCACGCAGAAAATTGCCTCGTGTAAATATTTTCATAGAATATTTAACGTTGCAACTCCGCAGTTAAGAGAGGGTACGTTAACCAGTTGTAGCGACGGGTTATGTGGAGTTGCTTGGGTTAGGGAAGAAGGAATTAGACGGGATTAGTGGGAATCGTTAGATATTCAAGATGATATAACGCATGAGCAGAAACCTCAGCGTAAAATGTTTGAGGCTGCGCTGATTCACACAAACCCTTGCCATACTAAGTACTGGTGCGGCCGCAGATTACCAAAGTAATTTAATGACACGTGTCATGCTGCTTGTAAGTATAGGTTCTTCATTACGTATAGTATTCGGAGAACATGTATACCTGGTAGCGGTATTCTTTGAAGCAAAGAGATGCCGCTAGAAAGTCGAGTTCATGCAATGGTCAAGATTATACTTATAGTCGGACTTTCCTATGCCTTGCTCGCAGAAGGCAGCTGTTTTTTATTTCACCCATTTGCGTGCGCCGTTCTGCAGCTCCCTTTATTTTCAGGCAGTTGGGAACTGGAAGCTGCCATCCTTACACTAAGTGCATCATCTATAAAGCAGCCACCTTGGATATGCGTTGATCCTGCATTTGAATCCTGAAACGTGACAAATTTTTAGTCATCTGCCAAGCAGTGTTATTTTCTGAATTCAAACGCCTTGCTTTGTAGACTTGTGCAACAAACGAGTTGCGTGGAAGATTTTTTTTCATTTCTTGAGAATTTCTTCGTATGGTTGGTTTCTACATAAATGATATATTCTTTTCTCGCCTTCAGCCCCCTGGTTTCTGCGTAGATATGTGCGTTTCTTCAGTATGATTTATCGTTGACAGGAGGCGATTGCGTAGAAGAGAGGCTTATAAAAACCGTGTGCACCAGACCGATCACATGGGGAAGCCAAAAAACTTGTCGCCGTATATCTTCTTTACGACTGTGTTTGGTGTATGCCCACAAGACCCTTTCAGTAAATGCGTTGTTCGTTGAGGTGGGCTTCTCATCCTTACGTATGTGAAGGTATACAGCGTTAGAAATATTTTTTTGTTTATTTTTCCCATAAGCAAGAAAGTTGCCCGCTCTGCTTTGATTCGCGAAGCAGTGAATTACCTTGCAAATAAAATAGAGGTTCGCGATATTATCACGTGTACATGTGAATGCCTACTTATTGGACATAAGCGTTGCCCAATTCTACTAGGTCAGTCTTCTATATGCTTAGGCGTTTGGCTGTTGACATATCGAGTCTTGACCATTGCGCGTGATTAGCTTAAACTCTTGTTTTCTTCTCGTGTTTTCTTTCTCGTTCAACAAGCCTCTTTTTTTTTCAGTTTTGCAGCACGCTATAGGTGCCCGATTTGTGGTCGGTCCGTATATTTCACGTCGTCCATCAGATTTCATCACAATCAAGATTGGGTGGTCAATACAGCCCTAAAATCGGGCTAGCAATGCTTCAGAATAGCATCAGAATAGTACGAGGTATAAAATAATATGAATTACAGAGATAACCAAATCCCTAGCAATGTTCAGGAAAGATGAGGTCAACTCTGCATCACGCAAGAGAGGGCATCACCACCTCGCCACGCACATGATAGATCATTCCACCTATGCTTCTCATATGCCACATTTGAAGGAGAAAGAACCTGATGGGACTCGCTGCAAACGACACGCATATCAAATGCAGTATCAAACGAGAAGTCGATTGAGTGCAAGAAGAAGTGGCGCGCATGTGGCACACCAATTTTGCAGATCTTCCTAACTAGATTGTCGTCGTACCGGGGAATGCTTGCACGCTTTCTTGAAGTAAACTCCACGAGGCGTTTTGGCTTAGATTTTCTGAGGAGAAAATTATTAAAAAGACTAATCATTTTTTACAATGCTACTTCAAGGCATTTGCACAAACAGTACAATGTATGACGTTTCTACAATAACAATCTTGTGCTTGCCAGGTTCATCTTCGCCCCACTAGATGGTGCCACCTAATCAACCTTCGAAGGGCTTCAGTCTTCCTATGCTGACTTTTCTTGAAGTGAAGATCCTCAGTTCATGGCTCTACGCGTCGCAGGCCAGCAAAGCGACGCGGGCATTGCTACGTTTCATAAAGTCGATCGGAGTGTAACTGTGAGGCTTTTAGACTTGAAATAGTCAGGCGCGGATGTACCCACATTGTGATCTTCTACATCTCCTTTCTTTCTTCTATTTTAATACCCCCAATCCTTCCCCCGGTGCAGGGTAGCAAATCGGACGTGCGTCTGGCTGACCTCCCTGCCCTTCCTCCTCCTCCTCCTCCTCCTCCTCTTCCTCCTATGATTTCAGTATTCTGGTATGCCAGGTCACTCTAGCATCAGTAATCCGACTGAAAGAAGGTGATGGAACTTTACGCTTGCACTTCAGCTTGTTTTGAGCCGGCGGATGGAGTCTCCGCAAAGCTGACATCGTGAGTAACCGTGAACGAAGCAGTATTTGCGAGATAGGGTCGCAGACTTTGTAAAGCCCACCCGACGAGTAGTTCACGTTCCGTGAAAGTATACATGCCATACAGATCCACGCATGCGCACATTCCTTCCGATACGTGGTGACATGGTCGCGTAAAGAAGTATACATATAAGCTCAAAGTCCCTATTACCGTCATAAACCGTTCGGTTGACGCAGCGGCGGCAACTGTATCAACAGCAATCACGGGGTGCCCATGCTACGCACGTTCTCTGGTTTCGCCGCAGTAAAGCGGTATTTAGCGCTGGATTTGCACCTACACCAACAGCTGTACAGGAAAGACATGTTTTTTTTATCACCGCTCTCAGATCGAGTTTAACGGTGAAAATGATTTACCTCCTTGCTTTTCCTTCTTTTATCTCTATCTCATGCATCACTCACACGGAACTCATCAACGAAAATTCTATCGAGAGATATAACTGTGTCGAATGTTAATGTCCGCCGACCCAGCGTGTGCTTCGTTTGTCGTGGTCGTTTTCATGTGCCCCTTTAGAGTGTAAACTTGTAAGAACATCGTGTATGTAGCATGTCTTTTGACAATGAACAAAAGGACGCTCCCCCTCCCCACACCCACTCGTGAATCGGAGGTTGGAGATGGTTGGGGGTTCTTCGGCTACACCCTTGTCCTCGTGGCCCCTCCCCATATTAATCCATACTACTCGCCTCAAGAACATTTAGGTGAAATACAACATTAAAAAGCTCGTTTGGTAGAAACTCCGGCATCGGCGTTGGTGTCAGCGTCGTTAGTTGCGAGCAAAAATTTTTCTTCTTGTGCGTGACCGAAAAAGCCCGGGTCCGAGTGACGATCGAACCTAGTCCATTTGAGTGGCAAACAGGTGCTCTACCACAGAGCCAATCTTCTGCTTGGAAATAAAGTGAAAAGATTGTTCATGCTTTAAAAACACACGCGTTCTGTATACAGGCTTCATAATACAACACGTAATATTGCAGTAATATTGCGTGCCATAAGCGTATTCGTTGTAATCGGATGTCAGAACATGGGATTCTCATAAGGACTATCATATCGGGGGCGCGGGGTCTCCCCTGCGTTTTCCCTGGACCAAAATACAGTTTTAATCATCATCATCATCATCGTCTTCATCATCATCATAAAGACTTTGCGATTTAAAGCTGGCCATTTATTACAAAGGCACTCACGCTAGTGCGCGTATTTTCTTAAGATCGCGTATAGGGTTCATAAGAAGTTCGAAAGCATTTCACGCGTATAATTGCTCGTGGATTAAATCCTGCTACCCATGACTTAGAATGCAGCCATATGAAAGAGTTTCAGTGGCACAAGCCACTTTCAACTTTATCGATAACAATGGGTAATCCACAATTTAAGCTTCTGCAGTAACATCCTACAACAAAAAGTATGCACTAAGTGGTTGAAGTAAGGACAGGACAGGATATCGCTATCACGTTCAACTTTAAAAAGTGAAGCTTAGGGGTCTCCCAATTTTTCCTTGATTAACGATTTATTGTAAAGGTGTCACCTGAGAAGTAAGAATCGTTCCTTTAAGTATTTATGACGTCACGCCCTCCAGCCGGTGACCTCCAAGTCCGTTCCTACAGCAGCATAACTCCTCAGGCCTTTTTCAAGCACCGTCATAACGGTGTCATAAAACCCCAAAAGATGGGATTCGAGACCACAAAATATACGCGTCCTCCTCACACGTCCCTTATTTGCGCGGGAAATACGACAAAGCTTCAATGTGAGACATTTGTAGTCGTTGTTCCTTTCCTCGCCGTTCACGGGCAAAGGCGCGCAATAACGGCGGGTGGCCGCTGCCTCACGTCCGCCACAGGACGGCGATTTGGGGCCAACGCCGCAGTGTTACCCACATCCTCTCAGCCGCTTGCTCGCCTCGCACGCCGCATCAGGACGTGCTCGAAGCATGGAGACATAGGCGGCGGCTGCGCTTCCCACAACAGGACGCGTCAACGCGACCGATACAAAAGGCGAGGAAACGCTAGGCTCATCAAGGAATCCCGCAACGGGAAGGTGTACAAAGCGGGACACGTCGCAGGCCGACAAAGCAGATAGCAAAAAAAAGCGCTGTAATGCATCTTAGTCTCGTTTCGAGGCAATCCCCACAGTGTCTGTCCCGTTTCCCAATCTCCCTTTTCTTCGTACCTTGAAGCTTTTTTCTGTCCCGTTGTGTTGGCGCCAATTCATAGGAACATCACGTTGCTCATCACATATCCATTCGTACGCTTCCCCGTGCTTTTGATGTCGCCTTAGCAATGTGCGGCTCGGATGACTCGCTCGCATACCTTACACCGGTAACGTGTTGCGCGATTGGCAGAACACGGCGGTCGCCTCACGTAGCACTTCGGTGGCCAAGCGGACAATCGTCGCTAGCTTATAGCTATGCTGTAGCTTATTTTTTTGCTTGCTGATAAAATGGCATTAATGCGGTCTTAGCCCCCACGCAGAGGTTGTAGATACGCTAAAAGAAGGAACCCGACGTGCAACGCAATTCCGAGGTACATGGTTTCAGGCCCGAATGGCAGTACCCACTGTCGCCCTTGCATATGCCAGCTATAGTCGGGGGAAAACGGTTGTAAAGTATGTAGAAGTCCAACAGAATGCTGGTAAGATGCGTGAAGTTAAATCGTACCGCAATTCGATTGCAGTAAAACTGTATACCTGTCCCAGATGATATGACAGCCATTACCTGCAACGAGCCTCAAGAAGGCTTTTGTGCAAGAATAGAAAAAGAAAGATACTGCTGTGAAATATAGAGCTATAGAAGCACAAACAACATCATCAGAAGCTTGTTATCTTGTTCTGATATGAGTCAAGCTCAGTGCTTTGGGATACGTGGCAAAAGCTCAAAAATGAAGACGAAAAAAAAAGTAACGTTAAAGATAGAAATGAGCACGACCATAGGGTTTCCTATAAATACAGCAGAGGAAACTCTGGCGCTGGTGTCTATGGGAGCAGCAACGCATGTCGCTTCAGCAAGCATAGAAATGATGGGTAGTACATGTATTTGTTTAATATTTATACGTTTGGTTTCGTGTGGCTTGGCGCTCTTTTGTCACGAAAGAACAGTCAGCAAATGTTCAGCAGCTATGATTCACTACCTTAACCTCTTAGGCTCGCCCCGCAGCGGTGGTCCAGTGGCTAATGTACTCGGCTGCTGACCCGCATGGCGCGGGTTCGAATCGCGGCTGCGGCGGCTGCGTTTCCGATGGAGGCGGAAATGTTGTAGGCCCGTGTGCTCAGATTTGGGTGAACGTTAAAGAACCCCAGGTGGTCGAAATTTCCGGAGCCCTCCACTACGGCGTCTCTCATAATCATGAAGTGTTTTTGGGACGTTAAACCCCACACATCAATCAATCAATCAATCAATCAATCAATCAAATAACCTCTTAGGCTCGCCTATTCAAACCAGGTCATGGAGTTCAAAATAATTTTTTATTTCATTCGAAAAAAAAACAGCACTAAACAAAGCCACAAGTGCATTCTAAACCCAAAAGCACGAAGACTAGGCAAATCCATGTCCTACGTACCCATCCTTTCCATCACAATTTTTTAAATTTCCATGAAATATGGTTATTGTAATTGAGTGTACAGGAGGAGGTACCGGAGTCAGAGACTGAATTGGGACCTCCTATGCAGGCTAAACATTGAGAAAAATGTGACGCTTGCATTTACGGGAAGGATAAAAATTCCAATGTGCATTTAGACAACAGTGGTTACAAACAATTCTAATACCTATTATATCAAAAGAGAAAAAATGTGATACACTTGGAAGAAGAAAAATAGGTTTGCGATATATAAAAATGAAAAAAAAGATACCAAAGTCTTTAGGGACTGCGTAAACAAAAATTTATTTAGTGTTATACTGATTGATAAGCAACTTTTTTCAATGCGTTGACAAATGAGCTTAGAGTCATTTATTTCAATACAGATGGCTATGAGTTCCATAGGGAAAATGCACTGAAATGAGCGGTTTTTTTTTTACCGTTCATCTCATGTTCGCTGAATGGTCGCAGCGCCAGGGTCCCTTTTATTTAATTTAGAAAACTCCATGAGTGAAATGGCCATTTTCTTGAGATGGTTACACACGAGCAACCAAGAGCCGGGAAGGGATACGTCACTACCCAAAAGAAAAAGCAGGTGTGCATACGGGAAATCAAACCCAGTACCTCCTTAATTGGTGGGCTAAGCTTTACCACACCACCCGGATAAAATTCAGCGTGTCAGAGGAGCGCTTCTGCGTCTCCTCTTTCAGCCTGAGTCGCTCTGCATTTATTCGAATATTAACACACTAATCCCATAGGTCAAAGTAGTTTATTTGACCACATCTCCGCCACCCATTGTAACAAAATAAAGAGTGGGCGTCACTTTCTTCTGCGAGCGCTAGCTTGCCACGTATAGGACTCTATTTGAAGAAACACGTAAAATCTTTTACGATTCTCCGAAGGAAGTATAGTGATATCCTTAGAGAGTTCACGTGTATACCTTTCAGGAGAGTCATATACACTGCCTGTCAGAATTCACACAAATGAGTTCAGGAACTCTGTTCGTTCTTAGAGCGCAGCGGTACAACGAGGATGCTTCAAATATGAAGTTGCTTCTCACACGACGAATAAATCCAGGTTCCCGATATTTTATTACATGGTTTTTTTCTTTTCTTTTCTGTTTATTCTTGTATATGCTGTTCTTATTATATACAAATGTATTCATTGCTTTCTTGGCTTGAACAGTGAAAATTATTGTGTTAATTGTTTTGCATTTATTCTATATTGATTTTCACTTTAATCGCACAACATATGAAGTATGAATTTGTGGTGTCCTTTTTTTCTCTTTTCTCCAGTACTTGGGTTATTACGAAATTATTTTGTATGTCACTCCTTGTGTTCACTTTGAGTGTGTGAAACACTCACCCCAAACAATTTTTATGCCACTTATTGTATTAACTATGTCCTCTTGAAACTGCCCACCTGCTTGGACCTAAGGGTCTGCAGTATGTAATAAATAATAATAAAAACACATTTGTTGCCCTGAGCAACGAAGTTATAGAACGACCACATTTGAGCCACGTCGACTGCGCGGATGAAGCTGGGCGCACAGCTCCTCCACTATACAGCAAGACAACTTTCCCGATTCTTGTCAGAACCCCCGCTGAGACTAGTGTCGACGTCTCTCCGAACGAAGGGGATTTAGGGTCATGACCTGTGGTCAAGGAAAGACGGATTCCCGCTGCTACCGCCACCGCCTGCAGCATAGGTTTCCTTTTCTTTAGTTTCAGGAATGACCCTCGTTTCTCTTGCCAGAAACACGTACTCTCATTTCTCAGCCAATGGAAACGTGTGACTGGCATCTTTCTCCTTCTCTATATCGAATGTTTCAGGTTACCTCTGCGCTTATTTCTATCCTTTATCTTTTTCCCTCACGGCAGGGAGTTCCGCTGTCTTACTATGCTCACCGCATTGGCTGTTAAATAGGGACATAAGCGGACGTCGCAGGCCGTGTTACAATTTTGACGATGCTCGGAAACAACAATTAAGGCAGATAACGAAGACAACATTGAAGCGTGGGGCTATGCAAGCTAGATTGTAGTCCCAACAAGATGGCACTGAGCAAAAAGCAAGGAAACTTGACAGAAACATAATCTCTTTGTGGGAAATCGCATCCACGATTCTCTACATGCTCAATATCAGATTGGTGGCGCATTTTTATGGCTTCGTGCCACAAAGAGGAAAAAAAACTTGTGGATCCTTAAGCTTCGCCTTTAAGAGTTCAACACGATAGCGATATCCTGTTCCTTGTGCGTACTAATTTCAAAATAGCTTGCGTCAGAGAAGCTTTTGCACGCGGGTTCATTTTGTGTATTGAGTAGCATGATTTAAACCACCGGCAATCGTGCACTGAAATGTCTTCCAACTTTCTGTGCGTCTACTACGTGGCCCTAGGGCAAAGGCGCAGTAACGTGTGCCTTTTTGTAGTGGGTGGCCCGCTTTCATCCCCTAATTTATAATAACTGCACGCTCTGACGCCCGACTGCAATGTACACTTGTGTACCACGCATTATGACTGCGATATTGCTTTAACAAGAACTAGTAGACAATATTGTTAAGGAAAGTATACGGGATGGTAATAAAAGTAATTGTATTGTAAATCCAGAGTAAACGAAGTGAACGAAATGATAAGTACCTTGCCAGCAGTAAGATTCGAATGTGCGACTTTCGAATGACGTGTTCGAGTATATATATATATATATATATATATATATATATATATATATATATATATATATATATATATATATATATATATGTGTGTGTGTGTGTGTGTGTGTGTGTGTGTGTGTGTTCATCTCTACCACCACGAACGTATATTTATATATTTATTATTTGTACTTCAGTCTCAAACATATATATAGCATGTTTTCAATATGCATACATGAGATATAAAAAGACAGATTAACATAAACAGAAAATACATGACGAGGAAGAAACAGTGAATACAAGTAAAACAATATAAGAAAAAAGGAAAATAAATACATAAAGGTAAATATTTTATGAGAAGAATAGTTTTCTAAAAATTGAACTAATATGAAATCGACGGTCTTTGTTCAAGTTAAAAGTCATGTTGGGTACATACGACATTGATACAAAGTTTATTTAAAACAAAAACTAATGAAGTGTCAGTAATTTATTTAGCTAGATGAAAGAGCAGACGCTCTTCTTGTGAGCTGCCGGGAATGTTGAGGCCCCTGGCGGAGTAGATATGAACTACGCGCCTTGCTCTACGGGGCCTCCGTGATAAGTTCCTGATGTGCGATGAAACGAAAAGTTAACCTGAAGAAAACGCCCGGCCACACGAACGCCGACGTGCGACTGCCACTACCAAACAGCTTCATGGAACGACAGCTGGAAAGAGCGTGGGATTTTATCCTCATCAGAATGAAAAATCCGTGTATGAAAACGTCAGATTGCAGCGTCCTTTTCTCGATCAGAGTAGGATTTATACCTTTCAATCGCATTGAATAAAAACAAACATGTGTAGCGCTGCCTTGCGCATGAGCATTGAAGTTAGATTATGGGGTTTTTCAGTATCTGTGGTTTTCTGTACGCAGTCTGATGCTTTCTTGCTTCTTATTGGAAGTGTTCGAAACTATAGTGTGTATCATAATCATCATGACCAGCCTGGCTACGCCCATTGCACGGCAAAAGCTTCTTGCATGTTCCGAGTATGTATATTATCATCTGTAATCGCTTTATTCTGTGCTGCTTACGAGGTAGAACAATGTTTTACGATTAACGGGAAAGACGCTTACTCGGTGGTGATGCTGGTAGATGGGGAAGGGTGCGTTTGAAATACCGCTTCCGTTTACACCAAAGACTCGGGGGTCGCTGAGCAGGTGGCTATTGCCCTCATTGATTAGGGCAGAGTTTTAGTCTTTAGTGACTCTCAGTCTGCAATTAAAGCCCGCTCGGGGGATTTATTAGCGAATCGTCTTACAAACTGCAGCAAAGAAAGGACATTCCGCATACCATTACTTGGTTTCCGATGCACACAGGGTCAATGGAGAGAGCCCCTCGTAACCTCAACGAGGTGGCGCACACGGAGGCA
The DNA here is from genome assembly GCF_043290135.1 of Rhipicephalus microplus. Classification (NCBI taxonomy): domain Eukaryota; kingdom Metazoa; phylum Arthropoda; class Arachnida; order Ixodida; family Ixodidae; genus Rhipicephalus; species Rhipicephalus microplus. The sequence continues at coordinate 244,622,777 of NC_134701.1, read as the reverse complement.
CGAGAACTAGTGTGCCGTGCAATCTCAGAGGCAGCTGAATCTCCCGCTCCGGAGCTTAAGGACCAGCTGTTATTGTGCAACGATATAACCAAACATTATTACTCAGGGCGCAGGGAATTACCCTTGCCACATTCTAGACTTAACAGGCCACAGGCGGTTACATTAAGACTTCTGCAAACGCGCACGTACCCCAACCCGATAATCATGAATAAAATTAATCCGGACTGCGGGGTTTTGATCTCGATCTATTCTAGTGAATGGAAAGGGGGGGAGCGGCTTGCTCGATTTTGAACACATGCTCTGGCGTTGCTTGGCATTGGCCAGTGCGGATTCTCACGGTGAACAGTGGTGGCAGCGAATGCTGCACAAGGACGTGATGGCTAAGGAAAGTGCCATATTATACACTGTTCTACTCCAGGCTAAGTTATTGTGTCTTGTGTTTGGGAACAACGACAGCACAGCACTATAAGAAGTTGCTCACGTTACAGAAAAAAGCACTACGACTAATCGAAGGATACTACGGTCACCCACAAAATTTTAGCACACATCCGTTATTTTCCAATTATTTCTTATTACTAGCAAACCAAAGATATCACTACAAGTTCCTTTTGTACATAAAAATAACAATTTATACCCCTGTCACACAGGTCCCGTTAATTAGGGAGGCGATCGCCGGGCTAATTCCAAGGGCCGAAGTATCGGCCCCCCGAACCGCTCCATGAAAGCGTGGACAATTTAGAAGTGGTCCTTTTTGGCGCGCTAGCGGACGCCGGCTGTGGCCCAAAGAACAAGTCAGAGCCGAGAGTTGATAAACAACCAAAATTATATTCTCAATAATGGCAGATCGAAAACAATACACAAGAATGCACACTCCACAATAGTTGCATACAATATGTCACCAATCAAACAACGTACTACACAGTACAATCAGCCACACTCGAAGCAACGGACAACAATACGCACTACAATGAAGTCGCATGCATTGAACAACCAAGACACTTAAAGATTAAAGAGATAGAAAACCTATTCAGTCCGAAGTTCTTGGAACAAAAGTCTGGATGATACTCTTCCGAGAATCACTCACTCAAAGTCCAGCGTTGTTGTCGTTCCGCTGCCCCTGAAGTTTCTCTTCCAGGAAACCTCGCCGAAGTTTCTCTTCCAGGAAACCTTGCCTCTTCAATTGGCCACTCTCCAAGCTTCAAACTTGTTCGCCGGAAACACGTTGGCTTCACACACGCAGCTGTTGCCACGCGTCTTCGCTTGATAGCGGTAAACACACACTCTTGCCTGTAGCTCGAGTCGTCACACATCAGGTGGAAATCATCTTCTTCTCCTGCTTGGTCTCAATGGACAAAACCTTCGCCGACTACACGGCGGAATCCCTACGCGCTCTGGCGCTAACTTCCGTCTTCTCCTCCGAAGTATCTCTCCCAGGAAACCTCACGTCTTCTCCTGCTTTGTCCCTGCGCACAAAACCTTCGCCGACTACACGGCGGAATCCCTACGCGCTCTGGCGGTAACTTCCGTCTTCTCCTGATCTCTCACCTCGGCTGCTCGATTAAATACCCTCCGCGCGAGATTCCAGAAAGTTCTCGTCATTTCGTCGGCGCGATACGCAGCGAAGGCTGGGGAGAAGGCGAGACGACTCGAATGCTGCCCGCGACAGATGACTCAACCCGGCTTCAACATAGCCCCTTTCCATCTAGAAAATTTGAGTGCTTGCTCGGCCGCCGTGGTGGGGTGAGGAGGTTCGTCGGCGAGCCTACGCTTCCGAGAGGGGAGGGTCGCGCGCCCGGGGAATCTTTAGATGTTTGTTTTCTTTTTTTTTCTTTATCGTTGTCCTCGCGGCTCCACTCCGGCGTTTCGTCGCGAGAATTTGGCGGCGTGCCCTTTTGGAGCGCTCGTTCTGTGACAACCCCATGTTTTATTCTTCTCGGTGTGTTGAGTACTGTCTCCGTACACCCAGCATAAGAACACCGAGAACTAGGACCGCCTATGGTGAGCAACATACTAACTATCAAATACCCAGTCTACTCAACAAACTTGAAACTGTTGTTGACCTAAATAAAAACGATTCCAAAAATACAATAAAAATTTTTCTTCATAATTGCATTGATTATGTTTATTATAATACTTCGATAAGATATTACTTTACGTGTACTAATTGCTAACTGTGTAGTTTCAATGCTGTTGCTTGGTTTTGAAATGTATATGTCTGCAAATGTGTTCTCATCTCAACTATTTTACACTTTGCGATATTGATGTTTTTCTTAAGTGGTGTTTTGTCTTTTGTTATGCAAAGATTTCTGTTATTTTTCACAGTGTAGCGTTTATTTGTCTGATTATAACTTGCTGATTGCTAGTCTGCGTAAGAAGCTGCTTTTTATCTGCGTCTAAGTTGTGTATCAGACTGTATTTCGGAGCAAAAGCCTTCATCAGGCTTTACAGCCTTTAGCTTTTGCTTCGTTTTTTCCTATGTAGAGGAAAAAGAAATAAACCTCAAAATAAATAAATGAATGAATAAACCTCAGGGCTGTCCAGAGGACCCGTGCGGTGGCATAGGGTCCTGGCCTCTTTGTCCCAACGTGGGAGCAGCCAGCATCAGTCCTGGACTGATACTCAGGACTTTAATAAAGTTAATGATACCACACTGAGAAGCAGCACCTGATTCTCGGCCACCAGTTCGCCATGCCTAGCTGCGGCGCATGCTCGCGTAGTGCACGAATGCGCAGCAAACCTCTGAGCACAAACATGAATCGCCAGTGTTCTCATCTCACACCGTTTTCAGCGTGTGTTCTGTTTTACGACTTGATATTCGCCGCGATCGAAAATTATACACGTCTCACGGCGTTTTTCTCGTTACCATTCCATGATTTGACAATCTGACTAGTAAGCTTTCTGTCCCGCTAAGGGGAACAGGCGCCATAAAAATTAATAGTTGTCGGTCCCTCTAAGTCATGGATTAGGGTTGCCTACATTTCTTTTTTACTTACTTGTGTTCCATAAATCTATCTTTCCTGTTTCTTTTTTTTCTGTCTTTCAGTAACATAGAGAGTTTTCGGAGAAGCATGCACGCATGCGTTGAGAACTCGAGCCTCAAACTCAAATAAAAAATTAGGGTAGGCCACAATTTTTCTTGAGACACTCCATGCCGGGGTTTCAGAAAACTTTGCCCCCCCCCCTCCCAAAATGCAACAGTGCTGGTGTAGACTTCTGTGTACACTTCATGTGTCCTCCATTTTTAATGAGATGATGATGTGGCTTGCGTCAGGTGGTCATTTCTTGAGCTCGTCGCCAGAAGTTATGGCAGTGCCTTCCTGGGAATGCATCGGTTCTCTGCCCTCACTTCGGTGAAAACCTTGCACAGTTTATTAGGTACCTACCGAGAACCCCATTCACGCTTGTAAAAAGTTGCAGCCAATTGTTGCTACGAACGAGGTCACGAGTTCACAGCTCTTAATATGGTGCAGAATCTATGCGAACCTTGTCTGGTGTGTTAGTAATCTACTTGGCTCCTCCATTACATGTGGAGAAACAGCGACCAGCTTCACCGAAACAGGAGTTGCATATTCCTTTGGGGCATTCTCGCGCCTGCTAATCAGGTAATCAGGGTGAAAGCGAGACTCGGTCTCCGCGTTCCGCTAATAATGCGCACACCCGCCAAGCCTATTGACTCGGTTTGTCTCATTCACTGGCTTCCTCTCTTTCAAATTTTTTTTTCTTGCAGATTGCGAATTGTATTGTCTTTGGCACGCCATCGTTACTCATGCCCTCTTTCTTTACATAGCGATTGCGTAGGAGTGGGACTCTTCTTTTTTTGGTTGGTTCTCTGCAAAATATATCAATGAACACCAGGATTGAAACAAAGATTAGAGAGAAAGTGACAAAAAGAAAGAACAGCATAAAAATGCAAACCGGGATGCACAAACCAGGAGAGAATATGCTAATCACCAGGATTGCCGCACCAGCAACAGCGACCTCTTTCGCTTGCGAATAATTTCATTGCGCACAAGCAAGAAATTGTATAACATGACACTAGCACCTTAATCATCTTCGTCATCATCATCCTGGCTACGCCTACTGCAGGACAAAGGCCCTTCCCATGTTTCGCCAGTCAACTCAACCCAGTGCCTTCTGCGGCTATCCCCGTCAATTCGTAGATCACACCTGCCCACCCAACTTTTCTCCTTCTCTTTCCGCATTGGCTTTCTCTTGAAATCTAGTCTTCTTCATGCTGTTATGCAGGCAGCTATTCATGCACATCTTGCCTCAAATGCATGATAATGTTGTTTGTTCTTTCGATTCTAGGTGCCTTAGTTTTTCCACAGTGTTACCAAAAAAAAAAAGGCAGATCCCACGTACTGTGGGAATCGATGCTATGCGAAGCATGAGTGAGGAAGAACGCTCGTGCCCTTCTTGTCTCTTTGTCGTCGTTCTGATCTCACGCTATAACTATCGTGAATATGTCTCTTTAAAATGAGCAAAATGTTACGAGGTGGGCGTAAATTGTGCCGTACATGACTTCTATGCCGTGGTTATCATGTTTGGATGTTGGATGTGCCATTTACCTTGGTAGTACGTTCACGTCACGTAATACCAAGTTTTGTATATGTGGAGCTAGAGGAATGGCCGCCAGCAGGCTATGGCCGTAGCATGTAGTCATGTTTTAAATGACACGCATATCATGATTATCATGTTTAGACATGTCATTTACCTTCGTCCTCTATTCACGTCACGTGATACCAAATTTGGTATACGTGGAGGTAGCTAAACGGCCGCGAGCACGCTATTAGTATAGCTTGTATTATGTTTTACATGACAGTCTTGTCATGATTATCATGTTTGCACCAGTCATATGCATTCGTCATTCATGGACGTCCCGTAACAGCATAAAAACGACCTCGAGCGTATCATTAGCGTCTCATCTAGTTATGCACGTACATGACACGCATGTCATGAATATTATGTTTAGACGTGTCATTTCCTTTCTTCGTCTATTCATGCCACGTGATACCAAATATGGTATATGTGGAGCTAGCAAAACGGCCGGGAGCACGCTATGAGCGTAGCATGTAGCCATGTTTTACATGGCACTCACGCCATGATTAACATGTTTCCACCAGTCATATACAAACGTCATACATTGACGTCACGTAACACCACATTTGGTATATGTGAAGCTAGCGAAATGGCCACGAGCGTATCATTAGCGTTTGCATGTAGTCATGTTCTTACATTACACGCATGTCATGATTATCATGTTTGTACCAGTGGTTTACCTTCGTCATTCATTCACGTCCCGTCATAGCGAATTTATTATATGTGACGCTAATGAAATAACGGGGATAGGACTATAAGCGTGCCATTTAGTCATGACCAGTCATAAAATAAAAATCATGGCATGCATGTCATGATTTCTGCGTTAAAATGTGCCACCTATGTTCACTATGCAGTCATGTCATACCATACCAGTTTTGCGAAATGTCATGTGAACGAAGCCATGAGATGTATACCATGACATTCATGTCACGATTTTCATGTTATGACTCTTCAAACATGCTCACCAGTCATGTTATGCCATACGAATTTTGGTATCAATACTATTATCGAGACGACCAGGAGAGCTAAAAGTCGTAGGCGGCTAGATAGATAGATAGAGACATAGATAGATAGATAGATAGATAGATAGATAGATAGATAGATAGATAGATAGATAGAACTTTCTTCCGTGAGTTGATCTTGACGTCTTTAATCTCATTTGGAGCGAGTCCTTCGAGGTATGCAGAGAGGACTTGCCTGTTAAGCCGCCTTAGGTTGGCTGAAGGGTCCACAGGCATGAAGAGTATAGTGTGTGGCCAACGCTGTGCGGTAGCCTGCACGGTGAATATAGTCGCCGTCGACGATGTTCGTAGCAGTTGATGTTTTACACCGTAGTGCACTGCAAAGCCTACAGAATATCTCGGAAATCAACAGAGTCACAGTTAAATCAGTGATTCCCACTGACTGTAAGGGCAGTGTTGTCGTCATTTATGACGTGGACATTTTCCATTCCCGCTGACGATTTCCAAATCTTGATAAATCCAGCTACAGACGACATCCTCATCAAGCACATGGCAAGGCTTGATCAGTCACGATGCCTGAAGATTGTTTTTGAGGGAGACAGTCTTCCCCCACACGTCAAAGTTGGCCACGTTCACCACCAGGTCCGTCCATACATACCGACGCCCCTACAATGCTTCAGATGTTTCAAGATAGGACATGTCAAAGGAGTGTGTACCAGCAATGTCGTGTGCCCGCGGTGTGCCGAACCTCTTTCAGAAGACACCTGCCACGCAACTGCGTTCAAGTGCTTCATTGCCATGGCGCTCATAAAGCGTCATCTAAAGATTGCCCACGAGTGCGAAATGAACACGCGGTGCTGAAACGCATGGTGCGCGACAATTCAACGCACAGGGAAGCCGCTGCTACTGTCAGGCGTCGTCGGCGTCACCACAGAAGATCATCACGCAACGTGACATCTACCGATAGAGACACGTCATCTCAAGCAAGAAGAAGTGGCCCCCCATCGCCAAGCTCTGCGAAGACGGATACACCGAAAACAAAATCAGGGTCAAGACTCCCACCTCGTGAAGAGTGGCCATCACTTCCACGAAAACAGCCTGTTTCAGAGGTGCATTGAATCCCGCCAACCTCGATGCCATCACGAATCGCTGATGAAAAGACAACTGAGGATCGCCAGGTCATCAACATTTCGCAGACCCTTATGAGCGCAATGCGCATGCTCCTAAGCAACATGAACACCCCATCAGCGCAGAGCGTACTCCAAGTGCTGGACACTTTGAGTCCGGTGCTTGCAGCTCTAAGGTAAAACGATGGCCTGCAACATGTTATCCTTTCGAGAGGACGTCAAGAACGCATCTGTCCTTTAGTGGAATGCCAGAGGACTTAGGGTGCGTATGTCCGAGTTCCGGCAATATGTATTCACGAACCAGTTCTCCATAATTGGGATTTGTGAACCAAACCTGTCAGCTCAGATGGGACTGTTTGGATATGAGTGCTTTATGTCTTCTACCCACGGAGAGCGCAACAAGGTCTTTGTGTTCATACGGCGCGACTTAACTTATGTTCATAACCCTGTACCCCCTGACGAAGAAAGCCAGTACGTTTGCCTAACAGTAAAAAACAAGAAGACCACATTCACCATTATCGGAGCCTACTCACATCCATCAAGTCGTCTAGACCGTGAGCGCTTGGCGGAATTTTGAATTCAACTCTCCAGCCATGGGTGATAACTGGCGACTTCAATGCTTACCTCTACTTATGGGAAAGCTCCAGGGTCAACACTAGAAGTAGAGAGTTAGTGTCTTTCGCTTCTAAATGTGAACTTATCCTCGTGAATGACGGCAGCCCTACTTATCTGCGTGGATCGGCCTATAGCAGTTGCCTGGACCTCACTTTCGTCTCACGCTCTTTCGCCAGCAGAGTGCACTGGTTTTCAGATTTGGAAACAAGGGGTAGTGACCACATCCCAACATACCTGAAGATTGATGGCTTTCCAAGTCTGAAGTCCTCCAGAGCCGTACAGTGCACCGATTGGCAAAAATACAAGTTAATCATGGAAGACCATGTTGGCGCCTCACCTTTCAACCTACGGAACGCAATATAGAGTGCCCTACAGTCAACGACGCGTTCGCTTCGGTGAGCTCATCTCGCACTGATATGGACATTGATCTCGAGAAACTCTGAGCGATTCGTCGTCGTTCAGAACGACGTTATAGACGCACGAGGTCACTTGATGATCTGAGAGTGGCCCGACGCACACAAAAGAAAATACAGCGTCACATGGACAAGTGTGACAAGCAACGGTGGGTATCTTTTTGCGAGTCTGAATCCCAGAAAGCCTCTGTCACTAATCTGGAGAACTGTCCGGGGCCTTTGTACAACCATTACTCAGCGCTACCCATTAAAACTTCTGGCACTTCACTTACGCTGCGAAGAGATTGATGTCGCAGATTCTTTCTGTCGAAAGCTTGCCTGTGGGTCAAATTCAACTAGGACGAAGACGCCCGATTTTTCGGTATACTGACGTGATCCCCGAATGGAGATTTCATTTTCAATGGACGAACTAAAGGCTGCGCTTGCTTTGTGTAGACGTTCTTCAGCGCCAGGACCGGACGGCATCACTTACCACGCTCTGTGTCACCTTGGAGATCAAGCTCGAAAGGCACTCTTGCTGCTGTACAACGACTGCTGGCAAACTGGCATGGTTTCACAGGAATGGAAGTCAAGTCGCCTGATTCCACTGCTCAAGGCCGGCAAGTCACCTTTGGACATTTCCTCTTATCGTCCGATTGCCCTTGCAAGCTGTTTGGGAAAAGTTATGGAAAGGATGATTTTAACGCGTCTGCAATGCTACATAGAGTTCTACGAAATATATCCAGATGCCATGTCCGGGTTCAGACGAGGCCGCTTGTCAATTGACAATGTAGTTGACTTGGTGACATATGTAGAACACCAGAAGGCCTGCAAACGGTTATCTGCTGCTCTGTTTCTTGACGTTAAAAGGGCATACGACAACGTCACCCACTAAGCCATTCTCAGCGCACTAGAAGGAGTGGGACTCGGTGGCAGGATACATACGTGGGTTCAGAGCTACCTACAGAATAGATCATTTCACGTGCAGACAGAGAATGGCCCGACACCCGAGTATTACTGCAGCCGAGGAGTCCCGCAAGGCGGAGTGCTAAGCCCGACGCTGTTCAAGCTAACACTCATTGGACTAGTTGGCAAGCAACCAAGCAGTGTACGACCTTCTATTTATGCTGGTGACATCTGTGTGTGGACATCAGGTGTGACTCGACTTCAACTTCGCGCTCGACTTCAGAAGGCAGCATCAGTGACATCGCACCACCTACGCGAACACGGGCTCGAAATCGCAAGTGGAAAGTGTGCAGTCGTGGCTTTCACCAGAAAACCAATGTCCGCTTACGGCATATCAATTATTGGGCAGTTGGTGTCATGCAGCCGGAGTCACAGGTTATTAGGAGTCGTAATCGACCGAAACCTGTCTTGGACACCCCACGTAAACTACGTGAAAAAGCGGCTGACGGCCATTTGTCACTTATTCAGGTTTCTTGCCGGGAAAAGTTGGGGAATGTCGGTCGAGTCGATGTTACAGCTGTAAAAGGTATTATTTATTGGATTTCTGCGGTATAGTCTACCTGTTATATCTCACATGTGCAAAACGAACCTGCGCACAATCCAAAATATTCAAGCCCAGGCGCTTAGGATATGCCTTGGTTTACCTCGCTGCGCATCGACAGTTGAAACAATTTCCATTGCACAGGACTACTCGATCATGACGCACATCACCATTGAAACGATGCGCACGTACCTCAGGCAACATGCAAGGAATCCTTCCCACCACTTGTCAACCCTCGCTACTGAGAGGCGCCGCACGAAATTTAGTGCAATCGTCTGGGCACATCGTGCGTCGTTTACGTTAGGTTTTACGCCTGCTGAGAAACTGGTGTATCCTCCGTGGTGCCTGACACTTCCGCAAGTACGCATTTCAATTCCAGGAATACAGAAAAAATCAAATTTGCCTTTATCAGCCCTAAAACAATTGAGCTTGAACCTTCTGCACGAAATGAACAATAACCACGTGCACATATACACCGATGACTCAACCACAGCGTCTGGTTCTGGCGGTGCGGTGGTGATTCCAGCTAGAGGAATCACTCTGCGAATCAAGCTGTCACACGCCACTACGTCTACGGCGGCAGAACTTGCGGCTTTGCGTGGCGCCCTAGAGTACATCAAATCTCAGATACCGAGTAAATAGGCTGTGTTTTCAGACTCAAAACCGGCCCTACAGAGCATGCAGTCAGTCCTTCAACGAGGTTGCCATGAACAGTTAACTTACGAAGTTGTCAAGCTTCTTCACCACATCACAGAAACAGGCCACGAGGTCAAGTTTCAGTGGCTTCCTGGCCATTGTGGGATCAGTGGCAATGATTCTGCCGACAACGCCGCTCGCACATCGAACCAAGAAGAGCACATCCTTCCGATTCCTTTGTCAAGGACTGACGCTGCAAAGCAACTTCGTCACCTGGCACGTTGTCTGTGTCTGCAGGAGTGTAACACCCCAAGCATAAGACATACGAGACTCTACCAAATAAACCCTCGATTGGAACTTCGACCTCCATCCGGACTTCGTCGACGTGAAGCTTCGCTTCTTTGTCGCATTTGGTTGGGGGTTGCCTTCACAAAAGCTTATAGAACCCTCATCGGATTGACCGACAACGCGGAATGCGACGTCTGCGGCGCCAAAGAAGACATGGACCATCTGATATGCCATTGCCCTCGATTTGCATTCGAAAGGCAGAAGCTTTCGGACGCATTGCGACAATTGGACGATAGGCCACTCTCAATGCAGATGCTACTGGAACACCGTACTTGCCTTTCGTCGGCTCAGAAAGTAGTCAAAGCTGTCTTGTGCTTTTTGAGGACTACAGGCTGTCATGCCAGCGAGTCCAAAGCGAACGTCCATGCCGCGGAAAAAGGAAATCTGTGTCAAGGCAAGCACGCGAGCCCGCCTGACGAGATCAACAATTCAACGGCGTCATCACGCGACGGCGCCTTTCTGGCGCGCACGTGCAGTGAGTCACCTCAGCCCGCGAGCCCGTCGAGTAAACAACCGGCGCCTTCCTGTCTGGCGGGTCTGACGCAATGCCTGGCGACGTCACTCGTCCTTGGGGGCAGCCACCTGCAGCGCAGCCTCTCTAGATTCGATGAGAAATAATGACGCGGCCCAGCGGCGACCCCATTGGAGGATTCTAACCTCACGACCAGCGGCGCTTCTGGTTGGACATTCGGGTTGGACCCGGTGTATTTAAAAGAACTCCGTGGCGCGTCGCGAGAAGCAGTCCTATGTGAGAGCAGGCATGTGTGTCGCAGTTGAGCTATGTGATAGAGGGTTGAGCTGTGTGTCAGAGAGGAGAGCTATGTGATAGAGAGTTTGAGCTATGTGTTAGCAGACCTATTTGAGAGCAGATCCATTTGAGAGTAGAGCTATGTGTTAGAGAGAAGAGCTCGGCTCTTCGCGTCTCTGTCCGCCCCAGTGCCGAATTCGTGACGCCTCTGTATATATGCTGTACATAAACCTTGTTCAACTCACTGTCGTCTCGTCCGCTCGTCTATCAGCTCTGCGCAGAAGCAGTCGCGAGCTGAGAAACCTACGCTACCAAACGGCTGGTGACCTTCCCGGCGGAGTTCGAAGCAGTGGCGCCTTCGGGACCGTGTTGGCATCGCCGTCTTTCGTAACAGTGGTGGCAGCGGTGGGATTCGTAGCGCCCTTCGTAACGTCGTCGGAGGCGCACGTCGTAACAGTGGTGGTAGCGGTGGGATCGGCCGGCGTCAGCGACATCGATGCGGTGAGTGCCTGATGTTTTCCCCTCAGTTCACCAGACTACTCTAGCTCAGGTTATAGTAGTTTAGAGAAGGGCTGTGTGAAGCATTAGAGTGAGCTTTGATTGTTTTAAGCAAAGTCGAAGTGCTTTGAAACCAAAGTTAATGCGGAGGGGGTAAACATGGGAGTGTGAAAAAGTGCTTGCGCGTCTTGCTAGTTGACTTATAGTGGGTACGGCAAGTAAATTGTTAACGGGGGCAAACAGCAAGATGCTAGTGTGAACGATGGAGAACCTTCAAGTGAAGGAATTCATCGAAATTTGTGAGGAACTCGGCATTACTTTGGGCTGTGCGAAACGAAAGCAAGCGATCCTTGAGATCATGAAGGATGAGGGAGTGTCGGCTGAGGAAGTCGATGAGGCCTGGGTGGATATCAAAGCACGCCGCGAGGAGGCTGAAAGGCGAGAAGCTCGCGAACGTGAAGAAGCTGAAAGGCGAGAAGTTCGTGAAGAAGCTGAAAGGCGAGAACGCCGCGAGGAGGCCGAGAGACAGGAGCGCCTCGAGTTGAAACGAATAGAATTGGCAATACTACAGTGTTCGCAGGCACCTAGCGTAGCTTCTCCAACAGTTCAGGTCAGCGGTTATAGAATTCGGGATCAACTGCCACCGTTCGTAGTAGGCGAGGACATGGCAAAGTATCTCGTCAAGTTTGAACACGTCTGTGAGCGAAACGCTTTGGAGCGGTCTCTTTGGGCGCGGAGCCTGTTAGCTCTTCTTCCCGGTGAAGTGTCCGACGCAATAACTTGCTTGTCGAGGGAAGCGTTTGAGAGCTATGACGAGGTTAAGGAAGTGCTCTTGAGACGTTATAAGTTGTCACCCGAGGCTTTCAGGCAAAGGTTCCGGTATGATAAAAAGGGAAATGAGTCACACGTTGACTTCGCGTTTCGTCTTAAAGCCGATTTAATTGAATGGCTCAAGGGCGATGGTGTTTATGACGACCGCGATAAAGTGGTAGAATACGTTGCATTGGAGCAATTCTACCGCTACATCGAGTAGGATGTAACTCTGGCTTCAGGACACACTTGGTGAAGTACAGCTAAACAAGGCAGCAGAGTAAGCTGAGGAGTAATAAACTCGCCGAAAGTTGCATAGCAGGGCAGTGCGCGTTGAAAAGGATGAAAGGAAAGAGGGCTTTTCAAAGAAACCTGATCAACGGAAACCCGCTCCGCACCGTAATTTCAAGAAGGACCCGTCTATTACGAAGGACACTGTAGGGGAAGGGCAAACGGAAGCGGAGAAATCGAGTGAGGTTCCTAAACAACGCACTGATACCACACGGGCGTTTGAATCTCGGAAGCCGCTAATCTGCTATAACTTCAAAAAGGAAGGGCATATCGCGATAAACTGTAAGCAAATGTTTGCTTTTGCAACAATTCGGGAAATGAAAAAGAACATGCGGTTGTTGGAGCCGTATATCCAAGAAATTAGTGTGAATGGGAAAACGTCTCGAGCACTTCGTGACTCAGCGGCAACCATGGATGTTGTCCATCCTTTATTGGTGTCTCCGGATGACTTTACAGGAGAATGCGCGTGGATCAGGCAAGTCGCCGAGGAGCAGAGTGCTTGCTTACCAATCGCTACGGTTGTCATTGAAGGCCCGTTCGGTAAGCTTCACACCGAAGCGGCTGTGTCTGCCGCGCTTCCCGATCATTTTCCTTATTTTTTCTCTAACAACTCAGAGCAGCTTCTTAAAGAGCAGGGTAAATCGTTCTTCCCCAACTTAGCGTACATGGCCCTCACGCGATCGCAAGCGCGGAAGCTTTCGCAGGAGCTTGATCTTGTTCAATGCGGTGAACTCTCAAGTGACCTTATCGGCGGGTATGTCATTTCAACGCCTGTCATTTCAACGCCAAGGGCTCTGCAATTTCATTCTGAACGTTTTGTTTTTGCAAAGGCGCGTCCACTTACGGTGCGAAGGTCTTAAAAGCCATTAGAAGTGAAGGGCGGCCTGTAAATGGCTGCCCGAGATAGCTTCTCAACAGCAACTGTTCAAGGAAGTATCAGACTACACACGCTGCTTCATGTGGGAAGCTCTCTGAGCACGAGAAACGCACAGCAATTTATGTTTACGTCTTTCTTTGTTTTTGTGGTGCTTGTTTGTTCTTTCTTTCTTTTCATACGCAGGTATAATTTACACTAGAAGTTACGTTTTCTGCCGCTAGAACGTGATTGCTCTGGAGAGATTGGGTTACATGGTACCAAGGCGACTCTATTTTTTTTGATATGCAGAAGCAAAAAAAGGAATAAGAAAACATGTGAAGAAACAACAAATATTTAGTCTTCCAACTTTTGCTGGACACTTTTTTGTTTTCTCGTATTTTTACTGTAAAAGTGGTAGGTTTGCCTCCACTTTTTCGACTCCACATGGTGCCAGAAAGTATGTAGAAACTAGGAACGAGATAGAAAGTGGTGAGAGGGTGTCGTTCTCTCATCATCATCATCATCAGCCTGGATACGTCCACTGCAGGACAAAGGCCTCTCCCATGTTCCGCCAGTTAACCCGGTCCTGTGCTTGCTGCTGCCAATATATACCCGCAAACTTCTTAATTTCATCTGCCCACCTAACCTTCTGTCTCCCCCTAACCCGCTTTCCTTCTCTGGGAATCCAGTCAATTACTCTTAATGACCAGCGGTTATCCTGTTTACGCGCTACATTCCCGGCCCATGTCCATTTCCTCTTCTTTATTTCAACTATGATATCCTTAACCCCCGTTTGTCCCCTAATACACTCCGCTCTCTTCTTGTCTCTCAAGGTTACACCTACCATTTTTCTTTGCATTGCTCGCTGCGTCGTCCTCAATTTAAGCTGAACCCTCTTTGTGAGTCTCCAGGTTTCTGCTCCGTAGCTAAGTACCGGCAAAATACAGCTGTCATATACCTTCCTCTTAAGGGATAATGGCAATCTACCTGTCATAATTTGAGAGTGCTTGCCGAATGTGCTCCACCCCATTCTTATTCTTCCAGTTACTTCAATCTCGTGGTTAGGCTCCGTGGTTATTACCTGCCCTAAGTAGACATAGTTTTTTACAACTTCAAGTGCACTATTACCTATCTCGAAGCGCTGTTCCTTTCCGAGGTTGTTGTACATTACTTTCGTTTTCTGTAGATTAATTTTAAGACCCACCTTTCTGCTCTACCTGTGTAACTCCGTAATCATGAGTTGCAATTCGTCCCCTAAGTTACTCAGCAATGCAATGTCATCGGCGAAGCGCAGGTTACTAAGGTGTTCTCCATTAACTCTTATCCCTAACTGTTCCCATTCTAGGCTTCTGAAGACCTCCTGTAAGCACGCGGTAAATAGCATTGAGGAGATTGTGTCCCCCTGCCTTACACCCTTCTTGATTGGTATTCTGTTGCTTTCTTTATGAAGCACTATGGTAGCAGTTGATCCTTTGTATATTTCTTCCAAAATGTTTATATATACTTCATCTACGCCCTGATTCCGCAGTGTCTGCATGACGGCTGATATTTCTACTGAATCAAACGCCTTCTCGTAATCTATGAAGGCTATGTATAGTGGTTGGTTATACTCTGAGCATTTCTCTATTACCTGATTGATAGTACGAATGTGGTCAATTGTTGAGTAGCCTGTTCGAACTACTTTCATTCAATATTTTTCACCCTCCGGCTGCAGTTCTACTTCTTTCCTGGTCAATGCCATGAGAGCTTTCCGTCAATAAGGTTAGTTTTCAGCAGAAGAAATAGGGGTAAATAATGCATTGGGTGAAACAATATCCGGAAAGTCGGAACACCAGTCGCACGTTAGCAAAACCAGAATATCCACTACGTAAATGCTGGCGGGGTCTTGCTTAAGCCATCAGCCCTACAACAAAAGCGTCCGTGCAGAAGGTGTTCCTTGACGCCACATTGCCTTACGGAAAAACAATGACGAAGTTAAGCTCACAGGAAAACGAAAAAAATTGTCGGTGCAAGAAGTGGAGCAAGGGTAACCAAAAATGTTGAAAAAAAAAACATAGTACGCCATCATCATTTATTATTATTATTACTTTTTTGCAAGGCCCTAAAGTAGAGGGGCAGAAGTGAAATAGTGGCTTGATACAAATCTGATGGCACTCGAACGTTTACAATAAAAGCAGGACAATAAAGAAAAGCTTTTGCGAGACTTGACACATGCACGAGATTAAGCGAGAAGAAATAACAAACGAGCGAATATGAATAAGAAGGGCGATACTGAAGAGAATTGGCGAAAATTAGCGAAAAGTGGCTCACCATGAGCTGTGGGTAAATTGCCGGAGTATGAACATTATAGAGGAGAGGTTGCGTGTTGGGTGTGTGTGTACGTGGATGCGCGCACCTATACAAGACGATTCAAGGCCACATCAGCGAAGACTGGTGGAAGAAATAGGGTCAATATGGACGTCATTGGTGGCGCGTGTAATTTTGTCTGAAAACGGGTTTTTAAAGCGCACCATATTGTTCTAGTTTTATTTTTAGGTGTAAAAAGCGATTGGCTTCGTCCGCGGCGAGGACAGAGTCATTTCGGCCTAGGTATAACCAACGAAGTATTTGTTTTGTTTGTATCTCTAGCGCTCTCTTTCTCGCAATGACTGCTACCTCTGTAATCCTCTCGAGGGCATCGCCCTAATGCACGTGATGAATGGCGAGGCGTCCGCGCAGCAGCCAGCGAGCTACAGCCATCCGTGCTCGGCACGCGTCCAGCCAGAGTCGTGAGCAGTTATGACAGGAACCCGAATGGACAAACTTAACGGCATAGGTCTCTAGCCTTGATTGTGCCCTCCCTACATGAATCAAGAAGAAAGAAAGAAAACTTGAAAGCTAAATAAAAGAAAAAAAAGAAAAGTGCGACAGAAGGGCTGGAAAAGTGCAAGACGCGTTGCATATTTCGAAATCATGAATTCCAGCAAAACCAAATACTCCTCGGACAACAACAACAAAAAAAATACTCGAAGGGTTGAAGTACGAGGGCAAAGGGAGGCCGAAACCTTTTAGCATGGACTGGAGAGCCGGCTCAAATGCATCTCTGTGTAACTATTAACCTCCTTATACTGGAGGGCAATGTCCTTCGTCACACTCCTACGAATTAAGTTAGTTGATTTCCCAGAGCAGCAAAACCTTTAAAAATGTTATTCACTGATGGTTCTTCAAAACCCGCCACGGTGATCTAGTGCATATTGCACTTGGTTGCCAACCCGCAGGTCACGGGATAGAATTCCGGCCGCGGCCACTGCATTTGCGATGGAGTTTGCTATGCTTGAGTTCTGTGTGCTTAGGTTCAGGTGCACAGTAGAGTACCCCCGGTGGTCGAAATTTCCGAAGCCTTCTATACAACAGCGTCTCTCATATTCATATGGTGGTTTTGGGAGTCCCTAAAGGCCAACCATTATTATTATTATTATTATTATTATTATTATTATTATTATTATTATTAACGCGATAGCGTTACATTCGAAGGGACGATTGGGCCTATTGGTGCACTTTAATATTGAACAAATTTAGCGTGACAAAAACAAAGACGGGGAAGAAAAAAACAAACTACAGCGCTGACTCGCAACTAAACTTTATTCCAAAAAGAAGTGGAATATCTAACATCTGAAAAAAAAAATGCCGCCATATCCACGAAGTGAATGATGATGAGTGGGCGAAGCTCCGGAGGTGAACCTGGTAAACCATGAATCCTCCGTACATTTTGCCCACTCGATTTTATTGCAACGCTCCCCCTAGCGTACGTCGCCGCACTATATCGAACGATGACACGCGCCATATGTGGCATCATTCCTATTTTATAACACCTCGCATCTTTCATAATCAACTACACGTACCGCCGTCTAGTTTATAACATCTTGCATCTTTTGGATGGACGGACGGGCGGACGGACGGACGGATGGATGGACGGATGGATGGACGGACGTACGGATGGACGGATGGATGGATGGACGGCTGGATGGACGGACGGACGGACGGACGGATGGATGGATGGATGGATGGATGGATGGATGGATGGATGGATGGATGGATGGATGGATGGATGGATGGATGGATGGATGGATGGACGGACGGATGGACGGATGGACAGATGGATATGGCTGTACCCTTTAGATCGGGCGGTGGCTAGCGTAATACTTAGAACTGAACGAGAGGTGGCTACATACAGGGGACGCACAGCCCACGCCTTAAGGAGCTTCGCTCCTAAAAGCAATGCAAGGGCAAGAAAGAACCATCGCGCAAGCTCAAAACGACAAAACTCTACAAAAGGCTATGTGGCTGATGAAAACTGCAAGCTATCTGTGAGATATGAAACTTCTGCACCTGATAGTTTTAGGGAAGGCTGGCTGATACAATTATAACCTTCCAGTTGTCATATAGAGAACTTCCATGATTTCTCGTGACCGTTGGTCTTTGTGGCAATGCA
The DNA here is from genome assembly GCF_043290135.1 of Rhipicephalus microplus. Lineage (NCBI taxonomy): Eukaryota > Metazoa > Arthropoda > Arachnida > Ixodida > Ixodidae > Rhipicephalus > Rhipicephalus microplus. The sequence continues at coordinate 244,604,917 of NC_134701.1, read as the reverse complement.
AGATTTCCTCTTATAAAAATAAGGATTACAACCACTTCTTTCACAATGAATGACCGAATGAGATCCTTTGCCATTTTTTTTTTACTCTGAAAAGAGCATTCTGAAAAAAAAAGCTCTCTCTCTCTTTAATGATTGAGTAAATGTGTTGTCTCTATTGTACATTCAGAGCAAAAAACAGGCCCGACACCATCACAGTAATCGTGTATATTCCCCTTCAAGTAGTTCTATGCACTGGAACATGGTCCTGTAAAATAGCGCAATGGACAGAACAGCATTTTACTGTTAGTTTGCCAACAGCGTCACGACATCTTTGCTGCGCACGAGGCTTTAGTGTTAAGAAAAGCTCCCAGTGCTGCAGTTACGGCAGTCGAAAGATTAGCGATTATGACAACCATTTATTTTTCTCGCGGCTTAGGTTCTGAAAGATGCTTTTCAATGCCCTAAACAGCAAAGAAAAAGAAGCTTTCGAAAATCGTGCCCGCATAAATAACGTGATGTATGGATAAAGCACTGAAGTAGTAGGATCGAGCCTGCTGGACATTAAGTGTGGGTCGACGCACAATCCGCTGAAGCTTGAGGGCGCTTGTTGTGAGGTTTGCTTAAAGAGGGCGTAGCATTCCGGATCAAAAAATGTGCCAAAAAACTATGTTTAAAAAAAATGAAATTCTCAAGGAAGGAGCGAAGATGCAAGTGCAATGGAAAATTGAAGCTGGCGATTGAAACGAATGCATCTCAATTGAAGGTTTCGCCGCAATCTCGCAACGGCTTGCCGCCGAGTTCGAAGTTTCTATGCGAGGCTTGTGTCTGAATGGGCCAGCGTATAAAACCCAGCCAAGTTCGGAAATCCGGGCCACATGCCACGTTTAGAATCTGAAAAAGTTTGACGCATCCAAACTGGCAGGATCTTACTTTTCTTCTGTTTTTTTTTTCACGCTCGTTTCATTGATGCAACGGAATAACTCGTATACTGTCGTCTTGAGGCGCAGTATTTCACAAGCCGAGCCTCATGTTTTTGCACGTGTCACGCACCGAAATTTGCCGCTTCTATCAAATGCGAAGGAAGCGCATACTATATACGAGCATTAGTGACTTGGAGAGACTTGTAATTTCTTTCTAATTATGTCAGAATTATTCATCAAGCATACACAACAACATTCGCGGTTTGTAAGAGTCGTATGCGCTAGCAGTTAGGCGAAAACTGTTTCTTGTGTCAAAGTGAACATAGGCACTCCGTACAATTAGTGCCCCAGTCATTACGGCACCCTACATACAATTTACATTTCCGGTAAATGAATGCGCTTGATACCATCTTCGGTATTTAAGGATAATAGTTAACTACAGTGATGATTGGGATACAAAGCTCGATGTGACACTATGGGATATGACTATTTCTCTCGCACACGTAGAGCGCCCTTTAACAATGCCAGAGGCACAACCCTTGCCTCGAGTATGCTCTTGGTTAGCTTGAAATTGTGCAAATGTAATACTAATAACATGCATGTGGCGACTCATGCAACGCCATCATGAAGTATTCGCATTAACTTTTAGTTACGTCATAGTTTCTGATGCGACTACTATTGATCGAGTATTCTCAATCACGAGCAGTTAAGTATATTGTTCTCTGAGGTGTGTAAATAATTAACGTATTGCGTTGAGGGAGCTGTTATTGAGCCGAAACGGCCATAATACGAAAAAGAAAGCGCTTTGAAGTTCGTAACACTACGTGTATGTTTATGGGTGGAGGTATTAACGCGAAAGGTAAAACTTGACCTTTACCTTCCCATTTAATATTGATAATTTAGGGCTGAACCAACAACAATAGATATTTCGGCAAGTAAAGCTTAGGCTGACCTCTTGTGAGCAATGTCGGACCAGACAGCATAAGTAACTGCGACAAGGGCATTTATAGACTTTATGAAGCTTACTACACAACTCTTGTGTTTTCGTTTTAGCAGAGGCTTTTTTGTGAAAACATGCTGTTGTATAGTGCGGCACTTAAGAGACAATAGCCAAGTGATTTATGGTTGGCTATGACAACACCTTGGCCAACTTTTCGTGTTTTGTTTGTGTTGAGATTTTAAAATCAATACTTGTGTTTTATCGGTATTTGTGTCGTGTGCACACATTTTTTTATTTATGATATTGGACTGAGCGCGTGTGTGTTGTGTTATATGCCTCCGCATAGCCTTGTGTTTTTCTTCTACTTAGAGACAACTGCTAGTATGCAAGAGCCGAGGTATAGCACACGCCATGCACTAGCACCAACTTCTCCTTGTGTACATTTAATTTCAAAGGACTGCAAGGAACCCTCAATCATAAGGGAGCCGTCATGTTACGTGCAACAACAACAACAACAGCAACAACAATAACAACAACAACAACAACAACAACAACAACAACAACAACAACAACAACAACAACAACAACAACAACAATAATAATAATAATAATAATAATAATAATAATAATAATAATGTGGCACCAGGGAGCATATGCGCACTAACTTTCTGTGACCTCATAGTTTATGACTATACGCATCACTCATTGATCGCTCCATCATCATTTTTCTGAGTGCGGGGAATGTTTAAGTGCGGGCTGAATGCTGTGATCGCTAGGCGTAACGCAAGCCCGTAGAGAGTAAGCATCTGCAGCATAGAGAGCGTGTGCTCGCGTCAAAGAGGAGTCGGGCTCTTTTTGTTCTTCAAGTGCCTAGCTGGTGATATTGAACACGGATCATTTTCGGGGCCTGGACTGTAGTGTGCTGCTATCGCTTGCCTTAGTGCAAAGAAAACCACGTATCAAAAGTGAAAAAAAATTATCTCCGCCATATTCATAAAGTGAATGATGTTAGAGGAGCTTGCTCAGAGATGACCGGGTAACCCTTGAATACTCCATGCACATTGCGCTACGATTACATAAAGACGTGCTTGACGGCAAGCTCTCATCGCTTCGGTCTCCCAGACTCTCACCTAAGGTCTTGGTGGTGTGCCCGAGCTGCTGCTGTGTTGCGATCCCACCGTGCTGCGCTGCCTTGGCTTCGGGGGTTTTGATGCGGCGGAGTGTTAATGAAGAGTGTTCACTGAGTGAGCTCCCAGCGAAGAGAAAGGAAGCGTGCCAAATGCGAGTGCTCTATACAGCCGTAGCTTTCTATCGGTCACCTATCTAACTGCAGCACGCGGCTTCGATTGTGCGGGCGCCTGGTTGCGTAACTCACTGTAGACAGTGCAGCTGCTCTGTAGCGCAGCAGCGAGAGAGCACAAAGGCGCATTTAACGGGAGCGAAGAAAACTAGTGTACGCGCTGCCGACAACGGACAAGGCGCGAGCATAATAAGCTTGACTAGCAAGCTCATAAAAAGTGGAAGCAAATGAGAAATAGAGAGAGAAAGAAAAGACCAAAGAGTAGAAAGAAATATACAAGCGAATTGAAAAAGAGGAAAAGCAAAAGGAGGAAAGAAAGAAAAAAATAAAGGAAAAAAGAAACGCCAGGTTTGCGCGGATCGCACAACGCAGTCACAGTGAAAGCCTTTTTTTTAAACATTCTTCGGATCACTGCTACAAACACACTTGCACGATGCCCGCTATGTCATAAATCATCATAACTTTTGTGTAATAGGGAGGCATTCACCATCAAATCCTTCGTCATTTTTCGGAGAATCGTGCTACCCGCTACAGAGTTGCAATGAATGTTGTGCGGTTTTTCGATGCTGTGGCTGACGACGATGAATTATGCTTGAGGCTCTTGTAAAGAGTTGGAGCATTCGACTACCCATTCGCTACGCAATTCGCATTGTGTGACGTCTGGCTGTTCTTTTGCTGTTGTAAAGCAAAGGAACACCCATTACTTCATTACTCATATTGACGCGATTCCTTTCCCGGCATCAAGCCTGCCTAAGGCCAGTTTGCAACGGAGTTCCAAAGCACCGGCCTGAGTCTGTGGTAGAATACTGGACTGGCACGCAAGGGAGCAGGTTTGGAATTCCATCTGTCCTTGACGGTTTTTGTTTACTTTATTGTTTTCTTATTTCGTGCATAGTGGTTATGGACACTGGTGGCAGCGGGGGACAGCTACGGTGCATGTGACCCTTGTGATATCATAACAGCTTTATCTGTAACCAAGAAGGCTGCCTATCCACACAGAAAGCTGCCTAGCTACAGTATGAAACACTAGTCCTTCCCTGCGTGCATTGCGCCTCCCCCTGCAGGTTTCTTTCCGGCGCAACACCGTGATGAGCGCCACCATCAATGCCGCCGCTATAGTGTAAGCGTTCGCACCCGCCGCTTCGAATCTACACACGGTTCCCTTTAGCGGGAAATGAATGAATGAATAAACTTTATTTAAAGTCAGGCAGTTTCATTCGGGCAAAGCGGGTGAAAGAAAGGATTAACACCGGTCCCTTCCCACCATTCGTCCATGGGAATGGCGATGCCTCAGGTGACCGCTTGAAGTCATTGGACTTGAGTGGCGTCTTCGGCTTGCCGGACGGCCCAAAGGAGGTGCCGCCTTCCAGTGGCAACGACACTGACGCAGCCGATTCGCCGCAGTAACCGCAACCAAAGCAGTGGCCGGCCCCGGCCCTCGCGTGGTGGTAACAGCAACAATTGGCCTCGGAGTTCGTGCCTGCCTAACATGCATCGCGATATGACCGGTGGCTACGACATTTAACTTTTCCTGCACACTCCCAATGCAAGTGACGCAGTGTGACCCTTTTCAACACACGCTTTACACGCGTCCGTCGGGTATAGGCTTGGTAACACAGGCTTAGTTCGCCGGGATGGGGTACATATTCGTTTGTAATAATCTCAGAGTCGCGGCCTGTATTTTGTTTAAGGGTGTAAACCTCTTCCATTTTCCTTTTTTCCCGTACAAAGTGGCAGACGAAAACGGACAAGCTAAAGTCGGCTTAATAGAATGCATTGCCGGGTGAGTGAGGCATTATATAAAATAAAAGTAGAGCGAAAAAAAAAGACGAGACGCAGTAGACAGGTAGAGCTCCCGTTCCTGTTTACTTGTCTCCTGTGTTTAGTCTATACGTTTATTTTTATTTTTAGGTTTGCTTTTCTGCCCCCGTCTAATAAACTCCCTCTCTCACACTTACTCCTTTCAGTGCGATCATTAACAGGCGCCTGATGTAAAGCTTGAAAACAATTTCCGAGGGTGCACGTGGACTGAAATCACGATTAAGCTTGCGTTAGGGCTCTACTACTAATTTGGACCTTTCACGTACCTACTCCTAAGCAAATGTAGAATTGTGTAGAAATGTAGACGACCAGATAAGTGGACGTCCCCCGCTTCTGGTTAAACGACGATAGTTATAACGCGAGAACAAAACGACGACACAGAGACAAGAAGGACACGAAAGACACGTGTCTCTGTCTCTTGTCTCTGTGTCGTCGTTTTGTTCTCGCGCTATAACTATCGTCATGCCATACCAACTAGCCCAAGCTGCCACACTTCTGGTTAAAGTCAGCACCTTATTTTTTACAAGCGCCCTGTAGACTGTCTAGACCCATTTCGTAGAAGTAACAAAAGCGAAGCAAACACGCGAAAAGAAATAGTTTCTAAACAGAACAAGTTGCTATGCGTCAGTAGCAGACGCGCGTCAGAGGCGTGCTTACAAGGCCAGGAAATCTCATTGTTCCCTGCAGGCACGTCTCCGTGATGCAGAAGTTTCCTCACGGGAAATGCAGTACACAAAAGCGGCGCCAATTCCAGGCAAGAAAATCTCTCTTCCCAGAAAAAAAAAAAGCAAGCGGGCAGGCGCTCTATTACAGAACCCCGTGTGCAAACGACTGCTTATTCGCATGAAATGCGCCATTCGTCGGGACTTCTTTTTTTTTTTATGTAATCAGATTCTTCTCCCCAGGGAAAACTCTGGTAGTGAGCAGCACGTGGTGTCTCGATCGAAGGCAACGCGCTAGCAGACGCCCATTGACCCTGAAACTCTGGATCGCTTCCGCGGAACTTGGAGACGGGAAGTAAAGCAAGAGGAAGAGGAAGAGCATAAATGACATGCTAAGAAGATGAATCTGTCTGCTACGCATGGATATGGTACCCAGCGTCACTTCTCTTGTAGCTACTGCTCACAAAACTACAGTAGCTGCTGTGTTACCGCATGCAATAATCAGTACACGACTGCCTAGCTAAAGCATTTTTTGTAGTGCTCTACCACCACTAATTAGTAATCTAGAATCATAGCCCATCTCTTTCTTCATCAATGGTACATTCTATTGATAATTTGTCTGTGCACTTAATCATATGTGTCCCGCCTGGCAAATAGCCCTAGTGGCTGACAAATGTTTTGCTTCTTCATCCTCTAAAAGATAGCCATGCGGTTTTTGTGGATGAAGTGGTATTCACGAGGGCCCTTTCTGACAGTTCGAGCGTTCCAGGCAATCAATCTTCATCGCTAATGTTGGAACCTCGGAGCATGCGCACTCAATTATACGTGCTCAGAGACTTCAAAGGATGCTCAACAGACAAAAGTGCATAGCGCGTAAGTTTGAGTAAAGACAAAAATGGCATGGGGAAGTTCTGGCTCGCAAACTATCTTGGCATGGCAAGCACCCAAACAATTGTTTATCGCGTGAACGTTGGCATACATACGGGGGTAAGTGCAAAAAGCCCGTACCGGCTTAACGGATCGCTCGCTTGGTAGTAAGCTCTTTAGTCAGTGCCTCTGAAGTGCTGGTGCATTCTGAGACCCTTGGTATAGTTGTTCATCTAGCGAATGAGCATCGTGGTCGTATGTGTGTATTGAATTGTCGGGGTACACTGGTAGCGCCGTGCATGCTTTGTTTTGTGCGTCACCCGCGTCAACCCACGAATCTAATATAATAAGTAAAAAAAATTGCCCGCAGCTTCCCTCGGGGGAACACTGAGGAGGATGCGGACCATATAATTGGTTAACGGGGTGTTAAAGTGCGACTTACTTGGGTCGATGGCTAAATTGGTTAACGTGGTTGTGAAATGGGGTGTTAAATTGCGACTTACTTGGGTCGATGGCTTAATTGGTTAACGTGGTTGTAGGAGGAGTTGTTAAATGAGTGAACACGTACACACGTATGCGAAAGGGCGGCGCTGGTCGAAGGGACGTCGATCATTGTGTTTGTGGATTCGTTGGAATTCATTTCACCGCGACCTTGGACGTCGACGCGCCGTACAAACCAACCGACGAGCGGCAACTGAGCGAGCGAGCACCGACCTTGAGTATATATACAGCACGAGGGCGCATGCACTGTCAGCTGTTGAATGTTCTCGAAGCGCGACGCCACATGCGCGTCCACTGGAGAATCAGGAGAATTGTAGATGTCGAACGCGGTGTGTAGAGGAGGAAGGGTGCACAGATGGTGGAGGAGTGAAGCGCGCGCGGTGTGTTGAGGAGGAAGGGATGCAGAGATGGTGGAAGAGTGGGCGACGGCGCGACGGCGCATGCGCGCGCGTCAGCTGTCGAATGTTCGAGAAGCGGTGCGGACGGCGCACTACAAGGCGCGAGTATAAGATGCTCCGCATCTAAAAATGGAGAAGGAGTGGTCATTTAAAATGTAGCGGCGTAACAGGCGCAAGAATTACCCGTTGGAAAGATTAGCCTGGTTTGTGATTGCTGTTCTTGTCAGTCGGTTCAGTGTTCTATGTTTAGCCTGCTAGATTATTAAAGTCGAGATAAAAAATGTATAATAATCATTACGCTGGAATAAAATATTTTAAAGAATGTATTTTTTAGGTGTTCGTGTACGCTGCTCTAAAGATGTTCGTTTGTTTCGTTACAGAACAAGGAATAACGGCGACCACAACTCGGATGCAATGTGGCAGTTTGATAATATTGTTAGCTCACACATATAAAACACGTGCTATCAAAGTAAGATGTTGCTATTCAAAAACCTAGGGAGAGATAAAGACAGAGAAAGGTAGGGTTTTTCAACAAAAGCTCATGCGAAAGTTAGCACTGCAAGCTCCTCGTCGACACGTTGCGCAGGCTGTATATTTCACTTCGGAGTCATTTATAGCAATATAGTTAGCATTAGTGTTGTTCCGAGCAGTAATTATCACTGCAAGTGCACTGTATAGGGGGGGGGGGTGAATCTATACGGTATACGTTGATAAAGAAGGGCTATGATGAGAGAATGATGATCGGCGTTAGGGGGAAAGAATTTTAAGCGAAAAGAAGAGAAAAGTGAGCCCCGTAACTGTCTCTCAGGGGGAGGACACCTCAACAGTGGCTCACGAGGAATGGGGGTAGAGAAGGGATTAGAAGGATAGGATTAAATGGTAAAGATATAGAAAGAGAGGGGGGGGGGAGAGAGCGAGGCGCAGGGACAGTGAACGACGGAAGTGAGGAGAAGATAGGAAAGATGGAGACGGTCGCAGGAGTCCGAGGACGGGGCACCACTGGCGAGAGCTCTTGTCGGCGACAGGAGATGGTGTAGGGCTGATTAAGTCGGCCAGAGCGGCGCTGTCGTCGTCATCGGAGACCGATGTCAGGAGGTGGCGTAGAACCAACCCAGTCGGCCAGAGCTGCACTGTCGTCGGAGATCACGAGGGCACAACCGGTCGGCACGTAATGAATGCGAAGTAGTTTATCTGAAATCGAGAGCAGGAAAAACGTAATGCTACTAAACGTTCATTTTAGTAATATTCTGAATGCGGGTGCGCTTTGTTTGTCCTTTCTTTCGACACAGAAGTGGTAAAATTGGATGTTGCAATATATTGCTTAAAAGTTGTTGGTGTGTTTGCGTCGGTAAATAACATGATAAGGTTATTGCCCACTTGCAGTTTGAATAGAGAATTAGATGAGCGGCCATACGCAGTAGGCTTTGCATATCCTGTTATCAAGAAACCATTGAAGTGCTCATGGAACTTAAAAATAAGAACGCGGGACGTTGTTGAATTGGTGCACTCACATTTTCATAGAATCATTGTTATAAGACATCTGTCTCTAGATAAATAAATCAATAACACAGAGCTTATATGAGCGAGGCAATTTTAAGCAATAAGAAGGTTTCATGTTTCGCCTTCATCTTTATCGCTCTTTTCGTAGCTTTGACCGAATTGTCGCTTCCTCTTCCGCTCCACAGCGTATTTCTTATTCCGTTCGATGATTCCCGGTAGAAAACAAGGCGCAAAGATAGCCAGTCTTAGTGGAAACAATGAGCTCCACCAAAGCGTGACTCCCGTTTCGTTTTTTCCCAAACTGTCATACATTATGCATTACAACGAGCTGCTTTCGTCCACGTTCTCAGTGTGACCCGTAATGAGGACCACACAAACCCAAACGGAAAGCGATAAGGCTATACTGGCACCCATATCTACCACACGCCGCGCATAACAACAGGAAGAATTCATATGACACAGCGTGCCATGCGATAACATATGCTGCATGCACGAGCAAACGACAGCCGTCCGCTGAAGTGTCCACTGTGTGTTTCGCATTCATTGCGGTGGAGACAAGCGAATCGTCGTATACGGGTTTCGCTGTGTGTTCTCTCTTTCTCTCTCAATCCACGTTATCAAGGTACAATTTCCCGCATTCCCTTCCCCTTCTATTGTTTTAATTTATTTCGCCATTCGTGAAACTTTAAAACACGAGTGCCAAAAGGAACTGTCTAACGATGCGGGTCAGAGAAGAAGATTGCACTTTTGGGGTGCACCAGGGGCACAGCTGGCAATTTTTTTCTTTATTTCTTGTACTGGGGGGGGGGGGGGGAGGGCTCTGTTTAATATTGTATTGTTTTATGTATATTCATGCATTCACTTGTACATGCGCATGATTCCATACAAACTCAAAATTTGAAAATTTCTGATGACGATCCCCGCTTCCCACCTCTTCCCTCGACGCTACGCCATGGTGGGAACCATTAAAACTAGGAAAGCATAGCATGCTGCCAAAGAGGGAAAGAAATCAAATGGTCTTGCAGCGCGCGGACAACCGGCTAAATACTGTTAGTTTTCCGGCTCTTAGCGCATACCGCACGCGACAAGGCCTTATCGCGCTTCATTCCACATTTGCAGAGCAGGGAGCGACCATGGCTCACAGCCTTGTACGTCGCTATACTAATAGGCGGGCTGTTATATTGATTGTACTTTGTTCCTCTTCATTGTTTACTCATGCTGCAAGCAGAAGGGATGTTGTCCCATTTACTCGCTATTCTCTTCTTTTGACTTTTTTTTGTCTTGACGTTACCATCCGAGTATGCTGCCGTCGTTCTTCCCCAGAGCACGTCCTTTACTGCGGCACGTAATTGAGAGTAATAGGTCGTAAACACAACCGCCGTAATTCAACAGTCATGTTCCTGGTTTGCGAGATAACGGCTCCGACCAGAAAGGTCGTGCGTCTACACTCTCGAAGGAGTTCCGTGCGAGAACGGTGGCTGTGAACTAAGACACACAATAAAGACATCGTGTTTATCGAACGGTGCTGCAAAAACGTTCATATTGATGTGTAAGTACGGGTGCACTACAACTGTTATCTATACTACGTTTACAGCATCCCTACTGAACCTCGCTTTTTCCTGTGCTTTTTTTCAATTCTTCGCAATTACAGTGGTGCCCAAGTCTGGTAACTTTGCACTAAACTAAATGGTATACAGGAATCGTTTTACTTATGATTGATTGTATGGCTGGGGTGTTTTTTTTTTCGACATGAAAAATGTAGACTCATTACACGCCTACTGTCAACAGGACACTTGACGTGAGCTCTTTCCTGCAGAAAAGCAGGAAATAGTCCAAAGAACTCGCAGTGGTGTTTGATTGTTGCTTATTTTTCCATCGTGCACCTTCATTTTTTTTTACTGTTCCACTGTTATAACGCAATAGCGTTAGAAATCCCGTCTATAAGAAATCTAGCTGTCGGCATACATTTTGAAAACAGCGCAAGGACTCAAGAACGAAGCCAGAAACACCGAAACAGGCGCTGTATTTTCTTCACGCTCGTGTTGTTGTTGCGCTGTTTTCAAAGTGGATGGCAACCAACTCACCCGTATGTCTGCTATCCGGTGTCGCCGTCGTAGGTTGTGACAGAAATATTGTCACGAAATTGTTTTCAGTGAGCGAAAAGTTGCGATTGACTCAGATAGTAAAAGCCACACATTAACAATGATTCTGGCAAGCTAGAAATCTGTCAAAGGGTGGTGAAGGCTTCGATAAGTAGTATACATCGCTATATCTCCCATCACTGCATAACATTAACGAGCAGGTGCGTCAGCATAATAACCACGGCTTGTATTTCAGTTAATTCACTACATAGTTCCCAGCTTCAAGAATGTCCCACGTGTTGTAATAGCCGAAGCGTAGAACTTTACCCCTCATGTTATCATCATAGTTAACAGTCTGATTTCATGACATTCTCACTGTTGTCGCCCGTTGCGATTCCATTTGAGGTTTTTCTCAGTGTGCCCTCTTGTAGCTTTGCCACCGCAAAATAACATTAGCAAGACCCGACGATCCATCTTTCTCTGGAACTCCTACCAGCCCTTTAGCCAAATGTCTCACTGAACAAAAGTTTCATTCTGACACTGACCTCTCACGCCGCAGATCACATTTCTCCTAAACGTGAAGCATACCTTTCTGCCACTGCAACACCATTACCGCTTTTATGACTTCTTGCGCAGCTGACTGCAAAGGAATAACTGGCTCGCGTGGCCAAAGGGACTTCCGCCAAGTCAGCGCATCGTCAACGCTTTGCACGCTTGTGTGTGAAGTATGTGCGGGGATCGGAGCAGAGCACCGACCTGGTGATTGAAGCACCATACGGAATCTTTCCTACGTAGACCCGGCGTTCCTGGCGTCTAACATGCGCTAACACCACATCTTAACAGCTGTGCGGCGAAATTAATTTCCGGCCATGGCCGTCCATTCTTCCTTTCTTCCGGCTCTGTGTGCAGCCCGTACCCTGTACTCGCTTGGCCTCCAATTGTGTATCCCACAAGCCCGGTTCGTCAATGATCATAGTGCCACCTGCACGTTCTGCAGTGCCTCGGTGGCGCAAGAGTCTGACTAATCACCACGAAGCTCCTTCCCACCTACGCGCGTAGAAAAATATCTATCGCGAAATGTTTCTGTACCTACTTTGTTTTTGCATGCATACTGCACAGCCGTGATTAGGATTGATGTCAACTGGAGGGAGCCAAGAAACAGACAAGGCAGTATATTTCAAAGTCCAAACATCGCTTTCGCAGCATGCATATTAACATGACTTAATGTCCTGCAATAATGTCCATGAAGTCACTGCAGATAAAGCCAAATTGTTTTGAAGTTTCCAGTTTTATGCTTATTATAGCCACCTGATCCGCTCAAGTACATCATATACTGCTTCGAGCCCAATCACATGGTCATCGTTTAAAAGGGAAGGAAATCACCGCCCAATCACTACGTACAAATAATTAACCATCAAAAGCTGAAACGTGCAGCCCCGGTGTTTAGTAGTGGGTTCAACACGACGCTGCACTGAAGCCTTTCATAACTATTAGGTACACGTACATGCTTCTTCATGAGGTTATGCACACGTTTGGCTAGGGTTTACCGCAGTGTTTATTTCACATGCGACACAATCTGCCTCGCATGATCACGGTCATGGAGGGGTGTAATGATCGGTTAAACGCGTTTCGTAATGCGTTAATCACAGTGTTTTTTGTCAAGCCACAAGCGGTCACAGACGTCGCAGCCGAAGCTAAAGTGCCGCTGGAGAAACTCGAACTGAAATCGGATGTTCGCCCCGGTGAACGTGCTCCTGCAACATTCAGGTTGACGCTGTCATGTCTGCATTGACGCTTATTCGGCGCTACGTTGTTGCAGCGTTTGACGTCTCGAGCAAACTCGGTGGCGTGGTTTGCAGGATCCGCCCACCACCGAAGATTGTATTCGCATTCGTGCTTTAGTGTGACTTGGAAGGCTTCCGGATCATCGGCACGTAGTTCCTGGCAGCGTTAGGCCTCCCGGGCCTGTTTTTGATCCCGGACTGCTCCATCGGCGCCACGAATGCGAACTTTCTCGTTTGTACGGTTGGCACTCTTCTATAGTTGGTGCTGGTGGTAGTGGTTCTTGAAGAAAAGGAAGAAGGCACCTAATTTCTGCAGCCCTTTATGGGGCACGGCGCTATGCCTTGTAGGCGATAGGGGAAGGGAATGAACAGGATAGATAAGAAACAGGTGTGGGGAAGGGAAGGAGCAGAAGAAGAGTTGTGCGTGGCTAAGTCATCTGGAAGGTCTCAGCAGAAACTGATGTGCGTGTGCTCGGTGCTCCAATGGCGACAGGATGGACGATGTCACTCACAAAGCAGCCAATAGCGCGCGTACTTGGGTACGACACTGAGAATGATGTAAATGATAGTACAGCCAATGGAGACCTCTGGTGTCACCGCTGCCGAACAGTTTTTGTTTTTCCTAGCCATATACAGCTTTCACTCTAAAAATAATTAGTTGAACATATACGTATATCAATCGTTTTATAGCAATCGATTACCTTTCTGGATATACTTAAGTGTAGTATGTCCTTAAGGTATCTCCATCTTCCAAACAAAAAAGTTTTTGTTCGAGAACCATTTTTGATGACGCCTGTTTTTGGCCTGAACCGAGTATTTTTCTTGGAGTCAGTGGTATTATCTCTAAAAAGCAGTAAACTTCATTCATGTTTACTCTTCGCTGATTCTTATTAAGACTACTACAGAAGATAAAAACGCACATCTTCATCTCCACACGAACCTTGCAATCCAGCAGCACATTTCACCCATTACAGCAAGCGTTCCATAAATGTTGTACCACACCGCTGGCGGTGCAGTGACGTCTCATTTGTTTCCCGTTTTAGTTCAGACGTATAGTTGATCGACTTAGACCCAGGTCTTCTTAGAATAATTCTGAACTCTCTGTGCAATAAACTTTATATCTTTGCAGAGATGATCGGACAACTGTTTTAGCTGTAGGCGGAACTTCAGTGCAATAAAGGGGAATAATAATGCTTCTTTGATATCAAAAACGTGGTCCGCAGATACGTTACCGGGAATTATGCATTCATGTGACATACATTGAGCTGCTACAATGTAATCCTTCATGCTTGCTTTTGTGCCCTCTTTCAGCGACTCAATCAATACAATTGTGTTTAAAGAATACGTCTCTGTTCTTGGTACTGATGCGAGAGAGGCTTGAGAGAATTGTTTTTTATCAAGCTGCCCTATTATATGTGGCCGTATATGCTTCTTGTAAAGGTGAATACAGTATAAGCTATTTCAATTTGTCCCCTCATTTCCGGCGATTCTTCTCGACAACTGAAAGAAGAATATTAATTATCGGTGTGCTATTTTCATCTCAGCCATCTTTGACTATAATCCGCGCCAACGAGAAAGCAACTGATCTCCCACTCAAATTTCTGTTCTTAACTTTTCCTCTATATATCCAGAGACGTACAAGTGCGTTCGTTTCGTGTATTTACGTTCAGCTGCAATTCACGTCTTTATCTCGTCGCTATTCTTTTTTTTTTTTGCACAAGTCTTGCTTCACCCTATATAAGTACGCTTGCCAATACGCGAACAGACGCAATAAAACTTAAAATCTTTACTGGCACATGCACCATGATTAAAATAAAAGAAATAACCGTCTTGAACCATTACTTCTGAATACTTCACATATGAGTCTATGGCTTAACGTGTGGCTACCGCGAGCACACTAGCCTACAAGAGAAGTTGCATTACTGCCGACGTAAGATAAACTTTTCTCTCCTTCTCTCTCACTTTCATCCTCTTACCCCCTTTCCCAATGCAGGATTGCCTATTGGACTCATCTGTTGTAAAGGTGCATGTCATTCGTTTATTTCCTTCCCTCTCTGCTTCTCTTGCGTTTCCGGGGGCCATTCTGCAATGCTACAGACTTCTGGAAAGATGTTGGAGTGGTAATAGAAAACGTTTATTAAACGAGAAAAGTGTGAACCGACGTAGGAGCCCTACGTACTCGTTGGAGCCTCTAATCCCGGGCCCCTTAGGTCGACGTCGCCACTCTTGCCCTCTTCACCTTTAGGTCTTTTAGGCCTAAAGATCAGAGCTACCCAGCACGGCTGCCTCACAGTCCTTTCTAGAAGGCTTGAGGAAGAGGGTGAGAGCTGAATGCTTTCGGCAGACGCACATTATGGTAGGTGTCAGCCAACTCACCACACTGTTGCCAGCTGCCAGTTATTGCAAGCCTAAATTGTTTTGTTACCGCCAGGCACAGCATCGTGCTCGTGTAGAAGCGAAGCAGCACGCTCATGTTCTGCGTGACCCTCCCCCGCGTCGGTATTCACCTACGAACATTTTAACCTTATAGCGTGAAAGAGGTCATTTTGCGGAAATTCAGGCGTCAGCGTCGTTGGTTGTGAGCGAAAAATCATCATATTTGTGTGACCGAAAAAATTTAGCATCTTAGCGCGGACGAAAAAAATCGAGAAAGATGCAAGTAAAATAAATGATAAAAACTTCTGGGTCTGAGTGGAGATCAAATCGGGTGGTTTGCGTGCCCAGCAGGCGTTCCACCACACAGCTACGCTTCTGCTTGTGGATACAGTGAAAATTACTTCCTCTGCTTTGAAATGCAGTGAAAGTAACTTTGAACATTTACAAACACACGCGTCGTGTATACATGCTTCACAATACAACATGAAATGTTGCCGTAATAATTCGCGGTAGAAGCACACAGTGCCATCGTTCGTAAGAACATGAAAGTATTATAATGACCTAATGGTTTAAAGTCTGCTACAAAGGGCGCACACGCTAGTGCACCCATAAGATCACGTAGTGGCTGCGTTTGAAAAGATTTCACAGAGAAGTGTTTGAAGTGCGCACTAGGAACAGGATATTATTATCGTGTTCAACTCTTGAAGGCGAAGCTTAAGTCCCCCCTTCCCCTTTTATATATCGTATGGAGTTCCCGTTACCATGACAAACAAGCTCCAAAGTTCGAGACCGAGATTTACACAATGCACGCACAATGATTGCGCGCTTACTACTACTCTTTTCGCGCAGCGCGTGCTTCATGGAAACAACGAGAGTAACATCGAAAAGCAGTTGGGAGACCTGGTGTGGCTCCTTGGTGGAATACTTGCTTGTCATGCAGAATGCTGGGGTTTGATTCCTGCTAAAACCCTGACATTATTTTCTTTACATTCCTCGTGTGAATGAAGCCGAAGTCAGCTTTTTCTTAAAGCTCACTCGTTAAAATTACCCATGTGAGTTCTCGCCGTTCTTGGGTTGATATGAACAGTCAATCACCTGTTACATAAAATAGCATACCAGTAGCACATAGCCGCCCGCGGGTATGTGCCACTGCCTGGCGGAATGTTTTTTTGCAATGTATGTGACGGGATTGTGACACTATTCATGTCATGACAAACCATCTTACTTCCCACACTAATTCTGCTTTAACCCTAATTAAGGGGGTGATTGCGAGATCACCCAAGTGTAAGCGACTGAAAAGATAGATAGATAGATAGATAGATAGATAGATAGATAGATAGATAGATAGATAGATAGATAGATAGATAGATAGATAGATCTATACGTAGACAGATGCCAGAAGTGCTCGCAGTACGCCAAGAACTGCTTCGCATTTAAGTACTATGGTACCTGAGCTCTAACGAAACGTATGTACATTGGCGATGCAGACGGGAAAAAGCACATCCTTGCGGACGTTAGATAGTTCCTTTCTATCACGCCACGCAGCAGGAATACGACATTTCACAGACGTAGACGAAGAGCTAAAGCTGATGCTATTACACGAAAGTTCAAGCACGGCCACTAGTACAGCAAACATTTATCTACTGCTCTAAGGACACTTTTTACTTTTTACTTTGATGTTATACCGATTCCTGTGACGGAGGGATCAGTCATGCTTTCTTTATATACGTACTAATCTGAATTCTATCTTTAGAATTGGTAAGCACTGACGACACTCGCCTCCAACGCAGATTGCACTCGAAGCATGTTTGCCGTTCATGGCACTCTTTTCGCAGCAAAGCTTCCTTTGCTTCGTTTTTTTAACCCTGTTCTTTCGCGAATTCACACTGCATGCTTCAGTCGGAGCTTTGTTAAATCTACCACTGATAAGTTTTTCTAGGATCCCGATGGTGTAGTACTTTGAACACTCTAATTATGCGGCAGCAGGTGTTCATGGATATGCGGCACGGAACACTCGAAGGTTAACCATGGATACCAGGGAAAGCGGGGAACAGCGAGACAGATTGCGTCGACAACAAAATAAAAAAGAATTGTTATGCTCCGCTGCTCAAAGCAAGGCTCGAACACCCAAGCTAAACATTTCGACGTAATTAGCGTTAGCGACAGCAAACTGCATGCTGCCGCGTGAAGTTTAGTTTCGCGCGAATGCTGGCACTATTATAAGAACTCGAGAGGGAATGCGTCAGCGTGAAATTAAGGAATGTATTTTTATTTCGTTGATCAAGTTTTTGGTTCGTGATTTCCATTGCATGAGGTGGCAGAGTCGTCAAGAATGGTCCCCGCGCCCTGCTTGGCGATCGATAAGATGGACAGCACATAAAATAGATGGCGGAGAAAGTGACAGGATTGTGTTTTTTCCAGTACTTTTTCACAAATTATCGGCGTCAATTATTCGCATTTGCGTTTGAAACACCACTGCCCGACCACAGGCGAATAAGAGGAAGAGCCTAAAAGAGTAAAAGAAAAAAAGGGGGGGGGGGGGACATTTACTCACGTGATTGGGCTCGTTGTTCATCCTACATAAACAAATTCATCCAGTTTCTCTGACTCAATGGGGGAAAGGCTGAGTAAACAGTGAAACTGGAGGCGTCATATATTGACATTTCCTGGCTTGGCCTTCCTGTGTTAAAAGTTTCCTCACTAGGTGCCTACACGAAACCATTACATTCCTATTTGAAGGCTGCATATTTGAAAAACTTCCTTGAAGGAATTTTGATTTTTTTTCTCATTGGTCGGGTGAAGGCTGCAGATGTAGGTTTATCTTAACGCTCTTGCATTCTGATTATGAATGTCAGTTCTCACCATGCCTAAGTAGATATAAGCTGTCAGTCACCTGTGGAGTACGGCATACAGTGGCTTTTGTTATGCTCATAGATAGGCCACACGTGTCATAGCCACACCTGTTAAGTGGAAAACGGTTTAATGAATTCCGTGACAGGAGTTTAAATGTGAAGCATTTCTTAGCACCGCCCCGCCGTGGTGGTTTTGTGGCCAAGGTACATGGCTGCTGACCCGCGAGTTGCGGGATCGAATCGCGGCTGCGGCTGCTGCATTTCCGATGGAGGCGAAAATGCTGTAGGCCCGTGTACTTAGATTTGGGTGCGCGTTAAATAACCCCAGATGGTCAAAATTTCTGGAGACCTGCGCAACGGCGTCTCTCATAATCATACGGTGGTTTCGCGATGTTAAACCCCATATATCAATCTATGAATTTCTTAGCACCGGAGGCACGTTGGGCGTATCTATCTATCTATCTATCTATCTATCTATCTATCTATCTATCTATCTATCTATCTATCTATCTATCTATCTATCTATCTATCTATCTATCTATCTATCTATCTATCTATCTATCTATCTATCTATCTATCTATCTATCTATCTATCTATCTATCTATCTATCTATCTATCTATCTATCTATCTATCTATCTAAACTCTTCTAGCTTTCAAAATTTAAATTTCATTTCCTACTGCAGAGCAGCACACTTCTGGTTATTTTAAGGTGATTAATATCCCTGCTATTTCTTTCATGTTTCTTCCTTCCTTGCTTCATCCAGTCACATCCTTCATTTTGACAGGCAACCGAGTTCTGACGCCACTTGGCCGACGCTCTTAAAACCATGGCTGCTCCGGTAACGACTGAAATGAAGTGTACACTGTAAAATTCGTTTTTCTTTTCTTATGGCGGGGGGGGGGGGGGGGCAGTCCAGTTTCGTGCTATCCTTTCGTTCTTCGTCCCAGGCTAGGATGAAAGCAGCTGCCTGTCGGGGGAAACGATACGGCATCTGATGCTCCGGAAGCGGAAGTGGGATTAGGGGTCGCGACCTGTGGTTAGAGCAGAGAGCGATGCTCCAAGCTTCGTGAACTCTGCTACGGCAGTCCGGGCAACGCAGCGCGACAGTCATGGCCGCTAGTGTCTATTTTGGCCCAGCCGGTCAAGCGCCAATTTCTTGCCATTCGCGTCGTCGCCGGCTAAATTCGACCAGAGTGAGAGCTATGGCCATGTCCCCCCTTGCTTCGCATTTCCCGCTTTCCTTTTTGTCGTTTCCCATGCAACGCGGCCGTTTGGCCAGTGTGGCTTCATCGAATGGCGAAGTAAAGTAAAATGGTTGTCGGCACGTGTATTCACAAATAGTTCTTAAAATAAAGATTTGCGTAAGAGAATCTTTCAGCCAATGACAGTTCAGAACATATGATTAGTGAAGCCGCATGACCAATAAGATAACGTACTTATGAAAGAGAAGTTTCCTTGCATATGATGCCTGGGTTTTTAGTAAGATTTGCTAGCACAATTCTTGGTGATGCATAAAAGTAAGAAAATACACATTTTGTCCGGTGTCTTCTTGGTTTCTTGTCACCCGACTATCCTGGGCTGGTTAGCTTTCGTGCTTTTCCTGCTCGGCCATTTCTTCTTTCTTGTACTGGTGTACCGATGAACTGGGTTCTGAACCTCCCAAACGAACGTCAGGAATCTCCTTAGACGACGCACAAACGACAAAGACCGTTTCGTCGCCTTCCATCAAATCTGAGATAAACCTCGCGTTTATATCACTCACTCCAACATATGCAGTGCATGGCGTAATTTCGGCTTTAAGCAAAAATCATGATCTTCTACATTGCTTTCCTTCACTCGCTTGCGGCCTTCACGACGGTTGAAACACTAGGTATCGCTAGTCTCGTGCGCCTTTATAATCATAATGACCCCTCTCCACTTAAGTTACGGTAGGAAGCCGTACAGCACCATCGTTGAAGACAGTAGTAAGGAGATGCCGAACAAAAGAAATGAGTAGCCAAAGTCAAATTTAGAGCCAGATCATGATATCGTCGTACGTTTTGCGATAAACATATTAATAAAGTAATTACTGACTATAGCAGAGAATTTTCAGCCTATACAACTACGAGGACACCTCGCCGACTCCGCGGCACCCATCGTGCTTGTAAGACACTTTATGCATCCCCCCTACCTTCGATTTTTTATGACTATCCAAGTTCACTACTCGGAACTTCTCAAAGTTAGTTATGCGCTCACTTTTCTTAATGCACTATGAACGACTCATGGTTCCGTCTTTACAGCTGTTCATAACGCTCGGCTATGCTGTATATAAGGCCCCCTTTACTGTTCTCTGACTGGAGCGGGATCTAGAATTTCCTGATGAACATAAGTCCTCAAGAAGAGTAGGTTTTACAAGCGGACTGCATGGCTCCGGGAACGAGGAAAACCAGTCGCAGGAAACGACAATGATAGAAAAAAAGGATGCAGAACGAAAATGAACAGCCCTCGTATAAACAGCTTCCCTTCCTCTTCTTGTGTTAGATTAACTCTTTCTCCTCAAGCGTTCACCCACTGCCCCAACTTTCTCTTGCTATTTTTCTTTTTTTCTTTTTCGTCTTTCTTTTGCATTTGCTAGCTCTTTGCGAAATCGGTGTCTCACAATAGCGAGGGACGTATGCAGTTTAAGTTTCCAAGGCTCTATACCTTGACGGCTGCACACCGGAGCTGCCGGAGAGACGATTCAGGCTGCGGGAAAGAAATGCGAGTAGTAAACTGACGTCGCTTATTTGTGGGTAATCCACAGAAGGCTGCGGGTCGGCGTAATACCCCCACACTACTATATGACTCGCAGTCGACGTGTTTTCTTTCGTCTCAGACCCTCGCTAGAAGGGCAGTGAGTCAGCGCGTTCGTGACTCACTCCACGTGCCTCGCTCCGGTTAAGAGGACAGTACGACCAACAAAGTTTATAGGTGAAGACGGGGCACGTGTCTTTACAAGTGAATATTTAAACCCCTGTTAAAGACTTTATGTAATGTTAAATTCATATACGCAAACCCCTACAACTTTGCTAGCCTCGGAACAAGTGTTTTTTCTTTTAGAAAAGCGTTGGTCTGATTTTCGATAAATGCAGAAGGCTAGGGGCATCTGCACTGTTTGATATCAGTCCACCAGGTTGCCTCAATTTCTGGAGCCTTCCTCTACGACGTGCCTCGTAATCATATCGCAGTTTTGGCAGGTAAAGTCTCTAATTATTATTACCGTTATTCGATTGCAGTGTAATGGTTTATACACTCTACAGGAGAAAATTCTAGGCTGTCCAGTATTCAGGTGTAAGGAGAACCATTTGCAGAATGGGAGTTTTTGGCCGCTGGCAGCGGCATGTTGTTTATGAGGCGGCGTGTTCAATAATATCACGCGCCAATCCCGCTGCTCACACTTACCCCTCCTGCGTATTACTCGGTTATCCGAAAACGCTATCGGTTTGCGGACAAGTTTTTTTGTCGTTAGTTTTTTTCCACAACAGTTTTATACACGAATTATAAATATAAACAGACAGGCAGACGACACACGTTACGCATGTCCTGATGAGCCAGCCAGTGCAGTCCTGCAGAGGACGCCTGGCTCGCTGTCGGCTAATCCGATGTTGGAGCCGGGAGGGCATGCCTCTCTGCTCTCTCACAGGCCCTCCGGAGTGCCTTGCACTGGTCTTCCAGTTTGAAACTTGTGGTGGCCTTCTACCAGTCCTCTGTGTTGTTGAAGTGCTGTAAATATATAACTGCCAAAATATTTCTCCGAGGTTGAGGTTGGAAATGTTCGCCACGTGAGGTATCCGCGCATATGAGGTAGCATCAACGTTTCTTTTTTCAGGGCGTTTAAACTTACCTAATGGCCGTATAGAAACACATTTTCGATAAGTGGTGGGGCACTGAACGAATATTCAACAAAATTGCTTCATTGACGATTTATTGAACAAGATGCGTACTATGTTTAATGTGGAACAAAAAAAAAGGCCTGTCTTACTCCACTCTCATTATTTTTTCGTTGGAATGGCATTTTTTTTACAGACACGTACTTTTCTATCGTATATTTTACCATATGACCGACCGACCGACTCAGTGACCCACTGACTGACTGACTGACTGACTGACTGACTGACTGACTGACTGACTGACTGACTGACTGACTGACTGACTGACTGACTGACTGACAGACTGACTAACTGACTGACTGACTGACTGACTGACTGACTGACTGACCGACTGACTGACTGACTGGCTGACTTACTGACTGACTGACTGACTGGCTGACTCAAACTGACTGACTCAAATGTCTATTGCGCATTAGTTTATGACATATTAGTATACGGCATAATACGACATATAATGACTGACTGACTGACTCAAACTGACTGACTCAAATGTCTATTGTGCATTAGTTTACGACCTATTAGTATACGACATATACTAACTGATTGACCGACTGACTGACTGACTGACTTACTGACTGACTGACTGAAACTGACTGACTCAAACTGACTGACTCAAATGTCTATTGTGCAATAGTTTACGACATATTAGTATACGACATATACTGACTGACTGACCGACTGACTGACTGACTGACTGAAGCTGACTGACTCAAATGTCTATTGTGCATTAGTTTACGACCTGTTAGTATACGACATATACTGACTGACTGACTGACTGACTGACTGACTGACTGACTGACTGACTGACTGACTGACTGACTGACTGACTGATTGACTGACTCAAACTGACTGACTCAAATGTCTATTGCGCATTGGTTTACGACATATTAGTATACGACATCCTGACTGTCTGACTGACTGACTGACTGACTGACTGACTCAAATGTCTATTGAGCATTAGTTTACTACATATTAGTATACGACATATACTAACTGACTGACTGACTGACTGACTGACTGACTGACTGACTGACTGACTGACTGACTGACTGACTGACTGACCGACCGACCGACCGAATGACTGGCTGACTGACTGACTGACTGACCGAATGACTGGCTGACTGACTGGCTGACTGACGGACTGACTGACTGATTAATTGATTGATTGATTGACTGACTGATTGATTTATTGATGCTAAACTAAGAGTGTTCGCAAGTATATAGCGTAAACTAATGCGCAATAGACATTTGAGTCATCATAGCTTCTCTAATGCCTTGAACTTTTCACTAAACTGAGTCAGAGGTCTTACCTTAGAACTACAGGGTGTGGATGAAAAAAATTACTAATGGAGAAAATAATACCTCAAAAATCCCATTGCCTTGACACGAGTTTAGCTTAGGAACTTCATGAGGCAATATCCTCCAGGTGACGTACTAAATTCAGTTTCTTTTATCAAACCGGTGTGTATTAAAACGTCTCAGAGTCGTAAAATGTGACAAAACTTTCGCAGAACAAGCTTAAGAAATTACGCAGTCGTGATTTGTGTCAATGAATGCGGCAGAGGATCCTTAGATTCCACAAGCACTAACCAAGTTCTAGGCACGCAGAGGGATTGTGCCTTAATCAGTGCACCCAGGCATATCAGCTAACCTCGCAGGCGTAAGGCGAAAGCACCACCCGAAATTAAATGCCGGCGAGGAAAAGTGAAGGGAAAAAAAAGAGAGAGAACGTTAACCGTTAGCGAGCATGTACGAGCCACGCTGCAGCACCCCGTCTCACGTGAAGTGAATCTTCATTAATCACTAGGTGAACAAGCCCGAGTCGCGAGGCCACAGGCGCTTAGGCAAATGGTTCGGATTACTAACCGCACCCGTTATTTTCTCGAAAGGCCGGGTTGCGACAACGGAGAACAAGTAGGCTTAATGGGTGGTGATGGAGAATGCGGGTAGCTGTGACGAGCAGCGATCGCAATCTGTGAAAGCACACGGCCTTCGCGGCCAATCCCGACGAAAAGCAAGGACGAAAACATCGAGTTGGCTGCAGATTGCTTCATTTTCGTCACATACTGCCTACAGTCACTGCACTGCTCTGGTTTTGGAAAGTAAGGGGCGTGTAATTCATGTACTTTCCCCGGACATCTTATTCGCACGTACGTCCTTATTCGCATCCGCTTTGCGCTCACACGTATATAAGTGGATGAATGGCAGCCGCCTCATTACAACCATCAGCTACGTTACGGCGATGAAAAGCTTGTTCATTCCCAGCTGAGTGATGGTTGATGCCGGAAAGGCAAAAACGACTTATGCGACACGTCCTACTTTCTTTTTTAACCAGGGTCTCCTCTTGGTTCACTAAAAGCAGTGTAGCGTCGTGGCCGCAATGGCAGTGTAAAGTCGAGACCGCAATGACTCATGTCATTGCGTTCATTCCCGATACTGTAGTCGCGCTCCACTCATGCAATACAATAGGTGTGAGCCGATGGGACGACACTGCAGGCGCCCTCTGTAAGCGGCACCGGCTTGTTCTTTCACAAACTACGATTCTTCCCCAAGGGCCCATAAGGACATGCAACTTCGCTTCCGTTGATCGCTTGGCGCTCTCGCTTGATAAGCACCCCGTAGTGTTCTTCGGGCTGCCCCCGCAACTCTCGCCGTTATGCACATTAAGCAAACGTTTCCAGAAGAGACTGCAGTGCCACAGCACAACCTAGTCAATGTAGTAAGTAAAATGGGGTGGGAGAGATAAACACGTGCCGTTTTTGGAGCGCTAGACTGTAGCATCTGAGATTAGCAAATGTCTAGTTGTGCGTGTGACAGGAAGTACTTGCGACCAAAATCAGATTACAAGTGTGCAATCTTGCATCTCATTTTTCTACTTCTCTCTGTTTGTTCCTTTGTCATTCTATCTCTTTTTTTCTTTTTCTTGCTCTTTCAGTAGTTCTCTCTCCTTGCTTCCTCTCTCTTTCTATATTTCCTTTTATTGCTTCCTCTTTCTTTCTTGCTCTCTTTATTTCTCTTTCTGACCAAGATTTTTTTCTTCTTATATTTTTGTCTTTTCCCCTTTATTTCTCTACATTTCCTGTTTCTTGTTTCACCCCACAAGGGCAATCTAGTGGCTAAGGTACTTGGCTGCTGACGCGCAGGTCGGCGGATCGAATCTCGGCTGCGGCGCCTGCATTTTCGATGGAGACGGAAATGCTGCAGGCCCGTGTGTTCAGATTTGGGTGCACGTTAAGAACCCCAGGAGGTCGAAATTCACGGAGCCCTCCACTAAGGCGTCTCTCATAATCATATGGTGGTTATTACACACGCCACCAATGACGTCAATATTGACCCCATTCCTGCCACCAGTCTTCGCTGATGCGATTTTGTATCATGTTGTCACGCGCATCCAAACACCAGCACCACGCAAACACACACACACACACACACACACACACACACACACACACACACACACACACACACACACACACACACACACACACACACACACACACACACACACACACACACACACACACACACACACACACACACAGCGGTAAATTAAAAAAATATGTCCACTGCATGTACTAATCGCGAGAGATACCCTCCTAATGCACGTTCGCACGAACTTCTGTGAGGATGCTTAATTAGAATGCGACGCCGAGGACGCTCAAAAAAGGGTGTCGTCCAAGGTTAAAGCGGGTTGCATCCAAGGAGGTTTTTCCTAAGCATCCTTGGTTGCATCTTGTCACTGGGAGGTGCACACCATACGGCGGTGGCATTCACCGTTGCCACCAGTAAAGCCGTTTCAGAAGCTGCCAACGAGCACGAGCAGCAGAAGCGTCGGCAGCGCTGAAGAACATCGATAAGAAGGCTCTCAAATTTTATGCTCTTTTAACGACACTTGTACGTGTGGACGACAGGGCGCACGACACGTGCTCTGAAGCTTACGAGAGGCTTAAGAAAGAGAGAGGGAGAGGGAGGGTAATAATTGTTGAGACGCGTGATCGTTTACCAGGTGAAATCCCCTGGTCATAACAGCGGTGGGTAGAGATGCTATATAGAACACCGTGAATAGGGCCGATGGTGGCGAGAAAACGAGACAGGAAGAAGGTGATGAGCGACGCGGAAAACGATGACGACAACGAGATCGTCCTTTTCAGAAGCCCTGTCTCCGCTTTACTGCACTCTTTTAGGTATATCTTGCTCTTTTTTCCTGCTTATTTCGCTTAGATGTTCCACGATCTCAATAAATAAAATTGGGCATCTTGTGTGCAGAGATCGCCTTAGGGTCCTCTCCACTATACAGCCGCGTTCTGTGGTCTTTGATCTCTTTCTATTATGGCGGTGCAAAGTGGCTGTCCCTACACCCTTCCCTTACTTACATTGCGTTCTTTTGAAAGTTGCGTATGATAATGTTAGGCAGAAGAGGCAACACGGCAGATGATGCGATGTTATCACATGAATGGGCTCGTCCGTTTACGCGGCGTTTTCAAATACTCACAACGCATTCAATGAACAAATAACGAAACTTCAATTTCGGGCCATCTTTCGTGACTGCCACCTTTCGTCGTTATACGCATATTTCGTAGCTGTCATCATTTTCGTAAAATCATTCGAGGCATACCGGTCGTTGTTATTTACATTGTCAACAGCGAAGCTTTTAAAGCACGGCACGAAAACGGTTGTTCCTTGCAAGAAACCTCGTCGCGCCGCTGTCGAACAACCACCACCAGGCTTCACCTCGCTTCGCTACCACGCCAACTAGTGTGACGTCTTGCCAAGCCACGCATGCGTCATAGCAACCGATTTGGAAGAGCCGCGTCGAAGCTACCGAAATGGCTAAGTATAACCGCGCCAAGTTCAAGCGGAAGAGTTGCTCAACAGCCGTTTACATAACTAAATACGTCATAAATGAACCTGCTGAGCATGTGCATGTACTCGGGATCGATATAGAAGAACCGCGCTTAGCCGTACCGAAGCAATTTTTAGACACGGCTCATCTGAAGAAGAACCGCACACACCCGAAGAAAATGCCACCAATCGCTAGGCTCGACGTGCTGCACAGCAAAAACGAGAGCAGCGGCGGTGATCTGACTAAGTCTACTTGTACAAGAAAGTGGCTGCCATGAAGAGGAAGAGGTGATCGATCCAAGACCCATAAAATCTTGAAAAATAGCTTTGCTTAAACCAAGTTTGAAATCTATTCTTAGCCAAGCGACCTAGCATTAGCAGGTGAAGTTGGTTTTGGGACGTTAAACCCCACAAATGAATGAATGAATTAGCAGGTGAAGTCTTTTACTTTGACCGACCAGCTTCACAGTTATCCGGTCTTGTGCGGCCGAGTACAAGGTTTATTTTTTAGTGTTTCTCATTATACATTTATTGTATACACTAAATATGATATAAAAGATTTCTTATCTGAACGATGTTTCATGTATAATATGAATCTCTTGCCTTCCCATCTTTCAGCTCTCGTTCCCAGGGTAAACAAGAAAGCTGGGCGATACCTGCAGGGTGAGTCGATCTCCCCACTTCTTCCCCGTGACTTCTGTTTTCTACAAGCAAAGCATCCGTAAGCACAAAAGAACGCTTTCACCAATTTAAATGAACGAGGCTCGCGCCACTTACTTTTGCACCAAAGATTCCCATTGCTCTCTTCGACACAGTGAGATGTGAAATCTACTGTTGGCACTGTTCTCTAACCAGAGAGTGCTATGAAGCTTACATTTGTGGCCCAGTATCGCTG
This sequence comes from Rhipicephalus microplus, assembly GCF_043290135.1. Classification (NCBI taxonomy): domain Eukaryota; kingdom Metazoa; phylum Arthropoda; class Arachnida; order Ixodida; family Ixodidae; genus Rhipicephalus; species Rhipicephalus microplus. The sequence goes on along the minus strand of NC_134701.1, from coordinate 244,577,288 downwards.
ATATTTGCCACTGCGAGCCCGAAAAAAAACCTATGAAAAGACTTCAATGGTGGCACGCACTTACACTTAAATGTTGACCTTATGCGCAACACTTTCATATCACGGACCCTGTTGCCTCGTGACCAGCCCTAACGGCGCTTATTTATTGCGTCCTGCCATCACCCGATTTCACAATTTTGCTATTTCTCAGGGGCGTAGGCAGCAGAATTTTTTAGGGGTGGGGGTGGGGGTGGGGAGGTACTTTTTTATTTTTTTAAAAGGATCATTTCTCGCTCTGTGTTACTGTAAAAAAATCTCAAGGGAAGGGGCGCGAACCTGCTGTTCCGCTTCCTGGTTACGCAGCTGATACTTCGTCTCGCTAAATTGTGCACCGTGGTGCTACCATCGCGTATGAAAAGTGAGAGTTCATTTGCACCTAAACAGCCCTGCATCACGTGAACGGAGCAGTTTCGTCACGTGCGACGTTGTTATAAGAGAGGCGCGTCAGTGAAGACCCTGGCTCTCGCCAGTAGATTTGCTGGTAATATATTCAAATCCATGCAGTGACACAGTGTATGTAGGTACCACTAGCCCTGTCAAACTAGCGATACTGATGTGACGCCAAAGAAAAATGTGCCTTCCGTTGAAATCGTATGGTGGTGGTAAAAATGGCGTCACACGTGACTTTCCTGCCCAGATCACATGACCCGACCAGTACGTGCAAATGAAAAGGCTTTCGTGTGTAAAGCTGCAGTACGCGATTGCTACAGTTGAGTATACGAATGCCAAAGGCCGACCTTGTGACATTTCTGTAAAGGCTGAACGGCAACACCTTACGCACAGGAAGATATAAAGTCGGACTGCTTGTACTTCACAAGATCTGAGTCATCGACGAGTCACGTGAGCGGTGGTATCCATTGTAGTGTGTTACGTATTTCTGAAAGAAAGCACCAAGTCCTCGTTTCGCAGACTCCATAAGCAATTCATTTGTAAGGCAGCGCTCGCACAACATGTAGCATCTTGAAAAAAGAGCTTTGCTCGTGGAAGACGACTTGCAGAGGAATAGATCCGCTTTCAAAGGCTCGCTGCTCACGCACCAGGAAGAGACATCATACATGGCACTGTGCAAAAATAGGAAACAAGGGAAAACGTAATGGATAAACAGCGATCGTTCAAACAAGCAATGGGGTGCTTCCCCTGAGGCATCTCATTGTAGAAACATGGCAACGTAACTGCCTTACTAAAAATAAATTAAAAATAAAATAAAAAATAAGACGAACACACCATGCGTCTCCAACCCTCTCTCGAGAACCTGGCCCTCAGGGCCAAAAGGTGAAGCGTGGTACGAAAGTCGAGATTTTGGCTTATTTTTGTGCTCCAGGAACGCACCGAGAAAGCGGATAGGCCGTTTAAGAAGGCAATATACAAATTGAGGTGCATAGCACAGGAACGAAGAATTTGCGAGAGTCGAAGACAGTGGCATCAGTGAGGAGGCAGAGAGCAAAAGCGAAAGGTGATGACGGAGCCAATACGCGTACTAGAAGTGCGGTGAGGCTGGCGGATCTCGCGGCGCATGTAATTTGGGATGGAAACGCATTTTTGCTGCATGCAGGCTATCCGGACCCTGCCTTTCGTATAGCGGTCGAAGGGAGGTCCGACCAGCGGTGGCCCGGACTTGGCGGGACTCAGGCTAGCGGGCCGTTTTTTTTTATGGGGGGGGGGGGGGGGGGCTGTTCGGCTGTGGCCACCGTAATCTGCGTGAGGGCCTCGCGCCACTGCGCCCCTGATAGATGGCGCGGGTGACGAGCGATCTCCTATGCAGGGCACGCGTGGTGACAAGCTGCGAATACAGTGCGCGGGCCGGTGTGGGGGCTATACGAACAGCTGCTTACTCTATGGAGGCCGTCTAAATCCGATAGAGGATTCCAAGGAAGGTGAAAATGAAGTGCGGATTTGTCCAATATTGGCTGTTATTTCAGGTCACCACCGACGAATCTTCGCGTAAGGTGTCAAGTGCACTATTTTTTACCGGAAATTTGATTTTATTATTTGCGTGCTATCTTCGAATTGATGCAAGAGCTATGTGCGATTGGTACGCCTCCGGTTCTTTCTAAATAACGCCACAGTTCCTAGAACAAGACAATGTCCAGGACAAGATGGAAGCTTGATGAAATGTTGGGAAGGCGTCGAACAAGAAGTGTCACTTGGGCCAAGTTTTCTAACATTTGACTTGTTTTCGGCGAGATGGAATCAGCCTTATTTAGTCACTGCCACGTGCGCTTCAGCATTTGCGAGGTGCTTCTGTGCGTTTGTGATAATTTAGTTCATTTCCACGTCTACAAAACACTTGACTGACCCTCTTACTTGATGAAAGTCTTACCATCGGTTACAATAAATGCAAGCTCCACCTACAGCCATCTGTTGCCTCAACCGAAAGGAATTATCATAAATGAAATTTCACCATTTTCATGACGTCAAGCACCTACTGGATATTTAGGCTAGGTAATTTTCCTATACAGACACATGCCAGTCTAGCTGATTTTTGCTTGAAAACTTCAACGTCCTGCCAAATTTCAGCCACGATTCTGACACCTCTTCTCAGCCAAACGTTACCTTTTAGATAAGGTCGACAAACTCTTATTTTTTGTACGAGTGCTATTTTAATTAGCGGCTTGGACAGTACCCCTGAAATATACGATCCTCCTGCGCAGTTGAATGGGAGGAATGCCGCAGGTCTTGGGCCGCATTTGTATTTGTTATTGGGTTGTTACTCATTATATAATCGTACACAGTCTGTGAATGGCCCGCCCCAATAGCCGACGCGCGGCAGCCGATTGCCTCCACGACTGAAGTAATAGTCCTACTCATGCCCGCAGTAAAGTTCTCCGAAGGTGGGGTCATAAGCCATCCGGCTCAGGACTTCAGTCTGGAGAGTGCACCAATTGTTGCGAGCTTGTGTGCATGCGCCTTTGAGGAGGATATGCCGCGGACATTTGCAGTTTTGTCGGACTACAGTGTGTTTGTAGTCAATTTGAACGTGTCGTTCATATCGTCTCCCACTATGAACTTTGTACTCGGTACTATCTACCAGAAGGGTGTGATGTTACGACTGTTGCACAAAAATAGCTTGGAGGAACGATGCCTTTAAACTCTAGTAAACAGTAGAAACAAAATTACTTAAACACACAGCGTGTCCGTCATTGCAGCGTAGTGGTTGCGGTGCTCGGGTGCTTAGCCGAAGGTCGTGGGTTCAATGCCGGCCACTGTGGCCGCGTTTTGACTGAGGCCTGTGTACTGTGCGACGTCAGTGTGCACGTTGAAGATCCCCACGTGGTCAAAAATCTCCTGAGCCTTCCACTGCGGCGTCCTCCATACTCCTATTGTGGTTTTGGGACATAAAACCCGAACATTTATTGTCATAAGTACAGAACGTGTGTGTGTGCCAAGAGTCTATATAACCCGTGTTCTTCAGCATAGCTGTACGATACCTTATAACCGCTGAAATACCACGGCGGGTAACATAGCAAAAGAAAGAAATATATATTTAGTGGCGAAACGCAGAAGTCCACTGCTAAGCCATGGACGCTCTACAGGTGGCGCTGTGTGTGTCTAGCTTTCCTTTCGGGCATGCCGGCTGTCACTTCGTGTCGAGGGCGATGCGGAGGGTTCGTTTTCACGGCCCGTCTATACGTCCGTCCGCTCCTCCCTTGGGTCTTCTTCCGCTTCGAGCTCTTCACTCAGCTCAGCTCAAGGCAAGATTTATCGGCATACTTTGTGGCTGTATCCTTCCTTTGTTTTGCGTGTGCCTGTGAAGGGAGAAGGGGAGGTTCGCCATCAGTTTGTCTTGGTGGCGGCTTTCTGTAGAGGCTGAACGGACGACGCCTGACAGCGCAAAGAAAGAGGATCAAAGGAAATTCCCGCAGGTCACATTGTAACTGCTCATAATAACGACTGTCTCCTGAGAGACAGCAAGCTGACGTGGTTAGGGGTATGGGAGGGGTAGGGGTGACAGGGAAGGGGACAGACTGGCGATATAGTAGGTCACTTGCTTTGCGTTTGCTCGACTTCTGCGGGTACAGTTGACAAGAACACACTAAACAATTCAATCGTAGTTTTGCAATGTAGGGAAGTACCGACTGCTCCATAAATCCATGATTTTGCGAAATCTTCAAGTATAACCAATGTGCCAAAAGTGATCATTTTGCGAAATAGTCAGGTACGCACTATGCGTTTGTGAAGCCATCAGCGCACCCACATAGCAGCAGATTTTTTGGTGTTGTATCTGATGATGATAACGGTCAATTATGGCTGAGACCATTGTGGAGGGTGGCCAGCTTTAAATAACTCCCTCATTAAGTACTTCGCATGGCGTAACGCTCGGTGTGGTTCTCCACTTCTGCTACGCAACTGCATCCGTCATTGTGACTGCTTGACCTGCGAAGGGTCTTTTCTCAAATAACTTTCAAGCCCTGCCGTAGAATGCTTGCCTCCCACGCTGTGTGCCTGGTTTCGATGCTGGCTGTAACTCTGGATAGTATTTCTCATTGTGTTGACGTCACAGGAACCTTAACTGACGTCATCGGCATTTCTTGTCATAGGTTAAAAGAGTTGTTGAAACTCATCCAGAGGATCGAGGTTTAATGAAGGAAGTGTTCCATTTATGCGTCTGAAGTTGCAGCATCATTATGCTTTTATTGTCAAGGGGTCGTGACGTGGCTGAAGGCTTCTAGAAGAATGAATGTTCAGATCAAACTGCTTATTTGGGTGAACCTGTGCCCAATAAACAAAAACGTTGGGTTACAGTAGCACACTTGCACTGGTAACGGTGAATGGAGCGTCGGCCGTCGATCAACTGACAAGCGGCGAAGCGTGACGGCATTTTTGCACTCACCATCGAACATTATAGCGTTATCGCTAGCGGCGACGTAGGTTCCAGAATAATCTGAAATGCTCACGAAGTGGGCGTAATCTCAACAAAATGATCTACTGCAGTCCTGAAGCTTCCCGAACACTTTATACGCGTGGTTAGCGCTGAGAATCGCGTGACAGCGTAACGCGGTGATAAGAAAGCTTGAGCAAGGAACGTGGCAATAACTAATTATTTCTTGCTTTTTATCTCCGGTTTTATCTCTGGTTTTATCTCCCGTATTTTTCTTTCCCGTTGTTTTTTGTTTCCTTCCGGAAACCGAATGTAAATCAAGAAACCGGTAGTGGAAATATAAAAAAGAAGAAGAAGCCATTTAAATACAAACATCAAATGAATGCAAGACTGGGAGTCAACTTTATATATCTTAGCGGCAATAGCATCGCCGATGTTGTTAGGAGCTACTTGAGTTTTTTTAATTTATTTATTAATACTGTCAACCCTCGCTTGAGGGTCATAACAGGGAGTAAGAACAATATTAAGTACAAAAAGAAAAGCAAAACAACTGGCACTCAAATAGCACTGCACACAATAAACCAAAATTGGCAGTAGTTCAATTCAACCATGACCAAAATAAGCATCGAATTCTCGGTCAAAAGAATGCACATCGGTACTATTAACAACATGATGGGGTAAATGATTCCATTGTTCTATAGCATCCAGACAAAATGACAACCGAAAGATGCCAGTGTGAGCGTTGAAAGGTTTAATGGGAGCATCATGATTCAGTCTGGCGCTACGTTGTCCGGGAAGGCGTATGTACTCGTCTTTAGGTATTTTTAGTATCCCTTGCATTATACGATATAACGTTTTAAGTTCTTGTTTTTGTTTTCGAATTTCTAGTGGTTCTAAATTGCATGAATTGAGCATGTCAGTTACTGAATCCCGCCTTCTATATCTAGAGCACACAAACCGTACTGCACGCCTCTGAATAAGTACCAACTTGGTAACTAAGTGTTTTTGGTAAGGGCTCCAAACCATGGAGGGTTACTTCTTTTGCTCATTGTTGATATTTATCTTGGTCAAGACACTACACCGCACATCGTACCCATTTACAGAATGTTGGTGGAAGTGGCAATGAAGGACATTTAGTCCGCAATAAACATCGCCTTTTGTACCTAACAGTGATTTGTCTTCTGCTGGCAACACTTCGCCTGCTCCTCGGTAGGATGAAATCGACATACACCGAATCTGTAAAGCTCGCGCTTTTCTATCTCTCCATCTTTTCATCTCTCAATCTCCTTCCCCCGAGTAGGATAGCAAACCGGGCGCGCGTCTGGTTGACCTTATTGCCTTTTCTACCCCTTCTTCTTTTCCTCTTCACCTCTTGTAACGTTGAAGCGATAATCTTGGCAATCTGTAACAGTGTCCCTTAGACAAGCACCAGTGTATCAACCACGATAATAGTGGTAAGAACTTCTTATCGTAAGGAAAAGCCTCACCCAATAATATGTAATCAACATTGCTACAAATCTGTAATGCTAACGCTACTAATATTTCAGAGGTCTGGTGATATCTAACAAAATGCACAGCTATACCGTCCCGGGCCGAAGGATTGGCCATGGTCTACAGAACGGCATTCGAGAATCGCGAGCATCATTTGAGAACGAGGCTCGTTGAGCGCAGGCGGGCACTAGTTCTCCTGGCGTACGGGTGCGTGTAAAAGTTTCGGGATTGCAGTGAAATAAAAAAAAAATGTAGCAATACCGATGGCGTACGGCACTAAACGAGCAATAAAAGGCCTCGTAAAGAAAGGGAATCGGCGAGAATCGAAGCAAAACAGGAAACTGATGCCTTTCATCCCCCCTTTCTTCCTTCACGCTCAGTCCCGTGAATTATGGTCTCGGGGGAGTCTTGGTTCGCCCTTACACCGCCTTGTTTCGGGATCCGAAAATTGTTTCGTTGAAACCCGTACAAGTGCCGACATGCAGTCCAACTGGTGCGTTACTCTAAGATTTGTGTGCAATGGGAAACACATAAACGAGGGGCTCTTTCTTTTTTTTTTCTATTGTAGTCTGCTAAATGCAGTGGATACGCTTCTTTTTCTAATTCTTTCGCGCCTTTGAACCTATTGGCAATATTATTTAGAGCCAAACGGTTCTACCCAGAAGCTGTATTGCACGTGGATTCACGTACGCAGAAATACGCAGGCAACACATACGCACAGTTGCTTCGAGTGGCCCTTTATACTACAGCAACGCTTACGAGGATAAACCGACTTACTGATATTCGTCAACTCCTCTATCGACTTCCTCGAAAGCACCACAGCCCTCCCCAAAGCCCCTGCAACACACCGACAAGCTGTATCCTCTAAACGGGACAACTTTAAAGAGTACTTCCGTAAAACACCACGTGACGCAAGAAGACAGCAAATCACGTCATTTGGGTCTGACATAACCAAGTGGGAACGTAATCTCTTGGAGCATTAGGACCAGTGCTATCGGGAAACGAGTGGTTTACTTCTTTGGTCATCCACTTCTTCGACATGCGTAGCTTTTCTGGGCGTCTGATCTACGAGCTCTTCGTGTTGTGTAGACTGAAATGAAGACCGCTCCCTACACCCAGTCCAATCCTGCGAAGACATTGGCGAGCACCGTATCACGTGCCGTGAGTGGGCCTGAATGAACTGGTGCATTGCACTCTTCTAGAACGAAATAGTATACGGTGAAAGTAAAAACGTTCTGTATTAATTGGTGTGGGGATACAGAAAAGAAGAGAGTGATGTTCAGTTATAGGAGATATACTGAGAAATGTACACACTGCAGTACGACAGCTGTATGGATATTTACGCATGTGAATTAAACCTCTACAAAAAACTGAATTCTCAATCAAAGAAGGATGGGCCGAAAGCCAACAATAGTCTATTGTGAAAACTGATCAATTGACGTAAGCAGTATACAAAAAAGAAGGAATAATATCTTAAGTGACGAAAAAAATGGTAAACCCTTAACCTTCGCCTTGAAGAGTTGAACGCGATAGCGGCATCGTGCAGTCATAACACGTTCCGCCGCCGCTAAGGACATACTTTCTATTGTATAATGTTATTCAAGAAGTTATAATTGCGGATTTTCTGCAATGTAATCAATAGAGCTAAAATTGGCTTTTGTCAATGAAGCTTTCGCATATGCTGCATTCAGTGTAATGGGTAGCATGCTTTAAAACAGGAGGAGTTACGCGCATGAAATATTTTTGAACTTGATATGCACCAACTACGTGGTCTCAAAAGAATACGCGCAGTGATGTGTGTGACTTATCTAAAGAGTGACTGCCTTTGAACCACGAAATTATTAGGATAATCACATGTTCTGATACCCGATCTCTTGCACCACGCGATATTACTGCGATATTATTTGTTGTTGTGAAATGTGTGTACAAAATGAGTGCCTTTGTAAAGCATGCAAGTTATTTTTATTGCATTCCCAAGCAGAGGAAGTTGTTTTCATAGTATTTTCAAGGAGACGCGCGGCTGTTTGGTAGAACATTCATTTGCCACGCAAACGACCTGGTTTTGGCCCTCACGCGGACCCGAAATTATTATTAGTTATCTTATTTTCACTTTTCTCAATTTGTCGGTCACCGATAAGATGATGATTTTTCGCTCTCATACAAAGACACCGACGCCGACACTCATGCTGACGCCAGAATGTCTGAAAAACGAGCTCTTTAACGCTATCGCATTAATGGACAGTGAGTGAACCACACACGTGTCCACTGAAGCCTGAAAACCATTTCCCCTGTGTTTTGGAGCCTTGAACTTCGGTTATTTAGCGCCTCTGCATATGTGCAACGCCGTCCACCTTCGAAGTGACTGACCGATTCGGACAGGGATACCGATTGAGAAGAACGACTGAGGTTGCTAGACTTCTAGATTCAGGGAAGAACACCATTACAAAACGGGCTAGCTGACTTCATATTGCTTATTCTCTTTCTGATTCGGCTCACAATAATAAGTGCTATGTTTATTTCTAATTCACATTCAAAGACAAATGGTTTTTTTAAGAACATGATATTCAAGAATAAGGTTGGGTGTCGCATGGACAGATTGAAACACTGCCGAAATGTCATCCAGACAATGATTATCTATATATCATAAGAGCTCAGCTGGTTTACGGCGTCAGCTGAACCTAACGTGTATAGTTAGCCAGATTTCGCGACTACGACTCCATCTATCGCCGCTTGCTGATGGTGGCAACCTCAGTCTACGAGGAATTCATTAGTAACTTGCTTAGGACGGCAAAAAGAAAAAAAAAGCCACAGAAGGTTAGAGGCCAATGTGCGAAAATCAAATATCCGGGGAGGAAAAAATGATAGCCGGCAGCCGCAGAGGGAGACGAGGATTGATTTCGTACGTCGTTAGGCAGTACACCTACCTAGGCACAAAGGCGTATCTCCCACGAAAGCGCAACATTGGAGCTGCCGTTGTGTGCGCGCCTTCTTTTACAATCTCTTCGGCCAATGGCGTCACACAAGTGTTTGGATTTTGCTCTGACTTGAGGCGTAGCCTAATAATTAAGGCATGTGAGCGGAACAGGAACTGAACCACGCGTCCTGACATGTCATTTTCGATGACTGTGAGCTTTGTTAGGCGGTCGTTCGGAATACTACGAATTGATCTGAAATCATGAGCACTAATAGATTTATATTCATACCGGTAGCCATTTACATGGTCTTATATTTGCCTTTTCGTTCACGTAGAAGCGGTCAAAGCACACGCGTGGCGCCACCATAGGCCGGCAAGCTTACTCAGGAGTCGAAGATTCAGTCATACTCAAGTTTCTCATAGGAGTCGAAGATTCAGTCATACTCAAGTCATACTTGAGTATGACTAAGATTCAGTCATACTCAAGTTTAATGATGCGTTTTAGTCGGTGCGAGTCAAGGTGAGTGATGTTTTGGCGAGTTGGAGTGCAAGTATGTCGGTTTAGGTTTATTTTACGTGAGTCTGAGCGACCTCGTCTCTTACTATCGACGTATATGCTCCCATACTTTCACTTTCAGCCTTATAACTGCTTTCGATTATACTCAAGTTTGCTCACAGATACCTCGACGCACTCACGTTCATGTGCCACCTCCGTATTTATTGGTCAATGACGCGAATCGGGAGAAGTGCCATGACCTCACCCCGTAAACTTCTTCGCTGAAAGTTTTTGACGAACATATTTCATGTGGGTTGGATATTTCGTAAAACTGTCCTCTCTTGGTTACTGATAACTCGTATTTGAAAGTATAAGATAAAAAAAGTGCCGCCATATCCACGAAGTGAATGATGATGAGTGGGCGAAGCTCGGAAGGTAAACCTAGTAAACCATGAGTCCTCCGTACAATTTGCCCACTCGATTTTATTACAACGCTCCCCCTAGCATACGTCGCCACACTAAATTGAACGATTGCCTTCCACCAATGACACGCGCCATATGTGACACCATTCCTATTTTATGCCATCTCGCATCTATTATCATAAACTACAAGCACCACCGTCTAGTTTATAACATCTTGCATGTTTTCATCATCAGCTACAAGTACCGCCATCTAGTGAACATTGCAAGAACTAAACGAGAGGTGGCTACATACAGGGGACGCATAGCACAAGCCTTAAGGAGCTTCGCGCCGAAAAGGGGAATTGTATAGAGCACTGAACATGTGAGATATCGGCCCAAAAGAGCATTCACACTAAGATAAAAAAGTAGTTTTACGCTCACGGACACTAGAGCCGACTCACTCAGGCTCACCAGATTCAAGTGAAGTCGTCTGAGCGAGTCCGGGTAAGTAATATTTTGGTGAGCTCGAGTGCGAATCAGTCCGGTCAAGAAAAAGTTTAGTGAGTCTGAGTCCGAGTGAGTCCGGTTGAAGCAAGTTTTGAGTCCAAGTAAGTCTTCGAAAGCTGATAAAAAATGTTTGAGTGAGTCTGAGTGAGCTTAAGCTTTTTTGCCCGCATACGGGTGTCATGCTTGCAGCTGCTCACGCCTGCCCACCAACTCTCTTTAAACATTAGAAAGACCAACAAAACGCTCTTCTTCTTCGTTAGACAAATACTGTCATAACGTTCCTACCTTCCATGGGCACAATCCTTCAGTGATGGTTCAGATTTTTCCATGACATTTGGCACTTCAACAAGTTTGACTACAGCTCCCAGAATTCCGACAAAAGCACAACTATCCCCTTTAGCTCTGAAGCTACTTTCTCTGCTTTTACGTTACGAGACATACAATAAAGACAACAATATACACATTCTGACGTGTCGTCAAGCGTGGACAGGTATACTAAATCATTATTTTTCTGCAAAAAATCCCCACCGGGATGATTAAGACGTCGCGCCGAAGAACATCTACTGTCATGAAACTCGCTTCTCTTCCAAGCAAGATTGCATCATCCCCGCGAAACAGAGCATGTTCAGTGAAACAACTAGTCCTATATATTACTGATTAGCTTCATTTCCCTTGTCGAACAAGGACATGAAGTCACGTCTGAGTGCTTTGAAATCATTGTGACATGTTGGGCAATAAGCATGATGCAGCTGCTCAATCTGCGCATGAAGATAGCGCCGGAAAAGCAAGAATAAATCCTGATAAGAGAAGAATATATCCGGATCACATTAAGACAGGCTGCGCCAAAAGTTTGTGTGTTTGTAAATGAGGCCATAAATTCTTATGGCTTCATTTGCAAGAAGATGTATATTGGTCATCGGAACACTACCTCATCGCATCGGGTCGAGGCTTGAACTTTTGCTAAACGTTCTCTGCACATCCGGTACACGAACACAAAGAGAATTTTGATATAATTCTTCAAATAATAATGTAACGCTCAAAGAAGGTTATGAGTAAATGTTCTCGGATATGGTTTAATTCAGGCACATGTGACGCGTGGGTAGTTACTGTCAGATACTCTAATTAGGTCATACTCGTATATGCTGCGTGGATAATTATAATCTAACGTCAAACCCTGTCTCGAATCAAGCCATATCTGCCCGTGTTTCTCTACACGTAGCCGTAAAGAAACGCTGATGCACACCGTCGCTGCGCCGGAACGCTATACTTCCACACAATCCTCCAGTTTCACTTCCACGGCTCATTCGATTCCATGCCGTACTGCTCTTGGCGGGACTTTGGGCTTCTGAGACGAGGTCGTTAGGGTGTCATTACAGGCACCGCCCTCTCGGCAGTCAGTGAATGCATTTTCGTTCTTCTGCTCATCGAATGATTTGGAGCCGAACTCGAGCGTCCCATACTCAGGTACACTCTCATGAGAACGTGCCTGTGTCAACGATGCGTGACCTATAGTGCACGAGCGGGGCTTTACGACCGAAACTATTCTATCTATTGATGTAAGCGCTCGTATATAAATGATGCGTACGCGTCGTAATTATACGTTGCGCTAGAAGACCTTTCCGCATATAGAAAGTCAGAGACACGGCGCGGCCGTAAGCTCTCCCAGGACACTGTGCTGACGACGAAAATGAACGCAGTGCGGCTCGGCCCCCAGTAGAGATTCTGTCGCAAGCTCTACCGTGTACCTTCAATGTCTGTCTGCAAACCATACCACACACCTTCATGGTTTCAAGCACTAAGGGTGCACTATAGGACAGTGCTCGAAACAGTGTTCTCTTGGTGCCTGAAAGAAGATGCGAGTGGGCATGTTGGTAGTTGAACATACGGCGCAGGTAGTAACGCACTACGACGCATGAACATCCTCTTCTTGTCGTCCTTTCATTCACCCGCAACGCTGGTCTTGCAGTTAACGGCTTCATCTTGACTTTGCTGTAGGCTTAACTAAGCTAGGCTTTCTAACGGCTGCTTTCTATAGGCTCACGTGGCTATATCTAGGCTTAAGTGACCATCTCTAGACTATAATTGGCGGGCAGGCTAAGGAAGACGGCCCAGTTTCTTAATTCCTTCAGCCTTTGTACCACCAGTATGAAGCTGCTACATTTTTTTCCGTCCATCCATCCATCTTTTCAGATGGTTGTGGCTTCATATTATTATTATAATTGAGAATCGGCCGACACTTTAATGTGCTTGACAAGAAGCCATCAGCCATGCTGTAAGAATGTTCTCGGCTTAGAAGTGAAGTCTACTTTTGTTCATTGCTTGAGTATTCCCTTCTTACATTGACTCCAGTTCCATTTTATCACTTCGACTATTTATCACTTCAAGCCTCTCCTTACTCCACACTTTAGTCTTTGAGTCTAGTTTGGATAGCTTATTATGAAACACGTCTATCTCAAACAGTAGTTAACATGTCTGTTTCTTTTAGGCCACTTGTGTGTGAACATTTAGAGAAGTTAGCCTCCTTTCTTTCTCTTTTTTTCGCTCTCTTTCCCTTTCTTTCCCCAAATGGGTCTTACTGGAGAATGTAGGCATTAGATCAAAGATAATATGAATGAACCGGTAGCGGACTTACGCGGCAGATGGCAGAACCTCATTGTACTTTTTGGTCAAGGAATAAAATAAAGACATAAAAGGAAACAGTCGAGGTAGAGCGAGAAGTGAGGAAGTGAGGCGGTTACGGACGCCAGCAAGAGACCGTAAAAAAACAAAAGCACGTCAAACAAAGCCACTAGAAGCAGTCTCAAAATGTTGGAAAGTGTTCTGACGCAAGAAAGAAATAAAAATTGAGGAAGCGGGGAAGCTTGAGCACGGTTGATGTCAATGTTATCACCGTTGAGTGCCTCCATCACCGGGCTTTCCCTCTTAGGCAAATTTAAAATTGCCGTTTGACTTTTCTGTTATATTCCTCAGATCCATTTTTGGGTGATTTGCACCACACCCCGCTGGATGGTTTTTAAATGCGATGAAACGTTTATCGACTCGCTCATAACCTCATCTCTTTCTCTCTTTTTTGCAGGCGCGCTTTGTACTTGTATTCGTTTTTAAGTTATATTTTTCTTTCCTGCGTAACCTTGGGTCTGAAGATATGCAGACAGGAAAATGTGACTCCAGCCCAGTAAAATAGATTTGAAGAAAAACAAATCCTAGAGAACTTCGCAGTCATGCGTGTGCTAGTGCGGAGTGTTCTATATCGCACCTATTTGTTTGCTCAGTCTCTCGTTTGTCTTTTTTGTTTTCTTTTGTCCCCTCGAGAAACAGGCTCATACCCCCTCTGCAGACTCTTTACCTTCCTCCAGTTTGGCTTCTTCTTCTGTTCTTGCTGTTGCTGCGCGTGCCTCCTTTGGGGATATCCCGCAGCATTTCGTCACCCTTCCTTGAGTGTCTGACGCTTTCTGACACGTGACTCTTTCCCACTTTACTGAATAAAGCCGAAGTACCGTTTCTAAGGATATTCGCAGAAACAAAATGAACGTGTGTGAAAAAAGCTAAGTAATAAAGCCGAGCATTGCAAGAACCTCTTGAGTCAAGCTGCGTGTGCACTAGCAAGTTCATTCAACTCACCTTCATCGCGCAGCAATTTCTTGGGGCAAACTGTGTTGCTCAGTTTTATTCATCATAGCGTGCGCTTCTGCCACAGTGTGAGAACAATGTGTGGTGATATTGTCAACAAGATATTTCATTTCTTGAAAAATATTGTTTCCGCGCTTCCGCATCATTGGAATAAAAGACGTACTTCTGACCCGAGTTTTATTCATGTATGTTCACAAAATGAGAGAGGGAGAGGGAGACAGAGATTAAGGATGAAAGAAAGGCAGAAAGGTTAACCGAGGCTCATCCCTGTAGGCTACCTTGCACTGGGGAAGAGGGTAAGGGGAATCAAAGTTAGAGAGGAGGAGAGAAAGGTATCTGATGCCGTCGACATACCGGCTGTGTCTGCATCTTGCTCACCAGCACGCGCATATATAGCACTGACCAGGTTGTTGACCTGCCGATGACTTGTCGGTCTTCGTCCGGCAGGTTTCGAGGTACCAATAAAGTGTCCCTCACTGTCAAATTCTGATGCCTCTCATAAGGGGCATGTATCTTTGGGACTTCGGGCTAAGCATCACCTTCATTTCTGGTAGAGGCGTCACTGTGCTTTGAGACGGCTCTGTTCAGACTGGGTAGTAAGAATGAAGTGTCAGCTCCACTGCTTGCAGGAGAGCCTTTGTTCTTATAACCGACAGCGCTTGGCCCTAGTGGAAAAAATGGAGGTGGTTTTGGACGTGCTTCGCGAGGGGACGAAATTTTGGAGGCTTTGGTGCGGCGCCGGTGATGGGACCATCGTGCCGTAATGAATGCAGCTGCTTTTCGGTGTGAGATGTCCTCTCTAGCCGTTTTATTCAGTATTGTTAGCTTCCTTCGAATACAAGGACAGTCCTTCGAACAGGCACAGTGTGGCCCGTTGCAATTAGAGCACTTCAGTGTCGTGGTCTGTCACGCGTCCGTGTTGTGGCGTGCAGTGCATCGGGAACAGACGATAGAGTTTCTGCACACGCCACTTACGAGACCTAATTCATGCACTTTCAGCACTGAAGCGCTTCCGGTACAAAAGGGTGAACTGCGCCTCGTAAATGTCCCATGTTTACGTGGGATGCGAGTGATTCGCCCTTAAATGTAACCCTTACGCATCGTGATGTTCCGATACGAAATATACTTGCAATAATGGTATCTTCCGAAGCCAGCTTCATCAAGACTGGTAGGTCTTAGTTGGTAATGTCTTCGTGAATATCATATATTACCTCAGTGCTCACTTTTTGCACAGCGCTATAGAGAGCGGACTTCCATATCATTAAGATCCGTAACTTCATGCAATCTGTCTAGCGCAGTCGGATGATTGACATCAATCGCTAGGATGTTCTTGCGGCTATTCGCTCTGAGTTCTTTTACTTCATTGGATACCAGTGCCTCTGGCTGTATACAGACACGGCTTGTCGGTTGAGGTGTCTCATCTTTTCACTAGCGAGAGATGGCGTACGCAGGATTCACCGAAGATCGCACAGTGGACTCGCTAGAATTGAATGACGTGCTCAGAGATTTTCTCTCTCCCTCGTGGCTCCTCACAAGCTCGAAGATGTCATCCTACAATAATTAATTGCTGACATATACTGTAGAGCACGGTGTCACCCACACTTTTCAAGGTCGCTCGCTCAAAGTAGTTTTCAGACGTTTCGTATGCTTGAGCATCTAGCTGTGTTCGTTACATGACCAATGTCGACATGGGAACACTGCGAAGGTGTGCTCTTGCAGTAGCTTATGGCACAAAGCATCGTCAGAAATATTTAAGGAATGTGTGGAACACGAGGTTGGAAGTTGCCTATAAATACAACCAAAATTTGATTTCTAAGCTAATAATAACGGCCCTATGTGCGCAAGCTTCTAGCATCTAAAAGTTATTCAATTCTACTTTTAATGTCCATCCATTGTCATGTTTGTTATAACGACCTTCAAACTTCGCAAACAGTGAATTGAACGCAATGTATTAGTCGTATTTTAACGTTGAAATATTTAACAATTTCAAACAGTATCCGCTTGCTCTCACGGTTCGAAATAAAACGACTACTCAGTGTCACGAAGCCTTTGTATACGCTACGTTTCGGTCGTTCGGTTGGTCGTTTGGTAGATATGATATTCAGTGGCATGTCAGTGACGGAAGAGCACCGCAGATGAAGGTTGCTTTCATTGCTGCCTCGGATACGTTGAATTAGCGTCCGATGCGCTGATGGTTTTGCGAGAGGCGACGCATTGGGAATTCGATGGCAGGCGAGGAGTTGGAACGCTCTTTCAGATGAATATTTGATCGACCTCCCCAATGCCACTACAGTGTATACACATTCTCGACGTATTCGGCACTTAGATGCAACATGTACATGTTGTAACATCTTCATGGTTACTGAAACAAGTATGGTCGTTATTACATGCACGTTGATACTGACAGTGAAATAATAGTACGTAAACTACTCTGGCTGTGTTCCGGTTCTGGACGACATCGTGGACAGAGTATGCTGACAGCTTACAAGACAGCATCAAACCCATGTCGCCCGAGAAATGGAACGCGCCTGGATGACGTGTACGTGACGTGACGCCATCTCGCGTCGAGAAAAGATAGCTAAAAAAAAACAGACGTTACTGTAGTTTTTTTTTTTTTAACTGCTGTCGGGGTGAAATTTAAACGAATAGTTGAACATAGGTCAATAAGCGCCTAGAAAAGCATCTGCTTGTGCGCAGTTGACATACCAGCGAGATCCGAGCAATAGAAGACTTAGCTGAGCCGCCATCTTGTTCGGACAGCAATGTAGCCTGAATTGTTTTTGTGTACGCTGCCGTCTTTTTGAAACTGCTTATTTTGCCGGCTGCGTAAGAATTGGAATTGGGGCTTAAAGTGGCGGTCCCATTCTGTATTTTAGTAATTGTTTGCGGACGCACTACGCCATCCTGGCCCATCGTATTGAGGTGAATTATATCACATTATAGAAACTTAAGTTCTGCAATTTATATTGACAGCTAATGTTATAGTCTAATCTGAAGTATTATTGCATAGCAATGAAAACAGTGTGTGAGTGAAAACCGGCGTTGTTGCTGTACAAACGTTTGTTGTAATGTCAGTGCAGCAAAACTGTTCGACATAACCAAATGAAATTTACTGAGCTTCCTATGAAGTGGTAAGTATGCAAAGTTTCTATGAAGAGAAATTACAAGTGACACAATCAGAAAGTCATGCAGGCTCCAATAAAAATGGGCAAAATAATGAAAGTTTACGAGTAGGTAACAGATAACATTTTTTTATAAAACAACAATATCGAATGGGTTTACAAGCTACACTGTCTACGCGAAGTAGTTTCGCGTTCTTATGAATAGCTCATGAGTTATTACTACTTGAATTTGGCAATTTATGGCTGCACTTGTTCAGGAATCACCGACGAAGGGACAAAGCTATCCAAGCTGGAACTCTGAAATCTTCAATATTGAAGCAGCAAGCCTTTCTCTGGGTTTCTAAGAATAGAAGATTGTCATAAGTTAATTAGAAAGTTTAACTCAATAATTAAATCCACTGTTGTCCTACAAACGTCTAATCACACGGCCAGCTATATGGTGCCTTGTATAGCCGTTGGTTGCATAGACTCAAGAAGGCAAAAGAGGTTCTAAACCCACTGCTTCATTTTGTCCATTTTCTGAGAAATGGATGGCGAACGATGCGACAGATGTCTTCGACCGGGAATGCCCGAGGAGCCGGATGACTTCTCTTCTTTGCCCATCTCAGGATCTGCACTTCGCCGACAAGGCACCTTTCCCTATCCCTGTCAGCGCTGTCTTTGTAGTGCGACATTTCGGTCGCACTACAAATGTGAGACTCGTCGAAGGCGCGCAACGGGTGAGTCACGTTATTAGGTTGCTCTTTCCGAAAGCCCTCGTGTGTGGAGTCTCATCTACTTCTACTACTACTACTACTACTACTACTACTACTACTACTACTACTACTACTACTACTACTACTACTACTACTACTACTACTACTACTACTACTACTACTACCAGTAATCAAGCAGGTCATGGAAACAAGAGGGAAAGTGAATAAAGAAAAATAAATAAAACAAAATGGTGGTGCCGATACTCGAAATGGTTAAGCCCGCGTATTTCAAATCTAGGAGCAGATATACGACGCCACGTGATTTCACATGCCACGTGATTTCGCCAGTCCGTCACATGCCGAATTTTTTATTGGTTCGATCACAGCCTCTAATCGCTCGTTCTTTAATTTACTCCAGACACTGCCTGTAAATTTGTAGTTGTGGTAGCTTTCTTGGGTAAAAAAAAAAAAGCCAGGCCTGCATTCGCAGAAGGCGGAGAACAGTGACAGCGAAAGCCAGAAGAGCGGCCTTTTACAGCCTTTTCAAAACACTCACTGGGGAACTACTGCAAGCACACTCGCTTAATACCAACTAGGGCTATAATAATAAATTTTTTGGGAAGTAGGCCGGAAGTCGCTATGCTATTTTTCATCATTCTTAAGAGAAGCGTGGTATCCGCTAAACACTTGCAAGGAATTTTATGCCAATTGTTCATGCAATGGCTGACGACGATAAGGAATTATGGCTGAAGTGCGTATGCACCACAGTCAATAGCGGAACATGAAGAAGCTTTTGTCATGGGTTGGAGCATTGGACGGCCCACTCGTTGCACTATTCGCATTTTGTGATGACTGGTTGTTCTTTCGCTGTTTTAAAACGCTTTATAATAGTAATAACGCGACTGCTTTCCCGACATCAAGCCTGCCTAAGGCAATTTCGCCAACAAGTCACAAGCACCGGCGTAACAAAGTGGGGGAATACTGGGCTGGCACCCAGCGGACCCGGGTTCGAGCCCGACTGTGTTATTGGTGCAACTTTTTTTTTTCTAACTTCGCGCGATGTCGTTACAGACATCGGCGGTGGCAGCGGCAACGGACAACTGCCCGTGGCCCGAGTTGTGATCTCATAACAGCGTTCGATGTAAAAGGGAAGTGGGGTGTCCAAATATGAGAGCAAACATTCAAACTGAGAGAATGTGTGTAATATCAATCAAAGCAGGACAAGTCCATTACGCGTAAAAGCTAAAGGTTGCTGTAAACGCATGTGTTGTAGGCATAAGTTATTTACTTAAACTAGTTGTTTCATTTCACTTAAACGATACTTCCAGCTGTTTTCAGCCGCAGTCTGAACGGCAAATACACAATAGAACTTTTAAAGAAATGCTAGCACGCTAAAATAGCACACATGTCATCACAACAAGTTGCAAGGATTTCAGTTTTATGAAAAGGTCGAAAGCTAGATTTTAAATGTAAAAAAACCTACAATAGGTAGTTCCTTTTTTTTCGGATTACCTCCAACATTGTCGGCTAAACTGGGTATCATATAGATTGTTGTGATGTGCCGCGAGGTAACTTCAACTGCCACGTGGCAAATAAAGTAATAATCACTCGACACTCTACCATGACTTGATAAAAAAACTTCTAAGCTAACTGTGCACATTTGAAAGTGACAAGCAGGATGAAAGCTAACGACAGTAATATAATACTGGATATCTCACCCAAACAAATGAGTTTATGCACCTGCAACAAAAAGAAAAAGACCCCCCCCCCCCCCATGTGCCCAAAGCGAAAAGTTGGGAGGGTGGAATGGATACACACCTCGTCCTCCGCTGCCCTACACCACCTCCCCCATCTTCAGTCATTCACTCTCAAAAGCTACACATTGCTTACGTTCATAAAACATCAAAGAAAACGCAAGGCTGTACATCACTTAAGGAGTAATCGACACCGCCATTGTTCCCGTCCCTTCGTGTTAAGTACGTCTACCAAAATCACGCTTCGCCACGAACGAACACGTAGACTATCGAAGACAAGCGATCTGACGAAGATGGAGTACCCCTGGGACAAGGGTTGACATTCTTTTTTTATGTATGTGCGATGTACTTTCCTCGAGTAATTGCGCTTGGAACATTTCCTTTAGGTGTATGTATACCGTTAGCGCTCACTCGTACGCGTATTCATTCTTGACTGCGCCGGCACAATGTTTATTGAGAGGGTTCCCTGTCCTTCTTATTGACTACACTCTCGTTCTTAGAAACGTGTGTAGATGACGCGCATATAACACGTTAAAGCCATTACACGCTTTCTTATTCAAGACCTTTCTTTTCGTCCACGTCAACGCTCATCAATTTAATATTTCTTCTCAACGCGGATTTATCTTGATTTATCTCCTAAAATTTGGATGAATATTTTTATAAAAACTCCATTGATCACATTCCTATAGTGGCCTCTCTGCACTAGTGAAGTTTGCTGGCGGATTTTTGACGAACCTGGCGAGAAAAAAATGTGTGTTTGGATCGAGGAAGTATAACGCATTAAAAAGGCAGTGCCTTGGGGAGTGTGTGACACATCGTTTAGTAGTGGAAGATATATATCAACCTGTGCACACTGTTACGAAACTGATGACCCTCACTTATCGACTGGCGTGTGTGTAGGCTGGAGACCCTTGATCAGGCTCGGCGAGCCGCTATATCTATAGGTTTCTTAACGAGGGTCTCCACCCACAGTAAGCAGGGACTCTTATGCACGTTGAAGTTATCGCTCTCTCAATTTCTGTCTCTCATTTGAACTAAACCTAACTAGACGGGAGGTTACTTTTGTAAAAGCTCAATGACAGGATAAAACGAAAAAAAAAACAAATGAGATCATGGCAGTACACCTGCGTCATAAAGGTAGGCAAGTCTTGTACGAAAAGGTCAGAGAGCCTTTGTTTGCTTTTATCCGTCGCCAACTCGTTTGACCTAGTAAGTTCGTTCGGATGATCTTTGTGCTGCAATTTTTGTAGTGACGCCGTTTCCTGGTACCCACCGTCATGGATTGACGACTATGGAGTTGTGGTGTTTTGATTCTCGGCTGCATCGGCGTTCCATCTGAAGGGGTCGAAATCTGCAAACGCTCATGTGCTTAGATTCAGATGTGCGCTAAGGAACCATAGAAAGATAAAATAATTCAGGGGGTCTTTAATACGGCGTTTATAATAATCGTACGATAGTTTTGACGCAAAAAGAGCCAATATTCTAACGAAAAGTTTTGTTGAGACATATTTGCCATTCTTTTTTCAGTGGTTAAAGTGAAGTAACTCACGCGTTATCAATGCAATCAACCAGCAGGCAACGGTGCAAGAAGAGGACTCCATCGTGAGTGAGCTGCAATGTTTTAATCACATCTTATCTTCATTGCAATCCTGCCTGTTGTACTTCATTTCCCATTTACCACTCTCAACTGTGTCACGAAAGGCCTTGAGGGTACCAGAAATAAATAAATGTAAAGAATATGTCAAAACGGAATCGCTTTATTTCAAACATTTACAGTGGTGCTGTACAGCTTTCTGTTATACCGTGCAGAACGTATACAGAAAGCGGAATTCTGCCAAGCAGCCCCTACAACAGCACATCATAGCAAGAGGCAAAAGGGCGCAACACTATAGACATGACATGTTCCGGCAAAAGCTAGGCAAAGGTAATCACGTGGTATGTTTCCACTAAAAGCAAGCAAGGATGGTCACGTGACATGTTTCCGCCAATACAAAGCAAATGTGGTCACGTGATATGTCCGCCAATACCAAGCTAAGGTGGTCACGTGACATGTTTCCACCAATACCGAGCAAAGGTGGTCACGTGACATTTTTCCACCAATACCAAGCAAAGGTGGTCACGTGACAAGTTTCCGACAAGACAAAGTAAAGGCGGTCACGTGACATGTGTCTTCCAAAACCAAGCAAAGGTGGTCACATGACATAATCCTGCCAAAACCAGGTGAATGTAGTCATGGGACATGCGGCCGCCACAACCGGGTGAAGCTAGTCACGTGACATATGCCAGCCAGAACCAGGTAAGGCTAGTTACGTGACATGTTCACGCAATAACCACGTGAACGTAGTCACGTGACATTTTCCTGCCATAACTTATCAGGGCCCACGGATTATTGATCCCGTGAACACATTTTGCGGCTGCAGCCCTCTCCAGCCCAGCCACATCATCTTAATACTCAGTAAGAAAGAAAATAAATGCCCAGAAAGAAAGGAACAGAAACAAAAAGAGAAAAAACAACAAAGAACAAGACAGTAGGAAAAAGAAAGAGATGACATGATTGAATCAACGACAGAGAGAGAATGTTATCAAAAAAATGAGAAAGCGAGAGATAAGGAGAAGAGAGAAGGAGCGATAAAGAGGAATCCAGAGATTGAGCGATAAAGAAATAAATATAGGTGTGCAGAGACAGCAAAGAGAAAAAGAAAAGGGGAAAGAAAGAGAGAAGACAAAGAAATATTGGAAGAAAGAAAGGAAAAAGCAAAGAGTACCAAGGCAGGCCGCCAAGCTACCCATTTCATCCAGGCTTCGCATCACAAGAACGAAGCTGCCTTCATTTTATTTAACTATTATCATGTGTATATTTCAAGCACTACGGCAAAAAAGTAGACTGACACGCTCACACAAGAGAGTGGCAAGGAAATATAAAACAACTTGTACCGTAAAAGAACATAAAAACTGGTGTCACGCAGGTGGAAACACAGCTTATGATGGAAAGAAATCGGGAACATTTGGAGAGATCCTCCATCAAAAAAACACGTCAGTCGTCAAAGGAAGTCAGCATTTCTAGGTCATTCGAGCTGACCGAGCAGCTTTGAAACCATCGTTGCGAAGCCGTTAGGGCTGTCAGATGGAAGGTGTGAAAGCGAATGTGGCCTTAACTGCGTTTTCATTCGCAAGGTTTGCCGCCTTTGTTTTCTGGCGCGTAAAAGAAACTGGAGCGTTCTTCCTTCTTTAGGGCTTCACCTCCTCTATATTCGAAGCTGAGCTGCTTCGCGTCTCAAGGTAGTATATGCACACACACACAATACATACAAGCACTTTCACATATTCGGATATTCATTTGCGCTCACTCACTCACTCACTCGCTCGCTCGCTCACTCACTCACTCACTGTGTGATAGTCCAGCGCACATCTTGAAGGGTAGATCCAAGCACAAGAGAGAAATTCAAGAATTGCAGGTGAGCATAATGCTCGACTCAGGTGTCACTGAGTCGTGTCTCAGGTGTCATGACTCAGGTTCGACTCAGGTTTGACTCAGATCTCGTTGTTTCGGCACATAGAGATAATCTCGCATTAGGTGGTGGATGGGATTGGTCAGAACAAGGGAGACATCGGAGCATGAAACTTCAACAGGTTGATTGTCTGATAGACGGAAGTCTAAGACGTTATATTTGCAATTGACAACTTTGTTATGTGGCAGTAGAGAATCAAACCCACAAAATCTAAAAGCAGGCTGTACTTTTAATGAAATGAACATAAAGAGAAAACGTTAGCGTGCTCTAGTCAATTTCATGTATATTGAAGTCACCAAGAATCATAATTCTTGGCCGTCTGTAAGACATCATCACCTAATAATAATAATAATAATAATAATAATAATACAAGAAGAAAAAATTCATGGGGTTTTACGTCACAAAATCACGATATCTTGAGAGACGCCGTACTGGAGGGCGCCAGAAATTTCGACCACCTGGTGTTCTTCAACATGCACGGACATCACACAACGGTGAAAACATAGCGTCCTCACTAGGTGACCTCCACCCTCACCAAGCTGTAGAAAGCGAAAAAGACAGAACGAGAAAGAGGGGAATGCACACCGAGAAAGAATTTCGTCATCAACCTTGCGATTCGTCAAATTGCTAAACCCCTGTTATCACTCTACGTGTGTCGTCACAATACGCGTCGCTTTGAGTCAGTGCGATGGATGCAATAAAAGTGCAGGAGGGTGCAGAAACGTACAGGGAAGGGTGTGTGAGAAGGCAAAACCGAAAATATAAGTGCCCCGCAAGAGCCAAACGAGGCTAGTGGCCCGTGTTGAAACCACTCGGCTTCGCAGCGGTGCACCCGCGATTTTGGCTCAAACGCTCGACGGAGAGGAATGTCGCCCCGGAAGGAACAAGCGATTTGTCGACGAGAACGCGGGTGTGCTGCGTGTGTTGTTTAATCGGGTTATGATGGCGGGTGCAGCGTCGAAGAAATATATCGCCCCGAGCCAGTCGTTTGCGCCCGACGTGCTCGATGCGAGTCCTTCCGCCGTGGCAACGCCGTCGACTGCACTGCCTGAGAGCGAGGTTGACCGCTTTGAGCTATGGCCCGCTGTTCATGCACAGATGGCGCGCGCAAGAATGACAAATGAGGCCCGTTGATAGAAACAACGCACATGCTAACCGTGTTACGTGGGCTCGAAATACAAAGCGAGCTACACAGCTGCTGGGCTTAATGTACGGAAGAGTCCGAGGTATGCCTTTTAGGGGCGAAGCTTCTGTTTAGAAAAAAAATATTTACAGCATGTACAGAACACAAAGGCTTCATACCATTCCAGTAACAGGGCACATACACTTCGGCACATCTATAATTCACGACTAACATCACTACGTTACAGTGAAGACATTTGCTCTAATATACATGACAATGTTGGCATATATGTACACAAGAACTCAATGCGATATCATGATACAATGGTATAACGATACAATAGATGCAATGAAACACGATATGTAACAAATGAAATCATATAAAACAACTCAACGGGCGCTGCTTAGCACCAAGTCGGTCGAAAAATTAGTTGTATCTTTTCGTGTTCCACCTTGACGAAAGGGCATGACCAATGCCGCAGAAACTCTTGCTCCCCGAGGAAGAAAAGCTCCTCGGAGAGGAACGCGACGATCTTTCGTCTCATTCTCCCCAGTATCGGCCACAAAGCACACCGGCGGCAATTGGCAGCTACGGCCTCACATCGGTTTCTCCAAAGGCTGAACAGCCCCGCAACTATTAACATAGCGGAGAAGCGGCTGCGTAAAAATCGGCCGTTGGACATGAAAGTTCGCACACACATGAAAGTTCGCAATTTTGTCAGGATCTGGTTGGACGCCAGCAGCACTTACACGATGATCAAGGACAGTGATTTCTCGTCAGGCGAAAGTGCACTTTTTGAATTCTGCTGGAGTCCCGCTCGACAAAAAACGCCAGAATTGTCGACAAACGAATTAGGTGGCTTTCAAATGTTGGGGAAAAACAATCACATCGTCGAGGTAGCAAAGGCAGATCGATCATTTATAACCACGGAGGAGAGAGTGCATCATGCGTTCGAACGTTGCCGGGGCGTTGCACAGCCCAAAAGGCACAACCTTGAACTGATAAAGGCCGTCCGGTGTGACAAAGGCAGTTTTTTCTCGATCTAAGTAGTCGACAGAAATTTGCAAATAGCCCTAACGAAGATCTATAGATGAGAAGTATCGAACGCCATGAAGGCAGTCAAGGGCGTCGTCGATTCGTGGCAGCACATATACGTCTTTGTGGGTTATCTAGTTCAAGGCACGGTAGTCAACGCAAAATCTCCAACTGCCATCCTTCTTTTTTACTAAAACAACAGGTGACGCCCATGCACTTGAACAGGCCTCTATGACTCCTTTGGAGAGCATCTTCTTGACTTCTCGTTGTATGACCTGGCGTTGGGACAGGGAAACACGATATGGTCACCGTCTAATAGGACTAGCATCGCCGGTATGTATTTGATGACGCATGACAGACGTTTGACCCAAAGGGTGGTCATCGATGTCGAAAATATCTCGGTAGGTGGTCAGAACGTAGTGGAGTTGCGCAGCCTGATAGGGCAGAAGATCAGGGGCAATCATCATCGTGATTTCGTTGGTAGGTGCGTTTGCTCGGCTGGCTGCAATAGGGGATGAGCAGCCTTCAGGGTCTAATGCTACGAAGTTACATGCATCAAGTGGGGAAACATGGCCTAATGAAATGCCTTGCGGGAGAACTTGGGTCGAACTACTAAAGTTGAGGAGCGGAAGCTGAATGTAGTTGTACACGATAGTCACGATGGTATGCATCACAGCAACACTTCGGGCCAAGAGCACATCCACTAATGAGGACACTATGTAGTCACCGTCAGGAAGAGCTGGTGATATCGTTAAGGCCACAAACGTGTTGGCTTGCAGTGTCAGCCGAACATAATCAACATGCGCAAGCAGTGTGATGGTGATGACGGCACAGCCCCAAGTCAAGGCAGTTCAAGTTGGAGAACGCCGGTTGCACGCTCGATGAGAGCGGCATGAGTGGACAAGATGATCCAATCCAAGAATCAGGTCATTGGGGCACTGCTCAATAACTGCAAAGAGAACAGATGTGGGGTGATCGGCGATTGTGATGCACGCTGTTCACATTCCTGTGATGGCAAGACTTCTTCCGTCGGCGACACGAGTAATGCCAGGAGCAGCCGGTGTGAGAACTTTCTTCAGGCGGCAACGAAGTCGGGCACTCATCACAGAAATATGCGCCCCGGTGTCAATAAGTTCAGAAACAGTCAGGGCGTCAACGTCGACGTCAAATTTCGTCGTGTCGGCAGTACAAGGGGAGGATTTGAGGTCGGTATCGAGGATGCAGCTTCACCTCTAAGAGCTGCACCGCTTAGTTTCCCTGATGAGAATTGAGCGGGGAGGTCGGGCTTCGTCGTAGAGGAGAAGGGGACGACGGGCGACGTCCAGGCGGCGAACGAGACTGATGACGTCGAGGCGACGGTGAGCGGCTGTGCTGCGTATCAGGGTGTAAGGCGGCGGTAGTTGTCGGGGATCGGCGCAGGAGGCTGGAAAAGGCGGTAGCTGTCGGCTCGGCGAGCAGTGTCATACTGTGTTCGGGATGAAGACCAATGGTTGTGGCAATACCGTGTGACGTGCCCTATGCGGCGGCAGTTAAAGCATATCGGCCGATCATCCGCAGTGCTCCATTCGGCCAGATTGCGAGAGCATGGATAAGACCGTTCCTGGGACGGTGACCGGGGGCCAGGCGCCGACCTTGAACGGAAGCCAATTGGTCCAGACTGAGCAACGGCGCAGACATCGGAGGAGCCAAATTGCTGAGTTCTTCACGCACAATCGACTGTACCAAGTAAACCTGAGGTACTTGCGAATCGACGTGGCCGTTGGTGGGAAGAACATGTGTAATAGCTTCGATTTCCCGCCGGATAATTCGCGTAATTTCGGACGCAGGTGAAGACTGCCGACGAGAGCTCAGTCCATCTTCGCAGGAGGACGTCGCAGTGGTGTTCGGCAGTCTAGTGAATAATCTTGAAATATACCTGCTTTTGGCCATTTCAAAACGCTGGCATTCCTGAATAATTTCCTCGACTGTCGCGCAGTTCTGGCAAATTAGCAGGTTTAACGCATCGTCCATTATCCCCTTGAGGACGTGGCCAACCTTATCAGACTCCTACATGTCGTTGTCGACTTTACGACATAGAGCCAGCACTTCCTGTATATACGAAATATACGGCTCTGTCGACGTCTGAGCACGTATAGACAACTCCTTTTTTGCAGCCGCCTTTCGACCGATGGGCTTCCCAAATAAGTCGCGAAGCTTCTCTTTGAATGTGTCCCAACTGCCGATTTCCTCCTCATGGTTCTCGTACCAGACTTTGGCTGTGCGTTTCAAGTAAAACAGCACGTTGGCTAGCATGACAGTCGTGTCATACCGGTTGAGCGCACTGGTACGTTCGTAGTCCGCTATCCAGTTGTCAACATCAACTCCGTACGTACCGCAGAACGTTCCTGGATGCTTCGGAGGCGTCAGCACGTACGTAGCTGGGGGTGGGGCCGGTGGAGACGTTGCCGTGGATGGTGCAGGCGTTGCCGAGGCCGATGGAAAGGTGACCGTGGGATCAGTCCCGTGTTCTATCACGGAAACTTCGATTTGACGACCACTGCGGAACTCCGTTGTGTGGTGATTCGCCACACAGCGCGTCCACCCGTTTGTTACGGGGATTACAAACACACGGAAGAGAGAAACGAGTTTATTTGCAATATTTACAGGTAGGTGTGACACTCCAGGACTAATAGCATCTTGCGCTTCGAGTCCGCTTCTTCATTGATTCGTCTACGAGGGCGGAGCCATGCCCACTGCCTGGTAACAATACCGTCGCTGAGCTCGTCGTCACGACTGACGCCTTCGTAGCCTCGAGCTCCCAGCTCTGTCCTGCCGCCTTGCCAACATTGTGCGAACCTAATGCCTTGTTGGCTGTGGCTGCCTCCGAAAACTTTGAGGCAAACCCAGCCGAAACAGTGCTTGGACCTACGCTGTTAAGTCGATCCACGTACTTCACGGAAACTGAGCCGCAAACTTTCTTCACGCTGTCCAAACGTACTTTTGATGGGCGCCCCTGATCCAGAAGGACGTGCATTCACTGGCCCTTCCCGGTAACTTGCATGCGCAGATACTGCAGCAAGTGCAGGAAAGAGCTTGTTAGACCAGCGATAATTATACACGTCCGCAATTAATTAAAGCGCTGCAGTAGAATTAGACCGCCAGCCACTGCCACGCAGCACCCGACACGCAGTAAGCTACTGGCCGCAGCCGAAACGCTGGTTTAGAAGGAAAAGGCTGAACGTAAAAAACAGAGAGGCTCTCTCCCGCACTCCTTTCGTCTCCAGACCCTCCAGAATGATTGCGTTTTGGTTGCTTTGACATTGCTTCTGTTTTATTTTTCTTTCATTTATCGGCTTTCCTCTAATGTTCTTGTCATTTTTTTTCAGACCTTTATCTCCTGTGCTCTCAGTACTCGCGGCTTTATTTTCCGGCAGAATGGACACCCTGATCGGGAACCCAGCGATAGATGCAGACTATCTCTTGGGCAAATCGGATTTAGTTTGCGTTTCAAACGAGAAGATGCGTGAAAGCCAGAAATCCAGAAGGTATACGTAGATTTACTGTAGTGGGCTATACTAAGACGCTGCTGCTGATAATAATATCTGGGGTCTTACGTGCCATAACCACGACTTCATTATGAGGCACGCCATCGTGGAGGACTCCAGAAGTTTTGTTATCTTAGTAAACAAGGCAGCCAGGTCTTAACTGAATTCAGGAACAGCGCAACCTACAAGTAGTTACTTCGTAACTACGGAAGCGAAAAAACAAGGACAGAAAAGCGCTCTTTTCTGTCCTCGTTTTTTTGCTTCCGTAGTTACGAAGTAACTACTTGTAGGTTGCGCTGTTCCTGAATTCAGTTATGTCCTACCAACTTGCCCAAGCTTCCACGCTTCATAGCAGCCAGGTCAGCACAGTGAATTCTTGCTTCATTACCCCCCCCCCCCCCCCCCCCCATAACCACTTGAATACCTTCAAGCCGACGGTTTCACATACGCGCAAAGCCACGAAAGCTCTCTTGTGCTTTTTAAGGTTCACCACACTTAACGAGTGCTTGTGAAAAAATAGCATGAGACCATGCTGCGTAGTCTCAAGCTGACTATGTATCCATCTCTTTTAAAGACAATAGTCTTTCTTGGGGGACTTCCAACGCAAAAATTTTGGTCTGTCTGTCTGTCTGTCTGTCTGTACATTTGTCTGTTTGTCCGCCCTTACCGGTACTCTAAATGGCACCAAAGTGGCCAAACAATATTCCAAACGGCCGACCCCATCTGCAGCGCCCACCAATATTGCTCAGATTCAGCGTTCATACTTGTGCGATTGTCAATGAAAAAGCAATTATTGCGCATATCTGAGGCACCATAACAACACATCAATATTCTGTATGTGTGTCTCTTAGTAGAATATGCATATATAAGCATTTCTAAGGACCGTAGCGTTTATTTATTTATTTATTTATTTATTTATTTATTTATTTATTTATTTATTTATTTGCAATACTGCCAGTCTCTACTAGACCATAGCAGGTGGGCACTCTGATGCTATAATTGCTCATCATATGCTATGATTGCTCATCATTGTAAAAAAACTGTAATACAGAACATAAAAGCAACATCAACCTGGCACTTTGTACATTAGCAATATTTACACAACATAATAAACAAAATACAAGTGCATACAAAGATGGCAAGTTTAACAATAAGGCTGCTTACATGACCGTTATCACGTTGCGCTGACCATGCAATGCTTGCACGAAAAGGCAAGTATTTCCAACGCTTTGCTAAGGAGACACGGTGGTAACACCTACCCGTCACCTTGCGTTCTACACCTTATCACCTCCGAGACGGGCATGCAGGGTGCGCGCGCTTCGTTTTTCAAGATAACTGCCAAATGGCGCTCATGTCTCACGTGTGACGCGACTTGATGCGCTTGCTCGCCTCCGCTGCACGCTCGACGCTCTCTAACGCTGCGCCTCCAAAATTATATTCACCGATTTTCGTGCACAGAACATCAAATAAATGTTTTGTTCACTCTCTCCAGACGCAAGACTCTCGTCTTTCGACGACATTTGCAGTGTAACATGTAGATAAGGGGCAATTTTTCACTCTTCTTCGTTTTTCTCTATCTCATTGTTTTCCATTAACCCCTCTTTCCCCCACCCCAATGTAGGGTAGCCAATTGATCCAAGCTTGGTTAACGTCCCTGCCTTCCATCTCTATTTTTCTCTCTCTGGTTACGATAAAAATAAAAGTGACGACCAATTGCATTTTCACTTTAAAGTAATCGTCAAAAGCATCGCGAGATATGTGAGAGCGTAAGCAGTTTCTGCGCTCGACGACCGAACAAACCCGAGTAATTCGAGTCACCCCGTGTATGCATTAGAGAGCCATTGTTCTCGAGACGGCGAAGAAAGATTTTGAATATAAAAGTGAGAGAGGAGCAAGCGTAGCCGATTACAAAAAAGACGAAGAAAAAAGCGGGAGCAAAGCACTCGGGGGCCTTTAAAGTAACGATTTCCGTTAAATGACCGAGAATAAGCTGAAGAAGCGGCTTCTAAAGTGCGCGCGGAGGTTTGTATCTCATTATGACTTTTTTTTTTTTCTCTGACCGCTGTACTTCCGCGGTGTCGTCTATGGGGGCGTAGAATATCTTGACATCCACCACTGGCGGGTGCCTTTCCGCTGCTTATCTTTGGCTATCGGCTGCCTCCAGCATTTCGATAGTTTTCTTTCTTTCCTTCTTTCTTTTTTTTGTCTTTCATTCTTCCGTTCTTTCTTTTCTTCTTTCTTTTTTTCTATCTTTTGTGGCCAGCTTTGAATAAACGAATATTCTCTAGTGACAGCCACGACGGCGAATGAGTAATTCAACAGAAGTGTTTCGAAAGCTTCTCCTGTCTTCACAAAAGCTGCGGGAAGTTTGGCACTCGTGAGTAGCAAGACGATTTGTTAGCTCACAGCCACTGCTTTTTAAAATTGAGTCGCGTCTCTAAGTGGCCTTTCTGGCGCTTCTTGCTGGCCTCCTTCGTGCATACTGCACGCACTGTTCGGAAAACGGGTGCCCTTGTTACATCCGATTTCGCAGAGTGTTTTCATTCGAAGCCTGTTCTGCTCCAACTCCACTGCGATTGTCAATGAGTCGACGTGTTATGGCAGACATTTAGCACTAAGCTGATTTTGTGTATCTTAACTCTCACTCTCTCTCTCTCTCTGCGTGTGCGCGTTTGCTTACTTTATTTTCGTTTTCAAAACGTCACATGTGTGCGTTTGTGTGTATGTGCATGCGCGGGTTTACTTTCGTGTCCGACTCGTGGCAGGTGAGATGAATAGGCTAGCGGCAGTGGGCTGAGAAAATTAACCATCAAGCTTCCTTCCTTCTCTTACCACTTTAATTTCGCATCTCCGCGATATATTTCGCTTTCTCTTTCTGTAGGTAGCTACCTACAACTACATACATCGAGGACGCGTGACCCACTGCCCAAAACTTGGACCATCTTTCCGAAGGGAACCCTGATCGGATGCGAAGTAGCAGCGATGCGCAAGAGTGGCGTCACGGGTTGAACGGCGCTAACGCACATGCTGTCATGAGTGCTGGTAGATTCGTTTAACGCGATGGCTGTCGTAGGTCTTGTCATTTGTTCAGAGTGAACGCAGGTGCTGGACCGGAGCTTGTGCGCGTTTAGCCTTGGCTACCACGGCCTTGTGATCGATGAAGTGCACGCCGAGAGGTTCCTTGCAGACATTCGACGTCGAAATTGGCAAAGGCCACATCTATGCACGTTCCCCCTATCACGGTGGGAGGTTCTCGTTCCACCGACACGCACTTCAGCAAGTGCACGTCACGCATGCTCTTTTGCAAAGGACGAGCTGCCGTTGCCATGGCAAAGCCCCCCCCTCCCCCCCCGTCGACCTCTTCTTTATTCCGAATGCTCTCGTCCTTCCTTAATGATGATAGTGACTTTGTTCGTCATTTACACAATATTTAACATCCTCCGTACCCCCGCATTAACACAAGCTGATGAAGAACCCTAACACACCCAAGTTCGAAGCCCACGCTGCTCAAGAGTACTTGTATAAGTCCAAATCAGTCCATGTGAGCAAATCCGTGATATCTCACCGCACCTGCTTTTAAAGTGGTGCTTTCGTTGCTTGTTCTACACTCGTGTTTCCGAACTCGTTGACCTTGATGTGCGTTGTTGCTTAGCAAGTTTCCTTGGCATGAAAATTCGCAGATAAGACTGTTCCAGGAATATCTCGTGAAGCTATACTTGAGGAGCCTTTTCTTTTCTTTCTGTTGGTTGCTGCATTTACCTTGTAACCCTACTGCTTCTGGCTTCGTCTGGTCCCTCTCATTCGCCTCTGTTGCGATGTGTCAGCACTTATCAACTTTGCGGAAATAAGATGCGCCATGCACACTCTCTTCAATATTAACTTCTGTAGATTTCTCGAAGAATCTAAGCTTTCAGCAGCACAAGGAGCTGGCCTTTGTGTCGTCGTGGCCTTTTGTTTCTTTCTTCTGTTTCTCCTCGCATTGAGAATTGGCCTTCATTTAATTTCCTCCATCGGGCCCTTGTACGCAGGGCGATGAGGACTTTACAACGTCTAAGTCTGCCAGCCTTGGCTTCGACGCATCCTCAACACTTAGTGGGTGGCCCTTTGGGCCTACAAAGTATCCCCCTCCCCCCTTTCAATCATGAAAATGCTTTCCAGCTCGAACACTGGAGTTGTTCTAGGGGTCTTGACAACAGCTTCTTGGGTATTGCACGCTGACGACAGTTCTACAGGCGGTGCTGACCCGCAGGGCGCAGGTTCGAATCCCGGCTGCAGCGGCTGCATTTCCGATGGAGGCGAAAATGTTGTAGGCCCGTGTTCTCAGATTCGGGTGCACGTTAAAGAACCCCAGGTGGTCAAAATTTCCGGAGCCCTCCACTACGGCGTCTCTCATAATCATATCGTGGTTTTGGGACGTTAAACCCCACAAATCAATCAGTTCTACATGCGGAGGCCAGATCCTTGTAGGTAGCAGTTGTTCTGTGCAGGCTCCTTCGATGGTCGTTACTTCAGTCAAGGTCCTGATAGATTGGCTTTGACTACGCTCAAGAATATGTCCTGAGGCTGACTCGACTGGCATCTGTGCTACAAGATTGTTGTCCAATATGCCTTAGCTGGATGCTGGTGACGCCGATGCAGAGAGCGCCTTTACTTCTGCTACCTTTTTAATCTGTACTCTTGTTGTCGTCAAACGAGCCTGCGGTGCCTTTAATGCGTCGGAGATTTTAAATTTCGTTCTGACTTTCGCTAGAATGACCTGGCGCTCATAAACTTTCGCCTCCTCCATCTCAGCTTCCAAATTATCGATGTCGACTGCATCCTCTACTTCCTTGTCGATTCTTTTGAGTTCCTCATACTGCTCGATCAAAAATTGGTGAATACGTCATAATTCACAAATTTCTGGGCTGTGCAACTGACCAAGATGTTCGACGTCTTCGATGACCTGCGTAATGGCCTTGTGTGTTTGACTCCGCCTTTCGTAGAGGGCCTCCATGATCCGGTCTAGTGTCAGAAACGTAAGAAGTGACTGGCCAGCCGTGTCACGAGGCGACGTCGGAGTCAACACGGCATCCATCGCAGAAGGTTCACACAACGAATATCCGTCACTTGTCGGGCTACCGTTCTTCATGATCTTGTGCATATCGGGCCATCGTCCTGATGGGCGAGTCATGAACATGTAATGAACGACTTAGCTGGAGAAGACGTGAGGGCTCCAATCTCGCGAGCCTCCAGACGGTGCCTGCACTCACGGGGCTGTGCTCTCAAGACGTACGTCGTTGACCAATGGACTGCCTTCACTTGTGAACATCGGGCCGCCATCTTAAAAGGCGAGTAAGTACTGAGCAGAATAAGGCGTGAGGGCTCCCGTCTCGCGAGCCTCCAGACGGTGCCTGAACTCACGGTTCTACACTGTCAAGATGTACGTCGTTGACTTATGTACTGTCTTGACTTGTGAATATTGGGCCGTCCTCGTGAAGGGCGAGTCAGGACGGAGCCATAGTATACGTGAGGGCTCCCGTCTCGCGAACCTCTAGACGATGCCTGTACTCACGCTAGCCCAAGGATGCTCTTAGTGGTCTTACTTGCAACTGGAGTCGTGCTCCCAGGTGGTTAGGCCTCACACATTAACTTTACCCAGGGCGGCACCACGAAAGTCCTCGAGGCAACGACTGCGGTCGAAATTCGTAAAGTCCGCTCCGCCTAACCTCCGAAGGTCCTTCCTCCCGGGTTTCACGGCACCAAAATGTTGAGGAAAGGACGAGCCACTGTCCCCATGGCGAAGCCCCCCGTCAACCTCTTCATAATTCCGAATGCTCTCGTCCTCTCTTAATGATGATAGCGACGTTCTTCGTCATTTACACAATATTTAACACTTGCTATCGACGAGCCATTCTCCTCCTCCTCCACTGCTGTCAACGATGAAGTCTCCCGCGAATATGAGGCGCGCGTAGACACGCCTCGCCGCAATCAGTCAGCGTCTCCTCCAGACAGCGCTGAACCTATTCCTTGGGTGGGTTGGGAGTGAGGTACAGCGTAAGGATCGCGACGTCGCCAACGTGCACGGCAACGCATTCGACAGGAACGTCTTCGAAAGGTTCCGGGTCGTTCTTTCAGGTCACCTACAGATCGACCAGCGGAGCCCGGCGCTTGCGGGCGGGCGTTTCGGTGGAGGGTGCCCGGCGCTTTAGAGACGTTGCCGACGATGGTGACGTTGAGGATTTGGCGGCGTGTGCCTTCCGCTATCGGCGCTTCCACTCGGCTTCTTTGGCTTGCGTCCTGTTGGTGTTGCCGACGCGTTGAAGACCCTGGCGCTTGGTTTCTTTGGTTGCCTTTCCTCGGTGTTACCTACGCGCCGTCTCCATTTTCGAACGTGATCGGCGTGCTTGACTCGCACCTCGTCGGTGTGATTGGTTTTCCACTGTCAACGTTTGCGTTCGACTTCCCTGGCTCGCGCCTAGTCGGTGTTGCAGGCGCAATGCCGCAATAACTCAGGGAGGATAAAAAGATTACACCCTCTTCTACAAAAGATAACCGTGTGTAGATGTGAAGCAGCGGCCGCTAACTCTTACACTGGCGGCGGTGTCGACGCTGCCGCTTATTGGGATGTTGCTCGCGATAGAAACCTGGGGAGGTGCAAAGCACGCAGTAATGAGCCGGTGTCTCTTACTGGAACATGCCCATCGCTGCAAATGGGCAATGAGAGACCAATGACTCCGATTGGACACAGAAACCCGCAGCCCACTTTTCGTGAACGCGCACGCGGCGAATTAATTTTGTTCAATAACTCACAGGAAAATCTCAAACCGGCACAACCTTGAGGTCAACATTCAGTGCCGGTGAACGGTTGTGCAGCGCGAGCAATCGGTGTTTTCAATCAAGAAACTCGCTTGCAGACGCTGCCTGCATCGGCGTTACGAGGCGAGAGACGGGAGAGCGTAGGAGAGGAGAGAGAGGGGTGCGCATGCGCAATGGGGGTGTGAACGCTGTAGAGAGGAACACCTAGAGGGGGGATAGGGGGAGCGAGCTTTGGCCAGCAGACGCTACTAGCGTCGGCGTTGCGGGGCGAGAGAGTGGGTAGCGTTAGAGAGGAGAATTAGGGAGGGGACACGTATGCACAGTAAGCGTAGTCACGCTGCACACAGAATTGAGCTCAACCATCAGAAGCTTCGCATCGATTCTCTGTTGCAGAAGTTCCTTTCAGCACTGTTCCCTCCAGAAGTTCCCGCAAGCGCTGTTTCAGAAGTTCCCTTCAGCATTGGCTGAGTGGCTACAGGCACTCAGCCAATAAGAAGGGCGCTTAGTCCCTCCACATATATTCATTCGCAACATGTCGTCTGCTCACCGTATTCACGGCCTCCTCGTAACGAATTGTAGTTTTTATGACCAGTTCATCTACTTAAAAATGCAGTGAAGCTATTAAACAAGCAACCACACCAGAAACTTGAAGACGCATCAGTTTGTTGCTCTACTAAAGATTCGTAAAATCTCATGCCGGCGGATTATTTCACGTTGTGGCTTTTGCTCTCCGACGCTGTTCGTGGCTCTCGTACGCCTGTTTTTTCGCGTCTCCCGCTGCAACGCTCCTTTTATTTTTTTTTTGTTTACACCGAAGGAGGATCCACTGCGCACAGAATTCTGTGCGAGGTTGCATATCCGATATTTGGCGATGCAGCGTTCTTGGTCTGACGATGCAGTCCGAACACTACCTCGGTGCATTAGGCTTAGCAGGTGCAGCTAAGCAAGCAGCATATTTCAGTAATATCGACAAAACGTACCTGCTGCTTTAGTCCCAGAGTGAGATAAAACAAATAGATGGCTGATTTTACCATTGGTTTACTGCTGTCAGCGCAGTGGGCGTGTATATATATATCATGAATAAGTCCACATCGAAGAAGGCAGTCACTTGTGCATGTGCGCTGCCATGTTTATTTGTAAACACAGCTATTGGCACTAACTGACACAACTAATTAAATGCGTAAGAAATAAAAGGAAGAAGAATAAACATATCTTGTATCGATGTGGCGCAATACACACCAAAGAAACGCCAATTCTAGCCAACCCTGTCACCTATAAAGCACTTGAATGTGGAACTACGTCTCGCTGCGCAAGCGTTTAGCTTCCTTACACATCGTAACTTTGGTAGTGCTGAACCAAAGTGGTAAAACAAAGTATAACAAACGAGTTTGACCAACTCTCAGACGATACTCTTCGTTAATTTTTCAGATTTATGAAATTATTTCTCTCGTAAAAATGACATTTGAACGCGCACATTTCTCAACCTCCGCTCCATGCATGAGTTCTACTCTGACCGCAACGTAGACTCTTTCCCGGGCTATGGAAGCTCCCCAACGGTATTTCATGTCAAGGCGGAGCGCGTTGCAAAATTATTTCTTCCCCTTCCAGTAATCCTGTGCCCCTTCCACACCAAAGAGCTCTGGGAGGATGCCCTCTGCGACGGGCCTCCCAAGGTCCACTTAACCTTCGTTCAACGAGCCTAGGTGGTCACCGTGATTATCATAGAGAGCCCAGTTTACAAATCCCTCCCACATTTCCATGTTTCGTCAGTTTCTCATTCTTACATTCATTGCAATTCCCATGAGCAATTTTGAGGTAAATCCTGCGCCACGAATGCTGATGACTTAAAGATATACATTTAAACGGCGCCATTTCAAGAATTTAATTTATCTTGTTCCTTGCATAAAGGAAGAAATTAAAATGTATTATACATTTTTGGTTTATCTATTGTGCTGGAAACAATAAATTATTTAGGAGACGCAACCGACCATTGATTTATAACCAGATCCAGCATGAAGGCTTTTCAAGATGATTTTTTCTTAGTGTGTTTATAACGACTCGTTCTAAGCACAAAATTTAGCTGATCAAGCAAGCCTTTCTTGGAGGTGTGGACAGGTTTTAGCTGGATGGCTCAGTGCTCTC
This sequence comes from Rhipicephalus microplus, assembly GCF_043290135.1. NCBI lineage: Eukaryota > Metazoa > Arthropoda > Arachnida > Ixodida > Ixodidae > Rhipicephalus > Rhipicephalus microplus. Next base: position 244,539,291 of record NC_134701.1, on the reverse strand, counting down.
CCATAGTTGAGTACGAAGTACTCGAAATCATTATTTTTTCTAACCCCCCCCCCCCTCAAAAAAAAACTACCACTTTTCCAAAAAAGATCAAGTGTGAGGCCCACGGGACGGCTCTATGCTCTCCCATAGTAGAGTACCTAGTACTCTAAATCGTTTAACACTTTTTTCAAGCACAAGTTTAATCCATGGATGTACGTTGTCCGCCTTGCGGTCAACCTTTTCAAAGGGACGGCTGTCAGCTGTCCCATAGTAGAGTACCAGGTACTTAATCGTCAACCACTTTCTCTAAACACACAAGTGTGTGACTGTGTTTGTGTGAACCATCGAATGAAAATGTTCTCTTGACGTCATCTCATATCCATGTTCGTGTAAATCAAGTCTGTTTTGTCATCATTGTTATTGTATGTCTAAGAAGAAAATGTTCTGCTGAAATGTTATTGATGTCTGTTACAATACAATAAATTTTTCTAAACAGGTACTTTAAAGCCGCATATGTGCAAATTTCAATCGGTGCCACAAGTGTTACTTTGCTCGAGTGCGGAGCAGCTTCGAATTATTGTAGCTGTATGAGCCCTCAGCCGCTTAATCAAAAAACAAATCATCATGGGTGGGGCGAAACGTCCATCAGTCCGTCCGCGCTTCGGTTCATCCGTTCGTTCTTGCTTCCGTACGTCCATGCGTCCGTCCGTCCACGTGCTCGCCCAACCGTCTATTCTTGTCTGTCTGTCCATGCTTCCATCCATCCGTCCGTCCATCTAGCGAACACTCTAAGTACCGCCATCTCGCATCTTTTCATCTTGTATTTACCATATAGAAGTAACGTCAATCTGTGGATATTTTAAGGACTGAACAAGAGGTGGCTACCTACTACTACTACTACTACTACTACTACTACTACTACTACTACTACTACTACTACTACTACTACTACTACTACTACTGCTGCTGCTGCTACTACTACTATTACTACTACTACTACTACTACTACTACTACTACTACTACTACTACTACTACTACTACTATGACGACGACGATGACGATAACGAAGACGACTACTACTACATACATCGCAGACGCACGACCCACGGCATAAGGAGCTTCGCCCCAATAAGAAATGCAGCTTCACAACTGATAAATCTGGAGAAGCGCGTTGCAAGGTCGCGCAGCGATCAGCATTCGTGCTCGTTCCCACTGCTTCGTTTACCAAACCGACGATGGCGTTAATGTTCGAGGTGAGCACTTCGAGTTTACCCAGTACGAGTATAAAATTGTTAGCAATAATTTGAATCTCGGTGGGCTACATGCACAATGCTTTTTGATGTGGTTTGTCGACTTCGTGCTTGTTACGGCCGTTCAGATTCGTGTCACCTGGATGGAGTTGCGCCCTTTCGAATGTAGGGACTAAAAGCTATCGCACTTTTGGCAAGGCTGTGGTCATCTCTTGTGTGGCACGGGAGTGAAGCGCATGTTTATCAAACGTCTTTAGTGGGCTCAAGTTATTTATCGCAATCAAGATTGATTACGTTGACTAATTTTATCATCTTGAGATCTGTTTATCCATTCAAACCCCATTTTGAGCATTTCTAGCCTTGTTGTGGCCTGTATTGAACACTTTACTGTGAGCGTGATCACGCCCCATAAAATCCATGGATGGACGACAAGCTGGGTCCTTAAAGTGATTAAAGCTTGAAAGAAAGAAAAAAGGGGAAGAATCGAGCCACTAGTGCGAACCTGCCAAGATTTTCTCTCTCGCTCTCGGAAGTTGCACTGTCACCATCTTTGTTGTGCGACCCAGCTCCGCTTTTCCTTCGAGCTTGGCGCCAATAGTGCGAACCTACCTAGATTTTCTCTCTCACTCTCGCAAGTTGCACCGTCGCCAACATTGTTACGTCGCTCAGCTCCACTCTCCCTTCAGGCTAGGCACCACTGGTGCGAGTTTACCTAGACTGGCTCACAAGTAGCACTGTCACCAATTTTCGTTACGCTGCCCAGCTCTGCTGTTACTTCGGGCTTCTCCCCACTAGTGAGAACCTGCCTGGATTTTCTCTCTCGCAATTTGCACAGTCACCCATTTCATTACGCCGTGAACGCTCGGCTGTTCCTTCCGCTTTGCAGCCACTGTTGCGAACCTGCCTAGATTTTCTCTCTCTCTCGCTCTCTCTCGCAAGTTGCACTGTCGCAATTTTTGTGTACTTGGCTGCTGACACTTGCGTGTCAGCAGCCGAGTACCTTCGCTACTAAACAACCGCGACGGGGCAAGTGTGCACTGCAACTGGGTGTCAGATTATGTCATTATCATAATTACTTCATGATTTAAAGCCGGTCAATCACAACAAAAGGCACCCACGTTACTGCGCCTATTACGTTGAGGCCTCGTAGTGGGTGCGTAGCTATAGTTCGAAAAGATTTCATGCTCTAGGCGTTGCACATATGCACTAGAGACAGGATATCGCTATCGCGTTCAACTATTAAAGGTGAAGCTTAGAAGTCATGACGAGAATTTTGCCACGTGTGCATGTAGTGCCATCTCTCGTCGACAGCGGTGGCCTCCTGTAACTGAAGGGAAGATGGGTGAAAAAATGTATCTGACCCAGAAAGCTAGTTATCAAAAATGACTCCCGCTTGTATACAGCAGATACTTACTTTGACTGTCTGGCAAAGTTACAGTGCGGCACAACAAACCATCTAGCTTCACACCGCGTTTATTATTTAACAATGGCCCCATGTGTTTCTATGGACGGTATTCAATTGTCCTGTGAAGCCACACGCTTTATAGGGCGATACTGCAATTTTGACAAAATGTAGAAATGGGTCTCTGCTACATGTAAGCAAGAGTCGTTTTTGTTAACTAACGTTTTTCAAGAGGTGCAGTTTTTCTCATCTATTTTCCATTCACTTATGCCAGGCCATCGTTTCTGCTGCCGAGAGATGGCGCAATCCCTAGCGCAATCCTCAATTCCCGAAAATGCCCATGGTGGTTTATAATACGTCACTGCAAGTCATCTATAGGAAAGGCCAATCTTCTGATTTACGCCAAATGCAACAGTGTAGACTACAAGGCTGCAGTGCTGACATCGGACGAGATGGCGCAATTCCTAGCGGAATGCGCAATTCCCGAGAATGCCCGCAATGCGACCGCCACGGCTGGAGTCGAAACAGCAACTTTCGGGTCAGTAGCTGAGCACGCTATACAACCACACCATACTTTAAGCTTATGCTTATCTCTCTCAACTGATGACGAAGCACGAAGCTGTTCACATTCGGTTTCTCGGCGAGAACTAATGTATTCAGCGTGACACATGTGGCTCAGAGGTCATCCCACCAGGGTCTCGATGTGACCAATGTCTTTGCATCAGGGCTCGTAGAGACAGCGCCGCATAACGACTCGCGCGAATAAAACATATCCTAAAGCGAGCCTGTCGCTGTTGAAGTGAAGAATAGATTTCGATGCGGTGTTCCGGGGCAGTCGACCGCAGCTGATGAGGGGAGTCGAACTGCCTACGCTTAAATCCAGAAGCCGTTGGAGCTGCCCAACCTGCACGCCACTTAATGAACAATCTGTTAAGTTGTTACGTTAAGCAATCTGGAGTAATTCGGGACACACCACGCTGATGGTACGAAAAGATCAGCATCCGCTAGACGCCGGAGACGAGCAATTTCTGGCGAGACCTCAACCGCGTGCCACAAAAGAGACAGATCTACCTGCTATCGACGCTGGCGAGCACTGCGCGGCTTTTCTAACAAGACAAAATCAAAGTCCCTCGTACGACGGAGGTTCGAGCGACTTCACACATCGCACCAATCGTGTCCGCGCCAACCGCCCGACGCAATTGAACCGGATGGACGAAGAAAATTGGTAACTGCCACCTCCTTTGACGAAGTGGCTTCGCAAATGTCTGTTATTTGTCCCCACTGGCAACTCTCTCACTCTCAGTGCAGAAATACCAGCAAGGTTGTCGATAGCTCAATCGAAGTCTGCATCACTATGCTGACGCGACCTCGTACTTTATCTGAACAAATAAAATACAAATCAGAGAACAGAAAGGAATACTCTAAAAAGACAAAAAAAGACCTTTTGCCGACGCTGAATGTTACAAATGATGACAGGTTTAGGGCATGGATACGCTTCGCATCTTTCACGCTCATCTACGTCTTGTCACCGTTCGTTCAGCTAGCGATCACTTATTTACTTTTCTTTAGGAACACCTTTCAACTTTGTTATGTTCCCTCGCGCCAGTCATCATCTTGATGATATCGCTCGTATCAATCGTGTGGTTGAACGTTCAGCTGTGCAATGCTGCTGCAACAACTTCTACGAGGCTCAAGACCGCGTTGGATGCTTCGCTTGGCTTTCTTGTGCAGTAAATTCGAAGTATCGCGTTTTTTGCCGTGCTTATCGGTTCATTGCACGTGACACCGCGGACGCAGTTTGTGAACGTATTGCCACTTCACGAAGGTGGCTTTGCTGACAAAAAAGTTCCACTTAAACTTCTTCAATCTGACAAAAACGTGGCAGGAGCGCTTCTGTGAATAAAGAACGAGGGGACCAGCATGTCCTGTTTTCATAACAATAATTTGACATAGCAAGCGTCACATTTCCACACGCTGGTGCTCCATCACGGTGGTTTATAAATGTCATTGCAAGTCATCTATAGGAAAGGCCAATCTTCTGCTTTACGCCAAATGCAACAGTGTAGACCACAAGACTGTTGACATCGACAACACATAAAGAGCCTCTACGTACTGCTGAATACCCCATCTGAGCGCAGGCCCCGAAGCCAGATTAACACAGCAGGCAATCTTGCCGGCGGACTCCGATGAGGCCCGAGAAATCTGCGCCGGGACACTATATACGAATTCTGTACTTGGAGCTAAGTGGATTAGGGCCACCTTGGCAGCGTGCGACGGTTCTTATGTATGAGGACCTCTGCTCTCCGGCCTTTCGCCTAAAGCCTCACTCCTTCCGTTTCTCCCAGTGCAAACTCAAGGTGGAGATTGAAGATGGTGTAGATGTGGGAGCTAACGCGCGTGTATCACCGATCGTGGATAACCAGGACGAACTCATCAGGTTGCCCAATTCCGTTTTGCGCCTTCTTCCCCGACTCCGAACGAGTGTCATCCCAAAGAGGGCAATGCACGTGTCTGTGCATGTAGATTTAGACGCAGGTGAAATAACTCCATAAGGTTAAAATTTCCGCAGATTTCCACTATACGGTGTCTCTCATAATCATATCGCCGTTTTTGGGGCGTTGCACACCATCAATGATTTAATCACGTGTAGCGAGCATGCCGTTTCATGTCGCGTAATGGTTGAGGTGTTGGCGAGGGGTGGGACTTCAACTAAAACTAGAGTGAACTCCCTTCACCCCTCCACCCCCAGGCTACGGGCCCGTTTTACACCCACATGATGTACAATAAACTGAAGATTGAGACCTCATCATTTCCTTTAAAGTATTTTTTTGTGGTAGAAGTACATCTTTAATGTACTTACCGAACAGGCGTATGTGCTCCTCTGCGTGCTGAATAGCAGAGTCCTGTAAATAACCCAAAAGGCACCGCAAACAAGTGAATCGCGATGCTTCACTGAGCAGCCTACATCGGCTGATATTCTAGTCTTCTTCGCAATCGCAGCACAAGCTTTTCGTGTGCGTCGAGGTTGGAAAAATAATGAACGTCGACGCTAAAACTTCGTACTATTTAGTTAAGCTGAGTAAGTGTATGTAAGGCATGAGATCAATTTTTTTTGCGAGTGATTACTTGGCTGCACCATTTCAACCACACAAGATGTACAGGTAATATCACCTGCTGCTGAAAGCTATAGTAACATTTATATATGCCAGGACTTCTTGAGAATGGACTATAAAGAGTCAAACACAATGGTATTCTTAGTAATTTTAAAAGTAATTTTCTTAGTAATTTAAAAGCTGGGATGTCTTGGAATAAGGGAAGAAAGGTCAGTGCAGAGACACTTTTGCGCGCTAATGTTTAGAAGTATGTATTGTTTCTACTTTCCAACCCACCCGCCTATCTACCTGACTATATGGGCAGTGTCCACGGAAGAGCACAGTGCAGGTTAATTTGACACGTTCCTACTAGGCTCCGAGACGCAGAGCTGGATAACGCATGCCTAAGACGAACGCTCAGTTGCTCTCAGAGTAATCTAAAAAGTGTCAGATGGAAGTTTTGTCCCATCTTCCAGGTCTTAGGTGAGATTGGCTCTAAGTGTTTTGAATGAAGCGGCATAATGCGGTTCTATGCGTTATATTTCGATCAGCCTAATGCAAACTGCAACACCCGAGAGCACTCGAAAGTGACCAGTCGGATTATAGGCCACTGGAACCACTGAGCCTTTAGGCGGTAACCTTCATATAAGCTCGCAGTGATTTTTGATGAGCTCGATGTATTTAATGTTTGTAATCTTCCAATGTCCAGCAACCATGAAGCAGGACCCGGCTGTCACTGTATAATCGTGCCATGAAAGACTGTGTTCCAGGATGCGGGCATCGTGAACAAATTGTATCAGATTAAAGAGAACGACGACACGCGTGCCTAGAGCGTGGTTCAGGTGCGGCACGGCGCGCATTCAAGAAGTGCTTGGGAAAATCCGGCCGTCCTCGACATTGCCAACGCTTATACGTGGCGATGCATTCGCGGACACAGAACTTGTTCTTCGTGCAGCTATTTGTGTCGTTGAACGGTGCCTGCAGGAGATTAACCGATGGCTCGTGCTAAACGTATTTTTTTTATTTCTGGTGTATGACGATTCCACCAAGCGTTAGAAACACCGAAAAACTTCGTCCTAGAAGGAACTATGCTGCATGTACAATAAGTGCAACTTTCTACTTCCTCATCCACGCACGCATTCATTCAATGATAATAATAATATTTGACACTTTGTCCTAAGACTAGCATATGATTATGAGAGACGCCGTAGTGGAGGCCTCAGGAAATTTTTACGATCTGGTGTTTTTTGACGTGCACTGACATCACACAGTACATGTGCCTCTATCATTTGGCCTCTATCGAAATGCGACCACAACGGCCGGGATCGAATTCACGACCTTTGGGTCGGCAGCTGAGTGGCCGCTGTTCCACCGAGGGGAACACCATTCATTCAAGGTCACACCACACAAGCAGCGTGTGGTAGCTCCAAGTTGAGCAAATTGAGTTTACTTCATTATCACTAAGAAACAGCCGATGGCGCTTGTGTCGTGCACTTTCATGTGTTTTTGTTCTTTTTGTTTGTGCGCTGATCGTGTCGAGAGACTTTAGCTCAGACCACACGTCAAGACTCTGTTGACTCAAGACAGTGGAGCGAATCCACCAATTGTGCAGTCTTAGTAAGCTGCCATCATTCAAATCTGAAACAAATTTGCCTCCGAAGCACTCACTAACACACTTGCGTGTGCTTCGGTTCACCGACATACAGCGAAAGTTTCTCGGGCAGGAATTACAGATATTCATCATTTTCTCCCGAAATTTTTTAGTTTCAACAGTTCTGTCACGTTTAACGGTATTAGATCAATACACACATATACGTTTTTTTTATCCACTCCAGAACAATAATACACGCCACTGTCGAAAAGACGACTCACGAGTTACTGTTGAAACAAACCAACACAGGACAAGCCAGAGCGATACTTGAAACGCGGGTACGTCAGTTACGGGTCTAACCATTATCACTTGGTTCAAAGCACGTTAGTACCGTCTGCGTTTCCAGTGGTAAGATCTCAAGTCACAGTCATTGCATTCAGGCATCATGAATACGCCCAAGTATATTCGAAATGCTTAATGCAAATGTCAGACTGAGCACACACACGTATACTTCGCCAGTTTATATCAACTGCAGTGATATAACTGCAGTGAAGCGTTATTGTTATCTCTGTTCTGGCCAAGCACTCTTGGGCGTTTGCCTGTGACGTCACTGGTCAAAATTGACAAGAAACGGCTGCCTAACAAACATGGGGGCTTTGCGGGTGCACAGTGACGTCAAAGTGGCGCCTTTCACGCGCCTCATTCCGCTCTGTTGAAAGTGGATAGGACATCGTGCACAGAAGTGTCATTCGCTTTCTATTCCTAGTTGTCGTTGCTGCACTCGCCCTGCGTTTGGGCCACACGATGGCAGCCCCGTCCGAGGCAGCGATCCCACCACCGACGCCGTCTAACTTCGACCGGACTTCCTAATGGCGTGAACTATTATGTCATTCGGTGACTATACCGCTATGCGTCGGAGCTCAATTGCAGAACGGAGGAACCCCAGGTGCGAATTCTTTTCTACTCCATGCGCAGGAACGCCACCAAATGTCTTCAGACCTATGGTTTCGCTGAAGAGCAACCTCGATGCTACGAGACAATGGCGAAAAAGTGTGACACCCACTTTGTAGCTACGAAGACTATATATTCTACGAAAGCGTAAATTTTCATCGCTGGAGGCAAGGGATCCCGACAAAGTGTGGACAACGTTGTAAGCGCCCCACATGAGCTTGCGGACCACTGTGTGTTTGCCAAATTCTGTGAGTGAAGGATCCGCGACTGATATGTTGTCTTTACCCTTACGCCATAGTGACTGTTCCGATGAAGGCCATCCTTGAGAAAACAGTTCACCGGCAGCAAGTGGAACTCCTGACCGCCATTAATACGGCGGCAACAGGTGAAGGATTGACACCGTCGACGAACATAGCAGAAGTCATACAGCACCTGATATGGTGAAACTACAGAACAGCGTTGACAGTGGCTCTATCGGTGCTCCCAGGGACAGCAGCGACAGAAAGGGTGCTAGTTCTGCGGACGTTTTGTCCACGTGAGAGCCTGGTGCCCCCCGTCACGTCCGGCGAGGTTACCAGTGTGGAATCAAGGGACAGTTTGGCGTGGTATGCCACGAGAGAACAGAAAACCAGGTGGGTGTTCTTGTGCTAGAACGCAAAGTAGAAAATATTTTTTGTTTGGACGCTAAACTGATAAAATGCGCAATGCACAGAAGTATGTATTGACTCATAAGTGCGAACATCAATTCAGGAGTGGTCGTTACTGTTTTTCCGCCCAATTTCCCTGGTATACCGTCTTGCATAGGCAACTCGCAGGCTGTTGTGAGAAGTGCTGAAAACTCGTGACTTGAAGTGAATGGTGGCTTTATAGCGGATATTGAGTGGAAGGGTAAAACAACGTGAGACACTGCGTTGTATAGTCACCGCAGTGTGCCTTGTTCGGGCTTCCGGTCGTGGAAACGTTGCAGCCAAATTTTCTCATGTGGTTGATGATAGACAGTATACGATTGTATGTATACGAAGCTCTTCTTTGGTCTGATTACATTGTGCGATGAATACACTCATTCAATTGCTCTTTTCTACATTCTCCACTCAACCATCCGAATGAGTGGGTCACCGATGGGCAGAATATGCCATCGTAGGGTAATTACCCTACATGCAGGGTTATTTCAGTATTTCACGGCCAGTGTAGGAGAGTATGGTGATAAGGTGATTTTCCTACCGCCCGTACGGTAATTTCCCCGTTTTACTGGTCACTGTAGCGCTGTGAAATGCGGACGATCCGCGCAACTTATGTAAGGCTTAGGTTCCTAAAGAGATCCGAAAAATTAATGTATCTTTGAATAAAATTTCAATCAACCAGCCATGGTGTTCTAGTGGCCAATGCACTCGGTTGCTGACCCGCAGGTTGCGGGATGGAATCTTGGTCGTGGCAGTCCGCTTTCGGGCGCGGGTGATTGGAAGTGCGCTAACTCTATTCCGACCATTAAAGCGTACTGTTGAGATGCGAAGCAGCTCTTTGAATAGCCTGTGTAACGCTGTCCCGCTGAACGAAGCCCCGCCGCGGTGGTATAGTGGCTAAGGTAGTGTGCTGCTGACCCGCAGGTCGCGGGATGAAATCCTGCCTGTGGCGACTGAGTTTTCGATGGAGGCTAAAATGCAGTATAGGGCCTCTGTGCTCAAATTTTGGCACACATGAAAGAACCTCAGGTGGTAGACATTTATGTAGCCTTTCATTACAGCGTCTCGCATAATTATATGGTCGTTTTTGGACGTTAAACGCCACGTATCTATCAATTCCTCCGTACGAACGCGCCGCAAGCCGCAGGTGTTCGCGCGGTACCAAATAGGTCACGCCTTTAGAGTTTCCTTAAACTAACTAGAGTGGACTCGGCGCTGAGATCGTTCAGCGGTCATGGGAATGATGGGTAGTGCATGAATTTGCCTTGTCATACTGGCGGGCGGCGAACCGCACTGTTGACATCGTTTATTGCTTTCTGTCGACTTTGTTTTGAAGGGAAGAACGAACCCTTTCGAACTTTGTGGCCCGCTTTGAAATTTTAAGCCTAAAATATTAAGGTGGTGAAGCGCAACTTCTGAACATTCACTTATTTTTGTTTCGTGACAGAACAGGTCCGAGCCACGCGAACACTCATGGAGCCAAATGTACGAAGGTTAGACAAATCCATGTACTACCCATCATTCCCATGCTAGCTGAAGCGCCACGCGTTGCAGCTCCCATACACACTAGCGCCACAGTTCCCTCTAGTGGATATAGGGAAAACTCCATGGTCACGCTGCTGCTGCGCGTTGACGTCACGCTCCCCTCGCAGTGCGCACTGACGTCACTCTCTCCCTCGCGAGCCGTGGGCTCACCGCGGCGCCCTCAGCTGCTGCCTTGTCAGTTCGCCTGCAGCACCTGCTACGACCTCCGCACGCTACATCGCCGGCTCGTTGGTTCCCGCTCAATAAACATGACGCGCGCCTAACGTATGCGTTGAAACATGTTTGTACGTGTCACCTACAATACCTACGCCAGGGCAGACATCAATTCAAACGAATCTTAAAGCGCTCACTGTAGCACCTGCGTAAGCGCCGTTCAACTCGTGCGCAATGCTGCTGCTTTGCATCTCATCAGGGTGCCTTTCGGGAAGATGGTCCAAGTTATATTTAAAAATTGGCACTCCCTTGGCACAAAACTAGAACTACGAGATTTGTGGACCGTTATTTCAACAATCGATGTCGACATAATATTTGCATGTATTGTCCCTTCAAAGCCGCTCTTAGTTCCAGCGACAGTGCGTCCCCCGAAGAACAGTTTTCTCCGGGCGTAAGCTGACGGGCCACCGCCCCATAGCAATTCTTGAAGAAATTATTCGTCGTGTTAGGGTGTCTTCACTGGAATCGGGAGCGGGAAATTAACGATAGGGAGTGTAGGTATTTTCGTACCTATATGTCGGTAAGTTGCTGCAAGACTCCAGTAACTTGCTTCATTTTGCGAAATCTCGCCAGTATCGAAAATTTCGGACACATTCGCCCTGAGGAACCTTTCCTTGGGAGTCTAGGCAGAACAAAGCGAAACATTTAATATGTCGCGACCTTTGTCCCCGGGACTTGGTTCGAACCTCCTCACCAGTGAGCGATGATGCCTCTGAGGAAAGGGGAAGGGGCGCAACACACAGGCGAGGCTAACTGCAAAGGAAAGATAAGGAACTTCTGTCCCTATAAGTGCATAGTCTCTTTTATTCCCGCTCGCACATTCGTTCTCCCGATTGTTTTTCCCTGTTCTACCACTTATGTTTGGGCGCCCAACCTGCATCGCGCTTCTGTTGACGCTGCGTTGCACTCTCTTATTGCTGTGGATTGGCTTCGACTCGGCCAGCGGCTCAGATAACGCGCTGTCATTTTCTCGAGAGTGCACGAATAACGATTTGCAGTGATGGCCTGCTCGCTGCTCGTGCCGTAAGGGCTCGCGAAGAAGCCGAAACACGGCACACCCGATTTCGGTGCGTTGATGTGGCGGTATTGACGTTTTTTTTTCCCTGTTTCCAACGCTGCGTCGTGTTCTCCGAAATACAAGCGTGTGTTGGTGGAAAGGGAGGAAGAAATATCCTTTTCCGCTTTCTCTTTCTATTGCCTTCATGAAGCAATAGAACGGTCGAGAAGCATTGCTGCGTACGTAGCTGTAGCCACTTTGAATTCTCTATTCGACCCGCAATCAGCAGAAAAATATCTTCAGCTAACGATGTCTACCCACTTTCATCTATTCGTTCAGTCGAGGAACAGTCTTCATCCGTTATTAAGTCAAGGGTCGGGAGTTATCCCAATAGTTACGATGGCTTGTTAAGGAATCGGGGCCATCCGGGTCTTTTATGGAACACAGACTATTTTCGGTGAGTAGGGTCACATTATGAACTTCAAATATTCATCCATGCGAATCAGCGCGCTGCAGCTACCCGTTTTCGCCCCGCTGTGGTAGTCTAGTGGTCATGGCGCTCGACTGCTAACCAGATGGTCATGGGATGGAATCCCGGCCACGGCAACTGCATTTTCAATGGACCATGTGCCTAGATTCAGGTGCACGTTAAAAATAAAAAAAAAAACCAGATAGGCTAAATTTTTGGAGCCCTGCACTATGGCGTCTCTCATAATCATGTGGTGGTTTTGGGACATTAAACCGTCATTTTTATCTGTTTTCATGAAAAGTCCGGCATCAGATCACGACCTCGAAATACAGATTATATATAGATATGTTTTAAAGCTCTAGATATGTCTTAAAGAAGTGAATGGAAGTAAATGGTGTGTTGCATGAAGTCTCTCAACACAATCACCACCGTACTTGGCGAACACAACCGTGGCACCAAGCGAGACTGATGAAGCCATGAAAAAAGTTGGTGAGCACATGGCGACACATGGCGGTGGAGGAAAGACGAGAGTGTTGAGGGCAGAGCCACTTTCATCACTTAACCCACCAACTTGTCCTGCCAATCCAGCGTGCAGACTGCGTACACGATTCACTCTAATAGATAAAATGGATGCCGGATAGAATACTCTGTCATGTCGTATGTGCGTATACGAAGCACACGACGCGACAGAGTATTCTATCCCGCATCGATTATGTAGTAGTGTTCCACATAGCGTAGGGATGGCCAGCAAAGGAAAGAAAGGAGGTGAGGGTTAATACATCGAGACCCTTCAAACAGCGGGGAAGATCCTTTAAGGAGCCTACAGGTGACGTTAGTGTCCATCGAGCGGGCGATCGGTCGTCCACTATAGCGGAGATGGGAGGATGTGGGGAGATGACCGTGTGGGCCAGTTTATGCTTCATTGCGTCTGGCGACGGGTTCCTTCGAGACCCGCGACAAAAGAAGCTCGCTCGTGGCGACGGGCACGAAGCAGCAAAAGCAGCAGCAGCAGCAGCCCAGTAGCCTACGCGTCGATCGTGAATCCCTGAGGAGGTCAAAAGGAGCAAGGAGGGAAGACAAGCTCGCGCACTTTTGTTGCTGTTGGTTCCGCCTGAGCCATGCCACTGCGGAAGGCGGACCCGCGCTGCAATTGGATACATACATTGACGACGCTATACAGCGCGACGCTCCAGTGTGTGGCGCCGCCAGAGGCTTGCGCCACAATGGCAGGACGGCCGGCGCTCGAGCGTGCAATACTTCGAAAAAGAAACAAGCGGACAAGGCTATAAACAAAACGGTACAGAAAGGGAGAAGATGAAATGGAGGAATGAAACACGCGCAAAAGATGAGGAAGCGTGGAGAGAGCGTAACGGCAAACACTCTTCTTCGGAGCAGTGCCGGCAACGTGCCCCGTGGCTCAATGTGCGTGTGTGCAGTGCTAGCAGTGTTGCCACCAGGCTTAATTGGACCTCTGCCGGGGGGACGCTGAGGAGCTGCGTTGGATGATCTCGTTATTCGGACCCCATAAGCGCGCCCTCTCTTCCGTTCAACTCCTCTCGTCGCGGCATTCTGGTCTTCACACGCATGTGGTTACGTGCGCGCGATCTCGATGATTGGATCTTTCTTTCTCTACCGCTTCAGTTCCTCGCGTTGTAGAGACGGTATAGATAGGCGCATACTTTACGTGGAACATCGAGTGGGGATAGTTTTTCAATACGAAAAAGATTAGACAGACCGAAAGTATAGGAAGTCCTGCACGCAGGTGATTTCTAGCCGACATGCACAGTGGGGGTTCCTGATTGACGCTATGGGAGTCTGTGACGGCGTTTATTTTCCGCGAAATGTACCGTATCGATCCCCAGCTAAGCGCGGCCGTTCCCGAGATTCCACGTGGGGCTTCAGCCAGCGGCGTTGTCCATTCAGTCATGTGTCTTTCGCGTGGTGCTCGACGCCGCGGACCTATTAGGCGCGTTGTCCGCCTCATTAGCACCTCCGAGCCGATTCGCGCGTGAATGTGCATCGTGCCGTATAGGTCGCAAGAGCGGGTGGGAGCCTCATATTTTTTTCCCGTTTTTCCTGCCGTAACAAATGCACTTCCGATGGAGGCGGAAATTTCGTAGGTCCGTGTGCTCAGATTTGGGTGCACCTTTAAGAACCCCAGGTGGTCGAAATTTCCGGAGCCCTCCACTAGGGCGTCTCTCATAACCATATGGTGGTTTTGGGACGTTAAACCCCACTTATCAATCAATCAATCAACAAATCCACTTAACCAGTCGACTAACACATGGCCCGAGAAATTTAAGACAGCTGGTGTTTAGGCACTTTTATCGTCATTATCATTATCATCATATCATCCACACCAACACTTTTACGTACCGCCACTATCATCATCGTAATCATCGTCATAAAAACCAGCTGCCTTGAGACAGGAAAGTTTGTTCCTACTATCAGATGATTATTACTACTATCAGACGATTATTATAGTGGCGTAATAATTGTGTAGATGTTAATCAACTTGAAATCATAAACGACCTTGAATGCTGACCCGAATGTCACCTCGGGATAGAATCCCAGCCACGGGGGCAGCGCTATGATGGCGGAGAAATTTTCTTGCCCCTGTGTTTAAATTTAGGCGAGCGTTAAAGAAAAAAAAAAACTCCGGGGGTCGAAATTTCCGGAGCCTCCAACTTCGGCGTCTCTCATAATCATATCGTTGTTTTTGGGACGTTAAGCCACAGATATTCATATGAATCCACGTTATGCCGCTACTGCAGTTCCAGCTACTGCAGTGCACAACTGACGCACTACTTAGTGTGGAGATAGCCCCGTACATACACTGTCACGCCGCGGCGCATACCATGCCAAAACATAGACAGCCGCTGCGGCTATGAGCTCGTTGCCGCCGTTCCCAGACGTATACATACATGCCCACGCACTAAAGCACTTGAAGACTTCTCGCTCGCTGTGGAGTGACCATCATCCGGGTACAGACACGGCTGTCAGCCGGCTTATTGCAGCCACGTATCGAGGGGCACCGGCTGGCATGTACATGCGCATACATCCGGAGACACGCTGAACAAGCCGCGTTTCCTTTTCAAGCCTCTCCGCTACGTCATCTTGATCCTTTAGAGGCGAAGCAGCTTATGGTGGAGTTCAATCCGGTGCGCTGCGTGACCACCGTTCGACTGCGCATGCGCAATAGCAGACCCGAGCCCTGCCAGAACTCGCTTATGGATTAGCGCGTTCCGGCCTGTGCAAGGGGCTGGGTAAGACGTTGTGGCTTCTTCCCCTTAAACTCTCTGAGCCTCTCTGCGGCATCATGATTCTTTAGATGCGCAGCAGCTAAAGCATCACAAGAACGAACACGCACACACACACCTCCGCGTATACCGCGCGAGCAAATAGAACGCAGCTGAGATTGCATGATGTGTTGAACACGAATGTAAGAGACCGCTTCTCCGGACGCCTGACGGAACTTTCCACGCTGCGCTCACAGGCGCTTCTTGGTCCCACAGAACCTAGTCGAGAAAAAAATTACGCTCCCACTAAAAGGAACCATGTGTGGAAGCCAAGCAGCGGACGCTTACACTGGTGGCGGCGTTCAGCGCAATAGCGTCAGCGGCGTTGCGCATGGGAGAAACCTGGGGAGGCACAAAGCACGCAGTGATGGACCGGTGTTTCCTACTGGAATATTACTATCACCGCTAATAGCCAATGAGAGGTAGAGGAGTCCGATCGGACACAGAGACACCCAGTCCGCGTTTATTTACTACATGCGCTGCAAATTCTTATTGTTCAACAACGCACAGGAGAAAAACCAGCTGTCTTGAGACAAGATAGTTAGTTCCTACTCTCAGATGATGATTACTACTATCATACGATTATTATAGAAGCGTTAGAATTGTGTGGATGTTAATCAACTTGAAATCATAAACGACCTTGAATGCTGACCGGAATGTAACCTTGGGATAGAATCCCAGCCACGGGGGCAGCACTATGATGGCGGCGAAATGTTCGTGGCCCCTGTGGTTAAATTTAGTCGTGCACTAAAAAAAAAAACTCAGGTGGTCGAAATTTCCGGAGCCATCCACTTCGGCGTCTCTTATAATCATATCGTTGTTTTTGGGACGTTAAGCCCCAGATATTAATATAAATCGCAGTTATGCCGCTACTGCAGGTCCAGCTATTACAATGCACAACTGACGCACTACTTAGTGTGGAGATAGCTCCGTACATACATACACTGTCACTGGAGGTCAAGATCCCGTGCTTCTCTATGGTTGTGCAGCGCGAGCAGTCTTGTTTTTTTCAATCAAGAACCAGATAAAACACGTGATTCCGTACAAGATTAGTGACTTTCTGTGAGTCATATTTCTTTCTTTCCTCCAGTGATCCGTGATCTGCGGCATAATCGCAGTGCTGTAAGTTACATCATGCCTACGCGTTCTTGTTTGTACGTTCCACTGAAGTCATTTTGTTACAGCGGTCAGCTATAGGCTTGAGACTTATTGTGTATTCAAACGAAAATTTGTTCTTTCTTTCTTTCTTTCTTTCTTTCTTTCTTTATTTATTTAATTCTTTATTTATTTGTTTATTTGTTTATTTCTTTATTTATTTATCTCTTTCTTTATTTATTTATTTCTTTGTTCCTGTTTACGGTACTTAAACCACAAACAACCAGACGCCTTTTGTCAAAGGCCCGCTTCTGCAACTCATTTTGCAAGAAACTTGTGCATTGCTGTAAAAACCGGCAGGAAAAAGAAAACTGGAAATGAGGCGAAACAGTTGTCTGAAAACAGACATGCCACAAGAAGAAGAAAGGAAGGAGAGAGCTTTAGACGCCATGCACGAGTCGTGAGGCTGCTTACACGCCAGGATGCAGGCGGGTTATATCCCGTTCCCGTTTGTACACTGTTACTTTCATTATTTCCCGGCAAATCTTAGTTTCCACGCCTCGGCCCTGCCACTATGTTCCTGCACTGCCATGTCCTCCATGCTCCCTTTGCTGCTTCGATGCAATCCTGCTTCAGAGGCATGACCCGTCTTTGCGGTTGCAGCAAATGCAGCGAAACACTTGAGCGGAGGTGGCCGAGGTTTTCTGCAAATGCGAAGGGCCATGAAATGTGTGCATTCCTAATGCTGGCACCGTAATTAACCCGCGCCGCGTTCGCGTTTTTGCTTGTGCTCTCTCACGCACACTCATACACCGCCACTTACACAACTGTTTCTCTTCTCGGCGCGTTTTCACTGATTCTACTCCCGCCTCTCCCACACAACTGCTGTACCGACTATAAGCACGATTCTCCGCGAAAGAAGCTTCAACGCTGTAACCGCCATCTTAGCTGCAGCAAACGCAGCGCGTGTGCATGTATAGTGCGAGTGAAGCGGTTGGAGTATGCGTGTACCACGAATTTTCAGTTATAATGGGACCTGTTATAGCCGGACTGGCTATGGGTGCAAACTCAAAAAGATTTCTCAGGTGTAACATTTATCTTACTGCTGGGGTTTTACGTCCCAAAACGGGAATACTATAAAGAGGTGCCGTAGTAGATGGAGGGTTCCGAAAATTTTAAACACCTAGCGTTCTTTGTCGCGCAGATAAATATAAGCGCACAGGTTTTTAGCATTCCGCCTCCACATATGCGTAGTTGCCGCGGCCAGGATACGAACCCCAGCGACCCTTGGATCAGCACTGGAGCACCATAGCCCCCTAGACTACCGCGAAGGGTTATATTTTACTCCTATAAACTTAGTTATCTCGATCGAAATGTACGCGTGGCTTGCTAAGGCTATGCACACCGTGTTCCATCAAATGTCCACCTGGTCACGTGGTGCCGCAGCGTCGAGGTTCCGAGCGAGCGCCCCTGCGATGCCTCTCCGCTGTGGATCACTTGGCGTGACGACACGCCTGCCACACTTGCGTTCTGGCAACGCAAGGTCACTGCAATGTTATGAGTCACCTTAAGAGACAGCGTAGAAGAGTGTTAGCTAAATAAAAAATAAACGGGTAAATATAGGCGCCACGGATCTGCATATGACGCGAGGGGCAATTTACAGATATATGTGGACAGCAGGCAAAGTATATATAATTCGCTGTTGCAAGTCTAGCTGTACAATTGTCAGGTCTAGCTGTACAGTAAGATAAACTATTATTCCAACCATTTTGGCAGCGTTATCAGATTAAGTGGCTGGAATTTTTCTCTTGATCAGAAATTCTGTATCTGGCGTTTGTGACTGCAGCCATGTCACACTTGCTAATTGAAGTGTACTCGTATTTTCTTTTTTTTCAACCTAATACCATTTTTTGCACAGTTTAACTTATTCAAATATGGCTTTTTTATTCTATGTGCAGTACAACTCAGCAATAAGTTATTCCCCACTGCCCGTTCCTTGCCATAAACGAGTTTTGTTGTCACGGTAGGATATTACCTTTCCAATAGCTTATTAGATTTACAAGCGCATTATTTATTTTCCTTTCATGTATTCACTCGTCAAGGTTAGTTTCTTCAAGTTACTTGCTTGTGTTTGCTGTTCAGGCTAATTTACCTTCCTACTTCAATGGATGGATTGAATGAATTGGATGTATGGACAGATGGATGTAAAGGTGGGTTTGTAGATGGACATGTAATTTGTTGAAACACCTTTTTGAATTACTAATTGCTGCTTTTTTACATCAAAGTAGCAATAATAAAAATACTTGCTTCGATTTACTCGCGAAAAGTACGATATCAGTATGAGACCCGCCATACTGCCAGACTCCGCGTCAATTCAAACGCCCTGAAGTATACTGCATGACGTGCAAGGGTGTTTCATGCAATTCGCTCACATAAAAATGCGTTACCGCCATGGCCTGGTATCGAATTCAAGTCATCGAGCTTAATGACTCGACAACACACCTGGTAAGCTACCAGGTGAAATATAATTGTTGTATAAGTGCTCATCGTGTATACAGTGTGCACATGCGTACACATTGTTGTTAATAAGCATGTACATGGTCGCAGTAGCCATAGTCTGTAAAATATCTCCAACATCATTGTCTTTCATGCTTATACACACGTGTCATTCATTATTCATTACAAATACGAGGGCAGAAAAATACGTTCTAAGAAATTCATTGGCAAGTTGCCTTTAGGTTTACTATACGTAGAGAGGGGGTCAAACGTTCCCAGGCCAAGCTGCTATAGGAATACAAGAGATATTGGCCGAAGAACTTTTGACCCCACCCTCTTTCTTTGTACCTTTTGATGGCGCTAAATTGTTATCATGAAAAGGAAACCAAGGAGAGGCAGTGAAGTACCAGTGGTGCTTTACTACTGTCTCTTCACTGCAGAGATAGCGAATACAGGGTGGGAAAATGTAATAACCACGCCACTATAGACACCACATTGCACTCGTATTGCATGTCACATATAACCAAGATCTGTTGTTGTCGACATTTTTGTAATAATACTTGGAATACGGGGGCTGTGATTGAAGCCAAAGTTTCGTAAGCGGACTTGTCTTTTTTATGGCTGCAACCTAAGGCGAGATCGCTTGCCAAAATTTCGACTACGATGACATCCAACGTGTTCCAAGAACTGTTGATTTCTTTCTTCAAGCATCAATTTTGTCTTGCATTTGTGTTTTGAACACCAATGTTGCATAACAAGTGATCATTCACCCTCTTCAAAATTAAGGTGATGGCTGTTATCTAAACAAAAAAAAATTTTTTTGATCAGAATGTAAACTTCTGTGCGGCACAAGCGATGCATGACGCCGTAAAAATTAATCATTACTTCATGAAAATCAAGGCAATGAAATCATTCTTTATAGTGACGGTGAGTTGAACGTAACCGATGCTCGACATCATGCATGCGTCTTTTTTGAGACTAGATTAGAATAATAGTCATTCCGATTATGTGTTCTCTATCCCTATAATTTGGATTATATCATTTCCGTAAGTTCAAACAAATAGGGTGACCCGTGGTGCAATATATGTTTGCTTGTTTTATTTAGTGTATACTTATCTCCACAGCAACAATCATCATCGCCATTAAACCATGCATGATCATGGCAGAAGTGATCATGATTCCTACTTGCCGGAAAGCCGCTGGCCTCCTTGAATAAACACCGAGTGTTAAGTGATTCTTGAAGGAGAGAAAAGAAGACAAAAGTGAGCCCCATAACTGTCTGAATCATAGTGCGACACCAGAACAGTGGCTCACGAGGGATATGGGTAAGGAGGGATTAAAAGGATGGTGAGGATTAAAAGAGATAAGGATGGAGATGAGTACACCCACATTCAGAAGATAAGATAGAGAATGACATGGTCGCAGGAGTACGAGGACGGGGCACCACTCAGCGAGAGCTTCACGGCGTCAGGAGATGGCGGAGGGCGAGCCGGTCGGCCAGAGTTGCGCTGTCGTCGGAGATCGCGGGGGCACAACTGATCGTCACAGAATCCAGCGAGCGAGTCAAACGCCGAATGGACACCCAGAAGAAACTCTAATCCCATTGTACACATAAAGCGTGCTTCTGAAAGTTTATTCGGTTGATTTCGTGATAATGCGTTGACTGTAAGAACCCTACATAATGCCTTTTGGTTTGTACATTTGTACTTATGCGCCGAAAATATGCCGCTGGTGGTCTCCTCGCTTGGCTACCCGCTGAAGAATCTCGGAGGCAACGTTCATGGTTGTAGTACGCCATGCCCTTTAATCACTAGGCGCACACGTTCTGTTCTCGGGACCTGCTGAGAGGCTGCTAAGAAGAAAACTATACGACTGCCAACCCTGCAGTCTTATACAATTATTATTTTGATAGTATACATTACTCTCTTTTAACAGCTTTACTGGAAACGAATGCGGTCTCGGGTAACCTTCAACTACTTGTACATCTGGCGTCACCCTATCTAACTACCTGGTGTAGTTGCATGCAAGCAAATTAATCGACCTGTGACAAAAGTTCTCCGTGTTTTCCCACAATTGAGTGTCAGCCAGATGATGCATTCGTTCATGCGGCAAAAATAACATAATTGGCAGCGTTGTTAACTGTGTAGTCAAGCGACTAGCATAAGATACACGCTCTCCTCTTCCGCCACCACCACCACTAACTTCATCATTAAACTAATTAAGTTCATTACCCCGGGTTTCCATTGTGAGGCCAACGGTACAGAAACAAAGAGACAGTGAGACACGCATAGTTCGTACATTTTTCTGCAGTGAAGCAAATAATCCGGGTGCATTGTGACCTTTATAGCGTTGACGACCCATCCCGAGTCTCGGTTTCTTTTTTACGCTCGCAATATCCTCCTAGTCATGCCCCTCCCCCCCCCCCCCTATACACTCAGTTATGTCACATATGCTCTCAAGCGAAGAAGCAGACGTTCCTCGGACCTAGCACTCTTGAGTACCAACATTAAAGTGAAAGCGTTGTCTCCCATTCTTCCTCGGTCATTGATTTAAGACGCAATCACCAACACAGAGGGAAGGGTGCGAGAGGATTAATCCTTAATTGCCTCCCATTAGACGGTGGTCCCCGGACCAGCTGCGGACTGATTGCTGCTGCCCAATGTATATGCGCCAGATGCAAACTGTCCCATACTTGAACGGCACGGAACTCTATTTCGCAATGCCATGAACGAGACCATGTATACGCACGCTCTTGTTCACCGCTCGCCCATTGCATCGCTCTTCGCTTGTGCATCACCGCACGCGATCTGGTCGCTAACAGTTCTAAACTGTCTTCGGCGTCGTAGAGAGTCGTTGCATTGACGACGGGTGTACTACAACAAATGGCGTCTCCCCATCACTTCTCTTTTACTGCTTGCTGGTACACTACTATTCGTGCATGCTGCTGTGCGCTGTGGTGCGTCACACTCCTCCGTGTGACTTCGGGCGTAGACCACGATATATGTGTGTAGCGCTGCTAGCTAGGCTGGTGCTCGTGCAGGATGCGTCTATCAGAGAAATTACTGGGGACGGCAGCCCATAAGGGACTGGAACCGGAGTCACGGCGTCTTTGTGCGCATGGCGCTCGTATACAACTCGGTCGCATGCGCTGCGATCTTTCCGCGGATGAAACGCGCCCTTTCGGAGTCTTCCGTTTGCATAGTCCTCCTCTTGCTTGTTCCCACAGTTGTGCACACAGTTCTGAAAAGAAGCAGTAACTGTCCCTCTAGACGTCGGCGCAGTATACGATTAAGTGTGTGCCGTTAAACGCTCATTGAATGCCTAAACACGGGTCCAGATTCTAAAATTTGTCGTTCACTTCAAGCGGAGCTTATGGAAGTTCGGGAGACTTTGGTGCCGAGGCTGCCGGGAAAGTAATAGTACGCGGAACAAATATAATGTCAGTGGTTTGAGGCGTGTCGACTCTAAAAGCGACACTGTTATGAACTCCCCTTTTTTTCTTATGTTTTACTGTTGACTGTGTAGAGCACAAGAAGTTCGCTTAATAAAAAAAGCCCTTGATCTGAAAGGTTCAGCAAAAGAAATTTCGAATTCCTACCACCATAAGCACGAGCTAAGCGAGGCATACAGATCCGACGAATTAACTTCATTAAGCGTTCTGGAAATTGGAGGGATAAGCTTGGACTCCACCTACACATTGGCCAAGGGTTGTCACCCTTCGAAGGCCTACTAGACTCGCTGAAAAGCCCACATTTGGTGCTCCAGCTTCGAGTCAAGTAACTTCCAGCGCGTGTGCAGGCTTTCACTGCTTGAGGGTGCATAACTGTTATTTTATGATATACGTGGACACTCCAAGGTGGCTCGAGAGTCACAATGTCTGCGATGGAGCTAAAAATAAATACAGCTAAATGAATATTCGCAAGAGCTTAGAAGTATAGGTTATCCCTATTTAAAAATTTAGCTAATATACTTGAGCGTCAGTATAATCAAACCATCTTCAAGAAGCGCAGTAGGGTATATCTGGACTTCTGCATGCAAACAGTGCATGGGCCAAAGTCTTGAGACATTTATTTCTCACAGTTGCCATATATACGAGTATGTACACATTTACCACCCCTTCATTATTATTAGTACGCTTTGTTACCCTGTACTCAGATATATTACTCGTACACGGGCGGATGTTCTACAGCATATGCGAATCGTGACCGCCGATAAGCATGGAAAGCTTAGAATCACGCCAGCAAACATATTCTTAGGAGGCGCAGAAGAAAAGCAGGACAAATCATCGCGAAGGCAAAATGGGCAACGAGTCCGTGTACGATGCATGGTTTACAGTCTTCTGTTCTCTCTGAAAGGATCTCGTCTCATTTATTCTATTCGGTATGGCTACTGAAATACTTCACTTGAAACTTGAAATATAAACCAGGCTTGAGCCGCTGTTGGACAACAACGCTCCCAGGAAATGGTTGAAGCCGCGATGAGCTTCAAACTCCTTCACTTAGCGAAGGAATCTTGAGCATCGAGCTCCGGGGGGAAAACCGAGGGGAAACCCGCAGGGAAGGTGCAGTGGCATGGTTACGCAGATTGCGCCGTCAACAATGAGTGAGCTCCAGCAGGACCCTCTGAATACGAGGGGGAGGAGAAGTGGGAGAGAGTGGGAAGAAAGGGTGAACAGAAAGAGGAGGGAAAGATGAGATGGAAAGGACTGAAAGGATACTCATGAAGGAGTACTGCTCACAATGGCAAGCGCGAAAGAAGGGAAATAATAAAAAGAGGGAGATCCCAAATGAGCTGGACAGACTGTCTCGCACGCAGAGCCCTCGCCGTCGAAGTGAGCGGGCGCCGGAGTTAGCAACTCTGGAGTCGACGCACGTTCGAGCCGCTTCCACTTCAGTGGTTTACACGCTCAATATCGACACTGCAGGCCTCGGCGGAGTTGTTCTCTTCGTGGCCGACGCCCAGACCAAGCTTGCCCGGCGGCGACGCGATTACCTTTGTTTTTTTTTCCTCCTTTAGTTGTTTGTTTCTCCTTTGTTTTTCATGCGGTACACTGCGACGCAAAACGCGTATGGATTGGAGTGCACGGTGCGGTGCTGGTCTTGAATGTAGAGCACCACTCCGCGCGAGCTTCTCTTTTTCGAGAAGTTGATACAGTTCAGGCGATAGATAATTGTGGCGAGGCGCATCGACGTAAATCGCCAATCAGTTCGGAGGTATCTCACAAGATTGTGGAAGGGTTAGGAACAAGTAATTGACTAACACCCTTTCGTAGCCCAATACACAAGAAAGTCAGCGAGAGCTTCGCAGAAAGAAAGCTACTTAGTTGCCGAAAAAAATATTGTTGGTCCGGGTATGGAACCAGAACCAACAAACTGTCAGAGCAATTTTTCTGCATATATGTATCACGATTGCCCCTAAAAAGCATTGCTTCCTGGTTAGATCTCCGGACCAGGAAGAATATTTCGGCAGCTAGAAACTTTATTTCTGAGAAATCCGGATTTCCTTGTGGCTTCAGGCTACGAAAGAGTGCTTGTCAATTACTCGTTTTTGACGGAAAATGAATTCCGCGGTCGAGTCTGCAGAACCACGCAAGAAAAATAAAGAAATCGCATCCACTCATAACTGCATGTAGCAGGCTATACCAATCATAGGTTTCCGAGAATTCTGCCACAGTAATGCTTTGATCAACACGCCAATAATGCATGTAGAGAGAGGCCGTTGCACATGCTGCTGAAACTGTTTTAGGCCCCAAAAGTGATGCGAAAATCTCGTTTGATGAACTGCTCTCAAAGAAGCGCAGACGCGCGGTAATTTAATTTACCGTATACCTCATCCAATTCATACAAAGAAGACTGCTTGCGATGCATCTAAACATTTTCATAAATGTCGCATATCGCTATAGAAATAGAAGTGAGACGATGGTACTGCCAGGGTCAGCTGCCGAACGCAAAAATGACACTAAGTTGTTGCCCCGAAACCAATTGCATGGCCGAGTTGACTGACACTGAGTTTTGTCGACAAGAATCACGGCGAGACTACACTGAGCCTCTTTCTACGCATCGAACACTGCTGTTTCATTTCTTTTCTGCCCGCTTAACCAGCGCGGCTGCGGTTTGCCAGCTCAGGCTCAAGATATCGCGAGGGTGGATTTGCATTGCACTAGCTGTACTCAATACTCCCGAATCGGGGGTGATAGCACGTAGAGATCAAAGGGGGAGAAGCTGAGTGGGAGAGATCGGGAGGTAGGGGGGGGGGGGGGCAGACGTAAACGAAGAGAGATGTCTGGCGGGGCGTTCTCGATCACAAATGTGGCAGGCTTACACTCTGATGCTATAGTTTGCGACTGGCAACATTGTTATGACTCTCCCTTCGCACGTCTCTCACGCGCATATACCCCAAGAACTGCCGTTTCTCCTATTCCTGTGTTCGTGGCAAAAAAGGGGGAGAAGGAGGGGGAAGGGCGACGCATACTAGAATCCTAAGAAGGAAAGGCAACGAAGACAGAACGCGGCAGTCCCACCTCTCTATACAGTGCCACCCACCGCCTTTCGCTCACCTCTTGTATACGCGCGCTGCGTATCGTTCAGCCGTTGTGATGCATCTCACTTACGAAAACCCAACGACCAAGACGGCGCCAGGCAGTGCTTGCTATCCACGTAATTTAGCTTGTAGCACAGAACAAGCGATGCTTCGGCTGTCTCCCCATACTTTTACATCACGAGCATCGAATGGGCGTGCGTTTTGAAGTTTTGAAGAGATATGGGCATATTTCAAAAGAACCATGCTTTTTCTGTTGGCCTCGTTGTTATAAACTGGTCGGCGCGATGGCGATTGAGCGTGGCGTATTGTGCCTGCATGTCTTCTTCACTCACGTTGCTTCCTCGGAAGCAATAGAGTCGTTTTACCCCTTTTAAGGCAAGCCACGCCTTTGCACGGGCAATAACGACTGCCGGTCGTGAAACAAAAGCTAAACGGCTATTGTGTGCGTCAGTTTTTTTTCTTCACGTTAGTAAGTACGTGGAGAAACAGCAAGGTACTCGCCGCCAGTGCACGTACCACGTTTGCATGATTCTCTGTACTCTAGGCTTCCGCGATCCAAACCAAATGCGTTTTGTACGGCTAATGTACGGTTCCGTGAAGCAGTTTATATGTGGTCGCCCAGAGCTGCAAAGACTTCCGCGTTTCTTGACGGCCTTGTCAAGGTGGAGAGCAAGAAATGAGTCGGCACCTAAAAACAATGTCGCAGCGGCTCCTCTATATTCCGTGTAATGAATGGCCCGGGTCGATGATTAAAAAAAAATACTCGAACGTCTCGCGTGGTACGCAGATCAAACGATAAAGACGGAAAAGAGAAAGGTAAATGATAATTCCGGGCTTTAACGTTCTAAAACCACGACAAAATTGATGCATGCCATAATGGCGAGCCCTGGAAGTTTTGACCACCTGGTGTTTAACGTGCGGCGACATGACACAGAGTACGCGAGCCTTCAGCAGTTCGTCTCCATCGAAATGCGACCATGCGGTGAACGTGAGAAAGATTAATGAGGGCTAATAACTAGAGAGGATTATGAAAAATTGACCACAACAAGACATTGTTAGCTGCCATCAGGCGCCGGTGAAATTACTGACAAAGGCATGAAGGTATACTTCAGCCAGAAAGTGATGTGTTGAACAGTCCACGCCGTATTAGTGATTGTGAACTTGAAGTCTTCTGCACCATTATTCATCATTAAAAAAAAAAAGGTAAGGCGGTCAGGATTGATTCAAAACTTCTCACTTCAGCGTATTATTTTTTTTAACTTTCAAATTTCACTGGTATAGCGCACCACGACAAGGACACACACAAAGGAGAGATTCACACACACACAGCGCTAACTTGCAACTAATGTTTTATTTGCGATCACACACGCTGTTTATACAACAGGAGACGGATAAAACATGGATAATGTCACGTCAAGAATACAGCACAGCCCATGCACGTGTCATCACTGATAGCGACAATCTAGACTAGCTCGTCAAAGCGAAAATTCTCTCCTTTGTGTGTGTCCTTGTCGTGGTGCGCTATACCAGTGAAATTATGAATCCCAACCAACTAGCCCGGCAACGTGCCTTAGCAAAGTTCATAACTTTCAAGTTTTTTTTTTAATTCTTGAGAGCCCTTACATTAAATGTTAAATCGCGGAACCATGTGCGTACACGTCTTTCCTCTGCTTTCATGTGTCTCTCCGCGTTGAAACGAGTCTTTTGCGCCTTCTCAGAGTTCGTCTCGACAACGCCTCGTAGATTTCACTATTCCAGTGACTAAATGGTAGCGGCAATGAATGCTTTGGCAGCGGCATAGATGATAATATTCTGTGAGCATTGGGCAATTGCAAATTTTGGAGTAAAGGGGCTGAAGGGGGGGGGGGGGGGGTTGGGGGGTGGAGGCATGTCATGCGATGCATTATAAAGCTGGTCCTTACACTGAATACCGGTCCCAAGGCTAATTGTATGTTGCAAGGATCTTTCTGGTAGATTAAAGTCTGCCGCAATTTTCGCCCGAATGGCCGTCATAATTTTCATGCGCTATGCTACCATGACTCAGGAAATACGCGTACAAGCGGGCGCGTATTGCAATGAGTAGGGGGTGTGCCGAAAAAGAGATACACTGCGTGTGCTTGTACGCCCTTACCGCGATTACAGAGGAGGGCGAATGGCCTAGAATAGCGGGACAATGTAGCGTGATATTTATGTATGGATCGGGCTGAGGGGGCTTCTACGCGGGATTGAGAAATGCCATTCGTCTTTGGAAGTCATTTGCAGACGGCGATACGGCTACCTCGTTAGATAGCGCAGGGTGCCAGGCGTCTCGGACTTTGGGCCGTAAAATGTGCGCGCGACTTGGACGGCGCACGCGGCGGGTTTTACGACGAAGCAAACAGCGAAGTGCTAAGCCGGCGTTGGAGCGACGTTCATGATGAGGGCATTTCTATACTACACAAACACACAGAAAAGCTATGCTAAGACTGTGAGTTTATCGAGTGTCGCAAAGGTCAGAAAGTCGTTACATTAGTATCTTTTGCTCGCGATTCGTTCGATATATTTCGTAGCTTTCGATCTTGCACAACAATCGTATCGCAGATTGGCTCATGTGGGCGGAACTGTATCGTTCTTCGACATGCAAGCGGAGAAAAAAGTTTCTCATCCAGACATTTTATTCAACGCCACGATCCAGCAATCACTCATTTGGCCTGCGCAATCGTCTGAACCGAAAAAGAAAAAAAAAACAACGTCGTGAAATTGTTTCGAGTTGGTATAGACGATGAGCTAACCGCGGAGAGCTCGGTATATAAAACGAAGTGATATGTTAAACATAGCACTCAGTATATGCGGAGGGCTCACTTGTGGCACTTGGAAATGTGGAAATGTGGAAATGTCGAAATGTGGAAATGTGGAAATGTGGAAAAGCGGAAATGTGGCAGCTAGGCGAGGCTCATCGGAGGCTTCAGAAATTTTTTTTCCTGACTCCGTGCTCATCCTTCATTTGCGAGACTGCGAAGCTCTCAGTATATACCACAAAACCGCCACCTACTCTAGAAAAAGTTGCGCTCGGATACCAGCGCAACGAGTTCACGAAGACAGTCTGTTCAAAAAAGGCGGCTCGCCGAAGTTCTCGAAGTGTTGCGAAACCGTGTGAAGAGTTAAATTGAGATGTGCGCGTTGCAATCACATGTTCCGCCTTCACAAAGTCCGTACACCCTTTATTGTCCTTTTTTTCACAGCTAACAGCTCACCCTATAAGCTTCTATACAATTTTTCATACCTTGCACATGTCGTCTCCTTTTCCCATTCCGTACTACACACGAAGTCTTCCGAAGCTGACTTCCCCGCGAATCGCATAGTTGTGCGGTGAAGTATTGAACTCTCTGTCGGACCAATTTCAAGCTCGCGCCTCGGAGTTTAGATGGTTTATATTACTATTCGCGGTGTAGTTATGGGTCAGAGAGAGCTTAGTATGCATTGCACATGAAGCTTCATTTTTTGACCTTGTGTGTGTGTGTGTTTTTTTTTTCTTTACTCTATCCACAGCCTTGATCTGGTGACTTTGCGTCCGTGTTTTCACGCCAAGTTTCTTTCATCGTGAATCCGTACAAACTATATTTGAACAATCGGTCGCGCCCTTTTTACTAGGGCGTAGTTACATTGGTCATATAAGCTGATATTTTCAGGTCAGCCAGCCTAATTTTTGTTCTATGTGAACGTTACTTTGTTTTAATTTAGCGGTCATGGTGAATTTTATAGCAATACTTATGAGCCCTGGGAAGGCGATGTTATTAACTGCCGCGCTTACTGGCATTAAAAAGCACAGCTCAATTAGGTCAGTAGGGAGATAGATGTCAACTCGGAAAAAAGTCAGATTTGCCCACTCCGACAAATTCACATACGCATTTTCTCGGTTGTTCACGTTGGTCATGTAATAAACAGAGCCTTTAATTCGCTTAAAAAGAACGAACGTCCCATTTCTTTGATTGTGAGGATCAATTTAAAAAAAAATTGTGCAGCTTACACTACATGCTTCAGAACGTTGGTTCACAGCAAAGCTCGTAGGCATGTCTAGCTGGCCCTGCCTTGGCTATGCTTTTACTCACTCACCCGTCTCTCTTCCGCTCCTGGCTATACTGTATTAGACATGGCTCTTTTTGTTCAGCTTTTTGTCTTCTTCTTTAGTGCATGTGTCCATATCGCTTTCTCTCGGTCTCTTTGTGTGTTTTTTTTGTATTCCCATCTTTCTCACACTTTCTTCCCTTTCTTTCTATTTCTATTTGTCTTTCTTTCTACATCTTTCTATCTGAGGCACACGCACCCCTCTACCATAACAGCTGTGCTGGAAAAAACTTCTATTGCACTTATGTGCCCCAGAAAGTGGGCGAATCCCACTAGTCACCCCACTGGCTCTCTAAAGTTTATTACGAGAACACACAGGCGGCGAGCATACCCTAGAGGCCCCATGGGTTATGTTTTAGTTTTTCTTCTTAATCATCTGTATACCGAGTGCTGGGTTCGTTATTTCGCGCGTGTCTGCTCATAATGATGATAATTTTCAATCTAGTAGACATGCTAACAGCTCTTCTTAAAAAAAAACAGTTCACGATTGTTTCATGCAGAACACAGAACGGGAACTAATCACTAACTCACTTGATACTTCTTTCGTAATTATGGAAAAGTATTGCTTAACAGAGCCAATCATCATCATCATCATCATCATCATCATCATAATCATCATCATCATCATCCTGACTACGTCCACTGCAGGACAAAGGCCTCTCCCATGTTCAGCCAGTCAACTCGGTCCTGTGTTAGCAGCTGCCAATTTATACCCGCAAACTTCTTAATCTCATCTGCCCACCTGATCTCTGTCTCCCCCTAACCCGCTTGCCTTCTCTGGGAATCTTAGTTACCCGTAATGACCAGCGGTTATCCTGTCTCTGCGCTACATGCCCGGCCCATGTTCATTTCCTTTTCTTGATTTCAACGATGATATCCTTAGCCCCCATTTGTTCCCTAATCCACTCTGCTCTCTTCTTGTCTCCTACCATTTTTCTTTCCATTGCTCGCTGCGTCATCTTCAATTTAAGCTGAACCCTCTTTGTAAGTCTCCAGGTTTCTGCTCCATAGCTATGTATCGGCAAGATGCAGCTGTTATGTACCTTCCTCTTGAGGGATAGTGGTAATCTACCTGTCATGATTTGAGAGTGCCTGCCAAATGTGCTCCTCCCCATTCTTATTTTTCTAGTTACTTCGCTCTCGTGGTTCGGCTCCGTGGTTATTACCTGCCCTATGTAGACATAGTTTTTACTTAACAGTGGCAATAGCTTCGTGCAAGTAAGTGGGACGTGACTAAAGCACGTGAATCGCGCATACTGTCTACTTGACCCAAAGCGAGTGGCGCAGGTTAGCGCTAAGCTGAAACCCGTAACAAGGCATAGTCATGTGTATCCTAAGTACTATGAACAAGTCATGAGCTGTACCAGAGCACGTCGAGTGGTATAGGTGTACATGCACTGCATTCGACGCGTCCAGACGACCACCTTCGTCCCACACGACATGCATGCTTAATGACGAAAGCTTGCAGTCATTCTATCGCCATAGTTAGCCTTGCCCGTCTTGCCGGTTATATAAATTAAGCAGCAAATGGGGAAAGCTTCAAACCCGCGTACCTTTCCAGAAAGAGCTCCATGGGTGCCACCACATTGCCTTTTAGACTGTTGTAAACATAGAGGACCACCACAAATGCACTACTGATGCACCAGCATTAGCCTTTCATACTTCCGTCTCTGCTCTGGGAAGGGCCTCCGAGTGGGCTTCGGGGGACCTATATCCAAATGTGAATGAACAGGCAGCAAGCGCTCACATGTGCTTTCATGAGACCATCCTGCGTGCACTTTATAATATTGATACCAGTCTTGCCGAATAATTTTGTGTGTTCGTAGGATGTCATATGCAAGAATACAGATCTTCATCACAGGAACTGATGACGAAGGCATTGTGGACAAAGACATATGTGAAGGTGACCCAAGGTGTCCTTGACAACGCGGGTCAAGTGAAGTGCAAGAAGGTTTTAGTTTTTTTTTGTCTCATCACGCTAGAGTGTACTCAAAGAACCTGTACGGGTCCCAAAACGTCTGTGGTATTTTAAAGGCGAAGCATTTCTTAGCGAACCTCGGCGATTTTCAGCGTATCTATCTATTCATCTAGCCACCTACGACTTTCAGCACTCCTGGCCGTTCCGATAGTGGTATCGATACCAACCCTGGTATGGCATAACATGACTGTATGAAGAACATATTTGACTAGTCATAACAAGAAAATCATGATATGTATGTCATGAATGTCATGATTTACATTACATGTTCCTGCAGCTCTTGCGGTGATTTCGTTCGCATGGCATGTTGCAAAACTGGTATGGTATGTCATGATTGCATGGCGAACACAAGCGACACACCCTAACATGAAAATCATAACGTGCGTGTCATGTAACAACATGACTACATGCCGCGCTCTTGATGCGCTCGCGGCCGTTTCGCTAGCGTCACGTACACCAAATTTGGTATTACAGTACGTGAATAGATGACGAAGGTATGTGACTGGTGAAAACATGATAATCATGAGATGTGTGTCATGTAACATGACTACATGCCACTCTTATGATGCACTCGCGGCCGTTTCGCTTGCGTAACATATACCAAATTTGGTATTACAATACGTGAATGGATGACGAAGGTATGTGACAGGTGAAAGCATGATAATCATGAGATGCGTGTCATGTAACAACATCACTACATGCCACACTCATGATGAGCTGGCGGCCGTTCCGCTAGCTTCACTAACACCAAATTTGGTATTACGAGACGTGAATGAATGGCGGTACGATACTGGCGCAAACATGGTAAACATGAGATGCGTGTCATGTAACATGACTACATGCTACGCTCATGATGCGCTCGTGGCCGTTTCGCTAGCTTCACATGTACCAATCTCGGTATTACGTGACGCGAACGAATGACATAGATAAATGACACATCCAAACATGGTAATCACAACATGCGTGTCATGTAGTAACATGAATACATGCCACACTGATGATGCGCTTGCGGCCGTTTCGCTAGGTTTACATATGCCGAATTTGGTATTACGTGGCGCCAATGAATGACGAAGGTATGTGACTGGTGCAAACATGATAATCATGAGATGCGTGTCAAGTGAGTACATGACTACATGCCACAGTGAAGGTGCCAATACATTTCGACATGACGCGGTGCGCTGCTCACCTGTGTTCATTTCATTTCGTCTCGTAACACCGGCGTTGCCACGCCAGGCGCCGGTCGTGCCATATACTCGCACGCGCGCCGCGCTGCGTTGCATTGTCGCATACGCGTTCCAGCGTGTCCGGTATCTCTCCGCCATGAAAATAGGGAGACGCAGTGTTGTCTGGGCAACGCATTGGCGTGAAATGCAGCATGTCG
This sequence comes from Rhipicephalus microplus, assembly GCF_043290135.1. Lineage (NCBI taxonomy): Eukaryota > Metazoa > Arthropoda > Arachnida > Ixodida > Ixodidae > Rhipicephalus > Rhipicephalus microplus. The sequence goes on along the minus strand of NC_134701.1, from coordinate 244,506,228 downwards.
CGTTTTGCGCCTGTTGGCGTCGGTCCGCACCGACGGACGCTGGTCGCGCCTGGCGTCAGACTATAGAGTGCTCGCGTTTTGCCAACGTTGCATCGCTGTGCCCAGTGTGCGTGCGCGTCAACGCCACATTAGAGTATAGTGGGTCCTTTATGATGCGCTCGCGGCTGTTTTGCTAGTTCCACATGTACCAAATTTGATGTTACGTCACATCAGCAGATGAGGAGATATATGACAGGTGCAAACATGATAATTCTGACACGCCTGTCATGTAAGAATATGCAGACACACAGCGTGCACGCTCATAGCGTATTCGTGGCCGTTTCACTAGCTCCACATATACTAAATTTGGTATCACGTGACGTGAATAGATAACGAAGCTAAACGACACATCCAAACAGGATAATCATGACACAGAAGTCATGTACGGCATCATTTACCTCCACCTTGTAAGGTTGTGCTGATATTAAAGTGACATATCACTATTTCTCATTCGTGCTTCGCATACCATTGATTCCCACTGTACGTGGGATCTGCCAATTTTTTTTCCAGCTTGACTTAATGAGTATCACACTATGACGCTACCTCATCACTCTAGCATTCATCGAACTCACGACTACAGAGAAAATAAAGAGCTTGTAGCGATAGGCGCTGCGTCTCCATCGCTTGGTTATTATCACGTTGCGTTGGCAAGTCAATGAGTGTACTGCTCACGATCGACCACGTCCGTAGGCGGCGAGCAGAGTCAGTCGAAGATTTCACGTCGTGCTAACAGTCCTGCTTGTACGGCGGTTGATGTGCAAGTGAACTTCGTGAAGCCAACGAGCCGCGTCGAAACGGCTGGGTGCCGACTCAACGCTAATTTTCCTGCGCTCGATCTTTGGATTTGCATACACGCACGCGTGCGCATGAATACGTGCGTGTGTGCGTAAATGCGTATACTATACGCCTGCCTGCTTTGCTTGCGTGTGTGCGTGCTTCAGCGCTTGCGTGTGTAACCTATACGCGTAATGCTTATGCGCACATGCTCGCGTCCTTGTTAGCAGCTTATCTCTTATGGTTTACTCGAGCGTGTCCCGTGCGTGTTCTCGGATGACGTCGTTACACAACGCTGGTTTGTTCACTTTTATTCACTCGCTGCCCTTATTTCTGTATATTGCGCGAGCTTCTCGTTTCGACCAAGGTTTCCACCCTTCGCTGTCGCTATGGATTCATATGTTTCTTTTTTTCGATATCCGTGAGGTAATTTGTAGGTTTGATCACTTTACAAAAAGCAGCTGCTCGAGGATCCAGTAGGCCGCCATGGCGTGATGATCTCTTATGGACAAAAAGCGCGTCGCCACCGGCTGATTGTTGGTACAAGCGAAGCGGAATTGTTAAGCGCGTCGCATTGAGTCCAAAGCGTGCGCTGTATAGTTGTGCGAGGACAATTGTGCGTAAAGCTGCAGTTCTTTCACATCGAACGGTTGGGGCTGCGCTAAAAAGCTGAAGGTCGTCAGCCGAATTCGGGGTATATTTTTAAACGTTAGGAAAAGTTCGCGGAGGAGCTTTGTTTCTATATTTTGAAAACGCGTGCTTTGGGAGACAATAAACAAGAAATCTTTCTTGCTGCTTCTCTAAAAAACTTTCGATAACCGCGCCCAGTATACCATAGTCCGTGACGGAGAGACGAAAAAATAAGAGGGGGCTCTGGTCGAAGGCAGACGCGGAGACTAAACTAACTTAACTTATCCCAAGCGGGCACAACTAGATAAACCAACACGATACACCTTTCACAAGGTGCACCGTGATTTTCTCACGACTCCCTTAGTTTCTGTTGTTGTTCAGCCCGGAACTGTCCGGACCGGCTAAGAGCCCCCGTTCTACAAGGCGTGCCTACGCTCGAATACCAAAAAATAAAACCACAATGAAAGTGGAATAGCGTGAACTGGAAAGTAGTCTCCAACGGTCGTGACACTGTCTTGCAGACGTGCGAAAACTACACAGTCTGGCTGGGCGTGTCTTCTTTAGTAACGCAGTCCGTTCTACAAACAAGCGGCACAAAGAATTCCTTCTTCACCTGAGTGTCGAGAGGTGCTAACGACGCGAAAATTGAGATTCATCCACCGCCCTAATCTGTCTGCCCGTGAGTGAAAACGGGACAATTCATTTGTGCACCCTGGCCGGAGACACCCTGGTATGCAAGCGTGCATTCCCAGTGGCACCACCCCCTCCCCCCGCCAATTACGACACACACCGCCGCCACCATGCATGCATGCAGTGTCTGTCGGTCGACACGAACTAATGCTGACCGCATACGGGCTATGGGACCAAGATTTGCGTAATCGTAGCCCGAAGGCAGGGTAGTTGGCACTCGGTGGCCGTCTGCTGTACCTGGTATTATACGTACACCGCCGTTCATGACCAACACGACGGGGTCAGGTTGGTCACACCAAATGGGCGTGAAACTAGCTAGAGAAGTATTATTAGTTCCGGATATCTCTGCTACCCTATCGAGGTTCTCGCTTTTTCGTCTACAACTAGAGCAAAGGCAAATTTTTTCCATAGCGTTTTTCGCGCTATTTGTAGGAGCTTTTGCTCTTGCATGTGGAGCTCTGTTTATTCCTAGAGGACAGTGACAGATATATCGGAGAGGTCTATCTGACTAGTGTTAAATTTGGTGCCATTCATGTGGGTTAAAGAAAAAAACACCGGGCTACGCCGAAGGCGCAGCACAGTCACCGCGAAAGCTAGCAGAGCGGCCTTTAAGAGCCTTTTCTAACCACTCATTAGATAACTGCTGCAATCGACTTGCTGGGTGCTCACTACGGCATTATTAATCATAATTTCTGGGTAGTAGGCCTGCATTCGCTATGCTATCCTTCGTCATTTTTCTGAGAAACGTGGTATCCGCTACGCACTTGTTCAAAATTTTGTACATATTTTAATGCAGTGGTTGACGACGATGAAGAATCATGCAGGTCGTGGGTATGCGTCACAGGTAGTAGGTGATCATGATCAAGTTTTCAAATGGGTTGGAGCATTGGACGACCCAGTCGTTGCGCAATTCGCTTTGTGTGACGCCGGGCTATTCATTTGATGTTCTAAAACGCTTTATTACTAATTTTTTCCCGACGTCAAGCACATCTAAGGCCAGTTTAGAAACGATTTCCAAGCCCTGGCGTGGCTCAGTGGTGAAATACTGACCTGGCACGCAGCTGACCCAGGTTCACATCCTATTGTGTGATTGGTGTTTTTTTTTATTTGTTTACTGAGTTCTAAGCACTGACATGCTCAGTGGTAGAATACTGGGCAGGCACGCAGCGGACCCGGGTGTCATCTTGTTTTTTATTTAGTTTTCTTTTCGTTCGATGCTGGTGATGGACACCGGTGGCAGCGGACAGCTACGGCACCACGCGTACACCCGGGTTCTGATCTCATAGCAGCCTTCGCTGTAAAATAGGGACTAGAAAGAACGAATGAGAGAGATTTTTTATTCCTTTAGATACTGATAAAATGTTTAATGTCCCCTGAAGAAGCTTTTTTTTTTGTTTCTTCCGGCAGCTCGAGGGCCCTGCCTTCATTTTGATAAATTGCGCACCCAAGAGACAAACTGAGAGAAGTGAAAGAAGATGAAAAAAAGAGATCTGCAAAACATTTTTTTTTCTCAGTTCAGCATTTACCTTGCCTAAACATTCCATAGTTCAAACCACAGCTTCAATATTGTCTAACTGAAAGTCAATGTGACCATGACCTCATCGTCAGTGCACTTATCACAATGGCCGTCTTTAAGAGCCCGCAGTATCCACTCTCCTAAGGAACCCGAACCACCATTGTCACTATGCAGTTGTTCTCCCTATTAAAATGATTAAAAAATATTCAAAAGACAATAAAAAGTGATGTTGGCGCATGAACAGAAATGCGTTTCGTGCATGTTCAATGGTCGCGTGATCAATTCTTGTGAGGCCTATGCGACACCTATATGATTGTGACGTAAACATGAATGGCTTGCTTCAAGAAAAGCTATAATCGAGCAATAAGTATAAGAGAAGGCATGGGCTAGATGAATATTAGTGTGTACTCACATGGAGCGTGCCTGGCCTATCGTGTGTACTTGTATGTTTTTTTTATCATTCAATAACGACGCCATTGTTACTCTATATTGCTGCTCCAACAGCTCGAGCATGTATTCTTAAGTGAATCGAGACCTTCCAACCAAATTTCTTAAAAAATAATTTCGCGAGATACTGATAACATTAATGAATTATTTTTTGCCAGTGGGACTTGTCTGGTGTGGACTACCATGTTCACAACCTACATCCATTGGATATATCGAGAGCTTCCAACGAAATCTCTTCATAAATTAATTTCGCGAGATACAGGTAACATTAATGGATTATTTTTCGCCAGTGAGACTTGTCTCTTGTGGACTACCAAGTGTCACAACCTACATCAATTGGATATGAGAAGAAAACACTGCAGCTTCACTTCTGTCCACACAAACGCAACACACACGCGTGCGCCAAGCTAACGAAGAGACAGTTCACGTGTTGTGAGACGCTGCATAGACGCAGCATGTTCGCCAGTAACTGATGGCCCAGCTTCGCGTAATTAGCGGTGATAGCGGTATACGTTGCCACGAAGCTGCACGTTTCGTATACTGTTGCCAATGTGGCGCATAACAGCGAACATTCATCTCGCACTGTGCTTAAGCTGTGCAAACAATCCCGCAAGCTGCGAAACCATCGCAGGCACGTGACACCAACGCCTAATGTGGCTTTCTCGCACGACACGGCTCACACCTCGCGCTGAGTGCGGAAACCGTTTATAGCTAACGGTTCGGCACTTCTACGTCGACAGGGAACGTGTGACGTGCGCTCGAGGCGTAGCGTGTTGTGAACTCGAGAAACCGTGCACGCACGTGTGAGCGGTGGGACTGTTTGTCGTGCACTGAGAGCCACAGGCACAGCTTAAACCACCCGCTCGAGGCGTTGCATATTTTAATAGCGAACGTTTCTTTGTCTCACCTTTGCGGCGGGTGTCACCGCTGGCCCGCATGACACTTTGTCTATTCTGAATACGTAAACGCTTTGCCACGTTCACTGGGACATGTTGTGTTCACATAAATTGTCGCCACGGAGTGTACATGGCGAATATTTCGTTTCTATTTATATAAACTGGGTACGAACGGTTAAAGCCAGCGCTTTGTGTTGCAATATCTTTTGTTTTTTCCGCAAGCTTTCTCGCACATGTAACTACGCCACAGCAAAAACCAAACTCACTTCATTAATTGCAGATATGTGGTACTCAATATGGTAGGGTGTATGATGGGAGCTGGAGAATTCGTCTTCATGTCAAACGGATACCGGTTATTGGACCCATCGTATATGCTGTGCTCAATGAAATGATGACCGCAATGTTTACAAGCATTCGAAGTTTCCTCTCTTTCTCCGTGAGTAGAGTGCCACTGCCACCGCCTCCCTCGTCTCTCTCTCCCCCACATTGAAGAATTCACTGTAATTCCAAGTACATCTGCGTACCTTCAGCGTATAGTGTGAAGGAAATCTTGCATGCGTATACATATGTATGTCAACCACCACGCGTTTGAAACCAGTTTCTAAACCGTGGCCACATGTCTCACATTAGTGTAAGCGTCTAACGTATACAGACGCGGAGCATTTGTGGCAAAACATACGGCCCGCCCTTTGTAACAGCAAAACTATCGGCGAGCGAGTTTATACACAAATTCTCAAAAGGCTGCGCGTGCTGGAGATGCTGTTTAAACAGCGCTGACTCTTCACGGTCTAGTGAGTGTCGCGCTATGAAGTCTACAGAAGGGCACATCAAGAAACACCTCTGTAGAATGCAAGTTGAAGGAAGGAGCGTGTGATGAGCGAATCCTGATGTGTTCGACAACTGTGTAGTAAACACAAGCTCACGTGCGTTAAATAGAAAAAATAAGAAAACCCAGTTCACGGTTTAGTGCTTTTGCTTTATAACTTCGGCGTAATCATTCGTGGTTCTCCTGGGTTCCCGGACAGTCTTTTCTTTCGCCACACAGAGGAAATACACGTAAAAATCTATTATGGGCTGCGTATATCATTGGTTCTTATCTGTTTGCGTTGTTTACAAGTTTTCGGAGCTCAATTTCCGGAAAGTTTGTAGTGTGACGCGCAATGACTATTGTGTGATAAGAGCTATGTATATATTCATGCTAATCTCCAGATGCGATTTCCAACACTGCATACATATAATAGCGCTGCTTTCTCTTCGAGTAGCAAGTCACAAGCTGCACTGGCGCCTCAATATTGATCTTCTCTGTGCCAAATATTTCGTTCTTTTAGGCAGTATTAACAGCGAACTACTCCCAGCTCTGCGTAAAATGTCGTGACCCAAAACTTTCATCGTCGTGAGCCGCAACGTGCTCTCTTCGACTCCTTCATCTTGTTATTTAATCTCAGAACACGCGTGCACCCATATTTCCACGATATAGCACACAGGGTGGTAAGAATAAAAGAACTGAACTAATAAACGACGCTGAAACAGGACACCTGTATGGCCTTAATCTCATTTCACGTGTAACGATGGAAGTTGCAAACAGGCCATTGTGAATGCAGTTGTGAAACATGCCGCTGGGGCTGTGGAAACGTATCACTTGCCTATTAGCGCGTCTAAAGTTACGTGATTCGTAATCACAAATCACTGAACAGGGCATGTGGCTGACGTTTCGACAAGTAGACTTGTCAAAGCAGCAAGGGTTGTTGCCTTGACCTCTGTTGTTTCCTGAACCTCCATCTTTCTTTTAACGCCTTAGATTCATGGCAGGTGAGCAACAGTGCTCCGAAAACGGCAGCGAAATAAGGGTTGGAATCATAAGCACAGTCACTGAAAACGAAGACGCTGATCACTTGTCACAAATCAATACAAACGCTTCCAATTTTCCACCATCATAACTGCCTGCAGCTACCTCTGAGAAGAATACGCAAACCTATTATTGACAGAACGTCGGTGTTTTCTCATGGTTGCCGGTCCAGGCATATCAGTCGATGGTGAGGCGCCCTTAAGATTTTCCAAGCATGAAAGACAAATCTGGAACTCTTCTCTTTTCCTAGAATCGAGACGTCTTTCTCTCATTATTTGGGCAATGCACGCTTGTAGGAAAACTAAAAATAAGGCAATTGGGGATGCGTCAGAAAAAAAAGTTCCGATGTTTCGTGTTTGTTCATGTTAGAGCAATCATATACGTACCAAGCCATCAATCAACTGTCTCGCCATTGACGATAAAAAATATATAAGAAGCTGTATTGTGTGAATGAAAATGAGTGAGGAGGGCAGACAGTTTGTCGTAGCAATGTTTATTTCAAACAAAAAGCAGTTGAGTGGAGGGGGGCTCACTCGAAGCGGCGGCACTGCCAGCGTCGGTCTGTCAGCGCCATGTTCGTTATGAAAAGCGCAAGCTTACTTGCTTTCATCTGCTCGTAAGCTGTGTCCTACAGTAGCGCTACATGTACCATGCACATTCGGGTCCGCATTCCCAGAGAATGCTGAATGGGCTATTAATACGATTATCGGGCGTCTTCTCTCTTGTTTTCTCGTTTCCATCGTGCGCGGCTAATGACACGCCGAGAAGAGAAACCCTTTGGTTTCTCTCACTCTCCTCCAGTCGTGGTGTGTCCCGTGTTACCCCGGCACGCGGGCGCGGGTAGGATCGTCGCGTGCAGCTCGATTTATGTGTGCGAGATAGAAGAGAGAACTAGAACCATCATTAAGGGCCCATTTAATTACTCGGTGCCAGCAAGACCCGTATTGAACCCGCCGCGTATGGGACCTCTCTGGTCGCCGGCAGCAGCGGTTCGATTCGAATGGGTGTCGCGTGCCACCTGCCGCCGCCGAATGATGAAGACGCAGGGTTCGGAAATAAGCGAGCGAAGGTTTGGGACCCGCTTTCTCGTGGAAGTCCAAGCAACCGAACACTGCGCCTGTTGTGTGCGCAAAGAGTTGGTCGTTTGTATGTAGTTTGTTGTTGTGTCGCAAAAGTTGGTTCGTGCAGTGGCCCTTGGAGAGAGAGAGAGAGATTATGGAAAGGCAGGGAGATTCACCGGCCAAGCTGGGCACTGCTGGCACCCTTGTACTAAGGAAATAGAAACACACACGTGCTTCATAAACACAATAAGTACAGGTGGTCGCTTCGTGTCGCTGCTGAAACACGCCCCACACATACGCGCATACGCACAAGCACACACGTGGTCTACGTGCTCACACGTTCACACTCTCATTAGATCGCACACTCATTCACACTAGAACCCTTACGTGCACTCGCAGACACACGCGCATGCGCAAATTTTATTGGTAGATCAACTGTTGACGGAAGGGCATCAGGGAACGTTAGCGAGAGGCAATTTCTCCGCGCGTCAAGTCAGTGATTTTCTCGAACATGGATGCCTTTGAGGGTGTGCATAATTTTGTCTAATTCGGGTGTCACGATGGCATTGCAACGGTTGCAAACAGCGACATCTTCAGCGTCTCCCTCGAGAACGTCTCTTCAGTACACTGTCCTCGGGTGCGCAAGTGCCTCTGTCATGTAGTATCACGCTACTCTAAGCATGCAAGTACTGTAAATAAGCATTCCTATTACCAGCTCCGGCTCCACTGCTAGTCTTCTTCTGAGACTCTGATGGCGCCGATTCGGACCACGCTACCCAAAGTTGATGATTGATATGTGGGGTTTAACGTCCCAAAACCACTATATGATTATGAGAGACGCCGTAGTGGAGGGCTCCGGAAATTTAGACCACCGGGGGTTCTTTAACGTGCACCCAAATCTGAGCACACGGGCCTACAACATTTCCGCCTCCATCGGAAATGCAGCCGCCGCAGCCGGGATTCGAACCCGCGCCCTGCGGGTCAGCAGCCGAGTACCTTAGCCACTAGACCACCGCGGCGGGGCACGCTACCCAAAGTCGCAACAACGGTACTAGAGCTGGGATGCAGGGACACCGTTTCCCGACAGTGGTTCCAGCGGCGAGATGCCCGAACTCGAAAGTTGCAACACTCTGCACGGTCCTGCATTACAGAATGCCACTGGGTTATAATGACGAAGCCACTACCATGAGGGATAGAGGGATAAAAAGAGGGGGAAATACCGTAGAAAGGTCGGTTTGAGACAAGGGAGACGCATAAGAAAAGAAAAACGAGGAATGCGTGAAGCCGTCCAGAAAATGTCTCTAAGAAAGAGGTGGTTCCGGAAAGGAACTCGACGGCGAAGCAGCCAACGCGTCCACGTCAAGTCACTCGTTGCTGTTCTATCCTAATCCCCTCTCCTGCTATGCTTAAAATAGAAGAAAAACAACTCGCTCACACATCGGTGTCTTAAAGAAAAAAATATTGTCCATGACGGCTACAATCGTACTGCGACGCTGGACGATCAGTCAATGGCCACGACGACTCGAATAAAGCGCTTCACCAGCTCAGGCAACTCGGCTATAAAGAAACACAGAGGGGGGGAGAGTGATACTTTTTTGCAAAAATTTATGCTCTTTATTTTTTCCCGCTTCCTGGTGTAGCGTATAGTAGCTTGCCGACAACGCTGCTATAGCTGATGGCCAGAAAATTAAGCGACATTCTTGTCCTCGCGCACCGAGAGCACTCCGCGACGAGCTGCTCCACTTTCCCGTTTTTCTTCCCGCTCTCCACCTTCGTTTTCTCCACGTTGTGCACGCTTCACAGCCACTCTTTAAGTTACTTCAGTTTATTTTATTGGCCCTGCCACGGTAGTCTAGTGACTAAGGTACTCGGCTGCTGACCCACGGGTTGAGGGATCTGATCCGGGCTGATGAGTTTTCGATGGAGGCGAAAATACTGTAAGCCCGTGTGGTCAGATTTAAAGGCAGGTTAAAGAAACCTATAAGGTGGTTGAAATTTCTGGACTCCTCAACTACAGCGACTCTCACGATCATGTGGCGGTTTTGAGGCGTTAAACCCCACATGCCAATCAAATCAAATTCAAACGGACGCACATGTACATGTATATTGCACATGTCCTCATCGTCAAAAAGATCTACAAACATTGACGAACGACGAAGAGTCGAACAGAGAAGTATTCAAGGTGAAGAAAATAAAATAAGGAAGAGGCATAAAAAGAGGAATAATATAAAGAACAGCAAGAGGAATGCAAGCCAATCGTATGAAGAAGGAAAAATCAAGTTGCTGGGCACGTGTGCATACTACGTCGCTTAATCAGCCGTATCACGCTAATCACGCAGAAGACATGCGGTACGGTTTTGCCTGCTGCTTCTGCTGCTAGATGCAGCACCGATAAATACCTCAAATTTACGGCTGCGGCCCACGCGGTCATTACCGTGCTACACAAGAAGATAAGAGGACGATTGTGTTTTGATCCTCCACCTTCCCCCCTCCCCCAACACTTTTTCTTGTTTTCCACGTTAGTGACCACGGCATTCAAGAACTAAGCGTTCGTTTAAGTTGCCGGCATTTTCTCTTGTCGCTCTTGTCGTTCCGTTCGAAGTAAACAGGAATGAAATCTTCCGGACCGGATCGATGACACCATCGTGTACAGGTGCACGCCCTATAACATTCAAAATGCGTGCGACAAGGAATGGTCAATAAAAGGGGCTGCTCGGTTCATCAAGACGATGAGAGAAACTGAAAAAAAAAACGTTTCTCTTTGTTAATGAGATAAAACCGGCAACCAATATAGGCGCCTTTGTGAACAGCGATGTGTGTAAACATTTTTCTTCTTCGTAGTATTTATGCCACGCAGACTGTGAAGAGTAAATAAATAAATAAATAAATAAATAAGTAAATAAATAAATAAATAAATAAATTATCTGACCATTACGATACTGCCTAATGCAAATTATTAGCGCAGCAGTTTAGATTTTCTGATTTTGTGATAGATATAGCATGACGATTTGAAAGGGACATGTATGCAACTGTATGTATGTAAAGTTCTCTGCCATTCTGTGAGTAGTGTCACTGGCGTTGACGATTTCGTTCAGAACATTTCACACGAACCTCCGCAGACGGCACGCATGCAGAGCGACTTCCTTGCTAAACGCGAGACCAGGAAAGGCAGTGCGGGGGCGCGTACAACAGCCGCCGCAGGAGGGCCTCCGTTCATGCAGTGCTTTATTTCCATGTGTGGCATGAGCGGAAGCCCTCGCCGCGTAACTGAGTGACGACGCCACCGGCGGCTGCACGACGGCGCGCACTACTGTGGCACCACGGGGCCGCCGTGGAGCCCGTCGTCTCGCCCCAGTCGTTCCCTCCTTCACTGTGCTCCACGTTTGCCCTCTTTCATCCTCGTTCCCTTTGCCGGTTACGACAACGCCGAAGTCGCTAAATGCAGGAAAATGCGTCTAAGAGTCGCGCTCTAAAAAAACGGTTGCATGTTCTGAGCGTATGCAGGCAACGCAAACTGTGTTTGAAATTTCGGCTATTCGCAGTTGCAGCGACGTAACATTTGTTACGTGTTGCCACAGATGATGCCGGCGCGCAAGCGCTGCGCTAACCACCACTCTGCGCTCTGCAGGCGTCACAAACTAAGCTAAACGCCGACAGCATCGTTACGACAAGCGACACCAGCCGCAGTGCACCTGCTAGAGCTGCATGCGATGAGCTCCGACCGAGGAGCCCCTGTGAGAAACGTAGGAAGAGAAAAGAGAGAGATAAATAGAGAGGAAATATAGGGAGGTTAACTGGGCTTGGCTTGGTTGGCTACCCTACTCTTGGGGTGAAGGAAAGGGGGAATAATAAAAAGGAAACAGATAGAAAAGAAGAGGAGTAAGAAAGAGAAGGATGAATAGTCAGCTCGAGACTACACAGCACAGTCTCACACTAATTTTTGAAAAGCGCTCGGGAAGTCTGGTGGTCCTTAAGAAGTACAAGAGGGCTTTCGTGGCTTCAGCGTGTGCAAAACCATCGGACGGTCTCAGGATCTTCTTTTCTGTAAGCGGCCGTGAATCCAGCTTACAGAGCTTGGCTTCCATAATACGTCGTTCAGACTGGAATGCTGGGCAGTGGCATAGAATGGGCTCAAACATCTCCTTACAGGCGCAGATGTTGCATGCCGAACTGCTCGCCATTCCAAAGAAACGAGAATACGCATTCGTACACGCCACGCCCAACCTCGTGCGACACAGCGCATCGTGGGAGCCCGGATTTCAAACGAAGTTGCCAGTTTGGGTCGATCAAATACAGGCACACGTTGGAGAAACCCGTCGTATTTCATTGTAGGAGAGTTATACGGTGAGCAAGCGATTGTAGTCGCCTTGCAGCGTCTTTTCTCAAGTGATATGAGCGCACGCAGGTCTTGGTCATAAGCCAATCAAGCAGCTTCATCCGCGCGGTCATTGCCGACTATTCCGCAATGATTCGGCAACCAATGAAATACAATATCGTGACCTTCCTCGAGTGCTTCTTGGTATTCGTGCCTTATCTGATGTACTGATTGTTCGTGTATCCCGTGCTGCATAACGAACCGTAGTTTCTGTAAGGCTGACCTCGAGTCGCAAGAGATGGCCCATTGATTAGGTTGGTGCCAAAGAACGTACTTAATTACACCTTGCAGTGCTGCGAGCTCTGCTGCTGTCGACCTCATAGTGAGAGAAAACTTGTATTGAAGCAACGCATTACCAAAGGAACAACATTGCTCATGTAGAGCTGTTGGAATTAGTGGAGCCATCGGTGTAAACATGTATGCGGTCAAAGTAACTTTCGTCCAACAGACGCTTAGTCAATTGCTTCAGAGCTAGCGGTGACATGCATGCCATGTTAACGATTCCAGGAACCGATAAGCGCACGTCAGGTTGACGGAGACTCCATAAAGCAGCTGCTAGACGCATCGCAAGTTTAAATCCAGGCAGTAATATGTCCTGATGTTTCGTCACAATACCGCAGAATGAAGAATGAGGCCTCCGAGCTGTCAAACACCCTAAATAATGTGACGGATTGCCGAATGTACGCTCTCAGCATCTCTACAATGATACGCGTTGTGACCAGCTGTTCTTGTGCGATAACAATAGTTGCCACTGTCGATGAGCACCTCGGAAGGCCAAGACATGCCTGAAGTGCTTAGGCTTGTGCTCTGTAGTGCACGGATGTTAGTCTTGCACGTGTTGGACAGGGCAGGAAGGCCGTACCGGAGAAGTCTGAGAAATAGGGCTGTATAAAGCTGCAGCATGGAGTACACGGAAGGGCCCCTTGTTTTTCCGGCCACGAACTTGAAAACATTCACAATGCCAATAGGCTTTTCAGGTATGCGACATGAGGGCTCCAGGTTAGGTCACGATCTAAGATGACACCTTAGAGTCTATGTCTGCTCTTATATACGATTGATCTGCCATCGATGCACGATGGGTACATAGATATCGGTTTACGTGTAAGCGCCACAGCTGCGCATTTTTCTTTGGCGATAGACAAACCTTGCTGGAGGAAGAGAGTGAGATTAGACGCCAGTGGCTCATGATATCAAGGCTCCGCGTTCACTTTCTATCGTCCTCATACGCTCTGCCAGTCACGACGACGGCGACGCTGCTCAACGCAAGAACGGGCGTCTAAGAGCTGCGCTCTAAAATGAATATCAGATTACAGGACTGCTTCATATTTCACAGGCTGCGTAGTGACCCGGCTTCTGTATCAATGCGCATTAAAGTTCTTCATTTGATCTAAAATATCTGGAGGCTTCCACAAAGGCATCTCCGTAGCCTGAGTAGCTTTGGGACGTTAAAGCTCACAAACGAATCGACGTACCATTATACATTACGCGCACGCACGCGTGCACGCCGAGACAAAGTGGTCGTGACATACACACGCACAAACATATGCATGTAAAACGAACGTCTGCCTGTGTAATTTTGTGTGGTTCACAGCGTAAAAAAATGGTTGTTTATATCTTAACGGCACCGGTTTATATGTGTCACACGCGGTCGTTCTGACAGATATGTTGTAGATGACGTGTGAACACCGGCTGGGAATCGTTGTACTTGAATGGAAAGCTCTGTTCACTAGAAATGTTGTCGGCGGATTTTCACGAGAAACGATATATTGTTAAGTGAGCTGGCGTAGAGAAGACACTTCTTGCAGGAATTCACAAGTAGTGCTCGGCATAGTAAGCCATTAGAAATTGGGCTGTAGTGAAGCTCTTGCAAGAAAAAAAAACACGTGGAGGGAGCACGCTTCGTGATTTGCGAATTCGGAAGACGTGTAGAACAAATGCTTTTGTGGGAGAGCTGTGATCCATTAGGTGCGGGGCACTTGAGTGGGCCAGGCTGTGATATGCTGTCGTCTTATCTGGACGTTTTGCCACATAAATGCTACGTGTAGCGAAACCACAGATATGTTGTAGCTAATTGACGATTCGGCCGTGCCAAAAAGCTTTCTTCGTCTTGTTCTTCAAGTTCCTTGACGCAGGCATACCTACTGTAGAATATTAGGCGGGGCTAGTAGCGAAGGGAAGTTTTCCTTCTTTAGTTCTTCGAGCACCTTGATAAAGATATAAAGCGAGGACGTCTTACCATGGCTCTAGAAATATTTCTTCCGGCTATCTCCCGGCTTGCTCGCGGAGACTCTTCCGACATTTGGAGTTTTTAGACAGCATCTTAAGTTGCTCCTATTATTACTCTGAGAAATTATGCGTTGTATTTTCAGCCTTTCAAGAGGTAAAGAGTAGCGAACTCCTTGTTTCCACACATCATATATGAAGAAAGAGATAAAAAGGGAGACCTATACGCTAGCCGTTTAAAGCTTAAGAAACAGCGAACCTGGTCAATCTTAGGGGTTTAACGTGACCTTCGCGGCTGATGCTAGGCCTTTCCTTGGAGTAAACAAAGTACAGTCAAACCACAGTCTGTCACAAACCACGCAAAAGCGTCCAAACTGAAGCGCCAGAACTGCATGCAAAGCTGCAGCTGTGTCACCTCTGGTATATAGGAGCGTGGGTATTTCATCGTCCCTATACTCGACTCGCGTGTAGGGCAAACTCGGCGCGGTGACTGCTTGGACGGCGTCCATCTGTGGCCGATAAGGAACTAGCTCCGTGGAGGATTCTGTGGGGAACAGCCGAAGTTTTACTTGGAGCTTTAAAGGTTTCACTCTCAAAAAGATAGCCCAACACCACCGGCTACACATAAGCTTCCTACTTTTTCTTTCTATCTATCTTTGATTCACTTCCGTTCTCTTTCAGTACTGACACTTCCTTCTTCGCCATATCTCATTGACATATTCCATCGCTCATTCAGCCCACGACAGTAGAAGTAGACCTCTATTTTGTCTGAGTGAACCAACTCTCACTTCGTATCCTATATTTGGTCTCGGTGTCAGCTACATTCTCTTTTATTCAGCGCAGCCAGTCGAAAACACATTCTGTATAACCTACACGACTTTTCCCTTCTTTCAGACTCCACTTTTCTCTGCTCCCTTTCGGCAAATATTCGCTCGAGTGTATACAATTTTATTTCGCCATTATAACGCATGGAGTGAGAAACTATCCGGGCGTCACGCCTTTTCCTGCCGCCAACAAACCGAGCGAGGGGCGAGAACCGCGTATATTCCCTAGAACGAAATTTTCCTAATTCTACCCATCACGTCTCCGAAAAGAATTTGCGGCATACTTACGGACTTCAACAATGAATTCGGCACTTTATTGTGTTTATACATCTCCGCTTACTCCGTAACTCGCAGCTCATTTTCAAAATTTCTTTACTTGTCGTGAAACAACAAAAGTAACTTCATCGACCGGCGACGGGAAGTACTCAGATGAAAGAAACAAAACAATAAAACGAAGTGACAAGAACGAGAAAAATATTCAAACGATTAAGAAAAGACCATGCAACAAAGAAAGGAAGAAACATATGGGAGATGGGGGGGGGGGAGATCGTTTAAAATGGAATAAAGTAAGAAAGAAAACAGTAAATGACCAAGAAAGCGATTCCTTTCTCGACGCAAAACAAATCCCCAACGCTGTCGGAGAAATTCCATTAGAGCGGGCGCTTCCCCTGTTTCCCGGTTCATGTCTCAATCATCGAGAGTGTAGTATATTCCGTGGCATCGGCCCGAGAGTAGAGAACGGGCGACGGGTCGTGCTTCCTTTTTTTACGACCGCAAACTCCGTCAGCGCTCGTCGACGATTTGGTGCCGTCTGCACGAAGCGCTGCGAGCCGGAACGGTCCGCCGCCGCTCGAAAGACATGCCGCCCTTGTTCTGATGCCACTCGTTCCTCGATACGAGGGACATTTTCCGAGCCTTTCTTCGTCACTTTACACCCTCCCTTCTCCCTCCCCTTTTTTGTATGTGTGTGTGGGTGAAAGACAAAGAAACCGAAATAGATCTCGGAATTTCGAGCTAGGCGTGTGACTTGAGTAGTATGAAGCATACGTTGCCTTTTGGGAAGTGGCAGGCGTGTCTAGCGCCTCCGTGATCAGTGATTGTTTTATTATTTTCTGCACTACTCGTTTACGCGAAGGGGAGTAAGAGCAAGCAAGCAGCCGAAGGCGAAAAACACAACAAGGCGTGAGCGCTTTGTTTATTTCGCTGCCTGTATACAGTGGAGGTAAAAAGAACACCGCCTGTACGTCGTACAAGTGATGTTAGCATAGACGTCCTTGTACACGAGTCATCAGGCCATGAGTAGAAATTTTACTTGTGTTCGCCTCCGTCTATGAGGTCGTTTGTATACTTGTGGTTTCCGGTTGATCGCAGACGTTCGACGGAAACACCTGTCATATTTAGGATCTTCCGACAACAGCTACGAGTTCGGAGCACACAAACAACTCTACAGAATGCATTTTCCGCGGCCACCACGTACGCAAAAGGAGGCGCTCTTGCTGCTTGTATTAGTATTATTACAGATACCCCGGGCCATTCAGATACAAAAAAAAAAGAAGAGAATGCAGAGGGTCTTGCTAACTTCCTTTTTTTATTTTTTGGATGTGGAGGCGATGGATAATTATGCCTCTCAAAGCAAAATAAATTTACAGCATATCCACACAGTGAATGATAATCAGTGGTGTGACGCGCTGGAGAATTTCATCGCTAAACCGGGAACCATCCGCGAATATCGCTCACTACATCATTAAAGAAGTGGCAAGCGCTGCATATATTATACAAGAAATTTTATTATACGTAAGTGGTAGCTATATACGTCACTTCTGTTCCCCCTTCATGATAACGGTTTTATTGTCGTTGAAGGGGTGGATCGGTGGTGGGGTGTAGTGGGATGTTTGCAAGGACGAAGTAGTAGGCAGTTTGCAATGGTCTATAGGTGGTCACGTGCAAACAAGTGATTGGTACAGTGGGGCAATCCCTGGTTCTTTAACGCACACCTGGATACGAGTACACAACCATCTCTCATCTTATATAGGACATACTTCTCAACAGTATTTGCTTTATGGTCGGTGAAGTGATGGATCAGTGATGGGGCATAGTGGGATGTTTGCAAGGACGAAGTAGTGGGCAGCTTGCAAAGGTGTAACTATTGGCGATCACGTACATACATACGAGGGATGGACAGACACACCCCTTTAGGAGCTTCGCCCCTAAAAATTCGGCACATCACACGTAGTTTGACAATCGATGTTATGCAAGGCATGCGCATGCAGGCTGGGTGCGTTGTAATATTTTATTGAGCGAAACGTTAGGAAGTTCGCTAAATATGTGTACAAATGCACGCACAGACATACTTTAAACAGCTGCATATGTTTTTATAAGCAGTTGTTTACAGTTATGTAACGATGCCAACATTAACATGGATATCAGTAACACCAGAAGCGATAAGCTTATAAAAAGCGCTGCTGTGTGCTAGGATCGTAGCCCTGGACACTGATACATAATCATAAGCAGATGACTACTGACTACAATTGATGTTGTCCTTACATGACGGCTGTATTGTAGGAGTAGATATGTAATATTTATGAAATTGGAAAGCTAGCACTGCAACCACAACTAGTGCTTCATGAACATTTGGGTCTCTGTCTTTCATCTCCCCCATTCCCCTTCAATGCGCAGGGTATCAAACTGCCTGCCTATACGCTGGTTAACGTCCCTGCCGTTCTTCTCCACCTATGTTTTCTTCCTTTTTTGCCTTAGGGTGTATGTGAAAGGTATTTCCGTGACCTGGCATGGCTCTGTGGTGAATACGTGACTGGCACCCGGAATGCTACGGCTTCATTCCTGCTGGGACAATGACATTTATTCTTTTCGTTCGTCTGCATGGTCAATGCAGCCGATGTCCGCTTTTTCTTGACGATGAAGCTTTAAAACTACCCATGTGTGTTCTCGCAGTTCCTGAATAGACAAACTGTCAAACAGCTGTGGCACAAACCTGCCGCCGGATTATGTGCCATTCTTGTTTAGAAACGGTTTGACGACGTACGCGACAAAACTGTGTAGGCTAAGGCCACTGGAGCCGTGGACATAAGGCCCCAACCATAGAAGCTCTAAAATCCCCGTTTCCCTTTTCTCTTAGATGAAGTTTCACTCTTTCTATCATGGCACGACCAGCGAGTCGTGTTCGTCAAACCATTTTACGCCTCCCCCCCCCCCCCCCCCCATGATAACATTGGTATCCCAAGTTGAGAGGGTGAGCATGAGAGCACCGCGACGTAAGCGGCTACATTGATATATGTAAATTTATATATATAGACGTAGCGAGAAAGGAAGCGCACTGGCTCAGTTGTAAAACGGAAGCGAGAAAGCATGACGTTCGACGAAACACTTTAAACACTTTAAATATTCACCTAGGTTTCGTCTGTGATGATTAAAAATGTTGCGTCGTACGTCGTGCTTTCTTGCTGCCGTATATATATTAATAAATAAATAAATAAATAAATAAATATATATATATATATATATATATATATATATATATATATATATATATATATATATATATATATATATATATATATATATATATATATATATATATATATATATACGGAGTGGCCAGTGAATGGTTGTGCCGCGCGTGCAGCGCCAGTTTTTAAACGCATTTCTTAGGGAACTTCGGCAACTTTGAGCGTATCTATCTGTCTGTCTGTCTGTCTGTCTGTCTAGCCGCCTACTACTTTCGGATCTCCCGGCCGTTTCAATATAGGTATCAATACTAAACTTGGTGTGGCGTAAAATGAGTGCATGAAGAACATATTTGGCTAGCGATAACATGAAAATTATGCCATGTATGTCATGAATGTCAATGAATGTCATGATTTATATTTCATGGTCCTGCAGCTCTTGCGGTGGTTTCGTTCACATGGCATGTTGCAAGACACGTATGATATGACATGATTGCATGGCGAACACAAGCGACAGACTATAAAATGAAAATCATGACATGCGTGTCATGTAACATGAGAACATGCCACGCTCATGAAGTGCTCGCGGCCATTTCACTAGCGTGACATATACCTAATTTTGTGTTACGTGACGTGAATGGAAGATGAAGGTATGGTACTGGTGCAAACATGCTAATCAAGATGCGTGTCATGAACCAACATGACTAGATGCTACGCTCATGATGTGCTCGCGTCCGTTTCCCTGGATTCAAATGTACTAAACCTGGCATTACGCCACGCGAACGGAGGACATAAGTAAATGACACATCCAAACTTGATAATCACGACATGCGTGTCATGTAACAACATGACTACATGCCACACTCATGATGCACTCGCCGCCGTTTCGCTAGCTTCACATATGCCAAATTGGGTCTTACGGGACGTCAATGGTCCCGCCCTGGTGTTCTAGTGGCTAAGGTACTCAGCTGCTGACCCGCAGGTTACGGGCTCGAATCCCGGCTGCAGCGGCTGCATTTCCGATGGAGGCGGAAATGTTGTAGGCCCGTGTGCTCAGATTTGGGTGCACGTCAAAGAACCCCAGGTGGTCGAAATGTCCGGAGCCCTCCACTATGGCGTCTCTCATAATCATATGGTGGTTTTGGGACATTAAACCCCACATATCGATCAATAAATCGGTACGTCAATGGAAGACGAAAATATCTGACTGGTGCAAACTTAATAATCATGGTATGAGTGTCATGTGAGAACATGACTACGTGCTACAGTCAAGGTGCCAATACATTTCGACGTGACGCGGTGGGCGTGTGCGCCGACGGTCATTTCGTCGCGTCACGCCGGCGTTACCATGCCAGGCGCCGGTCTTGCCATTTACTCGCAGGTGCGCGCCGCGCTGCTTCGCATTGACGCATGCGCGTTCCAGCGCGTGCGGCGTCCCCCCGTCACGAATAGAGGGGGGCGTAGTGTCGTCTGAGTAACGCATCGGCACGAAATGCACCAAATGGCGCCTGCGCCAGTTGCCGTCGGGCCGCAAAAACGAACGCTGGTCGCGCCGGTCACGCCTGCCATCAGACTATAGTGTGCTCACTTTTTGCTAACGTAGCGTCGCTGTGCCCAGCGTGCGCGCGCGTCAAAGCTACATTGAACTATTTTGGGTCCTTCACTGCTACTTTACCTATAATCAACAAACCTGAGCGACCGCCTGTAGACTGTGTGTGCTCCCCGAGTGTGCTCGTGATTGTGTGTACCTTCTCATCTCTCGGCAACCTCTTTTCTCCCCTTCATCCCTTCCCTAGTGCAGAGTAGCAAACCGGATGTGCGTCTGGTTAACCTTCCTGCCTTTCCTTGCATCTTTATCTCTCTCTCTCTCTCTCTCATGATGCAATCGTGGCCGTTTTGCTAGATCCACATATAGCAAATTTAGCTTTACGTGACGTCAATGGATGACGAAATATATTGTTACGTCTACGAGAGGAGTTTATTCAGAGCCGACGTAACGGTTGACTGGACGGTATACAGCAGTGAACGCGCACCAGTGAGCTCTTGCCACCAACCGAACATCCTCTTTTTCTGCCACCATCCTGTGCCCCGCTACACAGGTGCACATACTGAAATTACATATGTGGTAACAATATTACTGGTGCAAACATGATAATCCTGACACGCGTGTCGTGAAACAACATGACAACATACCACGCCAACAGCGTGTTCGCGACCATTTCGGTAGCTCCACATATACTAAATTTGGTATCACGTGACGTGAATAGATGATGAAGGTAAACGACACATCCAAACATGACAGTCATGACACGGAAGTCATGTACGGCATCATTTACTTCCACCTCCTCACCTTGAGCTGATTTTAAAGTGACATATCAGCCTTTCTTATTCATGCTTTGCATATCATCGATTCCCACTGTTCATGGTATCTGCCAATTTTTTTCTTTCGTGTGCACAAGCCGGCTGTAATGACTCGTCACATCGTCACACCCTGTGGTCACTGACAGGATCCGACAAGAAGAGCGTTCACTGTGTCACAGCATGAAGGAAACACATTCGGAGAACTGGATGAACTACGATGAACGACGTGAGACGCCATGGCTAGTGGTGTAAAATATAGAATTGCTCAACGTTGCCAGTTGAGTAACACACATCCCGCTTGCTCTTGTGTTGTACTGTTTATTTTCATCAAGGTAACCATTTATTCTACGACTACTTTTATTCTATTTTTTTTTCATTTACATCTATTCACCATAGCAACTGAACCCAAACATTCGTTTTTTGATGAAAGTTTTGAACCTTCTAGGGGGCGCTCCAGGAACATAGGCGAGGAGGACACGGAAAAGTGTCGCTACCTTGGAACCTTGCTTCATCTAGGGACCTTAGAAGGTAAGCGATCGCAGTGCCAGATTCTTCTCTAGGTATTATTGTATGAAAATCTATGCTCACTAGCAGACGCTGTATGTGGCCCCGCCGCGGTGGTCTATTGGCTCAGGTACTCGGTTGCTGACCCGTAGGTCACGGGCTCGAATCCCAGCTGCGGCGGCTGCATTTCCGATGGAGGCGGAAATGTTTTAGGCCCGTGTGCTCAGATTTGGGTGCCCGTTAAAGAGCGCTGGTACACGACTAGGTCCAGCGTGTCTGGTTTGCGGATGAGCGCCCTGCAATTTTATTAGTGCTGCACGGTATTAGTGAGTGCGTATAGGGTGTGACAGCGTCTAGAAGAGCTCTGCTGGCGCGGCTGCATGCATTGTGTGTGCACCACTGTTTGGAACTCGCCTACGAGAGAAGTGATTGACCCCGGCTGGGCTTGGCCTTAGTGCATTCGCTGAGGAAGGCGCCAATCATCGCCCAGTCGAGTTTACTTATCGTCAGGGAGCGCTGACAGGCTCACCTGTACGAACAACAACAAGCGGAAAATTAAAGAGCTCTGAGGAGCGTTGAACAGGTTTGTTTGAACGAACCAAGGCGTCATTCTTACGGCGGTAAGGCACGGTGGTAAGGCACGGCGGTAAGCCACGGCGGTAAGCCATGGCGGTAAGCCATGGCGGCGGCTACTACAAACGCTGTTCTATTCTTGTACCTGGTCGACACCGATGCCGTATGGTGCGTGCACCTTGCTCTGGTTGGTGATAGGTGGGTCAGCGTCGCTGATGCTCATCGCACTAAGCGCACGTGCCGTAAGTCTGCGGGTTTCATCTCTTGTCAGCGTGCTTGTCTTTTCTACGTATATAGTGACTTAGCTATAGTAGGAGGTGTCCTCTGTGTGGCTTTTTCACTGTTGACAGGTTCATGGTGGCATTGATCTCGTATCCCCCCGCTTTGCTGATAGGCTTTGGGTGCACGTTAAAGAACCCCAGGTGGTCGAAATTTCCTGAGCCCTCCACTATAGCGTCTCTCGTAATCATATGTTGGTTTTGGGACGTTAAACCCCGCATATCAATCAACTGCTCTGCTGATCTCTGTTGAACTTGGTGTTTCTGTACTGAAAGTTGCAATCAAAGATGAAGGGATCAGTTGGGTTTCCTGCAAGGCTTGCTACTTCATATGAAGATGACTAGGCTGATAAAATTCTTACTGCCCGCTCTCATTCAAGTGAACGCGACACTTATATCTGTTCTTGACTTACAAAAGTCAGCTAGTAAACCTCCGATCGCTCTCCTTCCGAGTAGTTATTGAATGAAATACGTTGACTGTTGCTTTTAATGAGGACGAAAGCCCGCGTGTACAATGAAGAGCGTCGCAGCCGAGAAACTCGTGGCATACGTGTGGCCCTTTCATTTAGCACGTTTGGATGGCGATTTGCGGTTAATGTGGAATACGCCGAGGACCTTACGAAGTTGTCTCGCGTTTCACCTACTATCGGTCTTCCGCCACCTTTGGTGCATTGGAATAAAAAAAAAGAAAGACCACTGCGTTGCTTGGGAGCTGTACACTGAGATGAGTTCGGCCAAAACAAGTCCCACTGAAAGTAAAATTAATCGAGTGCTTTTAACAGGAACATTGACAAAATTGGAAACTGGTATTAAATAAGGTTACACTTCATCTAATCAACTATTTATTCGTTTTAATAAAATGTTGAATTAGAATGTATAATTGTTCAGACACGTGTTAAACCACCATGATTCATGCTTAACTAAAGCGCACATCTCATTACACTCAAGGGCGAACCGAAAAGAATAGTTTTCCTCCAGCCTTCCCGGAAGACTGTTTTTTCCCGCAAGATAATGCACGAAGACGCATTGAGCGTATACTTTCGGGTGGTCGTACACACAAAAGAATAAGTTAAAAAAACAGCAGCCCCCCCCGCCCCGCCCCCCTGCTACAGTTGGATACTGTATCAACTTTTCAACAATGCAAGCAGTCAGTTCTATTTTCATCTCCAGACAATCATGATGACTACAAAAAAATGTTTCCTTCAAACTTCTATACGAGCTTCTTCCGATCTCGCAGGAGAGAAAGTAGCAGTCCCGACAGCCATACAACGCATCACAGTTATTGTTATTCCAACAACGAGCGTACAGCATAGAATTACGTGGAATAAATCTAAACGCTGGTTTCATTCGAAGTAACGATTTCCTTTATATTGCTCTGAATAAATGTGAACTCCTTGTATTTTCGTGTGCGGGGTGTTTGTACATCGTAACGGCCCTGGCTCTTGAACTAGGCAGTTGTAGTCTTAGCGCAGCTCCGTCGCTCAGCCGTCCAAATTTCTTAAAAATTCTGTTGTTGCTGTCTTGATTTGCTCAATGAAAGGGCGTTAAACGTGACCACGCACTATACGAGACGAAACGCTTTCTCCGTAGTGCGATAAAGGCTGACCAACCTCACGTATATCGCGCAAAAAATATTACCAAGAAAACTTGCTATTCGGCTAGCTGATACATAACTCGTGGACAAAGAAGGCAAGACAAGAAAACGAATATTTGAGTGAGAAGATCAGTGTCTATTTTCAGGGAATTTATTTATTAAGGGAAAAGAACTTGTCAGACACATGGTCATTTTGTCACTTGTACCGATATTTTGAACACGCACGGTCCAGGAGCTTGTTTTACATATAATAATAATAATAATAATAATAATAATAATAATAATAATAATAATAATAATAATAATAATAATAATAATAATAATAATAATAATAATCTGCTTGACTGCAGCCACGTTATTCTCGCAAACTTCTTAGCCTCATTTGCCCGCCTAACCTTCAGTCCTCCCCTCCATTCAGCCTGTTACTCCTAATGACCATTGGTTATCGTGCCTTGGCACTACATGTTCTGTTGATGTCTATTTGTTCTTCCTGAACATACGTTTCCACTTTCACGCATGTTATTTTTTCCAATTATTAGGTTGAAAGCTTGCATATTGTCTTGTACTTCATATTCGTGTTTTCTAGCCAAGCCTTATTATCTCAGAATAATAGTACCGACGGTGCACTTCTATAACGTGCGTTATTGCCTTGCACGCACTTGACGCTCACTTATTGAGGCTTCTTGTATTGGGCAAAACAACAGAGCTGACGATGGTTTCGTTGAAAAATAAAGATTAGGTCCACTTTTTAGAATAATGTGCACATGTCTCAAGCACATTACCAATACACTTGCTTTGCGGATCTTGGTCGTTTAATCCATAGGCGTGTCCAGGGTTCTCCACAAGGGGGCAAGGGGGAAACTTTTACCGGAGCGATTCCCTCGCCCCCCCCCCCCTCTTCTCGACCCGTTCCCACGCATGCCCTTACAATCAGGACGCAGTGCGATGACGAAGTATTGTTGCGAAAGAAAGCAGTACTCCCCCCCTACCTACACCTCACCCTTGTGCGCACGCCTAGAGTTGGATTCATCGTTCACCGCGGGATTTTCTTCACTGATCACATTTGTTCTAGTGCATCTGGTACATTATTTTACCCTGACTAATGCAAACTATCGAAACCAAGAAAGCACCGAAACAAAAAAAAAAAGAAAAATGACGTATGGTGACGTGTGGACGCCTGGAGGAAGTGGCTGGTGAAGGAAGATACTTTTCCTGTAAACCACCTAACTACTTACGTGATGTCGAGTTAAGGTCTCGGTGCTCGAGGCTTGTAGGGTGATACAGGAGTTGCACGGACGCTCCTTACATACCGTGCACTATAATTCAAAGGGAACGTCACCTCAACTGTGTCTCACGTATTTAATTTTAGGAGCAGTGTAAACTACAGGGCGCGCGATCTCGCATACTGTGTGGATGTCTGAAAGAATCTAGGCATCTATCAGAACTGCTTGCTGCTTCCTTCTCGAGCATAATTTCTGCGAGTTTATCGAGTGGGCAAACGTGTCTGCATGTACGATGCTAGCTGGTGTAAATCTAGCATCTCCACAATAAGAGTCTTTTTGTGGTGAAGCCCACTTGAAACCCATCTTTTCACTTTATAAGTTGTTGCCAGTGTTAGTTAAGAGACGGTGTCTCGAGGATGCATCACACATCAATTAAAATGTTTTATTTTAAGTTAACGAACTCCTGGTGAAACAGCAATTATGCTCATTCAACTCTGTGAGAACATTCACAACCAGCATGACGCTTGTCTTGCGTTCGCTCGTATTGGATGCCATGCTAGGCGACGCATGCTTGGTTTGCACCATATTTAGTAATTAAATAGGTCGTATTTAATACACGAAAGGTGTAACAGACACATGTGCTGATCGTACTTTGTCATATATTGATTGATCGATTATTTTACTCTACTGAACCTTCTATTACTGAACTGTGTTTGCCTTTTTTTTACATTGCGTTTGCGTTATGTTTGCTTGCTATTGCAATTTTCTTTTTTTCATGCTTGTTTCTTTTTTATTCAGTTTTCTGCATTCGTTGTACTCTGCAGGTTATTCCCTCCCCCCTTCCCTATGTCCTATGTAATGCCCGTTCTTGGGGGCTTACGGTCAAATAATTGAAATGTGTAATGCAGAGGGGAGGCAAATGATGTGACTTGCTTTCCATCTACAAGATTCCCACCTTCAATCGAGTTGAATAAAAGTTTTTTCACAGATAGTTAAAATTGGGTGACACCAACAGGGAAGTCGAAAGTCTTGTACACTAAGGAAATACTGTTTCACTTCAACAAGACTCGAAGCGTCGCGAGAAAGGAGTTACGGATTACTGGCTGAAACAAACACCGCTAAAGGAATCCAGGATCGCCTGAGGTGTAAAAGAAAAAGGCTGCCGTTTTAAAATAATGAAATTTCCATCAGAGCAAGAACTTATGAATTTTGACGCAGACGGCTTTGGTTGATACCGAACACCTCGCCGCACAAGCGCCGCCAGCACATCAAACATCGGCCGTGAAACTGTTCCCCAAAATGATAAAAAAGCAAGCGAACGTAAAGCGCTAACAGACAGCTAGCAAACAGCAGAAACCAACCAAATCACGCACAGGCTTGCACGCGACATTTTAGTGCCACGGCATCAATACAGGGAGCCAGGGAGAGAGGGCGTTGAGCATCTGGTGGTTGTAAACACGCGCCAATCGACGTCAGGCACTGCGCCGTGTCTCCTGTAGGCAGACAGAAATTAGGTGCCTTCTTCCTTTTCCTCATGAACCACTAACAACAATCGACGTCGGTCGCAATCTGCACCTCGGACACCAGCGCATAGACACGCAAGCGTGCTCCCTCTGGCGTGACACTTGCCAGCACAGCGACGGCGACGAGAAGCTTACCCCTTTATCGCGTTTCCTTTTATCTCTCATGCCATGGCTCATTTCTTTGTTCGACGCGGGCTCTCAACTATCGCCGGTGGCGTGTAGTTAAAATGTTACTGGGGGAGACAGACAGACAGACGGACGGACGGACGGACGGACGGACGGAGAGACGGATGGATGGACGGACGGACAGACAGACTTCGTTTCATTCCCACTGCAGCGCAACCTGGGTCTGATTGTAGCTGAATTTTTACAGGTGAGAGATCACCATGCATTCAGATGTGTGAGTACACTCAATTTAAAAGGTTCCATTTTTTTGCGCTCTTCTGTTGTCATCTGTAACCTCAATACTCTAACTATTGCATTGGACAATCGCAAACAGTCGTATATACCTGTTGTTTCAAAAAGGTTCGGCATTGCTATTCAGGAACAAAGCACACGTAACTGTTGAAGCCATGCAAGATTCGAGCAATCGTCCTTGATTGAACTTGGTTGTTTCTCCGGTCAGATTAAACCGCACACAGTGTTAGCGTGTTAAATCATTAAAACAGCTGGAAACAGGGTCTGCATTGGTGAGTACACGGAGAGCTCTGAGCTGCTATTCTGAACATTGTAAAATGAATTTTCCATGTTGCAGAATCAAGTTACGCCAATTTCCAAGCTCTGATTGGCCGAGAAAACTGCTGTAGCCTCTGCGAAAGATTTGAAATTCACGCATTTCAGAACGTGGCAATGTGCGCAATTCTGACGATGTCCACATTTCTCCACGTTCTCTATCTCACGCAGTTGCAAATAACCGGTCTTGTCAGGTTAGACGAGCAACATTTCCTCTTTTTCTTTTTTCTGCGCTTGTCTCCTCCTTCTTCGCAAAACCTAATTTTAAAATGCGAACGAAGAAAAGAAGCGCGTAAGAGTGAGCGAGCGAATGAAATAAGTTTTAAGATCATACGCACCGCACTCTTTCTATCGCTTGCAGATTGGGCACAAATCTCCGTATATCGCACGTTTCGACTACATGTCGGCGCCTTGTACGATTCCCGAACCAAACAGTGTTACAGCGCACGAAACGCGGCTCTGGGGTGGCTATAAAACCGGGGTCTCCCGACGGAACGATATTTGAGAAGCACGGTGAAAGGGTGAGTGGAAGAGAGAGAGAGCTGGCCGCCACTGAATAGCGAAGCGGTACGTGTGTGTATGAGAGAGAGATTGCCCGGCCAGCGGGTTGATTCAGTTTTCGGTTTGTTCGCGTCAATGGCCTGACGCGGCCATTGCTTGCATTTGTCCTCCGTTCACTGCGCGTTTTCTTTTGCTGCAGCTCTTGAGCCTAGAGCGTCGAGATCTCCCGCCGAGCGCGTATGTCTTTTCGAGCTCTCGGCCATTTTCGGTTATCGGACGTCCATTCTATTCTCTTGCTATTGTTACATCATTGTTTCTATCCTGCGCGTATTTACCTAGGCGTTCTCGACCATTACATTTAACGCTTATTTCTTCTTTCGTTTTCGCTGTCTTGTGCGATGCCGCTTGAAGAACATTGAGAAGCGTTAGTTTCTAATATCTATCTATCTATCTATCTATCTATCTATCTATCTATCTATCTATCTATCTATCTATCTATCTATCTATCTATCTATCTATCTATCTATCTATCTATCTATCTATCTATCTATCTATCTATCTATCTATCTATCTATCTATATGTCTGTCTGTCTGTCTGTCTGTCTGTCTGTCTGTCTGTCTGTCTGTCTGTCTGTCTGTCTCATTCGTTTCATTCCCACTGCGGCGCAACTAGGGTCTGATCGGACCTGAATTTTTACATGTGCACAGCAAATTTTACATGTGCATATCTGTCTATATATTTATCAATCTATCTGTCTATCTATTTATCTATCTATCTGTCTATCTATTTCCCTATTTCCCCTAGTGATATTTACCTACGCGCTACCGGCGATGGTCGAGAGCCCGCGTCGAATAGAGGAATGAGCCATGGCGGGATTGAGAAAAGGAAACGCGGTAAAGGGGTAAGCTTCTCGTCGCCGTCGCTGTGCTGGCAAGTGTCACGCCAGAGGGAGCACGCTTGCTTGTCTATGCGCTGGTGTCCGAGGTGTAGATTGCGGCCGACGTCGATTGGCGCGTGTTTACAACCGCCAGATGCTGAACGCCCGCCTCTACCTGGCTCCCTGTATTGATGTCATGCCACGAAATTGTCGCATGCAAGCCTGTGCGCGAGTTGGTTGGTTTCGGCTGTTTGCTCACTGTCTGTTATAAGCCTGTCACATGACACGTGAGATGTCATTCGCAGTGAATCTCATTAAAAACGGATGTCATTGCGATCTTGCAGTCTGGGTGTACTTGGGTACGTGAATAGACATTCGCAATTGACGTCAGAGTCTATCGGCAGGCTGCTATAATACAAAAAAAGTTACTCATCGCGCATTCAACTTACATACCATTGTCCATCTTGTTGAAAGTATACTGCGACGTAATAAAACAGCATCTGAGAAAAATCCATATATTAAACCAAGAATAATTCAAAGCCACTGACAACTTGCAGTCGGCAATATTTGCAACCATGACCGCATCCATGAGTTACCATTCTTGGTGTACCCAAGTGTAGGGGGTGATCATGAGAACACCTAGACGTAGGCGTCTAAACAGATAGATAGATAGATAGATAGATAGATAGATAGATAGATAGATAGATAGATAGATAGATAGATAGATAGATAGATAGATAGATAGATAGATAGATAGATAGATAGATAGATAGATAGATAGATAGATAGATAGATAGATAGATAGATAGATACCGCAATGGCTTTCTGTAACTTCTTTCTTTTTATAATACGAAATTCCATGGAAAAGTACGGTATGTAAGGAACGTTTTGCTTTGCATACTGAGCACGTGAAGGCTCGATTCGCATCGCTGAAATGCAATACGCCATAAACAACACTCCTGGCACTCTCAAAGGCAAGAAGGCCATGGCAGGACGCCGAAGGAACGCTGTCCTCTCTGTGCCCGGGTCTAAGTGGATTAG
Organism: Rhipicephalus microplus; assembly: GCF_043290135.1. Classification (NCBI taxonomy): domain Eukaryota; kingdom Metazoa; phylum Arthropoda; class Arachnida; order Ixodida; family Ixodidae; genus Rhipicephalus; species Rhipicephalus microplus. The sequence goes on along the minus strand of NC_134701.1, from coordinate 244,476,235 downwards.
GCACCTCGGTTGTTAGCGGCCCTCGCTTTTCTTGCCAAACATACCCTAATCTTGATCCCCAAGAGCTTCACAGGTCCACGGACGAATGAGGATCGAAATGGTAAGGAGGTTCAGAGCGAAGAAGTGCGGCCTCGCGAGTAATTATTGATCACGGATAATCCTAAAAGACTTATCACGTTGTTTGACTGGGATTCCCACTAGAGTTCCACAACATCGACAAACCTCGCTTCTACGTGACCTGCGCGCATGCTAATTCACATGACTCTTCTATGTTAACTCGGGAGGCGCCTAAGACAGATTAGTGCAAGCATTACTCGGTATGTAATCCACGGACATCATCACGTGTGCTTTTAGTACTATAACTAGGATAGTACGAAGACCAATCAGTTCTGCAGGCCCTTTCAAGGTGAAGGGAAGGTTATCAAAGGAGAAAAATCATCCACAAAGCTACAGAGAAATCTATTCAGATTTGTTGTGGATTTGTGCTATACAAACGAGTTAACAGTCTTCCTTCTTTAGCGCACCAGCTACCTGGCTTTGTTGTCCATCCTGTTGTATAGCAGTGGTTACTTGATTTAGCTGCTCACCCAAAGGTCACCGGTTCAATACTGGTTGGTTTCTGAGGTTTCATTCCGATGTAGGCGAAATGCAGGAGGCCCATGTGCCGTGCTACATCAGCGCACGTTAAAGAACGCGAGATGGGCGAAAGTCCAAGAGGACTCTCATACAATGCTTCATAATCATTTCATGGTTTTGGTACAGTAAAGCCCAGATATTACATTCACCTCATTCTGTTCCTAAGTTAAACAGCCAAGTAAGATGATGTTTGGTAATGATATGGAAGCCTACAGACTAACGTGCCTGAAAACGTTCTCACCATCTATCTCTGCCATCATCTCACGTGATTCAATGCCTTGGTATACAAGCACTTGTGCTGTGATCCAGAGGCGTGCCATTCCCATTTTGCCTAGGGGTGTGAAGTTGTTGAAAGCAGAACAGGCTGTGTACCAAGGGAAGACACACAACATATATTCATCATTGTTATGATGCAAACCTGGAAAGGGAGGGGCCATTCTGCGAGCGGCGTACCCCCTCCCTCTACTTCCACACGCATAACACACGAAGGCGCAGCTGCTCTGATCGATCACCGCTTAAGTCCCAACGCGGAGTGCATAACCTAACCAGCCCCCTATCTATCTCAGTAATAACCGCGTTTTTTAGACGCCCATGGTTATGCTTTATCTCTGTCGCAGTCCTCCTACCTCTTACCTTCGTGCCTTCCTTTTATAGTGCCGTTGCTCTTTGGGCTGTCCTTGTGTTGGAAAAAACTTGATAATTTTTTTGCAAGGGCAAATTCAATATAAAGTCGAAACAGGAGAGATATTACTCAGAAAAAAATTGTATCACGATCGTTCTTACGCCAGAACTCTCTTGAGTGAAGGCACCGTGATGTGCTCGAATGGCTACGAGGTGGGAGGTAGTTTTTTGTAACTCCGGTGAATGTTTAAATTCTATACCTTTCGCTAGACAACCGTATGAATGCAAAAGACACTATTAAGTAGGGGAAAAGTTATGAGGCAGGAACTATTCTCTTTTAATTGTTGTGTCATAATTAAGACATAAATTGCGCGATAATTAAATCGGACGAAAGTTACCTTTGCCCTCAGTAGGATCGAAACCCACAACTATTTATTACGTGTCCAATGCTCCACCAATTAGGCTATGGTGGAGGGCACTTCCCCGTCCACTTCATTTGGTAACAATGTAAGTGTAATCCCTTCATCGAAGCGCACTCTATAATAGCTCAATGAAACGCTCAATTCAAAGGTTGTGGGTTTGAATTCTATCATCGGAAAGAGTGATTTTCTTCACTTTAATTCATTTCAATTCAAGTCATTGTTACGAGCCTATATTTAGAGACAAACAATTGACGTACCTTATGTTTTTTTATGCCCTAATTGTTTTTTTTAATTCCTTTCGTTGTGTCTAACATAGAAAGCAGCCCTTCGACAATTTTCCCTTGTTTTGTTAATGCCTTGAGTTGTATCGTATATGACACATGACAAGAGAATGAGTTTCAAGTTTGGCTTGACACACTTTCTATATTCTTCAGAATTTTAACTAAATAGTTGATTTGGTCACCGGGATGACAGCATGACTGACATTTGTTGAATGCATCCACTACGACGACGACTACACGTCAACAAAAGAATACTGCGACGATACACGAGACTGCGCTGCCTAAAAACCTCTGCCTGCAAAAGCCATCGATGCATAATATTGCAGCGCGCCAGTTCTTCCCACGTCGTTGTGGAGAGCGCACCCCGGGGAGTACATGGGTGACTCAAGCGCAGAAACCACTTGTGAAGCGCCAAGTGCAACCGGTGAATTGTTTGGATCGCATCGCGGTCACCCAAAGCCGAACAACGGAAAAAGAAAAAGAGAAAGTAAAAAGCCCAACGATGTGAGAGGAGTACATAGCCTCTAGTGTTCTTTCTAAATGCGACAGTGAGAGGGAAAAAGAGAAATAGGTAGAAAAGCAAGCGAAAAGTTCCCATAGAGAAGTAAATATGAAACAACAACATTAATATAGTAAGCTAGAACAGGGAAGGGGCGGCAGCCCTCTCGAGCATTGACGGGCCGGCACCACGCGAGCTGGCGTGCCAGCGGCACATTGCGTTTCTCGCTATAAGGCCGGAGACGACGGCCAGTGCGCGCAATGCGGCCGGGCATTGCTGTCGCGCTGGTCAGGTGTTGCACAGGGATCTGTGCTAGCGAGCGCGCGTAACCAGCTGTATACCATGGACGGCGTACAGAGTCGGTCTTGTGCACGGGAAGTTAAGTGTGGCTACACGTAACGTAATTCCGCTCTGTTATCGCAGTGTACAGACGACAACGGCATGGATGGATGGATGGATGGATGGATGGATGGATGGATGGATGGATGGATGGATGGATGGATGGATGGATGGATGTATGGACGGGCGGATGAACGGACGGACGGATTGACGGACAGACAGATTGACGGACGAACGGATTGACGGACGGATGGACGGGTGGGTGGACGGGCGGGTGGACGTATGGATGGACGGATGGATGGGCGGATGGACGGGCGGGTGGACGGGCGGGTGGACGGATGGACGGGCGGGTGGCTGGATAGATGGATGGATGGACGGATGGACGGACGGATGGACTGGCAGACGGATTGACGGACGGACGGATGAATGAATGAATGGACGGATGGATGGATGGATGAATGGATGAATGGATGGGCTTGCTACTCTGCGCCGACAGAGGAAAATAAGGTAGTTAACAGAAGGGAAGCTAGGCGAAGAAATACATTTCATGAACACATACGTCCTGCCTCAGTCGAGTGTTTTGTTACATGAATAGTCTTTGAAAGCTCTTATGAGTCCTAATTCTTTAGTCATACAGCAGCTTTCTAAACATGCACACTCGCAAGTACAGAGTCTCGCTATATAAAGCATTGCAGTTGCCCTTTCGCCGTGACAGGACAGGTTCACGCTACTTAATTCATTGACGTTAACCATCCAGCCCACGCCGTCAACACTTCGCGATAAAGATAGTTTAATTCCTAATGGAGTTTCTTCAATAACATTGTCGCAAAATGCACGTAAGTAGCTGAGGCGTCACATCAGTACTGCGAGTGGTGCAGCAGTCATGAATGACGCATCGAAATAGATGTCGCTTTATGTACCATTGATAAACCACGCCATATATACTTTGTACTATGCACTCATACAGGAACCTGCAGGAATGTTCTACAGATTTGGTTTGACAGTGCGCACCATCGCTAGTCGTGGGACATGGTGAATCACACCAGACTACTCCTCCACGGTGGCGCGATTAAGAAAACTTTCTGTTGCTAACTGCTTGTTTGCCGTTGGCCCGTGGTACTAACAATTATGTGTTCCCGTTATCATAATTTAGTAGCATGTGCTCGAAACAAACCTACTGTACGACTCATGTTTTATCCTTTCCTGTTTCTTCTTTCTTTTCGTTAAATACCAGAGCTGTTCTAAGGCCCGAGGTAAGAAAGAGAAAAAGGCTTCCCTATAAAATTATTTATTTATTATTTAAACGAACATGTGTTGACGCTGATTATCGTAATCTTCGAAATGAGACAGCAATGTGCTAACCTGACATACACGTATGCTCTTACAGCTTCGCTGTCCAGTGTCCAGTGGTTTTCGCGTCACGAAACGTCGCACGCGCATGCACGCACGCACGCACACACACGCACGCACGCACGCACACGCACGCACACACACACGCTCACGCTCACGCACATTCTCGCTCACACGCTCACACACAAGCTTACACACAAGCTCACACACACGCTCACACACACGCTCACACACACGCTCGCTCACACGCTCACACACACGCGCGCTCACACACGCGCGCTCACACACAAGCTCGCTCACATGCTAACACACACACGCTCACACACACGCTCACACACAAGCTCACACACACGTCACGCACACACACGTCACGCACACACAGGCTCACGCACACACAGGCTCACGCACACACGCTCACACACACACGCTCACACACACACGCTCTCACACACACGCTCACACACACACACACTTTCACACACACACTTTCACACACACCCTCACACACACCCTCACACACACACAAACACACACACACACACACACACACACACACACACACACACACACACACACACACACACACACACACACACACACACACACACACACACACACACACACACACGCCTGCTTATAGTTTTTGAAACGCATTGCGCCAGGAAGTTTACACAGTTTCAGCATTTGCCGTGGCTGTATGTAGGGTGGGTACTGTCGAAAGCGTGGAAGGTTGTCTAACCGTCTTCATTGTTGGCTTCTCATCTACAGGCGAAATCGTATGCGCGCACACTCCGGAGCAGGGCGCCGACTCGTATGGTCTATACACAAAAGAAATACTGAGGAGAGTGGAGTCGTAGGAGCATGACTGTTGCCGTCCCCGTGTCGCACGTGCTCGCCTCAAGCGAGACAAGCGTACGAGGAGGAGAGGTGGTGCACATCGGAGTGGCCAGCCACGCACATGCAAATGGCGAACGCTCAGCGTGGTCTCGCCCTGTAATCACGTGATGTGATACGGACGCAGCCACAGCAGCCTTACCTTCCGCGGACGATCAGTTCAGACCGACCACGTCCACTGACGAGCTGTTATATAGCTCCACGTAGGCACTTCCGTGCAGTGCGTGGTTGTATGGAAAAAGCACTGACACTCCATTCCATAAGTACACAGGGAAATATAATCGGAAATGGGAATCCAACTCGCTCGTTTTCATTGCGATAGCAAATATATGGACACTATCGGCTGGATTTTGCCGCCGGCGTCGATGTCATGCACTGTATAGGTATACGTATCTGTATATATGAAAACGCAAGAAAGAACGTGGGACTTCTGCGTCATGAAAGCGAGGCGTTAAACCACGGAGCGACCCCCGGAGAACGTTTTTCACCGTTCAAATGGCAAGCTCTTTATATCTACCACATACCGCTGCTGTGTTTTCGGCATTACCAGAACGATGACGCAATGAGCGCAGGTCGCCACATCGCGCAGCGGCGCCCTCTCTAATCTCCTACGCGTACTTTGCCCGGCTTAGAGAGAGATATCGATGCTCCCTCGCACGCCCTTATCTCGCGGTGGCGAGGAGGGGAGGCCTTGGCTGGTCTCGGGCTTTACAAGGAACAATTTTGCTGTAGTTACCGGGCGCACAAAGGTCACTGCAATCATTGCAGTCTTCGTTCGCGAAAAGCGCGTGCTTTTCAGACTCAGCGAAGTAACAAATAAGACGCTTATTCGCGTGCATCCGTACCTGTGAGTACGTTTCGTGCGTAATTTGTGCGCGAGAAATGCGGGGCACGTTTCGATCTGCTTTCCATTCTGCGCGTGACCATTCAAATTGTTGCTATCACGTTCATTGCTTCGCCTTTGTGGCAAAGCTGGGACTTTTTTTGTAACATAGATAAAATAAAGCATTGACGCTTTCACAAGGTTTGAAACGCCATGAGAAATTCTAAGTGCATCACGTCACCTCCTACTAGACCGCAACCTTAACAGTTTGGTTTCCACGCGCGGTACCCAATGAGAGCTGTGACGTTGCGCATGGGCGTTCTTGAGGGAGCTCCCAGTCACCTCTTACGACTTGTGGTGCTTTTCGTGCCCGTATTTTTGGTTCCTTGTGCACGTGTAGCGCGTTAGGGGGAGAAGACATAAGCGAGAGGTTGAATAAGTGGGGGTCCAAGCAGGAGGTGGGGACCTCGCTTTTGCGCAACCATTGCGCTGCATCGTGGCGAAAGGCCCGACTCGCGGATGCAGCCGAAGCACGTTCGCCGCTGGAGAATGGCTTCAGCGGCGATGGATAATGAGACGGTTGCATGCAGTTCTCGCATTACTTTTCTGATTTCCCGCAAGTCGATCCACGCCAGCTGATGGAAGCTTATACAGCCGGATGAGTCGGTAATGAAGACGAATGCAGATGTTTCTACTCGTCGGTGTGCTCTTCTCGTGGAGTCGTTTGTCCCATGTAGATGGGCAGTCGTTGTACGTTGGTTTATTAGACTCGTTAGACTCGTTTAGGGTGTGCTGGGCGGTAGCTGCCATGCTGAACCTGCTGTATGACGAAGGTGATACAACGGGACACAGTTTTAACACAGCGGCAGACGAAGCGTGAGTGCAAACATTCATTTGAGGTGCGCTGGAGCATGAAATTGTATGCATCATCACGAATGTTTACCGCGAGACACCTTGCTCATGTGAAATCCCAAAAGATGGAGATCGAAGCGTTGTAATGGGTCGGAAGGAAGCTCGCTGATGGCATCCCACCGCTGCCACCAGTTGTAATGGGTCGGAAGGAAGAGAGAGAGAGATAAAGATACAAGGAAAGGCAGGGAGGTTAACCAGAAACACATCCGGTTTGCTACCCTGCACTGGGGAAGGGATAAAGGGTAGAAAAGAGGTTGCATAAAGATGAGAAGGTACACACAATCACGAGCACACTCGGTGAGCACACACAGTTCACAGGCGGTCGCTCAGGTTTGTGGACTTAAGGTAAAGAAGCAGTGCTTTAGTTGCTTTCTGCGCAACTGAGGCAGATGCCCAAGGTCCTAGTATCTTCTGCACACAAAATGGTCCGGGGTCAAGTCGATTCAAAACCATCCGTAGCTGGCATCGCTGTGTGTCGTAGCAAGCGCAGCTGCAGAGGACGTGTTCGATGGTTTCTTCATCTCCGCAGTAGTCGCATGTAGGAGTGTCTGCCATACCAATGCGAAAGGAGTACACCTTTGTGAATGCAACACCCAACCAAAGGCGGCATAACAGTGTCGCATCGGAGCGGGAAAGTTGTGATGGTAGCTTTAGCTTTAGCGAAGGATCCAGTTCATAAAATTGACACCTTTGGAAGCTGGTAGACGACCAGAACGTGCGTGTGAGATCTCGAGCCAGGAGGTAAAGTTGTCTTGCTGCATCATTCCTTGATAGAGGAATCGGGACTACGCGGGTTTCTTCATGGGCTGAGCGGGCTGCATCATCGGCTAGTTCATTTCCAGTAATACCGATATGACCAGGCAGCCATTGATATATAATATCATGCCCTCGTGCTAGAGCTTCATGATGGCAATGTCTTATTTCTTGTACCAGTTGATCATGGCTCCTCCTACGCATGGCAGACTGCAAACTCTGAAGCGCTGCCTTCGAATCACAGAATATGACCCATTTTCCTGGACGTTCTTGAACGAGATATTGTAAAGCAGCCCTTATAGCAGCAAGCTCTGATGCCGTAGATGTAGTCATATGCGACAACTTAAACTTGATTGTCATTTCTGCAGCCGGAATTACAGCGGCACTTGATGAGCTGCTGGATGAGACGGACCCATCAGTGTATATCTGCGTTCGGTCTAAGTACAACTCATGTAATATTAGCAGTGTTGCTTGCTTCAATGCTACTCTGGAGTGACTGCTTTTCTTTTTGATTCCCGGAATTTCTAGACGTACTTGCGGCTGGTCGAGGCACCACAAAGGGCATGCCGTTCTCGCAGCTGGCGTATATCCTGATGAAATGCTGTTTAGGTGCTTGGCTATGACGTCTGAAAACGTAGCACGTGGTCTTCTGGAAGGTAGAAGGGCCAAGTGGTGGTCGGGGACACGGCTAGCATGTCGAATGTGCGCTCTGAGGCAATCCACAGCTATATATGTCCTGACCGGATGGTCTTTGGCAAGCATGATTGTGGCATAAGTAGAAGCGCATCGGGGCAGTCCTAGGCAGATACGCAGTGCCTGACCCTGCAAACTCTCCAATGAATGAGTATTCGATTTGCAAGTGTTAGTCAGTACCGGAGAGCTGTAGCGCAATAGACCCAGAAATAGGGCCCTGTACAGCTGTAGCATGGAGGCCACAGAAGTTCCCCATGCTTTACCGCACAAAAATTTCATGATATGCACAATAGATAGCAGTCTCTTCTTCAAGTACGCACAATGTGGGCTCCACGAAAGACTTCTGTCGATTATTATGCCCAGGAAACGATGCGTCCGTGCATATTTGACACTCTGCCCATTGATGTAAACAGGGTATGGCGTCATTGGTTTGCGTGTAAACGCCATCAACGCGCACTTCACAGTTGATATATTTAGGCCTTGTTTCTGAAGGTAGGCTGTTGTGAGGGTTGCTGCCCGCTGTATTCGTGCACGCACCTGAGGGCGAGTAACTGCAGCACTCCAGAGGCAAATATCATCGGCGTATATGGATAGGCACACCGACTTTGGCAGAACCTTCACCAGACCAATGAGGGCCACATTGAACAATGTGGGGCTTAAAACACCTCCCTGAGGTACTCCGCAGTAGGTGTAATGTGTTGCAGTTGTACCCTCATATGTTTGTACAAAGAAACCTCTGCCAGTTATATAATCTTTTATCCATTGAAACATTCGTCCACCAATGCCCATTGCTGCGAGAGAAGTGAGGATGGCATCGTGAGCTACATTATCATATGCACCCTTCACGTCAAGAAAGAGTGCCACTGATATGCGCTTGCGACTTTTTTCTTGTTGAACAAATGTCGACAAATCAAGGACTCAGTCAATGGAGGAGCGGCCCCGACGAAAGCCTGCCATGCAAGAAGGGTATTTGGTGTATCGTTCCAAGAACCACTCGAGACGAAATAGAACCATCCTTTCCATCACTTTTCCGAGGCAGCTTGCGAGGGCAATAGGGCGATACGCTGTCAAGTCCAATGGTGATTTTCCCGATTTCAAAAGTGGTATTAATCGACTAATTTTCCATTCTCGGGGAACACTGCCGCTGAGCCAGGAGTTGTTGAAGCATGTTAAAAGTTCTTTTCTAGCTTTTTGTCCAAGGTGTCCCAACGCACTATAAGTAATACCACCAGGACCTGGCGATGACATGCGCTTAGAAGCGACTAACGCACCTTCCAGTTCTTCCATGGTGAACGGAATGTCCATTTCTGGTAATCGCGTCTCAGGAACGATCCCGGCGTCGATGCTCTCGTTCACAATATTCCCGGCAACTCTCGTGCAAAATTCTTCAGCCACCTCGAGTTCTGTTTTTCCCTGATGGAGTGCCAAAGCTTTAAAAGGGTGCCGTTGTTGTGGAGAGGAGCGAAGACCACGAACTGTTCTCCAGATATATGACAGCGGTTTATGAGGGTCTAGAGATTCGCAGAATGCTTTCCAGCGTTCGCTTTCCAGTTTGTAAATGCGTCGTTGAATCTTTTTCTGGAGCCGCCTTGCTTCCCTCAGATCGTAAATTGATCTTGTGCGTCTGTATCGTCGTTCTGCACGCCTTCGTATAGCTCGTAATTTTTCCAGTTCGATGTCAAACTGTGTAACTTTAGACGAAAATGGTAATTTACATTTGGACGCTTGCATAGCCTCCACTATGGTATTTTCCAGGCTGCAGGCGAGGCCTTCTTGGCAAGCGTTCTCAACACGCGATGCAAACATCGACCAGTCAGTGCCAATTGCAACACCGGAAGAGAAATTTTTTACGATACCATCGATCGTCACGTAGGTGGGTATGTGATCACTCCCATGAGTCTCAATATCGCAAGACCACTTAACTTTGTGAGAGAAGCACCGTGACACCAATGTCAGGTCAAGGCAACTGCCATACGTGAGACCCCGCAGATATGTGGGGGTACCATCGTTCATGATGGAAAGGTCGTAATCGGAAGCGAATGTAACAATGTTCCGGCCCCTGGCATTCATCCTAGTGCTCCCCCAAAGCATGTGATGGGCGTTGAAGTCACCGGTTATGATCCAAGGCCCATCGGTTCTCATTAGGATGTCTTTTAATCTGTCGCAGTCAAATCGCGATGACGGAGATATATATCCACCAATAAGCGTGAACGAAACTGCATTCTTCTTCACACGAAGACACACGTACTGATTGTCGTCATTTGAACTTATTGGGTGCGAAAGATAAGTCAAGTCTGTGCGAATGTAAACAATTACTTTGCTTCGTTCTTCGCAAGTGGCTGAACAAAAAGCTTCATAACCGGACAATCTATAAGGCGTTGACACATTTGGTTCACATATGACAAGTATAGGGAATTGATTGGCCCGAACAAATTGGCGCAAGTCCGAGATACGGGACCTCATGCCTCTGGCATTCCATTGAAAAATCGACGCACTTTTAACTTCAGTGCGGAAGTGGAAATTTTGTTGAGCCATTGTGCTTATACGAAGTTAGCAAGAACTGGATTCAGTGCATCCAGTATTTGCAGTGCACTCTTAGCAGACGGAGATTGTATGCTGCTCAGTAGCGTGCGTATCGTGGCAATTAATGATTGCACGATTGCAGCCACTTGCCTGTCTTGGTTGGAAAGATCTCGAACCGGGACGATTGCAGTCACTTGCCTGTCTTGGTTGGAAAGATCTCGAACCGGGAGCGCGGACTGGCCGTCATGAAGCTTCTTCGGTTCGCTTGATGCTGCTTCCCTTTGAAGTGCAGGCCACTCTGTCGCAGTCAGGGTATGCTCACTGGCTTTGTCCTTTACAGCCTTTCCCGCGGCATGTGGTCTGGGAGGCAAAGGAGGTGGATCTGATGAGGGATCACGCAATCGTGTCGAGGAAGTAGCGGGCGTCCTCGAAGACCGACATCGACGTGAACGACGCCTTCTGACTTTAGCTGCGGCTTCTCGATGAGATGAGTGATCGCGCACCATCTCCTTCAAGATGGCAATTTCCTTCTGAATCCGCGGGCAGTCCTTCGATGTGGCTTCATGGGATCCATTGCAATTAGAGCATTTCTTGACAGTTGCGACGCACTTATCCGCTTCATGGTGCTCGGCGCAGCGGTGGCATACCACCGAATTCTCGCAGACGCTGCTCACATGTCCAAGTTTCATGCATTTACGGCACTGGAGAGGCTTTGGAATGAAAGGCCGCACAGCATGTCTGAAGAACCCCACCTTCACATGAGAGGGGAGTGATGTGCTCTTAAACGCAATCTTCACACAGCGAGACTTGCCTAGCCGGGTGACATCAACAATTGGAGTATCAGTTGTTGACTTGACAAGAAGTTGTAAGTCCTTATTGGAAATAGCGACATCAATGTCGTAGATCACGCCGGTTACTACATCACATCCCAAGGGAACATGAGAGCGCACCTGGTTGCCGTCCAAGTCAGTTACACTGCGCAGAACGCCCAACGCACTTGCGTGCAAAACGTCCACAGCCAGTATATTCTTTCTGGCGTTCACTCTTATGTCCGTGATCTCATTTGGCACGAGCGTTTCCAGAGACCTCGACACAGACTGTCTGTTAAGGCGTTTCATGCTGACAGTAGGAAGTGCAGGCAGAAACAGGATGGTATAAGCGTTCGATTTTGGCGCTTCACTTACAGTTTGAATAGATGAGGATGAGGATGTCCTCATGTTCCTTCTTTTCGCCTTGCGGCTCAGCACAGGTTGGAAACCGTCATCTGAGAAGTCCTCACTGCTGAGATAGTAAGCGTGAGTATCTTCACTGTCGCTGTCGCTCGCTTGTCCCATCCGCTTCCTGGAGGCGGTCGCCGCTGACGCCGCTGGTGCCGGCAGGCGCCCGGGGTTGTCTACTTCCATCCCCTCCAAGGGAGCAGCGGAAACTGATCAACAGACTTAAATTACAACTGAAATACGCTGGAGTTAGCAGAAGCAGCTCCTATTCAAAACACACTTCTTCGTCTTCCTGGGTCGGAAGGAAGGTCGCTGATGGCATCCCACCACTGCCACCAGTTGTAATGGGTCGGAAGGAAGGTCGCTGATGGCATCCCACCGCTGCCACCAGTTGTAAGAGATGGGAAGGAAGGTCGCTGATGGCATCCCACCACTGCCACCAGTTGTTAAGGATGGGAAGAAGAAAGGTCGCTGGAGGATACGAAAACAAAACAAGGTTTATGACACTATTTACACGTATTTACAGCAAACAAGGGTTACTGGTTTAACAAACCATGAGCGTGGTGGTTGAACGTTACATAGTTCAGAGCGACGTCCAGCACGGCGTCGTTTTAAGCCCTGTCGGGCTCCTCCTGTCTGAGTAGAACACCAATCACACACACACACAACAGTTGAGGAGCGAGCATGCACGGTCCACGTGAACGTCCAATTTTGAGTTGTGAACACTGCACTGCAAGGTGGCGCCAGCAGGGCTCTTCCTCATCGTGTGTGTGCCGCTAGTCGAGAGTTCCCACGATCCTGGCAGCATACTTCAAAGGGTCCGCCACACAGCTCGCCCAATTAGCGGGGCGATCTGTGGTGGCCACCTCGGTCTCTTCCAGGAAGACGCCGTCCCTGTTGTCCTCTTTCGTCGTGGCGTCGCGGCGACATGACGTCTCATCCTCCGGCCAGCAGGGACAATGCCTGGCGGGCATAGGCAGTCGGCCGGTCGGCTACTTGACTGAGGATTAAAAGAGCGCCGCTCCGCCGTCAGCTCTGGCGCCGGTCACGCCAGTTTCCCCGTCGCCCGATGAGTCGCCGAGGCCATCAGTCACCGCTTCTGCTCGAAGAGACGACAAAAGGGTCTGTAGTTGAAGGTCAGGAACTCACCTTCGCTTGTCACATGGTCTGGGTAATTACTCAATTCTTCGACAGCGTCTGGCAGACTGGGTGCCGAAGGGATTGAGAGCTACTCCAGTGGACCGGCTTATGCACCATGGCGTCTGCCCAGATTAATTTACAGGCCAAACTTAACAGCTCCTCCGCCGCCCGGAAAATCTCGGCTGGCCAGCGCTCCCAACCGCTGGGCACGAAGAGAATGGTTGGTTTCAAGTTCGCAGATTGAGGGAGAAAGCCAGGCCATCGTCCTCGTCACCAACCTGAATTTCCAGGCCAAACTTAACAGCGTGCTGTGATTTCGCAATTTCTTATACATTTTTCGATGGCAAGGAACGCGAACACAAATTTGGCCCATGGCACAGATGAGCGTTCAATCCTTGAAAACATCCATAAAGTGGCGTGTGGAACCTGCTTGCATTGTACACTTTGGAGACCAACCTGATCATGGGTCGTATCTTGCTTGTTCTGAAGTCAAATGCGTAGTGCACAAACAGCAGAAGATATATGTTGGTAGACTGTATGCCTGCAGTATTTTCTGGTGATGGTCAGGCGAAAAGTGAACGTAGCCTATATAGGTTATAGCCACTGGTTGACAGGTGTGCTTGAAAACAGAGTTTCCGTTTCAACCTATTTGAGAGAAATGTTCTTCGAAGTAAAAGAAACATACTGTGCCGTACTTAGACGTCATAATCGGCAAGCGCCACTCAGATATCGCTAGACTTATTAACTTTGTGCTGATAATCAACGACGCACACATCTGAATAAATCAGTATTAATCCATCGCGTCTTAATCAAGTTGTTTTTCTTGCCACCCGTGCACAAAGGCCACTCAACTCATGGAAACAAAGGGGATGACCTTATATCCGCTTCTAAACACACTGTGGTGACAAAAAGGGCACCAAGATCTCTGGCAGCGACAAGCTTTTCGTTACGGCGCGCACATTCAAATATGGCCGCCAAACTATAACCGTTCGTCTTTTCTTCTCCGTGTGCCCGAGGGAAGCAGATCGGATCTGGCCCTGCTGCTTGAATGGAGAAGGCTCGTCTTCTGGGTGGCTGTCGGTACAGAGCGTTTTCCTGAATGAGGGATCACCGAGCGTGACGCCGTGATGTACACGACAGCCTGCGCTGTCCACCCGTCGCCACGAACGCCACTCCTCCGCGCCGCTCGCTGCCTTTTGTCGCGGGGCGGAAAAGCGTCGGTGCGATCGTGTCACTTGTCGCGACCCCCCCAGAGAGCAACGTCGGGCCACTTGTGCTTTTTGGATCGCATTTTGCTGCGGTATTCGGTGCTCATTTTTCGTTCCTCGTTACTCAATGTGCTATATGTTTTGTCGACAATGAGAATGAAATAAGGGGTGACGTGCATCGCTGCCGTGTTTTCTTTATAGCTTTTCGCGCTGTTCGCTGTATTCGTTTCATCCTGTCTTTTGAGGCAGTATCAACGAATGTTCTGTCTGTCTTCCGCCTTACACTGTCGGCTGGTTAGCTGTTCTAAAGGATTCATTTGTATCTGAACTGAAAGAAAGTATTGAAGTTGAGACGGCAGGAGGTGAAGAGATGTGCGGAATATAAAGTCTCTCAAGTTAATAATGCTGAAAATAGATATCGAGCCAATTTAGCATGTACCTGCGAGCTTTAACAGTTCATATGGGTGGTGATTAGTAAGGAAAATATTTTACGTTAATCAAATGTGACGCAGGGCATGATAATGGGCTTGAACGATGACGCTTTAGGCTCCTCGTATTCACAAAATTGCCGTATGGTAAATAACTTTCCTGCATAATAATTCGGACAAAAATGATTCTGCACACGTCACTAGCGAAGCCAATGACAATGGGAACTTTACTATGAGAAATGCTGACAATTCCAGCCTAGCATAACGAGTGGGTGAAGCACTGGGGATCGTTCTTACTGTAAATAACCCGTGACATTGTCCACTCGCGCATATAGATGAGTGACAATGCGTGTGTACAGTATATCAAATTTTTTTTTTCGTTGAGCCGCCGCTTAGCGCGCCACACTCCAGGGTAGCAGCTTGTCACGTTGCCTTTTTGCCGCTGCTTCCTGAGCTCTCCCCTCTGGGGTAGCTTGCTGTTTGCGTAGACGTTGAGCCGGTGGATGCCCCGCTCTCGAATTCTGAGTAGCAGCGTGTTTTTCGGGGTTGCTGCTTTGCCTTTCGGGGATGAGAGCACTTTCACGAGCTCTTTTACGTCCACAGCAGAAAGAGATTGTGTGGTCTGGAACGCGCTTATTCTTCATCGTCATTAGCGTCATCGTCAAGTTGTATATAGTGGGTACTTTGCATGTGCTGTGCTCAACAACCCACAACGGACAAGCATAGACACTAAGATGCTTAATTCCTTGAAATTGTTGCGCCAGTAATGTTTCTTGAAACGACCAATGGGGAATAGCGACAGTGAGCACATTTTTGGTGAGGATTTTGGTGTACAACTTTCGTTAACATGGCTGATAGAAAGAGGGGATGGGGTCGCAACGTTTATTCAATATTCATTCGTCCACTTTCTTAGGTACATACTCGTACAATACGATTACTTTGACCCTCGGGTAAATGCGGCGTGACTTGAAAGAATAAGATTAATAATCATAATAGTTGGGGTTGAACATTCCGAAAACCACTATATGATAATGGGGGACGCCATATAGTGGGAGACCATCGAAATTTCGACCACCTAGGGATCTTTAACGTGTACCTTAAACTAAGTGTACGGGCTGCGAGCATTCACGCCTCCATGAAAAATGCTTCTTTCGCTACCGGGATTCGGTACTAATACCTGTGTCACACGGGCGCGCAAAAAGTCTTTTAAGTAAGCGGTCTTTTACGAAGTTGAAAGACTTTTAACAAAGAGGTGTTTGCGGCGCAGACACACGGCAGCAACGATCTCCTTTTAGTGTTTTCGTTCGAACACGCTAGCGAAAGCGTGGCGCTAGCAGTTAAAAAAGAAGCAATGAAAATTAAACGATGTATCACGATGTACAAATTAAAGACTTGTTGCAATGCTCGTTTCTTCAAATAAATTTAAGAATAATAGATGAAGAAACACCAATGTGAATGTTTTTTGTACTAGATAAGGAAGCATTCCCATAACTAGCAACGTGCACAAGTCCGTCTGGCACCACTGTGCTTTTATTTACCGTATTTGTTTTTCGCTGCTCTCGACACGTTATGGGCGACCGTACTGGAGAAAAAGCGAGGATCGCAAGCCCCATGGCCTGCCTTCTCGCTCTGGAAAGCGAGGCAGACGCTGCAAAAGCCGCCAAGGAGAGGATAAAGCAGCGCAAGACCGAGCGTCACCACGTGCTATTGCGGACGCGTTATAGCTGCTTACGAGAGTAGAAAAGGAAATAAGCATTAAAAGAGTTCATTACACCTTCTGCAGGATATGAAATTTGTTTTTACAAAGAGTTTTGGTGACAGAAAAATAAGCATTTGCTCTTTTTTCCCACCACTCGAAAATTGCTGGCGCCCACTGGTTTCGAGGCTACTCATTCGGAGCCGTAAAAGAGATCGACGAACGCCGTTTACGAAAAAGACCGCTTCTGAAAAGGAGTTCGCTCTGTGCCGTGTGTCTGCTGTCAGGAACTCCTTTTCGGAAAAAGACCGCTTACTTGAAAGACTTTTAAGTGCCCGTGTGACAGGGGTATTAGACCCTCGGCTCAGCAGTCTAGCATCATTATCACTGGACCACCGCGGCAGGTTTAGATAAAAATAGGAGACACAGGTAGATACAGACGGCGCTTGTCTGTGCCTATTTGTGTATCCTGTCTTTCGTCTAAGTCACGTTGCACATTTCTTGTGGGTTCCGATTCACCCAAGTCTGTTCATATATTCTATATATACACGTATACACGCAACACTCACAAGGGTGTCCACCAGCAAAGCGAGCGGCACCGGCACCGTTCTCGAGTGCTATGAAACATTCATCTGCCCGTAGCCGGACTTTCCACGGCCATTCGCTCCCAGGCACAGCGGCGCTGGTGGTTCTTCGATCTCTAATTGGACCCAGAACTTGGCGGGGAATCGAAGCGAGCATCTATATTGCGCTCGCCTACCGCAGTTCCTCTTCCGCCCCAGCCAGCGGGAGCACGCTACACACATCGGGTGGGTGCCCGCGGTCAACAACCACCATGAACAGGCTCATGTCGATGTGGGGACCTTCTTGTACTCGTGTGGCTATAGGCTGCCAGCGCTGCAGTTTGTGTTGACACGTTGCGCCACCTTGGGGCAAAGCTGGATCTGTAAGATACGACAAAACTTTTACTCGGCACGCACGTAACAGCTTAGGTATGTAAAACCACGCTGCGAATTCCGCATTTAGTTTCTATAAATTTCCGCGTACACAGTTATACCCTTAACAGCAAGAAATAAATATTGAAAAAAAAGCGTAAATAAAGCGATTCACCACTTTTCGCGCACAGTATCATATAAACACAAGGTATACTTGCAAAAAGTTCCTTAATGAGCTCGTTTACTGACGTGACTGGTTTAGATGAAGGCCGACCTGATGCTTAAGTAACGAGTCTTTTGACTACGGCGAGTCAGCATCGTTTACCTAAAGTATAGTGGTTATGGGGCACCACTGCTGAACCCACGAGTGCGTAGATTGAATACCAGCCGGGGCGGGAGCATTTTCGATTGAAGGAAAATTGCTAGAGTCCCTCGTCCTTAGATTCAGCTGCATGCTGAAGAACTCCAGGTGATTGGAATTTCGGAAATCCTTCTTTTCAGCGTTTCTCATTGTCATATTATGGTCTTTATAGATCAAACACCAACAATCTCGTTGTGGTTTAAGCTGAATCTTGGAAGAATTCTAACATAATCTTAATCCATAGGAAAGGGGTGAAAAGAACTTGAAGAATTATAGGCCGATCAGCTTTTTACAAAGGTAATTAGTAACAGAATTTAAAAAAAAGACAATAGAATTTTATTAACCAAATTATCAAGCAGGATTTCGTACAAGCTATTCAACTATCGACGACATTCGTACTATCAATCAGGTGATAGAGAAAAGATGAGAATACACCCAACCTTCCTACATAGGCTTCATAGGTTTATAGAAGGCATTTGAATAAGTAGAGATACCGGTATAAGCAGCCATGCAGACACTGCGGTATCAGGGCGATGATGAAGCCTATATAAACACCCTTGAAGAAATCTACAGCACGTGAACTGCCACCATAGTGCTCTGTAAATAAAGTGACAGATTACCGACAAAAAAGGGTGTAAGACAAAGAGATACTGTCTACCCATTGCTATTTACCGCCTGCTTAAAGGATGTTTTCTGAGGCCTAGAGTGGAGAGAGTTAAAGATGCGAGTTAATGAAGAGTGCCTTAGTAACGTGCGCTTCGCGGACGACGTTGCACTGCTGAGTAACTGAGGAGACCAATTGCGATTCATTATTACTGAATCAGACAAAAAGAGCAGAGAAGTAGGTCCCAAAATTAATTTGCAGCAAATGAAAGTGATCCACGACAACCTTGGAAGAGAACAGCGCTTCGAGATAGGTAGCAGCGCACTTGAAGTTGGAAAAGAATGCATCTACTTAGGACAGGTAGTAATGGTGGAGCCGAACTACGAGATTGAAAGAACTAGAAGAATAAGAATTACAGACTTGTTCTGGTCGTGACCGGACCTAGAGCAAGCGCGCCTTCGTCATCTCAGAACAACGGGTCACTGTCCTGGTCACCCCCTCCGGACTTAGAAGAGTGGATAAGAGGGCATTTCCACCGATCCTTGTTGAACTTCATGCGGGAGTGTAACTTATTTATTTATGTGTGATAAGCCTGCGTCGTTCTTACCTATGCTTGTTACGCCAAAGGGCAGCCTTTCAAATCAGGAAAAATAATGGGGGCCGCACAATGCGGCAAACATTCTCAAAGCATGAAAGGTAGATTGCCACTATTTCTCAAGAGGAAGATATATAACAGCTGCATCTTGCTGGTACTTACCTATGGAGCGGAAACCTGGTTGCTTACAAAGAGGGTTCAGCTTAAGTTAAGGACGACGCAGTGAGCAATAGAAAAGAGAGTGATAGGTGTAAGCTTAAGAGACAAGAAAAGAGCAGAGTTTATCAGGAAAAAAACTGGTGTTAAGAATTATTAGTCGAAATCAAGAAGAAAAAATGGTCATGGGCAGAGCACGTTGCGCGAAATCAAGATGACCGCTGGTCATAAGGAGTGACAAACTGGATTTCAAGAGCAGGCAATCGGGTGAAGGGGAACTCGAAAATTAGGTGGCCACGTGAGATTATGTATTTCGCGAGTATAAAGTGGCAGCAGCAAGCACAGGGCCGAGTTAACCGGAGGAACATGAGAGGGGCCCTTGTACGACAGTGGGTGTAGTCGATCTGATGATGAGTCATGTTGTGAAGACAGGTGAACCAAGCCAGGAGTGTTATAGATCAATTGGTATCGGATGCCTCACGTGGCTCGACGACGAAGTGGTACAGTTTTGTTAGGAATTGAAGATATCATGGCGCTACACATCACTGAAAAGGAAGGGAACCACATGTGAAGTTTGAACTCAATGTTTTTTTTTTGGGGGGGGGGGGGAGGGGGGAGGAGTGCACAAACAGAACCCAAAATATCTGGACATTTAGTTTTGTTGTGAATTCATGGTTGCATGTGAAAAAAAAAGCAATTTTGAGGCTTGTAATGAACTCGTATACTGATAGCTAAAATAGGATGTCTATCTGTCGACTAACTAATGTGCAGAAAGCACCGTTGTAGTAGACATAAATATCAACAATTTTCATTCATTACGAAAAAGCGAACTTGACGAGATGACAGCAACGGCATTGCTGCAAAGTAGGGGTTTCTTTTTAATGGTTTTAAAACTATATATACGTTTGCTTTGAGAAGTTACACGCGACTGAGTGCTTGACTGCAGTGATGAATTGAACCTCTCGTGAAATTTTACGCGTACGGCGATGCAGGGACTTTTTAGGTGCAGTTCACAGTTAGTCATCATCTCCTCACCCTCTCGGTGACCACCATCGGGACACGGGCCTTGACTTAATTTAGCACTGCTATTCGGCTCACGACAACAGGCTTCCAACTGACAAGGAAACCGTTGCAGTTCCTGAACTTGCGCAGTTTCGTTTATGAGAGGCACGCTATTTTTCCCGAAACGTTCTTTCATTTGAATGAATGCGCATAAGAGTAAGCACATGTGCCCAAATTTCCATGGCGTCGAGATCCCCGTCCAAGTTCATTTCGTTGCTAATGGCGGCATCGTGACTCGTACGCTACGTTTTCTCTGGCGAATCATTTTGAAACAAACTCTCTCGCAACCGAGAGAGCACGAGCTGTCGCACGTATATATTGCTGCGGCACATAATTCTATCAATCTTAGCAGTCATCATAGCATGCAAAACGCGAAGCATTTTCGAATACGTATACTGCCGGCTGCTCTATGGGAGGTCTTCTAGTGGAGAAAGATGGAGTGTTTGGCCTTGGCATATGAAGGGCTAGAGCGCTTCCAGCTGGTCATCGTCGTAAGCGTTATAAGATTCTCCAAGGCAAATACTGCTGGTCCAGCAGTACTCACATTCCTAGCAAGCGGGACACGTCATCGAAAAGCGTCGCCTTTAGGAATCGTTCCGTAATAAGCTGCAACAACCTGTTCTGGGTCAGCAGCGAAAGGAAAAAATAGGATCAATGGATATCTATATCTATACGAGCATATAGTTATACAGAAACCACCAGTGAACGTTTGTTTACATTCGCTTTCGATTACACGCTTTGTATTAAAAAAACGAAAAAAAAGAAAGTTTGTCGACGTCTTGGAGAGCGTGCTATTAATAGATCGTCAAATGGCAGGCTTCTCAATCGCACCACATTCCTCAGATGCAGTTGCATCACACTTAATGTGGGTTGTTCGTGCTGCTGGCTTCTGGATCGTATAGTCAGCGCGAACCCAGTTTTTGTCTCATCGCAGCAATCAGCGCGACCATTCCCCGTGGAGACGCGTCCCTCTCATACGCGTGCGGAAACACTTGCTAGCCAAGCGCTCGAGACGCAGTCGGGACGCAAAGAGGGCATCCTCGTTTTTTACTGCTTACACTGAGGACGGTAGTTCGCTTCGGCTCACCTGGAGTATGCACGCCACCGGCCCCAACCGGTCATCATCGGACTTGCAGTCATTAGCCGGCGGTGTCTCCGTGACCGCATGATCCAACAAATGAAATAACACCAAAATTATTCGCTCGTTCGCCCAACGCCCCGCATAAGTTCGTCCCTGACTTCTGTTAATGTGCCTGCGTAAACACAGTGCGATGAAAGTGAACGGGGCGTTTGTTATTGCTTGTACACCAAGCGGTGTAGTACTATCGCGCACGTGGCATGTGTGAAGGTGAAACACAGGCAGCCCCTGAAAAGGGGCTGCCTTCCTTCCATTTATGGCAAGCTGACAGCTGTTACTGAGGAGGCCAGGCGGCCTCGAAGAGTGTATTGATGGGCCCACCAGCCAGAGTACCCGGACCGAGAAGCCGGGAGTTCGTAATCACGCTTAGTTTCCATGGAGCGGTGGTAAGAGCTCTGTCCGGGGTATATAGCAGCAACAACAGGGCTCCAACGCGACCGAAGAACGACGCGCTTCGATCTTGGCCCATTGAGCGTCGTTAAGCCTAACAAGTATTCCCTCTCTCTCTCTCTCTCTCTTTTTTGGCGATCGCTTCCAGGTGTAGATTCCCTTGGAATCGCTTGCTTGGTCAGGAAAACTGAGCGCGATTATCGACTGGGCAATGGACACTCCGGCCCTATTATAACCGATGCAATAGCCCCCGCCCCTTTCACTTCCTTCCCCTTATCTCCCTTTCTCTGCCCCTCCTCTCCTCCTGATCGGTCGCAGACCATAGCACGAAGTTGGAGAGGAACGGAAAGAGTGAGGTGCCTGGGGTTTGTGGATGGAGCTGTCGGAGCGGCGCGTCCAACGTGGTGGTGTCTATCGCCTCTAATTTGTCACGGGACGGCGCGGGTGCGTTAAACGGCTGCGTCAGATGCGCTCGCCATCGTACAACAGCGGTTGACGCAACCAACGTGTGGCCCCAACTGGGTCGAGAGAGTATTGTCGGCCCGTTTTTCGAGACACCATGGCAAACAAAAAAAAACAACAGACAAAAACCATCCTGGCTATCCGCCCAACCCGGGGCGCTGACTTGTTCTCCGGTAAACGAAGCCGACGGAGAAAGACGCGTATAACATACACTGCCTACTTTTCTGGGATCACCGAACCGCCGGTTGATACTAAAATAGGCAGGCCTGTCACTTTTGCTAAACGACTTCTCCAACTTCACTACTTCATGGGCTCCTGGGCGTGTCGCCCGAAACAGTTCCACGCAACAGTGCGTGGTCACAGGTAAAACCTTCGTGATGATTACCCGCTGGCTTGTATACACGGTGTACGTTACATCACCTGCGGTTTACATGAGGTGTTAAAAGATGGAATGCGTGGCGTACCACAACATAACCTGTCACACTGGCTTTTCGCAGTTGTGTATGTCAGTAGTTGTTGAGACATGCCATGGTCCATCACTAGTCGTATTTTGTAAATGGCCGGGCTATGGTAGTGTTTCTTGTCCTATACTGGCGTGGCATGATCTGCCGGCATTCTTTTCCTATAGCGTAAACACCTGTGACGTTGAAAACAAGGAAGTTCATGGAGAATTCACAAAGCGGCCGGGTAAGACACTTCATCATTAACGTTTTCATGATCACCAACTGTGCGGTAACAATGGCCTGGACTAAGTCTCTGACGACGTGGGCGTTGGTTTATTTATCTTGAAGGAAGCCAAAGAGCAGTTAGCATTGTGTCACTCAGGAAACAGTGAAAGAGCGTGTAAATAAGCAATGCTTTTCTCATTGGCAGTCTCATTGGCAGCCTACCTGACCTTTTCACATGTCTAGTTCTGTCTTAAAATTCGAAAGGGACTGCATTTCCTGGAAGCCAGAAAGCAAAGTCAGAGTTCTCGTCAGTTTTCAGGAATTATTGAATCCCACAATCATATACCCCAAGTCCTGGCTGTCCAATACACCTGTGACATGTTAGAAGGCTTGATCTCTAGGCATGTAGCAACAGCCCGTACAGGACCTGAAAAGTTTTTGCGTCTATCTATCCTTGTCCTTCTGCGGCAAAGTATTCTGCGGATTTGCTTACTAGTGCCGACTACTGCACACAGCCTCAAATTGTCTTGTGTGAATGACCAGCAGAATAAGAATCACGAAGGAAAAATGTGCTCGAGCAACAGGCTCGAGGAAGCGGTTTGAGCGAAGTGCTTCGGGAACAGGCTAACGGTTCAAGGCAGTGCGGAATTTCTGGAGCCCGCGCTGTCCCAGATGCTTTGACTTCACCAGGCTTCGCTAATGAACCGTCGAGGCTAATTCGTTCCTTTGTTCCCGGCAATGCGCTGGCGATAAGGCCACTTCTCTCTCTCTCTCTCGCTCTATCTTCCTTTCTCTAAAAATCAAGGTTGGGCCACTTTGCGAGTCACTGCGAGTGACGATCGACATGGCGCGTAGGATGGCAGCACCTGTTGCTGGGCCGAGGAGTGGACATGATTTTTTTTTTCGTTGTGCGCGTGGAAAACTTTCTTAGTGCAGTGGAGATTTGGGGTCCTTGTTTCGAAAGAGTGAGAATTAGCAAGATGGAGAAAGCAGCAATTTTGCGCCTAGCTGTTCGGGAAATCAGATTAAACCTTAATGAGACCTGGAGACGTTAGCTATGGGGAAGCCATATTACGATAAATCCGATGCCGCCTTTAGTGTTGCGCTATTTTTTAACGAACTCTCGCGTTGAGTGCATAGCTCGTGTGGTGCGCGTTTGTTTTAGTTGACGAATGGAGCTCCCTTTAACGCGATAGCGTAAACGACCGCGTGTCCCAGAAAATGTGGCGTCGGCGACACGGCTGTGCTGGTTGTGAGTGAAAAATGGGCTTTGTAAGCTTAAAATGTCGATGGATGCAAAAAATAAATATCAGGAACCTGTAGGTACTGTACGCGACATTGAAGTATTATATTCCTGAGCCACGCAAGTGCTCGAAGCTGCTTCAGAAAAAGATTCTAAATAGGTGTCATGTCGAGCAAGGCATGGCCATAACAGATGTAATGTTGCGTAGTAGAAAGCGTAGAACAGGGCCAGGTGTCACACCCTAGGAATCGCGACTGAGTGAATGGTTAAATGAGCTGACGTATAGTTCACCATCATAATCAGCATAAGCAGTCTTAATACTATACTTACTACCTGCTACTTACTGCGACTATTTACAACAGCAACAATCGCAACAATGCGTGTGGCTGCGCTGGTTCGAGTATACAGACGCGCGGTGATATGCTTCACAACTGTGATTTCAGTAGGCTCCCTATATATATATATATATATATATATATATATATATATATATATATATATATATATATATATATATATATATATATATATATATATGTATATATATATATATATATATATATATATATATATATATATATATATATATATATATATATATATATATATATATATATATATATATATATATATATATATATATATAGCAGAGTTTACAACGGAGAAAGCCACACATATGGACATTTCTTGCCTCCTAACATCATTAAGGTTTCGATCCGGAAGCGAAGTATGGCAAGCGGTTGCGAAGGCTCTAAACGTATTTTTGCTGAACATTGCTGATATCGTACCAAGTAACCGTTTGTGTTAATGCTAGACTAAGAGAACAAAAAATGAGAATGGGCAAGTAATGCAACTCATTTAGAAGGTAACCAGTGATTATTCATTGTTCAAGTTGAGCTGCCTTAGTGGATGCAATTGATGTCGAAGTCAAAAAAAAAAAGGAATTAGAACGAAAATTAGCAAGCGAATGGACTTTCTTTTGGAGAACAACCGGGTAAAGCCAGGAGGTGGATTACCATTTCATTTCGGGAATCATTGGGCTGAAAGGCTAGCGC
Organism: Rhipicephalus microplus; assembly: GCF_043290135.1. Taxonomy (NCBI): domain Eukaryota; kingdom Metazoa; phylum Arthropoda; class Arachnida; order Ixodida; family Ixodidae; genus Rhipicephalus; species Rhipicephalus microplus. The sequence goes on along the minus strand of NC_134701.1, from coordinate 244,451,131 downwards.
TCCCCGACTCCTCGCCGTGTTAGGAGGTACATTGCTGGTGCTTGGATAAGCGATGTCTGTCGATTCCCGTTTCATTGACAAACCACATGCATATTTGGTATGGGGTGTTCAACGTCTTTCAGAACTCGGAGCCTGTAAGGAGATTTAGAAATTATGCAGGCATGCATACATGATCAATGATACTTGACTGGGAGCCCCACCGCGGTGGCGTATAGTCGCTAAGGTACTCGGCTGCTGGCCCGCAGGTCGCGGGATCAAATTCCGGCTGCGGCGGCTGCATTTTCGAAGGAGGCGTAAATGCTGCAGGCCCGTGTGCTCAGATTTGGGTGCACGTTAAAACACTATAAAAGGTCAAAATTTCCGAAGCACTCCACTACGGCATCTCTCATAACCATATGGTTGTTTTGGGACGTTAAATCCAATGAATCATCAGTTGACAGAGATAACGATACTTGCGAGAGTGGCTGTTGTCCCACAAGGAAGCTCTTGATAGGTTGCTGCAGCTGATATCATATATCTTTATTGAAAACACCATCGAATAAGCAGAAATACAGGAGGAAGGGGTCTCTTATAAATAGGTTGGGTCTAATTTGATGACGTTGGAGTGCTAGTCCCCAAAGTCCGAGGGGAAAAATGCGCTTTTGGTAAGCGGTAAGAAATACAGGCGCTATAGTTCCCACATCATCAATTTATGGGGGTCTTGAAAAGAACCGTTAAAACACGCAGAAGAACCCGTTGGTCAAGCACATAATTATACGTTGCCAGCACTTGGGGGCCGTCATGAAGCGTTAGAGCAATTATTTCCCATCATCATATGCGGACGAATATTAGCAAACGCTGGCGACCAAATGGGAACAGCTCTAGCAAAATAAAATTTTTAGCAAAATCCAGCCTTGCGGCCTTGTGGCATTGAGATATATATGCGCAGTGAGTTACTGGTTTCTAAAAAAACAAGAAAAAAGTTTGGCACTTGAAGGATATTAGCCGCACATATAGTAAGCTCACCACCGAATTTTTAGGTTGTCAGTTAAGACTTTTCAATGTTGAACAGTAAGTCACTAGAGCTTTTTGACTGAGCCAATATCATGGAATAGTGCCGGCAAGACCCATCGCTCTTTTGAAAGGCCGTTGTAGCAGATTCGCTTGCGCCGTTCATATTCATCTGAGTTTTTTCTTTCTATTATTAATTTCTTTCTTCTCATCGGGGATTGTTTAATACCATTCCCCATCCCAATATAAAGTGCGTAACTGCGCACAAAGGTGAGGTGTTTTCTTGCCGGCGTCTTTTCACCACACATGCCAATGATTTAGAGACATTGCCGAAAATGAGTTTTTCTGAGAAAAATTCTCTCCCCCCCCCTTCCCCGTCCCCACTACACATTTATAAGTTGTCACTTTTATCATCAGCAGAAAACGACGTCGAGAATTGAACAACTACTACTGCTACTACTACTACGACAGCGTGATTGCATGTTCACACATCAGACAGTGCTGCCCTCGTTCCAACGCTATCGGCACTACTACGTATCCTACGGCGCCAGCAATCCTCACAGGTTGCTTGGCAATTAGCTCACACTCCGTCACGGCAGTCCTCCCACTCGCGGGCTGCTTGGATGAGCTCGGCGCGTTCGCCGCGCTCCATTTCTCGCATTCGTTGCTGTCCTAGCTGTTGAACAGCGCCGTTTCGGTTGTAATTGGACTCTCCCTGATGCAAAGTATAAAAGCCACTGCAGACAAGTGGACGTAGCCGACACCGGTACCCCGTGTCCCCCCACCTCTTTTCTTCTACACCGCTTCGAGTTCCTCTTTTGTTCCCCTTGATGACCGCTGAGAGAAACAGCGGCACGAGCCGGACCGACGGCCCATTGTCCGCACGAACAGAGAGCGCACACACTGGACGAGACCTCAACCGCCACGGCCTTTTTATTGACGAGTGCAGATGCCGCGAATGGCACGGACCCCCAATTTTACTCCCGCGTTTACTTCGCACTCGCACTCGACGCCTCCGCAGACAAGGAGCGTCCACTAACGCGCGTTGCTTCCGAAACCTCAGGTGCTATTACAGGCTTCGGGGTACCCGCCTGATGTGACTTGAAAAAGGCGGTTCAGCAGGAGTCCTTGCGAAGGAAAGCTAATTGCCCTCAACTGTATCGTTGTTGTCCAACTAGTCCTTTGCGGGCGTGATGGATTGCTTAAAAGCGCATCTGCTATGCCTGCTGACTTTCGATGAGTAGCACTGCGTGCGTGTCGCCTTTTATTGCAGCCACCTCAGTGGTAAAAACGAAAGCTATAAACTGCTGTTAATGTTCCTCGTTGTTGTTGTTTTTTTCATTCCTTCCACCACTCAGAAGCTGTTTTCCACAAACAAAAGTGCCCTGGCAGTTCGTCACGGACGGCTGCGTGTGGTCCGGCTGTGCCCTCGGCTCTGTATGATCGGTTCACGAACATTGCTCGCTTTTGCGGCATGCTTTCCCACCTTTTCAATTGACAGTATGCAAATATGATGAGCTGTAAAAATGTCTGTTCACTTGAATATGTAGAAGCACGTCTTGTGTAGTTTATTTCGCTTGTATATATTTCGTGCGCCGTGTGGACGTGCGCGTAAGATCCACGCCAAGTTTGAGTCTGTGGTACGATACATCGGGAACGATTCATGCGCCGTGTATGCAGTTACGGCTGGAAATTGATTCGTGCTAAAAAGCGTCTAGTTGACTCCGGCATTGTTTCTAGCGAGAGTGTTAAGGTGAGATAAAAGCCTCGTCAACATCCCAGGTTTCACGTCTCAATACCATGGCACGACACGATTATGAGACGCCGTAGGGGAGGGCTCCTTAAATTCAGCTATCAAATGTTCTTTAACGTGCAATGATATTGCCCAGTACGTGAGCCTCTACCATCGAAATGCGGCCACCACATCCCGAGTCGAACCTGCGACCTTCGCTTCATCAGCCGAGTGTCATAATCACTGCTCCACCGCGGTCGACATAAGCGTCGAAGAAGTCCAAACTTGCGCTTACTGATAGATCAGGGTTGTCGAAGCCTCGATATCTGTTGTGCATCGAGGCACTGACGCGTTTTTTTACGGCCGGCAAAAGAGCTACATCTTAGTCGTAGAGGGACACTTTTCGGAAAGGACATAGAGCAAACGACAGCACACTTGCCCTGTTGAGTGGTGTTCAGAATTTTATATTGACTGATTCATTCAAGTTTGCTCTGAATCAACCGAGGTCTCTCACACTTGTTGCAGTTTCTTAATGATCAACTATCTGTATATAATTGTGAAAACGCACGAACACATTTTGTTTCCATGTTACAAGAAGTTTGGTGACTCGGGGTACATACTGGTGCATGGTGTCCACATAGTAAAATAATCGATTTTATAAAGCAGCCTGTTACCACGTGTGGCAATGGGGACATATACTGAAGAGGAGCTTTTCGAATAAATAGGGCGTTTGAGTCTTCGATAAGAGATAACAATAGAATGGCCTCATACCTCCTGCCATAGTCTATAGTTGAATACTTTCAAACGCTAGACTGCAGAACTCTGAATCCCTTGAGCAGAACAAGGCATTGCTCAATTTGCAACTCAAAAGTGTGGCAGCTTGGGCTAGTTGGTATGGCATGACGATAGTTATAGCGCGAGAACAAAAGGCCCTTCGTGTCCTTCTTGTCTCTGTGTCGTCGTTTTATTCTCGCGCTATAACTATCATCTTGCAACTCAAGGCTCGTTTGCTTTCAATGAACAACACCTAGCGCAAGGCAAACGGTCACATTTGTGCATGGCGGGGTGGTGGCGGATACATTGATGCTCGGAGGGTTCTTAAGGGTAGAGGGGAGGGTTAACTGACAAAAGGAGTCTGCATTAGAGCGGGCGATGAGGAGATATGAGGAGATATATAGAGCAGCTGTAGTCACCGCACAATTCCTGTGGGTTGTGTGGGAGCTAAGCCTGCGGGGAGCCGTGGTCGTGCGCATTGCCTGTTGCGCTATGAGTAGCGGAGGGTGCGTGCCGGGATACTAGCATTTATCACACACCAGTTGTTCCACAGATGCCAAGCATTGCGTCGGTGAACAATCACGAAGTCCCGCCGGACTTCACGAGCCGCAACTTGCAGGTTATACGAGCCGTGGTGTCGATTCGATAGAGGTGTACGGTTGCCACAGTTCGTCTTGCCACTGGCGACGTTATTTACGTGGTGTCCCGCAACTCGTTTTCTTTAGGTTTGCTACCATGATAGTGCACCATACTCGGTGGATGATAGTACCATATGAGCAAAGAGAATACAAACTCTCAGTCTCTATATTTAGTACTTGGTGGTGTCATTTGCTATAAAAGTGTAATAAAAAGAAGCAAAGAAATCAAGATTCCACGTACCTTGGGAATTCACGTTATTTGAGGCACGCGGAGGGAAGATGACCGCGTCGTAATTTTTTATTGAGCGATACCTTATGAAATGACGCTTATTGTATGTACCAATAGTGGACGAACATACATGCGTTAAACAACCACATTTGTTTCATACAACCAGTTTGCAGTTGCGTAGCAATGGCAACAGGAACATGAATATTAGCAACACCCGAAGCGGTAAGCTGATATAAAGCGCTGCTGCTCGAAGGCATCGTAGCCCTGGCCACTGCTACACAAATAAACTTAAGCGGACGAGACTTGACTACAACTGATGCTAACCCGACGTGACGGCTGTATCGCAGGAGTACATATGTAATGTTTATCAAATTGAAAACCGTTAGCATGACGTAGTGCAGTTGAGGCGACCTATAACCCAATTCGCAATTTTAAGCTTATTTGTAGAAGTAAATGTAAAACATGCGCAAAACATCCTGGCTTCTTGGCCGAAGGTTGTATTAGTGGGGCCTTTTAAGAATATGCACAAATATTTACAAATGGAAATAGACGAACCACTTGGCAGCACAGAAGCTAGAATGACAATCAGTGAGGCACGCGAGGGTTCGGTTTGAAGAAAAAAAAGTGTACCTCTACATATTAAACTGCAATATTGCCGGTCCACCATCGTTCACGTGCAAGTCTACGCGCGCCAGACGGCTAACGTCGCGCGCAGCTGTTTCTTTCGGACGTCTCCATGGTTGCACATACAAACCGGGCAAGTGTGCGCGCTAGTTCTAAAATGCACTTTCCGGTCAAATACTACAATCCTTTCGCAACAAAGTGTGTACATCATCTCGCCGCCTGAGTGAAAAAGGGGAGACGGCGCGTTTTCCCGGTCTCGCGCACAACCTGGCCTTTGGTGGCTGTTTTTTCCGGTTCTCCGGTGCCAGAGCAGATAGCGGCTCTTGTCAGCAGGGCTATAAAGACAGCGTCTATGCATATGCACTCTGCCTGTGTACAGAAGAAGGTGGGGCAGCAGCCTAGCAAAGGCTCCACAAAACCTACAACGCGCGTGTGACGAAGCGCGCAGCGCCCACGCGACTTGAATAATGACGCCGTTCGTCGCGGCGAGGCAGTGAAAAATGCAACCCGGCGTGTCAACCCGCCGCAGGCCGCAAGCAGCCACGTGAGACTTCGTCGCTATTGCACACTGGCATCCTGCAAGAGAAGCGGCACGACGCCGCTTCAAAAAGGAGGGGACCGAGTGAAACTGGTGTTCCATCATTGCTCCCTTGAACGGGGGGCGACGAAAAGTGTACAAGCAAGCAGCTGAAAAAAAAAGGGGGGGGGGGTGTAAAACTAGAGAAGCCTTGCGTGTAATTACGTAGCCACGCGATGCCACCCTCACCACCCGTTCACGCCGCCCTCCCCCCCCCCCCCCCCGGCCTTCCGCTCACGCAGCAGATACCACATCCTTTTTTTTTATTTTTTTCAACGTCCTTGTCTAGGTTATATGCAGTATGATCCGCGCTTACCAACCGACGCCTCGTTTTAAGCGGAGGAAGTCAGCCACAAAATATCAGTTTAGGGTCGGACGTGCTTGCACAGCTAATCTTTTAAACTGGGCGACGTTCCAGGCACCCCTAATGCTGGTATACTTAAGACTCACCACACAAAACGAAACGACCTTTTCTTGTTTTATATTTCTAATTCCTGTCTGTGTTCATTGCTGTGCCTGTGACTTGCTCTGAAGTTATGAGCGAATAGAGGAAGAATGAGAGAGAATACAACTTTTGAGAATGAAAGTAGTTCTTTTCCATCAGTCAACGGCATGTGCCGTCACCATTGGCAGTTGCCACGCCGCTCGCACCCAGTCTCGGATGAATGCCCGCGCGCGACGCTTGACGCCATCTTTTCCTTCTGCGGAGTCGCCTTTGCTCGTGTGTGGTGGTGGTGCAGGCGGAGTGTCATGCACGCCCTCCCGCTCGGCAATTTTCGAGCTTTTTTTCTCTCTCTCTCGACACTTACATAGCTACCAGCTCCGCATTTATAAAAGCTTGACTCGGGACACAAGCCATAACATAATGTAATGTTACACTTCGAGCGAAGTGCATAAACTGTGTCAGTGACTGTTGACAGAAGAGCTTAGAAAGAAAGAGTTACAAGCACGCGCTTGCTTCAAGCATAGCGGCGAGCAGCAAAGAATTGCAGTGATGCGGCCTTCGAATGAGAGGCAGCCAGAGCAGTGTGAGAGACGTAGAATAATAGCCATCCATCATATCACTCTATCAAGTTCCACAGTATCCAAACAGCAGTTGTTCAGCTAGCCTATCACCAAAATGTAAGCCATGTTATCATGCCAATAAATGCCCTCGTAACGAAGTTTCTCCACCTTCTATCTGCACTGAATACGGCTATAAATTTCTTTGCGGGTGATCAGTGTCAAGATACGCATCTGGTTTTAGGCGAAAGGTTAGAGCGAGGCGAGCATTGTGTTCCTTCTGCAATGTTTTCTTCAAAACCAGCTCCAGATGTTAAAACCCTAAATTTTGTTACAAGCACGCCTAGCCACCAAACCGTTGCGCGGAAGAAACCTACCAAACTTCCAAGGACACTGAGTTAATAATGTGGTGATGGGTGTAGCGGGTTCACAGTATACCCTTCGAAGCACCGTTTCTGGGCAAACCGGAAGCGATATTTCCGCAACTGCAACGTTCATCGTCCCTTCGTGCTCCTTAAACTATAGCGTATGTTATTTCTCTGGCGCACTGGACGCATATTTCCTGCACTGAAGATGCACCGAAACGCGAAGTGTTCGAGGTGAAAGCATTAGATACCTCATCAAACGCACGTTAGGTGTCAACACGAGTGCTGTAAAGAATCATCATGACACGACTTTACCATCTGCGGATACAGGTCATCACCAAAATTTGTGACGTCATCATCATGTCATTACGTCAGAATATTAGTCTCAGAAGAAAACTATGGTGTTCGTCATCGATTTGTTTTAAGAAAATGCATAAGGGACCTTATTACTGTATACTAGAATCCTTTCAGCAGTCATACATTGTTACGTTGGTGGCAGAGACGCCGCCGCAGACATGAACTGGTCGGTGTCACCAGGCAGAAGACGGCGTTTATTGACCGCTTGAAACTTATGTCATGAAAGAGTGGAAAGGAGCGGAGAGAGAACACAGAGAGAGAGAAGACACATGCACGTGCTGTTCTGCGTCCGTTTCGGCAACCACTGGCGTTGCAACACTTCTTCCACCTTAGTAACCATAACCATCCACTGGTTTTTTTCCTTATCGTGGACCGTCGTGTTGGTTGTGATACTGTAGACGCATTCTTGGCGTCTTCCGTCGTCGCTTCATTGTTGAGTAGCGCTGATTCCCGAGTGTCATAAGCTCTCCAAGAACAATTTCTTATCGCACTTTCGTACTTGGTCTATATGGCGACGGACAATCCCTGCCTCAGTCTTCACTTCCAAAAGCCGAGCACCGGTCGTGGCCTTGACCCCTCCCGGCGTCCATTTGTCGCCCATTCCGTAATTTCGCACATAGACGAATTGCCCTGGTGCGACATTCCAATCAGTGTCTTCCGTCGGCTTGGCCGAGACACTGCGATGGTTCCTTGCCGGAAAACATAAGTCCTGCCTTGGGGCAACCGGTAGTCCAAAAGTATTTCCAAAGCTGAAAGGCCGGATTGTGGAGGGGTATTTATATAGCGCAAAGCACTCGGGCTAAGGAGGTCGTCAACTCAGCGTTTCCTATCTTCTTTAATGCGTTCTGGTGACACCGACTTTTTCATGTCTGTGGCTTCGTCTCTGCCACAAACGTGACAGTGACGACGAGTTTATGCGACCCACCAAAAGCGCTTATGCCGACGCTAGCCCGGCGTCGCTGGCCCTTCAGCGCTCACTATACGACAGGAGCTCTGCAACGATGACTCAGTGCGGAACCCAGTGACGATCATGGCACCCAGGCTCCCGGAGTTCGATCAAGAAACAGATAAGTGGAATGCTTATCTTGTAAAAGTTGAAGCATATTTTGAAGCCAAGCAAGTTATCGATGAAGTCAAGAAGAGGACATTGCTGGTCGCTGCGTTGGAATCAAAGACGAGAGAAGTCCTATGTGAAAGAGTGGCGCCGCGTCTGCCAAACGCTCTCAGCTACAGGAAAGTGGTAGCAACGCTGAATGACTTTTATGCCGCAACGCCTGATGAGATCTCGGAGAGCTTCAAGTCTTTTCACTGTAAGCACGAGGATGGGGAGTCCGCGAAAGCGTTCATTGTTGAAATTACAAAGATTGCCCAACACTGCAAGTGTTTGAGACTTCACCCGTGACAACACAGGATGTATCATCTTTCTTACTCTTCTTCTCCCGGTGAGACCGCAGCTTATCCGCGAGCTCCTTGATGCGCATATACACATTTGATGTCGATTTCTTCTCCTGCACGGAATTCGAAATAGAGGTGACAGTCTCACGGAACCGATCAGACACCAGGTAGTGCAAGTTCGTCTGGTTCAGCAACTCCTTATTTTTTTGTAGAATCAACGAACGATCCCGCTCGGTGACGTGAGGTATACAGAAATCCAGGAACAAGGCTTTCCTCGTTCTTCGTGCAAAGCCCAAGGCCGTGTGCTTCATTTCCTGATCGCACAACATCCAAGACATCTTTGAAAAGGGGGAACGCACGATGGTTGTTGCAATGCTTATTGATCAATTTTTCCACCATCAAATTAATCTCGGCATAACAGCTGCCTTCATAGTGGAACTTCTTTTCTCGCTCACGGCCCGTGCTAGCACGCCTCTGTTCCAAATAGCATAACTTCCGCCAAACTGTAACAGCTTTTTAGATGCGGAGCATCTAATACTCGAGGCTTGTAGTGCGGCGCCGTCCGCAAGCTTCCTCCTCCTCCTTCCACCATCTGTGCATCCCTTCCTCCTCTACACACCGCGCGCGCTTCACTCCTCCACCATCTGTGCACCCTTCCTCTTCTACAAACCGCGTGCGCTTCTCCTCTTCACGAACATTCGCTAGGTGTATAAACTAGCGCGCATGCGCCGTGACGCTTCGAGAACATCGGCAGCTGCTGCGCGCGCATGCGCCGTCGCGCTTCGAGAACATCGGCAGCTGACGCGCGCGCATGCGCCGTTGCGCTTCTCCCCCTTCTCGAACATTCGACAGCTGACGTGCGCATGCACCGTCACCCACCATCTGTGCCGCGCGCGCTTCTCCCCTTCGAGAACATTCTACAATTCTCCTGATTCTCCAGTGGACGCGCATGCGCCGTCGCGCTTCGAGAACATTCAACAGCTGACATTGCATGCACCGTCGCGCTGTATATATACTCAAAGTCGGCGCTCGCTCGCTCAGTTGCCGCTCGTCGGTTGGTTTGTACGGCGTGTCGACGTCCAAGGTCGCGGTGAAATGAATGCCAACGAATCCACAAACACAATGATCGACGTCCCTTCGACCAGCGCCGCCCTTTCGCATACGTGTGTACGTGTTCACTCATTTAACACCCCCTCCTACAGCCACGTTAACCAATTTAGCCATCGACTCAAGTAAGTCGCAATTTAACACCCCATTTCACAACCACGTTAACCAATTTAGCCATCGACCCAAGTAAGTCGCACTTTACCACCCCGTTAACCAATTATATGCTCCGCATCCTCCTCAGTGTTCCCCCGAGGGAAGCTGCGGGCAATCTTTTTTAAATGAGCCTTTTTGAATGTAGGCAAATTCAGGGGGGGGGAGGGGAGATGAACAACAAGAGGGAAGGCAGGGAGGTTAACCAGGCACATGCCCGGTTTGCTACCCTACGCTGGGGAAATGGGAAGGGGGCATAAAGATGAGAGACAGAGGAAAGAGAAGAGAAACAGAGAGAAAAAGCAAAAAAAGAGGATTGTCCGTCAATCGGCTGGCGCGTATGCAGTGGTGGCACTACACAAAAGTTAAAGGTGGTCACGTAGGCCCGTAGTCCTCAAAAAGCACAAGACAGCTTTGACTGTTTTTCGGGCCGACGAAAGGCGATGACGGTGTTCCAGTAGCATCTTTACAGAGAGTAGCCGATCGTGCAATTGTCGCAATGCGTCCGAAAGCTTCTGTCTTTCAGAGTCAAATCGAAGGCAATGGCATATCAGATGGTCGATGTCTTCTTCGGTGCAGCAGACGTCGCATTCCACATTGTCAGTCAATCCGATGAGGGTTCTATATGCTTTTGTGAAGGCAACCCCCAACCAAAAGCGACAAAGAAGCGAAGTTTCACGTCGACAAAGTCCGTATGGAGGACGAAGTTGCAGTCGAGGGTTTATTTGGTAGAGTCTCGTATGTCTAATGCTTGGGTTGTTCAACTCCTGCAGACACAGACTACGTGCCAGGTGACGAAATTGCTTTGCAGCGTCAGTCCTTGACAAAAGAATCGGTAGGATGTGCTCTTTTTGGTGCGATGTGCGAGCCGCGTTGTCTGCGGAATCATTGCCACTGATCCCACAATGGCCAGGAAGCCACTGAGACTTGACCTCGTGGCCTGTTTCTGTGACGTGTTGAAGAAGCTTGACAACTTCGTAAGTTAATTGTTCATGGTAACCTCGTCGAAGGACTGACTACATGCTCTGTAAGGCTGGTTTCGAGTCGGTAAAGACAGGCCATTTACTCGGTCTTCGGGATTTTATGTATTGTAGGGTGCCACGCAAAGCCGCAAGTTCTGCCGCCGTAGACGTAGTGACGTGGGACAGCAGATTTGGCATGGTCGCTATTGAAGTACACCTCTTTAAAACCCAACTTTTTTATCACTTTCTTCAATTTAATAAGGTGATTTTCCAACTTCTTAATGCAATGTTTAATCCGACGTCACTTCTTGGAGAGCTGTGATGTCCACTTGTCTCACCAGTACCATCAACACCAATGCAATGGTGGAAAAATTGGTCAATAACCGTCGCAACAACCATCGTGTGTTCCCCGTTTTCAAAGATGTCTTGGATGAAGTGCGATCTGGAAATGAATCACACGGCCTCAGGCTTAGCACGAACAACGAGGAAGGCCTTCTTCCTGGATTTCTGTAGACCTCACGTCACCGAGCGGGATCGTTCGTTGATTCTACAAATAATTAAAGAGTTGCTGAACCAGACGAACTTGCACTACCTGGTGTCTGATCGGATCCGTGAGACTGTCGCCTCTGTTTTGAATTCCGTGCAGGAGAAGAAATCGACATCAAATGTGTATATGCGCATCAAGGAGCTCGCGGATAAGCTGCGGTCTCACCGGAAGAAGAAGAGTAATAAAGATGATACATCCTGTGTTGTCACGGGTGAAGTCTCAAACACTTGCAGTGTTGGGCAGTCTTTCTAATTTCAACGATGAACGCTTTCGCGGACTCCCCTTCCTCGTGCTTACAGTGAAAAGACTTGAAGCTCTCCGAGATCTCATCAGGCGTTGGGGCATAAAAGTCATTTAGCGTTGCTACCACTTCCCTGTAGCTGAGAGCGTTTGGCAGACACGGCGCCACTCTTTCGCGTAGGACTTCTCTCGTCTTTGATTCCAACGCAGCGACCAGCAATGTCCTCTTCTTGACTTCATCGGTAACTTGCTTGGCTTCAAAATATGCTTCAACCTTTACAAGATAAGCATTCCACTGATCTGTTTCCTGGTCGAACTCCGGGAGCCTGTGTGCCATGGTCGTCACTGGGTTCCACGCCGAGTCATCGTTGCAGAGCTCCTGTCGTATAGCGAACGCTGAAGGGCCAGCGACGTCGGGCTAGCGTCGGCATAAGCGCTTTCAGTGGGTCGCATAAACTCGTCGTCACTGTTACGTTGGCGGCAGAGACGCCGCCTCAGACATGAACAAGTCGGTCTCACCAGGCAGAAGACGGCGTTTATTGACGGCTTGAAACTTATATCACGAAAGATGGGAAGAGGGCGGAGAGGGAACAAAGAGAGAGAGAAGACGCATGCACGTGCTGTTCTGCGTCCACTTCGGCAACTGCTGGCATTGCAACATAAATGGTATTGTGTTTGCAATAAATACATTAGTTATCCCTTTTCAGGCGAGAGACGCTCTAGGTGCCGACCAGTGCGGACGTGCGAAGATCGGCTCCTGCTTTCAAGAATGCTTTCCTGTGGTATTCACGAATTTGTCGCCGAGTTTTCAGTCCCATCGTGTGCCTAAGTTCTCAAGAACTCAGCAGATACCACCTTTGTGCTGGTGAGTGGACTTTTTAAGCCGTTTTGGAGCACTTTTACATGGCAGCGCCACCGGGGGATTTAAGCCTAACAACCAAGGAGGCGATTGTCGCCGATGCGCCGACCCGGCGCCAACGCGACGCAATGCTCTGCGCGTTCCAGAACCTGCAACTAAGAATGGAATACCAAGTAGATGGAGAGGACATCTCTCCAGAGGATTGCACGGAAGACATGGGTTGTAAGGGAGCCGAAAGGAGACGCTCAAGGAATAAGCAAGCCACGGTTAGCGTTCCTGCTGCCAGGGGTTCGACCAAGGCTGGCGTTGCGGGAGACGCTCGAACCAGTCGTAGTAGGTATGATACCAAGCATACAATCGTGCGAGCTGGACGCATGCCGCCACTACCCAAGGACTTAAGCAAAATTGTGTACGACCACGTGGAGGATTAAATATCTCGAGAATTAGCACTGGATCCGTGGCAGACGCGATAGTACTGGCGGCCGGCATCAAAGAGGAGGAGGACATGCAGGACATCATCTGTTCCAGCTTGCAGCAGAACATTATGGTGGCGAGCACTCCGGACCAAGAGAGAGCTTCAAGATACCTCAAGGTCAAGCAAATTGACATTGGAGGCAAAGTTTTCGAGGTTAGCGCGTACGCCACGGCACCCCACGATACTTGTAAACGAGTGATTCGCGGGATCCCCGTAAGCGATACTCAGGACATTTTGACCCGAAAGATTGTGAACGCGAACAACCCGCTCGCGCTGCAGGCCAAGAGAATCAAGGACACCGGGACAATCATCATAGCGTTCGAAGGTCACAAGGTGCCCAGATTCGTGAGATATGGACCTTCTCTTTTGCAGTGCTCCCTTTACCGCAAGAACATCGATATTTGTTACGTCTGTGGAAAGCTGGGACATCGGTCTGACGTCTGTCCGAACCCAACTGAAACCATCTGCAGAGGCTGCGAGATCAAGAACCCAGATAGCCTGCACCAGTGCAATCCAAGATGCACGCTGTGTGACGGTCACCATCCCACGGCAGACAAAGAGTGCAAAAACAGGTTCTTAGTGCCATACGTCGTCAGACGCAGACGTTGGGAAAGATCGCGAGCAACCGCAGAAGCCCGGGACGCATCAATCACATCGAGTGCAGACATCAACGACAAGCAGCTCATTCCAGCCTACGGGACCCAGAGCATCCAGACTACTCAAGAACAGCAAAGGCGGCCCCACTCCAGGGGGAGGTCGCGTTCCAGAAGAGGTTCTAGACCCAAGGTCCGCTCCCACTCACGGGGGCGCTCGAGTCCTCAAGGTCACCATCAGGGTCGGGATCAGCCTGGGCGGCACCCGAATGGCCAGCTGCCTGGCGTTCAGTTCGAGATCACGGCTTCACACCCGGGGAGGATGCCTGCAGTTGCATCGAAAGGCAGCTGGGCTGAGCGAGTGCGCAACGGCGCGGCAGAGGTGATGACAGGTAAGCTGCCAGAGCATGATAGAATTGCACAGCTAGAGCAAGAAAACGCGAGACTTACAAAATCGAATGAGAGGCTATCAGCTGAGTTAAAGGAAATAAAAATTCTTTTCACTAAGCTAACCAGCGCGCAGTCTTCACAGCCAATGCCTCAGCCAGTCGATGTCCCTGTGGCTGAAAACGTGGGGGACTCGAGAACCACAAAAAAAATTGCCCGCAGCTTCCCTCGGGGGAACACTGAGAAGGATGCGGAGCATATAATTGGTTAACGGGGTGTTAAAGTGCGACTTACTTGGGTCGATGGCTAAATTGGTTAACGTGGTTGTGAAATGGGGTGTTAAATTGCGACTTACTTGGGTCGATGGCTAAATTGGTTAACGTGGTTGTAGGAGGGGGTGTTAAATGAGTGAACACGTACACACGAATGCGTAAGGGCGGCGCTGGTCGAAGGGACGTCGATCATTGTGTTTGTGGATTCGTTGGAATTCATTTCACCGCGACCTTGGACGTTGACGCGCCGTACAAACCAACCGACGAGCGGCAACTGAGCGAGCGAGCGCCGACCTCGAGTATATATACAGCTCGACGGCGCATGCACTGTCAGCTGTTGAATGTTCTCGAAGCGCGACGCCACATGCGCGTCCACTGGAGAATCAGGAGAATTGTAGATGTCGAACGCGGTGTGTAGAGGAGGAAGGGTGCACAGATGGTGGAGGAGTGAAGCGCGCGCGGTGTGTAGAGGAGGAAGGGATGCACAGATGGTGGAAGAGTGGGCGACGGCGCGACGGCGCATGCGCGCGCGTCAGCTGTCGAATGTTCGAGAAGCGGTGCGGACGGCGCGGACGGCGCGGACGGCGAACTACAAGGCGCGAGTATAAGATGCTTCCGCATCTAAAAGAGGGCAGTCATGGCAGAACACGTGGAAGCCAACCAAACGAGCATGTCAGATATGAAAGAGGTCCTTGACACGCTCAGCAAAGTAGTAGCCAATCTTAGCGAGCAGATGGGTAGACTACAGTCAAGCGTGGCGGCACTGGAAGAGCATATGACTTTGCGCATTACAAAAGTCGAAGCATATCTGCACAATACAGCAAGGTCTCCTCATGCACCAAACTCACCCCTTCGGCCACCAATACTAGTGGTACCAAACCTGTCGACAGGTGCAGCATCATGCTCTGGCCGCCCATGTAATAACCATGATGGCAGCGCTACGTGAAGCATTTCGTATCTGGCTATGGAACTGTAGAGGTTACCTTAAAAAGAAGGCAGCCTTACAGCAGTATATCAGGAGCAGTTAAGAAAAGCCTCATATTATATTATTACAAGAAACCCTTTCACCGCAAGCAACGTTGCCTGGATTCCGGCCTGTGATAGGGGATACTGAAGGGAGGGGAGTCTGCACCTTCGTATGCAACGAACTAACGCACGTAACCCACGACCTCAAGATAGAAGCAGGCCAGTTGGAACACGTCATGGTAGAGATCGTGCCAGGTACCAGCAACCGTCAGAGCATTTTCATTCTTAATATATACAGCAGTCCAAAGGAACAAAAGCAAGGGTTCAAGACGGTTTTAAAGAAAGCTGTTAATATCGCCGGGGAATGTCCACTCGTCATAGCAGGTGATTTTAACGCCCCTTATTATACATGGGGTTACAAGTACAACACTGGGAAAGGAAATCGACTTTGGCAAAATGCCAGTGAACTTGATCTCACCCTAATCACAGACCCCAGCCTACCAACAAGGCTTGGTACATCTTGCTGCAGGGATTCCACCCCGGACCTTACATTTTTAAGGAACATCAAGAAGGCCCAGCGGATGAACCTTGCTGTGAACCTAGGGAGTGGCCACTGCATTCTTGCCACTACCTTCTCCGTGGAGCGTAAAACGCAGAGACAATTCCACTTCACAGACTGGGATAAGTTCAGGAAAATAAGGATGGAAAGGGAACAAGATGGCCACTGACAAGGCTTGGAGCAGTGGGTCAAACAGATTAAAGATGACATCAAATCCGTCTCCTCCACCATTACCTCAGATTTTCCGATTGAAAGAATGGATAGCCGGCTCGCTCATCTTCTTAAGGCAAAGCAAGCACTACTGAACCGTTGGAAGGGTCAGCACCTGAACCGAAGACTGAGGAAGAAGATAGCTGAGGTAAACAGATCAGTCGAGGAACATTGTCGCGCACTATCCAGGCAGCAATGGGACGAAATCTGCAACTCTGTCGATGGTCAGATGCGCAATGGCAAGACATGGAATATGTTAAAGCATCTCCTCAACGAAAACACCACCAAAACAAATCAAAAGCATGTTATTGCTCGAATTTTGCACAAAGAGACAGGGCGCACTACAGAACAGCAAGTTGTGCAGCGGCTCGTGCGTAAGTACCTCCCAATCAAAAGAGGATTGGCACCACCAAGTAGACAGTACCAGGGCAGGCCCAAGCCAGGTCTTGAGGTTGACTTTAACATCGAGGAGATCAGAAGAGCCTTGCATGATCTCAACGGCAGGTCGGCCCCTGGCCCGGACGGTATGTCAAACAAGGCCCTTCGTAACCTTGATGATGATTCAATTGAAACCCTGAAGGATATGATCAATGCAGCATGGAAAGAAGGCAGGGTGCCAGAGCAGTGGAAGCTGGCCAGGACGATCCTTATTCCTAAGCCAGGAAAGCCCCCTAACTTGGACAACATGAGGCCAATATCCTTGACATCATGTATCGGCAAGGTTGCAGAACATGCCATACTGCACTGGATAAACAAGTACTTACACACAATATGGTTGGATTCAGTGCAGGGCTATCCACACAAGATGCATTGAAGCTTATCAAACACCAGGTCATCGACAACGAAACGAGAGACGTGAGAGCCATTCTGTGCCCAGATCTAGAAAAAGCGTTTGACAACATCCACCACTCATTCATACTCGAAGCAATTTCCAAGCTTGGTCTGGGGAAAGCCTTCTATGACTACGTATGGTCCTTTCTTACAGATCGGAAAGCCGTGATGAAGATTGCAGATATTGAGACCGCAGCAATCGAACTAGAAGCAAGGGGCACGCCGCAAGGGGCAGTGATTTCCCCAATGCTGTTCAACATTGCCATGATTGGACTGTCAAAGAAATTATCGAGCATTGAAGGATTGAAGCACAGCATCTACGCAGATGACATTACCATCTGGTGCACAGGTGGAAGTGAGGGGCAGATTGAGAGCGCCCTGCAAGAGGCCATTGACACCGTAGAAGAGTACCTTCGTCCTTCTGGGCTCAAGTGCTCCTCGAGTAAGTCAGAACTTTTACTGTATAGGACTGCACGCCGGGGACCGAAACCCAGGGGATGGAAGCCGTTAAACCAGATAGACATCCACCTCCGTACAAATCAAGGGGATTCCATCCAGAGGGCCGACTCCATCAAAGTCCTGGGCATGCTGATAGAGTCTACCGGCGCCAACAGCAAATCTACAGCCAAGTTAACTTGGAAAACAGACAGTGCGGTGCACCTCATACGCAGAGTGGCCAACAAAAGAAATGGGATCAAGGAAGACAACCTCATCAGGTTGATTGATGCATGCGTTTGTTCTAAGCCACTTCACGTACGAGGCAGCAATGCACAACTGGTCAAGAGCAGAGTCCGAGACACTGAATGTGCTCCTCAGGAAAGTTATCAAGAAGGTCCTGGGCCTACCCATACATACCAGCACTGAGCGTCTGCTTGAGCTTGGCATTCACAACACGCTCGAAGAAATAGCAGAAGCCCAAGAGAGAGCACAGTTTGCAAGGTTATCTACAACAAGGTCGAGGAGAATGATCCTGCAGGAGCTGGGCCAACACCCAATCGCAATCAGGCACAATTACAATGATATCCCCGACAACATCAGGGAGAATATCACAGTGTCTCCTATACCAAGAAACATGCACCCAGAACACAACGTCGGAAGAAGAGTAGCGAGGGCCAGGACTATACTTCGTCAAGTCTCAAACGAGGAACGAGGGGTCGTATTTGTTGACGCGGCTTCCTACGCCAATGGGAAAGCGTTTGTGGCAGTGGTGGTCGATGGGGCTGGCCATGTCGTCAACTCAGCGACGGTCAAGACGAAAGACCCAATCATTGCGGAACAGGTGGCCATCGCCTTAGCACTCAAGATGGATAACATTGAGGTTGTCTACAGTGATTCCATGGCAGCACTACGGGCGTTCGCCAAGGCGACGGTCTCTGAACAAACGCTGAGAGTACTGCAAGGCAAGAACATAACGCATCATCTTCTGAGCTGGTTCCCAGCTCACCTTGGGCAAATCAACAATTCCCCTCCCAATCTCAATGAAGCAGCACACGAGGCGGCGCGAGAACTCTCCAACCGCGCCTCCCCGGGGATGCGTTCTACCGGTGAAGGGGATAACCGGGAAAATCTTACAACATATAACGAGCTCACTAAACATTTCTACCTGTCTAGAAGGATTTTCCTTCCACCTCACAAAAAATCTAACCCGGCCCCAAGCACTTACATTAAGGCTTTTGCAAACGCGGATGTACCCCACTTTGAAAATGTTACACATCATGTACCCTGACCTATACCCAAGTAATCTTTGTCCACATTGTGGGAAAATAGCTTCATTAGAACACATGCTCTGGCAGTGCACCAAATTCGCTCATATATCGAACATCACCTCTGCCAGATGAGAGGCGGCAATCCGCAGCTCATCCTTGGCAGATCAGCTCTGGGCTGTCCACCAAGCCCGCGAGGCGGCTGAGGAGCTTGGCATCTCAGTCCCCACGTGGGAGCTGCCCGCAACACAGTGATCTGTGTTTCTGAGGACCTAATAAAAGTTTATCCAATCCAATCCAATCCCTTTTCAGGCTCTTATAACACGTTTACTAGGAGTGAATATGGGTTTTGTCACTTGCCTTATTGCGCGACGTGCTGTCTAGAAGTCTTTCCAAGCCAGGCTTGTAGATCAGGGACCCATGTAATATGCGAGTTTCTTTTGAGGGATTCTGTTATTTTTTTTCTCGTCAGTCTGTACTCAGGATCACCAGATTGTAGAGACAACGTAGATGGGGCGTCGCTTATGCCATTGAAGAACGCGAAGGTGCAAAAAAAAATTGAAATAAGCTTTAAAATTTTCTTTTTGTCTTGTACAGATAAAAATCCAGCGCACCATATTTTTTCTAAACAAAAGGTTGTAGTCAATGCTTTAAGACTCAGTAACTCGGAAATGGTTTATTGCGCTGTATTTTTACGCAGGATTTGAAATTTAGCGCTGTATATATAACGTAACTTGAATGACCTGTTTGATAGATCTCAGAAATGTCTATCAACCGGCATGTGATCGCTTTAGTTATCTTGCAAAAAGGAAAACGCAAGTTGAAATTAGTCTCTGGAAAATGATGACAGAACATAGCAATAACGCTGAGCAAGTACAATGATCGGCATATTGTACACATTTGAAATGCGTAGCATTTCTTAGCGAACTTCGGCGACTTTGAGCATATCTATCTATCTATCTATCTATCTATCTATCTATCTATCTATCTATCTATCTATCTATCTATCTATCTATCTATCTATCTATCTATCTATCTATCTGTCTGTCTGTCTGTCTGTCTGTCTGTCTGTCTGTCTGTCTGTCTGTCTGTCTGTCTGTCTGTCTGTCTATCTATCTATCTATCTATCTATCTATCTATCTATCTATCTATCTATCTATCTATCTATCTATCTATCTATCTATCTATCTATCTATCTATCTATCCATCCATCTATCTATCTATCCATCTATCTATCTATCTATCTATCTATCTATCTATCTATCTATCTATCTATCTATCTATCTATCTATCTATCTATCTATCTATCTATCTATCTATCTATCTATCTATCTATCTATCTATCTATCTATCTATCTATCTATCTGTCTGTCTGTCTGTCTGTCTGTCTGTCTGTCTGTCTGTCTGTCTGTCTGTCTGTCTGTCTGTCAACTTACGAACTTTAGCTATGCTGGCCGTTTCGATAATGCTATCGATATCAAACTTGCTATGGCATAACTTGACTGTATGTTGAGCTTAAGTGACTAGTCATAAGAGAGAAATCATGTCATGTATCTCATGAATGTAATGATTTACGTTTCTAGGTCTTGCTGCTATTAGGGTGGTTTCGTTAAAATGGCATGTTGCAAAACAGGTATGGTATGACATTACTGCATGGTGAACACAAGCCCATACGCTAACAAAAAAATGATGGCATGCGTGGCATGAAACAACATGACCATATACCACACTCATATAGCGCTGGTGGCTGCTTCGCTAGCTTCACATGTACCAAATTCGGTATTGCGTGACTCGAACTGACGATATAGGTAAATGACGCGTCCTAACATAATAATCATGACATGCTTGTCATGTAACAACATGCCTGCATGCCACACTCATGATGCGTTCGCCGCCGTTGCACTAACTTCACATATGCCAAATTTGATATTACGTCACCTGAAGGGATAACGGAGGTATACGTGTGGCTGGTACAAACATGATAATCATGAGATGCGTGTCCTATAAGAACATGAGTATTTGCTACACTCAATGCGCCAATACACTTCAACGGCACCCGGTGCGCGTGCGCGCCAGCGTTCGTTTTGTTGCTGTTGCGTTCTTTGACACATGCGCGTTCGAGTGAACTCGGCGTTCCACCGTCACGAGGAGAGGCAGACGCAGTGCTCTCTGGGGAACGTCATCGGCGTGAAATGTCGCATTTCGCACTGGTTGGCGCCGGGCTGCGCCGACGGACGCTGGCTGCGCTGGTCCCGCCTGGCATCAGGCTATAGAGTGTTCGCGTTTCGCTAGCGTAGCGTCGCTGCGTACAGCGTGCGCGCGTCAACGTTACGTCGCTGTGTATTGGGCCCTTCATGAGGTGCTCGCTGCCGTTTCGCTACCTCCTCGTGTACAAAATTTGGTCGTACGTTACGTCCATGGGTGACGCAGGTATAAGACACGTTCCAACATCATAATCATGATATGCGTGTCATGTGAAGCTTGATTGATTGATATGTGGGGTTTAACGTCCCAAAACCACTATATGATTATGAAAGACGCCGTAGTGGAGGGCTCCGGAGACTTAGACCACCTGGGGTTCTTTAACGTGCACCCAAATCTGAGCACACGGGCCTACAACATTTCCGCCTCCATCGGAAATGCAGCCGCCGCCGCCGGGATTCGAACCCGCGCCCTGCGGGTCTCATGTGAAGCTTGACTACCTGCTACGCTCATAGCGTGCTGACACCCGTTTCACTTCTCCCACGTATAGCAAATTCGGTATTACGTGACGTGAAAATATGACGAAGGCAAATGACATCTTCAAACATGATAATCATCGCGTGGAAATTATGTATGGCATAATTCACCTTCGCTCGTAACGTTGTGCTGATTTTAATGTGAAATATCAGCCTTGCTCATTTGTGCTTTGCATATCATCTACTCCCACTGTACTTGAGATCTGCCATTTTTTCTTTCTTTTTTTAAACCTATTCACAAATACACCACTACTTGGCAGAGAGCTGAAGTTTTGCAAGAGGTTCGTAGGGGTAGGCCCTCCGGCATAAAACTTCACCGAAAAATTGTTTATATCGAATATATCTTTCGAAAAAAGTTGAAACTCAATCTAACAAAACTTTGGATTTTACCAATTTCCCGATCAAACAGATAAATAGATCTCCAGTCGCGGCCAGTGCCCACAGAGTTCGATGTCATCAGCTCAACCTAATAAAGCTACCATGACACTAAGCCAGGTGAACAAAAAAATGCCGTGATTTTTTTCTAATGATAACTCAGACTGCTTTTACAGCGAGCGCTGTTATGTGATGACAATAATGGTTGCGCGCGCCATAGTTGTCCGCCGCCGCCACCGGTGTTCGTAACCAGTATCACACAAAACAGTTTGATTGATTGATATTCGGGGGTTCAATGTCCCAAAACCACCATATGATTATGCGAGGTGCTATAGTGGAGGGCTAAGAAAATTTCGACCACTTAGTGTTTTTCAATGTGCACGCTAATCTCAGCACACCGGCCCCCAGCCTTTTCGCCTCCATTGAAAAGCAGCCGGGATTCAATTCCGTGACCTGCGAGCCAGCAGCCGAGTACCTTAGCCACTAGGCCACCGCGTTGGGCTGTCGCACAAAATAATAAAAGGAACAAAGTAAAGAAAAAAAACACCGTGGACACAATGGGATTAAAACCATGGTCTCCTGCATGCCAGCCCAGTATTCTGCCACTGAGCAATGCCGGAACTAAAAAACTATGTTGCAAACTTGTCTTAGCTGGCTTGATGTCGGGAAAGAAATCGCGTTAATATGAGTAATAAGGCGTTTTTATAACACTAAATGAACAACCTGACGTCACAGAATGCGAAAGGCGTAACGAGTGGTCCGTCGAATCGATGAGCTCCACCCCATGCACTACAAAAGCTTCAGGAATAATTGTTTGTCGTAGTCAGCCACAGCACAAACAACTTGCTCAAAATTCCTTGCAAGGGTGTAGCGGATACCACGCTTCTCCGAAGAATGACGAAGGATGGCATGGTGAATGCCTGCCTACTACACACGTTCAATCACGGGAGTGTCACAATCGTTTTGCGAGTAAGGTTGACGGCACAAACTTCAGCAGCTCCTTCGTCGCTTTCTATTTTGTTTACCTTAACAATCTCTTTTCTTCCTTTTTCCCTCACCTTTTAAGCTCATTTCGCTTTCCCCAGTGCAGGGAAGAAAACCGGATATTTTCTTCTGGTTAACCTTTCTTCCTTTCCCACAACCTTATTCTCTATCTCTCCCTACTACACAAAAACTATGATGATTCATAGTGTAATGGGTACCTTGCAAGTGTGCTTGTAGTAGCTGTCGAAAGAGTGCTTAACAAAGGCTCAGAAAGGCCACTCTACCAGCTCTCACTGTGAATGTTCTGCGCGTTCCGCGTAGGTTCGGCATATTATATTTTTTTTTACTCTGGCGTACGATGTAATGCTGTCGCACACATAAGTTTCCAAGTGATGACTCTAGTTTTTTATTGAAGAAGCTGCATGCCCCGCCCACGTGTAATGCAACGGACTTGGGTAGTCGTTTTATGTATAAGATGGAGCTATAAGGTCGGTGGTGGCTTGTTCTCTCTACGAAAGCTCCGACAGGAGCACAGTAGTTGCTTTCATCATTTAAATGTTTTTTTTTTGCCCGATCGCACAACCACTGTATTCATTCGGCTCGTCTTCGCATGCCAGCTGGTCGTGATAGCTTCACGCGATGATATGCCTCGTCTGTATGACCTGGTAATGGGTACCTTCATGTCAGGGCCGTCCTCGTGGCCTTCTCAAACGTGGAGGCTTCTGTTAGTGGCCAATAAAACAGTGTGGTGGCTTTTATGAGTGTCGCTACGTCAGAATAGAAAATGTCCAAGGGCCAAAACACCCATTTCTCGTGATTTCAGTCAGTTCCCAATTTGAAAAAAAATCGGGTACTGTCATCACTTCATTAAATTGGTATTCAACTGCATGCTTATATTGAATTTACACATTCGTAAACATCCTGCCCCGCTAACAGTTTTCTTCAGTGTATTCAAACGAACCATGATCCCTAATTTTCTATCGTAATCTTTGTTATGTGGGTTAATCCTTGTGCGTTTACGCACAATCTGGCCAAATTTTGGCGCATTTTGTCGACCATTTACAATATATTTGAATACCTTTTTTGAACACACGGGTTTCTTCCGAGTCGGGCAACACTGAAGCACTCGCGACCCGTGACGGAACAAGCAGCTTGCCATGCGAGCGTAAGTATACCGATCAACAATTCTGTTCCGTGGTCAGCTTTGCTTGCATTAGAAATAGGTCAGTATTGACGCGATAGCGTTAAGAGCTGGTTTGCATAAATGTCGGGGTTGGCGTCGTTGGTTGTGAGCGGGAAATAATCATTTTTGCGTGACCAAAAAGTCAAGAAAGATGCAAAGAAAATAAATAGGAAACATTCTTGGCACGACTGGGGATCGCATCTCAGTCGTTTCTGTGACAAGCGGATCTTTTGCCACACAGCCACCCCTCTGCTTGTGAATGCAGTAAGAATAACTTCCTCTGCTTGGAAATGCAGTGAAAGTAAGTTTCACGCTTTAGAAACAGACACGTTCTGCATACATGCTTCGCAATACCACATGAAGTAATGATGTAATAATTCGCGGTGCAAACGTACATTACCACTGGATGCCAGAACATCAGTTTATCATAACGACCCAATTGTTCACAGCCAGTCACCCACTACAAAAAGCACACCCTTCAGTACACGTAACGGGTGCACAGCAAGTTAGAAAAAAATTTCATTCATTAAGTCTTTCAAGTACGACCTAGGAACAAAATATCGCTATCGCGTTCAACTCTTAAAGGCGAAGCTTTATGGGTCCCCAAATTTTTTCAGACTTTTCGAGCATCATTTCAGAATTAACCGATATTTAGCGGCTGAAACCATAACATGTGACGGCTCTGCTTCATCCTGCATACGACGTCACACACGCCATGAAAACATTGTGGTCGTCGTCAGTGGGCGGGGCTTATAGTCACCGACATCTACAGCATAGTTTGTAGTGAAGTGTCTTTTTTTTTTACGGTTCATATTTCATATATACTTAGGCTCAATAAATCCTCTTCTTCATTTCTCGCTGCAAACCACGAGTAATTTGGTGACATTGTCATGGTCCCTGTAAGAAGTACTCTGTTCCCGCATCACTGTCCACCCATAGACTGCAGTGCTGAACATGGCAGCAGCTATGCCATCTAAAAGTCACTCGGTAAAAAAAAAAAGGTTGTGGTGCGTATATATATCGAACATGGGGTTGCCCAGCATCGTGATTACAGCGTGGAAGTGGCAGATCTTCGATGAAGAGAGGCATCCTCTGGTGATAACTTGTAACCGAGCACGCGTTCCCAGTCATCCGGGCAGCAGAGGCCGGCAGGACGCCTGTGAATCAAACATCGGCGTAACTAATCGTAGTACTACCACGTACACGCAAGCCGTAGTCAAAGAAGCACGCAACGAACTGCCTCGCCAACTGGGCGCCACTGTGGATCGGACAGTGTACGGGAGCAGCGTCCATAGATAGGCCCAGTCCCAAAAGTAGAGACGCGGCGGCGCCGGAGCCAATTGAGCCGACGACGCCTTGTACTATGTGTGGGGACAGCGCCCTTGTTTACGGCACCCACAAGTGATGGGGCCATGCGCGTGCGTCTGTCAGTAGTGCATATAGTTTAAAAAAAAACATCGTCTGAACACGCGCCGAGGTCAACGTCCATTCACGAAAGCGGCGTCCGCCCACTTGATCCTCAACGGCTGGCCCGTCCGCGCCACACACGCTAGCGCGGGTGCCGTGCCTACAAGGCCCAAGCGCATCAATCTTAACACACGGCCTGCCACGCGCTCGTTGTGGCCGGAGCTTGTCCCAAGCTCGAACAGCGTGGACCGGCTGTGTGCGGGCCGGTGAGTAGACTCACGTGAGCGTGAAAACAGAACGCGCGTAGCCCTTTGCTTTTCCTCGTTGCAGCATTTGCGACTGATATAGCCGTTACAGGCCCGAAACCCCGAAACATCTTTGTGCGCCTTCCGCATGCTAACGATCTCTATGCCGATTCCACCCAGTTTTTGCTCCTTAGTCCTACTGCGTGTAATATATATATATATATATATATATATATATATATATATATATATATATATATATATATATATATATATATATATATATATATATATATATATATATATATATATATATATATATATATATATATATATATATATATATATATTCACTGTTGTGGTTGTGGTCCCGTTATTCAATATTGGTCACAACCACGGCGCTGATTTGTGTGGCTGTCGTGACCACCGCAGTTCTCTTCCCTTCCCCACATATACGTAGAAATAATAGAGCAAGATTGAGACTGAAGAACGAAAGAAATACAGCTAGAGGTTGACACGTTATACATACATATAAGATGCAGAAATAGTATGTGATGTGGCTTCGATAAATATAGATGTCATACTCATCAAGCGAGGTGGCGTAACGACTGGCTAGTTGCCTATAGTTTACCGCCATTGTCGACAGCAAACGCTGGATGCTCATGCCGTTTCCTTACCTTTGGTTGCGAGTTCAGGGTGTGCCGTAGTTTATCATTTCGGCCAATAGCTGTATTATGCTGCGATTACATTGCGAATCGCCATCATACTGCACCCATGTCTAACATCGTGGGGTCTTAAGTTTCATTCATTCGTTCATTCATTCATTCATTCGCTGTCTAACGTATAGAAGAGGTGTCATCGTGCGCAGTGTCTCCCAAGGCTGTGCATAACTTCCTTCATATTTAGCTATGCGGTGTACTACGTCAATAGAACTGAACGCAGATGATAATTAAGGCTGATAAGGTATATGCAGGCTGGAGCAGGGAGCAATGAATATAACCCTGCAGCCCCCTTCTTTTTCGTAACTGGCGCCTCTGTTAACAAATCGCTAAAACCTATCCTACTGTGAATCTACACCGTGGTTACACTTCTCCCGTCGGAAGAAATTTATGGATGATTTTTTTCTTGCAGCCACAAAATGGCTGCAAAGTTCTACATGCGTCCGGTGAATGCGAGGCAACCATGTGTAGGAGCAGCAGTCCTTCAACGCGGCAAATATCTGGGCATGATAAAAGGTTTCTATACTCACAGGCATGCCACACACATATATCCAACAGCAAAAAAAAAAAAATCTCACAATCTCCACGAAGTTAACGGTGATGGAGGAGCTTGCTTGAGACTGATCACGAGAACCGGTAAATCCTCCATACGAGTCCTCTACTAGCACATGAAAACGTGACACATTATTATGGGGGTGTTTGTATATACACTTATACATACGCATTATACATACGCATGTATATGAGCATTATACATACGTATATACACATATACATACGCATTCTGACTATCGACACTTGCTACTCGTCACCGTGTATCATCCCTATCTCTTTTTCATAAGTTCTATCATTGTTCGTTTACTCAACCACCGTACATTATTCCCGCTGGCCGAATGTCACATTGAACTCGGCACATGAACCAAGTGGGCCGCCCCCGTACTTATACTACAACTTTTTCTGGTTCTTTCTTTTTCCGCACAGCCACATAATGGAACAGCCTGCCCTACGAAATTGCCGCCCTAACCAGCGCACCCACATTCATAAAAATATCCGATCATATTGCAGAACAAAAAGTACTGGATGTCATTTTCACCATTACGGCTGCTTGTATACATTGCAGAATCATGTACCCATATTACTCATACCGTGTTTAATAGTACTTATATACATGTTATTTTCAACTATTATATAATGACCATATGTAAACCCGCCCCTTATGTAATGCCCATGTTGGGCTTTTAAGGTAATAAAATGAAATGAAATGAGATGCACTCATTGACTTATGCAATTGTATACAAGTATTACATTACTGATAACAGGCTATGGGGCGCGTTTTCCTTTTAACATTACAATTTTATGGTCGGTGAAGTTTGCAGCGAGTGGATCGTCAATAGGAGGTTGCAATTGAAAGTTAGAGAAGGCAATGTTGATACAGGTCCCGAGTCGAGGTTCTCTTGCCGCCGCTTGCGTGCCTCCTCTGCTTCGCGGGCTCTCACTTCAGGGCCCACCTGTCACGAGCTTTATTCGCAGCACAATGTGCACAAAATGCCTTACGGGTGTGAAGTGGGCCCCTCGCTCAGCATAATGATCAATGATATAGTGGCCTAGTGGGCTCCTCCCTACTTCATGAAAGTTACGGTGGGCGTGTAGTGGGTACAGTGCACAGCTGCGCTTCCAGCGTGCCCGCCAAGAGATATGCCCCGAACGTAAGAACTTGGCGAGCTAGCTCCTAAAAATTGCATCGGGAAACACCCTTTGTGTGGGCTCAAGTAATGGAGCACCGAACATGAAACTCGAAGGTTGAGGGTTCGGATCCCACTGATGCAAAGGGAGATTTTTTCTCTATAGTTTGAGTTTCCATCAATATAAATGATGACTATTACAATGCGCTTGTATAACCAAAAATAATGTTCCCTGTGCTTTCATTTGTTTAATTTTCAGTCGGTTTCATTGTGTATATTACAGGAAATGAGCTCGTCTGAGAACTTCCCTAGTTGCGTATGCGCGCATGAAAGGACGTCCAGTGCTTCTTTATTCAAACAACTGGGCAAAAAAGAATTTTTGAGTGAATGCTTCTGCGAATGTGCACTCTTTCATAACTGGTGCGACCAACTGTGTGCACGCAGTGCAATTCTTAAAAGGCACAAGTTTCGTCGCCCCTTTGATTATTTAAATAAAATGCAGGGTAATAAAGCAAATGCTTACCTAATTGAGTCGTTGCCTTTTGATAGAGTATAGTTGATCTCTGTATCTCTATCTTCATGCACTGTAGTGCAGCTCAAAGACAGTTCACATTTACAGCGTCACATGGCAGGTGATGAATCACATGACTTGATGAGGTATATACCACTATATTAAAATAGAATAAGTATTTTATTACGGCTTTTCATTCAGCGAACGCTGCTACCGGACCAGACGCTCTATCGCTTATGTCTTGTTACCGACTTCTCTCATTCGTGAAGATATTTTCTATGCACCTAAAAGGGGCACTGTCTTCCATATATGCGGGGACACGAATAATTTCTTTCGGGTATTCTATGCGCCGACTCGAACTTCCGATGATTCTTACGCGAGTGGCTATAACGTACATATACCAGCCTCCATAATCAATAGCAGCTTGTATAGATCGCCCTTCAGACATCCGATTTTCGATGTCGAGATGCGTTGTTAGCACTCGCTTTTTGCACTTCGAGATAGCGGGATGCGCAAATATAAGCGCTCCACCGGTGTGTCCAACGCTCGTCTCGAATGGAGATGAAGCGCCGTGTTACTGGAAAACTGCTCTAAGAAGAGGGGCGATCAAACAAAAGGTAAAAGGAGAGAGACAAAAGCAACAAATACGCGAGGGTGATAAGAGATCCATACACGCGCACGCTCTTCTACTCCCTGCAGCGTGGCTTCTGGCACGTTCATTGATGTATTGCAACTTTCACTACGCTACGGCGAGACGATGGAGTTCACGGCCACTACTGCGTGGGCGCCGCGGCGGCGGAGACGGCGGGAGACCTCCATCGGAGGCGAGAACCAAACGGTTTCCCTTCTGTACGGGACTCTGGTGCCATGCCGCGTTGTGGGTCGCTGCGGGGCCTTGGATGGCAGCTGTCTCGTGGAGGATGGCTCAACACTCGCTTCCGTACGTTGTCCTTTTGGCTGTCACATTCCTCGACGGTCTTCTCTCATTGTCGCGTGAACCGACGGCACCGTATTTGCCCAGACGCGCATTAGCGCAGATGTGACTGGCTGGCTGCCGCTCATACAGCATGCGCCCAATGAAGCAGAATGTTTGCGCAAGGCCCGCGGCAGTTAAGGGGCGCTGGGCCATCGTACGAAGAGCTGTGGTTCTTTGATACTGGATTTACATGTGGTCCATGCACTTTGTTCTGTCGGCGGCTTTGATGCCAAGTCGAACGCGTTAGTTTCCGTCGGATTACCGAAGTTCAAACGCCGAGCGCAGAGCAACGGCCTTAGTGGCATATCAAGGCGATGGTGCATTCCACACCTTCTGAAGCAAATAATAGCCCGTATACCACGCGATGGCAGATCTCGAGAACGAACAGCAGGTGATCCGGAGTCTTCCGCCACGGTGCGCCTCATACTCACCGTGGTATAGTGGCGCGTGATACCCCAGAAATTAAATTAGCGCTTTATCACTTGTTACAGTGAAAGCTGTTATGAGACCACAACACGGGACCTGTGCGGCGCCGTAGTTGTCCGTCGTCATCGCCGGTGTCCATAACAACTACCACATGTAATAACTTATAAGAAAGAAAAAAAAACCTCCATAAATAAAGAACATTAAGGACACAACGGGATTCCAATCCGGGTACCCTGCGTGCCAGCCCAGAGTTCTTCCACTCAGCCACGCTGGTGCTTGGGACTCCTTTGCAAACTGACTATAGGCTGGCTTCATGTCGAGAAAGGAATCGTCTTAATCTGAGTAATAAGTCGTTTTAGAACAACTAAAAAACAACCACATGTCACACAATGCGAATAGTGTAACGAGTGGGTCGTCGAATGCGCCAGCTCTTTACAAAAGCTTGATAATGTCTACCCATTAACTGTGGCACATACCCATTGTGGTGTATTGTGAGGATTACTAAAGCTTCTGGCCTGATTTTTCATCGTTGTCAGCGGCACAGCACGAAAAAATTGCCCTTGCAAGTGTGCAGCGCGCTTCTCCGAAGATTGACGAAGGATAGCATAGTGAATACCTGCCTACTACACAATGATTTATGGTGTAGTGGGTACCCTCCAAGTGTTCTTGCAGCAGCTACCCAAAGAGTGTTTAAAAAAAGGCTCTGAAATACCACTCTTTCAGTTTTCCCTGTGACAGTGCTGCGTGTTGCGCGCAGGCCTGGCGTTTTTTTAGCGACAGCGACAAACGGCAACGACGAGCGTCGCGGAGCCCCATTCGTAGCCATCGCTTGTCGCATTGCGCGTTTCTGGGAAATTAGAAAAGATCACTTGTCGCCCGGAAGCTAGCGTGGCGATTTCCGGCAACATGGCTACACTCTTGGCCATCGCCTCTGTTCCAATTTGCTCTCGATGCTTGCTTTCCGCGCGTTCTTCAAGAAATGCAAGGTATTGACCAACTTTACATCCACAACTCACGCTGAAAGTGGGATAAGGGCCGTATTTTGTCGTAAATATTGTTATAAATTGTTTGTTTTGATGTTTTGGCGGTTTTTTGTGACAATTAGGGTAGCTTGCTGCAGTGTGAAATCGTCATGCGCTGTGCATTGTAGCCGTCGTAGCGTATGCTTCTGGGCACTCTGTCGCGATTAAACCAAAGCTTGGGGAAAAAATCGTGAAACGCTTTTACGGCTTCCTTGCGCCACACAAGACTAATAAATTTGGCATGCTGTCATCAGCCTACTTTGAAACTTCTTTTCACAATTTAAGGGCATGCACGCCATAGTTTTCAATCTAGCAACAATGACACTTTATTGCCGACTTGTGGCCGTAGCCGTCGCGACGCGACAGTGCGATGGAGCAAGTTTGTCTCTGTCGCTCGTCGCTATCACTCGAAAATAGCGTGCATACCATGGGGGCCGCGATCCCGGTGTACAACCGACAGGCTACGGCCCTAACCATATGCGTGCGCAGCTAGGAACAGGCATCGGATTATGTGACATGTTGCTTATAGAAACACCGCACGGCGGCCATCATCCTATGAAAACATGGTGAACACACACACTGTTCCAATAAATGGCATTACTGTTCCAATAGATGGCATGCTGTTCCAATAAACGGCAAACTGTTCCAATAAATGGAATTCCCACGTACAAGCTCTAAATATTCTAATCTATAGGCTGGAGAAACTCACACGTACTTAAGTTGTTGCCTAGCCGTGCAATTGATATGCCGTCATAATACGTCTCTGCGTGAATATGCAGTGGGTCCTTAGTCACCCGTGTTAACGTCATTGGGCGCGTGACGTCGTAAAAAAATAAAAGACAAAATTGCACCTTTTCCCGGCACTCAGACACGTTCTCAAGATGTTCCCTTGTAGGGAGCCCAGTAAACGCGTTGAATGTATAGCGTGCACATGTGCGCACCACACGTCTGGCTCAGACAGGACGTGAAAGACGTTCGATATAAATACGCGCACCTATCCCAGGAAATCTGTCAGCGTTGCATTCAGAGCACGTAGAAGCCATAAAGTAGTCTGCAGCCGGATAAGAAAAAGAAACTTCACTCCGCCAACTTCCCCTCGCCCTTTCTCGCCATCGACTTCTGTTTTCGAAGTGCACGTCGTCGGAAAGCTCAGTGTACGCATGCGCGCCAGGCTTCGCAAAGACCGCGCAGCTGCCGCCGTTAACGCACCGCTACCAAGTGACAGCAGCCGCTCTTGAGAAACAAGCACTTTTTATATTGAATCGATAGATTTAAGACTAAGAAAAAGAGAAAGGTCGGTAGAAAAGGCCTTTATATCTTATCGTTTCTCTAGGGCGTCAGCCGCAGGACGAATGGGGACACCCCGCCCTACTGCGATCAGTCACTGAATTTGCACTGACTTAACATTCACGTAGTGATATAGATTTCGGCATAGCTGTTCTAAAAAGTTACCTGTCGGATCACATAGCGAGCTCGCTAAGAAAAGGACCTTCCTTTAAACTTCTCGTCGAAGCGACAGAGGCGTAATGAAACACCTTAATGTGCAAGTTATTGTCGGAGTTGTCTTCAATGAGTCAGTGTTCAGCGCCAGCTAACCTATAGGGGTTCAAAATGGAATACTGTGTGTGTGTTGGAGAATGCAAAGTTCACCATTACTGTTCAATCGTTGAATAGATTCCATCTTTGCTTGCTCATATAATTTTATTAGCATTATATATGTACTCCAGTGATGCAGGCGTCACGTCGGGTTAGCGTCGATTGTAGCTAAGAGCCACCTACTGAAGTTAGACTACGAAGCATTATCCAGACCTATCATCCTCGCAAGCACAAGTGCTACATTTGAGCTTATCGCTTCTGTTGTGGTAATACTGATTTTGCTTATGTCATCATTGCACAACTGTGCACATCAAGTTATTTAAAACGTATGCGACGGTTCACCATACATGTATATGTGCCCATAACATTTCTACATCTGTTTAGCATCATTTAGTAATGTTCTGTTCAATAAAAATATTACACCTTGGTCCCCTTTTTTTGCATGTTTTGCATAACATCGATTCCCACGGTACGTGGGATCGGCCGAATTATGCGTAACGGCGTGTTACTCAACTATGAAATACTGCACCACAATCGAGAATATCTGTCCCCATTACGTGCTAAAAAGTATCGCGACACGTTCTAGTTCAGAGGGTACGAGGATGGCTTCAGGAAAAGTCTTATCGGGGCCCACTGAAATGTTTGGAAGCTATACTTTGGAACAAAAACTGATGAGTTCCTTTGCCTCACTTACAGTTGGACGTTTTGTGACCGGTAAAGCATTAAACATAGTTGAGTCAGGACCGTGTTTGCAGTCCCAGGTCCATGAAACATTCAGCGCTGCACACAGAAAGCAAAGGGGTAGTGAGTTTTCAATGCGGTACACGTTAACTCAGCCCATACTTCATTATATAGACAGTGTAACAGTGTGTATTAGCTTGCGTTATTTGTCGTTCGAGCCCTTCATCCTTTTCGTTTGTGAAAAGAAGCAAACACTACGAATGTCAACTGAAGTTTATTTATTTATTTACTTACTTATATTTATTCATTTGTATGTCTTTCTGTTTTATTTTTTGCTTTAAGTAAAGCAAACCACCTGACATGCTATGTCCTTGGCACACCTGGCCTGGATTTTGAATGAGTCGCATTGCTTGCTTGTGGTTAAATCAATAATGATGTATGATTAATTGACTTGGTGTTCACTTGTCTACGAGGACACTTCATAACAGCTGCTCGAATGTTGACTCTAAAACTACGTCAAGTGCTTCAGCGAGCGTGATAGAACGATAGCTTGAGAGCGCATGTTTGCAAACACGCCAGCGTCACGGCCAGCACTGCCGAGGAACCATTGCAAGGCTCGCATGGCTGCACTTTATTCGTGTTCCTCTAACTGCCAACGCGCCTTCTTATAACTAGCGGGGAGCCTTTATAAACGAGGGGTAGTTATGAGAGACCCCCTAATTGAAGACGGCGCTTGCTGCCCACTCATTTCTTCCGTATTAGGCTAGCTGCCTAATTTCTCCGCGCGAACCCTATGCGAAGCAAGTTTAGCTGGGCAAAGGTCCGCACTGAGCTTGGTCTCAAGAAATGCATGCAAATCAAGCAGGCATCGTCGTTTCCTTCTTTTTCCCTTCCTTCATTTTTCTCTTTGTCCTCCTCCCCGAGGCCTAAGACCCTCATCGTGAGTACAAACAAGAGGCTCGCGCAATCTTGAAACTCACCATGAACCCCAGAAAAGAAGGCGATCGGGAGGCATTTAAGCCTCGTGAGCCCAGTGGCGCAAGTGGTGGTGCCCCCGTGGGGTGGTTCTCATTTGCGGAAAAACATGCGTGGCGCACGTTGATCTAAAGATGCGCGAGCAAAAAAAACTGCATGCCGCCAATGCAAGCTCCTCGCGTTCCTGATGGCTGGTCGCAGCGGAGACTCACCCCGGTGGGATTCGCAATCCATGGTTCGGACTCTACATGGAC
The DNA here is from genome assembly GCF_043290135.1 of Rhipicephalus microplus. NCBI lineage: Eukaryota > Metazoa > Arthropoda > Arachnida > Ixodida > Ixodidae > Rhipicephalus > Rhipicephalus microplus. Next base: position 244,416,813 of record NC_134701.1, on the reverse strand, counting down.
CACGTTTATCCTAACGCGACCACTCATCCGTTTGTGTACAGTGTACACACATACACGCGTGGCCTCCTGCGAAACGCTCTCGCATCCGTACATTTGCCAACACTATAGGCTCACTTATGCACACAGTGACTTCTATAAAGCCCGCCTGCTTCATTTTGCTTGTTTCTACATGCACCTCCACACAGGACGCAATGTGAGCTTTCGGCCCTTTTTCAAAACACTAGGAAATATTCAGTGCCTGACGGCGCGCTGCCTTTCTATACAGTTGCCGTGGCGAGGAAGAGCATCCAGAGGACGACGAGGATACGACAACGGAGAGGTGGATAAAGAGGCAATAACGCCGATGAGCGTTCGTGATTGCTCCCGCGTTGGGCAATGTGAGATTTCCGTTCCCGGGACTCTCTCTTAGCGGGATTTGGCGTTGCAGTATATGCGGGGCACTCGAGAGGGATTCCCATCCTATTCACCGGCGTGTCAGAGATGAACGACCACGCTTAAACGATGCGTCTAAACCGCCCGTCGTTCTGGTCGCTTTTGCCCGAATACATTGCGTTGACCAATCAGAGTTGGAAGATTGCATTGCAGAACCGTCGTGCACGTGATAGAAGCCTACGATGCTTGCAAAACGGGTCCTTGTAGCTGAAGTGAGAGCTTCGGAGGGATACAGACTGTCTCAAAAAGTAACCTAACCACGTAGTGCATAGGGGCTGCGGCAGAGGAAGGTCCTTACTGAAAGCCGTGTTGCGTACTTCACTTATGGGAGTCTTAGTTCTCGTACAAAGCGGGCTCGGACTTCAATCAGTAGTGTTTGTTTTTGTGCTGTTTTGTTTGTCTGTATTTCTACAGACCTATATTGCAGTAAGGAAACCTGGTATTCACTCGAATAATTGCACAAAGCGAAATAAAGGAAATCGGCCGGTGATACAGTGCTTATTTGCGCGCCGACAAAACCTGAAGTCACAATCCTGTGAAGTGCATGAGGTGCTGTTTATTTTCGTTATTTTCTTCGAATATGTGTTTCTACTTTTAAATATGATGTGGCACAAAGCAGGAATGCTTGTTAACGATGCTTACACAAAATTACCAATTAAAATAGGAGACTTTTGCAAGTACAGGTAAGATGAAATAAACATTTGCCATATCCCATTTCTGCTGTCGGCTTTGTAGTTCCCAAATAATATAATTCAATATTAAAAGCCATGTCACTTTCAACTACAACAAGTAGCCATTCCAACATAAAAACCACCAAAAGAGCCCTCGAACGGGACATTCCTGTCAGTTAAAACTGATTCCAAAAGAAGGTTATTACTAGTTGGCACGGCGAAGCGGCTAAGAGTGGGCACGGCGAAGCGGCTGGAAAGATGCCGCTAACGAAACGCTTCTTTTTCGTTGTACAGGCCGTGTTTTTCATGCTCGCCGGGCCATCGGAACCTAGCACTACCGGGAATGAAGTTGCGGCGATTACATCTGTCTCTGCTAACTACTGTCCAGTGCCTTCATCGAATTTGGACATACTGGATACGCCCCCTCTGGAACATTGCATGCCCGTGACGTCATCGTTGGATCGCCCTTTTAAAGACAGGCCACACAGTTGGACCTTCAGTGGGCACGGCGAAGCGGCTGGAAAGATGCCGCTAACGAAACGCTTCTTTTTCGTTGTACAGGCCGTGTTTTTCATGCTCGCCGGGCCATCGGAACCTTGCACTACCGGGAATGAAGTTGCGGCGATTACATCTGTCTCTGCTAACTACTGTCCAGTGCCTTCATCGAATTTGGACATACTGGATACGCCCCCTCTGGAACATTGCATGCCCGTGACGTCATCGTTGGATCGCCCTTTTAAAGACAGGCCACACAGTTGGACCTTCAGTGGGCACGGCGAAGCGGCTGGAAAGATGCCGCTAACGAAACGCTTCTTTTTCGTTGTACAGGTTAGTTTTTCTCTTTCAAATCATAGGTCTGGAGACGAAATTGTACTTCTTATTGTGCCGTGCCCACAGACATGTTTTATTATTGCATATGAATGTTATTTTGTTTGCAAGTTATTGCTGTGTGGAGATGTCGAGCAAAACCCTGGGCCAACTGTTGATGAAATGTTTCACGAGCTCTTGAAGGGACAATCTGATATCCGAGCAGAACTTGTAAGCCTTAGAGCACGTTTAGACTCAACAGAATCATTAATAAGCACCTTTGGAGTGCGTCTGAATAACTTAGAAGCAAATGTTAAGCAACTACAAACTCAGAAGGGCGTGAGCGAATCGATACAGGAGTCTGTAGATTCCATTCAGCAGTTAATTGATATTCATCAGTCCAAGCTGGTTGACCTTGAGAATCGCAGTCGCCGGAATAATCTTCTTGTATTTGGTATCAGCGCTGCTGGGAGTGAATCTGAAGCAGAGCTACGTGAAAAGGTAGTGAAGGGCATATTTCATGATCGATTAGGGGTGAAATGCACGACAATTGCGCGGATTCATAGATTAGGCAAGCCGGTATCAAGCAGACGTCCTGTTATACTTTTTTTCCAAGATTATACGGAAAAGCAAGCTGTGTTGCGTCAAGCACATAAGCTGAAGGGAACCAAAATTTATCTTCAAAACGACTACTGTCCTGACACACTCCGCAAAAGAAAACTGCTATGGGCAACTGCAAAAGCAGACAGAGAAAGCGGTAGCAAGGTTGCTCTTGTTCACGATAAGCTTCGTATTGATCACACCTTTTTCTGTTGGGACGACTCGCTTAATGCGCGTAGGAAAGTGTCACATGAGATTGCCGTAGGGAATCCCAGCTAGCAATTAGGGGAGCACCAACTTCGTTTGCTTTGCTTCAATGCACGGAGTATAACAAATAAAATTGAAAAGTTGGAAAATATTTTGCTCACGCACGATCCTCATGTCTGTGTGATAACAGAGTCTTGGTTACATGAAGCCATTGGCGATAGCGAGATAGTTCCGCCGAACTACCAACTTTTTCGATGTGATCGTGGTCATCGGGGCGGTGGAGTGGCTGTCATTATCAAGTATGGCATTGATGTAACTATTGCTGAGCGTTTTCCAGTGAGAGAGAGTCTGCTTTTAAAACTTTCATTTGCTGATATGTCATTTTTTCTCTGTGCGGTTTATCGATGTCCTAATGCTGATGATTCTTTTATGAGCGGTTTGTACGATGAACTACTACGTCTACGAAGCAAAAATCTTATTTTAACGGGTGACTTCAATCTGCCAGCCATTAATTGGGATGATATAAATTATGGTACTTCTTCCTCGGCTGACACACTCTTAGACATAATGTTTTCTCTAGGCCTTGAGCAAATGGTAGGACACCCCACAAGGGGGAGTTCGATACTTGATCTGCTATTTACAACGGAACTCTTTACCGAAGCGACTATCACAGTTGAAACCGGTATTTCTGACCATAGATTAATATCATTTGTTTGGGACAGGCATGCACGTTGTAAATCAGTGAAAACGCCAGTGGAAAGTGTTGTAAGAGATTTCAATCGAGCGGATGATGTTGCAGTAATTGATTATTTAGAAACACATCTCCCCACATCTGTTAGTGATGTTGATAGAGCCTGGCAACGCTTCCGTGGTATTGTGGACTTCTGTACAAAAAACTTTGTCCCGCTTAGGAGAATACGCAGGCGTTCACATAACCCATGGATAAACCGTGAGATTATAAAGATCAAGAGAAAGATAAAAAGGTTACGAAAAAAACACAAGACTAGTACGCAACATTTTTCCGATCTTAAAGAAAAATTATTAGAGAGTGTTAGCAAGGCTAGGCATCAATTTTTTAACGACACACTACCTGAATTCATCAGGACAGATCCTGATAAATTTTGGCGCTATATTAAGCAAACTAAAGAAGGCGTTTCTGAAATACAAGTTGATGAGGTCACGATAACAGATCCGGCACTAATTGCTGATCATTTTAATAAATACTTTCAGAGCGTCTTTTCCGAACCACAGTATTATGAACTGCGAGACCCGATGCCCATAATCACGGATGATGTTCTGATAACTCGTGAAGGTGTTTTACAAATGTTACTTAAGGTTAATCCTAAGAAATCGTCAGGCCCTGATGGCATTGGTAATTCATTCCTACGACGCTATGCTGAACAAATCACTGACTTCCTTACTGCCCTTTTCAATGTATCATTCAAATATGGTCAGATACCAGCCGATTGGCGTAAAGCTCGTGTTGTGCCGATCTTTAAAAAGGGTAACCGCTATTCCTTGACAAACTACCGTCCTGTTTCTATCACTAGTAGCTGCTGTAAAATGTTAGAGCATGTTGTTGCAAATTACATTAACACATTTTTATCAGAAAATAATATTTTGTCGCCTAATCAACATGGTTTCCGAAAAAATATGTCTACGGTAACACAGCTTGTGTCTACAGTGCATGAATTCGCACGGGTTCTAGATATATCTGGGCAGACTGATGTGTTCTTTTTAGATTTTAGCAAAGCGTTTGATAAGGTGCCTCATGGAAAACTTTTGTTTAAACTCGAAAATATTGGGCTACCTTCGGGTATCGTTAAATGGATTCATATGTACTTAAATAACAGAACTCAATTTGTTGAGGTCAGGGGTTGTTTTTCTTCTTCGCTAAATGTTTCTTCTGGTGTGCCACAAGGTAGTGTGTTAGGCCCCTTGTTATTCGTAATTTTTATTAATGATTTAGTTGATGTCGTACATAAGGACATATCCGTCAGATTATTCGCGGATGATTGTGTTGTTTTTAAAGAAATACGTTGTGTAAATGACCACATATTACTTCAACAGTCTCTTACAAGTATAGATGAGTGGTGTCAAAACTGGGGCATGGAACTTAATAGTGACAAAACAGTTCTCTTGAGAATAACAAGAAAACGAACTCCCAGCCTTTATACTTATTTTCTCCGCAATAACCCACTCAAAGACGTAGAAAAATACAAATATTTAGGAGTCACTTTGACAAAGTCACTTACGTGGTCAGACCACATTACAAGCATATGCACGGCTGCACTTAGGAAACTGTGGTTTCTTAAGAGGAAACTTAAATCCTCAACGAAGGAGACTAGATTATTGGCATATAACACCTGCATCCGATCAAAACTTGAATATGCCTCGGTTGTTTGGGACCCTCAATGTAAAAAAGATATTGCCTTGATTGAAAAAGTTCAACGGAAGGCTGTCAGATTTATATTTAGTAAATATAAAAGATATGATTCGCCAACACAACTTATGCAACTAAATGATATCCAAACACTGGAAAATCGCAGGAAAATTAATCGGTTAACGTTCCTACACAAAATTCTTTCCGGTAAAGTTACAACAAGTCTGCCCAACTGTGTGAAACCTCTATCTTCTAGAAAAACAAGACATAAGCATAAATATTCATTGGCGCCAGTTTTTGCCCGTACCACTGCTTTTAAAAATAGTTTTTTCCCTAGGACTATTGCTGACTGGAACTCTTTACCAATAAGTGCTTTTCAGTCCGAAGATATTGAAAAACAGCTTGAAACTTTTTTTGTTTAGTTCTGAATGATGTATCCATATGGTGTGTATTCGCAGTGCCCGAGTAATGTAGTTAGTTGACTTCTGCTGCGCATGAGTGTTCTGATCACTGTTTATGTGCCGTAACTCTGTTGTGCAAGTGCACTATAAGTTGTCTAATTAAGTGCTGTGACATTGTACTTTTTTTTTGTTGTTTTTGCCCCTCCTGCTTGGGCCTAAGTATAGGCCTGCAGAACCTGTAAATAAAATAAATAAAATAAAAATAAAATAAAAATAAAATAAATAGTTCACGGTGCGAGGCAGCCTGTAACCGAGCCGATTCGCGCTTGCACGCTGAAGAAGAATGCCACCCTCAACCAGGTCCGTTGAAAAGTTACCGAATAGAAATGGCGTAGAAAGTGTTTTGACAAAACACGGCCGATTCGTGCTCGCCTGTACAAAGGTTGGGTGCCCGCCAGGAATTTCGCCACCACGGGATGTTTTATGGCATCCACGTGCCTCACCTGCATGGACTCATTCATTCTTAGCATGAAACGCTTCTCTATTCCCTTCTCCTGACACGCAGTGAAAATTTATACCACGTCGGTGGCCACCGACACTTCTTCTTCGAACGAAAATCCAAACGTTCGTTGAGGCAGTGAGAAACCTGTTGAGACGAGAAGAGGAGTGTTGCTCATCGACGGATCGTTGCGGAGTGTCTCTGCAACAGCCACAAATCTCACGTTAGCTGACAATACTTTCTTGGAGTGGCTGTGCTTTATAGCGGCTCGCTCCACGGGTTAAAGGGCGACGCAAGCACCACACTGTTCGTGCGTGCGTTCCAAACGCACGCGTGAGCTCCACAAACGTAACCCTTGGATCACCGTGGAAGGTACCAAAGCCGTCAAGGCTGAGGGAGGGGGCGGGGGGGAGGGGGGGGGGTAAAAGCTTACACGCCTGTTACGGAAAACATTGATTTTGCAGAACAAAACATAGAGAGACCGAAATATTTTTTTTGTCGTAATTGTGCCTTCCTTAACTGTCGATACTCCTCTGGTATGCTACGCTGTCTAGCGACGCCTTGTTAACTTCCATGCTTATGCACCATGTGTAACACTATGATTGTTCCCCTCTCGTTTCAGGGATGAGTGTAAGTTGCTTATCATGATTTAGTGACACCCAGGGCATGCCATGCGTTGTGGCACTTTCTTACTCTTCTTCTATTAGCATGGTGTTGGTTTTTTGGTCAATAAGCTTGGCCCACCGAAAAGCGTATCTCCCACATGCACTCGTGCATACATAAACTTATTCTGTGGCAGGGTGCGTGCTGAGCACTAGAATCCCATATATGCAATGTGCAAACAGACATCACCGAAAATAATTTAAGTTATCTTAAAGAGCGCGTGCTTCATTGAAGCACATTTCACCACTCACTATACATGTCAGACCCACAAGCAAGCTCCCGCTCATGTTTCATTGAAGCTCGCACCTCTTTGCTTGATTAACGGTAGGCTGAAGCTTCGAGAACTTATGTATATACGGTAATATAATGACAAAGCATTTGCTCTGCCCGTTGCGGGCTCGATATCACTATTCATAAGCAGGAAAAAGAAGTGAGTGAGTGAGTGAGAAAGGAAAGGCCGGGAGGTTAACCAGATATTGGCATCTGGTTTGCTACCCAGCGCTGGGGGTGGGGAAGTAGGGGCAAGAAAGAGGGGTTAGAGAGAGGGAAAAAAAACGCACGCGCACTCATAAAAAAAAACGAAAACACACACTGGAAGGGCGTCCCAGCTACAACCGTTCAGCAAGGCCGGTCAATCGCAAAAAGTTCAGCAGCGCTTTCAGGGCCCTCTTCTGTGAAGTCGCATCCTGACGATACTGCAGAATTTCCTGCTCCGACAGAGGCTGATCATCTAATTTGTTGAGTTCCCTGCGAAGGCATAGTCGCCACCTACTATACGCTAGGCACTCACAAAGAACATGTTGAATGGTTTCCTCCTTGCCACAGTGGCCACAGGCTGCGGTGTCGGCCATCCCAATGCGGAAAGCGTATGCGTTGGTAAATGCAACGCCCAACCACAGCCTACATAACAGTGTCTGGTCTGCTCGGCGAAGCCTTGACGGGACTTGAAAACTTAGCGTAGGGTCAAGCGAGTACAGTCGGGCATGCTTGAAGTGCGGCTGATTCCATTGCGATGTGGTTTTCCGGCGAGCAAGTCTGCGGAGCTCTCGTGCAGCATCCGTCCTAGAAAGTGGTAGTCGCAGTTTATGATTTTCTGTGTGGGCTGAGCGGGCAGCTTGATCGGCCCGTTCATTGCCGATGATTCCGCAGTGACTGGGCAACCACTGAAATGTAATTTGGTGCCCTTTCTCAGTCAGGTGGTGTATAATCTCTGCTATCTCTAGTACCAGCTGCTCGTGTGGTCCACGGCGTAAGGCTGATAGTAGAGACTGCAGTGCCGCCTTCGAGTCGCAGAAAATAGTCCACTTGCGCGTAGGCTGATCAACTACAAATTGCAACGCGGCACGAAGTGCTGCCAATTCTGCTGCCGTTGATGTTGTTGCGTGAGATGTCTTGAATTTAATTGTCGTGGCCAACCTTGGTATCACTACTGCTCCTGTAGAGCTGTCCGGCTGAACCGATCCGTCAGTGTAGATATGTGTGGAGTCTTGATATTTCTCATACAAAAGAAGTAGTGTGAGCTGTTTAAGAGCCGGTGACGACAAATTGGCCTTTTTCTCGACGCCAGGTATGTTAATATTAATTATTGGTTGAGCGAGGCACCATGGCGGAGTCACAGGTCTAGCGGCAGGAGAGAACGAAGTTGGGATCGACTCACCATGTGCGGTCACTGTTTTGCAGTAAGATGTGCATGGTCGGACCACTGGTAGAGAGGCTAGGTGATGTCGAGGGGTTCGAGCAAGGTGTCGTGTATGTGTCCTCAGCACTTCCACATTAATGTGGGTCTTGATGAGGTTGTCCCTTGTGATGGCGATAGTCGCCGCTGTTGATGCACTTTGGGGCAAGCCTAAACATATCCGGAGTGCTTGAGCCTGGACACTTTGAAGCATTCGTATGCTTGTTTTACTTGCGTTGGTTAACACAGGTAGGCTGTACCAAAGGAATCCAAGGAAAAGAAACCTGTATAGTCGCAACATAGCAGTTGTGGACATTCCCCAGTTCTTTCCAGCGAAGAACTTGAACAAATGACAGATGCCTGTCAATCGCCTTTTCATGTATGATACATGTGAGCTCCATGAGAGGTCTCTGTCAATTATAACACCTAGGAACTTGTATGATCTGAGGTGACGTATTCTTTCGTTGTTTATCAGAACGCTGTAGTTATGCATTGGTTTGCGCGTAAACGCCACTAGTGCACATTTCTCAGAGGAAATTTCCAGACCTCGTTGACGGAGGTAAATAGCAACTTGAGTGGCAGCTCTCTGAATTCGCGCTCGCAGCTGTAGACGTGTTACTGCAGACGTCCAAACGCAGATGTCGTCCGCGTACATTGACAATCTGACAGTACTTGGCAGATGCTCATTTAGAGCTATTAGCGTCAGGTTGAATAGTACAGGGCTAAGTATGCCACCCTGGGGAACAAACACCACGGTGGCTGTAGTGTAGCGAAGTGTCACCACCCTCGGTTCTCACGAAAAAGGATCGCTCAGAGAGATAGCTGCGTATCCACTGAAACATCCGACCACCCACTCCTACCTCCTTGAGAGCGGTGAGGACAGCTTCATGTGTGACGTTATCGTACGCTCCTTTAACATCAAGAAATAAAGAAGCGCAGAGACGCTTACGGCCTTTTTCGTGCTGCACGTAGGTGACCAGGTCTATGACGCTATCAATTGATGACCGGCCACGGCGAAATCCCGTCATAGCGTCCGGGTAGATGTTGTGATGCTCCAGGAACCATTCTAGCCGTCCAAGTACCATCCTCTCCATCACTTTGCCCAAGCAACTAGCCAGTGCAATCGGGAGGTATGATGTGAGCACCAATGGTGACTTGCCAGGCTTCAGTAATGGAACCAAACGGCTGGTCTTCCAGTTAACTGGGAGGGTGCCCTCTCGCCACGAGTCGTTGTATATCTCGAGGAGGGCACTCCCCGCACACTCACCAAGGTGACACAGTGCTCTGTATGATATTCCATCAGGCCCGGGTGCTGATGTCCGTCTACACAAAGCCAGTGCTGCTTGAAGCTCATGAATAGAAAAAAATTGGTCCATGGGGTGATCGTGTGATGTCGTGCCACCGCGTGAGAGCGTGGAGATGTTGGGATCTGCGAGTTGACCAGATAAGTTGGCACAGAACTCTTCTGCCACGTTGACCTCCGATCTCTGTTGAGAGAGGGCTAGAGCCTTGAATGGAGACCGCTGAATGGGAGATGTCCGGAGCCCTCTTATTGTCCTCCACAAGTGTGATAAAGGCTTGCGAGGATCTAACGAAGCGCAGAAGGCTGCCCAACGTTGTGACTCTAGCTTGTCTATGCGGCGTTGTATCTTCTTCTGAAGACGTCTAGCGATTCGTAAATCGTCGATTGCTTTCATGCGTCGGTACCTTCGTTCCGCACGCCGTCGGAGAGCCCGAAGTCGTTCTAATTCCACATCAAATTCGGTTACTCTCGAAGAGCATGTGAGGGTGCACACTGTGTCTTGCACTGTGGACTTGATCACCTCTTCTAAGTCAAATGAGGTGTTCTCTTGACAGCGTTCTTCCATGAGAGATTCAAACTTGGTCCAGTCTACTCTTTGGATAGTTTCGCGTACCTTGCAAGGTGATAATCCTCTGATCTTGACATATGTGGGAATGTGGTCGCTCCCATGTGTTTCTATGTCCTGAAACCATCCGGCACATCTGACAAGACCTCGAGAAACAAAAGTCAAGTCAAGGCAACTGCTGTACCAGGGCCACGTAAAAATGTTGGGCTGCCATCATTTAACAAGCACAGCTTGTTGTCTGAAGCAAACGTTATCAGACTTCTACCCTTTGCGCTGATCTTCGGGCTCCCCCATAGCGTATGGTGGGCGTTGAAGTCTCCGATGATCACCCATGGGCCAGGAGTGGATGTTAGGATGTGTCCTAGTCTTCTGTGGTCAAATCTACTTGATGGCGACAGGTATGCACCGACAACAGTGATAGTAAGACCCCTTTTCTTCACTGTTAAGCGTATATATTGGTTATCGTTGTCAGGTGGTACAGGCCGAATAATGTAGGTCAGGTCACGTCGAATGAACAGCAGGACCTTGCTGTTTCCACTATAACAAGCCGACATAAAGGATTCGTATCCGGAGAGTCTAATAGCGCTCGATAAATTTGGCTCGCAGATGACGATGATGGGAAACATATTAGTGAAAACGAACCGACGGAAATCTGCAATGCGTGATTTCAGTCCCCGTGCATTCCACTGAAAAATTGTTGCTTTTTTGACCTCTTCCTTGAAAGACAGTGGCTGGTGGGCCATTATCTACTCAAGAGCCGCCAGTACTGGACTCAGAGCGTCCAGTACTTGAAGTGCACTTTTGGCTGACGTTGTGCCCATGTTGTTTAACACAGTGCGAATGGCATTAATTATGGGTCGTAGAAGAGCAATCACTTGCTTATCCAAGTTCCGCTGCTCCTCTGTTGTCGCAGCTTGCTCTGATGAATGCGGCTTCTGATGTGGTTCTTCCACAAGTTGCGTGCGCGTAAGTGGCGGCCAATCTTCAGTAGAGAGAGATCTACTTGTTTTCTGTTTTCCATCGTCTGCGTTCGCCGCGGTGTACCCTGCAGTGGGCGCCGTTCCCAGATGCGTTGGCTTACTTCTTGTAGTTGACTGCGTTCTTCGCGAAGATCTTCGACGGTGACGTCGTCGTCTTCGCCGGACTTTTTCCGCGGCCTCTTTGTGGGTAGAGCTGTCTCGCACCATTTGTCTAAGAATAGTAAATTCCTTCTTTATGCGTGGACAGTCTTTGGAAGATGCACTGTGGGCACCTTGACAATTAGGGCACTTTAGTATGGTTGCGCTGCATTTGTCCTCGGTATGTGGTTCTGAGCATCGGGGGCACACTTCGGAGTTCCTGCACGCTCCCTGCACATGGCCGATCTTCTGGCACTTATGACATCGCATAGGTTTTGGAATAAATGGTCGGACCTGGTGACGAAAGTGGCCAACCTTCACATGGGAGGGGAGACAGTCCCCTTTGAACGTAATTCTCACACAATGTGGAAAAAGAAAGTTCTGTAACGGGACAATGGGGTGGCTTCACTTGTGCCTCATACAAATTTGAACGTGTTGTGTTTCGCGGCCGCAGTCAAAATCACCACTCCATATAAGTATATCCGTCGGAGAATCATCTATCCTTCAGTTAGAACGAGCCGGCATCCTCGGGCGTGTTGCGTTCTAGCATATGGCAGGGCAACACACACCATCTTCCTGCTCTCGTGCTGGACGAAGCAGATCATCGCCGTCTTCCAACACCTAAGTGATCGACGCCTGGGACTTGGGGAGTGGGACATGCATGCGTGCATTAGAGGCCACTTCAGTTATCACCTTCCATTTCACCGGTTGGCGCAAAGACGACATGAACGGGCAGACACGCTAAACCGTAAGGCCATCAAGGTCGCGTTGGGGATTCCGCGCAATTCTTGTATGCAGTACTTTTTGACGCTAGAAGTACAGAATACCTTCGTGAAGGTACGCTAAGCCCAGTGGATGAGTGAGCGCCAATACCATATTTTCACTGAAACGAGTGAATAAGTACTCCACCAACTGGGTCACCTAGTCCCCTCTCAACCTCCGGAAACCATGTGAACTTCCGTTCTCCAGATGAAGGCGCACTGTGACCGCTAATTATCGGTCATCATGGGTGAATTGAATCATTCCTGAAATTCCCCACAGTATTACGAAGATTCCCTTCTTCCCTTGGGGTGAAAATGACAGGTGAAAATTTCCCGAAAAAGAAAAAATTTCCTGCACGGAACATCACTGCTCAGTGGACGCTGCTGTTCCATTGTAAATGGCTATAGAAGTAAAGAATTTCAGTTTTACTGAATTCCGCAGCTTTCGCGAAGCAGAACTGCAAGAGAGCTGGATAGGGGCTACGGCGAGCGTGTTCAGTATGCAAAATATTCGCGTTCTTGACAGCCGGTTGCATGATAAAGTGTGATAGTATATGTCTCCTGTTATTTATTTGAGTAGCCTTGACGTAGCACCAAGGTAACTTTGTAAAGCTCGACAGAGCCTCTAACGTAGTGCGCACCGTGTGACAGTAAACTGGTGACGCACGCAATAAACATTCATTGCACACGCCACGTCCACCGATAATGTGGACTGGTCACCACCACACCGCATCACGCACGTAGGCTCTGAGGGTTTGAAGTTGCGGCTTTAACTAGCAAATGTGAACACGTGCTTCATACAAGTAAATTGCAAAATGTTTGTCGGGACCACAATCAGGTTTTTCTTGCTGTTGGTCTCCGCGATTGCCGCCCCTACATCGGAAGCCTCGGTTCGGCCTTTCGTTGCACACCGGGAAAATGAACACGCTTGTATCCCCATGTGCAGTATATACAAACGGAAGACATCCGTCAGCAGATCATTCTGGGATGTGTAATAAAAAAAACTGCTCAACGCACGGGAAGCGACAGATGAATGGAGAGTGCAACTGCAAATGCGAAAATCTCCACGGCTATTTGTGCCGGATAAAGCGAGCTTCGTAATACTGATCTTGAGATACAGTGCACGGGTATGCATTTGATCGCTTTGGCATTATGTGTATGCCCAAATTTAACGCATTTAGGTGTTGCAAGGAGCATGTCACAGTGCTTGCCTTTAACTCGATGTAAATTTTTAGAGGCGGAGATTAAGGGTCCCCAAATTTTTTATCATCATCATCATTTGGAACAAAATAAGATATCAAGCTGCAGTGTCTTCTCTTTTAGTGGCGAAGCTCCTTAGCGTCAAAGCTTGTCCGTTGGCGGCATTGGCATGCGCTGCAGCCGTAATAACGATGACAATAATGAAGATGATAACAATTATGCTAACGGACAACGACTGTTCGTTCAGTATGTGAGGTCTCGATATGTTCTACTGGAAACTGACGTACGACTGAAAACGAACGACCACCAAGGAAACGTGCACAGACCTCGTCTTTGCCAACTAATGGCTTGATCGGATACCACGAAGCAGTAATAACGAAGACAAAACAAAATTCACAACTCAACACAACTTACCATTCGTGACCAATAAACCTTTTATGTAACTGTACACCGCTTTGTCACTCACCTACATGCGTTAGTGGCCAATGTCACGAGTGATTAGGGTAACATCGAACGACCCAACAGCTTCTCGCACTAATCATCATTCACTTCGTGAATACGCCGTGTCCCCCTCCCCCTCTTTTATTTTACTGAAGGAAAGCGAAAAAAAGGAAACGGGGATGGAAGCCTAGGGCGGGAAATGTTGCTTGTCGTGAGCCTTTTCTAAGGTGATGTACGATATGGAGCAACGTCGGTGGTGCGTGCTTAGCCTAGACGCATAAATTTATGAGAAAAATCGATGGTCATTTGCATGATACATGGCCGCTTGCCCTTCGCGGCGCGCAGCGGTGTCTCTTTTTTCTCGGTTATTCTTGCTTCCGTTAGTATCGCTTCTTAGCTCGACTTAGTGCTCTTTCAGGCTCTCACGCACGGTAAGGGGGATTTGGACAAGTGTGTTCGACACGCGCGTCTGACGGGGAAAATGCTTGACGGGTAACTGAGCAGCGCGCTTTGACGAAGCACAAATTAGGCGAGACTAGTTAGCGGCATGCCAGGGATAAGGTGCTAGGCGGAGGGGCAAACAACAATGACGCGCACACGTAAAAAGGCGCACGGTGGTGAAAATCACTAGACGGGATTAATGCACCTACATTAGGCCATCGAGTAGACACCGCAGAGGCTGCTGCTTCCCTCATAAGCACAAGCGATTTCAGCTTAATCAGCGGAAAGAGCTCACGTGGTGCTCTCTAATCTCGCGAAAGCAATTAGCTACTCGTTGCCACGTAAGCGTAAGTGCCATCGTGTGTGGGAGCACTGCGACGGAGTGACCCACGCCGCAGACGTCTCGGAGAGGAGGAATACGAGAAAAAAGAGGCATGCGAGTGCTCTTGAACGTCTGACTCTCGTTCGGGGAGAAATTCAACTTGCGTTAACTATTTCAGATAGAAATAAACGTTTAAAACGTTTCCACGCCTTCGTTATTAAATGCCTAATATATTCTAATCTGTTCCTTGACTCAGAAACTTAAACCTAAGAAATAATATGCGACGGTTCTCCTGTAGTAAATACTGTGCCCCAGTCAGCGGTGATGCGCGCTATGCAAAATTAGCGAATAAAGAGATAGATAATGCATGTAAACAAAAGGTGGCAAGAACACCCATAATTTTTACGGGGACACGTGCACCCCATAGTGTTATGCATGAGTGCGCTTGCTTCGTTCACTTAAACCTTAAAAAACAAAATACATTTCATCGCAATATTTTTCACCCTATATGTAGTGCTTACCTCGCATATATCTTAAATTGGGTGTCCTCTTTGCGTATCCAGACTGCCATTTCGTATAGGCTACTCACTATTTTCATGTTTCCTTATCCCGACGTTTATATGCAAGGAGCTGACACCCGCAAACAAACGCACGGGCTAAAAGAGATTTAAGGTAGAATTGGCGCGTCCCTCGTACCATGTCTGTGAAAAATAAATAATTTTGTGAGGTGTGACAAAAGCACTCACCGCTCAAAGCAAACAACACACACTTAACGCCCCAATATTATGTGGTGCTTCTTTCTCAGCATTTCTCGGCGAACGAAGACGTAGAAATGCAAGGAAAATATATATTTAAAAATAAAACGAATAATACGATGCCTCCGAAACCTCCTAAGACAGTTAGAACTTGCCCGAGCACCTAATCTGAGCCTCGGCTGTGTCCGTAAACAACCACATCGCTTTATTCAACAGGGAGGTTGCGAAGCTTGTGCTGCCGTATATGCACATCTATATAAGGGCAAGGGGGCAAGAGGAAGCAGGGGTGACAAGTCCACGCATACGCGTACAAACACTGCCCCCTCTTCTTTCACAGCGTGTGGTACTGCAGGCTGCATGCAGGCGACAGCCGTCCTGCATCCCTCATTGTCTCCGGCGAGTGCGACCTGTTATGAAGACGTCAAAGATTATGAGCGTCGCGCTTTGGGTCGTAGCCAAGTCGGTCCCCATCGACGCTGTTGAACCCCGCGTCCTTAGCGCTGCCAAGTTCTCTGCCCACGGTGGACAAAGGCCTCGCTTTGTTCCCCGCGGAGAACAGACGTTTGCCGAGGATGTGTTCCCCACGGCAAATACAACCACGCGGGGATGTACATGTGCGCGTGAGTAAGCGTTGACACGACTTGTCTTGGGCCGTGCCCGGCCATTCGCGGTCGAGTCGCCGCTGCTGTGTATAGCAATCTTTATTAGACGGTAATTTCGGGTTTCCGTAGGTACGTACACACTGAGTCGGTCTCACGATTTGCGTGAGTGTGGTTGCCTTTTTGGTATTGATTTAGTTTCTCTTTATTTTTCTTACTTTTTCCGTGTGGCAGATTGTTCATGCGGAAAATCTCTCGGTGTAGACACTTTCAAGGGAAGCGAGAGTTGTCGGCCTCAGAATAGCGAAGGAAGCCTGCGCACGTTTTTTTTTTAATGCAACCTTTGAATGCACGTTATATAACATGTTACACTTGCATCAAATATAAATGCATGGACATTTATTATAAAATGTTAACCTCATCTTAATGCTATCGTTCAATGTATTCTATCTTTTTCCTGGCGAGTAAAACAAACTTTTCGATTTATTCTTTTCTTTTTTACTTTATAAACTGGCATTACAAATATATGGCACTGTTTTATCTTCAAATAGTTTAGTTTCACCAGGCTGAACGCCACAACCGGCAGCCTGAAGGCCGCCCGCAACGCTGCTTTTTAATTTTTTAAAATATTATTTTACTTTTCGGATTTCTGACGAATAAGGTTTTTCACCACCACCAGGAAGGCCCGCGGAGCGGCCGATAGGCTTGGCTTAACGGTCCCAACGTGAGAGTCGCCCGCTGCGCTGACGCGCGCCTTGCAGGACCTCAATAAATTTCGCAACCAACCAACCAGGAATCGATGCGTGACTACAAGTTGGGCACATGTGATCGGATGGTGGTGGGCCTCAGAAGTTGCCAATTATAATGAAAATACACAACCGAGATAATGAGCAGCATCATTCACGTGCTTATAATCTAAGAATTTATGTCACGTCGAGTGCCACTCAGAAAGCTCCTCATTCTCAAATATTCAGTGCGATAGCCACGAAGATGATAAATGTGTCACGGCTTGCGATGATAAGTGAAAAAGACACGAAGGAAATATTGCATTCGCTTTCAAGTATGTGCGTAAAGCTTCATCAATAAACAGATCATTAAGCACTCTCCTTGCGTCGCTCATCTGTCATTCGGTTTTGCACTGCTCAGCTTGTCGCCTTTCGCTTTAACCCACGGCATGACAAAAATACCTTTATGTGTGCTGCATAGGCCACACGGCTTCGTTTAACAGTCTCAGATGTCTGGAACCGAGATTCCAATCGTGCAACTCAGGTGCGTGAGAGAGATGCCGAAGTGCGACGGGGCCTTGCAGACATGCACGCGTCTTGTGTGCACGGTGCTAGAGATTGCAGCCCGCGCGCGGAACACGCTAAAATAGCGAGCTGCGGCGTTGGCCCCGGTGGCACTGTGTACATCGAGAGGCATATGGACCGCACGAAAGAGCGGAACCAATGTTGCGGGAACGCGGCGACGCGGAGGCGACGTTAAGCGAAATTCAATACCAACGCTGGTGACGTTCGCCCAGAGGAAGGCTCGGTTGGGCGTGCTATAAGCGGCATGCGGCCTATTTTTAGCCACGCTATAGCTTATAACCGCCTCTTTGCGGCCTGATCACGGATACTCGTAGCGCATTCTCGAATTCCCAGCAATGTCACCTAACGTTGAAATAGGCAAGCAAACTAACAACTATAAAATAACTCAGTGACGCGTGTCTGGTCGGCAAATCTATAGACGTGGTTTCCAGGTCTGGAATTACGGTCACTCGATCCACGAAAAACATGCTGTAAAGACACAATGTGTGGGAAAAATAGATGTTTGTCTTGAAACGTGATGCGCCGCATACGCTCACGAGCGTGAGAGTTTGCGCAGTTTTCTATTCCTGAAACTTGGACACTCCCACGTTTTATATATATTGTTACACAAGGCGAGGTAAATTAATGTTACACAAGGCGAGGTAAATTAATGGGGGTTTTTAATGGGCCCTGAGTTCGCGATCACAGTCTAATGATGCTGATCACCGCCATGGCTCGTACCCACTCAGGGGGATCGCAGTGGAGGCAACGTCGTCTTCCTTCTCTGCCCACGCTTCCCTTGTTTTTCCTGGTAGTGATACTTTGTATCATTCCTCCTCTCTCAGACGAAGCCCTCTGGGCGAGTCATTCTTGCATCCTTGGTGTAAACGGCTTCAGGCGGGCAACATGCGTCACCTCCGTCTTGCATGAACGTCGGCCACTAGTGGTGACACGTGCAATTTCGTAGTTGACCTCGCTGACACGACGGAGTATCACAAAAGGACCGGCATAGTGTGCCAGTAGCTTTTGGCTCAAGCCACGTCTGCGTATTGGGGTCCACACCCACACTAGATCACCGGGGGCATAGGTTACATGCCTGTGTTGACTGTCGTAGCGAGTTTTTGAGGACTCTTGCGCTGCCAGTGTACGTAAGCAGGCAAGTCGACGGGTCTCTTCCGCACGACACAAGGTTTCAGCAATTGTTAAATCGTCATGGATGACAAAAGTAAAGATAGTGTCCAGCGTATGTCGAGGTGAGCGAGCGTAGAGCAGATAGAAAGGGCTATAGCCTGTCGTTTCGTGTTTCGACGTGTTGAAGGCGTACGTGACGAACGGTAATACTTCATCCCAGTTTTTGTGGTCAGAGGCGACGTACATTGACAACATGTTGATCAACGTTCGGTTTGTGCGCTCGGTGAGACCGTTAGTTTGCGGATGATACGCAGTTGAGTGTCGGAACTTGGAGGCACACAAACGAAGTAATGATTCGACAATATCAGCGGTAAATTGTCGACCGCGGTCACTTATTATCACGCGAGGAGGTCCGTGTCGGAGGATGACTGAGTTCAACAGGAACTCCGAAACCTGGACTGCCGTGGCGGAGCATAAGGCAGCCGTCTCGCAGTACCGCGTCAGGTAGTCGGCGCATACAATTATCCACCGGTGACCTTTTGAGGAGCGTGGAAATGGTCCCATCAGATCAATGCCGACCTTTTCAAAAGGGGAACCGGGAGGCTTTACAGGTTGCAGGTGACCAACTGGACCCGAGGAGGGCCGCTTGTGGCTCTGGCACTGCATACAGCTGGCCACGTAGTTCTGAATTGTTTTGCTCATTTTCGGCCAATAGAACCGCTCTTTCGTGCGACTAAGTGTTCGTGCGGTGCCTAGATGGCCAGAGGTGGGGTCATCATGCGTGAGACGCAGAACAGACGTTTGGAGGGACGCAGGAACAACCAGCAGAAAGCGGGCGCCCGTCGTGGACAAGTTTCTCTGGTAAAGAAGACCATTTCGGACGCAGAATCAGCCTTCGCTTAATGAATTTCTCGCTCCAGGGAAGAGAGCTTTCAAGCTTGGGTCATTACGCTGCTCAGCGGCGAAAGTCACGGCATCGGGAAAGCCAGACGACAGCGAAGCGATAAGGTGGTCAAAGTTATCGCCTTCACAATCTGTCGATGGTAGCGGCATTCTGGAGAGGCAATCCGCATCAGCGTGCAGACGGCCAGTCTTGTATGAGATGGTGAAGACATGTTGTTGCAAACGAATGGCCCATCGTGCGAGGCGGCCGGATGGGTCACGAAGGTTGATCAACCAACACAGGGAATGGTGATCTGTGACGATAGTGAACGGGCGACCATAGATGTATGAGCGAAACCGTTGCACGGCAAAGACTACCGCTAGGCATTCCTGTTCAGTCACTGTGTAGTTGCGTTCAGGCTTGCTTAAAGAACGACTTGCGTACGCCACAACGTGTTCCTTCTTGCCAGAACGCTGAACGAGAACGGCACCGATACCGATGCCACTTGCATCTGTGTGAATTTCCGTGGGCGACGAAGGATTGAAGTGCCGAAGTATTGGCTGCGAAGTTAACAAACACTTCAGCTTGTGAAAAGCGGCATCACACTCGGAGGTCCACTGAAACAGGCTGTTCTTGCGTAGAAGTCTCGTCAGGGGGTGAACCACATCTGCCAACTTGGGTACGAACCGGCGGAAATACGAGCAGAGTCCGATGAAGCTACGCAGTTGTTTCACAGATTTAGGACGCTCGAACGATTCAACGGCCGCGGTCTTTTGTGGGTCAGGTCTAATGCCATCTTTATCGACGAGATGTCCTAACACCAATGTCTGTCGCTCGCCAAAGTGGCACTTTTTTGAATTCAATACAAGGCCAGCTTTTTCAATGCAGCTGAGCACGAGGTCTAGGCGAGTGTTGTGCTCCTCAAACGTACGGCCAAAAATTACGACATCATCAAGGTAACACATACATATATGCCATTTTAAACCACGCAATATAGAGTCCATAAATCTTTCGAATGTCGCAGGAGCATTACATAATCCGAATGGCATAACGTTGAACTCGTAAAGTCCGTCGGTCGTAACAAATGCCGTCTTTTCTTTGTCAGCTGCGTGCATCGAAATTTGCCAGTAACCTGATCTCAGGTCAACAGATGAAAAGTAGGACGCGGAATGCAGGCAGTCTAGAGCGTCATCGATGCGCGGCAGTGGATAGACGTCTTTCTTGGTAACAGAATTCAGTCGGCGGTAGTCAACGCAAAATCTACACGTACCATCCTTCTTCCTCACTAGAATGACGGGAGCAGCCCACGGACTCGCCGATTCCTGTATTATTCCCTTTTCCAGCATCTCTTGAACTTGCTCGTTGATGATCTTGCGCTCCGATGGTGCCACTCGGTAAGGTTTCTGCCTAATGGGATGCGCCGATTCAGTGTGGATCTGATGACGTATCCGGGACGCTGGTATTAAGGGCCTTTGGCTGTATTTAGAAAAATCGAACACTTTCGAGTGCTTAGACAGAACGTCGAGCAGGGTATGACGTTTGCTTTGGTCAAGTGACTTGCTGACCATTTGTAGCAATTGGGCATCTTCTGAACCTTCTAAGCCTAGATGTTCATTTTGGCTTGCAGCATCAACAAGCGCAACCAGCGTCGTACATGACTCGGGTCTAAATACTGCAAGTTTCATGCCGCCTGGCAGAATTGCAGGCTCCATGGAACTGTTCATTGTCCACACACCTGCCCGTCCATCAACGACTGACACTATACAATGGGGAATGAGAATGTTCTTTTTCAGGCATGCCGAGGGAATCGGTTCGAGCGTGGCATCAAACGTGCCACAGTTGTTACTGGAACATGTCACAGGAACACGCAGAGCAGAAAATGCAGGAACGACTGTATCCACGGAGACCAAAAAGATGCATTCCTCCGGACAAGAATTTTCCAAAAGCGCCGTTGGGAAAGTACCGTGTATAGAAAGATGCCCACTTTTGCAGTCTACAGTTGCCCCACACTCGCACAAAAAGTCAATACCCAAGATAACGTCATGTGTAGACCGCGGAATAACCGCGAACTCTGTGCAAAACACCTTGCCACACAGCGACACGTCCACAGTACAATATCCCACCGGACACAACACGTCACCACTTACACCACGAAATGTCACCCCACGGTTCAGGCAAAACATCACTTTTGGTCCTAGCAGGTTCTTAAAATTTACACTCATCACCGAAACTGTCGCGCCTGTATCCACAAGTGTCATAGTAGCCACTTCATCGACAACTACACGAACTTTGTTCTTCAACATAAACGCTGACGGGGGTATATCTGTAGATAGCACCTGTGATCTTGCGGCTTCACCCCCACTGGCCGCACCGACTAGTTTTCCGGCGGCGGTGTACGTGCGCGTCGCCGTGGTGACGGCGATCGTGGAGCACGGGGAGCTGGAGGTGGCGTCAAACTTCGATCAGAGGCCGGCGAGGGGTAGCGTGACCCGGTAGGTGCGCGTGGTTTCCGTGACGTGGAGTGCGGATAGTCGAAATGTTGGTGATACAAAGGCCAAGACTGTCGCTGATATGGGCGGTGGTCACAAAAACGTGCGATATGACCCGGGACACCACAGTTGTAGCATACCGGACTTGGTCGAGGGGCACGTTTCTCAGAGTAACGACTCCTCTCGGAAGGCATGGAATAGTGGTACCGTCCTTCGGGGGCCCTGTAGGGAGGCGATGTTGGGTAAACAGGTGGGCGAAAACTTCGTTCGTAGTTGGGAGGTGGTTGACGGGGGAATCCAGCCTGCCGTGTGCCTTGATATTCATAAGCGTCTGTTGCGTTTATCGATGGTTGCCATTGTGGAACAGAAGCAAGAGTTCGCACACCTTCTGGTTCGCTTACGTACCCATCCTGAAAATCGCTGGGGCGATGATAGCTCTGCTGACATCGAAGCAGCTCTTCTCTAACGATCTGCCGTATGGTCATAGCAAGGTCGTTAGGCGGCACTGTTTCAACACTAGCCACAGTGGGGACGTTGGACAGGCGGCCGAATTTCGGAGAAATTCGTCGCATCTTGAGGGATTCAAAGGTACGACAGTGCTTCATCACGTCGGACACAGAGTTCAAGCAGTCTTTCCCAATTAAGAAATTGTACACGTCTTCGGCTATACCCTTGAGAACGTGTCCAACCTTGTCTTCTTCAGACATCCTCCCATTCACGATCTTGCACAGCTTCAATATTTCTTCAATGTATGTCGTACATGTTTCTGCTGGAAGCTGTGCCCTCTGAGACAAAGTCTGCTCCGCGCGTTTCTTCTTTGCGTCCGAATCGCCGAAGCACTTCTGCACTTCTTGAACAAAACGTTCCCAAGTCGTTAACATGTCCTCGTGGTTCTCGTACCACATAAGGGCGGTGTCAGTTAACGAGAATACGACATGATTGAGCTGTTCGTTCGAGTCCCAGCCATTGCTTCTGCTCACCCGCTTGTAGTTCTTGAGCCACACGTCGACGTCTTCTCCTGAGGTCCCGCCGAAGTTTGGTGGCACTCTGTAGTACGGCACGGAACCCATCGGAGTTGGCCTCGAAGCGTTGGATGGCTGCTCTTGGGCCATTACGATCGGTGAAGGTGGAAGTCCGGCGAGGCGGCGGCTGCGACGAAGTCCTGGTAGTGAAGCTCCCGTTTTTGGGTTCGTCCTACCCAGCACCTTCCACCAAATTGTTACACAAGGCGAGGTAAATTAATGTTACACAAGGCGAGGTAAATTAATGGGGGTTTTTAATGGGCCCTGAGTTCGCGATCACAGTCTAATGATGATGATCACCGCCATGGCTCGTACCCACTCAGGGGGATCGCAGTGGAGGCAACGTCGTCTTCCTTCTCTGCCCACGCTTCCCTTGTTTTTCCTGGTAGTGATACTTTGTATCAATATATATATATATATATATATATATATATATATATATATATATATATATATATATATATATATATATATATATATACTAAGAGACACTAACACTAGTTGCCGAGGAAAAACGCCTAATGCCATTGCGGATGACAGCACCATGCCCGGCTACAGGCAGCGCAATAGCCTCAAACCTGGACTCTGGAATATATTAGCGAGAAAGCTCCTTTTAAGTAGCAGAGAGCTGTTTATTTTGAGGGAGAATGCAGAAAATCAGGTAAGGAGAGGTCTAACTCGTACTGATGACCGCGTTGTCACTGCCTCCAGTATCTGAGGTCTCGTCTCGACCGCCGAAGAGAGCAGACGTGTTTTTCGGTCGGTCCCCGACCGGTTTTCCTGGAGGAGCACGCGAGCGTCTAGTGAGGCGCCGTACCTTACGGGCGTTTCCATGCTTCCATTTTTTTTTTCTCCCCCAGTTTTTTATTTTGATAGCTTTTGCGCACACCCGTGCGCCGTTTTAATTTTTTTCTTCCCTTCCTTGTCCTATTGAGCCATTTTTTGTCTTAAGCCCTGTTCAGGGCTATCAAGATATTGAGGAAATGTAGAGCCCTCTCATCTCCCCTTAGTTCTTTTTTTTTTAATCTGTAATGACCTCGCCTAGTACGGCCCATCGCCTCTACCAGTAATGACGGACACCCCTTCTAAGGACGCTCCTGACGAGATCACCCTCTGCGCGAGCCTGCATGCTACCGCAACGAGCCGCCCCAGCTCACCCAAACAATCGCCTGCGGCCCCGATGATTACCCGGGCTCGTAAACTGAAGGCTGCTGCCAATCGTCTTCAAAAGCACTCATCTACCAGCACCCCAACTTCTCGGCCCCATGTACGAAGGATCGGGAAACTGTTGCCACCACGCCGGCGTCAGGCACCAACAATCAAGGCCGCCACCACGAAAAGCGCGAAGCTGACGGCCGCAGCCGAGGAGGCCGCCGCCGCCATTTCCTTAGTGCCACAGCCTTCCCAACTCCATCTTGTACCCACACTACAAGAAGGAAGCAAGGCTGAGCTGCAGGACTACCAAGAATCGGTCGCATCAACACCGGCAGACAGCGAGGAACAGGCCAGTACCGATTCCTCCTCGCCCACATCATCCTCCTCTTGGAAGCACAACACGCCTCCGTCCTCCTCTCCGTCCCTGTCGCCCTCCCCAAAGGGTCTGGCCCTTTTCAGAACCGGAATCTGCGCTGACGGACCAGGCCGCCAACGAGCAACACAACAGGCGTCGTTTGCAGCTCCCCCCAAGCGAGCGCGCGCTCACTCTGCGCCGCCGGCAACCACTTTCTGCCCTTGCCTGCTGGCTGGGCAAGCCTGCCGCGCCGGGCGTCAAGAAGACCTGTTCGGAGAGGGGTGTGCACGTAGTGCTGTCTCTCCCCTTTTTCCAGGCGAAGGAACGCGCATGACCTCTACTGGAAGGGCAACCGAGGCAACATTGGAGTCTCTTGCGCAAGCGGGAGCCTCCCAGACCGCCACAGGAAATCCCACCCTCCTCGAGCCTTCCCCACCTTCTTCCGGTCACGCAACCCGTCCGACCCGTCCTCCAGAGAGAGCGGCCTCTCTGGTGTCTGATGGGGTGGTTTGTTTACCTCCCACCTCCTCGCCACAACAACAGCACTCTC
The DNA here is from genome assembly GCF_043290135.1 of Rhipicephalus microplus. Classification (NCBI taxonomy): domain Eukaryota; kingdom Metazoa; phylum Arthropoda; class Arachnida; order Ixodida; family Ixodidae; genus Rhipicephalus; species Rhipicephalus microplus. Next base: position 244,392,096 of record NC_134701.1, on the reverse strand, counting down.
CTCCACTCTCCCGCTCAAAGAAGAGCACGGGCGCGTCGTCTGCTACGGCCGCAGCTCCTCGGAACTCTGCCGCTAGCACCGCGCCACACCCTCCTTCTGCTTTCGGCCCCATGCGCCCACTGACGGTGGACGCCTCTACCGAAGCAGATTATGAAGAGGCCCGACGCAAGCATCAGCAGAAAAACGGATTTCCGTGCCAGGCATCAACAGCTACAAATGCCCCTTCCAGTAGGCGGCCAGCCAGCGCAGCTCCCCCAAGCAAGGGAAACGGGCCCCGCCAGAAACCAGGTTGCCGCCAGCACCAACTCGATATTATCGAACACCTGGTCGCGAATGAGCCCCGCCGCACCTCTGCCACCATCCTCTACCGCCCCAAGGGCAGGAAGAACAACTTCCTCTCCCTCAGCCGCGACGCAATTGCAGCACAGCTCTCGAAGGTGCCCGGCACGAAGCGTGTGCGCATTAACTTCAGCGGCAACGTTGTTGCGGTTGACACCACACCCGGAGCTGACACCTCCGCTCTCCTGGCAGTGGAAAGCATCGGGAATGTGGCTGTCAACGCCAAGACCGCCAACAAAGGAACCTGTACCGGCGTACTTCACGGCGTTGACGCGGCTTTTGACGAGGAGGTCCTCAAAAACAACATAGAGAGCTCTGCTCCCATCCTCTCTTGTGCCCGTACCGGACGCAATGTCCTTCTCCGATTTGTGGGTAACGCACCGCCACCTGAGATGGCGTTATTTAAGCAGACCCGCCCTGTACGTTGTCGTCGTCGCCGCCCTCTCCAGTGCGCTGGCTGTGGCGCTTTCGGACACACTCATGCGACGTGCACCAGCTCCCCACGCTGTTCGCGCTGTGGCGGCGACCACGCCCGCGCCGACTGCGTTGCACCCGGCCCCAAGTGCCTACACTGCGGCGGCCCACATCCCGCCACCGAGCCCCGATGCCCTCGCTGGCAACACGAGAGGAAGGTGCTAGAAATCATGGCCTCTGCGGACCCACCCCTCTCTCGTCGTGAGGCCGAGAGGAACCTTAAGAGCGAGGGAAAAGCCGTGCCTGCTCGAGCACCGTGCACTGGTATTCCCTCGGTAGTGCAACCGGGCCGGACGTACAGCGCGGTTGTTTCGCCCCCGGCCGCCGAACCCTCGGCCCCCGACTGCGAGGTGCAAAAGGACATGGTGATTAGTGCCCTGGCCGCTGCCGTGCAGGCCCTCATCGGGACAATACCGCAATCCGGCCCTGTGTTCGAGCTGTGCAACGCGGCCCTGGCCGCCCACGCTGCCCTCAATCAACATGGCTAGCGGCAAGGTGTTTCGGCCGCGGATTCTTCAATGGAACGTTCGTTCCCTCCGCTGCCGTCACGCCGAGCTGTCTACCCAACTCCTCCGACGCGAGTACGACGTCTTGCTGCTGCAGGAAACCTACGCTCGCGTCGGAACACTCAACCTACCTGGTTTTGTCGGCTATCACAGCACCACGCAGTGCGAACTTGAAGCGTGTAGCGCAGTCCGGTGCAGCACTCCCTCGCATCCTCCCGGCACGTCGCGGGCTTCGGTTTATGTGCGCGCCGACCTCCCTCACGCTGCAGTGGACATCGAGGACATTCTCTGTGACACCCTCGAGGCCGTCGCCCTGACTGTGCGCATCGGGAGCACGGACACCAGTGTCGCTAGCGTGTACGTGCGCACATCGAACTACTCGGCACGCTGGGACACCCAATTCGTGTGCCGCCTCGCAGACCGCCTAAATCGCGACGCGGTCATCGGTGGCGACTTTAACTCTCACCACACCTCGTGGGGCAGTGGCGTGACGAACCACCGTGGGCGCGACCTTCTCGATGCCGTGCAAAAGGCCGGACTGCTCGTTATAAACACGGGTAGCTGTACTCTCGCGCGCCGTGGTGTGTCCGACAGTGCCATCGACCTGACTCTCGTGGGTGGTACGTGTAAATATGAGTGGCAACGTGCACCGGACTCTCAGGGCTCCGACCACTACCCCATCGTGGTCACACCCCCCTCAGCTTACATCAGGTACACTCGGACCTACAGTGTTGTGAAGTGGACTCGCTTCAGAGAACTGTGTGCTAGAGTGCCAGTCTCTGCAGACTTCTTCACCGCGCTGGCCGAGTGTCACGACGCAGCTACCACCCACTGCACCGTGCCCGCGGGCACCCCCGCACCAGACATCAGCCTCCTCAACCTTCGCGCCGCGCGTCGCAGGGCGCAGATTGTGGCGGTGCGCTCGCAGAAGGCGGAACATTGGCGTGCCTATAACCGTATTGACGCGGTGTGCCGCAGACACGCCAGACGCCGTCGCAACCAGAGCTGGGGGAGCCTCTGCTCGTCACTAGATGACCCTCAGAACCACGCCCAAGCCTGGCGCATTTTCGCTGCCGTTCTTCGCACCAGAGAGCCTCGCTGCCCGGTTCTCTGTGTTGCTGTTGCAATGAAGATCGCCACGCAGGAATTGGCTGAGCTCCTGGCAGACAAGTTTGCCCCTCCTGCTTGCCCACAGCCTCCACAGGGACTACCACCTGTGCCTGCACTCAACAGGCCTGAGCTCTTCGCTCCCGAGCGGTACTTTCCCACCGAGGGCATTCTGCTAGAGATCCGCGCATTGTGCACGGAGGAGTTTACTCTCAGCGAGCTGACCGCAGTGCTCAACAACCGCACGAAGCGGTCTGCCCCGGGAGTGGACGGCCTCACCTACCAGGTGCTGCGCAACATTGACCCCTCCACGTGGCCCCGGTTGCTGGAGGCCTACAACGAAGTGTGGCGCACAAGTCAGGTGCCTCCTGGCTGGAAAGAGGCGCTCGTGGTGCCCATCCTGAAGCCACGGAAGCCGGCCACGGAGCTTTCATCCTACCGGCCAGTGTCACTTACCTCGGCCGCAGGGAAAGTCATGGAAGCCATGGCATTGCGACGCCTTCGCTGGATTGCCACCGCAACCAACGCATTCCCTCCTGAACAGAGCGGATTTCGCCCAAGGCGCTGTACGTTCGACTCACTGGCCGACGTGATCGCCACCCTCGAGGAGGCCAAGTACCGCGGCGATTACGGCATCCTCGTGCTGCTCGACGTGAGAAGTGCGTTTGACTGTTTGCCCCACGCATCGATTTTGGACGCAATTCGTGACCTCGGTGTGTGCGGGCGGATGTTTGACTACCTGGAGAGCTTCTTGGGCGACCGCACTCTTCGCGTTCGTGTTGGCTCCACAATCAGCGGTCCCCACTCCGTCACCGCAGGCGTACCCCAGGGCAGCATACTGAGCCCTTTTCTGTTCAATCTGGCTCTTGCCAAGCTGCCCGACTACATCCCGTGCAACACGGCGTGTGAAGTGCATGTGGCGATTTACGCCGATGACATTGCGCTGTTTGCCTGCGGCCCCGGTCGCCACCGGGCAGCCCTTCTCGAGTCCCTCCAGGTGGCCATCGACGCGGTTGACGCATTCCTGAACGGGGTTGGACTGGCGCTCGCCGCCTCCAAGACGGAGGCACTGCTCGTCCACCCGCGAGCGTCGACACGCCGCTACACGCCTCGGCTCTCACTCCGGGGCCTCCCCATCGAGTGGAGCACGAATGTGCGCTACTTGGGGGTGACCATAGACCACCGGCTCAGCTGGCGACCGGCCGTCAACGATCTGCGGACGAGCAACCGCAAGGTACTCGGCGCCGCACGCAGTCTCCTCGCGCGAGGGCACGGCTGCACCCCTGCCCTTGCCCTGCGAGTCTACAACGCAGTCGCATCGGCACGCGTGATCTACACTGCAGCAGTGGCTTCGTTGAGTGCTTGCCAGCTAGCTGCCTTGGACGCGGACCATCGCAACGCCGTGCGGGAGTACTACGGACTTCCCCAAACCTCCCAGGTGGGCCCCACGCTCGCCGAAGCGGGGGAAACTCCCATCTCCCTGCGGGTGACCCAGCGGACACTAAATCATGTACTGCGGCTGAAAACCACACGGCAGGGGCAGCTCCTTGTGAACAGGCTATATGCTCTACCTCACTCATCCATGGGGCAGCGGGCGAGTGAGCTCTTGACGGTTGTGCCAGACATGCAGTACCCCAGCTGGCTGGCTATCCCACCCTACCGCCACACCCCTCTGGTGATCACCAAGACCATTGGCGGCATCAAAGCGAAGGCGCGCACCCCGCTGGCAGCGATGCAGCAGGAGTGCTCCGCCCTCCTTCACGAACAGCTGAACGGCCGGCTGCTTGTTTACGTCGACGGGTCAGTGCTTCGCGACGGCTCCGCGGCCGCCGCCTGCGTTGTGCCATCAGTCGGCGCGGTTCTCAAGTGCCGCCTCCCCTCCCTCGCCTCCTCCACTGTGGCGGAACTCGCCGCTATAAATTTGGCAGCCGATTTCCTCAGTGAGCGGGCACCCATGAGCGCTGCAGCCATCATCTGCGACTCCCGGGCGGCCTTGGCCGCGATCTCGCGCGAGGAAGACGGCAGCCTCCTTGCGCAGAGAGTTGCCCGGAAGCTGCACGCCGTGCAGCAAACGGGGTGCGACCTTTCGCTGCACTGGGTGCCTTCGCACATCGGAATACCCGGCAACGAGGCGGCCGACTGTGCCGCGAGGGATGCGCACGACCCCGACACCGGCGTCACCAACTTCGTGTGCTCCGCGGATGCCGGCCGTCTCCTCACCGCCCGCTACGTGCGCGAGCGTCATCCCGACCCTCGCGTAGCAGCTGGAAAGCCGCCGCGGCGGCTCCCTCTCAAGGGACTCCCAAGACGAGACCGCGGTTTCCTTCTCCGTCTCCGCACCGGAGACAACTACACTGCCGAGCGAAAACATCGGCACTCCGGGCGTGGCAGTCCATACTGCATGGACTGCGGCGACCTGGAGACTCTGGACCACCTTTTGCTTCATTGCCCGGCTGGTGACGCGAGCAGACAGGTGATGCTCGCAACGTACGGAGCTCTCGGCCTGCCTCGGACAACAACTGAGCACCTCTTGTTCCCGAACAGTGGCCGCGCGCATATCAAGCGTGCCCTTTCAGCGCTGCTCGACTTTGTAGACGGAAGCGGACTGCGTGAGCGAATTTAGAGAATTCGCGCCCCGTGATTTTGGTAGACGATCTGTGCGTCCCCCCCTTCCTTTGCTCGCTCTCTCCTTTCTCTTTCCTCTCTTCGCTCAAGTCTATTATCCCCCATTCCCCTTCCCATGTGAACCACTGCTGAGGTGTCGCACTTAGCTGCAGACAGTTGCGGGGTTCACTTTTCTTTTCTTTTCCAATTTTAAGAACCACTTCCCCCCCCCCCCCCCCAGTATCTGACGCATGAATGGTGACAATCAGTGAATAAGAGGCGAGTAAACGTAATGGAGAGAGTGAGCATATTAAAAACCTACATAGGACGTAATGCCCCATAGTTCACGGTGACCGTTTCGAGAGCACCCGGCCGCACGTACCGACACTGTTATGCCTCAAGGAAATCACGTAGCAGATTTACGAACATTTTCACGTGGGCAAGAACCTTACCCCGATCCTGGTAAGGCTTGTCGCACAAGAAGAGTTGAAATATAGTAATCGCTGAAAGCTGGCCAAAAACAACATATGATAATGATAGACGCCGCAGTGGAAGGCTCCGGAAGTTTTGACCACCTGGATTTTTTAACGTGCACCGAAATCTGAGCACACGGGCGTACAGCAGTTTCACCTCTATCGAAAATTCAGCCACCGTAGCCGGGATTCGATCCTGCGACCTGTGGGTCAGCAGCCGAGTATAGCCACTAGACCTCCACAGCGGGGCCAGGAGAAAATAACGTGCACGTTCTTTGTGTTTTCAGGGGCTGTTTAGGGGCTCTTTTCTATAGGTCTGAGTATACAATGGCGAGAGTCTAGCATGATCGCATTTAGTTTAGCCTCGTGTATTACACGCGGTGACTCGAAACTGGAGCACATGGTGCGAACGTCCGTTGTATTTTGTATCATATGCTGGTCACAAACAGGCCAAGTTCGGGTTCTTATATACTTCAACATGGAACCTAACTTAATCTAAGACTTCGTTGCCGTGGACCCATTACCGAGTCGGGAGAAGGAGCGATTATGCATGGCTTATTTGTGACAGCGTAAACACAGGTCGGCCCTGTCGGCTGCTAAAGGCAGTTTGCAGTGCCGTCAGCCTTCACTCCTTCAATCAACATATATCCAACAAAAATTTTGTTGTCACCGTCGGCGTAGGACTTCTGCCACTATTCGCTGGCCCCCGTACAAGGTTTTCACCTGCAAACAAGAAGAATGAAGATTAAGTGAGGAACATGTTTGCTGTCGCACTCCTTGCACATGCTCCTCGTGCAGTACGAATCGGCAAATCAGCCGGCCGTAAGAGAAAAGATGATAGGCGGAAAAGGGGAGGCGTCAGAGATGAATCAATTAATGAATTGAGGGCCGCAGCGTGCTGCACCCACAGCTGGTGCCTCGTGACAGGGTTATCTGATTCCAGTCTCATTTCCAGCCACCAGAATCTCCAAAGAACGAGACAGAGCGATAAGAGGGTAGATGGCAAGGGAGCCGAGGCAGGGAGGCGAGAGGCAGGAAGGTAGCGTTCTGCTCCCAGTCTCACCCTGCGGGTGCTTTCATTACATTTCCTCTGTTCGCTGCCACACAGAAAGCGCGTGCGCACCGAGAAGTAAACGGGGGGGGGGGGGGGGGGGGGGCTGCTTGCTATCCGGTGGATGCGTGCCCGGCATTGCCGATCGGCGTGCAGTCAAGCCATCCTTCAGGAAGGCACCGGGGCGAGACCCTTACGCGGATTACAGGGCCATAGTCGTAGCCGAGGAATGGTCCGCAGCCCGAACTCGTAGCAAAGCCGCAGACAGAGCCGCACTTCGGGATCACACCGATGTTGCCGACGAAGGGCAGAAGCCGCGAAAATGCGTTTTTATCCTGAGTTACGCGCGCCGCCCCTGAGGTTTGACTCGCCGTCCTCTTCGGGACTGCGGTCAATGCTAATACGTTCATGCTGATAAGAGAGTGAAGTGGGAATAAGGAAAATGAGTAGTAGTTAACGGCCCATGTTTCTCGCTTGCTCATGGCATTGAAATTTGCTTTTTTTTTTATGCGGCCAAGTTCATTATGCCCTGCTAAACCTTCTCGGAAGTGACTTGACGTACAGTTCGCGATGCGTTTTCTGTTTCTTTTGTCTATAGCTATATGAAGAAGAAATCAATAATAATAATAATAATAATAATAATAATAATAACGCTAATGATGATGACCACGACTATGATGATGTTGATATTATTTCCAGCAATATCGACCCCTTCATGAGGCGCAGAACATTTCGGGGTTCTCCTATGCATCATATCGAGGGTTCACATTAATGACTTGTTCCTTACCCACCTGATGTGTTTTACATTGAAACATGAAAAATATTTGATTGATTGACGTCGGAATTTATCATTCGACATCGATATATGTAATAGGTGCACGTGACAGTGAAAGTCTGGAGGTGCAAGTGAAAGCCACATCCTGTGCTTCTTCTCAGATTCACGAGCATTCTATATACCCTTAAAACCTCCCGGCCACTAGTTTATCATTCTTCCACACCGAAACGAAATGTCTCTGAATTGCTTTCAAGTAAAGAAAGTCTCGTTTTACATTTTATCCACCTTGGTGCAACAGTGGGTAAGGCACTCGGCTGCTGACCCGCCGGTCGTGCAATCGAATCTCGATCGGGCTGGCCGCATTTTTGATGGGGGCAAAAATGCTTGAGGCCCGCGGGCTTATATTTAGGTGCACATTAAAGAACCCCGGTGGTCGAAATTACCGGTACCCTCCACTACGGTGTCTCTCATAATCATATCGTGATTTTGAGACGTTAAACCACAAAATAATATATTATCTCGTTTCATGTTTTCGTATAAAAGGAGGCCACATAAAATTGTAGAGCACCTCTGACAATCGTGTGTATGGTTTTGAACAATATTTCTGGGAGATATGGGGGTAAAAACATTTAGACAACTGTTAAGACAGCGGGATCACTCACCCGGGGTTTTCTTCCACGCTGCTGCTAGCATACTACATATGTTGACGAAACCGGAAGTCGTCCAGGGTGTGCGTTTGTAAACCTTTATGTTGTTTTCATAAGCTTCACTCCCGCGACACTGTCCGCCATCCTCCCTTATTGGCTCAGAGGGCTCGTTCGGCCCATCTAATTGGATTAAAATGTCTCCATCACAGGATTCGACACTGTGGAAGAAATGAAAATTTCCCACAATAGTACCATCGGTCTCGCTATTCGGCGAACCCTGCTGGAAGCCGTGATTCTGCAAGCCCTAACTCGTGGCAAAAACGATGTGCGATATTCCATTTGCTGTTTGATTTCTTGGTCCTGAGCTGATTGATATTATTTATCAATATTAGCCGTGAAATTTCTCGCATATTGTTATAAGTCGCTTTTCGTTCCTACTCAGTGGGCGTTTCGAAAACGTCCACTGCGTTCCGTGACTTCGCCGAACGCTCCAGCTGGGTGCGGATTTCCCGCTCTTTATTACGACCCGGGCTAGATGCTAGATTGCCTGTATATAGGTGCTCCCACTCCCATGATATTGAACCACTTCCGCGGTTTCATTTTGAAGAGAGTTTATCAGAAGAAACGTCTCCGGGGCATCAATCACAAAACTATCAGCACGGCCCACACGTCAGCTATTGGTACTGGATTTTCAGCGCGACTGCAAGCTGCCGTTTCTTTTGTCATCTCAGCTGTTTTGTTTCCGCTGGTATATAACGAAAACAGAAAACAAGAGAAAAGACAGAGTGCGCACAGGACAACAAAGTTTGCTGACCGTTAGGCTTTTCTTTGCCTGACTTCACGAATTTTTTTTTCGTTCTTGCTGGGTGAGAACAAAGAAAGAGCCTAAACATTCTGCTCTAAACAAGTTAGCGGAGAAGCCTATACGGTGTTACTGTATACGGCGTGACACTATAAATACTCTCTTTTGTTAGTGTAGATCTATTTAAAAGGAATCGTAATTGTATTGCACCAATCCGTGTTATATGTTGGTGCCCTTCGCTAACCATCTCTGTAAAGACCAACGCATTTTTTTTCTTCTTCTGAACCAGTTTTTGTAGTAGCGAGGGGCAGATCAGGTCTTAAAATGTCGTGAAGCTATACAAGCGCGGCCCTTTCTTGTGGTCTGCGTCAGAATAACACCCTTGTGGTGAAAGAAAATATATTGTGAATGCATCAGACGATCAGCATTACAGATCTTGTAGGCGTTCTTTTCCCTTTGTTCGAGCAGTTTGACTTGTACTTCAGTGCGTCATTCGTTCGTTCTTTCGTTTGCTTGTCGGTTGTTCGTGATAAACCCTGTGTGAAGTTAGTCTCAGCTGAACCCAAACTTTTCTTAGGTTGATGGTTTAGTAGGTTTACAAACTGTCACCATACCGTACCTGAGGCGCAACCCTAGCCTCGGCTGGTGTTGCGCCTCGGCAGGGTTTCGACTCAGCCAAGGCGCCTTGGCCATGTGTCAAACTTTGGCCAAGTGCTGAAGAAGTAACTGCTGTGTCTGTTGAAACAGGGCGTCAGAGAAAGTAGGGAGGCGCCAATCCTGGCGTTGGTTGAAACCCCTACAAGCAAGTAGGGAGATTTGGAGCCTCCCATATCAAAGATTGGAGGCATAGAGCACGCTATGCATGTCCGGAAAGACAGAAAGAACAAAAGTTAAGGGATGTAGACGTTGCAGCTCACAGCGAAAGCATTTGTATTACAGTATCAGCCAACTAGCATTTGAAAAGAGATAGAGATCGTCGCTTCACCAAACAGTAATTTCCCAGGAAGAAACAAGAACTTCATGCACATCTGAACGCAGTTTTTTTTCATGAGGCCTTGAAGGCGCATTTGATTAGGAAAGGTCACGCATGAGATAGTTAAGCACTTCAACCAATCAGTCAAAGCGGCAGGGAGAGAGTACTCGTTCTCTCTCTCATACGAACACGCACTTACAACGTGATGTTGGTCAACGCCCTCCTTGGATCACCCGGAATGCATGATCGCAGTACCTATATCTCTTTTGGCAGTTCACAGACTTACAAAAACAGAAACAAAGGAAAAAGCTCGGCAGATCCCACTCATTCCAGAAATGATGTAATACGAAGGGGTAATAGAGTAGCGGCTTATACTGCTTTTAGTTTATTATTTTTTTCAGCCAAGCGCTGCAAGTTCGACTATCTTTGGGAATTGCAAGTAGTTGTGGGTCTATCGTGGGTGAGCCCGTAGCTCGGAATAATTTTCACGAGGAAGACGGGGACGAATGGAGGGCACTTGCAGAAGGCCTTCAAAATATGCCGGGGGGGGGGGGGGAGTCGTATCCGCCACCGCCCCCACTCCTCCTTGGTTGGGAATGGATCATGTGCTTACAAGGTATTCTGACCACACGTGCGCCAGAAGGATATATGGTCCGAAATAACGTCGTTACTCACGTTACAACCCACCTTTCAGTTTTCTCAAAATGAAGAGCACGCTATGGTGCGATCATGTGCATATCTTAGGAAGTAGTTTTTGCCCAATTTCTCCAGTTAGAGCAATGTCTTACCATATCTCGGCGAGACAAAGATGGGTATTGTTTGACAGTTTTTATAAAAGAAGATAGCCAACACAGCAACCACAATTGATGTTGCCGCGATAGCAGGCTATTATAAGGTCTTGCTGTAAGTAGTTTCAAGCAGTGGCGTAGCTCTGTGCTAGAATACATGACTCCCACGCACAATGCCTGCTTTCGATTCCGGCTCTGACCGTTTTCAATCTTTCCGGCCCTCAGATTTCTCCCTTACCGACAATGCTCCCGAGCACCTTCTATCCAAAACGCGCTTGTTCGGCATACACCAGCTGGCTCACGCAAGAGGTTCAAAAACGAAACACCAAGGAGAGTATACTAAAACCTACCGCATGCTCTGACGTTTTCGTCACGTGTTGGGCTGACACGGTGGGCTTCAACTCGTGTGAGGTAATGTTAGCTCCTCTGGTTCATTTCTCCATGCATCCCTCCCTCCGTTCATTCATCCATCCGTCCATGTGTCCATCCTTCATACTGCAACGTACATATTATGGACCTATCTACGTTGCATCATTAGCATCCACTTTGTGGATCGGCTTCCAAATTTTAAAAGGATGGATGGATGGAATCCCGTGAGGTGGAGGCAGAAAGTTAGGTGGACAGATGATATCAATAAGTTTGTGGGATCATGTAGTCGCAGCACGCCCACATCCAGATTCATTGACGAAACACGGGAGAGGCCTCTGCCCTGCAGTGGACGTAGTCAGGATCACAATAATTCTCATGTAAAACACACGGCGTCTGCGGGAGCGGATAGTACGAGCCTCGTTTGGCGGCTTATCAACCACAATTATCACCTGCCCGTTGAGTATCGGTTTGCAGGAGCCTCGCGGCCTGCACCGCGTGGCCTGCACAGTATGTGTCCCTAATACCTCCGGGCGACAGCTGTGTGCGCCCTTCATCATCCGCCCAAAAGGGGGAGCCTTCTTGCGCGCACAAAACATGATCGCGCTCGAAGTCAAGGGCACATGACTCGCCATACGCTCTGTACTTATAACGTCCTTTTTCAACACGTTCTGCGAAAGAGCATGTTTTAGTCGGTAGTTTTAGTCCGCGAGTCAAATGCCCTCAGTATATGATGTTTGTTGGTATCCCAACGTTGAAATAAAGTGATTCTCATCCTCAATAGATTCAGCGAATGCCAGTGTAATCACAGTACACCGCATACACCCCCCTCTAGCCTCTTCTTTCCCCTCTTCTCGCGACCTCGCGCCATAAGCGACACAACCGCGGACTGCACGGGAAGTGGACGCACGGGAGGCGAACACAATCCACGTGGGTGTGGCGATGATGTCTCCTTCCCGCTGTTGCTGACGTCACGGTTTGTTGTGACGCGCTATTAGCGTACACACCCGTCGCTTGCAATGGCGCAGCAGCAGCCCTCACACCAGTTTTTTCTTACACCCTCCCCGCCACTTGCGCCTGGAACACCGGGCGTTCACAGGCCGCTGCACTTAGTTTCTTTTTTTTTTCGTGATGCAGTGATTGATAGCGTCAGCCTGGGCATGAACCGGCTTGGCTAACAAGCCTCTTTGTCACGCTTCAGTGCGTCTTTGTTGCTGTTATGAAGCGAAATTAAGTTGAGCGGCCTCCAGTTTTTTGTTGCCGGACCCTGGATGGGTGTGCGCACGCACTGTAGCGCACGTTTTAGTCCATCGCTTTCTCAATAGTTTAGTGCTGCGTCCGAGCTGCGTTAATAAACAGCCCTTTCGTTCGTAACAGTATTATTTATGTCTGGTAAAAATAACAGCTAACGGCTTTGCTACTTTCGTTACCTCGTCTGCTGACTTGTGATTATTAGTGGAGCAAATCCTCTTGGTCAACGTATTGAATTGAATTGAATTGAGTTTTATTGACATAAAAATAGTGTACAGTATACAACAGTGTAAAAAATGCATCGGAATCCCTAGCCAAAGGCTAGTTGGGATACATTCAAAAAAGTAATTTAGAAAAGGGCATGTCATTTACACACAAAAGAAAGTTTACAAATGCAAGTATTTTATACATGGAGAACTGAACATAACGTAATGAATTTACAGTGCTTGGCGAATGATCATGATGCCCCGCCGTGGTGGTCTAGTGGCTAAGGTACTCGGCTGCTGACCCGCAGGTCGCGAGTTCGAATCCCGGCTGCGGCGGCTGCATTTCCGATGGAGGCGGAAATGTTGTAGGCCCGTGTGCTCAGATTTGGGTGCACGTTAAAGAACCCCAGGTGGTCGAAATTTCCGGAGTCCTCCACTACGGCGTCTCTCATAATCATATGGGGGTTTTGGGACGTTAAACCCCACAAATCAATCAATCAATGATCATGATCATGGATGCAGGCAGAAAACAAGAAAAAAAGAAAGGTATGTAAAGCATCGTTTGAGAACATATCAAACTTCACAACAGATAATCGAGTACATTGTGATATATGAAAACTAATCATGACATATGTATCTGTATAGCATAAAAATACTGATTAAGGACTGAAAGAAAATAGATTCTAATGTATACATACATATTATATAATTGCACATAGGCGTGTACCTAAGTATTGTAATAGTGTGCTACATAACTTTTTTTTTCGAAAATGTATTCAAAGTAACTGTTTCTCGCATTGTATTATTGGGTGCCTATATTTTATTTATAAATATTTTTAGTGCAAGAGAGAAGATCTTATTCTGTTTTATTTCTTGTGGAAGGTTATTCCACACGGCGACTCCATTAGCAGTAAGTTTTCTTTTACCGTATACGTTCTTTGTTTTCTGAGCCAGGTATTTTCCTTTTACTTTGTTACGGCTTTCAATATATCAATGGCTGCCTGGACATATTGGTATTACCGGAAATCAATTAGCCAATGAAGCAGCCCGCTCAGCCCATGAAGAAACCCGTGTAGTCCCGATTCCTCTATCAAGGAATGATGCAGCAAGACAACTTTACCTGCTGGCTCAAGATCTCACACGCACGTTCTGGTCGTCTACCAGCTTCCAAAGGTGTCAATTTTCTGAACTGGATCCTTCGCTCAAGCTAAAGCTACCATCACAACTTTCCCGCTCCGATGCGACACTGTTATGCCGCCTTTGGTTGGGTGTTGCATTTACAAAGGTGTACTCCTTTCGCATCGGTATGGCAGACACTCCTACATGCGACTACTGCGGAGCTGAAGAGACCATCGAACACGTTCTGTGCAGCTGCGCTTGCTACGACACACAGCGATGCCAGCTCCGGATGGTTTTGAATCGACTTGACCCCGGACCATTTTGTGTGCAGAAGATACTGGGACCTTGGGCATCTGCCTCAGTTGCGCAGAAAGCAACTAAAGCACTGCTACTTTACCTTAAGTCAACAAACCTGAGCGACCGCCTGTAGACTGTGTGTGCTCCCCGAGTGTGCTCGTGATTGTGTGTACCTTCTCATCTTTCTGCAACCTCTTTTCTCCCCTTTATCCCTTCCCCAGTGCAGGGTAGCAAACCGGATGTGCGTCTGGTTAACCTCCCTGCCTTTCCTTGCATCTTTATCTCTCTCTCTCTCTCTGTTACGGCTTTCATATTCGGAACATGAAAAGTTTGCTGAGGAAACTGGATAGTTAGTGTTTATACTTGAATGGACCATGAGAGCTGTTTTATAATCTATTAGTTTGTTGAATGGCATAATGTTTAGGTTTTGGAAGAGTGGTAGTGCGTGTGCAATATAGTCTGCTGTTGAGCGTGATACGTAGGTATCGCGCTCAACATGGGTACGTTAGATGGAATACTAGTTCAAATAATTTTCATCATAGTTAAAAGCTCTTACGCTTCAGGTGGCGTCATCAAGTTACTTATAATTTTGAATCGATCGAATTTTGAATCGATCGCTTTACTTATTATTTTTTATGGGGTGCTACGAGATTGAGTAGCGAAGACGGAATAAATATTTTATTCCTCATCAATATAATATTTTTATATATAGCCAGCATCAGTGCCGTCATTGTTAGCAATCCATAACCACTCTGTGCACTGCTGCACATTATGGCTGAGCTGCTGCAACCGTTTACATCGGTGCACTGTATTGCCATCGATGCGCGGCAAGCGAATCTTTTATATATATGATCTTTTTTCTCTTGAGAATAATGCTGTCAGTTTTAAGCACTTCGCACTCCTTTTCTCAACTTTATTTGTAATCCTCGAACTTCCTGCTAGATGAATTAGTAAATATTCTCGTATAATGATTTCAATGCGCACTTTTCTATCAAAAATACTGGTCGACTGCTAGTAGAGCCACATGCAGTAGTGACATTCATGCACCCCACACCCCATATTTGTTACCTCTTCATAATGCAAGTCTGCTCTGGATTACTGAGACCGATTATGGCTAACGAATGAATTTGGGGGGTGGGAGGGGTTGACTTCAAACCACATGTTTTCTCTTTTTTGGCCAGGCTACGGATAGATAGCCACCACATTCTCCAGCATATAATCCTAAATTTACAGTTGGACTTTGTCTGTTAGGAAGTTCGGCCCACCGCGGTAGTCTAGTTGCTAAGGTACTCGGCTGCTGACCCGCAGGTCGCGGAATCGAATCACACCTGCGGCGACTGCATTTCCGATGGAGGCGAAAATGCTGTAGGCCCGTGTACTCAGATTTGGGCGCACGTTAAAGAACCCCAGGTGGTCGAAATTTCCGGAGCCCTCCACTATGGCGTCTCTCATAATCATATGGTGGTTTTGGGACGTTAAACCCCACATATCAATCAATCAATCTGATAAGAAGTTCAGTCGTTTCAAGCTATCCCTAATGCACCTCTCACCTAATCTCCGTACGTCTACGAGTTTTAAACATTGTAAGAATGCGGGCGTGC
Organism: Rhipicephalus microplus; assembly: GCF_043290135.1. Taxonomy (NCBI): domain Eukaryota; kingdom Metazoa; phylum Arthropoda; class Arachnida; order Ixodida; family Ixodidae; genus Rhipicephalus; species Rhipicephalus microplus. The sequence goes on along the minus strand of NC_134701.1, from coordinate 244,376,717 downwards.
ATTGCACAGATAGCACCATTTTGCCTGGCTGTTTTCAATTTTCTATTAGTTCAGTTTTTTTGTTGTTGTTGAGAAACTTAGTATGCCTCTGTAGTCTCTAAATGGCCCGAGATATTCCCACACTTACTTTCTCCACTCATTAGGTACACACCGCAGTGCCTGATGGGAACTACGGTGTTTCTAATGTAGCAAACTATTTTTCGGTAGTTGCCCGCGATGTTCACGTCGAGAGGCTGGGTATATTACACGCACTTACAAGTCGCTAACCCGAGTTAGCAAGAACAAGCCCTTTAAGACGGACGGCTAAGACGTTGTTTTTCTGCGAAAGAACGAAATGTGCTCTCTCCTCTTCCTACTCGACAAGTGAGTGCGAGGGAGGAAGTTTGAATGCCCTCTTCAGCGACGCTTTATTTTATGCCCCTTTCTCGCATTCACTCCGATGTAAGCCTTTTCAGGACTCCCCCTTGCGCATACTTTATGGCCACCTTTCTATTAGACGAGCAACTCGCGTTTGTCTCGACCACCTTTTCGCACTCTGCTTGCGAGCATTGCTTTTCGTGGAACGAAAGACCCGCTCGTCATGTATATGTATTTATATTCCCTTTAAGGTTGGTAGCTGCATGAAAGAGGGGGGCTCAATTTCATCTAACACGACACCTCGCCCGAGGCGGTGGCTGCCCGCACCACCATCGCCTGGGGATTCATTCGGGTTTATTTTACGTTTGGCCATCAAAAGGGGGGCTGCGAAAGCTCTTTTTTGAAGAGCCGCGTCTTGCCTTCACGGCTGACTTCTCTTTTATCATTTGAAAACTCGCCACGTTTATGGGAGGGTCATATCGAAGCCCGTAAAATTATCCCAAAAAGCTGGAGAAATCGTCCACGCATCACAAGTGCACTTCACGCAACTATCTTCTCTTTCGTTTTTCATTTTTGTGGCTACTTGATGGTTTGTTAGTATTTTTTTATTTTGCCTTTTCAACCGTGAACAAGCCGTTCGAAATCATTGCCGCCAGGATAAAAGGACATCGCGGCTTCTCCAGCAGCTTTTATTGGGCTAGTATTACGCAAGTGCCACGGACCACTTCACGCATAATACGGGCCAGATGATGCTTTAAAGGAAGACCCTCGAGTTATATGCCGTACACCACGGCATTCAAAAAGAAAAAAAAAGCTGCTGGATAAAACATGGAGCTGCGCGGGAGGTGTGGTTGTAGGCGTATTTATAAATTGTGAAGACTCTTTGAATGCCAATCACGCACAGTAATAAATAATTTGTGCAACAAAACCTGCGATGCACGAAGTGCTGTTCTTGTTATTCACGAATTACCTGAGTGGAAGATTTATTATCAGTGCAATGCTCATAACAAGTCTGCTAATCTTTTTTATTTTATTACGATGCAGGCTAGCCCTTAAGATGCTTAACCAACTAGGCGAATAACCTGTCCCGTGTCTTCAAGTAGCCATGCTGACTAAATCATGTGTAGTTCATAATGCATTGCATGCTTTTCTTTGCAAGACCGACTTTAGGAATAGCTCCCGCGGCAATGACAAGTGTTGAACATACGTTGTAGAAATAGTCGCTAGCTTTCTGTCCTCAACCAATCATTTGCTACGATGCATACCAATAACTCCATAAAATGCTTTTGCTCTTTGTTGAAGTTTACGACAATTTTCTCAAAATTCATTCTCAAAACCATTTACAATGAAGGGTCGGTCCCATTTCGCACATTCGTGCCGGGACAAAGGGGTATGGCCCAAACCTGTCTCTTCCTCACCTCTCCCGAAGAAAAGTGGCGTACCTTAATAAAGTTTGATCATTCATTCAAACCCTCCACTGTGGTCTAGTGACTAAAGAACTTGGCTGCTGACCCGCAGGTCGCGGATTCGAATGCCAGCTGAGGGCAGCTGCATTTTTGAAGGAGGCGAGAATGCTTCAGTCTCGTGTACTTAGATTTAGGTGCATGTTTAATAAGTAAACCCCAGGTGGTCGAAATTTCCGAAGCCATCCACTACGGCATCTCTTATAATAATATGATGATTTCGGGACGTTAACCCCCAACATTTATTATTACTACTCTTCATTCCACCATTCTCTCTGTTCGATAGTAATATCGTCATGTGGTCTCGTGTCAACTTGTGCAGCTTATGCACGTAACTATAGGCCGCCAATTTGTAACCATGCTTCCTGCCTGATTCAAGGCTAGCCTCATCATCTACCACTCATGATCAACTGTTCCCATTGATAATGCTTGTGGACCTTCGCTCTGACCACCGGTAATGGGCGTAAGCGCAATAAAGTGTTACTCAAACACACCGCCCCAAATACCGGCCGAGGCCGCAATACAAGCAAGAAAAGAAAAATTAATTCTTTGTCATTGAAGAAAATTCAGTGCAGTCATGGCATAAGCTGTATATGCAGGGGTCTCAGAGCTTGTTGTAAACTCTCCGTTTGTATACATCTTGTATACACATTCTATAAATATCCGTTTGTAACACCGGTGCTCGGATGCAGGCCTGTGTTAACCTACACTAGAAATAGGCAAGTACATTTCTTTGCAAAACATACTTGCTTAGTACAAGCACTACGTCTGCGAAGTAAGGAAGAGGAGGATAAAGGGAAGAAATGAAAGGCAGGGAGGTCAAGCAGACGCACATCGGGTTTGCTACCCAGCACTGGGGGAAGGTGTTAGAGGATTAAGAGAGAAGAAAGAGAGGAGAAGTAAAGAGCAACGTGTGGGTACATGTGACCTTGTCCATTGTACGCTTATAAGTGGTCACGTAGTCCAGTTGTCTTTAGAGAAGCTAGCAATGCCCGCGTCGCTTTGCTGGCCTATCACGCGTGAGCCATAAACTAAGGATCTTCTCTTCGGAAAACGGTTTGCTATCTAGTTTTCTTAACGTTTCGCGTAGCAAGTGGCGTTCACTCGCAAAACGATGACATTGTCTCGTCAGTATCGCACGATTCACATCTGTAGCTATCCGCCATTCCTATGCGAAAGGAGTACGCATTCGTAAAAGCTACACCTAACCACACGTGGCACACAAAAGTTGCATGCCGGCGAGAGAGGTCTGATAAAACTTGAAGCTTTCTCGATGCGTCCAATTTATGTAGGCGGCGATTCCCAACACTCGGGTCACTCAGCCAAGTTTTCGACATTGTGTTAGCGAACGAGCGAAGGCCCCTTGCAGCGTCGGTTCCAGACAAGAGTATTGGGGTTGTCTGGGCGTCCACGTGGGAGGATCGGGCAGCATCATCAGCAAAATTGTTACCGATAATGCCACAATGTCCCGGTAACCACTGGAACACCACGTCATGTCCTTTCGATAAAACTTCGTGAATCACTTCTCTTATTTTATTTACTAGTTGTTGGTGGACCCTTTGTGGTAAAGCTAGCATAACAGCGTAACATATTAGCATAACGCTTTCCCCTGGCCTCCTGTTGAAGCTTGGCTAAAGCTGCGTAGGTGATTGTGATGCGGGTTCTTGTTGCTGATTTGTTTTTCTCCCGGGCTGAGCCTCAGAGAGTTTTGTTAATAAGGACAAAGCCGTTCGGTTTCCAAGAAACACACAAAAAGTTTAATTGAAAAGAAAAAAAAAAGGCAAAGATTCCTCACAAAACAAAACACTTAATAAACAGTTGACTGGACATGACGAAACACATCTGTAAACACCCAACAAAAACGTTCAAAGTCAGTAACTAAACCTAACGTTCGAAAGGGGCTGAGTGATGGGAGTAGCGCAAGATATCTGTTCGGTCTCACCCACACGCTGAATTCCGCCGACGATGAGCAAACCGGAACGCGGTGATTCCGGCTTCAGGACGCGGGCAGGACGGGGATGAAGGAACGCTGGCTGCTGACGACACGTCGAGAAACCAGGCCGGAACGTGGTGGCTCTGGCTTTAGGAGTGTGGACCCGTCTGTGACGAGAGAACGCAGGCTGGTGGTGACGCGTCAGAGAACCAGGGTCGACCTAGTCAAGCAGCTGGGCGCACAGCTCGGGCCCGGAGCCCGACGGCTGTAGCTCGCCTGCCGGAACCAAAGTCCGCAGGCCCTGGAAAGGAGTTCAGGACCGGATGGCCACGGTCCTTTGGAGCGGGAACACGACGGCAGGAGGCCCCGGCCGGTTGAAGACCTGCAGGCTCGGGTCCTACGCCCGACGGCCCATCTTCAGCGCCCGGTCCGGTGACGACCTTCCGCTTGCACTGCCTGCCTCGAATTCCCCTTGCTCTGGTCTGCTCAGGCTCCTGCTTCAGCTCTGGCCCACTTGTCTCGTTCTCATTGGAGATACTGCTGTCCCGTGGTGTCAAGCCATTGGGCCTTGAAATCTCCGTGTTCGCTGCCCATTGGATGTTTTACCTTTTGTTTACTTCACGTCCTGCCACGCATCCTCGTGCTCGACGCTCTTTAACGTCGTCATTCTTGTTTAAGCAGCCCCGCACGTGCACTCTGGTATTTCTCCTTTTGTTTTTTTTTTTTTTCGTGACGCGCACTTTTCGAAGGCGCGCACTTTGAACGCGCACCACACATCACATACGCCCCCCTTTCATTCAAGTTTTTTTTTTTTTAGAAAAAAAAAAAAACTGCCGATGAGTGCGCGTTCTGCACTACGTCACAATTACACCACATATTTGCACCACGCAGTTCAACACATCACACCGATGGCACCACACTGCTTCTTCGTTGACATGTCTCACGTCGAAACACCGAGTCCACAGAACGTAACATTCAACCAACAACAATAAGAAAGGTTTTTTTTTTTTTTTCGAGAAGAAAAAAAAACTGCCGTTGAGTGCACGTTTCGCACTGCACCACAATTTACCCACATATGTCCGCCACACAGTTCACTGCATTGCCCAAAGGTCCACATTCACTAACCTCAAAATACGCAAGAAGTGAGAAAAAGTATGGACACATCTAGCGGATTGTGAAAATCCCCAAATTAGTAGTACACCACCCCTTTTTTTTTATCATATATACCCTATCATCTCAAAAACTATACATCATGTTAATGTTACATTGCATGTAACTTCTTCAAATATTTACAAGCAACACCCTTCCATGGTCCGCAAGCAAGATCCAAAAGAAACCAGTGGGAAATCGAATTTGACGCTTAAGTTATAGCGTCCCGTACAAGACGTTTAACTGCTCTAACCATTTGACAAGAGTAAGGAATCGGAAGCCAGTGGAAGAATTCTCGACCGTAAGCTCGTATGAACCTAAAGCTGTGTATCACCAGGTTCCCAACCTCGAAATCACAAGCATACACGCTGGAATGTCTGTATGCCAGTCGGAGGCGTTGCCTCCAGGCGCACCAGTACAACCACGCCTGAATCATTTCATCCTTCCCACGAACGCCTTGCTTGAGCTCGTAAGCCGCTAATCGTTGAGACATCTTAACAGAAGCGACCTCTTCAACCGAAGATGCCAAAGAGCACCAGTCGGCGTCCTTCCTTGTACAATAACCTGCTGGACCATTACTGCCTTCTGGTTCACTTTCCATCCCTTCAGCTTTCTGTATTGCTTGTTCATTAATACTTTCAACCCTTCTGCCTGGGTCATCGTGATTACCCTCATTGTCACATATAGCTGACCTACATTGCAACTCTACTCTCTGTTCTTCAACAAGTGCTTTTGCATTTTGCTCCAATATTCTTCTAAAAGCATCATCTACAATTTCCCGAGAACACAAGCCATCTCTCTGTATGGGCAAGTTATAATCATGGTGAAAAACCATGTCCGTAGCGTCTGTTGCGATCTCCAGTGGCCCAAAACAATAGGTAGCTGCTACATCAGAGCTTTCATTATGGCATTCGCCGGCATTACCTAGGAGACCTTTTATTGCTCCTTCAGCGGAGCTATTCAGAGGCAATCCTACCTCTGAATAAAGTGCGCTTGACCTCTCACAGGTTTCAAAATACCCTTTACTCTGAATGGAACGTTCTTGTTCCATGCTCACGAAGCATTCCTGCGCTTCAATAAGCTTATCGAGTCTCCTAGTCTTTTGACTGTTTACCTCCCTGTCATACTCTTTCAGAGTTTCTTTCTCTAGCGAAAGGTCATGACGAGGTACAGGGTCAGTCTCACGTAAATTCAAATCGCTCCCGATGTAACTGCTTTCAGAGCACACCTCATCCACTGGTTGACTACTCTGGCTCTCAGACCACGTATATTCAGCGTTTTCCCTCTCAAGCCACTGCTGCAAATCCTCATATTCTAGTTCCAACAGTCTCTTCTTTTCGCGCATCTCTATCTCGAGCAGCCTTTTCTTTTCACGCATTTCTAGCTCAAGCTGCTCCTTCTTAGCGCGTGTCTCTCGCTCGAGCTTCTCTCTCCTGGCCCGTGTTTCTCGCTCGAACTCCTCTCTCTTAGCGTGTGTTTGCAATGCAATCTGCTGCTTTTTAGCGTCACATATCGCAGCCCGTTCCTCTTGCGCTTGCGCCATTTGCTTGTCGTACCACTCCTTGAACTCCGCTCCCTTGAGACTTATACTCTCCGCCAGATCTAATAATTCCGAAGTGCTTTTCATGGCTTTCATCGCGTCGAAAAATCTACATGAAAAACAAACGACTTTGTCCTGTCGCGGACGCCAATTTGTGATGCGGGTTCTTGTTGCTGATTTGTTTTTCTCCCGGGCTGAGCCTCAGAGAGTTTTGTTAATAAGGACAAAGCCGTTCGGTTTCCAAGAAACACACAAAAAGTTTAATTGAAAAGAAAAAAAAAGGCAAAGATTCCTCACAAAACAAAACACTTAATAAACAGTTGACTGGACATGACGAAACACATCTGTAAACACCCAACAAAAACGTTCAAAGTCAGTAACTAAACCTAACGTTCGAAAGGGGCTGAGTGATGGGAGTAGCGCAAGATATCTGTTCGGTCTCACCCACACGCTGAATTCCGCCGACGATGAGCAAACCGGAACGCGGTGATTCCGGCTTCAGGACGCGGGCAGGACGGGGATGAAGGAACGCTGGCTGCTGACGACACGTCGAGAAACCAGGCCGGAACGTGGTGGCTCTGGCTTTAGGAGTGTGGACCCGTCTGTGACGAGAGAACGCAGGCTGGTGGTGACGCGTCAGAGAACCAGGGTCGACCTAGTCAAGCAGCTGGGCGCACAGCTCGGGCCCGGAGCCCGACGGCTGTAGCTCGCCTGCCGGAACCAAAGTCCGCAGGCCCTGGAAAGGAGTTCAGGACCGGATGGCCACGGTCCTTTGGAGCGGGAACACGACGGCAGGAGGCCCCGGCCGGTTGAAGACCTGCAGGCTCGGGTCCTACGCCCGACGGCCCATCTTCAGCGCCCGGTCCGGTGACGACCTTCCGCTTGCACTGCCTGCCTCGAATTCCCCTTGCTCTGGTCTGCTCAGGCTCCTGCTTCAGCTCTGGCCCACTTGTCTCGTTCTCATTGGAGATACTGCTGTCCCGTGGTGTCAAGCCATTGGGCCTTGAAATCTCCGTGTTCGCTGCCCATTGGATGTTTTACCTTTTGTTTACTTCACGTCCTGCCACGCATCCTCGTGCTCGACGCTCTTTAACGTCGTCATTCTTGTTTAAGCAGCCCCGCACGTGCACTCTGGTATTTCTCCTTTTGTTTTTTTTTTTTTTCGTGACGCGCACTTTTCGAAGGCGCGCACTTTGAACGCGCACCACACATCACAGTGATGTCATCGGGCCCTGGTGTAGATGATCGGCGGGAAGCCGCCAAAGGTGCGTCAAGTTCTTCAATAGGAGAACATTGTCAATTTCGGGGGTGCGGGGCTCAGAGAAAACACTCTTAACGGCGCAAGGAGACATGACAGACACACCAACAATTCGCGAACAAAACTCAATCGCCACTTCAGGTTGGGTGCTTCCTAATTGTAGGGCTAAAGCCATGAAAGGTTGGGGAGTCGAGCTCAGGTCACGAATAGCGCTCCAGATGCGTGACAGCGGTTTTCGGAGATCCAATGACTCGCAGAATGATTTCCAGCGTTCCTGTTCAAGTTTGTCTAAACGTCGTTGGACTTTTTTTCTATATGTGTCGTACCAACCTCAAGTCACATGTTAAGCGTTTGCAATATCGTATCCTGTATACCTACATAGAATGCACCTTGCCGATTCTATCGTCTTGAACTGTATGCCTTCCAACTCCCTCATAACAACCCTCCCCAGATGTTCTAGATCACCTGGCTCCGACTGCAGACCATCACCTTTCGGTGCCCCCTTGTGTACTCCTACATCCGCTTGGACGTCTTCAATTCACATCGCTGTCTATGCGGAGGCATTGCCTCGCTCCACCACAACCTCTGGACTTGCCCCCAAAGGACCTGCCACCAACCGACCTCGTCTTGCCACCCCACACTGAATAGCAACGGGAGGCTCTTCTTTTCAACACAGACCGAGACGTCCAGACACGGGTCCTGGCAAAATATGAGGACACCATTGAGATGCACTGCCTAACACCATACATAGTCTGCACCTTCCCTTAACCTTACGTTGCTTGATGAATAAAGTTGTCACTCACTCACTCACTCACTCGATTCAGTGGCTGATGATGATGAAGACTTGTGCCTCCGCATTTCCATATAACCACTCATCGTTATGAAATTTACATGATAGATGTATAGGGAGATTCTACACTTCTTACACGCAGTGCCTGAATGACGCGACTGCTCGCCTGACATGACGCCTCTAGAAGACAGTCTTTGAAGCAGTTTCAAGCACTAAAATGAGAGCAAAATAGCGCTGATATTTACACGAATACAAAGAAAGACGGATGACAACAGGCACCAACTTGGAACTGATCTTTTCGAAATGTGGACACATTTATGGCTGCCAAAGCACACGTGACTACCACCAATGTGCCGTTATGTGCTCTGACGTCAAGATCCCCGCATCTCCATTCTGCGTTAAAAACACGCATGGATCATCTAGATGATAAATAGTGAATTTATCTTTGAGATGGCGCTAGAGATACCATGCTAAAAACTTGTCCTCAATGTGTACCATTTAAGCTCCCTCCATTATTTTTCTTGCTCCTTTTTCGTTTGTGCCTGGCAACGACAATGTTTCACAAAACCTTGGTGTGCAGCCACAAGCCTTCCAGTGGATGCCAAGATGGCCGCTAATAGCTATTTGCACATTATACCCGTGCTATTTGAACCTTACATTTAGGCACCTTTTCATTTGACCTACCTATCTTTTTTCTTTATTTTTACCAGGACAGCGAGATCAACTACACATGTTCTGTGCATTCTACGAAGCTTGTTTTGTAGCTTTTTGCACCATTCAAGCACTGACATGGCTATAATTAAGAATATGTGACTTCTATGCACAATACATGGGTTTAATTTTGGCTCGATCACTGGCTTTTTTGTCATTGTGCGCAATAGCTGTGACGGACACCGGCGCGGCAGCGGCCACCGAGGAGGAGCAGGACTACGTCACCACGAAAATCGGCTCTTGTGAGCTCAGAGCAGCTTGCGCTGTAAAACAAAAACTACACAACTAGGAACGCAAAGAAGAAAATGCAAACATAAAAGATGCTTCTAATTTGATCAACATTATATTGATTGAAAGAAGATTGTTGTTGTTCTTCTATTTCTATCTCCGCTTCTTTCTGTGGACAGCTTCATTCTTAAAATAATAAAGTCTCGGTTTCTCGCCAGTGTTTTCCGTCCAGAGGTATGTTTCTCGTCACGGCTTTCTATTACATCGCGTGGGAAGTTCATTTTGACGAGCAAATAGAGGCGCACACGCACCCGTATGCCAGACAGACGTATATGCGCCACAGTGTAAGGACTTAATGTTGCTGGCAGAGCGACCATCTTATTTATTCAATCACCTCCACTACACCACGCCATTCATTCTCTACGCCAGACCACTGTCTGTAGATAAGGGTACAAAAAATCGAATGCGGGAGTCAGAAAAAGTTTGCATCCATTATCTGACAAAATCTGGTACAAACGAGAACTCTATCGCCGTTCTTCTGCAAACTGCATGCATAGAATGGACCTGCACGTGTTCGCGTGGAATTCATTTCACAGATTCCGCCATGCGGTGCTGCTTGTTCTCTCGCTTCTATATAGCGCAAGGTTTGGGAAGTGGTTGTCTCGAAATATATCGGGAGTCCAATCAGTGCGGCTCCAAAGGCGTTTCTCATTGGTTGCTTTCTTCGTTCTTACAAATGCGTGACAATGCGACTTGCTCGAGGAGATTGAAGCAAAACGTACGCTATAAGGGTCTGTAAGCAGAAAGCACCTGTGCGAAATGGCTGCAGCGTATACGAAATCCAAGCATGAAAGAGGAACGGCACACACGATGTCAGAAGAGGCTTCGAGGAAATGAAACAAAACTTGCAGCGCACTCCTGAGGAATATAATATACCCATAACTATTAAGAAGTATTGTATGTTATGTTGATATTCTGCCAACAATATATATATATATATATATATATATATATATATATATATATATATATATATATATATATATATATATATATATATATATATATATATATATATATATATATTGTCAAGTAGATTCTCCGTGAGCGGTCGCAACATGCTTTATTTCGACGTTTCGGCCTTGAGTCTGGCCTTTATCAGGATTTTAATCAACCAATATGCCTGCCTTTATATATATATATATATATATATATATATATATATATATATATATATATATATATATATATATATATATATATATATATATATATATATATATATATATATATATATATATATATATATATATATATATAATGCTTTTACAGGTTAACATGAACGAGTAATACAGGGTCAATATTGAGGTAAAATGGAAAGCGAGCCATTCTATTTCGTTTTGTTCTATTTTTCGTTTGCTCAGGTGAGGCAGTCTGTAACATTTTCTGTCTTTCTTTTTTCTCTTCATGTTCATTCACATACTTATTTCCTTCTTTAATATTTAGGTTAATTATTTCTTTGTTTCTTTCTTACTTTCATTCTTTGTTTTTTTTTTCTCGTTTTTCATCACATCTCCTCTCAGTTTCTTTTGGTAATATTGTGGTTACACTTCTTTATTACTGCACTCTCCTATCTTCATTTTTCATAGCTTTTCACTAATAATATATTTTCCTTACTTCCATGCGTTGTGCTCTACACCTTGTGTGTGTGTGTGTGTGTGTTTGTGTGTGCGTGCGTGTGTGTGTGCGTGTGTGTGTGTGTGTGTGTGTGTGTGTGTGTGTGTGTGTGTGCGTGTGTGTGTGTGTGTGTGTGTGTGTGTGTGTGTGTGTGTGTGTGTGTGTGTGGAAGAAAGGTTGAGCTGTAACTTTCGTACGTTTCGTTATCTTTATTTAGTCCTTTCTCCTTTTTCAGGCACGCGTCATAATTAAGAAAGATCATCATCATTTCATCACTGTCGTCGGGGCTGGTTTCAACGAGGCGAGTGAGTGTCGGACTAATCAGAATAAATTCATCTCTAACGACCCTGTGCAGTAGAAAAAAACACTACTAACAACGGTCACAAGCAATATACCACGTTTATGCTATCCTCACGCCAGAATGAACAAGAGGTGTTCGCAAAAGTGCTCGACGGGCGAAATCATGAAATCACTGACTCGAGAGCGCCACTTTGATTCCTGTTATGTTCTGGCGGCCAGCGAGTTACACGATAAAAGCCGGACCACCATCTCTGACCAAAAACACCACAAATTACTGCAATGGTTTACCGACTTTGGTATGGCGCTATATGCTATAACCCGAGGTCGTGCGTTGGATTCTAGTCTCAACGTGTATGCTTTCATGTGAGCCAAACGTGATTCTATTTAACACCACCTGCCCGATGTCTGTCATTCTCTTCTCTCATTGCTTTGAGGTGCTCGTCTGCATTGTTCGGGAGATACGCGGCGCAGCATCTCAGTTCCGTGCCAAGTCCAGATAATTGAGGAGGCCATCAAAAAGGCATGAGACAACGCACTCGCATTCTATACCTCAGAGCTTTACTGTTTGATCAACTTTCTAGAGCACGTTGGTGACTCATGTTTGTGGGCCATGGACACGAGGAAATGACACAAGTTCCCCGATGCTGCTTCTCCACTTACTCCCCACTGCCCTCATAAATGTACAGCGAAGAAGCTTTCAAGTACTATGTTGTATTTATTGCGAAGTCCACCTCCTGAGGGTAAAAAAAAAAAAAAAAGGTTAGGGGATTTCCCCCTGTCGGGGAAACGGATACAAGTCAACCTTGGCGAGTGCCTGTTTCAACTACCATGTTCTTCCTTTCAATCGCATTGCGCAATACTCTTTCGTAACCTTTTTCCTTCCTCCACGTCTCGAAACTGACCTTAAGCCACGATTCTAGGAGCGCAACCTTTCTGTTGTAGCAGGCAGCTACGACGCTCGCTAGTGAAACAACGAAATGTAACATCGAAAGGCAAGAATACAATAGAATATGGCTACGTGAAATTACGAGTCCCTTCAATCAAATATGGGACTCTCGTATGAGAAAAGGCTAATCGCCGACCAGCCCACGAACGAGAGATCGTCAATTACTAAAAAACGGTGCATTTACGAATACGCATGTGACTGCATACGAATCATAGGACTCACCGGCGCCTGGTTATTCGCGTACGATGCCACTGCCACCGAAATCTCTCGTACGCTTCGCTTAAGATGCGCGAGTTTCCGTAGTGCACATGCACTCGACAGCAACAGATGAGAGACTGACTCAGAGTATTTCCCTTCTAATTGAATCAGCACTGCGATTCGCCAATGGCCTCCTGTGTTGCTTGCAAAACGCTTATTTCTACGCCAATGAAAAAGCATATGTATTGCGGCGAAACGGCGATCCAAGCACGCGTTTTACAGAAGTTAGAGTTCCTCCTCAGCGCCTTTCTTTCCAGGCTGCTCTAATCTGGCTGGACTGAAGCGTTCTCAGTGGCGCATTTCATTCGCCGAATCATGAAGTGGTTTGTTTTTAACTTCATAATCTACTTGGGTGAAACGCATGATCATGCGTACTCCACCGTGCTTAATATCTTTGTTTCATTTAGAGTTAACCAGGAAAAATCGGGGAACTATGTAGTTAACCAGAGAATTAACCATGTCTTTTAGTGAAAAGCGGGCAAATTTCTAAGCCATTTTTTTTCTTCTTGCGGTTATCAGTCAACGCTGAGTTCATCTATCTGTTTTTATGATGCTTGCTGCAACGAGTCAAGAAAATGGTCTTGTAGGTTTCGATGTGTAATTAAATACGTGTCCCATCCCTATTTTGTTGTCATATTGAGCACCCGAAATCTCCATACTTTTGGTTCCATGTCCATGCCAAGCTACACTATCCTCTTACGGAAGTTGAAAAACTGCTAGCTGTGTCCGATCGCCTCTCCGTCGGGATTTTTTACCGGTGCAACTACGCAGTACCTTCTTTTCTCTGTTTCTCCCTCGCCTTCTTGTTTTTAACGCCGCTCCCTCGTCCTCCTTCCGCGCGGCTCCCTTCCCTTCCGGCTTCCGTAGTGGCGGTGGCGCCGGGGCTCTGACCTTGGAAGCCCGGCCCGGGACCCGAAAGGCGGGCTCAAGGTTCGCGCTTCAAGCGCCACACGGCGCCGAGCCTCCAGGGTCGTCCAGGGCCGAGCAGCTCACCGCAGCCGCCATGTACGGGTCTCTTCGCTAATTTTACTGATAGTTCAAGCTATAGTCGGAGGCTCCCGTCACTCCAAGACGCAGCGAAAATCAAGTTATTGTGAAGCTGCGCGTGAAGAGGAATAAGCAAAGTGTCATGAACATTGCATATATGCAACGCTGGGGATCCTGCCGATGATGTCAGCGTCGTATTTCCAGAAATGCAATGGTTGTCAGGGACCCAGCTAAGCTGCTTAGAGCAACATTTGTCACTGAATCGTTATATCACCCCGCTGAATATTAGTAAATGACCTTAAATTACTCTTTGTACTCTATGACAACACAATAATCACGATAATGTTTGTGTCGGATGTTCCTATTTTTCGTGACATTACCGTGAAGAAACAACTCGAACGTATTCCAGCATGCATCTGAACGATTTTTTTCCCCAGGAAGAGATGTTTTCCGTAACAACTCCCGAGGTGACATTAAAAGGGATTGCGAGAAATTGTGCAGTATATTGTACTAGAACAGATTTCAGGATACCTTATGCACTGCCTACAATAGACGGCAAGGCTTTTCGACACACGTTAGAACTCCTTATGTAGTAAGTATACTGCAAAACTACAGTAGACGGGAAATGGCGTGAGCTTGCACTGCAAAAATAAAATGGCCAACCAGATTAACAGGAAAATATATTCACATTGCCCAGAGCGTTGGTGGCTCGTTCCAGTGTCACATAAAGAAAAGGGCAACCCTTGACAAAATACTAAGGCGAAAGCATCAAATGCCACTTGTGTGTTAGGCAAAAAATCATAACGTGATGAGGTCGCGCAATGTGATCATCGTGACGTCTTCAAACGTGACGTCACAAGATTACGTCATCACAATATATCGTCGTTTTGTCAAAGGTCGGCCGATCCTGGAGGCAATACAAGATCAAGTTGGGTGCAGAGTTTCCAACGCCTTCGAACTCGGAAGCAGCGCAAAACTACGTAGGGTGCAGAGAAAAGAGAATCAATACGATCGACTGAGAAGAAAAAGAAGGTGCGTTTCGTATTCAATTCGGAGTAGAAAAATACATAATGGAGCGTGTGAGTTCTGGCTGTTCGTAACTGGTACGCAAGCTCAAGATAAAGAGTGCATGTAAGGAAGTGAATCAAAATATTCTATTGTATGCAGCCCGTCACGTATCGAATCATGAAAGCCTCGCTTTCAATAAGCGAGATAAGCAGCACGAAGAGGTATATATACTCTAATCGGTTGAACCGGTCACGCTGAATCTTCCTCTGTACAACAACTAATTCCTCGTTGACCTACTTACTATTCAAGCGTTTTGTCTATCGATTAATTGATTCCCTGTAGTATGTAGACCAGCGCCGTGTAACATAAGAGTCGTTAGACAAACCAAACTAAACGGTACCGATCCGCACTGTATACTTAACGCCGACGTGGACCCACTGTCGTTTTGCGAGCCAGACGTGCAGTCAAGGTATTATAGGAGGCATCTGTCACAGATCCTCACACGCGCATGAATAAAACGAGACTAGAACTGATTTATTAAAGACTGTAAAGAAGACGATAGCCAAATAAATGTGGAACTTTTCATACAGAAAACGTTGGTAACAGCTGACCGAAGACGGTGTTTTAAATTCAGTGAGTCGTGCAGCCCACTTGAACCACGGAAAACCGCGAGCAGCCCACACGGAGTAATTCTTCTACACGAGCCAGTTCTGTGCACACGGCCAAATGACGGGCGCGGTTTGCAATCGGCGTGGTCCACCCACATCGGCGGCATGTTTTAGGGGGAATACGAAACATTCGATCCACGTTCCTGAGGCTGCAAGTCAGCGCAGTATTTTTTTTTTTACCCGATAACGTTAGAGAGCTCGTGTCGCAGCAATTCCGCCGTCGGCGTGGGCAGCGTTGGTTGTGAGCCAAAATTTATTCGTGAGCGAAAAACAAAGAAAGAAGCAAATAAAAGAAAGAATATAATTTTCGGTCTTATTGAGGATCGAACCCGGGCTGTTCGCGTGGCAAGCAGGTGTCCTACCACAAAGTCACGATGTTACTTTTTTTTTCTTTAATGAATGACATTATCACCAGTAAAGTACACAGAACATACTTCATCAGAATTCAGACAAACACACACAAGCGTCAAGAACGGGTAGCCACTCCGGAACGGGGTCAAAAGTCTCGACAACACTGCGCACTTGAGCAGCTGCTTCTCGGAAGACAGATCTCGTCGACCGTGGTGGCTCGGCGTGTCTATCGATCATGCGACTTTTCCATAATGAATAAAGTCCCAACAACATAAACAAGTCGTAAGGAGTACTATCAGTCAGACTCTTTTTGAACGGAAGGAACCGAATACCATGGGCTGTGATTGGAAATTCTTTTCTTAACGTTCTTTTTAGAATGTCCCAAAAATAAAAAGCATCCCGACAATGAATAAAACAATGCTCTATAGTCTCTGGTTGGTTGCAGAGTCTACAATTCACTGTCCAGGGTACGTATATTGATTTTTCATTCAGCCACGTTTTCACTGGCAGCGTGGAAGTGTGCAGTTTAAAGAAAAATGTTTTCGCTGCAGGAGATATACACATTCTACGTACACGAAATAATACATCGTGACCAGACAGAAGCGAATATGGCTTTTGATAAACAGGTTCGGGGAAAAGGTTATTCACAAGTGCAGCGGTTAAATTTGTTCTGTCAATAGTATACAAATACTCTAAGGTAAACCTGGCTTTCAAAAAACTGACAGTATCAACAATTTCCTTTAGGAATCCCCGCAACGGCAATTCCTTAGCAACGCTTGTTGTGACATGAATAAAAGGAAGGTGGTAACAAAGACGGTTACGAAGAACCGCTAATAGAAATGGGTGGCACACATCCTTGAGGTAGAAAAATCGCAACACCAACTGTCGCACGAACAAATGCACAAGGCCGAGGCCACCCTTTTCGAGTGGAAGAAAAAGATTGTCTCTTCTCATGGGTTCCCAGGAAGAGCTCCAAATAAAGCAGGCAAATATCCTATGAAAGGCTTGAATGTGTACCCGAGAGCAATGCAACACCTGCAGAATATAAATAAGCTTCTATACAAGGAATATATTGCACGCTTTCGCTCTGGCAAAAATGGAGAGCTCCCGTCCGTGCCATGTTGCCACCTTTCGGCGGATCGTAGTTATCGCAGCGGTCCAGTGTGGGCCGCTGTTACGATAGTTATCGAGAGGCACACCGAGGTATTCCGAGGTATCGAGAGGCACACCGAGGCAGACCGAAGGAGTTGTAGCCCACATGCCTAGCCAGAATCCACTACTTTTATCAAAATTTATGCTGGCGCCAGCGACTTCACAGAAACGTAAAGTAGTGTTGACTGCTTCATGAACGCTGGGTTTATCAGCGCAAAAGAAGGCAATGTCATCTGCATAAGCTAGAACTTTAACTTCCTCAGCATCATATCGGTAGCCTCTTATGCTGGACTTTAGAAGCACACTTAAACATAATGGTTCCAAATAAATTGCAAAAAGCAAAGGTGACAGCGGACATCCCTGACGTACAGATGAATTTAACTCTATTATATTGGAAAGTGTGCGATTTACAATTAGCCTAGTTGTGCACATCTTATAACAGAGTGAGATACCATTGTATAGTACATCACCCAACTGCAGGTGTCTTAGGAGCCGGAACAAAAAAACATGCTGTACCTTATCAAATGCTTTTGCAAGGTCTATTTGAAGGAGGGCTACTTGGTCCATGCTACCATCTATACACTCAAGAACTGAACGTGCAATATGTATGTTTGTCTGTATAGAGCGACCACGAATTCCACATGTTTGGTGGTCACCTACACATTTAGTAATCACTGTCTGTAGCCGATTTGTCAATAATTTAGCAAATATTTTGTAGTCAACGTTACATAACGATATAGGCCTGTATTCGTTAACTCTCTTTAATGCGTTAGGATCAGCACTTTTTGGGATTAATGTTGTATGGCTCTGATAGAAAGAAGGAGGAAGTTCACCACGGCCATAAGCCTCTTTAAAAAGTTGCTCAAGGAAAGGTATCAGAAGTTCCTGAAAAGCTATGTAAAATTCACCACTAAGGCCATCTGGGCCAGGAGTTTTGTTTTTCTGCAACGTTGTTATTGCAAATCTAATTTCCTCTCTGGTTATTGGCCCCTCTACAGGGAGTCTATCATCATCTTGTAACTGAGGCACAAGGGCAATGAAGTGGTTAGCTTCTTCCTCAAAATTCTCCTGAAGCTCAGCCGCGGTGAACAAACATTTGTAATAATCTTCAAATGCAGCTCTTTTCACATGTCTCTGTGCAAAGGGAACCCCGCGACTCAATTTGCAGTATCTGTTTAGAAAGTGCATATCTCTTTTCATCCCCAAGGGATTTTTTAGTGGGTTCCTCTTCAGTGAAATGGGTAACACGGGAACGAATCTTAGCTCCTCTGTATAAATCTGTATCATGTTTTTGTATCTGTGCTCGAATCACATTTATCTCGTCCCCGTACAATCCCGGCTGTTCACTTTCAAAAGTATGGAGCTTATGAAGTAAATCATAAAGATAGCGCTTTTCAGCTTTTTTTCTTTGCGCTATTTCGCATGAAATGCTAATTGCCTGATACTTGACTCTTTCTTTGAACCTTTCCCATTGAGCGAAAATTGGTAACTGTCGACACCGTTTTACCTCTTGTACCGATTCTTTTACTATTTTAACAAAACAATCTTCGCGCAACAACTGTACGTTAAGCTTCCATAGGTCCCAGTTTAGAGGGGTTTTACGAAAATTTTTAGGACCCCAAGAAACAGTGACCAAGCAATGGTCTGTAAAAAATATGGGCTTTACAGCATAACTATGAATGTGAGACCATAAGCTTAGAGATACATATACACGGTCAAGCCGAGCATGAGAGATGCCTTGAAAGTGCGTGAACCTCACCGAAGAAGGTGCATGCGCTCCCACATCTATTAAATTGTGGTCATTCAATAGTTTCTGCAATAAGGCTGCACTTGCATCATAACGATTTGTTATGTATGAATGATCTCTAGCGTCACAAACACAATTAAAGTCTCCAAAAACTACCAAAGTTCTGTCAGTGTTTAGTAGCGAAGTTAAAGAAAGGAAAAAAGAATTCCTTTCATTCACTTTGGAGGGAGCATAGACACAGATAAACCTCCAATTATGGGAATGAAAAGATAAGTCGCAACAAATGAGGCGTCCTTCCCCATCAACATGTAGTGACGTCAAAATATGATTCAAGTGCTTTCTAATTAATAAAAAGCATCCAGCGGATGCACCACGTGCTGGGCTGATGTATAAATTGTAATCACGGAAAACTTCCAGTGCAAGATCGGCGTCACGAGCAGCGGAAATCTTAGTCTCTTGCACTGCAAGTACATCTATGTTGTACTGCTCAAGCACGTGGCGCAACTGCCACTGACGCCTTACATTCCTCAAGCCACGTACGTTGAGTGTCGCTACGCACATGGGAAACGTTAGCGCGGTAGCCATTTTGATATCTTACTACTTTTGTAGGTCACCTTTAGCCACAGGCCAACCCGTGGCTTTACCTCCTTTGCACTTTTTAGGAGCACTTTCCTCAGGACTCTGGCATAGGCGGCGCGTCTCTCGGTCCCCAAAGAAGGTGACACGTGGACCACACGAAGACACTTGCTCTGTCGTGTCTGGCGCACTCGTTGTTGCTTCATCGGTGACCGATGCCTGACGCTTCCTTATCTGACTGCAATCCATTCCTTCTTGTTCCTCATTGTTAGGAGGCTTGTCCTTAAGGCCTTCCAAGTGGTGTTCGTCAGCAGCATTGCATTCATTTATGCTTTCACTGGCGTCGTTAGCGGTGTTATTTTGCGTTCCAAGGGTATCCATGGACAAGTGTTCCGCTTCCTTTAAGGCACCTTCTGCTCCTCCCGCTGCTTCTCCTGTCGCATCAACTACCTCAGTGACATCCATAAGATGATCGAGACGTTGGTCTTCTGTCCCTTGGCCAGAACGGAGTTTGTTGGCATAAGTTGACACGCAGGCATCCGACGAGTGACCAAAACGCTGGCATTGCAAGCACCTCGGTGTTTTGCACTGTCGTCGTACATGCCCCACTCGCTTGCACCGAAGACACAGTGGAGGCCTACCAGGAATAAGTACGAGGCATTGGTGGCCATAAATTGACATAAGGTGTGGTATTGAGCTCACAGTGATGGTGTCCTTGAGCTCCAAGGCAACGTCTCTATTTGTTGTCATCCATTGTTCCATTCCTGCACATCTCCATGCCTCTCTTTCAACGGACTTCACAACGCCGTAAGCTTGGAACGCCTCTTCAACACGTCGCGATTCAAGATGAGGCGGAAGCCAAAGTAGTTTCAGCCTAATATTCTTGGTCTCCGGATCTAGCACCATGCACTTCAGCCCTTTTACACGGAGCTCACCACAAGTAACGAGTTTCTGTTTCGCCATGCTGTTTGCACACGTAACCATCCATGCATGGCTCATTTGATACTGGCCAACTCCAATAATGCCCGCTGTGCTCACCACTTGAAGCAGCGCGTCACGGAAGTCAGGGGCACGGTACGGCCTACCACTCAAATCGGCATGAAGGAAAACGGAATTCAAAACATCGTTACCGGTTGGAAGACGTGGCAGGACGACTTTATAGCTTGAGTCTTCATCATGAAACGGAGTCGATGATCCTCGGCCGTTGGCCGATACGCTGTTACCAGCAGAGAGCATTTTGGAACGCAGCCGATCGGTGCGGCTTCTTCTTCCTCTGTTACTCGATCTTACTTGCAGATGTTTCGGGAACAAACACTACATAAATGCCTTGTAATGGATGTAGCCTCCTTAACGCATTTTGTTCGACAGGTGTCACGAAGAAAACGAGTACATTCGGTGACTTGTAGGCGCATTTGGGAGGCCATCAAACTACGTCAAAAAAGGCCGGGATAGTGCAGCCATCAATGCTTAAAGCACACAGGAACTTCTCCATCTAGTGGAAAACATATCATGCCTTTATAGAGGCGTGTATTGGTATTGATTGATTTCTGGGGTTTAACGTCCCAAAACCACCATATGATTATGAGAGACGCCGTAGTGGAGGGCTCTGGAAATTTTGACCACCTGGGGTTCTTTAACGTGCACCCAAATCTGAGTACACGGGCCTACAACATTTCCGCCTCCATCGGAAATGCAGCCGCCACAGTCGGGATGCGTGTATTGGTATGATATATGAACTGGTGTTAGTGTGCTGCTATGTTTTTTTGTTTGTTGATTTTTGGGTACTGTTCAGTATTATTCTTTTTTTTTCGCTGCAGAACTTCTTGATATGGAGTGGCCGAGGCGATATGGACCTCAACCTCTCCACAGAAAACAGTTAGAACAGAACAGAACAGAAGAGGAAACGCATGATTATGTGCCGTCATCTGTGAGGCATTGTGAGACCCTTCATTGCCTCTGAGATGTCAAGACCGTGGCATGTATCTTAGATGCCATGCAACTCTTGCTTTAGATAAAAAAATCAACATGTACCATTCGCGCGCGCGCGTGTTTGTGTGTGTGTGTGTGTGTGTGTGTGTCTGTGTGCAATCTGTGAGACATTGTGAAAAACGTGTCCCGACTACAGCAAGGTGCCGTTTTAGCAGAGGGAAGTGGCCACACTGCACAGTCACTGCATTACTAGAAAAACGTCGCGCTTGTGCACGCGCGTGCACGTGCGTGTGTGTGTGTGTCAAAACATATTAATAAGTACATACTTAGTAGTTGAAGGGTGCAGTCGAGGCCCAATTTCGCTATCGCATTCAACTCTCAAAGGCGAAGCTTTTTCTCGTCAGTTTTTCGTGACAAAGATTGACTCGGAACAGTCTTGATGCCCCCTTCCCCATTGACCCTGGAAGCTCGCGCGTATATTCCGCCACCGAGCAGCTTTGGTAAAGCCAGGATCCGCTCACTCAGGAACTCTTTGCAAGCGGGAGCTCTCGTCTCCGTGATTGGTACGGCAGTGATCTGCATGCAGATATGTCTCGTGTAATTCTTTCACGTAATACCTTTGTGGGGTAAATACTCGGTGATGTCGGGTTAATAAGCGGTAAGGGTTGTCAGCGCATATGATTGAATGCGGGGAAGTCGATAGTCGTTTATAAGCCTTTATAAGTCTCCTAGAAGACGTACATTTGGTCGATATGGTACGTTCACCCGAAAACTAGTGTTACACATTGATTTCAACACGCGATCATACGTTGCAGTGAAGGGCTCTCCTCAACAACTTCCTTTAGTTTCGAAAGAAAGAGAAAAGTCTTTATTTTGAAGCAGTTTCGAACAGCAGCTCCTAGCCTGACACGATGGTGAACATCTTTTTGTCGAAGGTAGTCAGTCAAAAACAACCCAAAAAAAGATGTCTGAACACATCCTAGGTGGCACATTCCAACGTTTTTATGGTGGTACTTGTATCTTACGCCGTACCTTGGATGAAGCACATCATACCCTATCGGTCGTATTGTAGAAGCGATCGAAAGCAATAGAGAACAGAGATTATCAGTTATCAAACAGAAATGGGCATAGGCAGGGCACGTAGCGCGAATGAAAGATAACCACTGGTTATTAAGGATCACACACTGGATTCTGAGAGAAGGCAAGCGGGTGAAGGGGAGACAGAAAGTTAGGTAGACAGCGGAGATTGGGAAGTTTGCGGGTATAAAGTGGCAGCAGCAGTCACAGGACCGAGTTGGCTGGCGGAACATGGGAGAGGCCTTTGTCCTGCAGTGGGCGTAATCAGGATGATTGTTGACTAAAGAAGCAAAGCAGTATATTCTTGTGGCATGCTTTTGCAGTCGTGTAAACCCAATGGTCATTTCACCGAACCATCTTATTATTTTTTTTCAGAGCGAATGACATTTCAGTCTGTGACGGGAGCTCCTCTGTGTCTCACTTTAAGGTGCCACTCGGCACATGCGTACTCCCTCAGCACAATAGGTCATGCAGGAGTCTTATGGCTGGCAAGTTTGGCGGAGGCGCTTGCTTATTTGAGCCATTTGGTTGCGCGTATGTAGACAGCGGGCCTAATCATGATTTTGAAGACTTATCCCTTCCGGTGACTGTTTCTCCCACTCTGTGTAACGGCACTCCACCACAGCCACGTCTTGATATTCGTTGAACTTTACCCTGCGATTTTCGTGCATATTGGTAATGCGTAACTTAGGCCGAAAACGCGCTCCCCTTGTAGGTTCCGGGTCAAACAGGCCCAATTCTCCAATTCGATACATGAAACATATGTCCAACTATTTGCTTCATCCTTCACTTACTTATTTTACTTATCCAAGACTGTTCCTTTTCTTTTCGTTTTGCTTCATTATAAGCCGCGTTTGCACGTATTCTCGGACTAATCCCAGAAATACCCGTCACTCTGAGCCCGTACTTATAACTGAGTGAAACGTCGCTCTCTCGAGCTTAGAACTGACGGCCGCCGCACCCGATCTTCGGCAGCCGTTCCCCAGTGGCGTTGTTTCGGCCCCGTGTGTATTTTGGCTTCTTTCTGGTTGCGCTCTTCCTATAATACCCAACCGCTTCCCTCAATACCCGCTGCTTGCCCGTGTTTCCCTGACAGCATATTTGCTATTGCCCTTACCCCCTTCCCAAAAGAAAGAGAGAGAGAGAGAGACGCATGGCTGCAGCTTGGCGGCTCGTTAAGGAGTAGACCACTGCGCTGACTTCCTCGCATATGTGCGTTTCATTCGAATGCGAAGGACGTTCGGCCATTGGCCACGTACACCCACATGACGCAAGGCGTTGTTTGCCGCGCTGCTATTCGCGTACGCCGCTGGCCTGTACGCAGTGCACGCGCGGGGCAGACATGTATATCCGAAACGCGACATTAAACGCCTGGTACGTACGACCAAGCTGTGTGGGTGTATGGATAGATAGGCGATGAGTGACGTGACATTCCCCGTGAATCGGTCACACGCATACACGGCGGTGGGTGCGAACGCTGGGAGGGCCCGGAACGTGAGATGCGGGCTGTGGTAAAAGGCGCGGAAATGGGGCGGCAGACGTGTTCGGCAATCCAGCCAAGGCCGAGGTGATCTCGACGCCTCCAGCTTGTAAGAAATTGCGGGTTTGCTCTGGGCCTGCACGATTCTTGAAATGCCGCGTTTCCGGCCCCTCTTTTGTTCTTGTCACGCATGCTCGCGCTTCGTCGTCCTTGATGTGGATTGGCCGATACCAGTAATGTTCCGGCCGTGAACACGTGTCATGTTTGTGCACACTATAGCAACAAAGTGAGACGGCAGGTCGTCGCAACTGAGGCGTAGGTATGGATTATATCGCGTTGTCTCGTACGACGTGAGTCAGGAGGATTTTTCGTGTTAACGTCAGTAGCGTTGGATGAGGGATTTTGATCCGAGAAAGAGAGAAATTGAGAGAAAAGGCAGGGAGATTAACAAAGCTTTTGCTCAGTTAGGTACCCTACACTTAGTGTGGGGTAAAGGGAGAATAATGGAAATGAAAAGAAGAGTGAAATGAAAAAGAGTAAGAAAGAGGTGGATACGAATTCGGCACATCCAACGTACCTTGGGAACCGGCGTTATGGGAAAAATGTGGAGGCAAGGTGACCGTGTTGTAATGGTTTTATGTTGTAATGTTTTTTATAAAATTGCGCTAATTATACGTACAAATGTTGCACGTGAACACATATGTTGAACAGTTGCAGATGTTTATATAACCAGTTGTTTGCACTTGCGAAACGATGCCAAAAAGAACATGAGTAGTAGCAACCCCATGGCAGAAGCGATAAGCTCATGTAGAGCGCTGGTGCTCACGAAGATGGTATCGACATAAGTCAACTTCAACAGATGATACCTAACTAAAATTGACGTCAACTCAACGTGAGAGCTGAATAATAGGAGTACATATGTAGTCTTTATAAAATTGGGGAGCCAGCCCTGCAACTACAGATGACGTTTCACGAACTTTAGGCTCTATTTGAAAAGTTGTTCCGAGACCTAGTGTGGCATGCATGCATTCACATTTACTCACAATTTCCTTCGGAGAGCTGGGGGCATTTTTTCTCGATACTCATGCGTTAAAATTGTCCTTGTGTATTCACGTCGTTCATGGGCAGATGCGTAGTGTGAATCGCCAGCAGCACATACCCGCCCGCGGGTGTGTGCCTCTGTCTGGCAGAAAGTGTTTTATGACGTACGCGACGGGATTGTGAGATTATCCATGTCTTGACTAGCGCGTCATATTCGTCAAGTCATTTTACTTTTTCATACTAATGTCGCTTCAAGCCAAGTTAGAGGGGAAGGATCATGACAGATAGATAGATAGATAGATAGATAGATATATAGATAGATAGATAGATAGATAGATAGATAGATAGATAGATAGATAGATAGATAGATAGATAGGGATGGGATGGGATGGGATGGGTTAAGATGGAAAAACAGGGCCGTACACAAATAAACGTTTCGCATTTAATAGTCAGCTTGCGACTACACAGAATGGTCTCACACTGTTCGTCCACAAGAGCTCGGGAAGTGCGGTGGTCCTCAAGAAGGACAAGAGAGCTTTCGTAGCCTTGCGCGTATGGGAGGCCTTCAGCCAAAGTACCAGGAACATCGTTTTTGTAAGTGGTCTTAAATCCAAGGGACTGAGTTTGGCTTCCATACCACGTCGTTGAGTCCGGTATGATGGGCAGTGGCTTGAAATGTGCTTAAATATCTCCTCGCAGGCGCAAATGTCTCATGCCACGCTGCTGGTAATTCCAATAAGACACGAATACGCATTCGTAAATGCCACCTATCCACATGCAACCAAGCAAAGTTTCATGACATCGTGAGAGCCCAAATGGCAGAATAACTTGCAAATTTGGGTCGATCGAATACAGGCTCGTGTTGAAGAAACCCTGCGCATTCCATTGTATAGAAGCGTGAAACAGCGAGTAAGTGAAGCATACAGCTGGCTTAGGAGACTATGCAGCGTTTTCCGACCAGCGCCAGTGGGTTAAATTGACATCGGTTGGTGCAGTGATTCACCTTCGCAGCGTGGCCTCTGACCGCAAAGCTTTTGAGGTCTAACGGAGTGGCAGTCTCCAAGGATGTTATTTCCAAGAGTCACGCACGCTGTTACCATTGTTGTCTCGAAAGCTACGCGGTCCACCGAAAGAACGCTGAGGCACCACCCAAAAGGAATCAGTTGACCAAAATATGTACACGTAACAAACTTTTCGAATAGATCGACGCTGGTGCGAGCTCTGACCTTTTGTATATAACCATCCACTGAAAGGCAGCACAGCAAATCTGTGGAAAGAAAAACTCGAATGCCGACAACCTTTGCCACTTATGTATTTGACCTTACGAAAAACAAAAAGAAGCCTGAAAAGGGAAACTAGAGGCCATGTCAAACGTCGTCCAAATCAATTTCCCTCCTCACTTCGGCTCCGGTTTTCTGGAATGCCGAAAAAGAAAAAACATCGTACCAAAAAGAAAACTAAACGAAGGACACGATTGTAACGCATAAGACCAAGCCCGGTTAGACAACTGTATAGCCGTAGGACTGAGCTCTTTACGAAGACACTGAGATGCGAGGGAGTGTAGCAAAGCTGCCTGAATTTTTTTTTTATACGTCATGATTCAATGAAAGCGCGCAGAACAGTGGTTGCTAGGCAGATTCCAAGAGCAAAGAAAAATATACTAAGACGAGGGACGTGATAGTTGTTTGTCTCAGTTCTCTGACGTGCAAGAAGAAGCTTAGGCTTCCACGCACTGACGCACCTCTTCGGAGATTCATGTCAAAGCGAAAGGACGACAGGACAGCTGCGTCACTGACCTCTCGAAGATTATTTCTCCGATCGACACCACTCGTGCTGCGGTCGACCTCGTGTGTCCCAAGCACGGACGCCGAAGGTGGTTTCATAGGAAGTCACGGACCACCTCCTCTTCACGTGTATACTTCGGACAGAGTGCGATGCGTCAATTCTTCGAGGTGCATCGTGTCCATGGCTGGGATGATTATGTTCGTCCTTCTTCATCAGTCTGGGGTTGTTAAAACAAAGTGTCAGCTGGGTGGCCTCCCTTGTAATGGGTCCGTTATCTCTCCATTCACTCAGCGGTGCGGTAAAGTGGAGCTAAAGGCCGCTTTAAATGCTGCTCAGGTGGCCGAAAGAAGCCCCGACGGACGATGTCCAATACGAATGGTAGTGACCTGATACACGGAAGACCGATGATACGATCATACGTGAATAAGAGTCAACGAGAGCTGATAGGTCGACTTGTAGTAATGCATCCTGATAGGTGGAAATATAACAGAGAAAGATTTCGCGTCAAGATGCATTCCTGGAGATCAACGGTGGTGTTATCAAAATCAAACTGCGAAAAGAAGAAAATTTTTATAATTGGTGTCTCTTTTTAAAAACGAAAGGCCGTTGAACTGCATCGGTTCTTGACAGGAATGTGATTCTACAGTGCATCTGGATTTTGGACTTTGATGAAATAAGACCTTGTCGGCTTGTTGGTTCGAACGATCAGGGGGCGTATTGCACAAGCGCAAAGGAGTCGACAAGAAAGAGGTACAAAAGAGCACTTTTTGTGTGCTGCACCCTTTTCTGTTCGTCTTTCTTATTCTCTTCTTCCTACTTGCGCAGCACCCCAACAGATTTATTGTCCTTTCTTCAATACCTCAACATGTTTTGTGAAAATACATACAATACCAAAGTCACAGTTGATTCAGGGGCCTATGCATTGCTTGCAAGCATAACCTTGTGGTTATATTGACAGTCGCATGTTTTATGTGATAATGCGGTCAACCCACTGGTAGCAGTGAACTGCAGTCATATGTATTGTCTACTGTCAGCACCCTTTCTAAGAAATCAAATATTCCTACACATTTCACATGTTGCCCGAGGTTGCCGTGGGATTAGCTATAGTTAAAGTGAAAGTGTAGCAGAACGTGTCAGATTTCGTGGTTGGTGTTGTATCCTGAAATAGTTATAACCAAGTCCATCAGTCTGATGACATTATGTGAGAATTTAAGAAAATGTGTTTCGGGGTAATCTTGTTAAGCGACACAGAGGAGAAATTCAAGTTACTCCATGGATTCCCCGAGTGTTCACTCTGTTGTCATATTTCTGTACTCTTGTGCAACTATATACGTTGTGCTGACCACATCCACCTGAAATTATGACGCTGATGACTTTGTCAATTGGTTGCATTGCTGTGGTTATGATTACCATGACGTCAGTTCCATTATTTACCTATTTGTGTTTCTTTATAGTATCTAGCCATTTGCTGCAGAACAGCCAAGGCATGAACTGCTGACAAGAGATGAGACCACGCTCGTGCCTGTGTGTTAATGCCAACAACATTGTTGGAGGCAGTGTACTTTATGACGCGCTGCTTTGTGTACTATATGAGTATAGGGCCACTGAATACAAGAAAGCTGAAGGCAGTACAACAGTAATAACCGTCTGCATGAGCGCTAATGGTTTGCAGGCCGCTTGTATTCATCCTCTGGAGCGTTATCGCATGGGGCAGCAGAAAGGAAACGAAGAATAAAGTGGGGCTTTAATCACAAAACTAACCGCGTAGCAACACAGAGAGCTGGAGACAGTCTCCGAACAAGCGCAAAAGGCTTCATGCTCAGCTGCGACACGCTACCGATAAAGGAGAACCACCAGCCGGTGCCGGCGCTATATCGCCATAAATACAGGTGCTGACCGCAGCATCAAGTGAACCATAACCTGGCAATGTGGTGAATAATGCGTCCTTTCTGCAGACATGCCCAGAAAAAAAAGGGGGATGATCTCGTTCCGAGGTAAATGATTCTTTTCAAAGATACCTTCTTGTGGTTCGGTTGCCGTGGTTTCAGATGCCTCCGCTGTGCGTTAATGGTTTTCTCGGCATAGCCGAATGGCCAGTAAAGCGGACGCTCATGATAAAGACCTCGTGGACCATCGCTCCTTCAATTTCCCGGAACATCACTTTCAGCGGCTTTACTCGGTTGCCCGTCTTTCTCTCTCACAAGAGAGAGAGAGAGAGAGAGATAGGAGGCTGCAGTTACGGAAAACGTTGCTTCGTGGCCTTAACGTTCGTTCGTTCGTTCGTTCGTTCGTTCATTCGAATTCAATCTTTTCATTACAAGAAAGTGATATTAAAAGCGACATTTAAAAAAAGGAACGATAGCCATCGTTGCTTTTTTTTATTATCTCTTCGTAAGCCGTAAGATAATCCCAACTTTTCTCTTGGGCCACTTGCGGAATTTCATCTAAAAGGTTTTCCTTCTGCTGCTTTGAAGCTGCCCGTAGCTGCAGTCATGTATTTTGGCTTTTCTTTATCAATATTTTGTCTCTCCTATTCCCCACCCTCCTCGTTTATTGTTTTCAGTACCAGTGTGACAAAAAAAAAAGCCAGCTTCAGCTAAGTGACCTTAATTACACCTGAACAGCCCTCACTTAATTACCCGTGACACAAGTGATAAAAATGTACTAGAAATAGCAGGACACATGTATTTTCATTTAGCTCAACCAGGACATGCCTACCTTTTCATAATCTAGTTCAGCGCCAACTGACAAGCACAACAGGTCCGCTTACTTCCGCAGGAAGTGCAGTTCGAAGCCAATATATGGCCGAGACGAAATCCGCTTCGCATCCTCTCGTACGGCGACTGACGACAAGAGCTACCCTCAGGTTTCATTTAGCGGGGACGCTCCTCTTTGTGTAAACTAGTCCTGCGTGAAGTGTAACTGGTTGTATTTCCCGAACAGTATAATACGTGGCACTGTCTCACCACTTCTCTTCTCGTTTCCTAGATGGTGTTGGTCTATAGACGTGTATGCAATAGGACAAATGGACGCACGCACGATCGGATGGACCAACCAACACATGGACGCACGGACCAACGCACCGATGGGCGAACCAACGGATGCACGGATGGACGCACGGACGGCTGCTCGGATGGATGCATGGATGGATGTATGAACAGACGCATGGATGGATGCATAGATGAATGTACGGATGGATGTATGGACGGACGAACGCTTCACCCCTCTCTTCATAATTCCGTATAGATAATGTGAGATTTTCTGAAAGAAAGAGCTGGTATACTTCCTCTGCGTTTGCTTTGCACGGGTGAATCACAGCAGCCGACTACATTAACTGTTACGGATGATTACCAGAACATGAGGTGTTGTTCTACACAAGTCGTTAGTGGCCGTAATTTGGCGCTAATAGCGGCGGTGGTGTTGTGTTCTGTGGCTTACGTGCCCGGAATCGTCTCTCAAGCATATCGCAATGCATCGGGGCGGCGGTGCGCTTCGTCGTGCGTAACGGCTGTATCCTTCATGACGATTGCGGGGATTTCAATCATTTTGTTTTTACTTTTCTTGAAGTTGCTGCGACAGTCACTGTTGCCGCGCTTGCCCGCGTATCTGTATTTATGTTGTGGCAACTTAATTTATGGTCGCAGATTTTAGCAAGCAATCAATGTGCTGACACTTGTTCATGTCTCATTGGTGTGATTCGGGTGAATGTTAACAAAGATGAGCCATTTGCAGCACGACTGCAAAACAATTACTGTGCCTCTCGCATTACGCGAGTTACAGACGACGTTCTGTGGGCTGTTGGTTGGTGCATGCCTTAGTGCATTTGGATACACTTACAATCAGTTTATAATGTTGATGCTTGTAATTTATTAGCTAGAAACAGGTAAAAGTGCTGTTTGTACTTCTTCCTTCTTATTCTTAAGATCAGGATGGGCATTTTATACTGAAACGCCGTGGTGACCTCTATACAGTTTGGTTGATCGGCTGCTCACACGAAATGCGCTAGCTCCACCCCGGCATTGCCACATTTAAGTGAAAGCTGGAGGTCACTATACTGTGCAGTTTCATTGCGCTCTAAATAACTCCCCGTCATTTAAACTATCTGGGGTCTGCTACTACAGCGTATATTATTGTTTGAGCCATTTCGAGGCATCACACTCCAGAAGCCAACCAGCCTTACTTTCTGCGTATCCTTTTTCTTTGAAGCTATGGGTATTTCCACCAAAAAACCAAGCCGCAATCTTCAAACTCAGTGGTCTTCAACCTCGTGGAGTGATGTATACCGTAATCCTTCATGATATGCGTTAAGAATGAATTTGTACCTCATCAGCTTTAATGTTACGAGATATCCGGAATCCCCGTCCTCAATGAAGCCTTGAATCTACACTCTTTTTAATCGCTTTGTGGAAAGAGATTCGGCTATCCTTGTTCTTCAGCGCTTCATAAAAATAAAAACTAGCGCAAAAAATGCTAACAGTTTACCAAACAATTAAGGACCAATTCATTAACAGATGTGTAGTCATGATGCCACAACTGTGCCTGAAAATGAGTTTCCCCCTTGTGTGACGCATAATTTAGTGTTGCCGATGCCATTGAACTGTCAATGCTGTATAATAATAATAATAATATTAATAATAATAATAATAATAATAATAATAATAATAATAATAATAATATAACACTTTATTGTACACATCTATAAGAAATACAAAGAAACGGGCCTGTCTAAGTCCCCAGGACTTGTGCGACTAGGCCCGGCAGAGCCGGTTACGTGCCTCCATAGTTCTGACATTGAGCTATGGCAGTGTTCATACCTACTTTCAATTTATATATGATATATATGTGCATTTGAACGTGCGAGCGTAAGTAAGTGCTGCCAAGGAAAATGAACGCTTGAATATACACTTCTTTACTTGTTGTTCTGGCAGATTTGATGCCTTCATGCAGTAGGCGAAGAATCATTGGTCAGCAGTGAGCTTGTAGTAAGATAACGTGCTATGTGTCGCCAACAGCTAAAAACAAAGTCTCTCACACTCGCCTTAATGGGTATACTGCATGGCGGTGCTGACTACCACTCCAAAGTTTAAATGCGCATTCGTACCATATAAAGAGGACGGAGGTATCACCGCCGCCGTAGCTCAATGGCAGAGCATCGTGTGCGTTATTCGAAGGCCGCAGGTTCGGTACCTGCATGCAGCAAGTTATCTTTGGTCCACGTTTCTTTCTTCACGTTCACCCTACAATCACTTCTAAGAACGTCCGCTCTGTTTTGCTTGGCATTGTCTGTTACTTCCTAATAAGAAGCTGTCATAAGCATCGTGTTGTATATGTAGAAGTGTCCGCTATGTTGGATAAATGGTAACGGTGTTCGGCTGCTCACCCGAAAATTGCGCTTCTATCGGGACAGCGTCGACTGCATGTCGGTGGAGGTGAAGTGGCCCATTTACTGTGCGATGCTGGAGAACGTTAAAAAACAGCTGATGGTCGAAACTTCCGAAGCCCTCTAAGGTGTCCCTCATAATCCCATTGAAGTTTTGGGACCTAAAACCAGAAATATTATTATATGTAGAAGAGACGGATACACTTTCTGTAGTATACAGCGCTGTATGATGTTATCGGCGTGTGATATTTTTTTTAAAATATAGATGAAGTGTGAATCTAATCAAACACGCGTGCTTCACCTGAGGACAAATATAAAACGAAAATAAACGGTAACCAAACGCAGAACACTTAGGGGACTATAGGAACGTAGTGGCTGATGTATGTGCTTCGGAAAGAAGCATAATAGTGCTATATAGCGATTGATAATACAGTTCTACGTTGAGAGTAGGACATCATATCTGGGTTGGAAGTTAGCCAAAAATTGCTGGGCCAATAGGCATTAGAGGGGCATGAAAAAACCGTAAACGGGGGAGTGCAGTACACCCGGTGCAGACTGGGCTTCTTTTGGATTGAGATAGGCGCTTGGCGAAATTATTTTTGAAAAAATTCATGGAACATTTTTTTTTCAAACCAAGCATCCATGCCAAAATACGCACACCGCAGGATCCAAAACACTTCGCTTCAATTAGGTTGTTTGAACCACACACCCCTTTTTTTGTTGCTACAGTTATTGCCGAGTAAAGTAGTTGTCATTGACAGTAATCATTGACTGAATTCACAAGTCATCTTGTTATTCATTCCCGTCTACTATTTGTTAATTGGCCACCTTCGTCGATAGTGCGTCGTGACATGATTGCTTAGAATATTAGGCTTGCGAGCAATTCTGGTTTTATTTCTTTCATTTTTTCTTGGAAATACGGGAAGAACCAGAAGCTGTGCATAGCTGAATGTCATAGAATGCAACAGATTCCTATAAATGGCGACGTGCAGTGTAAGGGATGCTGCTTGATTTGTTGACAGGCTGCCCTAAACGAAAAGAAAATTGACTAAACAACTATTAGTTCAGCAAAATATACGGGGCTGAATATGCGCATATGTTAGGAGCAAGAATGCGCAGCACAAGATACGAGGAAGGAAAAAAAAAAGAATGGGGGGGGGGGGGGGGGGGTGTGTGGAATGAAAGCAAGTCAGCAGGACACCAACCTCGACGAGAAGAGGAAAGCGGGGCCCGCTCCCTGTAAAGACACGCCTCCTAATCCTCGGAATACGCCATAACACGCCACGCGGAAATACTCTCGTTAAGTCAGACACCCTGGAAGATCCGTGGAAGAGAGCGCTTTCATCCCGTGGCGCCGCGTTTTCTCTCCTCGCAATTTAAGGGCTCCACTCATTACTCTTCACGGCAAAGCTTTTTTTGCGTGTTTGTATGCTTTGTAGTAGTAGCTAGCATCCATGCAATGGCTTTTTTTTATTTCTTTACATTTGTGTGACACTATTAAGAAACAGGAGTCATTTATGCGCGGCAGTTTTTCCGTCATCCATATGCGAACGCGCAGAAAAAAACTCTCGGTGGGCGTTTGCACTAGAAATAACGCAAAATCTTCGAGGATTTCTGTTAATACGGATGTTGTAAGCTTTCAAGAAAGTAAATACTGACACACAGAATGGCGTGTTGGCAAGATGTACGAGCTAAGACAGACAATGTCTCTTTTTTGAAACCACTTATTTTCTACGCTGGTATAAGCGACAAGTTGCTTCTTCACTCGGATGACGTCGGGTGTTAATAATTAAGGGTGCTTTCTGGACCTTGTCCCTTGTATTAAGGCCAAACTTACCATCATTATAGTTGCCAAGTTCCCCATCATCGTAGCTGATATTAGAAAAGTTTGTTTACAGTTGATGGTGTGCCACGACATGAGTTATGACGTTTGTGTACTTTGAATTGCAGATGGTACAACTGAGTGCCAATGACTGATTAACTTCTATAGTTGTAGACTTTGTATGATGCAACAGACAGCAGTGTCCTATGACTTTTGAGAGCGAAAGACATGCGTTTCTGTTTAATCTTGTATCTTTGTGTGTTTCCTGCTTCTTGTAAAAACTTGTTTATTAGTGTGTCTGCTCTGCTGGCTCGTTTAATACCGTGCCATCCTTGCTATGCGCTGAAAGCCCAACAGAGAAGGAGTAGTGTGTATCATGAAGGGCGGCGACCTATGCTACACACATATGTGTTCAATATGAGGAAATGTTTCTACGGCAGAAGTCACCACAATATAAAACTTCGTTTGTTCCTGCGTATGGGTGATTTTTATCGCGGCCCTTGAGTCACCGTAGCATGCTTATGTAGCCTGAATAGCGCAGTCCCGGGATTTACAGTCACCGTCACATATGGAAGAGTAGTGAGAGATTCACGTCACCTGGGCAGAAACATCACGTATGGACGGCATGTCGTCACACCTACGTCGAGATTTGAATGAAAGGGGTGAGGTTCTGCCTGGAATCGCACGCGTATCGCTATTTTGCCAGTGTCAGCGTTGGGCGGTAACAGCGCACAAACTCACGGGACGAAGATAAGGGACAAAAACAAGCGCTGACTCTCAACTGAAGATTTATATAAGTATAAAAGTTATATGAACACATAAGATAAACATACAGAACATGCGCAGAGGGACCAGCTAGGGACCGTGTCGATGTCATTAACAATTTTACACTGTGGGTAAATGCGCAAAGGCGACCAAATTCAATTCAAACAAGCATGCTACTGATTAGAATTTCTTCTTTTTCACGTAAAGATATCGATGTTTGACTAACGCAGAACTCCCCTTCGTTTTTTTATATTGAATGCTTCCAAGAGTTTTCTTGTGACCAGATCACTATGTTTGAAGAGCACTGTCGTTACATTGAACAAAGGCGTGCACCCACACGTGTGGCAGTGTGAAGGCAGATTCGCGTGCGTGCAGTTCTTGAAGGTTCCGGAGTGTTCTTTTAGCCGTACATAAAGACAGCGCCCTGTTTCACTGATGTACACTTTTTTACATGTTAAAGAAATTTTGTAGACTACCCCTAGTACATAGAGTAGTGAAGCGTCCCTGTGTCTTACACTAAATTTATTTTGGCTGGAGCTCTTTCTATCATACTTTTTGTTCACCATAGGGCTCAACTTCTTAATTTGTTTCCTGCTGAGAATAGTACCTGTACATCGTATTGTGATGCCACATTTTTAGTCCATGGGCTAATCTATGCTTGTAGGGCATGGTGGCACATTTTTGTTTACCTCTCTTTTTTTTAATACTTTTTTCTCTCTTCTTAATCTGACGTATCAGACCATCAAAAACTGAAGTGATAACAAGCGTTGGGAAGCCGGCTACCTGAAGGCGACACACCTGTTCATAGAAGCTTTGTTCCGCCTGGTGCCTGCACGACTTCTAAATCGCCGCCCCGAGGCTAGACGTAGCGATGCCGTTCTTCCCCATTTTAAATGCGAAGCATTTCTTGGCGAACTTCGGTGACTTTGAGCGTATCTATCTATGTATCTATCTAGCGGCCTACGACTTTTAGCTCTCCTGAACGTTTCGATAATGGTATTGATACCAAACTTGATAAGGCATAACATGACTGTATGAAGAACATAATTGACTAGTCATTATATGAAAGTCATGACATGGATGTCATGAATGTCATAATTTACATTTCATAATCCTGCAGCTCTTGTGGCGGTTTCGTTCACATGGCTTGTTGTAAAACTGGTATGGTATGACATGACTGCATGGCGAACACCAGCGACAGAACCTAATAGGAAAATCATGACATGCGTGTCATGTAACAACATGACTACATGCCACGCTCATGATGCACTAGCGGCCATTTCGCTAGCGTCACATGATTCCAAATTTGGTCTTACGATACGTGAATGGTTGACGAGGGTATGTGACTGGTGCAAAGATGATAATCATTAGATGCGTGTCATGTAACAACATGACTACATGCCACGCTCATGATGTGCTGGTGGCCATTTTGTTAGCTCTACTTATACCAAGTTTGGTATTACAGGACGTGAATGGATGACGAAGGTATGATAATGGTGTAATCATGATAAACATAAGATGCGTGTCAAGTGACAACATGCTAACATGCTACGCTCATGATGCTCTCGCGGCTGTTTCGTTAGCTTCACATGATCCCAACTCGGTAATACGTGACGCGAACGGACGACATATGTACATGAGACATTCAAACATGATAATCACGACATGCATTTCATGTAACAACATGACTACATGCCACACTCATGATGCACTCGCGGCCGTTTCGATAGCTTCACATATGCCAAGTTGGGTATTACGTGACGTCAATGAATGACGAAGATATGTGACTGGTAAAAACATGATAATCATGAGCTGGAAGCCATGTGAGAACATGACTTCATGCCACACTCCAGGCGCCAATACATGTCGACGTGACGTGGTGCGCGTGCTCGCCGGCGTTCATTTCGTTGCGTCAAGCCGGCGTTGCAACGCCAGGCACCGGTCCTGTATACTCGGAGGCGCGCGCCGCGCTGGCGGGGCGCTGCGAGCGCTCGATGGTGACGGACGCACTCCACATCGCCTCCGTAGATTTTCTGCTATTTGTGCGGACATCCACCCTGGTACCCCTGAAACTTGGGTTTATCGTCACCGCCAAGTTCTCCGCTTCGCCTAGACAACACCTTCGTCCAGGTGGGTCCAGTTTTGACAACTTGAGGGACATCCTTCACTCCCGGCTACAACGCCGCCTCGCTAAGGGCTCTCAGCCCGGCAATGGCGGCCGCCACTGTGGTTACGGGCTATGATCCTACCTCAAGCCAAGTACTGTCCATGGAGATTTCATCCTGCGTAAACACTATATGCCATCAGAAGACGAATACCTCGATGACATGGTGGGACTGTGGCAACGCAAGCAAGCGAAACCGAAGTCTGCGTCTCAACAACAACAAGACGCCACAGCTGGCCGCCATTCCCCAGCCTTGCAAAGAACGCCGGCGCGCCATCCCTCCGGTGGTGTGCCTACCTCTGCTCCATCCTCGCAGCCAGCGAAGCAACGCAAGTGGCGTCCGCGTAAGACTCCTCGCCTCTCTCGCGACGACTACATCGTAGTAGTGAAACCTCGCGTTCCCTGCGAGCTACGCACATTTGTCCCGGCCGATCGCGCGGGCGACGCCATCCGCAGCTACCTCGGCGACCGGACTACTACGCAAATTCAAGTGTGGCCAATCTGGGAACAGAACATCTTGATCTGTAGCACCACCATTTTGCATATGGCACAGCGACTCCTCGGGGACTTCCAGCTGCAAGTGGGGGATCAGCAGCTGCCCGTTCGAGGCCACGCCAAGGCACCAGGGGATACATGCAAGGGCGTCATCAACGTAAACCCTGCTGAAAGCCCGGAGAAGATAAAGTCTCAACTGTATTGGCCTAAATACATATCTTAAACGTGTACTGTCCCCCTCGCCTTGCGAGGGATTCGTTTGCGCATCTATTCCATCGGACGCTGCGTATAGCGGCCCGACAACCACTGGTGATTGTCGGGGACTTTAATGCCCCCAGCCCTCACTGGAGTTACCACTACGAGAAGACCCGCAGCAGAGAGCTCAAGGAACTCATTTCCTCGCTGAGCCTCACGCTTCTTACCGATCCGGCACAACCCACACGTTCCGGCAACTCGGTCACGCGAGACACATGCCCCGACCTCTCCCTCACACGTCACATCCGCGATGCTACATGGGAAAATTTAGGCGAAACCCTAGGCAGCGATCACTTTTTACTCCGCAATCCGTTAACACCGCGGCAGAAAATGCGCCAACACTGGGGCCAAGCCCGTCTCACCGATTGGACTCAGTTCAGAATGCAACCATTTCCCGCCGTCCTCTCCTAGACCGTATATGCAGCGTGGGCATCATACGCTCTCCATTTGAAAGAAGCGAGCACTCGCACCCTTGCAACCTCTAATTTGACTCCTGCAATCGATCCACACCTCCTACATCTTTGGCACGCTCGCCGCGGGTTCGTGAGGTGCTGGAAACGCAACAAACTTAATCGGAAACATCGCGCTCGCATTGAGGCGCTCACTGCAGAGGCGGCCGCATACTCTGCACAACTTGCCGATGCTAACTGGGCAGACACCTGTTCGAAGGCTGCAAACCAGATGAGCTCTAAGAGTGCGTGGCGACTCTTTTGAAGCCTTCTCAATCCCTCGACCACCAGGGGAGAAACGCAACGCCAGCTCCACCGTGTTCTGCATGCCTTTCAGGGCACTACGGATCAACTTGCGCGAGAACTTTGTGACCGCTACATCTGCCGTACAATTGATCCCGCGGGCCCAGCATATACGTATTCCGGCGCCCCTAACAACGATCTCGACGCCCCATACACGCTTTCTGATTTACGATTTGCACTCACGAAAATGCGACGGGGCACGGCCCCTGGACGCGACGGAATCACAGTATCGCTCCTGGCAAATCTTCCCGACCAAGCACACCTCTCGCTACTCCACCTTATAAATTCGATATGGGACGGCTCTCCGCTGCCAACGAAATGGACCACATCGGTCGTGACATTCATACCCAAATCGGCAAAGTCCGTTAGTATCGAGGCACTGAGACCCATCTCACTTACGTCCTGCGCAGGCAAACTCATGGAAACCATGGGTTCGCGAACGCCTTTCCGCCTACTTGGAGGCCAGGAGGACCTTTGCCGACACGATGTTTGGCTTTCGCCCGCATCTGTCGGCGCAGGACGTCCTGCACCAGCTTCAACACGATATCATAGAGCCGACTACTATGCGCCATAACGATAAAGCCGTGCTCGCTCTCGATCTCCGCGGGGCGTTCGACAACGTCAAACACAGCACTATACTCACTAACCTGTCTACCACAAACTGCAGGCAGAAGACTTTCAACTACATTCGCGCCTTTCTATCACATCGCACCGCCTTCATTCGCCTTAATTCTACCAAACTCGACCCGTACTTATTAGGCACGCGGGGTACACCTCAAGGGGCAGTCCTGTCTCCTCTGTTTTTTAACCTGGCGAGGATGAACCTCCCCTCTCTTCTAAGCGAGGTCGAGGGAATACAACACGCACTATATGCGGACGATATCACAATCTGGACCAACACCGGCTCCTTAGCGCAAATCGAAGAACGCCTGCAAAAGGCTGCCCTTCTGGTGGATACCTACGCTGGTTCATGCGGCCTGGAGTGCTCTCCAGCTAAATCGGCTCTTTTATCAGTCTCTCCACTACCGCCGCCTAAAATTTTTCTTCCGTCCGGGCCCGTCCCGTCAGTGCAAAATATTCGGGTTCTTGGCCTTCACCTCACATTGTCCTTGGATCCAAAGGGCACAATAGCAGGCCTCAGACGCACCAGCGAGCAGGTGAGCCGCATGATACGGCGAGTGTCTACCAAGCGCGGCGGCCTCCGCGGGTCTCAGTCTCTCCGATTGGCCCACGCGTTTGTGACCAGTCGCATCCTCTACGCCTTGCCTTACCTTCGCCTGCGTCGTCGACACGAGCACCAGCTGGACGTCCTTCTTCGTTCAGTATACAAACGCGCTCTGGACCTACCTATTGCAACTTCCAACAGCCGATTCGCGGCTCTGGGGGTACACAACCCCTTTGCAGAGATGCGCGAACCAAATCAATCGACTGTCGCAGACGCCTTCAGGGCGCCGTCTTCTACACAGACTTGGCCTTAACCCGATATCTGACCAAGACCCTCTGCAGCCGGTACCAGAGCTCTGACGTCAATAGCTATAGGTGGAACCTCTACCCCGTTATATGAACCCCGACCTCCATCCTGGCCGTAGACTAGCACGCGCCGCGGCCCTTCATACGCGACACTCCGATCGTGCTGGTGTTTTCTACGTGGACGTCTCGGGTCCCTCCCCTCTGGTCACTTCACGGCTGTCGTGATTACAGAGGGCAAACACGTCGATGGCCTCTCCTTTCGAGCAGACACAGTAACGCACGCTGAAGAGGTTGCCATAGCTTTGACCGCCTCTCACTCTGCCTCACGCACCATCCTGACGGACTCGCGCTCGGCCTGTTCTCAGTACCTTCAGGGTTCCATTGCCCCGCTGGCGGCTAGCCTACTACAGGCAGCCTCTGGGCACTTTAACCCTCATCCCATTCGTATAGTCTGGACCCCAGGCCATTCGGGCCTGCCCGGCAACGAGGCGGCAAATGCCGCTGCCCGCGCTCCTCCTGTCCGGGCCGTTGCCCCTCCATGTCCCGAGACGGAATCTGGCAATACCAACCTGACGCGCTTTCGCGAAATTTTGGCTTATTACCGGGCTTCGCGCCGCCTCTACCCGGACCCCGCACGCGGTTTGGAGAAAGCGGACGAACGACTGCTACGCCGCCTGCAGACTAACACCTTTATCAGTCCGGCGGTCGCCAGGCACTTTTTTCCGGAAATCAATGGCACCTGCTCGACCTGTCATGTCCTCGCCGACACATATCACGTCGTAGCATCGTGCTCAGTCAATCCCGTCCCTTTCTCATCCCCTTTTCCTATCCCAACTAGAGAGGCTTGGGAGGAGCACCTGCTCGGCTGCTCTACCTTGGCTGCGCAACGCTCCTTGGTGGAGCGCGCGGGCAGCTTCCAGCTCCACTGGCGTCCCGGAATAGGGTCTGGCCACCCTAGCACGCCGATGGGCCACGTCTGCACTCTCTAGTAGACTTTTCTGAAATAAATGTTTTTTACCACCACCACCGCCGCGCTGCGTTGCTTTGACACATGCGCGTTTCAGTGCGTCCAGCGTCCCTCCGCCACGCAAAGAGAGAGGCGCAGTGTTGTCTGGGTAGCGCATCGGTACGAAATTTTCGCGCCAGTTGCCATCGGGTCGCACCGACGGACGCTGGTCGAGCCGGTCGTGCCTGGCGTCAGACTGTAGAATGCTCGCATTTTGCTAACGTAGCGTCGTTGTGCCCAGCGTGCGCGCGCGTCAACGCTACATCGGAATATGTTGGGCCCTTCATGATGCGCTCGCTGCCGTTTCGCCAGCTCCACATATACCAAATTCGGTGTCAAGTGACGTCAATGGATGACGAAATATATGACTGGTGCAAACATGATAATCCTGGCACGTGTGTGATGTAAGAGCATGACAACCTACCACGCTCATAGCGTGCTCGCGGCCGTTTAGCTAGCTCCACATATATAAATTTGGTATCACGTGACGTGAATAGATGACGAAGGTAAACGACACACCTATACATAATAATCCTGACACGGAAGTCATGTATGGCATCATTTGCTTCCACCTCTTAACGCTGTGCTCATTTTAAGGTGACATATCAACCTTTCTCATTTGTGCTTCGCATGTCATCGTTTCCCACTGTATGTGGGGTCTGCCCATTTTTTTGATCACCTGACTTGTAATTAAGCAACAGTTTCACTAATCTTGGGTTATACGCCCAACAAGGGTGGTAGTTAGCAAAAGTTATCTTTATGTCTAGAAACTGTAAGACATGCTGTGAAGGCATTTCGCAAGTGAAGTTTAGCCCCATCCCAGTTTATCAAAAGATCTGCAGAATCTTCTCTTCGTCTCGTGAGTTCGTGCGCTGTTACCGCCCATAATGTATCACCAACCAGCCGAACTATTATTCTTGCTTCAGCGTTGGGCCCGCATCCCCACAGGGGGCCAGTAGCCTATACGCATAGCCTCTACGCGGTGGTCACTTGTTAGCCAGCATTAATGCTGCGAGACTCACAGACGACAGTGCCATGCCGCTCTATCAATGACGTCACGCATGACGTTTCTTCCCAGGACACGTGACTTCCACATGGGACTGACGGCCCGCCACTGTGCCCTGTGGTACAAGGAAACGGGCGCTATCATGCTTCGTATTGCTTTATCCTTGTAGTCGGGCTAGCTTCCTCAAAAGCAACTTCCCAGAATATACCGTTGGGTACTCTCCAGATGAAAACTGTGGACAGGTACACTTATGTGAATACATGAATACATTCAGGTTCATTATTTAATTTCTTCTTTTACACACCGATAATCCTGTCCCCCTTCTCCAATCAGCCCATTCTCTCTGATCCACCGGTCTCCGACAGCTCAAGGCACACATATTTTCCCGTCCTCGTCCGCACAGTACACGCATAATGATTTCGCCCACTTTTTCAACAACCGTGCTATGTTTTTCCCGCCTTCGATAACTCCCGTTGGCGGCGCAGCACCAGCGTTCGTTTTTCTTCGCTCGCAAGCAGCTACAGGGGCCGAGGGGCAAACGACCAATTGTGGTCAAGATGGCACAATGAAGACATCTGGGCGCTCCCCTGTCATCACTCGTCGTCGTGTAGCTAGTACAGCCGTGCACTGAGGCCCCAACAAAACTTTTTGCTGTTGGCCCCGGAACGACTGAGGCATGAGCGGTAATCTCTGCAAACGTGCGATCAAAACAAATGTCTATACACTCAATATAAATTTGAAAGAACCCCTGGTGGCGCAAATTTCTGGAGCCCTCCACTACGGCATCTCTCATAATCATATGGTGGTTTTGGGACGTTAAACCCCACATATCATTATCTATCTAAAGTTGGTCTGCTAGCTTCCGTGTTCGTCTATTTCTCCCGCGTTCTTCCTTCAAGACTTTAATAGAGGAAACGAGGGAGGGAAAGACGAGTAGTGTGCTGTGCGTGCGTGCGGTGCGCGCGTGTCTGTGTGTGTGTGTGTGTGTGTGCGCGCGTGTGTGCGTGTGTGTGTGCGTGCGTGTGTGTGTGTGTGTGTGTGTGTGTGTGTGTGTGTGTGTGTGTGTGTGTGTGTGTGTGTGCAGCATAAAGAAGCTGCAGAGTCATTCTGCACACCGCTCTGCAGCTCTCTCCCGGCCGGCCGGGGGTCGATGTGGACTCGGGAAGGCGAGAGCAAAGAGCCCACGAAGTACCACGCTGAGGCTGATGTCCACTTCCGCGCGAGTAGAGAAGCCGCTCTGCGCCGATTAGTGGCCACGGCTCTTGTCGTTTGGCTGCGATGCCCGTTCGTTCACTCTCCCGCTCTCAAGTCAACAACTGAGCCTAGTTGAATCTTTCGTTGTATATTTGCGTCCGTCTTGTGTGTTCGGCACGGGTAGTAGCAACACTGCTGCCCCTCCCCTACACGCACACGACACCCAAAGATCGACGAAAAGAGTACAGTTGTACGAGGGAGCACGTATCGTCCATATACTGTCGCTTTCGCTTAAAACACCAGAAAAGCAGTAAACGAATAAGCGGTGCCGCACACGTAAAACTCGGCCGACCAAGTTGGAGCGCGTTGTTTTTCCCTCGGGTATAAGTGAAGACGAGTAGTTGTACGGAGAATAGTTGACAGACGTCGGTCAGTCGGTGCGTGGCGCTGCAGGGATAGGTCGTCCATTAACCTCTTTTTGTGCAAACCGTTAGAGAGATGAGAGCCTTTGTTTCCTGAGGGACTGCGAGACAATGGAAAGAGTTTCTTATACACAGGCGAGCTTTCATTGCTGCTTCCGCCGCCGACCCTTGGGTCGGGCCCCCCTTATGCGATGCGGACAGATGCTGTCGTTCTTGGCAGAAGGAATCTCCACATGTCATAAGCGCCTCGCGTCGTTTTCTTTTGTTTTCTTTTCTTGAGACATGGCACCCGAATAAGAACTACGATGTGCGGGAGCACTTCTCAAGCAGGAAAGTTCTCTCTGTGGAGCGAGCGCGTGTGCATGCATTAGGGATTATAGAGTGAATCAACGATGATGAGGATGATGGAAGCGGAACGCCGAAAAATAAGGAGGGCGGCCGAGAAGTACATGCCGAGTGTATGCTCTGAAAGTATGGCCCAAGGCCGCGTGAGGTCTATAACTGTGTGTACGCGTACACGCGGGAGTATATTGCGGTTGAGTTGAAAAAGCCGCGTCCGAGACACAAAATGCCGCGTCCTTTCGCGGGCCTATGAAGCTGTCGACATGATCAGTTTAACTGTCCGCGTATTCTGTTAGGCACAGCATGGGAAATCAGACGTGGCTAATATTGTAGTTCGACGGAAATAAGATATCTGGTGTCCGCAAGAGCAGTGGTTTTGCTTCGTGAGAGAGTTGAGACGCAAAGTAGGACAAACGCTTTAGTCGTACTGGCTTTATACATCCAAACCATTGAGGCGTAATG
Organism: Rhipicephalus microplus; assembly: GCF_043290135.1. Lineage (NCBI taxonomy): Eukaryota > Metazoa > Arthropoda > Arachnida > Ixodida > Ixodidae > Rhipicephalus > Rhipicephalus microplus. The sequence continues at coordinate 244,332,771 of NC_134701.1, read as the reverse complement.
GCGGTCACCATTTTTTCTTGTTATCAGACTCTATAGAGTTAAGGTGGTAGTGTTCTTAGGCACTTGCGATAACGATTGACCAAATGCAGCCAAGTGCCAGTTTCGTGCAGTGAGTGCATGGAAAGATGTATACAGGAGATCCGCTGTAAAGACTCAGGAATGGTGCTTAAGGCACGTGTTTGATACTCATTTTAGGGGCGAAGCTCTCTATAGCGGCACCCATTCGTCCCTCGTAGTAGTGTGTAACAAGTATAACATTTTGACCTTCAAGGTGGTGCCGTTGTGAGATTTCTTCGGTGCGTTGTTGAACAATAAAATATAGTGCTCAATGTACATGCCAATGGCTGCTAAGAGGGAATGAAAGACAGGAGAATTCGGCTTTTAGTTAACGCAAACGCTGCGAAGTTTTGATTGTTCAACAACGCACCAAAGACAAGTAAGGGTGGCTACATTATACTCGCTGGGCTTAACCTCCTTGGTTTTAGAAGGTTTAGCGAGCGTTCTATTCATGGCCGCATAGCCATGAATAGAGTGAATATATACCGTGAACTCGAGGTGATTAATGGTGGGAAGTAGACACGAAGCGCAAGCCGTAAGAAAATGTGCGTGTGCCGCCTCTCGTTCAGTCCTTGGAATGTCCACTGGATGGCGGTGCTTCTATATGAGGAACATATGATGAAAAGATGCGAGATGGTGGTACTTGGAGTGTTGACTAGATGGACGAACAGACACACAGACAGATGCATGGACGGACGCATGGATGGCTGCACGGACAGATGGACGCATGAATGGACGCAGGAGCGGATGCATGGACGAAAGCAGGGGCGGACGCACAGATGAACCTGCGGACGCACGAACAGACGCACGCACGAATCGACACCACCTAGACTATTCACAATAGTCTAGGTGGTGTTGCACGGATGGGCGAATGGACGCACGAGCGGCCACACAGACGCACGCATGGATGGACGGAAGCAAGAACGAATGGACGGGCGGATGCTTCGCCCCACTATCTATCATTCACTCCTTGGATATGCTGCCTTTTTTTTTTTTTTTTGATCAGCCTTTGAACGCTAGTTACTACATTCTGTAAGATCTTACTTGATGACGCTGACACAGTTTGCATGGTATAGACGAAATGCGCAAAAGATGCCCAGCGTATCTGAAGAACGGGCACGTTAGCGTTTCGGTCAGTCAGTCAACAAATTTCATGAAGGCAGAATGAATAATAGTGAAAGAACTCCACTGTCATCGAGTCAGAGGAGTTCTTTCGCCATTCACTCGAATCCACAAAGTAGGTGAGCCTGCCGTCACAATCACGAATTTCTCCACTGCATAAGTTATTCTATCGTTCCAAATTATCAATAAGAAAACTCTGGGATATACGGCAATGGATAAGAGGAGAAAAATATACGGGAGATGCAGAGACATGATATTCACATACGCAGGAACCCCGCTTATTGTGCGGATTGTTCTCCGTCTGACCCATCCCCTTTTGAAGAACGGCGCCTTTAAGAGTACCATGTTGTATTGCTTAAAATTGTCACTTCATCAGTGTTAACAGTGCAATTGGACAAAATCTGGGATTGTACGTCATCAAGAAAGGCTTCATTAGCCTAACGCAAATGTACAACTTATCTTGTCGTTCTGTCTTCTTGCCGTATCAGTGGCTTACGATTTATTTCCGCAAACATTGTGGAGCACTAGCCACTTCCTCAACACGGCATCTATTTCTATAAATTTGGCAATCACTAGTTGCCCTTTAGCATCATGCGAGTCATTTGAAATGTTTAAAAAACGCTGACCGCTAAAAAAAAACGCTGAAATGCTAAAAACGCTGAAACGCAAATGGCTGACCAGTGATGCAGGTTTTACTTTATCCTTATCCTGTTGCATGGCATGAATGAGAAATTAAAAGTTGCCTTAAATATGTAATGGTAGAGGTAAGCGAAAGTAAAAAAAATATATGTATGACGATAATCTCGAAAGCAGACGCTACGCGTCCTAATTCCGGGCGTAAATCACAGACCCTTTTACCCTAAGCAAGGCCTTACGGGCAATGCCTTTCAGTGTCCTCGCTGAAACCTTTTACAGAAGTTCCACGCAGAACGAACGCTATAAGCTATGTTGCTTATTTTCAGTGTTATTGAATGTATGAAACGCTGATTGGGCAAAGATTGACACATTGGCGTTTGTACTGCTACCGTGCAGTGAAAATAAAAGTTTCAGACTTGCCTTCGTTCAAACTTTGATCGCACGAACGTGATTTGCCAATGGGAAGCGTTTCGTCGAACACTATTTAAAATATTTATCATTTACGTGGAAAGTTTTGTAACCAGGTATATGACAATCTGTGGCCATTATTACTGGGGTACAGTGGCTATTCTGCTTGGCTGCTGATCCGAAGGTGGCGGGTTCGTTCACGGCCGCGAGTGTCGCCTTTCGATGCAGGCAAGATGCTGAAGGCCCGTTTCTGTCCGCGCACGTGCTGTCTATTCTTATTGTCTAGCGTAGTTGGAGCTCTAATCAGATGACCATTTGTTTATACTGAGGTCCACGTTAAAGTACTCCAGGTGGGGGCAATCTTCAAAGCACTCTATTATTCGGCGTGCCTCCTATTCATATCGTGGTTTTGGGTCGTCAGCCCAACTGTTATATTAGAGTTTGCGACCGCAAGAATTTCGCAAGGTACTGAAAGTTTTGCATTATTACTTCCATCTCAAAGCTCACGATATATTAAGACGCCACTAATAGCACCGACATGGAAATCAATAGGAGACTCGAAGATTAGGCATTCGAGGTGCTTTGAATTTTCTGATACGTACCGAAACACTCGGAGCAGGAAATATATGATCCGATGGCTAAAAGTGCAATTTTAGTCCAGCGTTTTTACTACCATGGCGTAATGAAAACACTTTTCAATAACCACCACACGTCGTACTCTCGCCACGTGGGTTCCTCTCTTGTTCACTGGCAGCCACGCAGCAGGTCATCTAGTTCTCTATGGCATGGTGTCCACGCATACGAAGTTTTAGTTTTATTTATTTTAATCAAGAGCTTGCAGTAAATATTGCAGCTGGTCACAGGTGTAGGCCTCGCACGTGAAGGTGTTCTAATACGTATGTTCTACTGCTACCCCTTAGGTGCTAGAGATTTCATTTTAGAAAGGCAGTAAACCGTTCTCTTTGAAATTTGATGAAATGCTCATGTAAAAAAATAAGTGGAAGGATCAAAGGAACCGACGTTAATTCGGCAAATCGCAGTGAAAAAGAGCTGGAGAGTAACGCTGTGGCAATAGCCAAGTGAGCAGCAAACTAATGTTTTGGGAATCGCCTGGCGGGTTGAGAACAAAGTTACAGCTATACCTAACACATCCCGGTGGTCTCATCTTGAACATGTAGTGTCACATGTTTTCCATGAACCGCGTATTAATACTTTCACACTTATTCACAAAATATAGGTCTGTCTGTATACCTCTCCCTTTATCTTGCCCTTCCTGCAATAATGGCTTCTTGGCCTGGAAGTACATTGAAATAACAATAACTAATAATAAGAATCGGTGTTCCTTTCTGTGATGTTTCCACGGTATTTTCACACCTACATGAACCTTAATACAAGCTGCCGTGGTGTAGGTTGGAATTCGCAAAAACGCTGCGCCACACCATCGATACTTTGGTGACCTACTTAACACAACCAACACATGGCACTTGTCAGGAACTCAACAACGTTATATAACACCTTTAAAGCTGATCATACCGATTATTTCAGAAATAAACAGAACAAGTGGAAACAATAATGGTCAGTGGCCATCTCGCCGAAAGAACTTTCCTGTTCTGTGATACGTGCTAGCGATGACGTTCGATCAGACGAGCAAAATAGCGAGGTGCCATAAGTTCAGCAGATCAGGGCATGCGTCACAAGACTAGCCGGCTGACAACTGATTCGCAAACACTGCACACTCGCTTTTGCCTTCTGTGAAGGGGGCCACGGCTGCTTAGGCGGGAGTTGTATCTTTTGCCACCCGAAGCCACCATAATATTTCTGTGTGCTCGCACAGAACTCACACAGTAGTCAAAGCACTGCCTTGGTTCCCCCCTCCCCCCCCCCCTTTTTTTTTGTATTTCTCCCGTATATAAAGGAGAGCAAGCGGTAAGTATAACGCAATAGTGAGAGCGAGAGAGAGATTGAAGAGGGTGAGCCGACATAGAAAAATTGATCACTGCCGTCCTTCGATGGTTGCCACCTCCGACGCCCTCCCCCTTCCCCCACCTTCTTCTCATCAAAGTGTCGCGAGACGCGTGCTCAATTTAGTGATTATTGTCACCTGGCCGTGATTAATTATTATCACGATGCGTCTTAATCACTACGTGATTACTGACGTTGCCAGTGGTGGCACACGTTTTTTTTTTTTTTTTTTCACTATTTCGAACATCAGCGATCCATCTCTTCTCTCTCGAATTACGAAGGTCGTGCAAGAAAGTGAAGGAGCAGCGATGAGCAACGAGAAGGGGAAAACAGAAATGAGCTTAGTGACACCCTTTGCCATCAGTCGGGCACGTCCGAAGATTATTCCTGCTCTTTCAAATTCCGTGGCTTGCTTTTGTTTTCACCTTTTCTAGCGGAGAGCTTGAGTTCAGACGTGAGAAGAAAATAAGAGAGGGAGAAGGAGAGGTGCCGCTTTTGTGCGTGCCGAATCGGGTTACGCTAATCGCATGCATGCATGTGCTTTTGTCAGTACCAAATCTCTCTTGCGGTCATATTCATTGCCTCGCAATGGCGCTTCCGACGTACATGTACCTTCCATACAAAATGGTAGAGCCGTGCGTGAGTGGCTGTGTCCGCGCACATGCACTAGTTTCGTTTGTAATTGCTTTCTCGAGAAACACAAAATACAAACAATTTTTTTTTCAGTCACCACTATTTTTTTCTGTACGATTCTTCTCAAGCCTTCGTGGGAAGTAACGCGAATTATAGGTATTTTCACGCTTTTCTTATACCTCGAGTAATCACACATGCCCGAGGTGGCGGTAAATTTTGTTTGAACAAACAATGATGATTGAAGCCTTGGAATTCCATTTAATGGATGGGGTACAGGTGCAAGAGTGCGCGAAATACAAACAATGTGATATCGAGACACCCATGCCTGGTGGTTCTTCTTGCGTGTATTTTTATTGTTTGTTTGTCTACTGCCTCTCCCTGCCCCCCCCCCCCCCCAACACACACATTAAGATCTGTTAACCCGGCAGAAGATCTGCAACCCTAACGACACACTTTAATCAGGTTCCTTTTCTGAGCAAATCGTCGGACGCTTCGTCAGGAACCTCGTTTTCTAGGACAGTTTTACATTCACTTGCACTATTAAAGTAAACTAACTTCGTCGATTACAAACACGACGGCAATAAAAACAGCCACAAAAAGAAAAAGAATACAGGAAAGCAGCATCAAGAAAACAATTGTTACCACGACAGCTATAGTATAAGAAAAGAGAAGTAGCCCGCATGACACATATAGGCTCGAACACCTCTCAAGTACATTTATAAAACCAAGCAAGCAACAGACACAACAGTTCTATTATCATTATCGTTGTCACTATAGTTACATGCAAAGCCATCCAATGAGTGAATGAATGAATGAACTAGAGCTACAGTATGAAATTTGAATTATTCATGTAGGCGCGTCCACCCAGAAATTAAACGCTGATCAGTGTATATATATACCTTGCTGAAGGTGTATGGACTCTCGCTGATGTTTATTTAGCCATCACCTCCAGTAATGCTGGGCACGATATCTTGGTATACGCTTTTAAATTTTCTTAGAGTGAAAGTGATCTTTTTATACTGGAATTAAGTCTCTTCACTTATAGTCACCAATGAATGATCATAGTGCCACGGACAATTACGAGTGAATAACTCTATACTTCATCACATAACGCATTAAAACCCTTATTAAGAATATAAATATACATTATTTGACAATGCTGCCATTGCGTAAATTCATCAGCTTGTTATCAGGAGGGAGTTCCGAACATGTTCATCCGCTTCTATTGCCTAACGTACTCAAATAATCTCGCTCGCAATTTCGTAATAACTGAAAAAAAAGAAAGAAAGAAAGAAAGAAGGAATGAAAGAAAGAAGTTATGAAGTTTCGTGCGGCAGTAATAAGAGCAAGTTGGGAATCAAAATGAACCACGAAGAAAGCTTATTTGCGTAACACGTGGATTTGATTTCGGCGCTGCTCCTGGCACGATATGGCTGCACAGACAGTTACAAACGAGTCGTTTGGCGCAACGCTTACATATATGTATTGTACTGACGCCTACGCAGCCCTTCCGTGCAACAGACGGCAAATTGCCGGCGATCGCCGACATGCATTGGTGGGGTAACTCAGACCACTGAGAAAGTGCGGCGACAGCATATACCACTGCAGCGCGAACCGTTCGCCCAGCTATATGTTTTATTACGCCTGCCAGACTGATCGGTACGTGAATTAGTCAATCGCGCATTGTGATAGACCGGTGCGGAATTAGTTTTCGTGACACTACATCCGGAGGCTATACTACTAGCCGCCGGGAGTACGCCTAGGGTTACAAGAAAGAGACCATCTGGGCAGTACGACTGCCGCATCTGAAAAGCTAATTACTTGTGACTGATGTAATTTTGTCACGCTGTGAATCGGGCTCGAAGAATTTGCAGTTTTTTGAAGAATTTGCTTTTTATTTGGCTTTGCGTGCCGAGGGTTTAACTTTTTCATCTTTTGCAGGAAAAGCTGGGGGAGTTCTGAAGGTTAGGGTGATGCTCAGCGAAGATGCCCAGCGTTCGTTTGTTCGTGCGTGTGTGCGTGTGTGTGTGTGTGTGTGTGTGTTTGTGTGTGTGTGTGTGTGTGTGTGTGTGTGTGTGTGTTTTACTGAACAGGAAAGGGTAGACAATGCGTCAACCTTTCCCTGTACTCCCTGGCTTGGAATTTTGAGCGCTTATTTCGTGAATCGCAATTGCTTTCATGTCATACGTTTCGACGTGACATTTTAGGTTACGACTGAAGCGATCTGAATTATCATTTTCACACACGTACTGTTAAGCTCATAGAGACTGCTCCCAGTCAACGTGTAAGTGGACGTTTTACTATTTTATTACTTTTGCTGGCAGCAGTAGAAGAATGGACACGTGCTCTTGTAGCCTCACGTTTTCTTGAGCGTTTTTTTTTCTGAAGTAAGGCCGTATCACTCGTGTAATTCATTTCCCATCATGCAACGTCAAGCGTACACATCTCACAGGCAGAAGACAAATCCATACGTCTCATAAGAGCTGTCCGCTCAGAAGTGCAAGCAGCACTGGGTTGTTTTGCTAAGATAACGCAAAAACAACAAGATGATTGGCTCTGGTACCGCGAAATAGCCGGTGTAAATTTCATTTTCACAAAGACAGACAAAAGGTGCCATGTGATTTCACTTAGGACTCGGGAAGAAAAAGTGTAGTTAGAAAACCATAGCCATCCCCGGCGCATATATAGGGTTGCTTGCATCTTTATCCCAAGGAACTCATCCTGGTATAACAGGGCTCCAACCCCCATTATTCCACAGAGTCGAGCAAAGCCATGGCGTGTGCTTATATAGTAAATTTGACTCTGAATTAGTCCGGAACCGCAATACATACGGCTCCAGGACTCGTCGCGGCTGATAAAAAAGTGAATAAAATACGTAAACTTCACGTGAAATATGTTTGAAGAAAAGAATTCGAAAGGAGCGGGGGCTCTATATAAAAAAAAACATTTCCCTCACAGAAGTGAGTTGGCTCGCGGCTATAACGTTCGCGCAAGAAAAAAAAAATACTGCCAGATTAGGGCAGCACAAACAGAGATGCCGACTATATGACGTGTGGTTGGGCCCTTACGTAAATTACGACCGTTTCTTTATTGAACAAGAGCGCTGATCGTGAAAAACTAAAAAATTGAGAAAAGTAAAGCATGACGCTCTCAGAGAATGGAAATGTGGAGAGTGGAGCCGGCGAGGCTGGAAAAACTTAGTGGCTTTGCAGTATATGCTTGTTTCACAAAATAAATAAATGAGAAAAGAACGCATGCTAGCGAAGGCTAAGTGAGGGAAGAAAGCGCTTCGAAGAAGTTCGGGGAAATTTTTCTTACACGAGTTATAGCGTTTGTGCATGTATATAACCATGCCGGCTAGCAGAGAATCGCGTGAAAAACCATATATATATATATAATCTTACAAGGAAAAGTATATTTGCCGATATTTACGATGATTACGCGCGACGGCAATGCCTGGCACACTGGCGGGCTGGGACCAGTCTCTATCCACTTCGTAGTCTTTTCTTTCAGGCAGGGACCCTCTACCGCTTTATGCCCCAATCCCACTACTGCCTTGTGGCACTACCCCGCGGCGTTGAGGCGCCGACCCGGCGCTTGTCACGAAAGGGGAGTGTTGGGTGACACATAAGGCTTCAGTCTTACGACGTGCACAACAGTGGATGGTGGTGGCATTGAGTGCGCTTCGTCGACGACTCGCTGTATCTCGTAGGTGAGGTTGGTGATCTTGCGCAGGACTTTGTATGGTCCGTCATAGCGAAATAAAAGTTTTTCTGAGAGGCCGATGTGACGACATAGGGTCCACAAGAGTACGAGAGAACCTGGTGCATAGGAAACTTCGCGGTGGTGACGATCGTATCGATCTTTCTGAGAGGCTTGAGAAAGTACGAGTCGTGCTCGGGCAATCTGTCGTGCTGCGTCAGCTCGCTCTATGGCATCGCGGACGTATGTGACAGGGGAGCTTGAGCCAGCGGGAAGGAGTGTCTCAAGAGGCAGAGAGGGTTCCCGTCCATAAAGAAGGTAGAACGGGGAATAGCCTGCGGTGTCATGTCTGGAGGAGTTGTAAGCGAAGGTGACGTAGGGTAACGTTGCGTCCCAGTCACGGTGGTCTGGAGAAACATACATTGACAACATATCCGTGATAGTGCGATTCAGGCGCTCTGTAAGTCCGTTAGTTTGTGGATGGTATGCCGTTGTGAACTTGTGGTTCATGGAACAGGAACGTACGATATCCTGGACGACGCGAGATAAAAAGTATCGGCCTTGGTCACTGACGAGCTGTCGAGGAGCGCCGTGATGCAATATGATGTAATGCAGTAGAAAGTCGGCAACATCGGTAGCGCAGCTGGTTGGAAGAGCGCGGGTGATCGCGTAACGTGTCGCGTAGTCGGTCGCCACGGCAACCCATTTGTTCCCGGATGCAGAAGTGGGAAATGGCCCAAGAAGATCGAGCCCTACGCGGTAGAATGGTTCAGTAGGGATCTCAATAGGGTTAAGAAGGCCAGCTGGAAGCGATGTTGGTCGTTTTCGACGTTGACAAAGGTCGCAGCTGGCGACATACTTTTGCACAGAGCGATATAGGCGTGGCCAGAAAAAACGGCGCCGGACGCGATCATAAGTGCGGGTGACTCCCAGGTGACCAGCGGCAGGTTCATCGTGAAGCTGTCGGAGAACATCTACACGCAAATGGGAAGGCACGACGAGAAGGCGGTCAGGACCATTAGGGCGCATGTTGTGGCGGTAGAGAACACCTTCCTGAAGGAAATACAAGTTCAGAGAAGTGGGCGGAGTAGCGGAACTCAGGCTTTCTATGATGGGAAGTAAATCCGGGTCGCGGCGTTGCTCAGAAGCGATATCAAGAAAGTCTGATATTGATAAGACGCAAGCTTCCATAGCTCTCTCTGTGGCGTGTGGTGGATCCGCTGGATACCGTGACAGGCAGTCGGCGTCTTGATGAAGGTGACCAGATTTATACACGACCGAGAAGGTGTATTCTTGGAGGCGGAGAGACCAACGACCGAGACGTCCCGTGGGATCCTTGAGCGAGGAAAGCCAGCAGAGTGCATGATGATCCGTTACAACAGTAAAACTGCGGCCGAAGAGGTACGGGCGAAATTTAGCGACAGCCCAAACAAGAGCAAGACACTCTCTTTCAGTGATGGAAATGTTCCTCTCGGCAGGGGATAAAAGGCGGCTGGCGTAGGCGATGACATAGTCTCGTCCATGCTGACGCTGAGCTAAAACAGCACCAATTCCGTGGCCACTCGCGTCCGTACGAACTTCTGTCGAGGCAGTCTGATCGAAGTGGGCTAATATTGGCGTAGTCGTGAGGACTGCAATGAGCGCCGAAAATGCTGCACTTTGAGGCGAATTCCAAGTAAATGGGACATCTTTTTTAAGAAGCTCGGTGAGAGGCCGCGCAATATCGGCGAAATTTCGGATGAAGCGGCGAAAATAAGAGCACAAATCAAGGAAGCTCCGGACATCCTTAGGAGAAGAGGGCACGGGAAATTGAGTCACTGCGCGAATTTTTTCCGTATCGGGCTGTACCCCACATGCGTTAACGAGGTGACCAAGTACAGTTATTTCGCGACGGCCGAAACGGCATTTGGAGGAGTTCAGCTGGAGACCAGCGTTGCGGAATACTTGGAGAATACTGGACAGTCGCTCAAGATGGCTTGCGAACGTCGGTGAAAAAACAATTATATCATCTAAGTAGCATAAGCAAGTGGACCACTTCAAGCCGCGCAGAAGGGAATCCATCATGCGCTCAAAGGTGGCCGGCGCATTACAAAGCCCAAACGGTATTACTTTAAATTGGTATAACCCATCGGGGGTTACAAATGCTGTTTTTTCTCGGTCCCGTGGGTCAACAGTGATCTGCCAATAACCAGATCGAAGGTCAATGGACGAGAAAAACTTTGCGCCATGAAGGCAGTCAAGGGCGTCATCTATTCTTGGTAAGGGGTAAACGTCCTTCTTAGTGACCTTGTTGAGATGTCTATAGTCGACGCAAAACCGCCATGTGTTGTCCTTCTTCTTGACAAGCACGACCGGGGATGCCCACGGACTAGATGAGTGTTCGACGACGACTTTGGCGAGCATTTTCTCGACCTCTTTCTGGATGACAGAGCGTTCGGCAGCGGAGACGCGGTAAGGGCGGCGATGAATTGGGTTGGCATCGCCGGTGTTGATGTGATGGGTCACAACTGATGTCTGGCCTAAAGGGCCGTTGTCAAGATCGAATACGTCCGCATAGGATGTCAACAGACGTTGGAGGTCTTGTGCTTCGGAGGGCGAAAGATCTGGCTCTATCATTTTGGCATTGTCAATGCTTGACAGGTTGGGCGCAGTGAGCAAGTTGACGTGCGGAGTAGGTTGCTGAGCCGACAGTTCAGAAATATCACACTCTTGAAACGACGACATGACGCCTAGTTTAATACCAGCAGGCAGAACGTGCGTGGAGAAACCAAAGTTCAAAAGAGACAGATGGGTCTGGTTGTGGCGTACTCTCACCACGGTGTGCGGGACAGCAATGGAGTGCTTTAGCACAACGTCGGTAATAGGCGAAACGACATATTCACCATCGCGCACAGGCGGATCACACACGAGCTGCACGTGAGTCGCGGCTTGCGGCGGAAGATGCAGGAACTCGGTGGCGCAAAGGCGACTTTGAGCATCACGGGCAACAGTGGCGTCAAAAGGCAGTTCCAACTGAAGAAGACCCGTCGAGCAGTCGATAAGGGCGGAGTGCGCAGAGAGAAAGTCGAGACCAAGAATCACGTCATGTGGGCACTGCTCAAGCACGGTGAACAATACGACGGTCTGGCGCCCAGCAATACACACGCGAGAGGTGCACATGCCGAGAACGGTAGATGTGCTCCCATCGGCAAGCATTACTGCACACTTATTAGGAGGCGTGATCACTTTTCGCAGTTTACTACAGAGAACAGCGCTCATGACTGAAATTTGTGCGCCAGTGTCTATGAGGGCTGTAACGGTAACGTCATCCACCAAAAGGTCCAAAATATTGCGGCGTGTAGGAATCGTCAACAGAGGATTTGCAGAACGGGTCGTTAATGCAGCGTCACCTCCGGGAGCTGCATGGTCTAGTTTCCCGAGGTTAAGGGCCCAGGTCGTGCAGGGGACCTGGATCGCAATAATACGGAAAGACGGGCTAGTTGGTACTGCTGCATAATTGAAGTTTTTGCGCACACACACAAGGACACAGAAGAAGGGAACACAAGGACCAGCGCAGACTAACAACTGATTTTTATTCAGTAAGAAAACAGAATATATACGCTTACTTGCACCCCATGATCACCGCGCATGAGCAAAAACGGCATCGTACAATCTTAAAAACCAAATATCACATGTTGTTCAGCAATTCAATTTCTTTTTCACTAAGCGATATCGACGGATGGCTGACGCACATATCTTTAAGTCTAGAGATGTGCCACGCTTCTACTATTTCTCTTGTTGTCTGATTTGGGTGTACATACACCACCTCAGTTTGATCAAACAACGGCTTACATGCACTAAAAGAACAACGCGCACAGTGCAGTGCTAAATGTGTTTCCGGCCTCCCTTTCAAGTTGGTCATGTGCTCCTTCAATCTCACATTCATCGGTCAGACTGGCCGATGCTTAAATGTGAGATTGAAGGAGCACATGACCAACTTGAAAGGGAGGCCGGAAACACATTTAGCACTGCACTGTGCGCGTTGTTCTTTTAGTGCATGTAAGCCGTTGTTTGATCAAACTGAGGTGGTGTATGTACACCCAAATCAGACAACAAGAGAAATAGTAGAAGCGTGGCACATCTCTAGACTTAAAGATATGTGCGTCAGCCATCCGTCGATATCGCTTAGTGAAAAAGAAATTGAATTGCTGAACAACATGTGATATTTGGTTTTTAAGATTGTACGATGCCGTTTTTGCTCATGCGCGGTGATCATGGGGTGCAAGTAAGCGTATATATTCTGTTTTCTTACTGAATAAAAATCAGTTGTTAGTCTGCGCTGGTCCTTGTGTTCCCTTCTTCTGTGTCCTTGTGTGTGTGCGCAAAAACTTCAATTATGGACCTGGATCGAGAAATCATCGGCGAGAGAGATCGGCAGCCTTGGGGTGATGGTGACCGGCTGAACCTTCGGCCCTGAACGTTAGTAGGAGCAGGCTGTGGATCGTACGGAGTACAAAAGCGGCGAGAATTGCCTTCGAAGCGACGCCATGTCCCAGTGTTCCAAGATGAATTGGATGTCCAACGATTGCGACAGTAGCGTGCAATGTGGCCGGCGCGAGAGCAGTGAAAGCAGATCGGTCTATCATCCGACGTTCTCCATTCAGCAGGGTTCCGGTAGCGGGAAGGGTAGCGTGAAGGGTACACCGGAATCTGGTTAACAGAAGCCGAGCTCTCGGTAGTGCGAACAGCGCAAACAGGTGTGATGCTGAGATTTGCTATTTCTTGGCGAACGACGGCTTGGATGAGGGAGACGGTGGATGCGTTGTCTTGAGGACCGTCGGAGGCGATGGCTGCAGGAGCCATTGCTTCGAGTTCGCGGCGGACGATTCGGGTGACGTTTTCGGACGATGTAGCTTGCGTGAACTTGGGGCTGTCTTCGCAGGTAGAAGTGGCTGCAGTATTAGGCAGACGCGCAAACTGGCGGGTTATGCGACGGTTTTTGGCGTGCTTGAAGCGCTGACATTCCTTCACAACCGCGTAGACGGTGGCGCAATCGTTAACGATCAACAGCTTGAAGGCGTCATCGGCAATTCCCTTTAATATGTGAGCGATTTTGTCAGTTTCGCTCATGTTCTCGTCCACCTTTCGACAGAGGCCCAATACGTCCTGTATGTAAGATACATATGATTCTGTCGATGTCTGCACGCGACATTCCAGGCCTTTCCTCGCGGCCTGCTGTCGCCCAAATGGCCTGCTGAATAACTCGACAAGCTTCAGTTTGCAAACGTCCCAGCTGGTCAACTCCTACTCATGCGTCTCATACCAGGTGAGCGCTGTATCCCGCAAGTAAAATACAACGTTGGCCAGCATCAACGTAGGGTCCCACCTATAGTATTCGCTCACGCGCTCGTACAATGCGACCCAATCTTCAACATTCACCTTGTCCTTGCCTGTGCCCGAGAAGGTTCCGGGGTCTCGTGGAGGCAGGAGAATCAGAGGAGGCAGCTGCTGCTGCTGCTGCTGCGGCTGCTGTTGCTCTTGTGGGTGGGCCTGTTGAGCCATTGCAGGAAAATGAAGGTGGCGACCACTCCGAAGTTCCGTGTTGGTGGTTCGCCGGGAAAGCCAGGTAGGCGTACCCAGCACCTCCACCAATAATCTTACAAGGAAACGTATATTTGCCGATATTTACGATGATTACGCGCGACGGCAATGCCTGGCACACTGGCGGGCTGGGACCAGTCTCTATCCACTTCGTAGTCTTTTCTTTCAGGCAGGGACCCTCTATCGCTTTATGCCCCAATCCCACTACTGCCTTGTGGCAATATATATATATATATATATATATATATATATATATATATATATATATATATATATATATATATATATATATATATATATAATGTAGCGCTACCAAGAAAACGACCTTCGCATGCGCGCGACGTTGCATTATTCTGCCGAATCTCAACTTTTTTTAGGGGCGAAGCTCTTTATAGCGGCACCCGTTCGTCCCTCGTAACCGTTGTTGTGTGTAACAAGTATAAAATTTTCACCTCCAAGGTGGTGTTGATGAGAGATTTCTTCTGTGTGTTGTGGAACAATAAAAAAAGTGCTCAATGTACATGCGAATGGGTGCTACTGGGGAATGAGAGACAGGACCATTCGGCTTTCAGTTAACGCGCATGCTGCCATCCCCATTAGCAGCCATTGGCATGTAAATTGAGCACTATATCACAAGAAAGGGTTGCTACGTTATACTCGCTGGGCGTAATCACCTTGGTTTCAGAAATGTTTAGCGAGCGTTGGGCCGCAGTGCCATGAATACAGTGAACTAGTATATACCATGAACTCGAGGTGATTAAAGGTGGGAAGTAGACCCGAAGCGCAAGTCGTAAGAAAGTGTGCGTGGGCCACCTCTCGTTTAGTCCTTGGAATGTCCGCTGGATGGCGGTGCTTCTAAATGGGGAATATATGATGAAAAAATGCGAGATGGTGGTATTTGGAGTGTTGAATAGATGGACGAATGGACACACAGACAGATGCATGGATAGACGCATTAACGGACTCAGAGGCGGATGCATGGGCGAACGCAGGGACGGACGCACGAACAGACGCACGCACGGACAGACGGAATGCGGCCCATCTACCTGACTTCTTGCGTCGGTAAAGGAATGGAGCATGCTTGGCTGAACAGGGTTAACGGCTACGTTGAGCCTAACAACGTATACCGCAGCAACATGATCGGCTTCAGAAGAGGGCTCTGCAAACAAGATGCCATGATACAACTAAAGGAGCAAGTAATGCACCCCATTGGACGAGGCATGAGGGCAATAATCAGGCTAGATTAAGGAAGGC
The DNA here is from genome assembly GCF_043290135.1 of Rhipicephalus microplus. NCBI lineage: Eukaryota > Metazoa > Arthropoda > Arachnida > Ixodida > Ixodidae > Rhipicephalus > Rhipicephalus microplus. The sequence goes on along the minus strand of NC_134701.1, from coordinate 244,317,417 downwards.
CTTCGACATGATCGAGCACGCAGCCATTCTAAATCGAATTGCGCAACTCGGCCTAGGCGAGCGCACGTACAAGTACATCAGAAATTTTCTTACGGGAAGAACTGCCACGGTTAGACTGGACGAGGAGGAGAGCATCCAAGTGGACATGGGCAGCGCTGGCACACCGCAAGGGTCCGTCGTGTCACCGATGCTGTTTAACCTCTTCATGATGGGATTATCAGAAAAATTAGAGCGAATCGAAGGCATCAATCACACAATTTATGCAGACGACATTACGATTTGGACTGCGCAAGACACCAGTGAAGGCGAGATGGAGAATAGACTTAAAGAGGCGGTGGATGCAGTTGAGAGTCATCTGGATGGCACCGGATTGGAATGCTCACCGGCCAAATCAGAACTGCTACTATACCACCCCAAAAGACTAGGCATACATTGCAGAAACGTAGCAGAACTACACAAAAGAATCAGGATAACCACTAGAAATGGCACGGTGATACCTTTGGTTCAGAAGATCAGAGTCCTGGGTCTCTGGATCGAAGCCAGGGGAACCAATGGGGAAACTATAACGTGCCTGGAAAAGAAAGTCATGGCGGCCGTTAGGCTAATACAAAGAGTATCCAATAAACGAAGGGGCAATAAAGAAAGAAACGTTGTACGACACGCCCAGGCCTTCACGATCAGCCATGTCGCGTACGTAGCGGCATTCGTCCACTGGAACAAAGCCGAGAAAGACAAAGTCGACGCGCTGATTAGAAAAGCGTACAGAGCTGCGCTGGGTCTACCGCAATACACAAAGAACGAAAGGCTGCTACAACTCGGAGTACGTAACACTCTGGACGAGATCGCTGAAGCACAAAGGATAGCGCAACTCAAACGATTGTCTGGAACCATGGCGGGTGGAGAAATCATGGAAAAGATCTCCATTAATTACCACGTAATGAAAGGTCCCAAGGCGCAGATTAGCCCGGACGTCCGGTCCGCGATAATTACAGAAAACATCTCCAAAAATATGCACCCTGCACACAACGTTGAGAGAAGAAAACGCCGCACGAAAATTATTTTTAAAAACCACGGCACGCGGGAGGGTGTGCTTTTTGTAGACGCCGCCCGGTATTCTCGAAATAATAATATCAGTAATGGGGTTGTGCATGGCTCCTTCTTCGAAATGCCGGTCATAGACACAAAAGGGAAGACCTTGACCATGGGCTCCGTAAGGACCAGATCGTCGGAGGCAGCGGAAGAAATGGCCATTGCACTGGCCGTAGTCAAGGTGGAAACACAACAGATTAATAATCAGTGACTCCAAGATGGCCATTAGGAATTTCACAAAGGAATGGGTCTCCACCAAAGCAGCCAAAATCCTGAATCGCAGAGCAGAAGACTTCCCGAACGGCAAAATTGTACCCAAATACCTCAAGTGGATCCAGGCGCACATGGGGGAATTAAACATCGAAGACACAACCATCCCTCAAAACCTCTACGAGAAGGCCCACCGAACCGTGCGAGAACTAACCCACCACGACTCGGATAGTGACGGCCCGGCCTCCCGCACCCACAACAGAAGGGGGGACGACTCCGGTGGAGGCGATGGGCACGATGGAGGTGATGACAATAATGAATATGCGATACAAGACGACAGAGACAGACTGGTCACGTATCATGACATATTGGCACATTATAAGCGACAACGAGAAGAATATCCGCCACCACACAAACAGCTAGACAGATCTCAAGAAACAGATTGGCGAAGATTGCAAACCAGAACCTTTTCAAATCCAGTACACCTGAACCGAGTAATGTGCAGACAATACTCGCAAACAAGCTGTACCCTCTGTAAGCACGAACACGCAGATATGGCACATATTCTATGGCAATGCACACAGGTCATAGTAAGAGACCGAGAGGACAATATAAAACCGGACGTTCTCGGGGAGCGTTGACTAAGTGCGCTGGCTAGCTCAGATCTGCACGACCAACTGTGGGCAATCCAGCGGGCCCGGACAGCGGTGGAAAGGCTACGCCTCACCGCACAAAACGTCGGGGTAGCCTGATCCCGGGCCGGTAACCCTGCAGGGTTTCCTTTTTTTTAAATAAAGTTTTTCCGTCCGTCCGACAGACGGATGGACACATGGACGGTCTTTTACTGGACGACGAATCTGGAGGGTTTCTTAAAAGGCGATTCTTTGAATCGAACCTGAGAGTTTCTTTCAATATTCCCGTACTATAGTGAGCAATATGAGCTGGAACACGTGAACGTTGGTCGAATAGCCTCGATCCTTAAATCGGCTGATTTGCAGCAGCCGCTGTCGGAAACGAGCGATGGGTCAGACCCTTCTTTGCTGGGCCAGAAAAGGGTCCAGTGGCCACTCGTTATATATTGTGTTTCTCTGCAGCTGACACGGTATAAGCTGCGTTTTGCAGCAACGATGTCGAGGAGGGAGTGCAAACTGATAGTTTAAGGGCAGCGCGCTTAAACCGCCTGTTGACGCTCCCTCTTCAATATCGTTGCTGCGAAACGCAGCTTATAGCGTGTCATCTGCAGCGCTTTTATTTCTTCATTAACACATGTATTAGCCTTATCAGGAGTACAGTGAATGCCCAAGATTTGCGTCAATTATCTTCCGAAGAAATAATTTGTTTATTTGTGCAGTTTTCTCCTTAATGCTCTACATCATGTCCCACTGAGGACTTTTATTGCTTTACAAGAAAAAACAGTAAATTATGACTAGAAAGTGTTGTCTTTCTGCATTTATTTTGCACAAAAAGGTTCATTCATGTGGTTTAGATGTGCTGTACATGTATTCCCGTCACGCATGCGTGGGTGTGCAGCCTAGTGGAAGAGGCACTCGCTTTCGGAGCATGAAGGTGCAGGTTCAAATCCCATCATAGGAAAGAAGAAAATGTTATTTTATTCATGGTGAACACATTATCGGGTCTGACCAACCGTACGTGGCGCTGAAAGCATCGCAGTAGCTGGGCCGCAGGGCTTACGGGAGCATCCGCTCTTTATTTAAGTATGTTTTTCTATGCTGCTAGTGGTTGCGGTCGGTGATATAAATTCACATCGACGCGCACATCCACAACCAGTTGACGTCATATTCATCATCATCATCAGCCTGACTACGTCCACTGCAGGTCAAAGGCCTCTCCCATGTTCCGCCAGTTAACCCGGTCCTGTGCTTGCTGCTGCCAATTTATACTCGCAAACTTCTTAATCTCATCTGCCCACTTAACCTTCTGTCTCCCCCTAACCCGCTTGCCTTCTCTTAGAATCCAGTCAGTTACCCTTATTGACCAGCAGTTATCCTGTCTACGCGCTACATGCCCGGCCCATGTCCATTTCCTCTTCTTGATTTCAGCTATGATATCCTTAACCAGTTGACGTAGTAGGCTGTGAAGCTACAGAAACATGGGCTGTGAGGTAGCCGGCCGCGATACATCGGCAGGGCATTAATTACATCAATAGATTGTGTTCGCTGAGCGTTTCGATACGCATCCTTGTTTTCGGTCACTTTTATATTAATTTTCGTGTTGTCATTACGCGATAAACTGCCGTTTCAACGATCATGCGTGTATAGTGACGTGGGAGTGCCAACAGTCAGCGGAAGAGCGCCGTCCTTTACCCTCCAGTTTCGGCAGCGCCATCCTCGTAGCACGTTATCTGTATTTCGAGGCTCTCTGCAACTCGCGCCTTCGATATATATATTGCTCACAATGTTACATCTGTTTTAACTATACGTCTGCTGTGGGCCACGTGGGAAGGAATAGGCACGCTTTGCGTTCCGACTTTCTGCTCGTCGCATATGAGTGCACGTTCGAAGGTGAAAGCCCTACGGCGGGCAACTGTGCCATACTTCGAGCGCCTTTCTGAGAAGTATAGGTAATGTAAACCAGTGTGGTGCTTTTCGGAGTACACTGCCACTTCTCGGTGGTATAGCTGGGATGAAGCTAAATGAATTGGCGAGAGAGTTTCGTCAGATGGCTTGGAAGGAAGTTAATGGGCGTCAAACTTTTCGGGGCCGTTTTAATTCTCTTCGGAAAGTGCGAATTGGCGTGAGTTGGAAATATAGCGAGTGGCAGTGCGTCTGTGTACGCGGAGCGAATGTTTCACGAGACGTGAAAATTGGTCTGAATAACCTCAGGTGTTCAGATTGATTAGCTTCCGAAATGTACATTGCTTATCGTTATATATACTCTTACGCATTAGTCGCGTTCAGGTGTGGAGGCACCACTTTCGTTCAAAGTGAGAAGATACCACGAGGCTGCAGTTTTCAGACGGTGGGCAGACGGCTGAAGCGTGGTGGTGCTTCGGAGAGAACACCCGAGTAGGAGACGAAGAAAAAAAATTGAAACAAGAGCTGATGTGGAGATGAGAAAGCTGAGGAGGGAAATGTGCAGAAGTTGGGGTGCGAGATTCACCACATACGAAGCGGCGTGCGTCGTTTCATCTAGCGGATATTAGTGCATGAAAAAAAGGAACAAATGAAAGGAGAGTTCTGAAAAAAGCTCTAAACTGTATTTTGATAGCATAAACAAAAAACTATTTCTAAAATTAAGACAAAACGAGAATAGAGACTGCGACAGCCTTTTACTACTACACACACAACTCGATGCAAAGTGTGAGCTTCCAAGCAAGAAAGAAAAAAATGAAAGAACGATAAAGAAGGTGACAACAAAGGACAAAAATTAACAAAAGTATATAATGGAAAAGCTGCTCGACACTATAAAATCGAATGGACGATGACGGCAGCTAGGTCTCTGCGGCACGATTTCTGAGCCCATGATGTGCTCAAAAATGAAACGACACTAAGCTCAACAAGCCAAAAAAGAAACACATTATGGAAAGAGACAGAAGGTTCGCTTCTCAATTGTTTCGCAGAATAGCATCATTCACATTTTTTTGGAGGTCACTCACTCCCAGGGTTTTATGGCTACTCGTTGAGATAACACTTTTCCTCCTTCTTCCGTAGCCAATTGTAAAATATCTGTTTTATGTATCTTTATTGGAACGTTACTCTATTTTTGCAACTGCACGACTTCTTTTTTCTTTTGTTCGTCGACCCACTTGATAACTGTACTGGCCAATTCTCGTCCCCTCTTTCAGACTCTTGTCATTTTTTATTTTTGAGTCCGAGAGTTCATTTGCTCATCCAAATATAGTTGGCGACGAGCTTGCCATCCAATACCGTGTGGTACTATCTCGTTGAAATGTGTCGCAATAGTTTCCTTAATGACGGAATGGTGACAGCCAACACCTTCAGCATCATAACCATAAATCACGCTGCATTTAGATATATAGATATGTTGCGTTTAACGTCCCAAAACCACCATATGATTATGAGAGACGCCATAGTGGAGGGCTCCCGAATATTTCGACACCCTGGGGTTCTTTACCGTGCACCCAAACCTGAGCAGACGGGCCTACAACGTTTCCGCCTCAATAGGAAAGGCAGCTGCCGCAGCCGTGATTCGATCCCGGAACCTGAGGGTCAGCGGCAGAGTACCTTAGCCACTAAAAAACCGCAGCGGGGCCATGCTGCATTTAACTTTTTAAAGCAGCTCGCTTAAGGTTAGCTTACACCCACCATATAGACCATAATCGCCTGCCGGTAGCATTACAGAGTTGTTATTGATTGAAACTTCATTTCGACTTGCGTTTTCTCACGGCTTCATAGCTCACTCAACAATTGCAAGCTTCGTGCTCTAACGTGAGGTAAGTGAGCAGAATCGCGAAGCCGGTGTGAACAGCGTCATGACCATCATAAAAGATGGAACGGATGACCATGGTTATCCGTTATATCTTGCGAACATCAACATTCACGCCTACAGTGAACTGTGCGTCATCATTCGCGGGCATAGTGCACCGTGCATGTAAATCAGGCGACGAATTCCACGATACCTTTCGCACATAGTGCTCTTTGCAGTTAATCAATTGCTTCTAACTGAATGTGCTGCTTATACATGGCTGGCTAAAGCGCTATCTTATTAAAAGAAAATGAGTAATATCTTTCTGTGAACGCGGGCCGAAGTATGAAATAGCCGTTATTTGTTTTGCGCCACCTTTGATTGAACTGCCCACCTCAAGATGCGGACATGACGCGGTATGCGTAGCTCGTTTCACACTTCAGCGTTCATTTAACATGAGAAGAGGTTTTCTTTGTTGATGGCATGTTTTTATGGTGATCATTTTACGAATGCAATACAGGTAGTCATAGCAAAGAACCGTGTAGATAAATGACAGCAACCAGAAGCGCGCAGCAAACAAGCCGAGCGAGACCAGCATCTGAGCGTTGGCAAAGCTGCTGACTATTGAGACGCGTCTTCTTCGCAAACTGTTCTATGACAGTTGAGTGAATGCTGTATACTCTGAGCCCGATCTAATTAGCAGTCGGGTTATGGGGATGCCTACGCTTATACTCAGAATGTTAGAGGAATAAACTGTTTTTGTAGACATTTGCTGTGACGTAATTTGTGGTAGAAGAAATGGACGTGGGCTGGGCATGCCGCGTAGGCAGGGGTACTGGTGGTCCTTAGGGGAACTCACTAGATTCCCAGAGAAGGTAAGCGGATGAGGGGGAGACAGAAATTTGGGTGAACAGAGGAAAATATGAAGTTTTGCGGGTATTAGGTGGCAGCAGCAAGCGCAGGACCAAGTTGACTGGTGGCACTTGGGAGAGACCTTTGTCCTGCAGTGGGCGTAGTCAGGCTGATGATTATGATCATGAATCTGTGATAGCTGCTCCTCTTTCTGAAAATAGTATCCTAATAACCTAAGTCGCATTAAGTAACTGTCCTTTCAATAAGAAAACACTGAAAATATTATGTGAAGTCATTCGTGACGTAAATGTTTAGAGTATGCGGATTTTCTGCCATACTAGAGTTATCTGGACGTTCTTTTATTGCCATCGCTTTTTTTTTCTTTTTGGGCATCGTGTCGATGCACGAGGGAGCGCCCCGTAGCTTTTCTTGAAGTACCACGCAGTCGTACAACGGAGTGCAATTGGTTTTTCGCTGAGTCAGCTTTTCATGATAGGTCTTCGCAGGAACGCTGGTTAACTTCTATTGGTTACCATTGTCGAGCAGCTGGGCGAACACGACTCTTGAATGGCTGGATGTCAGCCGTAGAGTAAAGCGTAGTGCACGCTACTAAGGCCTCAGTCGCTCGCATTTTTCGCGGCTGAGAGGCTATCGGTCTCGTCGTTCGTGTAAGTTTATGGCGTAACCTCACTTAAACTCCACTCGCGCGGAATCGGGGGATTGTGATGGCAATTACGTTAGTGAGGATGAAAATGTTGTTTACGAGAAGGCCGAAACCGAATGGTCTGAAATAGCGAAAAGCCTGTTGGTTTATGCTCGTTAACTGAACACTGACTGCTCTTCTTCCGCTACTGGTGCTGCTCTGTCGCTGTAGTCGGAAAGTCTTTGGTTCATTGACGACAAAAAAGAGACTATAATACAGCTGTAAAGTGTAATTGCACGCATTTTTGAAGAGACGCGGAGTAGTTTATTTTTTAGACAGCAAGACTTAGGACGAGGACCATTACACACGTTGAAGTTTCGCGAGTGTATCATGCGTGATTGTCGTAAATTAAATGTTTGATTTGTATTTCTAAATACGAAGCAGTTGGTCCTCAACCAAAGGCTCTTTGACCACTTTTACCTATCTCCTTTCTAGCCGCTTACGTCTCGGTGCTCCCACAGGCGGAAATGTTGTAGGCCCGTGTGCACAGATTTGGGTGCACGTTAAAGAACCCCAGGTGGTCGAAATTTCCGGAGCCCTCCACTACGGCGTCTCTCATAATCATATGGTGGTTTTGGGACGTTAAACCATACATATCAATCAATCAATCGGTGCTCCCATGGTCGCTTCCTGAACTTGTTATATACCAATATTGGCACAGGAGGGTATTAGCGTATCAGGTGTCTTACGGACAAGTTATGCCGTGAATCACGTGATATACTCCTCTCGTATACCTGAAGAGCCTTTTTTTCTCCCAGTCACGTGTCACACAGATAATCGCACACCAGAGCTCGCGGAATGAAGGCATGGACTTACACGCCAATGCTGTACATAAAGCCAGGAACAGTGGCAATAGGATTTGGTAATCTTAATGCAATAGCGTTGAGGAGCCCGTTTCAAGCAAGCTTAGTGCCTGCGTCGGCGGCGTTGTCGGTGAGAGAAAAACGCATATGGACTCAAAAACACAATGACGGTTCGAGCCGTATTCGAACACAAACATTCTACGTTGCAAGTGTTCTAACACAAAGCGAATAATCATTGTTATCAGGGGTTTTACGTCCCAAAACCACCGTATGACCATGAGATACGCCGTACTCCGGAAATTTTGACCATTTGTTGTTCTTTACCATGAAGTGACATCGTATAGTACGCAGGTCTTTACCATTTCTCCTGCTTTGAAATGCGACCGCCAGGAACGGGATCGAAAGCGTGGCCTTCGGGTCAGCCGCCGAGCCACTGTTCCAGCGAGGTGGACCTATACCACAGAGCTACGCCAGTGCTTGGAACGGCTTCAAAAAAATAATAAATATAACCTATAGAGGCGTTAAGGGGAAGCGAGAGGGTAACGTCAGTAGCCGGTGCACTGTTCATGATCTAATTTTATAACAATGTAATAAGCATTACATATGTAATCCCATGCCTCAACAACCTATAGTACAGCATTGTTCGATCCCGAAGGAATTCGCCAACGAAGGTTAGTTGTAACATGCAAATAGCGTCTCTCATAATCATATAGTGGTTTTGGGACGTTAAACCCCACATATCAATCAACATGCAAATCAGCGCAATAACGTGTACTTGGGTTCTATAAAACTTGAGTTTGTGCTCTAAGGTAGATACGCTATCCTCTATAGACACCAATTAGGTGAGCGTGCCTAGTGAGATAATGAAACTTTTCGGTGGGCTATTATTTGGTATTTAATTGCCCAGTAAGCCCGTGGTGAGCACACTGCTTCGCCTTCCACAAATACGTTCATTACAGTCGCAACTCTTGCTTCAACAAAAAAAAAGGAGGTGGGAAACAGCATTGGTGGCTAACTGCCCTACGTGAAACCGGTTCCCATATTGCGTTGCATCTGCCAGTATTTTTTTTTAATATTTTACTTTTGCCAGCTTATCGTATATATTCTGATTACTTCCACGTAAGTGCCAGTGCAATTGTGGATAATGTCCCTCCTTTATATCAATTTCTGTATTCGCTCTCTGCTGTCTGGTGAACCTCCCTGCCTTCTTCCTTTTGTGTTCCTTCTTTCTCTCACGTCATCGGTGAGGAGTGTGACTTCAAACTTTCTAAGAGTTTTGATTTCCTTCAAAATCAAAATTTGTGTCGTTTAGAGTGAAATTCGCTCATAATGGCATGGCTGTAGTGAATGAAGCATGTGGGAGATATATGATGTGCAGAAAGAAGGACATATAAACGGTAGGTTGTTCCACTTTTCCATAAAAAAATATGTAAGACTAAAAAGAGAGAGAAAGCGAGGTGAATATGACTGAAGTAGTAACACGCGAACTGTCGGCGTAGTAGTGAATGATTCTAGCAAAGTATGTTCGCTCAGCTTTATGCCGGCCACAGCAGGCCGAGGTGGGAGGTATGGTGCTCAGTGGATAGAGTCGTGTCACTTCCTGGATCGCATCACTCCCTGCCATTATTCTTGCTGCACGCATTTCGCCGAATATTTTAGCCTGCGACACTTGAGGAAGGGGTGTCTGTCGTTTGAGAGTTCAATTACGTGTAGCACTTGCACTTTCTTCTTCTCCCTAAAGAAGTATGTAATAACTCACGAGGCCAAGAGTAACCTTTAAGTGCTGTTTTTGGAATGCGAGACTTAGCATCTACGTGTGAAAAAAAAATGTATTTTTTCCCAGCACATGAAGTTTGGTTGAAATGAAGTCGCAAAATCATTTGTCTACCTGTAATTAAAAGTTTGCGTAATTTCACCTTGGTGGGTTCAGATATCAGCAGCAGAATGAGTGCTTTAATGTTCACTTCGATTCTCCTCAAATTGCGTCATAATCATTACTCTAAATTAAAAAGCAGCAAATGGCGTCCCCCACGCTTTCCTCGACTTCGTTGTCTGTTTTTTTCAGTTGCTTTATGTAACGAGAGAACGAGTCTCTTGAACAGTTCCTACTCCTTCGTAATTCAGATTTGACACTTGAAATATATAAAGAAAAATGAAAATATTACAAATGACTATCGAACAATAAACGTTTATTTTTCATCCTCCTTCTTGCAAATACCTCTCACCATCTCTTCATGCAACATGCCGTGGTCACTGCGGCCTTTAATTTAAGATACTTCGCGCGCTAAACAAGTTTAGAAGTAGTCTCTTGTACTATACTTCTCTTCTTGCCTTCTTAAAGAGAGTAATGCTAGCAACTAACAGCCGGTCATGCGAACAACTCGCACTCCAAAACAAGTGCCAGTATAGTTTCCAGAGGCGAAGGTAGGAATAGGGTGTAAGGTGTAACTCGGTTCTTTTCAGCACCGCAAAGGCGCCTCTCGGCAAACCGTATCGATTTACACGTGACGTCGACTGACACCGCAGATATGCCGACTCGCGTGTAAAATGACTCGTCCACCGTGATAACGTTTTAAAAGGTGGCTCTTTGTATTTCATGTATAAAACAAAACAGCTAACATAGATTTGCCTTTATTACGCCCGACATATTGTTTATGCAGCAAACCAGCACAACGTAAACAGTCGTGACGCTGCATAGCAGGTAAATAATATTAGCAGCACCTCTCTAAAATGTGCTTGTTTTATTTTTGCACTAAAAGAACGCTAAACTCCTATGTTGGTTCTGCAAGCTTCGCGTGCAGCGGGTGCCGAAGAATCATCTGTACACTCTTAAACACCGCGTAGCCGAAACGCACCTGCTAACCCTGCAAAGCGGCGACTCTCTTACACGTGAACCATTTCTTGCGTGTGCTGATAGTGTTTCGTGTGGATCTTTGTTTCTGGCTTTTCGCCTCCAGAATTCAGAGGTATAGGCCTATATATGCCGCAGATATTCGCGAAGCATAACGCCCGGATGGTCCGCGTTCTCAAAAAACTGGTTACTTCTGCCGTCTCAAATGTGCACCAAATAGAAGTTCCCGGAGAAGTCTTTTGCTACCAGAAATAAGAAAGGATAGCTCCAGCCAGCAATTAATTGTGGCGTGCTTACTTCGAATGCGGTTTGCGGGTTCAGCAGGCCAACCCAAGCACTCGCGAAGAACGCCCAAGATCCCGCGAGGTATGAGCGCATTAATGATGCTCTTAAACGTCCCCAGCTTTCAAATCACAATGACGCCCGTTTCTAAGGGACGTAATGTGTCTTGCGCTATGCACAGCACGTGTGCGACGTTACTCGCTGTTTCGGCTCCGAGGTGCACATGGTGGAACTGCAGCGAAACTGACACTCTTTCCGCATTCGATCGTGATTTAAGATTATGCTTTGAACAGAGACTCTAAAGCTGAAACAAGCGAGCAGAAAATCAGCTTTGGCACTTTTCAATCAAAGCAGGAGTGTAGGCCTTGATTCTCCGCTTGGGGGTAAATATCCTATTTACTACGCTTTTGAGCTCACCACCCGACTGACAAAGCGCACCAAATTACACTTCAGTGGTTACCCAGTCAATGTGGAATCATCGGCAATGAACAGGCTGATCAAGCTGCCCGCTCAGCCCATGCAGAAGACCATGAAGTGCTGCTACCACTTTCTAGGACAGATGCTGCACGAAAGCTCCGCTGGCTCCCTCGCCAGAAAACAACATCACAATGAAGTCAGCCGCACTTCAAGCATACCCGACTGTACTCGCTTGACCCTACGTTAAGTCTTCAAGTCCCATCGAGACTTCGCCGAGCAGACAAGATCCTCTTATGTAGGCTGGGCATTGCGTTCAGCAACGCCTATACGTATACGCTTTCCGCATCGGGATGGCTGACACCGCAGCCTGTGGCCGCTGTGGCAAAAGAGAAGCCATCAAACATATCCTTTGTGACCGCCTAGAGCATAGTGGACAACGACTATGCGTTCGCAAGGAACTCAGCGAATTAGATAATCAACCTCTGTCGGAGGAAAGAATTTTAGAATATCGACAAGATGCAACTTAACACAAGAAGGCCCTGAAAGCGCCACTGCACTTTTTGCGATCGACCAGCCTTTTTGAATGGTTGTAGCCAGAACGGCTTTCCTGTGTGTGTTTTCGTTTTCTCATGTGTACACGTGTGTTTTTTTTTGGGTCCTCTCTATCTACCCCCTTTTTTTCCTTTTTCCCCACTCCCAGGGCTGAGTAGCGAACCGGATGCCATTATCTGGTTAACCTCCCGGCCCTCCTGTCTCTCTCTCTCTCTCTGTGTGTGTGTGTGTGTGTGCGCGGCGAAAACGCCTCATGTACTTCGGCTGCACAAGATGCTCATGCAAGCAACGACAGTCTTTCCCTCCTTCTCTACTCTTTGTCCTCTTATAGAAGCTTCCGCGCTGCTTGTACTAGACACCATTTCATACATAAATGACTGGTCGCCGAGGTCCATGGTATACGGGTTACGGTGCCCGGCTGCTGACCCCAATGTCGCGGGCTCGATCTTGGCCGCGGTGGTCGCATTTCGACGGAGGCGAAATCTTTTAGGTCCGTGTGATGTCAGTGTACATTAAATAACAGTAAATGGTCAGGATTTTCTGGAGCCCTCTACTACAGTGTCCCATATAATGGTATCACGGTTTTAGTGCAAACCTCCCCCCCCCCCCCCCCATTGCTAATATTAGCACGGATAACTGCGTGTGTGGTTTTCGTACATGGTCGACATTGGTCGAGTTGGTGCGGTTCCAAGTGATGCTAAAAGATCGCAAACAATAACGGCAAAACTTTGTAAGACTTAGCAAACAATTACGACTAACTGGTGTCCCTGACGCTCCTTCAATCTTAGAGAGTTTTTTTTAAAGTTTTTATTAGCTTTCATGAGAACTAGTTTGAACTTAACTAAAAGCCAACTCTGGTGATATTTCGACTATCTCAAAGTAATGGCGTTTCTTTGTTCCTGAGACACTCTTGTCACGAGCCCAATAGCTGCAAAACCCGACCGGGCGCCCTGTCTGCGTTTCATGTACTATTTGGTAAGAACCGCAAGCCGTATACTGGTCCGTCCAGCGCGTAATATGAAAACTGAAAGACAGACCAGCGAAGCACCGGGCTAACACCAAAGAGGAAGGAAGGAAGTTTTGCCATGCTGTAGCCGTGCCAAACACTACCACCGTCGCCTTGTGGTCAGCATAATAAATGCTGTAGCGGCCAAAGTAGCGATGTCATCGGCTGCGTGACTTCTGATGACATGCCAAACATGACGTCAGATAGACACTGTTGCCAATAATTCTGGCAAGCGAGGTGAGCTTTTCGAGGCAATCTTAAAAATTCATTTGCGAACAATCAGCGCAGCTCTCAAGCCTGTAATTTTGCAAAAATGACGGTAAGTGCAAAGGAACGTATCCAGCAGTTTCATTAAGGTACACTGACCTAAAGAAATTGCTGTAATTGGCCTTTATGCGTTGAAATGACAGCTCAACAAGCGAATTGGTCTCCGAGAAAGCGCAATGTACAGTCAGCGCCTTAAACTGAGCCCAACCATGCCTTCTTGTTAGCATTAACATAGCTACCTAGCGTCTTATCTCCTTCTTATTCAAATGCTGTTGTGTTAATATTTTTGGCGAAAATGTGGGACGCTAGGTTACGTTATGGCCGGCTACCGCAACATCATATTAATAATATACAAGATACACACAAATATAAAAAGTTGATGACAATAAAGAGAAAATTCATCAAAAGCACTATGAGCATATATGTACAACATATGGCGTAGAACACCTAGCATAAGTATTTCATTTAAATCTAGCGCATGCTATCAGAATCTCTCGGCAACAGAACGCTGTTATTATTTTTTTTCTTCATTTATTTCACCTGTGCAGTTTGGTCGAAACATCATGAACAACCTTTTAGATATAAGAGACCCTGCGTCGATGCTATGGAGCTGCACTAGTAACGTTAGAAAAGAGCCTGACATTTTAATTGTTGTTCACTGAACCTATAGGAATGCCTCAAGGAGGGATGAGTCGGTTTACATAAGCGCGAAACTTTGTGATTCTGAAAGCGCTGGTAAGTACCAGGCCTTTAACCTGTAACACAAAAACAACGTCATCGAAAAGCCCACGAATACGTAGGCGAGTCATTAAATATCCGAAAACACCTGATCTCACGTTTTTATTTTAGAAAACGGTGACTATGCGACACAGCAAGAGGTAATTCCAAGCCGTTTTTTTCTTGTCGACTTTTCCTGTAGGGCAGGCCTGCACGAAGGCAAAACCGAGCAGAGAGCAGCACGTGTTTGCGGTTGTTGCGTAGCGCGGACCGATCCCGCCGAAGCCACCACTGTTGCGAAGCGGACCTCCGATCCCGCCGCTGACCTCCACTGTTGCGAACGACGGACCGATCCCGCCGAAGCCACCACTGTTGCGAAAGACGGCGACGGCAACACGGCCCCGAAGAGCGCCACTGCTTTCAACTCCGCCGGGAATGTCACCCGCCGTTTGGTAGCGTATGTTTCTCAGCTCGCGACTGCTTCTGCGCAGAGCCGATAAGACGAGCGGACGAGACGACGGTGAGTTAAACAAGGTTTATGTACAGCATATATACAGAGGCGTTACAATTTCGGTACTGGGGCCGACAGAGACTCGAAGAGCCGAGCTCTCCTCTCTAACACATAGGTCAGCCTTTCGCCTAAGACCGCTGACTCACACACATGTCGGGCCTCCGACACGGGGACTCCTCTCCTAGGACCTCCGATCACGACACGCCGCGGGGCTTCTTTTATTTACACCGAGTCCAACCAAAGTGTCCAATCAGAAGCGCCGCTGGTCGTCCGGGCAGATTCCGCCAATGGGGGTCGCCGCGCCATGCGTCAGACCACCAGGCACGAGAACGCCGGCTCGCTGTCACGTGCGCCGATGACTCAATGCATGTGGGCGAGAGAGGCGCCGCGCGTGTTCACGCCGTCGAGTTGATCGCGCCAGGCGGACTGCGGGCTGGCCTTGACCCAGATTGCCTTTTTCAGAGGCACGGACGTTTGACGAGGACTCGCTGGCATAACAGCACCCCCGCCGCCAGACAATGCACCGGAAAGACGAGCTGCTTCCACGGGGCTCGGATGTCAGGTGCGCTCGTTCGCCTGGTCCCTCCAGGTTCGCCTCCAGGGCCATGGGGAGAATACAGCTCCAGACTGGTCCGGGAACACATCCCATTTTTGACGACGGATCCCAGCTCCACTGGCTTGTCGCCACAACGTGCTGACCAGCTTCACTCGTCTCTTCTGACCATCTTCGGGTTCAGCACTTGTCGATGGTTCTGCAACTTGCTAAGAACGGTTCGACAGCAGACAACACACGACACAAGCAAGTGCCCTCGGTCACCCGACAGAACACCAGACAAAGTATAGTACAACATATACCTATCTACGTGTCTATCGGAATTTTGTTCCCTCTACATCAAGAGGCACATGTGGGACAAAAGACTCTTAAAATGACAACTCAATTTTTTTTTCCCACGTACAACAACGTAACGAATTAGAATACCACAAAGTTGGCCCCTTGAGAGCACTCTGAACGAGAGCGCTCAGCCCAGGTCGTGATGAGGTCAAAATTTTGCCCCGAATCGCCAGCCAGAAACCGAAAGATTGAGAAGGTACCAGCTAGAACGCACTGCTCAATGCACCTGCATTAGCGTTTAGCTTTCTCCCCCCCCCCCTTTTTTTTTTCTTTAGCGAACGTCAAAGTTGCGCTGTGGAGCAACATGCTCCACCTCAGTAACCGGCCACTTTTAGGCGACGATACCTATGCGGCACCAAGAGCGGCTCACACTTGCGACGTTGCACAGGGGAACAACGATACGGCTTGCTACTGATTGACTCCTCACCGCTTAGCTCGATATCGTGTTCGATCACCCTCATGTTTCCGGGGCGGTCCGAAAACACGTCTTCAAACTCGGAACCAATCTTTCTCAGGTCCTCTTTCTCAGGTCCTCCTTCACTTAAGCTAGGCTCTAGGTTTATCTGCTCCCAAATTACTTTCGATCCCCCTTCGATCACCTCACTAGAACTCAAATTTTCTGCTTCCTCTTCCTCTGAAGCCTTCAACAGCTGATTTACGACCGCTTGATGTTGAACATTGGGTTTCATCAAGTTGTAAATTTTGTTCTGCCGCCTTCCTACTTGCACCTCATAAGTTGTATCGCAAGGCTTCGATAATACTTTGGCGGGCCCTTCCCAATCAACCTCAAGCTGGTTCCTTTTGGATGGCTGCAGCCGCATTACCTGATTATCAACTTCAAAAGCGCTCTTCTTCACCGATTCCTCGTAGTGCTCCTTCGACAGCACTTTTGCCGCGTTTTTCTGGCTTTCCACTAGCGCTTCAATTTGGCTTTCCACTAGCGCTTCAATTTGGCTTTCCACTGGCGCTTCAATCGAGAGATCCTCACGCTGCTCTCGAATGAGCATCTCTCGATCAACTCTCGGCAGCTCGCTCCAACTTTCCGCTACAGGCGAGAGCGTTGCAGCCCTCTCCCTCTGATCCAATGGCGCCATGTCGTCTCCCTTTACGCATACCTCGCAGGCCGCTTCCGCGACGGGCCGCTCGCGTGACTGCTCCCATGACTCATGCGGAAACTTTCCTTTCTGGGGTTCCGTCGACCCGCCGACAAGGCCACTTGAGAGTTCACCGCATGGAACCAGATCAAGCTGCCGCGATAGCTTCCGCGCTTGCGATCGCGTGAGAGCCATGCACGCTAAGTTGGGGAAGAACGATTTGCCCTGCTCTTTGAGAGGCTGCTCTGAGTTGTTGGAGAATAGATAAGGAAAACGATCATTTAGCGCGGCAGACACAGCTGCTTCGGTGCGAAGCTTACCGAACGGGCCTTCAATGACAACCGTGGCGATTGGTAAGCGAACACTCTGCACCTCGGCGACTTGCCTAATCCACGCGCATTCTCCTGTGAAGTCATCCGGAGACACCAATGAAGGATGGACAACGTCCATGGTTGCCGCTGAGTCTCTAAGTGCTCGGCACGTTTTCTCATTGACCCTAATTTCTTGGAGATACGGCTCCAACAACCGAATGTTTTTTTCTGATTCTCGGATCGTTGCGAAGGCCAATTTTTCCTGACAGTTTCTCGCGATGTGCCCTTCCTTTTTACAGTTGTAGCAGATTAGCGGCTTCCGTTTGTTTTCCGATTCAAATGCCTGTGTGGTAGAAACCTCACTCGATCTCTCCGCTTCTGTTTGCCCTTCCCCTACACTGTCCTTCGTAAGAGACGGGTCCTTTTTGAAATTACGGTGCGGAACGGGTTTCCGTTGATCAGGTTTCCTTGAAAAGCCCTCTTTCTTTTCATCCTTTTCAACGCGCGCTGCCCTGCTATGCAACTTTCGGCGAGTATAATACTCCTCAGCTAACTCAGCTGCCTTGTTTAACTGTACTTCACCAAGTTTGTCCTGCAGCCAAAGTTTGACATCCTCCTCGATGCAGCGGTAGAATTGCTCCAATGCAACGCATTCCACCACTTTATCGCGGTCGTCATAAACACCTTCGCCCTTGAGCCATTCAATCAAATCGGCTTTAAGACGAAACGCGAAGTCAACGTGTGACTCATTCCCCTTTCTAGCATACCGGAACCTTTGCCTGAAAGCCTCGGGTGACAACTTATAACGTCTCAAGAGCACTTCCTTAACCTCGTCATAGCTCTCAAACGCTTCCCTCGACAAGCAAGTTATCGCGTCGGACACTTCGCCGGGAAGAAGAGCTAGCAGGTTCCGCGCCCAAAGAGACCGCTCCAAAGCATTTCGCTCACAGACGTGTTCAAACTTGACGAGATGCTTCGCCATGTCCTTGCCTACTACGAACGGTGGCAGTTGGTCCCGAATTCTAAAACCGCTGACCTGAACCGTCGGAGAAGCTACGCTAGGCGCCTGCGAACACTGTAGGATCGCCAATTCTAGTCGTTTCATCTCAAGGCGCTCCTGTCTCTCGGCCTCCTCGCGCTCGCGACGTTCTACTTCTCGCCTTTCAGCCTCCTCACGGCGTGCTTTAATATCCACCCAGGCCTCATCGACTTCCTCAGCCGACACTCCCTCATCCTTCATGATCTCAAGGATCGCTTGCTTTCGTTTCGCACGGCCCAAAGTAATGCCGAGTTCCTCACAAATTTCGATGAGTTCCTTCACTTTAAGGTTCTCCATCGTTCACACTAGCCTCTTGCTGTTTGCCCCTGTTAACAATTTACTTGCCGTACCCACTATAAGTCAACTAGCAAGACGCGCAAGCAATTTTTCACTCTCCCGTGTTTACCCCCTCCGCATTAACTTTGGTTTCAAAGCACTTTGACTTTGCTTGAAACGATCAAAGCTCACTCTAATGCTTCACACAGCCCTTCTCTAAACTACTACAACCTGAGCTAGAGCAGTCTGGTGAACTGAGGGGAAAACATCAGGCACTCACCGCATCGATGTCGCTGACGCCGGCCGATCCCGCAGCTGCCAACCACTGTTGCGTAGCGCGGACCGATCCCGCCGAAGCCACCACTGTTGCGAAGCGGACCTCCGATCCCGCCGCTGACCTCCACTGTCGCGAACGACGGACCGATCCCGCCGAAGCCACCACTGTTGCGAAAGACGGCGACGGCAACACGGCCCCGAAGAGCGCCACTGCTTTCAACTCCGCCGGGAATGTCACCCGCCGTTTGGTAGCGTATGTTTCTCAGCTCGCGACTGCTTCTGCGCAGAGCCGATAAGACGAGCGGACGAGACGACGGTGAGTTAAACAAGGTTTATGTACAGCATATATACAGAGGCGTTACAATTTCGGTACTGGGGCCGACAGAGACTCGAAGAGCCGAGCTCTCCTCTCTAACACATAGGTCAGCCTTTCGCCTAAGACCGCTGACTCACACACATGTCGGGCCTCCGACACGGGGACTCCTCTCCTAGGACCTCCGATCACGACACGCCGCGGGGCTTCTTTTATTTACACCGAGTCCAACCAAAGTGTCCAATCAGAAGCGCCGCTGGTCGTCCGGGCAGATTCCGCCAATGGGGGTCGCCGCGCCATGCATCAGACCACCAGGCACGAGAACGCCGGCTCGCTGTCACGTGCGCCGATGACTCAATGCATGTGGGCGAGAGAGGCGCCGCGCGTGTTCACGCCGTTGAGATGTTCGCGTCGGGCAGACGGCGGGCTGGCCTTGACCCAGATTGCCTTTTTCAGAGGCACGGTCGTTTGACGAGGACTCGCTGGCATAACACGGTGCTCATTACGAAATAAGGGGTCGCTAGATTTATAAGCTCCTGTGCTGTATAACATATGAAACAAAGAGTAGAGGTCCTGGTGAGGATAACTCTGATAGCCGAGGTGATTTAACGCTAACATAACCGCGCTAGCAGTTCTTGGAGCTCGCTGCGTGCTGTTCCAACCGATCGATCTTGTTTAGATCGCGTACGGGTGTGGCTATTACAAGGCTTATGCTCAAATGTTGTTCTGTGCGTAAGTGCCGTCAATTACGAGTCAGTCATCAATAGAATGAGATCATCGCGTCCAGTAAATGCACATCTGGTTTATTCTGCCAGCAATTTTCACTGTCGCGTACAAATATTGCTTAGTCTTCAATTTAAAAAAGAAATTAGTGCATTAGTTATTTCCACAAAGCTAGGTAATCGCAAACTACTAAAAAAAGAGTGCTTTGTGTTAGGCCTTTGAATCCCTTATGGCAATTGTTTATTTCACCTCGTGGTGATGTGCCTACTGCACATTGACGCAGTATTTTTCTGAAGATAATCCCATGAAGGAGCACGCCGATAATGCCACTCGGGCTGCTCTTGGTAGCTCACGGGACGATACCACACCACTTTCAATGTCTGACGCGGCCACAAGTATTCGAGGGCTTGCGCAAGAGATCACGCTCTTTCTATGGTGCCCACCAAGCAGCCGAACCAATCGTACCAGTCGTCAACAGCGCCTGAGCTTTTTGATGCATCCTTATATGCCAAGTGGACTCCGCTGAAGAGAGGCCACACTGCTTTATCAATTATGGTTAGGTGTGACACTTAGGAAATCGCATGCCTTGCTCAGTGGAATGGCCGACAACGCTCCCTGCAATCTCTGTAGTTGTGAGTAGACGCTACGCCAAATTCTGTCTGACTGTATGGTCTATAATGTTCAGAGGAAATCACTGGCGTCCTTTACTGCGCACCTGAATAAGAGACCAATTTCTGTTTAATATGTTATTGCATGTCGTCGACAGAGGAACACGCAGCTGAAAGTGACCAAAGAAATACTGAGGGTTTCGAGAAAAACGAGCTTGGACAAGCGGCTGTGACATTGATGTCGCGTTCTACGCCAGTTGACGGACTGTTACTGACTGCGTGCCAGTGTACGTGCTGTGTGGTGTGCTATCTTTCTATCTCTTTCCTCTCCTTCTTTTAATATCCCTTATCCTGTTCCCGCATGTAGGGTAGCAAACCTGGCCTCCTGGACTCATTGACTTACCTACCTCTCCTTTATTGCCATTAATTCTCTATCTCTGAAGATAGGTGCAGCGCATAAATGTAATACTATATGAGCATGCGAGAACTACATTTCTTGAGACGCGTGGAAGGTTAACTAATGTAGTCGTATCAGAGTACAGCAGCAGCAACAACAACGACTACAATAAGAAGGACAACGACAACAAAATTCAACAAGGACGACGACGTCTGCAGGTCCCTCGCGCTCACTGTGTTGTTGTGTTCTTTAATGTATCTATTGTATTCTCTAATGAAATTTCATTGTATCTTCTCATCCTGAGAAGTGCATAAAGAATCACCAACATTGCGTCACCACTAATGCCGCTATACGGTGGCCAGCTATGGATGAGCTCATCGCGAACACATCGAGGCACGTCAAGATCCCGACATATCCGAAAAGCGCTGCATATGGGAGGAAATAACAGAGTGTTGGCGTTCAACATTCGGAACACGCGAGCCATAAAATGCTGACGGATGCTTCGAAAACCCGCTCCAGGCCATCGCTGAACGCACCTCGGAAGTGAAACCTCAGCATGCGCAGCAATAAAGACATGTATGTTTTCGTGAAGATTCCTTTCACCGCCTGAAAGCCGCCCCCGTCCGAAGAAGCTGACCCCGGAGCGTGAATGGAGGATCGCTGTGGGTTGGTTTCTCCATCGAAAAGCCGTTATCGTGAGCGAGAGAGCTAAAGAGAGAGTAGGGTAGGTCGGGCAGCCTGTAATGTTCAGTGCGGCCACGAGAATGTCACATAAGCGCTAGCGCGCGCTCTCTCTCCGAGTCGGGGGATAAATCCACTCACGGAGGGCCTCCGTCTTACAAACTGGCCAGCACCTTGGCGGCTCGTGAGACCCTATAACGGCGTCGTCATCTCTCACTGGCCCCACAAAAACAGCCCGGGGGGGGGGTCCATCCGGGGTACATTTATTTCCGACGTTGGAGTCTGGAGTCACGTTCCCAGCGTCGCCGAGAGATCGTCGAACCCGCGAAGGTCCACTATCTCGCTCTTAGGGTTCTGCGGGACACGCCAGCTAGCGCGCACATTCCACGCGAGGCACCTTCTCAGGTTGCCCGACAACGCTAGAAGCTGCCGCAGAGGAGGCACCACCGCCGCTGACTGGAGGGGGTGCCCGAGGCAAGCAACGCGAGCACCCGCAGTGCCCCCAAAACCGGAGGCTCCCTCTGCAAACTCTCACATGAAGTCCGCCGCTTGATTGGCCGAGGAGCTTTGAAAATGCGTGCGCTGACGCTGCTTCTTCTACTACACGTACGTGTACGGGCAGTCCGCATTGCCCCCCTCCCCCCTATTAATGCCTCAAATACCGCTAAACGCGAGCGTGCGGGCGAGAAGTTACGGTGCGGCCACGGGGCCGAGAAGCGGCAGTGCTGCGAAAAGACGTGGACCGTGCGCGGAGCTTCTTTCCTTTTATTAGAGCCGGGGCCAGCTGTTCCTCTGCACTCACCTCCTTGTTAACGTTGCCCAGTGTCCGCTATCACCCACCTTCTCTTTCGACGCACGTGTAGCGTTCGGGGCGCGAGTGCGCTTTAAAAGGCTTCTTTGGGGGATGGCGTCCCCTGTTGAGCATTGAACCAGGAGCAGAGGGATGCCGCCCTATCTCCTTGTTCGGCTATTACGAAGGAGTGCCCGGCAAGTAGGCGTATTCCGGTTCGTTTCGGCGAACAGAAACCGTCTTCTTTGATGTCCGTGGAATGTGTCTTACTTTTTTGTTCTCTCTGTGAGAGTTTTTAGGCGTCATCATGCCTTGAGTTTCATCGCCGTTTGTTTCACTGTATTATCTTTGGTACAATGGTGATTTGAAGCACGGTCGCTCATGGTTTTTGTTCAAAATGCACATGCGCAAATGTAGAAAGAAAAGTAATCTAATAACCATGGGTTGGCAAACTCCCTCATGACTTGACTCACTCGGACTTACTCCGACTCAGATCGAGCAGTGAGTGTGAATCTGAGCGAGTCAAGGTGAGTAATGTTTTAGTGAGTCGTTTGAAGAAAGCTTTCGTGAGGGTGAGTCCGAATGGGTCCGGCCCAGTAAAAAAAGGTTGCTGTATCTGAGTCCCAATGATTCGAACACTCTAAGTGTATTTCATGAGTGAAATTCAGTGAGCTCCATAACTTTTGCCGACCTATGCTAGTAACAAACGATCACCTTGCTAACCTTTCTTTTATATTTTATGTCGGGCTCTACGACTACTTCACCATCGTACTTCCGTCACGAAAGTGACGTTAAAAATATACACTAAGAGATTGCAAAGAAAAAAAATACAAGAAGGCTACCAGCAGCCTCTCAATTCTCAGCGCGCGGCGCTAGCCACTACGCCATAAAACGTACCCTGTCTAGATTGTCATGGCAAGCCATTTACATACACCATGCACCACTTGGCTGTCTTCAGAGCTTCGAAACTTTCACGCGCTTTCATTATCAGTGGCGAGTTGGCACGATGGGCTCGCATTGGGCGCCCTCTAAATTTCGTCGCCTCCACGAAGCAACGAAGCGCAGCCTCCATGGAGCGTGGTCTCTACTGCTCGCGCGCTTGTCAGACTCGTTATTCAGGAGAGGGCAAAGGTCACTTCGCACGCTGCCGCGGCCGCGTTTATAAAAGGAGCACGCTGCTGACACACGACGCAGGAAGAGTTGTGACACTAGTTCGCGCTTCTCCTTAGTCTACTTGTGCGCTCGTTTCGTGCGTCTTTCCTTCAGTTTGAACAACGCGCTTTAAGTGTCGAGCTGTGACAGATATTAGTTCGAGCTTCTCCTGTGCATACCAATTTCGTGCGTGCTTTCTGCTTGAGCATTGAGCTGCAAGTTTTGAGCTGCTTGCCATTCCTAACGTGACTTTTCAATTAGTTTCTGTTGCTTAAACAATGCAGAATAACAGCTCAGTTATCTTTCTAAGGACACATTTTACTTTCGTGTTATACCGATTCTTATATAGGGGAATCAATCGCATTTGTTAAGTAAATCGTGAAATTCAAGGAGATATGCCGCATGTCATATCCCAATTTGATGCGATTCCAAAGTGGTGGCTCTCATGGCACCTTAGATAATTTTTATGAGAAACCAGGCAATCTACTCGCATTATTAAATTTTGGTAGACAGAGATTACAATGAAAGCTTGACGCCTCAAAGTGGTCAGTAGCACTGAATCAGGATGCTTAAACTATCAACAACTTACGAATACGATAATTCCACAGTACGTAACAACTAATACTGCTCAATCTAGTTAGGTACATCGTTTTGTTGCTTAAAGGGGCCCCGCAACACTTTTTGAGCATGGTCAGAAAACGCTGCTGATTGGTAGTGACGGATCCTGAAAACATGCTTCTCAAATATTATTACTGGGCACGTGGCCTTGAATCCACAGAAAATTCTCGGTTAGCTAAAATTCGCTTTCTCCTCTCTCGACAAATGTCCCTACATTCTCAAAATCACTAGTTCTCATGCCTAGTATCAACAATTGGCGGATTAGAACATGGCACGCTCGGTCGTCACTGGGGCCGCCGCGTGGGGCCGTGACTCGTCCACGCGTGTGCACTGGATCACACTAGAATGCCGCGCATTCGAAATAAACAAAAAGACGCGTGACCTCTTTTCTACCTCTGTGCCATCCCTCCATGCTTAACTTCCAGTGCTTTTGTCGGACGAGAGAACACAGAATGCAATTGCAGCGTGTGACAATCTTTTGTAACTTTGTTCGTGTTAGACGAACTCTGAAAATTTTTGCGGTGGTGAATTCATGAGGCAATAAGCTCCCTTAGCGAATCCTTCGCATGGCTACTTAGAAAAGTTTTGCATGGCCCTTTTAGGCTGTCAGATGTTACTGCTAAAATTTGTCCAGTCGGTCTGGTCCTTCTTTCTTAACTAGAACCCTAACAGCCTGAGTCATCACGTTAATTTTAGTGAGCAGCTTATTCTCGTAACGCCCAGTATAATTCGGTTCACTATATTTCAAAGCACGGTTATATACGAGCAATTCATACCGAGTGTTCGCAGTACCCCATTTGTGAGTTAAGACAATGACAATTTGCTTACCTAGGCTCCTAGTCAGATGCTGTGACAAGTGCTAGCTATAGAACCTTCAGTGTAGTTTCTCTGCAATAAGCAGCGCTGTACACAGGAAATGATAGGCAGGAATTTCGAAGGGCATCACCTTCAGTCCGTGATTATCGATTGTCTATGTCACGCTAAGTGTTCCATTATGCCAGTGCTGTCTTTATGATTGGATTCGTTTACTATTTTCATTTATTTGCCCCCAGTCTTCATAACCATCTGCCTGACTACACACCTTTCGCCCCCTAAAGGCCCATATGACTGCGCCCCCTATTTACCATGTCTTGTGCTTACTGGGGCCATGAGAGACGTGTGACGCAGCGTAGGATGGCTCCAGCGTATATTAGTAAACAGAGTGCTCAGATGACTGACATCTTGTTGCTCTCTTCTTTCTTGCTCTCTCAGATTGGAGATATCGAGCAAGTCTCTCACGATAAAACTTCCACCCCTAAGTTTTGTGACCTTCTATACGAAACCCAGACGCGGCATTCCTATTTTGGGTGCTCACAAGCAACCTCACATGACCCCTCAAATGTCGTGCTGTTTAGACTCAGCCGACTGCCCCGCTTCCGCAACGCGACCTCATATTAAGCCCACATCGGGTTCATGCTTCTGCCGCAATGTAATGACAATGGTTTATGTAGGAAATGTGCGTGTGCCGGTTGGAAATAAGCGCAAGCAGAAACACTGCCTGAATGTGCACTGCATGAGCTGTCGGAAACTCACGCAATGCAGCTAGATCCGCCCCTTACATGGTCGGCGTAACGACCCATGCACGCACTGCATTTATGCATGTATAAACTGTACCTGCTTCATACTCTGGAGTATACTTTTATGTTTAGAAGTTTACTCATCCCCGCTCCCGCTCGTATACCTTTTTTTAGATAAAAAAAAATGTAACCTCATAGAAGCTAGGTGTATACCAAAATAGTGCTTGGTTTTTGTATACGCACAGCGATATGGGCATTCCGTACATATTGTGTTGGCCCCGCTGGAAAGTAAGCCTACTCGGTCGTTCGTCAAAGCGGACTGCAGGTACATCATGATATGGTTACGAGGACCGCTACGGCACACTTCGTGCAATATACTTTTGAAGAAAGGCTCGTAAACAAAAACAAAAAAAAAACAAAAAACAGATAAGGGGGGGGGGCGCATTGCACCCTGCTCAGTCTCTGCTTCGAGCGCTCGCATGGTCTTCGACTGGTCTACCAATTAGCTTCTGAAGCCTTTAGCGAGCAAGGCATGTAGTTAGGCTTGAAATTAATTAATAGTAGTCCTGATAGATTGTTCACATATACCGTTTCCTTCCATTTGGTGTGTGCTTAATCCTTTGTGGATGTTTCGCGCACACGTATACGCAAGCACGCGCTTAAGCACTTGAGTTTTGATGAGACACCCTCATTAAAACGTGACTGTCTCAGTTTATTTTGCTATTTTTGCTTATGCTGACCGTTGCCTTTACTAGTAGATAGAAAGTTGGTTGCCATGCTACGAGCTATCAAATTATTGATGACGTGGCTACTGAACTGCCCTACCTCATTCAACGTCCGCACCCCGTAGATGGTCCCACAATGCTTTGCGACTGTGACTCTCTTACACCATGTCCCAACCAAAGGTAGAAACTCAAAAGTCGTTAATCGAAACAGCTGAGCGTGGTGGTCAGTTGCAACAATATTGAATCTGCGTGATTAACGTTGAATTTGCATAAACTATTTATTTTAGTTCTACCACGTTGCCCAAAAGAGTATGTCATTAGCATCACGTTTGGATAGCTAATGTACCCTAACATTTACGTAACCATAAAGCTCAATAAAGGGGTGAATACTCTGCTCATTCTAATTGTGAGTTACTGAACAAATTACGCGGCCAATTGTACATGGATGCTTAGTTTTGAAATGGTGCGGAAAACACTCAAATTTTATATATAGAGTTAAATAATATTCAGCCGGCATACAATTCAACATACTGATCAAAACTGGACGCTTTTGAAACGGGAATTTAGAGGCTCTGACTTCGCACTCCCCATGCTATACACTTTGTTCAAAGGAAAAAAAAAGAATGACAGAGGTACAAAGAGGCCAACGAAAACGCGGATTTTCTTTTATATACAGCAAAAAGTTCTACTTTTCACAGCGATAAGGTGGTTGAGAAGGCTACGGGGTTTCAACAGATAGTCATTATACTTACTGTTGAAAAACTTGTGCGTATGACTATTGAAAAAAAGGTGCCATATCTACAATCCGCCCTCTCCATCCATACATTAAACAGTTTCTATTATCAGCGTCTTATACATGATCCACCAAATGCATAATTGGTCAGAGACATCTCCAATGCAAAACACTAGCTTTCTTTATCGTTTATCGAGAAGAATTACTTGGCTATATTTCCACAGAAGGGAAACTGTCAACGCTTGATGCACTCCAGTGGTTTCTTGAACATTTAGCGTCACCGTACAAACCTTAAATACAGAGGCTCGTAATGAGACCAAGCGGATTCACGCCGACATCGCGCTTCAAGATCACATCGTACAGTCCACAGCGTTGAATATTACGGCAGTAAATGATTACTTCGAAGGCCTTATTGACACAATACTTCAGTGCCAGCTGGTATAAACGTGTTGGTGTATTACATTGGAGAAGCAAGACCTCAAAGTTTTTCTCACCATGCAATAACCATACCATGCCGGATTGAGCGACGCATTGTGGCTGCATATTGATTATGTGCATGTTAATTAGGCAGTGTCAGTTATAATATGTGGGGCTCTCATCGACTCTTTGCATTTATTCCCTCATACGCCCTTTCTCCTTCTCAAGTATAGCGTGGCAGACTGGACCAGGTAACTTACCGCTCTTTCTCTCTCTATCTCGTTTTCCCTCTATCGTCTTGTGTAAAATTCATTAGCTTACACGTGAAAGCTAATAACGAGTACCTTTCCCCGTCTCTTAACGGCAAAGGGGATTGGCTGAAGGGATAAACAAAAAAAAAGAAAAGACAACTGGAGAAGATAAAGAAGAGGAAGACATTACGAAGGGGTGGTCAGATGTATCATACCTGCAAGCCCGGAGCTTGCCGCGAATCTCTTACGTGAGGCACAGGTAATTGAAAAGTCATGACTGCCTTTTCGCGCCCGTAATCTATCCACCAGTAGTGCACGAAATAGACGGCATCCGGTGGAGTGGCCTTTAGACCGTAGGTCGAACCTCTCTCGCGTTCCGCGCAGAACGGACCACATCACGCCTCCCGGTAAACATCGCATGTGCCCGGTCACGTCGAATTACAATCACGGCTGCATCTCGCCGCCCACTTGCAGTTGGAAGCGAGAGCAAAGGAAAGAAAAAAAAATATTAGCTACGCGGCAGACTGGATTGCCGCGGAAATGTTGCCGAGGCCTTTTCAGAGGCCTGCTGATGAAGATTAACGCAATCTCAGAGGTGGGTAAGTTCGATAGAAGGTGAAAAACCAAAATTAAAAAAAATCCTAATGCTTCGCAATGAGGGAGGCCTCAACAGGGCGAGGAAGCAGCAAATGCAGTGTGCAGGTAAGGATATTTACTCGTTGGGCGATGATGCCACACCATTTTTACGCTCATGTATTTTGATTCTCGCCATTTGCCGCTGCGCGTCTCTCTCTTAACGCCGCAACTATCGCATTGCTGATTCGGAAGCGTGCGTGCTTATTTTCTGGTACCTTCTTATTTTTCGTCTTGTTGCACGAACTGCGAGCGAACGGGAAATGTCGGAGTCGTGATTCGAGTGCCGCGATAAATCTTCGCCGTTTGGTATCCCACATTTATTGCTCGTCACTTCGCTTGGAATCTCATTTTTTTCTTGATTTTTTTACTTCGTATTCAGTGTTCCGAGGATGTGCAACCGTGGATGATTTTGTTCAGCAGAGATAGTACACAGCGAAAAATGGGAAGCATGAAGACAGACATGCATGCCCGCGCACGTACGCATGTGCGCGTGCACACACGCACCTTCACCAACGAATTGACGCAAAAGTGATATACTAACATTCTATAATGACAAGAAGGTACAGTTGTAACCTTCGGTGAGAAAAAAAAAAGATGCTAGTGACGTGTTCACTATAGTAGCATTCGAAAATCATACGTATTTGGTTGTCTGTTGATTATGTTCACTTCACATTAAACCTCATCTGGGAAGTATCTATCTATCTATCTATCTATCTATCTATCTATCTATCTATCTATCTATCTATCTATCTATCTATCTATCTATCTATCTATCTATCTATCTATCTATCTATCTATCTATCTATCTATCTATCTATCTATCTATCTATCTATCTATCTATCTATCTATCTATCTATCTGTCTATCTATCTATCTATCTATCTATCTATCTATCTCTCTATCTCTCTCTCTATCTCTCTCTCTATCTCTCTATCTATCTATCTATCAGGTAGATAGATAGATAGATAGATAGATATATAGATAGATAGATAGATAGATAGATAGATAGATAGATAGATAGATAGATAGATAGATAGATAGATAGATAGATAGATAGATAGATAGATAGATAGATAGATAGATTTCGCGCAGCCTGTAGCTGCGCGAAATCGAAAAGACCAGCATGTTTGCGCAGAATACTCGCCAGGTCATTACGCTCATTGGTGCTGAGAGACTTGTCAATTATTGCCACTATAGAGGTGTCCCTGGCGTGAAAATGATTGGAATCGGGCTTATCCGGAGAATCACTTCTCTCTGCAAGGATGGCAAGGGAGAACGCCTGATGTTGGCGGATCTTAGCAAGTTGTAGACCCTCTGGCAGTGCCGAAGGTTCATTGGAGCCGTTGATCACCCACAAACCAGTATGCCCTTGCACAACCGACAACGTACAATAGGGTTTTATACCATTTTTCTTTATGCAGGTGGCATCAAATGTCGTCTCGGTTGCAGGGGAACTGACGATAGGAACACACTTGGCAGACAAGGGTGGTACAGTTGTGTCCATGGACACGGTAAGGGTGCTTTCTATACAGGGCGGGCTTTCCATAAACGCTACAGGAACATTTGAATCTACTGTAATCTCTCCTGCGCGGCAATCGACAGTGGCACCACAAAGATTCAGGAAATCGAGTCCTAGAATTACATCATGCGTTGAATGAAAGAGAACAGCAAGATCAGCGATACAATTCTGGCCACTCAAACTAACAGTCACTGTGCAAACACCAATAGGTTGTAAGACATCTCCGCTCACTCCACGAAATCTATCAGCACGGTCCCAACGGAACATAACCTTTCGTCCAAGAAGGAGTTTGAATGCTAGACTCATCACTGATATGGTTGCACATGTGTCCACTAAGGCCATTGTTGAGACACCGTCGATTAGCACACGAACCTTATTTCGAAACATGCAAATTAAAGAGACATTTCTGTGGAAATCGAAGACTGTCCAGCGACCTCACCTCCAACGGTCGCGCCGACAAGTTTTCCGGTGGCGGCGAAGGGTATAGGCGCCTAGGAGACGGCGACCGATTGGAGCGAGGGGCTGGCGGGGGTGTCAGACTGCGGTCAGAGGCCGGAAAACGGTGTCGCAGAGGCCTCCGTATCTCGCAGGATGCGCTTCCAAGGAACGTTGGTGCTCGTGCAAAGCCAGACAGGTGGGATTTCGGTGAGCAGTCGTACCTTGGTGGCTGCCGGTAGTTGCAGTACCTGGCAAAGTGGCCTTCGACGCCACAGTTGTAGCAGACGGGTAGGGGTCGTTCGCCGAACCACTGCTGAGAGCGCTCCGCTGTGTAAGGTCACCTACCCGAATGAAGTGGAGTAGCTTGCTGAACGGGAACTGCCCGCCTCTGTGAAGCGGGGCCGGTACGAAGGCGTAGGTCATACCGCTGGTTAGGCGCGAATGAGTCTCGGCGTGGCCAGGAAGTTCCAGCTTCGCTAAAGTCCGTCACACATACCGATGGTGGCATAGGAGCGAACGGCGCCGGGTAGTAGGGTGAACAGGTAGGCGGATGATGGATGGTGTCATCGACCAGTGTGTCTTGTCGCTGTAGCTCTTCGCGCACTATTGCCCTGATAGTAGCGGTAAGGTCTGCAGGCGGGCTTACGTCGACGCTGGCGACCGTTGTGACATTTGCCAGCATACCAAATTTCGGGGCAATACGACGGGTCTTGAGCTTCTCGAAAGTACGGCAGTGACGTTGGACGGCGGAGACGGAAGTGAGGTATTCCCTGCCTATCAAAAAATTGTGGACGTCGTCAGCTACACCCTTCAGAAGCTGTCCGACCATTTCCTCTTCAGACATATACGGGTCTATGATCTTGCAGAGCATCAGAACCTCCATTATGTAGCTGGTACACATTTCTCCAGGATGATGATGAGCCTTCAGCTTTGCTGGCACTCGCCGACAAAGGGGGATGGGCCAAGAACCGGGTGGCAGGATCATCAAGTGTGCTAAGTCAGGCATTCAGGTAGTCTCGTAGCCGTAAATAATAATAGACTAACAAGGTAATCTTTTCTGGTGCCATTACGTACTCACACACGGCAGAGTAAACCTCCCTGTGGCTATGAGTCTAGGCGCTTCGAACCAACGTGCGCTGCACGCTTTTCTTTTTCGAATCAGAGTCACCGAAGCATTTCTTGAGTTCTTCGACGAAACGATCCCACGTTGTTAAGGAATATTCGTGGTTTTCGTACCACATCAAAGCGGTTTCCGTGAGAAGCAGCGCGACATTTCCCAGTTGGTTGGTGGGATCCCAGGCGTTGTACCGGCTTACCATTTTATAATGTGTCAGCCACGCATCCACATCTTCCCCTGCTCTTCGCGCGAACGGGCGGGGTTCCATATAGCGATACCGAGGTGCAGCCGGCACTGACCTTTGCGTGGTTGAGAAGCCGTGACCTTCGCTCTCGGTCATGACGGTTGTTGTCGGTGCAGACCAGCAAGACGATGGCTCCGGTGAAGTTCAAACAGCTGTGGCTCCATGGTTCGTCGACGTGCTGTACCCCGCACCTCCACCATTCTATTACGTTTAGTAATGTGTTTATTACGCTGTGGCATACTGGTAGACTTGAAGGGGTCGTGCACCGGAAGCCTATCTCGCTAGCCGAACGTCCTCTTCTCTAATCTGCCTGTTCCCCGCTACCCAGAGGCTCATACCCAAATCACATATGCATAACACTATCTATCTATCTATCTATCTATCTATCTATCTATCTATCTATCTATCTATCTATCTATCTATCTATCTATCTATCTATCTATCTATCTATCTATCTATCTATCTATCTATCTATCTATCTATCTATCTATCTATCTATCTATCTATCTATCTATCTATCTATCTGTTTGCTTGTTTGTTTGCATGCTTGTCTGTACGTCAGTCGCGATCCATACGTTACTGCTCGCTATCATTTAAAATCCATCGACCAAGTGAGGTAATCTTGCCAGTCAGGCATGCAGTCAGCTAACCAATCAGGCTATCACTTCACCGTGATATGCAATAAACGCCACCGCAGTACTATACCGTTACTTTCAGTGACTATTGCAAAGGTGCACTCAACTGTGGCACTTGTAAGCTTCTGCATGTATGTTTCCTAGAGCGTAAACTACAGCGTTTGCCAATTAAGTGCCTTGCGCCGCTGCAATGTCGTCTTCAATAGAAAGAGCCATTTCCACGTGCACATGTTTACTCGAAATGTGTTACTTGATGACCTGAGCTGCAGGAAATTAAGACATGATAACTAAAAGAGCAAGCAAATTATTTCAGTTGGGAGTGTACGACATGTACGTTCGGTGATTTGAAGAACGCTGACCTGGGAAAAAACAGGCATCCATCCATGACACTCATTTATCATCGCGTACTCACGACCAGATCGCGTGCTTGTTAGTAAAAAAGTAAAGAGAGAGAGAGAAGCGAAATTGAGCTATTCGCGCCTTTGTGTATCCTGACGCAGAACGTCGCTTGTGTTTACCTTAGCTCTTTTGTTTCCAGTGTGCCTATGAAGTGAAGTGGGAGCTCCGGTATAGTTCATTAATAACACTTTGTCGCGTCGCCATGACGCTGACCGCGCACGCAGGAGGCGTCATTGACCCTGCCGGAGGCGACACTGAAGAAGCGAGATCCTGCAAGCCTGCTTGAGCTTCGCACACGCATAGGACACGCACAGGGTTCCCAGCAGCTACCGTGACGTGTCATTCGAGCCTCTTGTCCAAAACACCGGTGGTCAGGAGAGGCGCTCGGACTAGCGGGGTCCACCACCACACTCTTCGCGCAGCTTAGTCACTCGGCGTGCAAACGTATGCCGTGACGAGGCTTCATTACAACGTTACTATATATAGGCCCGGCACGGCGTGTTACTCGCCGAATAAGCCGTAAATGTCGCGTGGCGGTATACTTTCATAGTATAGGGGGCATCGTGAAAAAAGTGAGCGCACGTGGACGGTGACGAATTAGTCCTCTGTATATGCTTGCTCAGAGAAGGATGGCTCCGCTATTGTTCGCATACTGTGTGGTTACCGGAGGCTTCGCCTTCAAGGACGGTTTGTGTGTGCAGGACCTGGCGATTTCGTCAATGCACGGTCAAACACTTGGTGACACTGAGAAACGCACTCTGCTTCCGTGTGCAATGCGACCTCGCTGTACACGCGCTAGTACCGTGTGTTGATGAGTCTTTACAAATGGGACTTGGTGCATACTCGGGTATAACCGGAGTCATCGCCTGACAGAGTCGCCCTGCGTTATTTCGTGCGTGCTGTTCCCGTGTACGATGACCTGAAGTATCGGATATAGATGCATTGATATTTGGAAGGGTTATCTCAGGTGCAGGTACAACGAAATTACCGGCGCTCGCTCACCTGCGTCTTCTCTGGACATTCAAAAAAGTCTCCGTCATCATCATCACCACCACCGGCACTTACAGACCTCTCAACAACGCCTAATTTATTTTAATGCCCAAATAGTTTTCAAAGATAAATCATGTTTAGCTCATAAGGAAACAAATGTATACTCTAATTAGGGAGTGCTGTTGTGTACCGAGACACACTAATTGGTGTCGTAACCTACCTAAGTCTTGTTTCTCGCTTGTCTTTCTTTTTTTATGGCGTCTCTTGTATATTGCCACGTTCCTTTCCTCAAGTTTTGTTATCGCCCCGTTACACTATGTTCAGCGCGAACCGCGCCTACGGTGTTGAAGAAGCTTCGAAGCTGAAGTAGATCATTTTGTTAAGGTTACGCCCACTTCGTGAACCTTTCAGATTATTATGGAACCTACGTCGCTGCTGCGAAACGCTAGAATTTTCCATGGCAAGTGTATAAATGACGACACGCTTGATCGACGGCCAACGCTCTATTCACCGCTACCAGTCCAAGACTGCCACCGTAATCCGACTTTCAGTTTACTGGACACGCGTTCGCCCAAATAAGCAGTTTATTATTCGACTCGCAGTGTGCCCCATTCGTCCACATCATGAACCCGTGACATCACATTACTTTTTCATTTCCTCTTTCTCAATCACAAGGTTGCCAGCCGGTCTAAAAGTGGCTAATATGCCCGTCTTTACGTCTTTTCTTTCCTCTCCTGTTCCAACGCTGTCGCACATCTCGAAGTCATATCAGAACAAATTACGCAGAACACCTGCGTTACCGCCACCCGTGGTTTGTTCCCAAAAACTTTACCTCAAGTATAGGCGCCACCTAGTGGATGAATATATTGAAAAGTTGCCTTACGGTAAATCAGCAGCTGCGGCGAAAGAGCCCAGTTTGGACGTTTCCGTTTCCAGGTGCGGGGCGCTCATTTTAGCACGCATGCCAAGAGCGGGTGAGTCTGGCGGATGCGTGCCTACGCCGCAAACTACTCGGGCTTTAATCATTCCCAACTGGAGCTCTGACGGAATGCCCATCTCATTGAAAGTTGAGTGCCCACACAAAGCGAACACTTTTGGAGTTAAGGCGAAAGCATCTGGTCTTTACACCGTGCAACCGTGCACTTTCCCCGATAGGAACCGCACTCATGCGGAGGATGAACGGCTTGTCTTCGGCTTCCCTATGACACCGTAAAAAATTCTCTCCATCTGCCGCAGTTTACGCAGTCTCTTACTTCGAAAGTGCTAGTTGGAACAGCCTTGTAATATGAACACTTTAATTTAGAAGCACAACATAGTTATTTGTGAAAAAATAACGACATGCTTTCTGTGTTGGCAAAAAGAGTGGAAATTGGGGGAGGGGCCAGACACATTTGCCCGCAAGTTTGGGCACGTGCGAAGGTCTGCCCACGTGCTATGAAAACCTAGCTGATGAGCCTTACTCGGTGGAAGAGCTGTGCTAGTGCGTCTGCTTGTCCTAATTAATGAAAACATGATGAAGATCTTGTTTCAGAGAAACCTGGTCCTGGACGATGAACTCCATCAAGCATCGTTCTTGGAACTTCAGTCATTTGAACTTGTACCAGCACCGAGAAATGCACATTAACAGGAAGTGGCCAAGGAATAATAATAATAATAATAATAATAATAATAATAATAATAATAATAATAATAATAATAATAATAATAATAATAAAAAGAAAAATACTTACAAAAATTAAGAAGAAGTAAGTTACACAACCGAATCACTCGATAGAGAGTGAATAAACTGTTAGTAAGAGGTAACTCACATTCACTTTCAGAAAGAAACCACGCATCCCGATTAAAATTTATATATCAAATCATTAATGGGCATTACAAGGTAGATATTGGAAAAATTATTTTATTTTCTTCAGGTTACGCCAATAGGCAACGCCATGATCGTACAAAAACTCCCCTCCGTACCCACAATAACTGATTCAAATATTCTTTTTTTCCCCAGAACTGTGCAAGATTGGAATATTTTAAATAACCATCAAGTCACAACACAGTCTTTAACATCCTTTGCCACTAGTGTGAAAAAAACATAAAATAATTTTACTTGTGCTAGTTTTTTTTTTCTTAAAATGAGAGTGACTTGTCATCTGTCAAATTTTGTTATATTTGTTTACGTTGTAAAACGCAAGCGATAGTTATTTGTTTGCTTTGTGTTATATGGCTGCCTACTATATGAAATGTGATAGGCTGTTCCATCTGTTTGCCTTGTGTTATATGCTGATGTGTACGTCTTTTGTACTCACCTGCTAAAATCCCTCCAGGGGATTGTAGTACCAATAAATAAATAAATAAACAAACAAATAAATAAATAAATAAATAAACAAAAACAGTGTCAGCATTTACAGCCATATCTTAGAACACACAACCCAGCAATAATACCGACGAATGACACTTGTATGACAGGGAATGCAGTATGGAAAGTCATGAGACAGGGAGACGATGTGTTTGACTGCGTTGCTTTCGGAATCCCCCCCCGCCTTCAATACTTGCCCCGCCGCGGTAATCTAGTGGCTAAGGTACTCGGCTGCTGACCTGCAGGTCGTGGGATCGAATCCCGGCTACGGCAGCTGCGTTTCCGTTGGAGGCGGAGATGTTGTAGGCCTGTGTGCTCAGATTTGGGTGCAAGTTAAAGAACCCCAAGTGGTCGAAATTTCCGGATTTTTCCACCACGGCGTCTCTCATAATCATACCGTGGTTTTGGGACGTTAAACGCCACATATCAATCAATTATCAAACCCTCAATACTTTTCCCTTTCTATTTTTTCCCAGAAATCGAACACCCCACACACATGGTTACAGAGTCGGAGTGGAGGAGCGTTAGAAATGATCATACTCCCACATCCATTCCCTAGCCCCAACAACGGAAAAGGTCTATTTAAATGACGGAACATTGAGCGATGGCAATATTTAGCGTCTTGAGAGCTGTTTTTAGAACGTGCGTGTGTGAAAGGTGCGACATGCTTCTCTTTACTTCATTTCTTATATTACTCGACTAACTAATGTTGTAGAGACCATGAGCATGATATGATAAATGTCATCCACCATCTCTAAAAGAAGTTTCTTGAGTATAGCTGCAGGCGCGATTTGCGACTGTGGCCTGTTTTGTTTGTTGCTAAAGCTAAAATGTGAAACAGATTCGATTTTTCATTCCAGTTCAAGTGCATGGGAGGGAAACGCGAGGTCAAATTGTTTTATTGCGATAGCAATTATATGAATCTCTCGGCTGGAATTCACTGCTGGCGTCGGCGTCGACGTGTACGTCGATGCCATGCACCGTATGTGTATACACCAGAACACAGTGAACTCAGTGCTTGTCACCAGTCTGAAAAGCGTGTGGCGCCATCTGTTGCAAGCACAGTGAAGCAACACCCTCAGATGCCACGCGAGCAGACGCTCTGCAAATCAAATGCGAAGCTTCACAACCTCAATCCAGCTGTAAGCATGTTTCTCGCTGTTCTTTTGCTGAAATTTTATGCTGATTTCGTGGGAAACGTCGAGGAGACCTTTCTCGAAAGTCCGGAATGTCTGCAGCATGTGTAATGCAGACTGCGGAAGCAACTTCATTAGGCACGCAATATCCGACTGAAAGAAACACGAACAGCGGAAAGCGTTAACTGCGACGTGCCTTGGCTGTGACAAGGCAAAATTTGTGCTATAAGCTGGCGTCAACGTAGTGCTAGAATGTGGCGCCAACTTACGCTCATGCACCACATGTGTATAAATTGCCAGTCCTGCGGGGCACTCGAAACACACACGCAATGCAAAAAAGTCAGCCAGAAGAAGATTTTAAAATGCTACGGTGATGCCGGTCGAAAGCACATGTAGATTAGCCTAGTGACAGTCAAGGCATGTCGCAGTTCGACCGAGTCGAAAGCCATGATTTCCGCGCGCGTCACTTCTCTTTACATCGCGATAGTAGACCTTTAAAGTTGTACTAAACATGTGCGGTGTGTGCATCCAAGCGTGAGTCGTAATACGTATATTCTAATATTGACATGCGGCCTGCGAAAGAGTACGGTAATAGTTTTGTGTTGCATACTACAGGCATACTGCACGCAAATCGATGCTGTAAAGTAGAGCAGCTGGAGTCGTGCTTGAATAAACGAAATAAGTATACTTGCTCGTACACTTTACTGGGCTCGTAGTTTTTCCTGCCGATTGCGATTATATCCTAAGGCGGCGGAGCTCAGCATTTTCGTTGTGGACAAAAATCTCTCCAATATCTCCAATCACAAAACACCGCACCTGCAAGATTCCCACGATGCACTGTTAACTTCACAGGCAGTGCTCAGAAATCTCTTTTTCTTGCGCTGGTTGTTTTCGCATTAGATGACAGCGCAGTGGTACTTAGATGACATTTTATAAGCGGGAGCAGCGTGAACAGGTGTTCGCTTTTTAAACTCCCAGAGCCACTGCATGCTATCAAGGCGCGCCTTGGCAGTTCAAAACAAACAATGGCTTCTCTGGGAACGAGCGTATACCACCAAGGGCGCCTGGGTGAGATATGGGCGTGCTCTCGTCTATGCGTATTTATATATGTGAAAACGCAAGAAAGAAAGATATTCCGAGAAAAATGACCCCGTATCTGCGTGTTTCACTGCAAATGTCATCGACAGACGATAGTCTTGTGTGTGGAGAGAGTGAACAAAACGTTTATTTGATGTTCTGCGCAAGAAAATTGGTGAATTGCATTCTGGGAGCTCTGCGTTAGAGAGTCTTGAACCGTGCAGCGAAGGCGAACCAGCACATCGAGGCACATTAGACACGAGCGCCATCTAGCAATTATCTTCGAAAACGAAGGAAGGCGTGTGCGCCCGCGGAGAAAGATGCGTGGCTGTCTTGGAGGCGATAAGGTGTAGAACCCAAAGCGACGGCCAAGTGCCACCGCCATGTCGTCTTAGCAATGCGTTGGAAACACTTGCCTTTTTGAGCATCGCGTTGCAATATCAGCGCAGCGTGACAAACGCTACGGTTCTCAGAATTACTTGTGTGTGCCTTCTCTAGTATAAAGACACACATACAAAACATCGGCGTGCTGTTATTGGGCTTCAGATATGCGCAATAATTGCTTTTCAATTGACGATTGCACCAGTATGAACGCTGAAACGTGAGCAATATTTGTGGGCGCTGCGGATGGAGTTGACCGTTTCAGGTATCGTTAAGTGCTGTTTGGGGCATCATTACCATGGGCAAAGAGACAAATATACAGACAGACCATATTTTAGCGTCGAAGGTCCCCAAGAAAGACTCTCATCTTTAAAGGGACACTGAAGGCAACTATGAAGTCGACGTGGATTGTTGAAATGGGGGTTCAGAAACCTCGAAGTGTTACTTTTGTGCCTAGGAAGGGCTTATTTAGAAATAAAATCACGTTTCAGTGGTCTGCATCGGGTTAGCGCACTTCAAATTACCCGCCTCAAAAAGCGGTCCGACTGGACCGACTCACGTCTCTGTTGCCGTGCACAGCGTTGCCCAGTTTTACTGCGCTAGCGGCAGTAGACCGAAAGCAGCGGAGCCACAGCAGCAACACCGGTCATTGATCAATATCCTGCCATTGAGTTCAAGATAGCCAACGTTTTTTTTTTTTTTCAACTGCACTACGTTAGATGGCACCACATGTCCCGTGTAACCACGCGAAAATTGTTGTGTAACCACGCAAAAGCATGGCGCCATAGTAACATGACAAAATCACCCAATGAAGTGCACGCGTCGGCTTATGCCTCATAAAACATAACCCAACCCGTGGCCTGATACTACGGAAAATTCAGGAGCATTTTCCGTAGCTGAGTTAAGCGTGCCTTGCCTTTTGAAGAAGCTTTCAATTGTGATCTCTTCTTAGTAGACGCAACACGCATCCGTGGTGCTTTTGCCTACAAAACGTGCCTGGCTTACATGCACGACGTGGAAGTCAGCAACACACCTTCTTTTTGTTGCCTCACAAGGATGCAAACATGCTTGTTCTAGATACATTTCTCGCAAGCTGTTTGCGTGGCTTTTTGGAAACAACTGTTGTCGGCTGGGTGCTTGTCTTCGGCAGCGAGCGATAGCGTGATGGGTTGGCCGTTGTAACAACAACAACGATCGGTGCTCGCGGCTCCTTTAGAGCCTCATCTCAAGCGCTCTTGTTTTTGTTTCCCTCGATGTTCTCCCGTAGCTCTCAGGAGACGCCCTCCTCAGTCTTGATGACTATAATTGCCGTTTTAATATTCGTCTTTATTGTGCGCATACGGGCACATTCACTTCAAGATGAGCATAACGCAACTCGTTTGTGCCTGCAGGAACAAAGAAATGTTCTTAACAAAGTGGGAGCGCCACCTGTAGTGCGGCTTTAGTCACATGACTCGGCCAGTGCCGCCGGAGATAAGAACAAGAGCTTTGGGGCCCAGCGCAGAAGTACGCTGAAGCGAGTAACGCATCACCAGTCACTGAGCGCAATATAACAATAAAAAAAGTAGAAAACAATACTGTTTCCGAGGCAAGTGACAAGTGAGCATGAATTTATTAATGCTCCCGCGAAGATATCTCCGTGTGCGTCCGTGTGTGCTACCACTCGGTTATAGATAAGGAAGCACCAGCGTCCGCGGCACATGTACGAGGTGGAAAGGCGGACATTTGGCGCCACGCGCGTGTTTCAAAACATGGAAGATGAGAAAAAGTCAAAGCGGGAACCGGGCAAAGTTTACGACGCTGAAAAGCACGGTGTACATTTTTTCTTTTTCTTTCTTTGTTTGTTCATTTTTTACGTTGAGAACGAGTCTATATTGCCTTCAGTATTTTGCTAGTGTCGTCATTGCTTTACACTACACCACCCAGCTTCTGTTTTTGTTGTCAAGCCGGGAACGGGCAAAGTGGAGGTGCGAAACTGCCACTGGCGCGCCGCTATCTTGAAACCAGAGAACACGAATGTTTTGAATTACGAAGCCTACATTTACGAACTATTACTCTTGATTACATGATCTGGAAGACAGACCATTTGTTTCGCAGTAGCGGCAAAAAAGTAAGGCAGGAGGTATGTATGTGCACACGCGTCAAGTGATGGAGAGGAAGGAGAAATAAAAGAGCTGATGCAAAAGCACTGAGGTGTACGCGCGCATACAAATTCAAAAGATAACAAAAACACAGAAAAGAAACAACGTGTTAGCGATAGCAAGAAAGTCTATTTGGCAGCTACGATTGGGGAAGGAGAGAGGTAAACGAGATTAGTAAGGCAGGAAGGAATGGGGAACAAGTGAAGGCAATATGTGGGATATGAGCCAGCCGGCTCGTGAGTGCGCAATATGAAAAGCACACGAGTTGAAATGCGTAACGCGAACAGCTTGGGAAGA
This sequence comes from Rhipicephalus microplus, assembly GCF_043290135.1. Lineage (NCBI taxonomy): Eukaryota > Metazoa > Arthropoda > Arachnida > Ixodida > Ixodidae > Rhipicephalus > Rhipicephalus microplus. The sequence goes on along the minus strand of NC_134701.1, from coordinate 244,276,562 downwards.
AAAAGCGGGCTTACTGTTGACGGCTACTGTATTGTTTCTTGTTCATTTTTGCGCTTCGCTTTTGCGATTCAGTCTGCACTAGTCCGTTCCCTGTTCAAGCGTTTTCCCGATGCGCTTGTCTCCTTTTACCGACACACTCGTACCATGAGTCGTATACCAAATATGTAACGATCATTACTGTCATCAGTAATACTAAGAGGAGCAAATCAATAGGCTTTACCCGCCGACGTGGCTCGTATGTAAAGGTGCGTGTCTGCTGAGTCAAAGGTCACGGGTTCGAATCTCGCCCATATGGCAGCTGCGTTTCGATGAAAGTAAAGTGTTAGAGGCTCGCGCGTGAGCGTAGGCAGGGGGGTGCGGACGGAGTACTTATCCCACTTTCTCTTCCACCGCTCGACGCTCTAGAAGATTGCACCATCCTAGGAGAACGTCCTGCCTACACTCACAGGCCCGGGTATTTATATTTATATGTGCGGAAGTTCAGGTGGTCGAAATTTCGGGAGCACTCCACGATGACGTCCCTCATAATCATATCGTTGTTCTGTTACGTGAACCAGCGACAATTATTATATGACTTGAGAGGTTTCATGTATATGTCTGCGGGGCATAATTTACCCATCCATGTATCTGGAAAAATGCTCAAGCCATTCACTAAAGAAAACGTCACCGGCTTCGTGGTAGGCGACGTTTGGTTTACTGGCGTGTATTGTAGACCAAATAAAGTTGTTTCACTCACTCACTCACAAGCACACACTCTCTCACTCACTAACTCACTCACTCACTTACTAACTCACTCACTCACTCACCCACTCACTCACTTTCCGCCTTCGTGTTTCGCAATATGTTGCACGGGATAATCACTTTCGCACAAAACAGAGAAGGCGGAACTGTGGCTTGTTTTGCGTATCAGTGATCCTTCGATAAGAAATAGAAAATGAAAGAAGAAAAGAAAGAGTGAAATTGAGAGAGAGAATAAAGGGAGATAAATGAAATAAGAGAGAAAGGAACAAAGCGAGGGAGACGATGGAAACAAGAAAGAAAAAAAAGGAAGACAACTTCAGCTCACATTACACATTATAGCGGTTCAGTCAACCACACTGAAGATAAGCTGGCAGCCCTTGTCGCCAGTGGCGTCTACGATGTCACTACCTGCCTCCAACGATTGCAACTCTCGGTCTGCAAAATGAATGCGACAGGCCCAAGTCACAAAGTAAAATGATAGCAAATAACAAAAATAAAAGATAGAACACGTTTATAGTCAAATGCACCCCGTCACGTGGCCAGACCCATCCCCCTCATTCTCCGCCATCGTGGAAGCTATCGGACCGCGAATAAGGCTGCCATAAAATAAATTAACGGCTCCCCGTTCTTAACGACCACGCAATATTCTACCGATTTTTTTTATAACTTGAGCCCTCTGTATTTGCCTGTATTCAAATTTAAAACGGGGAGCTGACGTCAGTGTGCACGACTTCGCTAAGGGTTAACATACATAAATACATACATACATACATACATACATACATACATACATACATACATACATACATACATACATACATACATACATACATACATACATACATACATACATACATACATACATACATACATACATACATACATACATAAAATTATTTCAATTCTGAACAAGAAGAGAAAGAAAGAACGTTTCTTGTGGGGGCAAGGTAAACATCTAGTGTAGAATATCGAAGTAACGAGAGAAGCGAAATTGTCGAATGAACAATGGACCTGGTGGCGGGGAGCGTCACATGGAGCGTGAAAAATGTGCGTAGATTCATTAGGCACGCTTTGTCAGGCGGCAGAACAAGCTTAACGGGACACCTGACCGGAGATGGGGACGATCGAGACGTAAATTAAAAGCGATATCTGACAGGAAGGAAGCCATGGAGAGCGTAGTAAAAACTGTCAAACGTGCTTTCGATCTTATCGATTTTCGCAGACTCTCTTTGGCGGCGTCTAAATAACTTCTTGCATTTATATACATGGCAGCGTAATTGTTTCCGTTTTCCTACTTCAGTGCGTGTTATTTTTCGCCACACTTTTCCTCTATTTGTGTGTGCGGTATGTGTAAACTGCGGTAATGTGGGACAAATATGTGAGGCCAGAAAGCGCGATCAGTCAAACGACTAATCTGTAAAAAAAAAGAAAAACAACAACTTCATATCTTCTAATCAACAGCTTCTTTTCTTACATTATTTTCATGAGTGTGTAGTTTACTGGATAATTCTCAATCATAAATCGAGTATACATATAGAACAAAAAGATGATTGCATGTCCAAGAAGTGAATGAAGATGAGTAGGTGAAGCAACGGGACCGTTCGGTGTTACCGTAAATCACCCGCGACACTGACCACTCACGTGTGTAAGTGAGTGATAAACCGTTGTGCCGTTATATACATTGTTTGTTCGTTATAAATGGTACGTTGTACTCAGTTGTTAATTTCGATTTGCCTTCATTATTGCTGCTTTGTGGTAATGAATCCAGCCTGAAGTTCGCAAAGACGATGTCTGTTAACGTTCCCCTGGTGGTTGTTGGTTGTTTCTAGTTTTACGAAATGGATCGTAGAACATATCGAGAGATCCTATACTGCACAATCCAGTCGCCCGTGATCAAAGTCGACATCGTCACCAGCGTCATCGTCATGGCATACAGTGGGTAGCTTGCAGGTGCTGTACTAGCGGTGGCTACGTTGCGACATTGGATAGACCTTGTTCAAAAGCTGCTTTGCATCTAAAACTTTCCAGGGCACCAAAGCTGTTTATTATCTCGTTTGAACGCCCTGGCGTTCACAGATGCATGACGATTCTTGCGGTTACCTCCGAAATGTTAGCCTGGTTTATCGCTTGCCTTGCTACTCCAGGTTTCGGTAAGGACTATAGAAAATGGGAACTAATGAGTTTGTGTCTACGGAATGCTGGAGTCATACACATATTAGATAAACAAAAACCCTTGTTACTCCCGGAGCTTGAAGTAGTATTGCGTACAAAGCAAGTTTGGTGGCATCATTCAGCGACGTTTTCAGGTGGCATCGGGAATTATAGAGGGATCAGTTGGATGCGAAACAAGGTTGTATCAATTCGTTGCCATGGTCACACCAATAAACGTTTTCTCAGTGGTGCAGCGTCAATGGAAAAATCTCGGTTTTCACATAAGATTGCAACATGTTCGTGCAATGAACAGCGTAGAGCGAACTGGAAACCAAGGAAAATTCACAACGGCACAAGGTGCTAATTTCCTACAATGTGCAGGACAGAGACCTCGGTCCGTGTACGTAAATTCTTTTTGTGTGGTCATTCGCATTGCAAAGGTAATGCGCAAACAAGCCCGAATCACAGCGTTACATTTACGGTTGCTCCATTAGAAAACTACAGGTAAGCAGTGAAAATAGTTTGAAACTCGCACTCCTTGAGTACACGGCTTCATCTGGCTTCTTAAATTTGGAGTGATGCTTTCACGTAGTAAGAGAGCAAGAGTAAAGGACAGCTGGTTGTACATAATGAAAATTGTCGTGTGCTATTAGGAAACGAAGGGTGGTGTATGGAACCACAGTGGACAACACAAGTCCTTTGTACAACGACAGTCCTCTCTGGTTCTATCTACAACGTTTTGCGTTGCCTAGTAGCGTGCTGAAAATTTTCTCGAAATTATGTGGACAATAGAGCGCACTGTTTATGCATCAAGCATAGAGGAAGCGATGAACAAAGTGATGGGTGGGATTGAGATATTAAGGACTACTTGGATTGAGATATTAAGGACTCGCGCAGCTCTCCTTTTGGTGAAAGTAAATTTTGACTTTTTAGACTATAATATACCAAACAACTTACCCCTGATGTTTAAATGCCGTAGATTACGTCCAAGTTCGTCATATATGGCAGCTAAATAAAGATATTGTCTTCTATTGACGCTCACGCGGCTGTATAATGTATCGAAATTTGACTTCCTCGCATAACCTGTGATCCACAACCTTTCATGTTGTCCGCCTAACGGGTGTTGCGTTCTTCCTTTCAGCATCTCGTGCTGTTTGTGAGATATCCATACCAATAGACAGATGACCGGGGTGAAGGACACGAGACTGCGATCCCGGGCCAACCATTACACTGCGTGGCTCATCGTAGTGGTGTGCCTACGCGTTACATGGGCCCTCAGGTCTCGACTTTTTTGCCACCAGCCGTGATTTTGCTGTTTTGGCTGTAACCGGAAGTGTCGCTGGACTCCATCGTACATGTGCGTACTTTAGAAGAATGTTAACTTGTCCGTGTGTTTTTGTTCAGCCCGACCACCTTTGTTTTATGAAGGCCGAATCAAGCCAAGTTTTTTCTTTTTTTATGACGCGTGGGCCCATGGCGGACAGCCGCGCTATTCGGGTTTCCCACTGTGCAGGGTTTCACAGGTGGGCCCTCAGTGATGTTGCCTTCAAGAACTGCAGCAGGGCTCATATGGCAGTCTGGGCTGGTGTACTTGGAGACCATGCTCCCAAGGCACATTCGACACTGTGGCTAACGCTACCTTTCGAAATATTCCTTTTAAAACGAAATCTGTGAATGCCAGTGCGCACAAATGTGTTCACGATCAACGAATGAGACGCCATTGAAACGTGGCGCGTAGAGCTAATGGTTTTAAAGAAGCGTCAGCGTCAAGGAATAAGTGTTTACGAATATCAAAAAAGTACCCCTAAATGTAATCTTTCAGCAATGTTTGCTTTACACTAGACGCAAGAGGATCTTCAAAGCAATATACAGAATCAGATAAGTCAGGCTTTCGCACTTTTCCCTAACAGCAGACAGCAAAGCCTAACTTATGCCAACGTAACGTAAAATTCCAAGCGTCATTTTTATACAGTGAGACTTTTACGTAACAGGTTATAGCATTTTGCTTGCGTTTTGTGAAACGTGTTATGCTTAAAAGCAAAGAAACAACAAACGGAAAAAAAACGTTAATCGATTCTCTCGTGTCTTGCTGCGGCAACGCTGAGCTGTGAACACTGAAGCTGTTCCGGTCGCGTGTGTGCGAAAAACTAGAATAAATATTTTTTCGACGTTCCCGGAAATGGCGACCAAATTGCGGGTGACGAGCAATTTCACCCGAAGCTCACGTTTAAGTGCCGACTAATCGCTTTAGAATGAGCCTGCGAGCTCCCTGCAATGAAGCAGGAAGTGTACGACAGCCAATATAAACAGAAAAAACACAGCTAGCCACATGCCACACCATTTTAAACAAACCAGAATCACCCATAATTTCACACAAGAGAGAATTGTGCATACGGTTGCCTTATGTAACATAATGACGGGGTAATCAACAACAACAACAACAAAAAAAAAACCACCAGGCCTGCCGGTTTGCGCAGCAGTGTCATAGCTAAACCTAGAAGAGCAGTCTTTCAGAGCCTTTTTTAACACTCTTTGGGTAACCGCTGTAAGCACACTTGCAAGGTACCCACTGCACCATGAATCATTGTGTGGTAGGTAGGCATTCAATATGCCATAATTTGTCCTTCTTCGTAGACGCATGGTACCCACTCCACACTTGAAAGACACATTTTGAAATTATTAGATGTGAAGTAGCTCTTTGACTAGCCTGTGTAACCATGTCCCGTGCGCCCACACGAACCTTCTTGCCACAGGTGTTGAAGTGGTACTAAGTAGGTCAAGTTGCAGCTGTGCGTTGACGTCACTCTCTCCCTCACCTACTGCAGCTGCAGGCTCCTCCGCCCGCTCACAACACACTTCTCTCTCACTTCACCCTCTCCACCATCTGCAAATCTTGACCACACGTCGAGTTGAAACACTCTCTGGGCTCGTTTATTTGCGATGAAACTTACAAAAAACCAAACCAGCCTCCCTTGTCCTTGCGTTTCAAACAAACGTTTACTTGAGTAAACGCTACACCGAGTTTCGCTTCAAATCGTTCTTCGACGATCCACGTCGACGCCCGTTTCAACCGGGTCCACGCCATGCGCACCACCGCTGTTTCGCATCCCATCATGGTTCCCTTCGCAGAGATGGTCCAAATTTTTGTGCTGTAGCTGACGATGATGAAAAATTATTCCTAAAACCTTTTTATTCGCCACACCCCCCCTCCCACAAAGAGCATTTGCGCTACAGTATATAGGTGAACAAGATCAAGTGGTTGTAAAGGGTTGGAGCATTCGGCGAGCCACTCGTTGCGCGAATTGCATTGTGTGACCGCTGGTTGTTCCTTGGCTGTAATAAGACGCCTTATTACTCGTATTAAGGCGATTCCTTTTACGACATCATCCCTGCCTAAGGCCAGTTTGCAAAGGAGTCGAGAGCACCGGCGTGGCTCAATGGTAGAGTGCTGGGCCAGCACACAGGGGACCCAGGTTCGAACCCCATTGTGTTCTTGGTGTCTCTTATTTCGTGCGAAAGTTGTTACGGGTGCTGGTGGTGGCAGTGGTGGCGGACAACTTCGGCGCATGTGATCCGTGTTGTGATCTCATAAAAGCCTTCGCTGTAGAACTTATTTGTAAAGTGGCACTTGAAAATACATACAGCCTATATTTATCGATTTGCGCGGAAATGGTGCAAATAATAATAATAATAATAATAATAATAATAATAATAATAATAATATAGACAAAACTTAACAAAATGTTGAATGTCACGTGTGTAACATTCGCGTGTACGGTCGAGTGAGTGAGTGGACTGTTAATTGATGGAGGAAAAGGAGGAGCACTGGGAATACCACATTTACTTGCCCACAGTTAGATGTCGATTCCTGCTTGACGCCCATAGTTCTGCGGCGTTAGCTTCCTCGTGTCTTAGAAGGGCCATTGAAGCTGCTCTATTGAAACGAGCGAGCATCCACCTCAAATTCGGCAGGTACTGTTCTATTGCCAGATCTACCGGATAACCCCGACAAGGCACTTGGTATAGTGCGTGGGTAGTCTTATCGAGTACCCACATATTACCAAGTATGCATAGACTATGTTGCTTATTGGCCTTATGCATACGTGCGTGATGAAATTGTTAAGTGGTTACATGCAGTGCAAACAGTGCTAACTTTCTAACATCAGGCGATCTATGGTCGCATGTGTGGACGCACTTTTGTTGGGTCACGGAGCGCTCAGAGTGGTGACTTGTGGATATAGTGATGCAGTAAAGCGCCTTTTACTGACTGAATAATCTACAGACCAGATAATTTAGGCGTAGATTTGTTTAGTTAATTAAAAGGACTGCGCTCATTATCACTCATCTTTGTTTCTTTGTTTGTTTTGATGATATTTAGGTACGATGTTGCTTTACCATGTAGTCCTGCGGATGACGAGGTCCGCATCCAAAACACCTGTGTATAGTAGAGTTCTGAGGGGGCTATAGTATACGTTAAAACTTACGTGATGTGAATGCGTATATGCGTTTACTTGGCGATACTGTGTGTCAAACTTTCTAAATATTTCGTTCTAAAAAGACAGGCATGGAAACACGGACTCACGAAAAACGTTACAACACCCCAGATGCCAACTAACAAGTGAACAGATGGACAACGGGGGAAAAGAAGGCTTGGAAACTTACATCGGACATGTTCATGCAACAGGTTGAACCAATTAATGCGGCAGGCGTGGAGGTCTACATGAAAGATAAACTGTAATGCCATTCGATTTCATCTTTATGCAATTTAATCGACGGTTGGCTTAATTGAGTAAGCGCTACCACTATTTCATCAATATGTCATGCATCAATTATCATACGCATTTCTTCATTTCTGTGGCTGTACAAAACTGTGCATTCATATACTTTCAGCATGCCCTTACACCCCCGACAATGTGAGCCTGCCGTGAGCAATCTCTTATGTTCCAATAAACTCTCGTTAATGCAGTGACCCGTCTGTCTTACGCAGAAGCGGCCACTGATGAAAGGCGGCAATCAGATTATTTGTACGTGTGTTTTACGAAACAAATATCTTCCGCTTTTCGTCCTTTACTCGCCTATTCTTTCCCTGCACATCTGCGCAAATCTTACATAGTTCACTTGAAGCTTTAAAAGCAACATTAAAACCGCAACTACTTTCTACTTTATTTAGGCTGTGAAATATACAATTAATATACGGTAGACCAATGACACGTTTTTTTTCCATTGCTTTCGGCAGTCATGCGCGGACTTGACTTAACGGACATTTTTTAAACATTCGGCGACAGTGGTACTGCCATTCAAGGATAACCTATATCTAAAGGAGGTGCGTATTATTTATGTTAAAGCTATCGCTCATGCATCTTTAGGCTCGCACGACTTGGTGAGCACAGACTTAAGGCAAGACATGACTCTACCATTTTTTTTACAACCACCAAGTTCTTCGACAAAAAAGTAACAGTGGTTATGAATATTTGGCAATCAAAAGCGAGAAAGTTTTGTGAAATGCGTAACAGCTGAAATCCACATCATGCCATTGTTCACTTCATACAACGTAGTAACGTTATGTAGAAGTAGTGACTTGGACACGCCTGTTACCTATAGTTTACTCACTCACTCACTCACTCACTCACACTCGCAACCACCGTGGTGGTCTTATGTGCAACTAAGAATTTGCGTTCACTGCTGGCTTGAAGGTGGCGTGGTCGCATCCTTGTTGCGCGTCCCCATTTCTATTGGGTAAAGTGCCAATGACCCGAGTACAATAAGGGGCATGTTAAACAGCTTCAGGTAGTCGATATTTCTGGAGCTCTCCATTGCGGCGTTCCTCATAATTGTATCTTGGTTTTGGTAATAGTTCTCAATCAATTAATCAATCCGTCAATACGGGGAATCACTTTTACCCTTTTGTATGAAATTATTTCACTTGTTCAACACAGCCTCACGTCAAACTTCGAAGTTTGTGCAAGCAGTCACGGAAGACTATCGGGCGTGTACCAGAACAACCAACGGACCAGAACAACTATCGTTTCTCCGATTACATTTCCCACGCGAACAGCTATTGCGCACCGGCCGGCAAGTGTGTGGCAGCCTTCCGTTTGTACAACGAAAGTCTGCTGATATTCGAATAGATGTGGTATATAGTTGACGAAAAGACAAAAAAAAAAAGCTGCTGCTGCGGCGGCGGGAAGCCATTCGCGAGAAACGGGATGATCGGGACGACATTCAGGGAGAGCCTCGGCTGCCAAGAGGTCGCGAAGTGCAGGGTTGACGCCCTCCCTGGGTACGTGAGTAGTGCCGGAAAATGGCTCCCTGGGATCGGCTAATTTATTCATGCAGCATCTGTGAAGGGTCCGCGATGGTGGCAGCAGCAGCCGGCTGCTCTTCTAGCCTTGATAGATCCCGACGTCGCGTCAACGAAAAAGAAGCATTGCCTGTCTGTGAACGAAATTCTTTGTTCAATTTTTGTTTCAGTTTTCAGAATTTTTTATTGGCTATAAGTACTGCGTTTTTCCGTACGTTTTGAAATTGAGCTGTTATTTATTGGAGTGCTGGCGCTGCAAGTTTTCGGGTTTTTTTCTCCACTGAATGTATCTTGTTAGAGGTAAAAAGTCACAGTAGAGTGCTCTTCAGACCTATCACTGTACATTGAAGCGCGCATTAGTAAGCAAACTTTGTTTCCTCCAAACCCCTCCGGTAATGTCTTCATTGCGTTAAACTATTATTGTCATTAAAAATATTATTAGTGAAATATAATCTCTATACCTCTTTTTCAGTATTGTTAGCTTCGTTCGAATAAAAGGACTATCCTTCGAAGACGCATCATGTGGCCCATTGCTATTTGAGCACGTCTGTATTGTGGCCGGACACGTGTATTATTATTATTATTAGTATTGAAATGTAACGTCACTAGATAGAGGTGTGACCTTTGCATATACGCGACGCGTCACATGTGTTTACAATCAACTATGTAGGTAATTGATATCTGAGGTGTCAGGAGTCAGAGAGAGAGAATAAAGATGAAGAAAAGACAAAGAGGTTCACAATGGCTGAACCTGGTCAGCTACCTTGCACTGGGGAGGGGGTAAGTAAAATAAAATTAGAAAGCGAGACGGAAAGAAAAGTCACTCCTGCTGTCGACAAACCGGCAGTTCTGTGCTTAACAACAGAGATGGTGAGTCATACCCGTGTCTTAACCAAATGAGCACATTCGTTGCATTACATAATTTGTATGCGCGGTCCCATGCACCCAAAATCTTTTCGATGATGAAGCCATGATGGTGCTGCTTGCCTTCTAAAGCAGCAAACTTCTAAAGGCTTGCGAGAACATGAGTGATGATATCAAGCAGCTGCAACTCGCTTTGAGCTGTCGGTGTCTGCATCTTGCTCAACAGCACGCTCATAGCACTGACCAGGGTGCTGACCATGCCGATAACTTGTCCTTCGTCCGTCAATTTATGAGGTACCGATGAAGTGTCCCTCACTGTCGAAGTCTGACGCCTCTCGTCAGGCGCATGTATCTCTGGAAGTTCGGGCTAAGGGTTACCTTCATTTATGGTAGAGGCATCACTGTCCTTCGAGACCACTGCGTTCGGACTGGGTAGTAAGAATGAAGCGTCTATTCCACTGCTAGCAGAGGCGCCTATGTACTTAGAACCGACAGCGCTTGGCCTGAGTGGGAGATGTGGAGGTGGTTTCGGGCGCGCTTCGCGAGGTGACGAGATTTTGGAGGCTTTGTTGCAGCGCCAGCGACGGGACCGTCGTCGCGTAATGGATGCGCCTTTTTCTCGGTGTGAGATGTCATCTTTAGCTCTTTTCTTCAGTACTATTACCTCTCTTCAAATAAAAGGACAATCTTTCAGAAGGACACTTCATTGTCGTCGCCTGGCACGTGTCCTTGTTGTGGTGCCCAGTGCACCGGGAACAGACGGTGGAGTTCGTGCATATACCACTCAGGTGACCTAACTTCGTGCACCTCTATCACTGAAGTGGCTTCGGTAAATAAGTGTGAACAGGGTAAGTGGTCGACTTTTATGTGTGATGAAAGTGATTCGCCCTTAAATGTAATTCTTACGCATCGTGAATTTCCAATACAACGTATACTTGTAATTTTGGCATCTACCGAAGCCAGCTTGATAAAGACTGGTAGGTCCGAGTTGGTAGTGGCTTCGGCAGCATCATATATTACCCCTGTGCTGACTTCTTTGCCAAGCGTTGTATAAGAGCGGACTTTCTTCCCATTAAGTTCCGTAACTTCACGCAATTTGTCAAGCGCAGTCGCATGATTGACGTCAATTGCTAGGACGTTCTTGCGAATGTTCACTGTGACTTTTGCTTCGTTCGGTACCGGTGCCTCTAGCTTTACAGACACGGCTTTCCGCTTAAGGCGTCTCATGTTGTCATTGGTGAGAACTGGCATGATAAGGGTGGTTAATACCTCGGTATTCCGAAGATCGCATGGTGGGCTCGTGCACTAGAATCGGGTGACGTGCTCAGAAATCGCCTCGGTCGCTTGTGGTTTCTCACAAGCTCGTTGATGTCGTGCCCTGATTCTTCAATGCTGACGTAGTAGGATACGGTGTGATCGCTGTCAGTGCCACTCTCGGAGCTGTAGCACTTCTTGGAAGCAACACCCTTGGTCATTCCAGTGTCCGGTAGTTTCCGTAGGGCTCTACCTCCACGGCACACCAGCAGGAGACCGCGCTTGACAGGCGAAATGAAAATTCACTGAAATTCATACAACTCAAACATTCGGCATTCTGCGACAGTGGCACTTCATCGTCGTCCCTCCTTCTAGAGTGAAAACAACGATATGATTATGAGACAAGCAGTCGGGTGGGGTGGCGAGGTAAAATTTTAGAATAATTTTAACGAACTGGGTTTTCTTAAGGTCACCCAGAATACAAGCACATGGTATACCAGCATTTCGTTCTTCTAGAAATGTGGCGCTGGCTAAGGGAATGGAAACCACTTTCGCGAGCTTGACAGCGCGGTACGTTACCCGCTAAGATACCATGGCGTGTCCATACATGCATTCGAGGGTCGAGTTCTGCAGCGGAAGAACCTTCCAGGGCAGCTATGGGGGCCTCCTATTGACTTTAATGTCGGCTGTCCTGAAATATGATGCAACATTCAGATGAAAAAGGGTGCCCAAAGATAGGGAGAGATAGGGAAGATAACCCGAAAACAAATATCTGACTTGGTATCATGCACTGGGATAGAAGAGATAGAAAAGAAGGAAAAAGAGGAAGGAGAGAAGGAGGCGTGGATGTAGGAATACGCACACGGACAAACATAAGTGTCACAATCGTTCAAACAGGCAGGTCATTCGCAGGAACTTCAATAGCGCTTTCGTCGCTTTCACGCGAAAAGCTCGGTCTTTCCGGCATTCTAAGATTTCTTTCTCAGAAAGCGGCTGGCTGTCGAGTGACGCAATCAGTGCTTCTAGGAACTGCCTCTGATAGCTGTATTAAGGGTATTGACATGAAACATGCTCAATTGTTTCACCAGTTCCGCAATGTTCGTTTGCAACACTGTCTGCCCATTTGATGCGGCAGTCAAAGGCGTTCGTGAAAGATACCTCAAGCCACATGTGGCAGAAAATAGGTGCACAGGAAAAGCGGAGAGTTCAGCTATACTGTGTACAGTTTGCTACTCTACACACTATGAAGGGAATCGGCAGGCAAATGAGTGGGAGACAGACGAATAAAAAGCAATCTGTGTTCAGTGAGTGACGTTTCTTTGAGACCAAGCTGTTGAGACCTGATCAACAGCACACAACGAAGACTCGTAGTTGGGTACTTCAAAAACAAAAGCTGAAACGTTACATAGCAATGCACAATGCCCTACTTATATAAAAAGTACACTTACGTAGATTGATGAAACACGTGGAAAGATTAGAATGTCTGCTACATTATTCCTTGGGGGTAAAGTCATCGGGATCTGAATTCTTTAATGAGAATAGCGGGATAAGCTTCACTGACAGAGAGGGATTAGGCTGGGTAGCGAGCGACCAGGTGGATTTCAGTGTTACATGTGGTGATTGTTTACTAAGCAACAGAGAGTTATGAAACTTTTCGCTAGGTAATGAAACGACATATGACATTGTCTTCCTAAATATTAAAATATCTGCTGAGCTAAAAAAGCCGTAGCCACCCGCAGTCTGAGGTGGACCACGTCGCACGTTGCACATCGGTGTATAGTTGGTCCTGAGGAACACCATGTACTAAGGATGCACCCTATTTTATTAGCAGAACTGATTTGTGAACGGTTTTCGAGAGACTGTGTTGACAAGTTGCTAAGCAGTAGCGTGCTTGACTATTCGGTGCATTGTGAAGAAGAATAAAGCAGTGCTTCGGACTGGAGGAATCGAAGACGACAGACATTGTGCTGGTAAGCAGGATACATGAATGTAAGCAACAATTGAGTTGTCCTTTTTTCTCCTTGTCTCTGATACGTCAGTCTCTTTGACCCTCGTTATTACTCTGCTCGCCACGGCTGATCAACTTTTAGGAACAGCGGTAGTCTTCAAAAGCCACGTGGGTATCGATTTGCCAATCCACGCGTGGTGGCCGATTTTACAAAAATGCCCGAGCCACGCAGGCCAAATTCATTTACATGAAAAAGAACTTGTTGTTGGGCTGGTTGGTACAACATTTCTAAAGTTAATTCGAGCGCGAACACACGACACAATCACTCACACGCGCACACCTAGGCATCAAACACACAGAGCGCAGTGTGTGTTTGATGTCATGTGTGTGCGTGCGTTCGCGTGTGCTTGTGTGAGAGATTATGTCGTGTGTTCGCGCTCGTGTGCGTGTGTGAGTGATTGTGTCACGTGTTCACGCTTGAATTAACTTTTAGAAATAGATTTACATGGCACCGTCTCGCGAATAGAAGACTGGCATCAAGCTGCGTGCGACAAAACTTCGCGCGGAGCGAGGTAGCTTCCAGTGAAGTGAAATGAACTTTATTTGGTCCTAGAGAACTGGTCAGACGCATCCCTAAGAGGGGACCACCGCAGTTGCTGGCCGCGTCCACGCCAGGACTGGAAGTCCGAGGCCCTCCGCTTGTCCGCAGGCTTCCTGGACTGCCGAGTATTGGACTGAGAGCTCAGAGCTATTAAGTGCCCTCTCCCAGTCTGACGCACCACGAAAGACGCCAAGCCATGGCTTTCCCAAAAGACCTCTGGGGGCCACGTGGAATGGATCGGAATACAAAACGCCACTCTACTTTTTTCGTGTTTTGCCATTATTGCGTTCCGTAGAGAGAGAATGTGGCGTCCTAGCGAAGCGGGTCGGAGGGAGATCCGGGCTTGACAATTGAAGGGCCCCGTTCAAAGACAGCTTAGTTTGGGAGGCCCACTTATGCTATTCGTGCTTGGCCTTGCCCTCGTCAACCAACTTCTGCTATGCGCCTCTTCCCTCCTCGCCTCGTCCCGGCGGAGTTGGAGGCAGGCTTTTAATCTTCCGGCACGAGCTGTTTCTCCGAATGAAACCACTGGAGTCATCTTCACTGGAGCTGGTGCCCTCTGTCGGACTCAGAATGCGTGTGTGCAACACATTTTTGGCTTTCACTGTCAGCTGCCTACGCACCCCCCCCCCCTTCAGAAACGCTTGAATCGCGATCTATTTTTTTTTTTGCGAATAACTAGTTAGGCCTAGCAATCACGTTCGTTTGTTGCATGTTTGAGTCCCGAGAGGAGATCCACAACTGATTTCGACGACGTTGCAATACGGGGAACATGAATTCTAAGAAGGGGAATAGTAGGGTTTTATAGATTATCTTTAAAATGTCTCTACGTGTTCCTTCGATGGAGGAGTATACATAAAAAAAGTGCCTTCAACGTCATGAAGTGCTCATTATTGAGCGAATTTCGGCCGTTTAAAAGCATGTATTAAACGACAGGTTTAGTTTCGCGTCCACAGCAGCCGTACGGGCGCGGCTTGTCATTGAAAATTGCTAGCAGGCTGCGTCCGTACGACTGCTACGAGCGCGCAACTAAATCTGTCTATTATTAGATTTGTCCGGTTAAGGTGCCTTCTATTTCTCATCGTAATACGTGAACTTTGGGTTCTGTAGGTGCCAATGCAGAAACTTCTATTGCACATTGACCGGAAAATCAAAACTTGGCATTTCATCATGTAATTCGAAAGCAAGGAATCATGAGATTGATACATACCAAATTCTTTCATCGAGCTCATATTTGGTGCGTATCACTTACTATGATGAAAAGCTACGAAACACAACATGCAATAACTGAATGCAGGAACAGCGCAACCTAGAAGTAGTTGCTTCGTATACGGAAGCTAAAAAAAAGGACAGAAAAGAGTGCTGTGTTTTTCACTTCCGTAGTTACGAAGTAACTGCTTCTAGGTTGCGCTGTTCCTGCATTCAGTTATGTCCTACCGACTTAACCAAGCTTCCACGCTTCACAACATGGAATCTTATAGAGAACAACACTGTGCAAAAAAGCGTGAGGAATATAGAAGTTTGCGCCTGTTGTGTTTCGTTACTGTCATCGTGTTTCTTGAGTCAAGTTTTTATTTTTTTAATGCGAATGCATTTCTTATTTGGGATATGCCAGGCGCCCGTCGGGATTCATCCACCACACTCTCCCAAAGCAACAGCTGCGGGCGCGCGCGTCCCTAGCAACCGGAGCCCCACCCCCTCGACTTGAAAGTGACTTGCCACCGCCTCAGTGCAGTGCGTTTGAAACGCGTTTGTAGCGTTTGTGCTGCCAGCGTTAGTGTAGCATTTGTGTTGATAAGACACTGACATTATGGCCGTCGGGTACACTGACAGCTACAGTGCTTCGCCACTCCTTCTCTCACTGTTTGCTCCTCCCTGCGCCCCGCTCTCCAATCCGAAAGAGTGAAGCGCACGCCTCACTCTTCTGTTCGCTGGCTGGGCGCCTCTCAAGGCGATGGCTGAAGTCGATCAAGACAAATGTCTGACGGACATTGTACCCTCTCTCGGCACAACAAATACATTCGCATTTCCTTACGACTCCTTTCGGGGAGGTGGGGGCTTTTTTTTTTCTTCGCTATGTTAATACCAACTCGCACACATGAATCTCATTTGGCCTCACACTGAAGCTGTCACTCAGATTAGGGAGCTTGCACGATCGGCGGTGACGCTATGCACTCTGGGTAGGCAGCAATTTTTTTTTTTGGTCAGAGGCGGCCAGAGAGTTCAGCAACGCATTCACATTTTCGAGCGTTGGCGTAGCTTGCAGGCGTGATTCGAGTGCGAGCGCAAAGCAAATTTAACTCCAAGGAGTGTCGCGCACGATGTCAGCGTCACTGGTGGACTACACTGCAACGCTGTACCAAAAAGCCCTCGAGCGGTGCGAAGAAGGGGCGAGAATTCGCTGAGTAGATCCATTCACAGTTCGTGCGGGCGACTATGAAAGCGACGTGTACTTGTGGCCGCGTGTCGAGAGCTCCGACGGTCACAAATTTCTTGTACTGAGAACGAGTTTTATTACGCGGGAGCCGTTGAAGTCGAAAAAGACCTTCGAGGGCCACAACTTTGTGACGAGTGACTGGGTGTGGGAGCCGTGGGTGAAGAAAGTCGCCGCCGACACCATGACCGTCGTCACTCAAGTAGGACGTGTTAAACTGAGGAGCGCTCTTCTCGCCCACTTACGCCGCACGCCACGTAGAATAACACTGCAGTGAGAGGAAAGATGTTTCGCCGTTCCCGGCCATACGTGTGCAGTGCGCGGCAAAGACCTCGCCATCACTGTTGCTCATAAACAAGACGTCGACGGGGGCTTGTTAACGCACTAGGAGTGGTTAACCTAGGACAGAAACAAAGATTAGCATCTACGGCAAAAAAATAATAATTTGTGCGTCTCACTTCAGTGACGACGATCACGGTGTTGGCGGTGACTTTCTCCACCCAAGGCTCCCCCACAGAACCACTCGTCACGAAAATGTGGCCCTCGAAGGCGCCTTTCTCATCTTCAACTGCTCCCGGGTAACCAAACTCGTCTTCGTAATGTGAATTCGTGAATATCGGAGCTGTCGACGCGCGTCCACAAGTCCACGTCACTTACACGCGGGTGAATGCGTAGTCGCCCTTGCGAAGCGTGAATGGCTCCACTCAGCAAATTCTCGTCTCTTCTTCGTACCACTCGAGGTGTTTTTGGCACAGCGTTGCAGCGCAGTCTTCCAGTGACGCTGACATCGTGCACGATATTCCTGGTAATTGAATTTGTGTCACGCTCTCACTCGATCACACCTGCAAGCTCGCACGAAGATCGAGATCGCGAGCATAAATACAATGTTCCATTGCACATTAATCCACTGAAGTTATCTGCTGTGTCTTCAGTGAAGCCTTCAGCAGCGGAGGATGCTTCGTATTGACCAGCTCTGGGGTCAAACGTTTTTTACGAACGACAATGATGCAGACTGAGTTGAACCTGAATGAGAGAGCAAGATAAGAAATGAATACTGAGTAAGAAGAGTCGGCGACGTAAATGCCTGAGAGCAAGATGAATAAATGCAACACGATGGCGTGTCCTTAGCATCATACACAAAAGCACCGCGTGGTGTTCGTTCATGCTGGCTTGAAGAGGAGAAAGACGGGAGGCGGGTGGCATTCTTCGCACTGCTTTCACCGAGGTCTTTCCTTTAATCTATCTTTCAGGTAAGCGGGACAGGTGCAGCGGTCAGTCCTTCTGAGTATGTACAAAGCGGCAAGCGCGACGCACTTCCTGCGCTGCAGGTGGTCTGTGATTTGTTTTCACTCGCTAGCCTAATTAATTGACGGCGGCATAGAATTACCATTGAAAGCGCCACAGTTGCGCGTGAGGGGGCGAGTGGATACAAGTGCGGCGTGCCCTTTAACTCTGAAAGAGATGTAAGAGGATGTGTTGAGAGACGAGATTAAACGGTGACCAGATTAATTTGGCCGCACTGCGCTTAGGCGGCATGCCTAATCAAGGTAAACAGGTGTGGGCAATATTAACGAATGCAATTGAGTAGCCTGAAGCGCACTGTTTCTAACTATACTTCTGTTGGAACATATTTAACTCGGCGTACCTAAAGTTAGCTATGGCGCGGCACGCGCAGTGTTGATTTAGCGTAAATAGGCGGTTTCAAGGTTACACTGCTTATGGGCGTTGCGACGTCCCCAATTAGGACACCTTCCAGAATGTCCAACACTTATTCGTATACAAACTTATTTAGCGGATTCAACGTACTTTGGAAATAGATGTTATGCGGAGCATGCGGATCCAAGGTGAATGCGCTTTAATTTTTTTATTGAGCAAGGGGTTATAAAGTGGCTCTAATATATGTACAAATTCACGCATAACAATCGTCACACAGCCGCATATGTTTGATATTTGCAGTTTCGTAACGATGCCAACTGCAACTTGATTATTAGCAACACCAGAAGCGGTCAGATATAGGAAGCGCTGGTGTTAATTTGCACCGGGGCTCACGAGGATGTTAGCCTTCGACGCTGCTACACAAAATGAACTTTAGCGGAGTGCACCTAACCACAATTTACGTTAACCTGACATGACGGCTGTATTATAGAAGTACATATGTAATATTTATAAAATTTATTAGCCAGTAATTCAACCAGAACGGACGTTTCATGAACAATAGCGTACATTTTGCAAAGTATTTCCGAGACCTGGCGTGGCTCTGTGGTAGAATACTTGATTGTCACGCAGAATGCTAGAATTATGTTTCTGCTGGGACCCTATCATTTATTTTTTTCATTCGTCTGGTCAAGACTGCCTATGTCAGCTTTTACTGAACGCTCAAGCGTTAAAGGTACCCGTGTGTGTTCTCGCCGTTCTTGGGTATGCACCGCATACTAGTTGAAAAAGTTCAGGCCCGGGTAAGTGTCACTGTTTGACAACGTTCTGACGACGTACGCGATAAAATTGTAACATTAATATTGTCATGGCCTGCGCCTCGTCTTTGTCGAACCATCTTACCATCCCCTACTGACTTTGGTGTACACCAAGTAAAGAGGGTGATCACGAGAGTACCCAGACATAGATAGATAGATAGATAGATAGATAGATAGATAGATAGATAGATAGATACCAAACGTGCTTGCAGTACAAAGAGATGATTGATTGATATGTAGGATTTAACATCCCAAAACCACCATATGTTTATGAGAGACGCTGTAGTGGAGAGCTGCGAAAATTTCGACCACCTGTTGTTCTTTAACGTGCGCCCAAATCTGAGCACACGGGCCTACAGCATTTTCGTCCCCATCGAAAATGCAGCCTTCGCAGCCCAGATTCGATCCCACGACCTGCGGGTCAGCAGCTGAGTGCCTTCGCCACTAGACCACTGCGGCGGGGCTGCAGTACAAAAAGAAATGCTTCGCATTAAGAACTATAACTCGTTAATCACTTTGCGTACAAAGCTTCGAGATAACTGCTTGATACTGTTTAGATTTAACTTCTCGAACCCGCCATATGATTGTGAGAGACGTCGTAAGGGGCGCTTCGAAAATTTCGAACACCTGTGGTTCTTCAACATGTACATAAATCTGAACACACGGGCATACAGCATTTTTGAAAACTTCGAGATGGGAAGTACTGTTCACTCAATGAATCCCTAAATAAGTTTGCGACGCTGTTTTGGTGGTGGTGTACGTGGTACAGTTATGGTCTCAAACCATTTTTGATCTCTCTGAAAAGAACCTCTACATATGACTCGTGACATTGACACAAATGCAACTCTTGAATGTCATTCTCAGCCCATGCTGGAGCATACAGTACATACAGCACATGCATTTAGTGCTTACTGGAACCGAATAAGGCAAAAAAGAGCATGAAAGCTGAGTGAATTTGACAACAGAATCACTGACCAAGTGACACGCTCTTCGTAGTTATTCTTTTATTTATATAGAGAGAAATTGTTGGAAGGTACGCTACGCTAGAGCTGGCTATCCCAGTAACTTGTTAGTAATGGACAAGGCAGAAATACGACAAAGAAAGAATGAAGTCGGGAATGCACGGTAATTTTTGTCCGGCATATTAGGGAAACTGACGAAACGTCGCAATGTGACTTTTCAATGACATTTTGGCGTGCAATTCTTGTGTAGTTCTCGCTATTTCCATGGCTTAGTAGTGTCGCTGGCATAGGCCAGCGCAGGGGCGCTGCCGCCTCTATATTCACTATAGGGCAGCGGAGGGGGGCGCAAAGTATGCCCAATACATTAACGTACTTGGAAAGGAAATAGACAATGACCCCTCCCCCCCCCAATTAAAGTGCCTCTGTGCATCTAAGGTCGTCGGAGAGACTGATCTTCCTTCATTATTTCGCTACCCCTTATCCTTCCCAACTGCAGAATAAGCTCCCCGTCTCTGCATTAACTTTTACTCTGAAGACGAAGAAGTGTGTTTTGAATAGGAGCTACTTCTGCTAACTCCAGCGTATTTCAGTGGTAATTTAAGTCTGTTGATCGGTTTTCGCTGCTCCCTTGGAGGGGATGGATGTAGACCACCCCGGGCGCCTGCCGGCACCAGCGGCGTCAGCGGCGGCCGCCTCCAGAAAGCGGATGGGACAAGCGAGTGACAGCGGCAGTGAAGATACTCATGCTTACTATCTCAGCAGTGAGGACATTTCAGATCACGGTTTCCAACCTGTGCTGAGCCGCAAAGCGAAGAGGAGGAACAAGAGGACATCCTCATCCTCAACTATTCAAACTGAAAGTGAAGCGCCAAAATCGAACACTTATACCATCCTGTTTCTGCCTGCACTTCCTACCGTCAACATGAAACGCCTCAACATACAGTCTGTGTCGAGGTGTCTGGAAACGCTCGTGCCAAATGAGATCACGGACATAAGAGTGAACGCCAGAAAGAATATACTGACTGTTGACGTTTTGCACGCAAGTGCGTTGGGCGTTCTGCGCAGTGTAACTGGCTTGGACGGCAACCAGGTGCGCTCTCATGCTCCTTGGGATGTGATGTAGTAACCAGCGCGATATACGACATAGATGTGGCTATTTCCAATAATGACTTACAATTTCTTGTCAAGTCAACAACTGATACTCCAATTGTTGATGTCACCCGGCTAGGCAAGTCTCGCTGTGTGAAGATTGCCTTTAAGAGCACATCATTCTCCTCTCATGTGAAGGTGGGGTACTTCAGACATGCTGTGCGGCCTTTCATTCCAAAGCCTCTCCAGTGCCGTAAATGCATGAAACTTGGACATGTGAGCAGTGTCTGCGAGAATTCCGTGGTATGCCACCGCTGCGCCGAGCCCCATGAAGCGGATAAGTGCGCCGCAACTGTCAAGAAATGCTCTAATTGCAATGAATCCCATGAAGCCACATCGAAGGACTGCTCGCGGATTCAGAAGGAAATTGCCATCTTGAAGGAGATGGTGCGCGATCACTCATCTCATCGAGAAGCCGCAGCTAAAGTCAGAAGGCGTCGTTCACGTCGACGTCGGTCTTCAAGGACGCCCGCTACCTCCTCGACACGTTTACCAGATCCCTCATCAGAACCACCTCCTTTGTCTCCCAGACCACATGCCGTGGGAAAGGCTGTAAAGGACAACGCCTGTGAGCATACCCTAACTGCGACAGAGTGGCCTGCACTTCAAAGGGAAGCAGCATCAAGCGAACCGAAGGAGTTTCATGACGGCCAGTCCGCGATCCCGGTTCGAGATCTTTCCAACCAAGACAGACAAGTGACTGCAATCGTGCAATCATTAGTTGCCACGATTCGCACGCTACTGAGCAGCATACAATCTCCGTCTGCTAAGAGTGCACTGCAAATACTGGATGCACTGAATCCAGTTCTTGCTAACGTCGTATAAGCATAATGGCTCAACAAAAACTCATCTTCCGCACTGAAGTTAAAAGTGCGTCGATTTTTCAGTGGAATGCCAGAGGCATGAACTCCCGTATCTCGGACTTTCGCCAATTTGTTTGTTCGGGCAAATCAATTTCCTATACTTGTCATATGTGAACCAAACGTATCAACGTCTTATAGATTGTCCGGTTATGAAGCTTTATGTTCAGCCGCTTGCGAAGAACGAAGCAAAGTAATTGTTTACATTCGCACAGACTTGACCTATCTTTCGCACCCAATAAGTTCAAATGACAACAATTAGTACGTGTGTCTTCGTGTAAAGAAGAATGCAGTTTCGTTCATGCTTATTGGTGGATATATATCTCCGTCATCGCGATTTGACTGCGACAGAATAAAAGACATTCTAATGAGGACCGATGGGCCCTGGATCATCACCGGTGACTTCAACGCCCATCACACGCTTTGGGGGAGCACTAGGATGAATGCCAGGGGCCGGAACATTGTTACATTCGCTTCTGATTACGACCTTTCCATCATGAACGATGGTACCCCAACATATCTGCGGGTCTCACGTATGGCAGTTGCCTTGACCTGACATTGGTGTCACGGTGCTTCTCTCACCAAGTTAAATGGTTTTGCGATATTGAGACTCATGGGAGTGATCACATACCCACCTACGTGACGATCGATGGTATCATAAAAAATTTCTCTTCCGGTGTTGTAATTGGCACTGACTGGTCGATGTTTACATCGCGTGTTGAGGACGCTTGCCAAGAAGGCGTCGCCTGCAGCCTGGAAAATACCATAGCGGAAGCTATGCAAGCGTCCAAATGTAAATTACCATTTTCGTCTAAAATAACACAGCTTGACATCGAACTGGAAAGATTACGAGCTATACGAAGGCGTGCTGAACGACGATACAGACGCACAAGATCAATTTACGATCTGAGGGAAGCAAGACGGCTCCAGAAAAAGATTCAACGACGCATTTACAAGCTGGAGAGTGAACGCTGGAAAGCATTCTGCGAATCTCTAGACTCTCATAAACCACTGTCATATATCTGGAGAACAGTTCGTGGTCTTCGCTCCTCTCCGCAACAACGGCCCCCTTTTAAAGCTTTGGCACTCCATCATGGAAAAACAGAACTCGAGGTGGCTGAAGAATTTTGCACGAGAGTTGCCGGGAATATTATGAATGAGAGAATCGACGCCGTGATCGTTCCTGAGACGCGATTACCAGAAATGGACATTCTATTCACCATGGAAGAACTGGAAGGTGCGTTAGTCGCTTCTAAACGCATGTCATCGCCAGGTCCTGATGGTATTACTAATAGTGCGTTGGGACACCTTGGACAAAAAGCCAGAAAAGAACTTTTAACATGCTTCAACAACTCCTGGCTCAGTGGCAGTGTTCCCCGAGAATGGAAAATAAGTCGATTAATACCACTTTTGAAATCGGGAAAATCACCATTGGACTTGACAGCGTATCGCCCTATTGCCCTCGCAAGCTGCCTCGGAAAAGTGATGGAAAGAATGGTTCTATTTCGTCTCGAGTGGTACTTGGAACGATACACCAAATAACCTTCTTGCATGGCAGGCTTTCGTCGGGGCCGCTCCTCCATCGACTGTGTCCTTGACTTATCGACATTTCTTCAGCAAGAAAAAAGTCGCAAGCGCATATCAGTCACAATCTTTCTTGACGTGAAGGGTGTATATGATAATGTAGCTCACGATGCCATCCTCACTTCTCTCGCAGCAATGGGCATTGGTGGACGAATGTTTCAATGGATAAAAGATTATATAACTGGCAGGGGTTTCTTTGTGCAAACATATGAGGTTACAACTGCTGAACATTACACCCTGTGGAGTACCTCAGGAAGGTGTTTTAAGCCCCACATTGTTCAACGTTGCCCTCATTGGTCTGGTGAAGGTTCTGCCAAAGTCGGTGTGTCTATCCATATACGCCGATGATATTTGCCTCTGGAGTGCTGCAGCTAGTCGCCCTCAGGTGCGTGGACGAATACAGCGGGAAGCAACCCTCACAACAGCCTACCTTCAAAAACAAGGCTTAACTATATCAACTGTGAAGTGCGTGTTCATGGCGTTTACACGCAAACCAATGACGCCATACCCTGTTTACATCAATGGGCAGAGTGTCAATTATGCACGGACGCATCATTTCCTGGGCATAATAATCGACAGAAGCCTTTCGTGGAGCCCGCATTGTGCGTACTTGAAGAAGAGACTGCTATCTATTGTGCATATAATGAAATTCATGTGCGGGAAAGCATGGGGAACTTCTGTGGCCTCCATGCTACAGCTGTACAGGGCCCTATTTCTGGGTCTATTGCGCTACAGCTTGCCGGTACTGACTAACACTTACAAATCCAATACTCATTCATTGGAGAGTTTGCAGGGTCAGGCGCTGCGTATCTGCCTAGGACTGCCCCGATGCGCTTCTACTTATGCCACAATCATGCTTGCCAAAGACCACCCGGTCAGGACATATAGAGTTGTGGATTGCCTCAGAGCGCACATTCGACATGCTATCCGTGTCCCCGACCACCACTTGGCCCTTCTACCCTCCGGAAGACCACGTGCTACGTTTTCAGACGTCATAGCCAAGCACCTAAACAGCATTCCATCAGGATATACGCCAGCTGCGAGAATGGCATGTCCTTTGTGGTTCCTCGACCAGCCGCAAGTACGTCTAGAAATTCCGGGGATCAAAAAGAAAAACTATCACTCCAGAGTATCATTGAAGCAAGCAACACTGCTATTATTACATGAGTTGTACTTAGACCGAACGCAGATATACACTGATGGGTCCGTCTCGTCCAGCAGCTCATCAGGTGCCGCTGTAATTCCGGCTGCAGCAATGACAATCAAGTTTAAGGTGTCGCTAATGACTACACCTACGGCATCAGAGCTTGCTGCTATGAGGGCTGCTTTACAATATCTCGTTCAAGAACGTCCAGCAAAATGGGTCATATTATGTTATTCGAAGGCAGCGCTTCAGAGTTTGCAGTCTGCCATGCGTAGGAGGAGTCATGACTAATTGGTACAAGAAATAAGACATCGCCATCATGAAGCTCTAGCACGAGGGCATGATATTATATATCAATGGCTGCCTGGACATATCAGTATTACCCGAAATCAATTAGCCGATGATGCAGCCCGCTCAGCCCATGAAGGAACCCGTGTAGTCCCGATTCCTCTATCAAGGAATGATGCAGCAAGACAACTTTACCTGCTGGCTCGAGATCTCACACACACGTTCTCGTCGTCTACCAGCTTCCAAAGGTGTCAATTTTATGAACTGGATCCTTCGCTCAAGCTAAAGCTACCATCACAACTTTCCCGCTCCGATGCGACACTGTTATGCCGCCTTTGGTTGGGTGTTGCATTTACAAAGGTGTACTCCTTTCGCATTTGTATGGCGGACACTCCTACATGCGACTACTGCGGAGCTCAAGAGACCATCGAACACGTCCTGTGCAGCTGCGCTTGCTACGACACACAGCGATTCCAGCTCCGGATGGTTTTGAATCAACTTGACCCCGGATCATTTTGTGTGCAGAAGATACTAGGACCTTGGGCATCTGCCTCAGCTGCGCAGAAAGCGACTAAAGCACTGCTACTTTACTTAAGGTCAACAAACCTGAGCGACCGCCCGTAGACTGTGTGTGCTCGCCGAGTGTGCTCGTGATTGTGTGTGCCTTCTCATCTCTCTGCAACCTCTTTTCTCCCCTTCATCCCTTCCCCAGTGCAGGGTAGCAAACCGGTTGTGCGTCTGGTTAACCTCCCTGCCTTTCTTTGCATCTTTATCTCTCTCTCTCGTTACTCTGTTTTATTCATCTAACTATAGATAGAGAAAAAGCTTCGTAAGTGAGCCGTGACGTGTAAGATTTTTAACATTGGAGTTGTCTTTCAGCCTTAAGGGATAGGCGCAGTCTCACTTCGCTATTAAAACGTATTGAATGAAGGAAATGTGCCGTACCTAGTCATAATGCTATCTCGGGCCCTACGTGCCAAGAACGCGATATGATTGTTTGGCATGCTGTAGCGAAAGCATTCGGACATTTCAATTATGTTTTTTAACGTGCACTGATATCGCGCAGTGTAGGGAAGCATTTAGCAATTTGCGTCTATTGAAATGTGACTTTCATGTCACCATCTGAGCACCGTAACCGTTGTATCGCTGAGACGGTCCTTGCTGAACAAAGTCTCAGACAGAATATGTGCGCATATGCAAATATCATGCAATGATTTATTGTTGCGTTATACAGAAACAAACGTGTGTCGATATGTAACTTTTGTGCAGGCCAAAAGAAACATATAAGTGTGGAGCACGTAAGAGGTCCAAGGCTGTCACAGGCTGTCGTACGCTCTAGACGCTTGGCGTAACGCAGGCGAAAGCGCAAAGTTTGAAACACCGGGAGCAAACGAGAAGTAGAAAGAACAAAGAAAAAGAAAATGAAAATAACGATGGATAAACAGAGAACACGCAAAAAAAAACTTGACATTGAGAATAAGAAAAAGAATAGGAAAAAAAGATGATCGGAGAGGAACGAGGAAGGCTTCCCAGCTCCGCACATCCATCAGGCTTGGCGCCAAAAGTGCGTAGCTGGCTAAAAACTTCGTTTTGCTAAGCATTCATTCGCTGAAGCCGCGATTTTCTGTCGAGCTAGCGATGCAGCGAATGTATTGGGTGAATTTTGTCTCTTTCACCAAGGGTGAAACAGGTGCACACGGAGGCTTTGCGACGACAAATTAGTATCGACAGCTACAAAGGCGGTGTACGCGATGCTAAATACATATGAGGTTCCAAACTCTCAGCTGTCTTCGATATAACACTTACGGGAATATATAAACCCACATTAACATCGGGATCTGAACACGAGTTTGTATTTTTTCCAATCATATTCGCGGCTTGCGATAAGGTTACTTACGAGCGGTCCTTCTTGAAAGCTGCATGTTCAACGGCCAAAAAAATCTGAAGGCGTTTCTACGTATAATGATTAACAGCGCATGTTTAACGCGAAAACATTTTGCTGCGCTACATCGTGAAAGAGACAAAGAGTAAACAAAAATTTTGGCATTATTCATGTACTACAGTCACACAAAGGCATACTGTCCGGTTTCTCACTGTCCTTCCTGTCCTCCTCTTCATCCTCCCCCTCCTGTTCGATTTAACGCAAAACCTACAACATAATATAAAAAAAAGAGAAAAGGCTGGAGAATGGGAAGAGCAATATCTTATACACCCCTTGCAGAATGTTTGCCCCGAGGCACCACTCCACAGTGCTTGCAATGCCGTCACCCGCCTTAATTAGGTGTTAGTTGCCGCGAAAGCGTATACTGGCTAATCTGGTTAGTAAATCGGTGACCGGCTTATTTTGCCGAAGCGCTCGGCTCTGTTTCATAGCTCGCTCAATTTACGACTATTATCTACGTGCATGCTGTTTCTCGCTCTTCCCACTATTTCCCAACAACCTCGAACCACAGCGCGTGCAGTGCAGGCGTGGGTTTTGCGGACACAGAAAACACCTTACGGGAGCCTGATTATGAGTGTAAAAGAGCGAAATAAACAATCACAAGACTTGAGTCGGTGTATAGGGAGCTCCTAATTGACGCTTGTACTGTGCTTCGTTAAACAGTAAGTGCGGGCATTTGTTCGGGGAATGAACCGCGCGTAAAGAGGCCGCGGCTGGTCGAGATTTTTCGCAGAATCGCGCCAGGTCTTGCTGCCTCGTGCAACTATTGAGCGCGTTACGCTCCTCATTAGGGCCTCGAAGGCACTACCACCGTAGACTCCCGTGCCTGATTCCAAGCCTGAACTAACATATAAAAGATATAACAGAGGTGGGGCAGGATCTATATAATGGGGCCTCTTGCTGTTTTGCTGCGAGCGGCAAATCGACGTAAAGCTTCCTTGTCACGTTGTTGTCATTCTGTCGTGGTGCCAGCAACAGAGTAACAATCGCATTACCGGAGAATGTACGGAGACGGCGTTACACACAGAGGCTATTGGGCACCTCCCTTTTAAATCCGGCTTAACAAGTTTGCCAGAAGCGAGAATCGTGTGCGTGGTAGCGTGTATAAGAACTGCGTTGTTAATTTGCCGCTGTAGAGCAACAAGCGTTGAAATCTCGCCTGCCAGGAGCAGCGTCCATAGCGGGCACAAAAACAATTTCAGGCAGCGATTATTTGTCAACAGAAAATAATGTTTGCAAACACAATCAACAGAACGCAGGGCGTGAAATGTAGTGACTTTATCATCACTTCTATTCTTCTCTTCATCAGTTCCCCGTTGAAAGAAGAAGCTAGCACTAACGCATGGTGCCTAAGCTACTTTGTTATAATTTCCGGATACGTCGCAACATTGAACCATGGCCATCTCATTTTACAAGCGACGAGACGTCGAGACATGCCACGCACCTCGCTAAGCTCCCACATCTTAGTGCAAAGAAAGAAAGAAAGAAAGAAAGAAAGAAAAAAAAAGAAATAAAGAAAGAAACAAAGAGAAAGAAAGAAAGAAAGAAAGAAAGAAAGAGAAAAAGAAAGAAAAAAGGCCGTGGTTGCCAGTGGTAAAATTCAGTCAAGAAAGAAAGAAAGAAAGAAGAGAGAAAGAAAGAAAGAAAGCCGTGGTTTCCAGTGGTAAAATTCAGTTAAGCAGGACCAGTAATAGAAGAAAATCGATTGACTCACCATCTATACGAGCGGTAGTTTCGTGTCTGGCAGTGGCATACTCTGCGGGATGCCCCTTTTTTTCTCTTTACCGTCTGAAAGCGACCATCAATCGTCAACCCTTGCCGTGCCATTCATTGCTGCTCCCCGCACAAGCGGCCTGATAGTCTGTTTCAAATCGAAATTGTTTGGTCTTTCTCGAGGGCACTTGAAAGAAAAAAAAGAAGAAAACAAAAGAGAAACCATGAAAAAGCCCCTCTCAAAAACTTACTGTGAACTTTGCCGACCGCTTTTGTTGACGCAGCATCTTCTCCGGGTGGTGACTTCTCCGGGTTACTCTTTACATCTGCGCTGCGCATCGCACGAACAACGCAGTTTTCCTTTATGTTGTTGTGGTTGCTGTTGCTTTTTTGTTTGTTTGTTTCCGGAGAGATGACGAAACCCGATGGCACAATAGTTGCAGTTGATACGTGCTTGGAGGTTCACGCTGAGATTATCGGTTTGCTTTGAGCTTCCAAATTTCTTCTCTGCAATTGACCAGGGGAAAAAAGAGCTACGAGGTCAGAAACACTCCTGTGGGCACTAAACCGCAAATGAACGTTTCTTTTGTATCATACTATTTTACGTAACCTGCGAATAGTTGAAGAACCGATATCTTCACGTACTGGGCAGCCAAGTGTAATGATTCACGTAGTACTCTGATCACATCTTTAAGAAGCTGAGCTTTATCTAGTATACTCCACAAACAGCCGATTAACATATTTATTGAAGTTTAAACACTCGTAGACATTTGTCTGCGTTTTTATAGCAATGAAATATCTACGACTCACATTAAGTCAAATTCACCAACTTTTCCACTATGCGATTGATCATGTTCCTGTAAAGAAAAGAGGCATGGTAAATTTCCATCAAGCACTGTGTTCTGTTGGCCTCAGTAAATGCCCCCATGCTACCACTCTCGTTTTCACTGTGAGACCAGGAGCGCGGCGTTTCAGTTTTGAGAGTAGAATGCTCTCAAAACCGGTTTTGAGAGTAGAATGGGGAAGAAGAAGTGAATGGAAGAAGCCCGTAGCTTCATTTCGATCTCTTAATTCAGTTATTATATTGAGTTCGGGATCTTTTTACAGCGTGTGCGGTGGGTGGACTGTCTCCAGAGTGGCAGCTAAACATCGGTGAGTCGGAGTTTCACTACGCATCGCGATCAGAATCGCCCCTTAGCGTGCCCGTGCCTCATACCTGGCAAAGCCCGGGTATGGGTGACAACGAGATGCCGCTAGCGCGAAGCGGAGCACCACTTATCCATCCCGCTCGACTTCTAGTTGCTGCAGGCTAAGCAACAATATCGACGTCCCATACAGAGAACAGAGAGGCCTCGCAGTGCAAGAAGAGGCGTACAGAGGAGGAAGAAGAGGTTGAAAACAATGACGCTACATCAACGTACTCCTTTAATGACATGACACAGATGGATACAGAAGCACCCAAGGAAGACGAGGGAGCTTACACGGTGGTCACCCATCACAAGAACCGAGCTACGGGGATACCATTGGTGTTCAGACCAATCGCTGCTGAGGACTCCTTCTGGAAGGTGAATCCCAATCGCATGACATCTGAGATAATCTCTGCTATCATTGAGAAAGTGACATCATCAAGAATAAACAGAGACGGATGTTTTTGTGTTGGAGTACGGTCTTTGTACTCAGCAAACAAGTTGCTGCTGATCAAGAGTCTGGCTGGATTGCCTGTACATGTGATGATACCTCAGTCTTACATGAAGACCCTAACAAAGATAAGAGATGTTCCACTCGAATACAGTGATTATGACCTACTTGAATATCTTAAAGATGCTGGAGTAATCTCAGTCACACGACAAAAGAGATGGGCAAGAAATGAAGATGGAAGTGCCACAATGCAGCCCATACGTAATGTAATACTCCAGTTTAGACATGACATGCCATTGCCAAAAAGAGTTGCTCTCGGCTTTACGGTTCACACTGTCGAGGAATACATTAGGCCGGTGGTAAGGTGTTACAACTGCCAGAGATATGGGCATAAGGCTAAGACTTGCAGGGGAACCAAGAGATGCAAGGTATGTGCGGGCGCACATGATCAAAAAGAATGCACCTCGAAGCGTCAACCAAAGTGTGCCAACGGTGCTGGACCACATCCGACGTCGTTCTCAGGCTGCTCTTGAAACCGTTTGGCATCAGCGGCACAAAGAGAGAGAATTGTAAAAGGGTACCATAAGATACAAAGAGGTCCCGCACCCAATGTGGATATGGTCGAAGATGTTCCTGCGGCACAAAGAAATGCAAAACAGTGGCGCCACGACTTTTACTCGGAAGTATTTAAGCGCTCAGCACCAAAACATCGCGTTGGCAAAGAAATCCGGGCCCAGGAACATGCTGAAGTGGAACTTTCTGCCGGGCCAGACACAGCCAAGGAGCCACTGACTACCAAAAGGAAAGGTCACAGCAGCTTGCTGAGGAAAAATTCTTCAAGAAATGTAATCTCGGCGGAGGCAGCCGGAAACGAGCAAGTCATTTTGCCAATAATCTTTGCGGCTCTTAAAGCAATTCTACGATCCCTGCCACAAGCAGGTTCTTTACCAGAAGTGAAATTGCTGCTAGATGTTGAGCATCTTCTCGTAATCATGGCTACCGGACTATCTAACTGGTACAAAAGAAGTGCAATATTCCAGTGGAACTGCAACGGTTTGCAGAGTAAGAGTGGAGATTTTCGGAAATTCGTCGCTCAGCACGGGTTTCCGATTTTGTGTATTTCCGAAGCAAGAGTATCCACTAACTTTCGCTTGTCCAGTTATGTGGTGTACCAAGCAGAACGTCCTGTTGCAAAAAGCAGAGTGATGTTGCGAGTGAGACGCGATATTCCGTCGACACTTGTGGCTACTTCAAAAACAGATGCGCCGGAATTTGTTAGATTCAAGGTGAAGTTTGGTAACGTTACTGTAACCGTAGTTAGTGTTTACGTGCACCCTCAAGCAAACGTTTCATACGCAGAGCTGGCTGCAGTGTGTAGATCTGAGCATGATCCCATAATTATATGTGGTGATTTAACTCTCCGCAACCTCTTTCCTCCCCTTTATCTCTTCCCCAGTGCAGGGTAGCAAACCGGATGTGTGTCTGGTTAACCTCCCTGCCTTTCCTTGCATCTTTATCTCTCTCTCTCTCTCTTAACGCGTACCATGAATTGTGGGGTAGTGAGCGTTGTAGTGTAAGGGGATCTGCTATAGTAAAAATATGTGAAGAATATGGTTACACTATACTAAATGATGGTTCTCCGACGTTTCTACGGGGGCATAACTACTACAGCGTACTAGACATCACTGTGTGCTCCTCTGAATTAGCGGCTGGAGCAGACTGGACTGCAGACGCTGATACAAGAGGAAGTGACCACTTGCCAGTATTCATATATCACCCAAAATTGAAGAAAACGAGAAATAACCGCACAACAAGAAGTACAAATTGGGCAATCTTTCGAGAACTACAGAGACAAAATCTTGAACCTTGTTCTGACGCAAAACCGTATGCATCGAAGATAAAAAAAATTTCTATCAAACGCAACTCGTGCAGTACCCATTCCAGATGGGTATTCGGGTGTTGACGGTGAGTATGAGAGGCTTCGGGCAATACGACGCCAATGTGAAAGAAGATATCGCAGGTCGGGTAATTTAGAAGATTTCAAGGTTGCAAAGAAAGTACATTCTGCAATCCATAAACAACTGCAGAAGCTTTCAACCAAGAGGTGGCAAGATTTATGTGCCTCACTTTCTCCATTTACCTCGGCGCCTCAACTGTGGAACATGGTACGCGCCCTCTGGCAGCCAGTAGTCCACTCGAGACCACTACAGGCTCTAGCGCTGTCTCGAGCAGTTAGCGAACGTGTGATTGCCGAAGAATTTTGCGATCTTATACTGAGAAATGGAGAGACCGCCCAAACTGGCGAATATAAATCCTCAGCAGAATCAGCTTCGGCGGTTGTAACAAAGTTCTCTGCGATCAGTTCATCAGATCTGGATGACAGCTTCACACCAGAGGAACTCCAATATGTGCTGTCTTCAGTAAAACGAACAAATTCACTAGGAACAGATGGAGTTACATACGCTGCTCTTGCTAATTTGTGCAAAAAAGAAAAATTACACCTGTTGGACATCTATGCTAAAAGTTGGCAAGAAGAAAAGTTCCGGAAAGTTGGAAGATATCAAAAGTAGTACCGTTGCTAAAGCCAGGGAAGAGCCCTATGCAGTTGGACTCGTTTAGGCTGGTTAGTTTGACAAGTTGTTTTTCAAAAGCGATGAAAAAATTATCAATGAACGAATTTTATGGTGGCAAGACATGAAAAAACTACTACCAGAAAGCATAGCCGGCTTCAGAAGAGGTAGATGCACAATGGACTGCATTCTGGATTTGGTCACAGATGTGGAAAACCAACGAACGCAAGGAAACATCACTGTCGCTGTATTCCTTGATGTCCACCGAGCATACGACACAGTGAGTCACGTTCACGTTCTGGAAGGCTTGGCGTTAGAGGGATTCAAGGGCAAGATACTGCGTTGGATCGCTGACTTCCTGAAGCACCGGAAAATTTTTATAGTTACGCAGGAGGGCCCAACATCAGAACATGTTGTCAACCAAGCAGTGCCACAGGGCAGCGTGCTAAGCCCTACACTCTTTAATGCAGTCATGGCGCAGCTCCCGTATACTCTTCCACCTAACATCAGATGTTCAGTATATGGTGATGATATAAGTATATGGACGTCTGGTCCATCGTTTTTGGATGTACAACAAACTCTACAAGAAGGATTGGATTATGTAGACCGTTTTCTAAAAAAAGAGGTATGGCACTGAGTCTGGCTAAAACAGCCATACTTCCGTTTACATTAAAAAGACCTGGAAATTTCCAGATTATTCTGCAAAGTCAGCCTATTCAAATGGTTAAAACTCATAAATTCTTGGTAGTAATTTTAAACCGGAGACTAACATGGTCGCCTCATGTCCAGTCCCTGGAACAAAAAGTGAATCAGGCCATTCGAATCCTCCGGCATCTCTGTGGGGCCAAATGGGGTGGTACTACAGAGTCGTTATTAGCCCTACATATTGCCTGGATACGCCCCATCGTAACTTACTCACCGCCTCTGCTGCACAGACTCCCAGCCTCCACCGAAAGGAGACTTCACTTGTTATTGGCAAGGAGCTTGACGGTATGTCTGGGTTTACCACGGTCAACTTCCAGTGCTTTAGTGTATGCGGAGGCTCGAGAGCCACCTTTGGCAGTACTCCGAACTAAAGAAACATCTCGAAACTTATTTAGAATTTTCACGCAACACGAAAGTCATTTTTTATCTGGTGCACTAACACAAAGGACGGTAACGAGAATACAGGATACTATATCATCATTTCAAGCAGTAGTATCAGAATTTAAACAATGGAAACCTTCAAAACCACCTTGGACGCTGCCACTTCTCAAAGTTATCCGTGAAATAGACGGCATAGAGAAGAAAGCAGACATGGCACCTCTAATAGTGGCACAGTTGGTACTTCATCAGCTTCATGTAATGCATAATGAAAAAACGAAGATATATACAGACGGATCATGCACAGAAGAAGCGTCAGCCTGTGCGGTCTTTATACCCGAAATTCAGAAAAAGAAGATGTACAAGTTATCGCACAAATCTTCATCGACGACAGCAGAATTGGTGGCTATCTTTGAAGCAGTTAAGCTTATCTGCGAGAATCCTGAGCAACGAAAATGGGTGATATGCACTGATAGCAAACCTGCTCTTCTGCTAAACAGAAATGTGAGATCACCTTACAAAAATGGTGAAATAGCACAATGTATCGCAGAAACTGTGGAACATGCCTCATCGCAAGGTCACAACATCGTATTCCAATTGATACCCAGCCACATTGGAATAAAGGGAAATGAATATGCTGATAGTCTCGCGAAGAAAGCATTGAAGGAAGGACGGGATTGCGCAATCCCTATGTCTGGGGCGGATATTCGACATTTTATATCGCAAGGAGCTAACCATTGTTCGATGGAGAAGTGGTTTGAGAGCCCTAAATCAAAGGAAACGGTACTTTATGAAGTTTATCCACACAGAAAATTTTTCATAGCGCCAGACCTCCCACGACACCTAGAGAGATTGATCCACCGACTTAGATTGGAAGTAGCATACACAAACAGCTTCCTGCACAAGATACATCGATCCAACACACCAGAATGCCATTGTGATCATGCAGAAGAAAATGTTCGCCATATTCTTTTGGAGTGCGTTAAATACGCGAATGAAAGAGAAAAATTAAAGAACAAGTTAGCAAGTTTGGACAGAGGGCCCCTCACAATAAAGAAACTACTTGGACCATGGCCTGAGATGCATCTCCAGAAAAAGGCAATAATCTTCCTGACAGACTTTTTAGTGCAGACCGGACTGGACAAGCGCCTATGACTGACAGCCAGAGATGGGTATTATGTAAAATGTGGTCATGTATATACTGACATTAGATTAGTAAGGTGTGCGTGTAAGTAGTTTATGACTGTGAACTGCGTGAAGAAAACTGTGCATTGGCATGATATTTGAACTGGTTTCAGTGTGCTATTATGTTTTTTTTTCTTTTCCGTATTGTTAATTTTTGGGTACCGTTCTGTATTATTTTTTTATTTTTCACTGCAGAACTTTGTGATATGGAGTAGCCGAGGCAATAAGCACCTCAACCTCTCCACAGCAAAAGAGTTAAAACAGAACAGAACAGAACAGAGAGTGGAATGGAAGCCGCTGAAAGGATACGTGCACACCTATTACCACAGGACGATGAAGAATCTACAAAAGCTTCTTCTTTTATGTGTGTCTTCTCCCCAGCCTCCCAAAGAAGATATTTAGATCCGAAAGTTGTCTAAAAAGGCGAAAAAAAACTACTTTTCCCATATTGGTATATTACCCCGTCACGATTCTAAAATCATCACACTTGCCGTAAGACAACGCGTGATAAGTGAGAAAACGGAAGGAAGGAAGCAACAAAACGGGAGAAGGCAGGGAGGTTAACCAGAAAGACATCCGATTGGCTACCCTACACGGGGGATTAGGGAAGGGGACAAGAAAGACGAGAAAGAGAGAAGAGACGGAAAAGAAAAAAAAGGGTGGCGGAGAGACTGACAGTAATTTCACTGCAGCGTGTAGAACTCTACCGCATGTCAGAGGCGTTCACACAAGCCTGTCTTTCTCAGGAAACACAGCAGGGCTTTCACTGCCTTGTGGGCTGTCGAGGCATGTGGAAGTTGCTGTAATAGCACCTGCACAGAAAGAGGCCGATCATCCAGTCGCCACATTGCGTTGGCAAGTATTTGTCTACCTGAGGCAAATCGAGGACAATGGCACAGCAGACATGGCACAGCAAACATCATGGCACAGCAAACATCGCACACCGCACTGTCAGTAATTCCGATTAACGTGGTATAAGCTTTCGTGAAAGCAACTCCCAGCCAAAGGCGATAGAGAGAAAAACGGGTGAGAGTGAGAAAACGGGCATAAAGAAAATGCTTGTGGTGATGCCACATAAAAGTTACAGCACCAAACGCCATGAAATTCTAAGTTTTGATGACATCTACTCATCCGCGCGTAGTCTGATCTGCAGAAATGAAGTGCAGTGTCCTCTAGGGGTGTGGCAGACTGAGAATGCGAAATTTAAGGGAATATTGTTGAGGCAGCGCAGCCGAAACACGCGAAAAATGTTCTATGAAATTTATGACGTGTCCTGTGGTGATTTCGAAGGTGATTTGATGATGAAACCTTGACCATGACTTGTTCCTCTTTTAATATAACAAGCATGGACAAATGAACAACGTTAGTTCCCGGAATAAAATTGATCAATTCGATTCAATGTTTCAATTTAGTGTCCCTTTAGAAATACTATTCATCATTTCAGCGTGGTTCTACCTAGAGAGTCTATATACAAAAGACTTCAGATTTAGATGAGCCTGCATGGACGCAATGACATGAAGGCCAGTGGAAACAAGGACTACGACAACGAGTCGGTACAAGTCTGTCACTGCTGTACACGACCATTTTAGCATAGGACATGGCGTACCACAAGTACGCACAGATGTTTGCGCACGTCGCCACCAGACAAATGCATTCTTCGCTTCTGTTAATCGAACGTCAGACCTTCATTTCTAGCGGCAACTCGCCACATAGTCATTTAACCACAGTCGCGTGCTTGCAGAGGTACAGACGGATTGAGATGGAACGCGCGTGCAACGAACAGCTGGCACTCGCATATGGCGTCACCCTAGGTGGGGTTGACTAACCCGTACAACATGCAAGCCCGCTAAGTACGTTAGGTGTTCTTCCACTGGAGTGACACCGTGAAACGACAATGGACACCACTTCTCATGCCGTGTTCTTGCAACTTTTTTGTTTGTTTGTTTTTTCACGACGTCTCATTCCTATTTTTTTTTCTTGTACGCATGGTACGACCCCGTTTGTCAGTGTTTCTTTTATTACAGCGCAAGTGGCGTGTAGATAAATTGGAATCAGCGTATAAAGTTCGTTTCACGCCTCTGCGAGACGGTATTCTCGAAGAGACCGTTACACATCAACGCCAAGCATGCGGCAGCGCTACTGCGCAACGTGTTTGATCGTGCTGCGGAACGGTTCCTCGTCGGCGGCCTCTCTGTCTATGGTGAAGTGTGAATGCGTCTGTTGCGCAGCGCAGGGAGCACGCATGATAGAGATAGCGAAGCAGTGATCGTTGTAAGGGCCGTTTATAAATCGTGAATCGAGCACAGACTTATGAGCCCACGTTGATCGATGAGACGCTATTTTGTTATTTGTTGTTTTTTGTGTGTGTGTGTTGAAGCAGAGCTGCTAAGGTCCAGAATTGCCGCGTGTTATGGATAATAAATTATCATCATCATAAACCCGCACGCACCAATTTCATCGTCTTGTTTCGCTCTGCTTCCCTACCAGAAGACGCTTGCCGATTTGTCCGGTGAGGGATGCACGGGCTGGATGGATGAGAGAACGAGTATGCAGAGAGAGAGAAAGAGAGATAAACACATGAATAGAAAAAAATGTAATGTTTTTATTTCCTTTTTCTTTCTTTGGTGCCATTCGAACTCGCGTACCTAGGATCTTCCGGAGGCGAGCGTTCCAAAGACTCCGCTATCCGGCCACACTGGCAGAGCAGAGCATAGCCTTGTATAGAATAGCAACGCGATGTGGCGGGAAAATTAAGTGAGGGCGAGGAGAAGAGAGATGAGGGTTAGGAGGACTGAAAGGAGTTTGGGAGACTGAGTACAGAGACAGGAAGAAAATGAAAAATACAGAAGCAAATCAATAGATAAAAAGAAAGAGAAGAAGCAGAGAAAAACTTGGCGAGAGACCGACAACGCAGAAAAAGACACAAAACCAGGGATATCGAAAAAAAAGCAAAAAAAGGGAGACGAGTGAGAGAGAAAAAGACAGAAACACAGAATGATAGAGAAAGAAATAGCTAGCGAGGAGAAATAAAGCATCGATGATACAAAAAAAAACAAAATATTTGGCAGATCCCACGTACCTTAGGAATCGGCGTTATGGAAAACATGCGGAGAGAATGTGAGCGTCTTGTAATTTGTTTTTTTTCTTTTACCGACATGTTATGAAATCGTGCTAAATATACGTACAAATGTTGCACGCACAGTTATACTTTGAAGAGTTTCAGATGTTTATATAAGCAGTTCTTTGCACTTGCGCAATGATGCCAACAGAACCATGAATGTTAGCAACACTGAAAGCGATAAGCTGATCTGAAGTGCATGTTACCGTGCTCGCGAGCATGGTTGCCCTGGACACTGCTACATAAGTCAACTTCAGAAGATGACACCTAACTTCAACTGACGTTAACCCGACGTGAGGGCTCAATCGTAGGAGTACATATGTAGTGCTTATAAAATTGGGTAGTCAGCCCTGCAACCACAGATGACGTTTCACGAACATTAGTGTCTATTTGAAAAGTAGTTCCGAGACCTGGTGTGCAATGTATTCACATTTCCTCACGATTCTCTTCGGTGAAAAGGGGCATTTTTTGTTGACACTCACGCGTTAACATGTGTCCATGTCCGTGTGTGTTCTCATCGTTCCTGGATAGATACTAAGTGTTAATCACCGGTGGCATACCAGTGGCATATACCCGCATATACCAGTAGCATATACCCGCCCGCGGGTGTGTGCCGCTGTCTGGTGTAAGATGTTTGATGACATACGCGACGGGATTGTGAGATTATTCATGTCTTGACCAGCGCGTCATATTTGTCTAACCATTTTACCCTCCCGTACTAATGTTGCTTCAAGCCAAGTTATGGGGGGGGGGGGGATCACGAAAGCACCCATACGCAAGCGGATAGATAGATAGATAGATAGATAGACAGACAGATAGATAGATAGATAGATAGATAGGTAGATAGACACCAAAAGTACTTGGAGTACGCAATGAAATGCTTCTAATTTTAAAAAGAGTGAGAACGTCGCCATGTGTGTATAGTGCAGTTTCTCGTGCAGCAAATAAAAATTATATATTATCTTCGTGAACAGGCGCGCTGCCTTTTCGTTGTCTTCTTCAACTTTGCGCTCTTCTGTTTCTTCTGCCTGAAGTCCCCCAGCTTCACTGTGTCTCAGCCTGGCACGATAGTGCGATCTGCGCTAATATTTCTTTCTTTTTTAGGGGCGATGCCTCTTAAAGCGGCACCCGTTCGTCCCTCGT
The DNA here is from genome assembly GCF_043290135.1 of Rhipicephalus microplus. Classification (NCBI taxonomy): domain Eukaryota; kingdom Metazoa; phylum Arthropoda; class Arachnida; order Ixodida; family Ixodidae; genus Rhipicephalus; species Rhipicephalus microplus. Next base: position 244,237,418 of record NC_134701.1, on the reverse strand, counting down.
CGTAGTACGTAACATGACTTGCGTTTTAACCTGCAGGGTGGTGCCAGTGAAAGATTTCTCCTGTGCGTTGTTGAACAATAAAAAATTCGCAGCTTGCGCGTTAATCCGAATTCTCGTGTCTCTCATTCCCCATTAGCAGCCATTGGCATGTAAATTGAGTACTATCTGACAAGAAAGGGTTGTTACGTTATACTCACTGGGCGTAACCTCCTTGGTTTTAGAAAGGTTTAGCGAGCGTTGGGCCGCAGTGCCATGAATACAGTGAACTAGTATATACCATGAACTCAAGGTGGTTGAAGGTGGGAAGTAGACCCGAAGCGCAAGCCGTAAGAAAGTGTGCGTGTGCCACCTCTCGTTTAGTCCTTGGAATGTCCACTGAATGGCGGTGCTTCTATATGGGGAATATATGATAAAAAGATGCGACATGGTGGGACTTGGAATGTTGACTAGATGGATGCACTAACACACAGACAGATGAATGGACGGACGCATGGATGGCTGCACGGACGGATGGACGCATAGTTGGCTGAACGGACAGATGGACGCATGGATGGACGCAGGCGCGTATGCATGGACGAACGCAAAGACGCACGCACGGGTGGTCACACAGACGGACGCATGGACGGACGGAAGCAAGAACGAATGGACGGACGGATGCTTCGCCCCATTCTCCATCATTTACCCCGCGGATATGCTGCCATTTTTTTATTTTGTTCTGAACGATAATATTAATTTTTGTTTTGTTTTGGTAGATCGGAGGCATTTCGTAAATGGTGCACTGTTAATCTTCCCGAAGGTACGTGACCGGGGTGGTAGCTGCTCTTTCACCTTGATCACATTGCACTCGGTCTCGTGATGCCATCAAATAGTAAGATATGCTCGTGTGCTGGCGTTAACTTGACTCCAACGTATCGTAACGTCCAAAATGACATCGAACGCCTGGAATCCGGTCGCATTCTTTCGCTCAAAGCGGTCGCGTGCATGGATATGCCTAATACAGCAACATCACAATTGGCTCACCTGGTTCCATCACATTCCATCGGGTGGCCGTGTTCTTAGTGAAACGAGCCCTTCTGGGGTTCCCTCGACAACGGCCGCGACGTTAACTACAGCACCATGGCTCACTGGAGTGCGGAATATCTTGCCCACGACGGCTTGTGCAATTCGCGCGCAGGATAGAGTGGTATCGTCGACTAATGGGACACCCAACCGTGATCAATCGAGAATGCGGCTTCATGATTCTGGAAACACTAAGTATGCCGGGAAGAGTGCAGCTAAGCCGTTGAAAGCAAATAAAAGAATACTGGCTACGTGACTATAATTGCCACTTAAGAGTTTTCATTAGGATCCGCAGATCTTCTTACGGCCTTATTTGGACATAATGTGCGCAAAAAAGGATGTCAGTTGTTTCTGTATATTGGCTCAATGTGTTGCTTAATATAATCCTCGGCATCATGAATATATTAAGCTTAAGTCCCAAGTATTACGTATGCGGTATTCACTATCGACCACATCTATTTCCAGGGTTCTTGCGTAAGCTTGCAAGCACGCCGTTACACGATTATTCACTGAGCTTCGAAGCCCCTCCGCAGAGTTTAACAATAGGACGTCTCACCGGTTCGCTGCCAATTTACCTGGATGAAAGCGCTTTGTTATACAGGGTGTTTCAATTTTTTTACAAGCGAAACTCCTGCCGTACTCGGCTCCGGAGTATATACGTCCTTTCTCTGGCTAAACGCAAACGAGTACGCCATCCTCTGCGGACGAAGTGAAGCTCATCAATCTTGTGAGCCTATGCTTGAACTTAGGCCGCAGCACGTGAAAAAATACTTTCCGTACGTGTTGCTCATTTTGCATACCTCTTGTACATCAAATCTCTAAGTAATAAAAAAGAAAAGTAGCATAAGAGCACGAATCACTCATTTGGAGTAAAATTTTCTGCAACCTATTCTTCGATAAGCAGTTGCAATAAAATAAACGAAAAATACCGTCACAGTAAAGGCCACAAAAATGGAGATATCTGCCAATAGACTAGCTGAACTGGTGTAATGTAGCGGCAACATACGGGTAAATAAATGCAGAAAGAAACATAAAAATATACGCCTGCTTCCACACATTTGAACTTTATGAGACTAAGGAACGAAAAATATTTAATGTGGTAGGTGATCTGCAATAAATAAGCCATTGTTGTCGCGCTTCAGATATTGTAAGGTAAGGATTTAAACATCCGCACCCCGATATGACACGAATGATAGTTTTGAAGCGACTGAAGTTGAAGGAAGAGGGGGAATAAACGTTTATAGTTCGCAACGGTAGAGTGGTGCAGGTTCCGCTTCTACACATAGGTGGGAGGTCTCCTCATTCCCGGAACCTTCCAGGCCTCGCTGCCTCCTCGGCCCTTGCGGCGAGACTTAAGTCACTTGTAATTGTCGTGTAATCGAGTCCAAAGCTAAAATTCTTCGCTAGCTGAAAGGACAAACAAAGTAAATTTATAATAGCACACAATGTTTAAAACTTCCCGGTAGCTGACCAACATATGCAAGAACCAAACCACACGAGTCAGAGACCCGAGAAAGACCACACGTAATACTGCGTGTTTTACAGTAGTTGTTCAACGGGAAATTCGAACGATAATGTTTACTTGAATAACTGACCCATGCGGCCTGGGCGGTCAATTGCTGCGAGCGTGACACATGCGCACAAAAGCGCGCCCTCCCGGAGGGAGGCGTGCTTCTGAATAACGGCGTTCGATCTTCTTCAAATCCTTATGTTCGGTCGGCCACATTTACTTGTTGAAGTGCGTGGCTTGTATATAAGAAGGAAAGAAATGCTAGAGAAGGAAACAAGTAGGAAGGCCAACCTGTCTAGGATAGACCGTTTGCTACCCCACGAATGGGAAAGGGAGTTCTCGTAGGACGCGGGAGAGGCTCGGGTGTGAATAAGTAAAAAAAGTGGAATTGAGCAAGATAGAGTTCTGATGCGCTTACTCTGCGGCTCTTCTCTTCCCGGAGGTGGATGTCTTCTTTTTTGTGGATTATTGCCGCTGTCGTTCATACCAGCACTTGCGGTTTGCGCCTTTATTTGGATTAGTTTAGGCCTCTTAGTGTCTCACTCTCTTCGTTATTTCTCTTTCATCCCTAATCACGTCGCTATTGAGAGTTTGGGACGGATCAAACCGAATGTGCGGCTGGCTGACCTCTGTATTTTTCGCTCCATAAGAGTCTCGTTAATTTAAGTCTCGTTAAACCAAGATAACGAGTTGATTAGTGAGTTGCAGAGTAAAACCAACGAGAAAAATGAAAGTCAATAGGTTATGACAAATAGCATATTGTAATTGTTTGTACGCGCCATGTTACATGTTCAAAGTTAAGTTCGTTTAGTGAACTGTACTACCAGGATCCCACGAGAATACTTGTAGGACAGCATGGAAGTTTTCAGAACGCGCACATCATCAAGGATTGCGTTGAGAGCAAATAAACAGATGTTTTGGGGTTTTTAGAAGACAACCATTAGAGCTTTCAGCGACATCTACAGAAGCTCCACAATGGACTTATCAGGTCACTGTTTTTTTTTCTTACAGCGAAAGCTGTTATGAGATCACAACTCGGGTCACGCGCAGTTGTCCACCACCGCTGCCGGTGTCCGTAATCACATCACGCGAAATCAGAAAAAAAAACCTAGCAACATTGACACAGTATTGCTCGAACCCGGGTCCGCTAAGTGCCAGCCCAATATTCTACCACTGAGCTACGCCATTGCTTTTGACTGGTTGGCAAACTTCCCTTAGGCAGGTTTGATGTCGCCAAAGCAATCGTGTTAGTTTTACTCGTAAAGCGTTTTAGAACAGCGAACGAAAACCAGTAGTCACCCAATGAGAATAGCGTAACGAGTACGCCGTTTAATGCTCCTACCCATAAAAAAAGCTTGTTCTTGTTCACCTATTAACTGTGGCGCATACCCACTTCAGCCATAATTCCTAATCGTCGTCAGCCATTGCATGACCAATTGGCACAGAATTCCTCGCAAGTGTTTAGCAGATACCATGCTTCTCAGAATAATGACAAAAAACAGCATAGCGAATGCCAGCCGACTACCGTCAAAAAATTATTATTATGCCCTAGTGTAAGCCAATGAGCTTGCAGTAGTTACCCAATGAGTGTTGTGAAAAGGCTCTGAAAGGCGGCTCTTCTAGCTTTCGCTGTGACTGTGCTGCGCCTTCCGCGCTCGCCTGGCGTTTTTCTTTTTTTTTAAGGGGCGAAGTTTTTCAAAGCAGCACCCGTTCGTCCCTTGTAGTAGTGCGTAACATGTCTTACGCTTTGACCTGCAAGGTGGTGCCAGTGAGAGATTTCTCCTGTGCGTTGATGCACAATAAAAAATTCGCAGCGCGCGCGTAAACTAAAAGCCAAATTCTCCTGTCACTCGTTCCCCATCAGCAGCCATTGGCATGTAAATTGAGCACTATCTGACAAGAAAGAGTTGCTACGTTATGCTTGCTGGGCGTCACCTCCTTGCTTTTAAAAAGGTATAGCGAGTGTTGGGCCGCAGTGCCTTGAATACAGTGAACAAGTATATACCATGAACTCGAGGTGGTTAAAGGTGGGAAGTAGACACGAAGCGTAAGCCGTAAGAAAGTGTGCTTTTGCCCCCTCTCGTTTTGTCATTGGAAAGTCCGCTCGATGGCGGTGCTTCTATATGCGGAATACATGATGAAAAGATGCGAGATGGTGATACTTGGAGTGTTGCCTAGATGGATGAACGGACACACAGACAGATGCATGGACGGACGCATGGATGGCTGCACGGACGGATGGACGCATGGACACGCAGGGGCGGATGCATGACGAACGCACGGACGGACGCATAAATGGACGTGTGGATGCACGAACAGACGCACACATGGACGGGCGGATGGATGCATGGACGGTCACACAGACGGAAGCATGGACGGACGGAAGCAAGAACGAATGGAGGCTTCGCCCCACTCTCCATCATTCACCCCGTGGATATGCTGCCATTTTTCAAAGACGGTAGTCTTTCTTGGCAACCTCCGACGCAAAAATTTTGGTCTGTCTGTCTGTCTGTCTGTCTGTCTGTCTGTCTGTCTGTCTGTCTGTCTGTCTGTCTGTCTGTCTGTCTGTCTGTCTGTCTGTCCACTCTTAACGGCATCGGGTACTTGAAACTGCCGACCCCATCCGCAGCGCCCACCTATGTTGCCCAAGCTTCAGCGTTCATGCTTGTGCAATTGTCGATTAAAAAGCAATTATTGCGCGTGTTTGGGGCACCATAACAACGCGTATATATTCTGCATGTGCGCCTTTTACTAGAAAAGGCATACATAAGTAATTTTAACTACCGTAGCGCTTATCACTCAGCGTTGACCATCTAAAGCTTTCACGGAAAGGCGATTGTTTCTAACGCTTTGATAAAACGAGACGGTGGTGGCACCTACCCGTCGCCTTGCGTTCTACACCTTATCACCTTTGAGGCGGGCGCGCACACCAGCCTCAGAGCCACACGCTTTGTTTTTGAAAAAACTGCCAGATGGCGCTCGTGTCTTACGCGTGACGTATTAAGTATTATGGCGTGTGAAGTATTAAGGCTTGGTGGCGTTAGCCACCGCCCGATCTAAAGGGTAGAGCCATATCAATCCATTCATCCATGACGTGACTTGATGCGCTCGTTCACCTCTACTGCACGATCGAGGTACGCAGCGCCTCCAGAATACCATTCACCTATTTTCTTGCGCAGAACATCAAATAAATGTTTTGCTCACTCTATCCACACGCAAGGCTATCGTCTTTCGACGACCTTTGTGGATTAAATGCAGATACGGGGCCAATTTTTTTATTTGATTTTTCGTCTACATACGACCAAAGGAATCCAACACGGCGATGGTATAAACATGATTCATTGCTGCCAGCTCTACCATAAGTGGAAACCAAATGTTTATCAATACAAATGTAACTGTAGCAGGATTCCTGACAGGGCTACACGAATAGCGCCAGCTTCTAACCAGTTAGGTGAACTATTATGCATGCGTCCGACAGATAATGGCATTTTCGTGGCACCCTTAACAGCCTCTACCTCCAAGAATCAGGCTCTAAGATCAAGTGTCGGGCTTTTCAAGCTTTTCGAGGGAGTCCGCCTGTTTATGGACATGGTCATGCATATGGTTGCTTGTATCCGCAGTGCGGTCAGTCCCTGAATCCCTGCTAGTCACGCGATGCGTAACGACTGCGCCGCTCTCTCGCCGCCGATCGTCTGAAGCGTGCGCATGACTTGTGGGTTTGCGCCCGTTCCGCGACAGTTGAGTGCAACGCGTGAGAAACAGGTGAAAGCCTCCCATGTGGGAGAATTTCCATCCCCGTGCCCCACCGGACACCACCATGCCTGCGTTCTTGGAAAGCAAATTTTGTCAATCCCAAAGCCAATGCAGTTTGACAGGCTGTATTCACAGAGAATGGTGTCAGTTGTAGGCATACACAGGTAGGTTTCATACAACCGCTGAGCACAGGCTCTAAGTTTTTTGTTTTAATATTTCTGTTGAAAGAAAAAGAAAGCGCGGCCTTTAAAGTAGTTTGTGTTATATGCCTCAGGTGATTATGTGTATGGTTTCTAAACTTCTTTGCGTTGCAATGTCATGAATGACGTAAAAGGCAAAGAGGCCCCTAAATGAGCGTGACAAATGAAAGAGAGCGTTAGGTATACAGCGTATAAACAGAGAGTAGACCATATTTACTTATTTATATATTTATTTATTTATTTATTTATTTATTTATTCCTTTGAACAGTCTTTTTCTCATGGTCGCGCCTGAAGGCAGGCACCATAAAAAAAGCCAGCTTATGTGATTCGTTTAAGTGGACATGCGCTTGCACGTGCGTGGTGATTGCAGATACTTCATTAGCGGGCTATCTCACAAATGAAATTTACATACTTACGAAAAAGAGGCTAACGTACGACTGCCTGCATCTTACGCAGCTCTATTTCGCTGCATGTACAGCTGGTCATCCGACACTGACCAAAGTTGGTTTGCGTCAAACCAAACCAACTTGAGCTGCTCTGTATTGATAACGATAACAACAATACGTCCCAAACTCACCATATGATTATAAAAGACGTCGTTGTGATGGGCTCCGGAAATTCGGACTATCTGGTGTTCGTAAACGTGCGCTGATATTACACAGTACACGCGCCTTTACCATTTCACCTGCATAAAAATGCGGACGCCGTGGCTGGGATCGAACCCGCTACTTTCGGGTCAGCAGTGGTCTCCACCACTGCTCCACTGCGGAGGGCTTAAACCTGCTCTTTATCGAAGATATAACTTGGACATCGGTGCCGACACCTTAGCCTGTTAAACGAATGTTTTCCTGTTTTGTATATCGCGACGCATAGTAGTAATTTAGGTCAAGAAAATCCGTTTGCACCGACCCAACCTTTCTCATGCGCATGCGTCTATGGTAGCACTGTTCGTTTTGTTTACAAAAACGGCAAGGTGTAAAATTCAATATGGTGGTCCAGAAGGTATCCTTAGAGTAGTCAATAGATTCCCGGAGAGTAAGGTGATGATTTGGGGGGTTTAACATCCCAAAACCACGACGATATGATTATGAGAGACGCCGTAGTGGAAGGCTCCGGAAATTTCGACCACCTGGGGTTCTTTAACGTGCACCCACATCTGAGCACACGGGCCTACAACATTTTCGCCTCTATCAAAAATGCAGCCGCCGCAGCCGGGATTCTCTCTCGAGACCTGCGGCTCAGCAGCCTAGTACCTTAGCCACTAGACCACCGTGGCGAGGTGGGGAGTAAGGTGCATAACTTCTTTCTGACTGTCGCTTACTGCCACCGGCACAGCTGTTACTTGTAAGAAGCTTTCTCGTAATCACACCGGATGGTATTAAAAGAACGAAAAACCGGATGTCATAGGGTAGGAAAAGTTCGGTGCAGCGTAAGCGTTTCGTGACGATCTTGCGATTGGCAGTGCGTGCTCGTGTTTGAAGGAGCCACGCGCGTCGGCGAACCGTGAACGAATGTATTTACAACTCGCCTGGTGTTTGCGTTTCGCTTCTCAAGGTATAGCTGCCTCACGATGTTTGGACGAAGCATGCATTGTGGCGCAGGTCTTTTGGGTTTGCCTCTGTATCAACAACCGCTGCTCCATCTCCCCGGACGTGAAACCGGCTTCCTTGCGAGTGGCGTGTCTGAACGTAAACACTCCACTGGCGCGAACTCGGCCACGAAATCGCATGCAGCACGACATAAAGCTTCGCCGCCCGGTTCGCGTGGAAAGACGAGTGAAAAGGAGCACCCAGAGTACTTTGTCTCATCTTACGCGACAGCGCACTGTTTAAGCAAGACCAATTACGCGTGAGCGAATAATTGACGCGACGGTTTGTCTATACGCATGAAAAAGAAACGTGGATGCCACGTGGACAAAAATTAACAGAGTGAAGCAACTTCTTTTCCAACGGTATGACACTGACGGTTTGATGCATGGCTGCTAGAAACATGGGTTGTGTATTCTGCAGAGTAGAACGAAGGAAAAACCGTGAAGTTTCCTACTTCACAGTACACGACTGTACAACCCCGTCAGAGCACAATAAAGGCCCCGCCACTTGAAATTAGCGATCAACGGGGCGGCGACGTCCGCCATGAATTTCCCAGCTAAGACCCGTCACAGTGCGCATGCGGAAAAAACTTACGGATTCACGAACTAAGTGTTCGTGTATTCTCGCTCGTAAGCAGGCTTATAAGACAAAAAGGGGCGGTGTGGTGACAAGGCATCTTTTTTCCTGACGAGTACGTTCGTCAAAGCTCTATAGCGGCAGTTTAGTATAACGCTTGCCTTTTTTGTGCATAGCTGGACCTCCGTGCTATATATACAGATAGAAGAAAAAAACTCGCATCTTAGCCATCACTTGCATAAGGTCACCCTCCATGCGAGCGGGAGGACAACGTTTTGAATTAGCGACCAGGAAGCGTAACGACGAAGGGAACCGTATATCCTGATGTCCGCCCATCGCCACAGCCCTGTTTTCTCCCCGGCCCTCAAAACTTTTGTTGAGGGGCGGAAAAGTGTCTCCGCGTCATCGCGGTGTTGTCACTTGTCGTTGCGAGTGCCGAAAGAGGCTGCTGCCTATTCGCGTCGATTTTAGGGGTGAAGCTCCTTAAAGCGGCACCCGTTCATTCACCGTCGTAGTCGTAGTGCGTAACCAGTCTTACGCTTTGACCTGCAAGGCGGTACCGGTTAGAAATTTCTCCTGTGCGTTGTTGAACAATAAAAAATTCGCAGCGTGCGTGTTAACTACAAGCCGAATTCTCCTGTCTCTCATTCCCAATTAGCAGCCATTGGTATGTACAATGAGCACTATCTGAGAAGAAAGGATTGCTAGGTTATACTCGCTGGGCCTAACCTCCTTGGTTTTAGAAAGGTTCAGCGAGCGTTGAGCAGCAGTGCCATGAATACAGTGAACTAGTATATACCATGAACTCGAGGTGGTTAAAGCTGGGAAGTAGACTTGAAGCGCAAGCCGTAAGAAAGTGTGCGTGTGCCACCTCTCGTTTAGTCCTTGGAATGTCCGCTGAATGGCGGCGCTTCAATATGCGGAATATATGATGAAAAGATGCGAGAGATGCGAGATGATCGTGCTTGGAGTGTTGACTAGATGAACGAACGGACACACAGGCAGATGCATGGACGGACGTACAAATGGCTGCACGGACGAATGAACACATGGACGGACGCACGAACAGATGCACGTGCGGACGGGCGGATGGACGCATGGACAGTGACACATATGGACGCATATATAATGAAAAGATTCGAGATGGTGGTACTTGGAGTGTCGACTATATGGACGAATGGACACACGGACAGACGCATGGATGGACGCACGGATGGCTGCACGGACGGATGGACACATGGACGGACGCATGGGCGGATGCATGGACGAAAGCAGGGACGGACGCACAGATGAACGTGTGGACGCACGAACAGACGCACGCATGGACGGACGGATGGACGCATGAATGGTTACACAGACGGACGCATGAACGGACGGATGCCTCGCCCCACTCTCCATCATTCACAACGTGGATATGCTGCCATTTTTTTCTTGCCCGGTCACTCCGCAGTTATTATAGTGTTGGCTTAGTCTCTTCTTGTGGATGTGATGTTCTAAATGGCTAAGCTTGCCTCGCCCTATTGCTCTTCGATGTCTTCCTTCCTTACGTTCTTATTCTTGCACGACTGTGTTGATTCAGGTAGCGTACGCGCACAGAGTACGAAGTGTCCAGAGTTGAAGCCATGATTGGGCAGATAGTAGATGCATGCACTGATGCTCTTTAGTCAGTGATGCAATGTGTCAGTTCACTTGGTTGCTTTATTATACTTGTAGTCTATATTGTTACTAATCTTTCAAGAAAAAAATGTCATGAATTAGTTGGGGTGCTCTCATTTGAGCTGTGTTCATGCAAGATCTGTGCGTAATTGGGACCTTCTCAGTAAAAAATTACATTGAATCTGTAAACGTTTCATTACCATGCTTTTCTCTTGATATGTTTGTCGTTTTCCTGACTGCTGACTTATTTTACACCGTCAGCATTTATGACAACTGTTCCTGAAAAACACACCATGTGAAATGAGGCAGCTGAAGTGCGCATTACCTCAACATCTCAACATCTCCACTATATCTCATGCTAATTGAACACTTCCACTGGTACGTTTCGCCTAAGTTTCATTTAAGACACCGAATCTATAATGCAGCTCTGGAATCTCTCCAGTTTCGTGCCGGCATTCGCCTTAATTTTTGTAAGCCATCGTTTAAGTACACGTTACTACTCTTCATAAAAAAAGAGACAAAGGATTGAGCCACTTACTCCACTCTGTAAATGCGTCTGACCAACGAAGCTGTGTCGAGCACGGCAGAGGTGGTAGAGAATATTGATCCCTGAAATACAGAGCCACAGAAGTGCACCATGCAAGTTATTTTTTTATATACACAATTGTTTATTGAGTCACTTACTTATTTGGCAATAATAATCAATTTATATATATATGTTCAGTGGACCAGTGGTGAAAAACAAGGTATCGAATGCAAGTATCGAACCGGTTGCATGGCCTGACAGACTGCCTGCAGAATTCGTGCAATGGGCATGGAAAGAAGCGCGGACATTCTGCATCTACTTTTTTTAAGACGATAGCCTTTCTTGGGGACCTTCGACGGAAAAATTCTTGTCTGTCTGTCTGTCTGTCTGTCTGTCTGTCTGTCTGTCTGTCTGTCTGTACACTTGTCAGTTTGTCCGCCCTAACTATACCTCAAACGGCTACAAACGGCCAACCACATTCTCAGCGCCAACCAATATTGCTCAAGGTTTAGCGTTCACAGTTTTGCGATTGTCAATTAAAAAGCAATTATTGCACATATCTTAGGCGCCGGAACAACACTTCGAAGTTTTGTATGTCCACCTTTATACTACAAGAAGCACGCACAAGTAACTCTAAGGAAGGCAGCGGTTATCGCGCTGCGCTGACAGTGCAGCGCAATGCTCAAAAAGGTGTTTCCAACGCTTTGCTACGACGTCACGGTGGGGGCACCTGCCCGTCGTTTTGCTTTCTACACCATATCACCTCCGAGACTGGCGCGCATCTTTCTCAGTGGGCTGCACGTCTGCGTTTTCCAAGATGACTGCAGATGGCGCTTTTGTCTAACGTGCCTTGATGCGCTCGTTTGCCTCCGCTACACGCTCGAGGCATTCTAACGCAGCGCCTTCAGAATACCATTCACCGATTTTCTTGCGCAGAACATCAAATAAACATTTTGTTCACTCTCTCCACACGCAAGACTATCGTCTTTCGACTACATTTGTGGTGTTGCATGCAGATTTGGAACCATTTTTTTTGCTGTTTGCATATTACGGTGATGTGAATCACCCAGTTATATACTTCGTTACAATTCAAATTTTGATACATAATAAATGCCAACTTGATGATGGCACTGTGTTGTAACCTCACCAGCGTTTTGTTTGGTGCAAATGTCTGAACCGATAGGATTGAGTCAGGACTCCTTCATAGGATGAAAGAACAGCTAGTTTAATATGATTCGCAACAGTTGGCAACAGAACGCAAAGCCTGGATTCGCATATAGAAATTTTTTGGAGCTTTATTGTCTACTGCCTTCTCATCGCGCGCCAAATATTCATATCGAGTAAATGCTTCGTTATAGTAATTTCTTTGTTTGCAGATCTTAATATCATTCACCTTAAAAAGCAAGCTGTGCAAAGCTTTTTTGTCATCATTAGACCGAGTTCTCTGGTCTATGCCGCTGTCTGACGAAGTGTTTAACTATGTTACGGCCTGTCAAAGTGATACAGTTCCGACTATTCAGGAAGTCTGTAAATAGTTCTTCTGTAACTAAGCTTGGCTTTTACGTCCACTGATACTCTTATATTATCATCAGGATATCAGCGTAAACATGCACCATGACCAGTTCGTCACATTTTTACACACCAGTTACAAACCACACATGTATTTGAAGAAACTAATTCCCCAGTTCTTAATCAGTGGACTAAACGTTGCTTTCTCGAAACGTGCCAAAACATGGTTTCAACATTTGGAACCGTTCCTTCAGCTCCAATGCAGAAGCTGCAACGTGAATTCTCCCTGTGACGCATGATCAAAACAGCGACCGACTCAAAGCGCACATACGTTACCGTATTTAAATGTAAATCTGTTTTTTTTCTTTACTACACGGCGAGGAACGACAGTTGTTTACGCCGATGAAGCCGAAGGTGTGCAGACTACTACCACAGCACGTTTCCGACTATTCAAATTCTTCGAATTTCTTCACCACTTCCAATAGACTGCCGTTACGAATTCACGGTGTCTCTGAAATCAACCTCTCTTCGGTACTGCCATTTATTTTGCCGCATTATTCGTGCCTTCTATTCGCTAGCTCAGCCACACTTTTGGATGCATGTGCAAGCAGCTGATGTTTTTGAGTTTTCAAATTCTAGAATTTAGAACAGGAACCAAATGTTTCTCTCCGCATAATGCGACTCTTTCATTTGTTTGTATTCTTGCTACCGCAGAGATATCGTGGTGTGGAATGTTGAGCTCCCGCATCGATACGTTACAGGCCTCGCTCTGACACGCTTACTCACTTCGGGCTAATTTATCCTTGCGCGAGGCTTCAGCTGTGAAATCTCGCGTTCTGCATTTTTAAAATGTCTACGGCGCACGCGCATCCATCGGCGTTGCCCATGCAAGACGTTTCGAAAGTACGTGATGCTTTCCCCGTTATTGTATGCGCGTGATCTGGCGTCTTAATTCCAGTTTTCACGTTGTTTTACCCTGAAAAACTTCCTGCGACGGAATCGTGTCGCGGTGGTGCGTTGTTCACTGTCGGTGAGAGAAATATCCCGAAAAAGAACGTGTCGTCTCCCAAAAGTTGTATGTAGGAAACACAAACCTTCCCACTTTTGGTCTTTCTTCTTATTGCGGTAGAAATTACTTGAACATACCAGGTGCGTTTTTGCTGTCAACATCACCTTGAGACTGCGCATAAAGTACAAGGGCAACAAAGTCGCATTCAACGTCTCGTACACTCTTTGTGAGATTGAAAAAGTGCGAGGGCAAGGGAAGATCGCAGCTCAAGTGGAAAGGAAACATGCTGGCAGTGTTCTCTCTTGCGAAAGATCCATGGGATAGCCAGGAGGTGTCTCTGTGCCAACGGCAAAATTTCGCAAGTTCAGGTTCGGTGTTCCCTATCTCGACAGGGATTAGCCAGTGGCTCATACCGTTGTCTATACAAGTTTTTACGATAGCGTACATTCATTGCATTGTCTTCAAGAGTGCAGCTACTTACAAATTAATCAATATTATTATTAGAGATTTTCAGGTGTTGATTTAGCGTCAACAACAACTACACCATCTCCCGCAAAAGGGCACCATGTCTGGATGCGAAGCAGCGGGTGCAAATGCTTACGCTGGCAGCGACGTTGACGCTGGCACTCATCGCGGCGTTGCGCAGGAGAGAAACCTGCGAAGGCGCAAAGCACGAAGAGATAGACAGCTGTTTCTATACTGGAACATAGCAATCGCTGCTAATGGGTCATGAGAGACATGCGACTCCGACGCACAGGAGAAATCTCCCACCGCCACTACCTTGGAGGTCAAGATCCAGTGTCTATACACATAGAGTGCGGCCAGTGAACGGTTGTGCAGCGCGAGCAGTCGGTTTTTAAATGCGAAGCATTTCTTATCGAACTTCGGTGACTTTGAGCGTATCTATCTATCTATCTATCTATCTATCTATCTATCTATCTATCTATCTATCTATCTATCTATCTATCTATCTATCTATCTATCTATCTATCTATCTATCTATCTATCTATCTATCTATCTATCTATCTATCTATCTATCTATCTATCTATCTATCTATCTATCCGTTTACTACCTTTAGCTGCAGACATGTATGTCGTGAATGTCATGATTTACATTTCATCGTCTTGCGGTGGTTTCGTTCACGTGAAGTGTTGCAAAACTGGTGTGGTATGACATGATTGCATGGCGAACATAAGCGACAAACCCTAACATGAAAATCATGACATGCGTGTCATGTAACAACATGACAACACGCCACGCTCATGATGCGTACTCCGTCATTTCGCTAGCGTCACATATGCCAAATATGGTATTACGTGACGTCAATGAATGACGAAGGTATGTGACTGGCGCAAACATGATTATCCTGACACGTGTGTCATCTAAGAGCATGACAACATACCACGCTCATAGCGTGCTCGCGGCCGTTTCGCTAGCTCCACGTATAATAAATTTGGCATCACGTGACGTGAATAAATGACGAAGGTAAACGACACATCCAAACATGACAATCATGACACGGAAGTCGTGTACGGCATAATTTACCTCAACCTCTTAACGTCGCGGAGATTTGAGAGTGACATATCAACCTTCCTCATTCGTGCTTCGCTTACCATCGATTCCCACTGTACGCGGGATCTGCCATTTTTTTTTTCACTCAAGAAACTCGTTAGCTGCCAGTGTCGGAGTTGCGGGGCAAGACAAGGGGTATTGTGGGTGAGGATAAAAAGGCGGAGCAGACGTGCAAGCGCAGTAAAGATAGTCACGCTGCACACTGGATCGAGCTCGACCCTAAGCTGCTTCGTATATAAAAGTTCGTGCAAATACTGCTAAACATGCATGTGTACAGTCAGTTTTTTATTCTACAAAACTTCCACAAGGAGACGCTCACTCCTCGAACCAGCTGTTTCGCAGGAAAGGTATGCATCCCACAACTGCAATATCATATGTTCAGGTGTAGCCTGCCTAAGGAAGCATCAACAGAGGTGTCGGATGCTTGCGCATAACCATGGACTCATAGCACGCCGTGGACCAGTGATAAGGACATTGTTGGGCTTTTTTTTTGTTTTTGGGGAGGGGGGGATGCTGGCGAATGATGTGTGCCACCGCAATCGGCTCGACAAATGCCTGAGTGTATAACCAAGTGTCACGCGACGTGGCTTGAATAATGACGCTGGCCGCGTGGCAGTGAAAAAGTTGCGCATCCAACCAGCCCCGAGATGCGCAAGCATGTCAGGCGGGTCTCTTGCTGCACGCCAAGTATTTATACGGGGAAGCAAACGGTACGCGTTGGGACGCACAGCAAAAGTGAATCTGTTACTTACACATAAAAATGTATGTAGAGCAAAAATTAAGTCACATCAAAACATGGTAATGTGTGTATACGTCGCTTCACAGGCATCCCGTCCTTTCATGCTGTGTCTTTTTTCTGTA
This sequence comes from Rhipicephalus microplus, assembly GCF_043290135.1. Lineage (NCBI taxonomy): Eukaryota > Metazoa > Arthropoda > Arachnida > Ixodida > Ixodidae > Rhipicephalus > Rhipicephalus microplus. The sequence goes on along the minus strand of NC_134701.1, from coordinate 244,221,595 downwards.
CGTATTTATCTTCGTTGTTGCCGGGCTTTGAATGGCGTGGTGAGGGCGACGGCGCATCAGAATTTCAGGTAAAGACCCACTGATGTACTTGGAAAAAGTGAACTCCTTCTGTATTCTCCTGAGCGCTGTGCCAGAGAAAGTTTATGAAAGTTTGTACGGACAACTACCGTCCGAATTGCGCAAAAGCTGGGAAATAATGCCGAATTCCTAAGAACAATATACATAAACAGAAATTGACATTCAAATGAGCAGCATTAAAAATGCAAGCGTTTCAATCGTAGGTAAACATTTCAAGTTTTTTTTTTTAGTTCCATATAACAAGTTGCAACATGGCTATTTCATTCACTTTAACAATCTTCTTCCTCGCGTCCATCGAAGCTCCTTCACGGGAAGTTTCATTGTATTGTGTAATACTCGGTGTGACGTATTCGAGCCACTACTGCGGGGAACCCGGAGCAGCCACGTATGGTTACGCATATATTCTATGTGATAGATTTTATTTTACAGCGTTCATATATGTTTTGAGAAGACTGTGTTCTACATACATATCTCGACGACAGTAAAGCTATCGGCCCTGACGGTGTCTCTCCAAGAGTTTTAAAACAGTGCGTTAACCCCATTTCGCTCTACCTTTACCTGATCTTTGAAAAATCACTAAGCACTGGCCAGTTGCCACAAGACTGGAAAGTGGCAAATGTAGTCCCGATCCACAAAGGAGGTCCTAAAAAAGATGTCACGAATTATAGACCTATTTCGCTTACCTCGATATCATGTAAAATCATTGAACATGTAATATATAAGGCTCTAATGAAGCATTTATTAGATTACGATTTGTTAACAAAGACTCAACACGGTTTTCGTAAGGGCTTTTCCTGTACGACCCAACTTCTCGAGTTCTACAACGATCTAGTATCCGAAATTGATCTAGGTGGGCAAACAGACTGTATCTTTTTAGATTTCAGTAAAGCTTTCGACACTGTTTCGCATCCTCTGCTCCTCGAAAAATTACGAATATTTAATATAGATGAGAGAATTTTTAATTGGATAGAGAATTACCTGTCACAACGCCGCCAATGTGTTGTCCTGAATGGTACTAAGTCGGAATTTCTAGAGGTCACTTCGGGCGTCCCCCAGGGATCTGTATTGGGGCCTCTGCTATTCATAATTTTTATAAATGACATTAACAAAGATATAAGCTCAAGTATACGGCTCTTTGCTGATGATTGCGTAGTCTACAGAAAAATTCAGAAAGAACATGATGTCCTTGAATTGCAGGCTGATCTTGCACGTATTCATCAATGGTGCCTTAAGTGGCAAATGAAGTTAAACACAAATAAGTGCGTTCATGTGTGTTTCACAAAGAAGAAAAAAATATTTGATGCAAATTTTTGTCTAGGAGGAAATAAATTAGATAAAAAATACTCGTACAAATATTTGGGTGTATTGCTGTCGCATGATTGTTCCTGGAATGCACATGTGGATTATGTGGTTTCCAAAGCCGCGATAGCGTTGAATTATATTCAAAGGAATTTGAGATGTGCAGATCCTAACCTTAGAAGCACGGCCTACCTCACTTGTATTCGTCCAATCTTGGAGTATGCCTGTACTCTTTGGGACCCAACACAAACAGGTTTGATAAATAAATTAGAAAAAATACAAAACAGAGCAGCCAGGTTTGTTTTGGGTCGGTACGGACAAAAGCAGAGTTGTACCGAAATGAAAAAGGAGTTAAACTGGGAGTTACTGTCGTCCCGTCGCAAAAAATTGCGTTTGAAGCTTTTATACCAGATATTTCATAAAAAAACGGGACTAGACAGCGACACTTACTTAAAAAGACCAGATTACATATCTCAACGTACAGACCACATACACAAAATAAAGCCGTGCCGGGCCAGGACGAACCTGTATTCAAACTCGTTTTTTGTTAAAACTATTAACGAATGAAATTGTTTGACATCTAAGCAAGTGTGCAGTGTTAATGAAGATGTATTTTTTTCAACTTTGTAACCCCCCTGCTGTAACGCCTCTGGCAAAGCGGGGATATGTATGAATAAAGAAAGAAAATATGTAAATGCAAAGTATTGTGCAAAGTAGATCGGGCTTTCAAGAATAATGGTTGAGTCAAAATATTATTAGCTGAAACTGAAAAAAGCAAACAAGAGAAAGCTAACTATACTGATGTTACATAGGACATACAAGCTGCCTTAGGAAACTGTGATCATGACAAAATATACATTACAGCAGTAGAAAGTTTTAAAAATTATCAGTGTGATGATTACAGAATTTTTTCGCACAATACCAGCGTTGTGTAAATGTTGATTATCCGTGAGCTAATAAGTGTCGCTCTGAGCTCTACGCTGTTAAAACAATGTAATACATTAATATAAGCCTAATCCCACGATTATGTTTCACTGCAATAATTGCCTGGCATGCCATGAAGGCTTCCCCATGAAAGACTTGCCATAATTTCTTTTTTTTTCTCCCACCATCACAACCATAAGTGTTCTCCGTCACAGAGCGCTGGTTTTAAAAGTACATTTTCCACATCACGCAGAAGCGCCATTTTTCAAGGGAGACATGCGCCCCGCTGAAAGGCTTGCCTTTCTGTCACTTTCTTGACGACGTTGAAGCCGCGCATAGAACGTTCGCTCAGGATGGTGCACTTCCGGCACTTGAACCGTAACTAAGCGCTTTCGTCTGCACTGTTTGCCTGTGTGGCTTCTCGTACTCATTTCTTTCTCTTTTTTTATTATAAAGTGACCTAACGCAAGGAGTAGTATTGACTGAACTAGGAGACTACATCAACTGAATGGTCGAAGTCCTAAGCTCATCATTACAGTTAGCTGGCAAGCCCGCAAGCATGTAATGTATTCCGAAACGAAGACTGAGTAAAAGCGTCGATGGTCACGAGTGGCGGCGCATTTCCGCTCGCCGGAAGATGCCTCCGTGCGCACCACTGAGAGGCATCCACGGAGCAAAATAAAGAAAAAAATTGTGCAAGATGCAAAAGTTGCTAATTTAGACGCAAAAAAATAAAGTGAGAAAAGAAACAGTTTCCGCAATAGAGAACTTGGCTATACGAGCATGTATTGTGTACGCTTCATTTCTTTTTTGTTATTATTTTTGAAATTCAAGCAGATACATTGGACCATGCATGATGGTAGTGACAGATGATGCCTTTAACTTATAATCAGTGAATATCATTAGTATTAGCAAAAACTCACATAGTCCCTCATGCATTCGCCTAAGACGACACGAAGGCTAAGGCTGCATTTTTTTCCCTCAATCCCTATGTATTAATTTTGGCATACCCTCCTCCGAAAGCTTTGTGCACTTGGTAAGACAGATGCTTGGGCTATTTGGTGATAGGGAATCAACATATTTGCCCAGCGCAAGACTACGAGTAGTTACGACGTAACTACAGAACAGACAAAGACAGAAACAGCACTCTTTTTGTCCTTGTCTCTTCTGCAGTTACGTCGTAAATACTCGTAGTCTTGTGCTGTGCAAATATGTTGATTGGCGCACTTCACTGTTTTTTCACACTGCCTACGTGATCAGCCCGCCGTTAACAAATCCATGATGATTTCGTTACTTGAAGTCACGTTATTTGGTGTCGTAGTGACGACGTCATGTTGACTGCAAAATATTCGGATATACATGACGTCATGGCGGCATCATATGGTGACATCACATGACGAGTTTTTGCACCATGCGTGTTGAAGGCAATCGTCAATTTACATGTTTTATGAGGCATACGTGGTTTTCACCTTAATAAGCACGTGTTGCAGTAGCTGTTGCAGCCGACTGAATTGGGCATTTAGAGGCCGGCTTAGTCGGACGCGTTCACATAATCTGTAGCCAGAAATTTTTTTCGGCATGGGAAACGAGGGGGGGGGGGGGTCGCCTTGTCGAAGGCCTTCAAAAACATTTTTTTTCGTCAGTGAAACACTCTCTCCACACGAATTCCAGTGGGGTGGCCTAGGCTTCAAGTAGCCCCCTCCTTCCTTCCAGATTACGGGCCTGAAGGCGACGTATAAGATGTGAGGCCGCACCTCAGACCTCTTTTTTTTTTGTTCTTTGTAACGATTCCTTCAACACGTGGTTAAAGTAAATATACGATGGGGAATGATCTGGCCTCTTCATTTGAAACGAAAGTTGTCATCGTATGCTGTAGGCGGTGGCGCTATCTCTAAATAGAGGGTTCTGTTGCACTTTCTCAGCACTGTAGAATATATCACCTGACAGCCTAGCAGCTCTCAAGTTCACGACTCGTAGATAGCTTGGCCTTTTTTTTAACTGTCTGAAAGTTCGTATTTCCATTATAAAAGAATAAAAAAGACGGCGCAGTTTCGAGTTTTGGACAATGCGAGCTTAGGCCGGCTTAGTGCATTGGGTGACCCTACTTCTTACGCATTTATTCTCTTCTCACTTCTTCCTCTCTCGTGCAATCTAGACATTGTTGGCTTCGAAGTGTCCCCAATGTCGGATTTTTGCTGATTTAGAGTGGTCGCACTCATACTTTGACGTTTCTGGTCAACTGACGAGTAGCGCTCCTATTTCGCGAACTAATCGGCGACTTCTATGCGATTTTCACGTTGAGGTTAGAGTGCCTGAAAAGTAAACCCGAAAATTTTCTAACTGCTAAAGATTAGTTCGGCGCTGCCTTTAGGGCTCTATTGTTAAAGCGCTTCTTCACTAGTACATATTTTTCTAGTGCGAGCTCGACGTAAAAATGGACCTTTTTTGCGTAGGTAGTCTGCGCATACGCATCGTTTTTGGTGGCCAAAACGCGATGACAGGAGCGGACCAAGGGACACCTGGAGTCACAAATATGCGAATGTCGCCCTCCACCACCCAAGAAAATATTAAGAAGAAGAAGGCACTGATTCAGGCCTCCACGATTGCCTAGTGGCACGTGGTGAACATTTTCGGAGGCATATGACCACCAGTTTGATTTCGACGATGTCCTCTGGAGGAATAAAACTTGTAGCTGGGCGAGTTGGTTCATAATACTGGGTAAACTGGTGTGCGCACAAAAAAACAGACAAACGACAGCAGAGAAGAGACAGGGACAAGCGCAGACTTTCAACTAAATGTAATTCTTCGTCAACCTTCAATTTACAGTCGCACAGAACATAGTCAAGTGGTCACGAGGACAGAACCTAATAGTTTACAACAGGCCACGCAAAAAATGACGCTCACTATCAAAAAGCGAAATGGATATATCACTAACACAGGTATTGCCTCTAGCAGAAATATAAAACGCTTCCATCAGTTCCCGGGCTGTGGTATCAGCACTCCGACCCAAAATCCTAATCTCCGAGAAAATCGGTGAGCACGTGCAAGCTTTGCAATGCGCGGGCAAATGCGTGATCCCGTTATTTTTAAGTGACAGCTCATGTTCCCTTGCACGGTCGTTCACGCAACGCCCCGTATGACCCACGTAAAATTTCCCACAAGACAGCGGTATTTCGTAGACAACGCCCGTCGCACATTTCACATACACAAACGCGTGCTTCTTTCCGCAACCACCGGATCTCTTCTCGCCAGGGAAGATTCTGGGACAAAGTCCAGCCAACTTACGTGGGGCGGAGAACACGATCGGCACACCGTGTCTACTCGCTATCTTTTTGAGGTTGTGGGAAATGCGATGCATATAAGGCATCACCTCCGGACGCCACCTGCGACGCAGGCCAGGGTTCCCGCTGGAACGGACTGCTTTGGCATCACGCAGAAGCACTTCAGCGACTGCCGAGACTACCGTGCAAGGATACCCAGCGGCAATTAAACGCCGCACCTGATCATTAAAGCTTTCTTGCATTGCATGTGAGCATGACTTCTCAAGAGCGGACCGTAGACACAGTTTGGCAATCCCCCTTTTTACAAGTTTAGAATGCGCAGAATCATAGGACAAAAGGGCCTTCTGCGCACGGGGACAATAACGCCAACATAGGTGGTCATATAAAACGAGACGCAAATCTAAAAACTGCAACGAATTATCAGTAGGAAATTCATAGGTGAAGGTCAAGCCCTTACCGCACAGTTTAAATGCATTAAGAATAGCGTCAACAGAGTTGTCCAAAGAAGTAAAATGGGGTCTCTTTAAAAGAATTAAAAAATCGTCCACATACCTAAAAACTTTAACAACGCATCTATTATCAAGAATGCTAACTAAACCCCGATCAACATCCGCCAAGAAAATGTTGCATAAAACAGGCGCCACGCACGATCCAATACAAATACCTTCTCGCTGCAGATAAAAACCATCTTTAAATGAAACAAAGGTAGAACGAAGATAAAATTCTAGTAACGACATGAAATTCTCGACCGATAAGCCGGAAGCATTTTGAAAAGCTATGACTCCATTCGAATCAATGCAGGCACGAACAGACGCGAACAACTGCGCATGAGGAACGGAATAAAATAGATCCTCTACATCCACAGAAAACATAAAGTCCGTACAATTCTCGACCTGCAGAAACCGCACAACATCCTCTGAACTCTTTGTAGCGAAAGGATCCACAACTTTCAGCCCATTCAGTTCTTTGAGCAAGAACTGGCTAACTGAATGCTGCCATGAACCCTGCTCATTAACTATCGTTCGCAAAGGAACTCCAGGCTTGTGCGTCTTTGCAGTGAAGAAAACTTTGAGTGCATTACCTTTGCTTGTGCTAATATCTCTTGCCAACCGAACGAGTTCAAAGTCCTTGCACATGTTAACTGCTTTAGTTTTAACACGAACAGTACTGCTTTTAACAGAAACAAAGTTCTTAGAAATTGCCTTCATAGCCTTCTCAGCATACGAACCAGATCCTAGAACAACAAAACCGCCCTCTTTATCCGCTTGAAGAAGGCAAAGATCATTTTCTCTGAAATACTTCACCACCTGTTCTGTGGGATCCCGCCGCTGATGGCAGTTTGCCTTATGCACAGTCCTTGACAATGCGTCGACGCCCTCAAGCAAACAACGCACATACTGATCTTGAGGTGCTCTGGTTGCAACACGTCTGTTAAAGTGGGAGTACTCTGGAGGTGGGAGTACTCTGGAGGTGCTGTTTGGACCCAGAAAAGGGTGATCAGTATGAATTCCTTTGTAGTTCAGTCGTGCTTTCTTTGCGGATGGCGTGCATTAATGAATCTCATATCTTGTATAAAGTCACATTGAGAAAACCAACTTCAGCATGTGCCACAGAGTCAGAAGCTATTGCACGTAACTCTACACGCATCTTTAAGCTTCTATAACAATGATAAGGTCTGGCACATTAAAATTTGTATCAATAATTCTAGTCAATTGAGCATTTTAGGTACAATCCTTGTTTGAGTTAGTTGATTCATGTGAAGTGTAAATTTGAGATTTAAATAATAATATTGTGTGTTCTTGCAACAACACACTGAATAAAACTAATCATTGTGCAGTAACAGCAGAGGTGACGTCCATTACTTTTTTCCGGTAATGATTACGGTAACGCGTCACCTCTTTTTTAAAGGTAAAGTTAGGTGGTAACGCTTTTTTTTGTTTGAGTAACGAGTAACGTATTTAGTTACTCTCTTTCGGTAACGTGTATAACACTCACTACAGCCGTCCAGGATAGCCTATAATAAACTTCAGTTTGTAATTTTTCGAGCAGTTCCTTCCGATGCAGAATAACAAACAGGACATTTCTCCTTGGCAGCCTTTCTTCTTTCCCTCTTAATAATGTCTCCTTTTCCTCCTCTATTGCTCTCCCTGTCTTTTTCTTGTTTTCTTTACCGCATGTTCTCAGCGGATACTACTGCATAGACTTGAACGTGTGGGAACCTGCCGCCATGGTCTTATGGTTACGGCGCTTCACTGCTAATCCAAAGTTGGTCAAAATTTTAAGAGCCCTCCACTACGATTTCCCTCAAATTGATAGCGTGGTTTCTATATGTGAAGCCCCAATAATCATATCAATTTTGCCCGATACGTTTACATTGAACTTGGCGGTGCTATATAAACGTGTCAATACTGCAATATTTGTTACTGATCACTTCACTATTTTCTAAGTGGCACGCCCATCCACCTGTCGCGTTGTGTGGGAGTACTAAAGAAGCCCATCTATTGACAATCATATCGACACTAAAGGGTGCATCCTGTCTGGAAGCTACTAATTAAGAGTCGTCTGTTAGAGCAGTTGGAGCAAGTTCTGCGAGAAGAGGTACTGTCTTGCTACGACAAACCTTACGAATACAATGCCAAGTCAGTCGCGGCGGTGCAGCTGCGCTTCGTCGGAGTGTCTTAATTGACGGGCCGCACTTCTCAGTGAGTATTTGAGTAGCGTGAGCGCAGGTGACGTAGGCGACGGGGTGTAGCCTCTCGGGAAGCAGGGACAATCACTGGTAACACCGACGGCCCTACTCCTCGTTCGGTCTATGTTAACTCGTGCCAGAACTTTCGCTTATTAGTCAAGCAAACACGCAGCATTTCATTCAGTAGAAATTTCATCGTGCCATTCAAATAATAAGATATAAATTGAAGGACCCTTTGGTCTTTCGAATATCGTGAGTACTAACGAACACTTGCCTGTAGATCTTCAATAGAATCCAGGTTTTGAAGGAACACCGCCTGGCAGACTGAACTTATTCTTTTCCTGGCAGCAAACGAACACTCTACGTAGTTAGAACGAAAACAGTTTTGTGACGCCGCACGGCGTCTGTAGAATGAATGGCCTCAGTCGTTTAGATCATAGAAGCAGAGTACCTGTAAGGTTTTCTAAACATGATAAAACCACCTTTGTTTAAACTATGGCGAGTGTTTGTTTTCTTTGAAGTAGGAAGAACCTCCGGAACTATAATTAGGCTTGGTGCCTTTTTCTCGCGTCTTTATCTCGCCGCCATCCCTTTCTTCAGTATTAAACTGCGGATCATTGATAGGAAACAAAATTGTTCAAGAAAATTGCATATAATTTAGTTTCTGTATTCCCCCACACCCCTTTTTGTGGTTGAGCCCACGTACATAGCAAACAATTGACAAACCATTTTTATGAAGCTATTTGGTAAAGGCCAGATGGTAGTCAATCGTATTATCAGGGACGCTGAGGGAAGCAGCGTCGTGCGACCGTTTGCGACTTGCTATCGAGAAGTGACTCTATAAGCGACTGACGGTCACTCCAATGGACGTTGTTCCAGATAATCCATGTCATCTCCACGTTGCCATTTTCCCGCAAAATAAGCTGGAGTCCTGGCACTGCACATTTCGTGTTTGATGATTCCAGAACGCTGATTCATTCCGAAGAGTTTCCAGGAAGCACAATTGTAAATCGGCGCCTAGGGTACACAATGGCAAGGTTGAAATGCAAAATTAAAATATATAGTAAAATTACGCACAAAAATAATGCTGCCAGCCAACAGAAGTGAAAAGAAACTGTTAACAGCGATTCTGGCGTGGCTAAAAAGAAAGAACTCTGGATGTGAGACCACACAACTGACCTAACTTTCCCACCCAGCTACTTGCACATTCTTACGCTTCAGCTCAAGGTATACGAGCAACAACAGCACAAACATTTTAAGTACAGCTCCAAGCCTTTTAGCGAGCAGTAAGTTTCCGAGCGGTGCTAAAGCGTGGAGCTAACGAGGGTAGTTACAACAGCGTATCTCAGCGGAAATATACCTCTACATGTTTTCCGAAAAAAAAAAACATTTATGGGTGAACAAGTGGTACGAAGAAAAGTGGTGAACAGGCTGCAAGCACTCACATATTTTGTTCCCTTTTTGCAAAGACAGGCGTGCCACTGAGTTTGGAACAGGAAACATACATTTTGCGGCAAAGAGGGTCGTCATTTGCTTGCTACACGAACGAACGCCTTTCCCTGCTTGACATTGGCAGATTTCCTTGCGTTATTCTTCGCAAGCCTTGATTCTTTTAATGCTCTTACGCGCAGACCTGGTGAGACAAGTACTGCCGCATCAAGTGCCTGTACTCATATAGAATAAGCACGCTCTACAAGAAGTGCCCACCATGGTCAGCATTTTTTCCCGGCTCACTTAGTGGTAAGTAAAAAAAAAACGAATGGCTTCATTATACGAGGCTGTGAAAAAGCATGAATGCATGCAAGTTTACCCACCACAGTTTGCGTACGCATATATGGATCTAGCCACACACAAAGACAGGCACGGACGTGTTCATGCATCAGGACTTTTTTATTATATTTTATGGCTGCATGCATGCACGTTTTACAAGAATAGTTAAGCTTACGTAATTTCCTGTCCAGACTTGTTTATACCAAGGAATGATACAGCGTATAGTTAGGTAAACATGAGGTTATGCGACCTATCAGCACACCAGAACTTGTATCTTCAGCAATTTGATCATAAGGTTGACAGAACAGCCTGCAGTGCTTTTTTCTCGATCGTTTTGACGTCTCTTTGTCTTTCGATCTCTTCGAAGGATCTAGAAGAGGTTGACCAACTCGGGCGATAGCGACTCTTAGAACGTCTATTGCTACGGGAGAACGCGAACTGGTGTTATCTTAATATATGCTCATGCTGTGCCACCTAATAATCCTTCATATTCCTCTCATATTCCCAAACTGTTGCCCATAGCCTTCTTTTTCTTTTAAATAAAGGTTCCATCCATGCATTCACGAATTCTATACAGCAGTGCATGATTTCACCTGTCGTGACTGTGACCAACAATAGTGCATCTGTGATCCCGTACTAAATATATCATTATATCATCTTTCTACTTGGTCCACCGCGTGCTTCAGTGTATAGGCTAGCAAACCATACTTTTAAGTTTTAGCGTCTACCTGTGTTTCTCTCTCTGTTCTCTTCAAGTGTATCACCCAAGTATATTGAATTCTTGACTTGCTTGTTAGCATTGCACTGAATTTCGTTGTAAATCCTCTATGCCCTGTAATCGTGGCAATCGAGACTATATTTTGTGTGAAGCAGTCGCGAGTTTCTTTTCTTCCGGCACAAGCAAGCTTTATTTTTATTGTAGTTTTTGAGCATGCACTGTTCCCAGATTTTTTGCGCGTGAGCTTCCTATGAGTGGTGCTCTTGTTCTCAATTCAACACCTGTGCTGCACCTGATCTCCTTATTTTTTTTAATTCCTTGGGTTGTAGTCCTAGCTCCACACTCCCCATTAGCTGTCTCAAACCTACTGTGACATGGTTCTCTTAAGGCTCTGACGTACTGGCTGGAAACGCCAGCCTTCAAAATTGGTTCACGGATGGTAATCTTCTAGGCTGACTAAGTGTGAGGGTGTCTGTCTCTCTCTCTCTTTCCACTTTGCTATTTTTCAGCTCATCGTTCACGGTTCTCCAGCACAGGGTAGCATACTAATGACGACAGGAAACTTGTTCGTACGTTAGAAGTGTGGCGGTTTGAGCTAGTTGGTATGACATGACGATTGTTATAGCGCGAGAACAGAACGACGCAAAGGGACAAGAAGAGCCCTCGTCTTCTTCTTGTCCCTTTGTCATCAATCTGTTCTCGCGCTCTAACAATCGACTTGTTGGTACGGATTCATGATAAAACAAGCACCGTGTTCATGTTGTTGCGTTGTTTGTGTTTGTGTTATCTCTTCTTCTGTGTCAATGTCTGGGTGTCTTCTTCCTTTCATCTTGTAGCATACTGAACATTTCCTTCTAGCTACTGCCTTTCACATCTGCTTCCTCCCCTCTTTCTTTTACTCATTCCCCCTGTCTCTCTTTCTTCCCAAAATGAATGCTTCTGTCCGCGTGCGGTATTGCTACTAAGTGAAGCGTGTAAAATCCCCTTGAATACGCGTGTTCAGCGCTATCATAATCACCTTCCTGTCATTCTTTTTTTTTTTTGGGGGGGGGGGGGGGCGCATAGAACACTCGTTAAATAAATCGGTCTGGTGTGGCGTTGTTAGGAACATCATAATTTCTTCTGCATTCCCCTTTACCTCCTCTTCGCATTGTCACCACGTGAGCAGCGATTTTTGCTTCTCCACATAAACCATAACGACCCCATGACGCCCCTAGAAGGCGTGGCCTCCCTCCCCGTTTTCTGCCAGTTAACCGCTTTTTTTTGCCAGATCAATTTTTGGAATAAGGCGTACACTCTTTACGCGAATTGTGGGCAATATGCGAGAGAGGGACATAAATTACACGTACGAAGCGCTAGGACAAAACACGAGATTTTAAACGACGGAAATATAGGAAGAAAGGAAAGCAAGGGCGGCATGGTGCTTAAAAGAAGCAGCACCGTGGACTTACACCACGAGCCTCGGTTATAGCCTTAAAGCTTTACCCCACTTGGATAGTTCATCTTCTCGCGAGGTTCGAGCGCTGCAAATCTATACATGTTTGATGCTGTGAACGCGACTTAATGACCGGTGCGGCTCGTGATGTGAGCCGTTAGCGAGGTCTTGTGGTTTGATCATAGCAGCGGCCCCACACCAAACGTCCTGTTTTAGGAGCGAATAATGAATGTTCGATCCAATTGCTGGGACTCATGAGCTCCGGTCAACGATATGATGGGCCGCTTCTCATCAGCTCTCGGCAGCAAACTTCTCCTCAGCTCCCCCCTCGGGCCAAAAAACAGGATGGGGGAGCGGAGCCGCGATATTAATCTCGATGTCCCTTCACTCGTATGCCTTGCAGTCACTGCGTGAAGCGGCTTTATGCTGAATTAGAGGCCCTGCGTGCCATATATATGGCGTGGCGGTGGTGGACGTCCGTCTGTCTTCTGCGGCTGATCTCGTCTCCCCTTAATTGCGTTAGCCCTAATTCGATGGAAGACCGTATCGTCGCATTTAATTTCGCGTCTTCGTAATACCCTCAAGATCGGCGGATATGGCCAGCCTGTATAGCTCGTGGTGTGTGCGTTACTGAAACCAGATATTCTTGCGGTAAAACCTCGATATCGCGTGTCTGTTTTCGAACATATACGCTGCACTGAAAACGTCAAGAAAACTCGTTTTCTTTTGACGACGTGCACAAGACGCGGCTTCGGGGACAGTTATCGTGAAATCTATTGCGGTTCTTTTCGCTGATTGAAGGTTTGTGCTGAATATAAGGTCGGGATTACTTGGGCGAAAGGAAGTCACTATGGAGAGCAGTTGGCACTCAGGACAAAAAAAAGATACCCGTTGTGATGTCCTGGTGTTCAAAAGTACCACGTGTCTGCTTCCTTTTGCATTCTATGAAATCCATGCCACCATTTGGATGAAGTTTGACGCTGCCAGATTACATCGTAGCGTCCCTCATAACAATATTGTGGTTTTGGGATGGAAAGGCCCAAAATACTAATAAATGTATTACAAATACATTGAAATACTTTACAGTCAATACCACTTGGGCAACGTGTATTATTGGAAAGTTAAAAAAAATAAAGGCAGCTATGTTCGGGACGATGTCCGCCATGGTGGAGGCAGCCGAGCGCCATAATCGTCCGCTATAGTCGCGGTTCTCGGCTGCTGGTTCTAAGGTCGCGGGGTCGATCCCGATGAAGGAGCAATTGCATAGTGCCGTGTACAGCATGATGTCAGTGCTTGTTATAAAAATCACCAGATGGTCAATGTTTCTGGAGTTCTCCATTATGGCACCTTTATATTCATATCGTGGTTTTCGGGCATAAAAGTCCCCGTATAACTATTAGACTTATGACAATATGGCATATCAAGTTTTCACGTAAATAAAAAAAATGTAATGTAATTAGCGGCTCCAGTCACCACGTACTTATTTTTTTCCCTCTGTGAATGTTCTTCGCGCTAAGGCCAGCCTCCTGTAGAGAAGTTAGGTATGCATTTGTAACATTTTTAACTTCAAAAGGAACGTGCGCGTGTTATCACACAATAAATTCAACATTTCAACTATTTTAGCATTATCAGAAATTCTATTTTTGGGCGATTGTACTGGGACACTTGAAATTATTGTATAACAACAGGACTACTGTGGAATGCTCGAACAAATTAATTTAATAAAAAAGTTCAGTGAATAATTTGATGATAATTTTTTTTAGAAACCAGTAAAATCCCACTACATGCCTCGTATGCCATATAAAAACAAGGCGAAGATGAGAACGAAGGTATTATACTCTAAACAAATAATTTTTCTACAAAATTTAAACTTCTGGCATTCTTCACAACTCAACAGACCTTTGATCGCTCTAAGTGTTAAATCTCGGATGTTTTGGGTCCTTGCAGTTAGGACGAGCCACCTTGTAAGCGTTCAGTATAACGTCTGTAAACGAAGCTGAATTGAAGGTCCAACAATTTTCATTCCACCTTCATAGCTTGCGCACGCTTAAAGATACGCTCGAGTACTCCTCTTAACATCCCCCATATATGTTCAGAATATAGGTCACGTTAGGGATCCGCCTCAGGGCACTATCAAACACAATAATTTTTCTATGAGTTAAAAAATGCCTCACATTGTCTTACTTGTACACCATCAAGTGACTGTCGACTGCTGATAACTCCGTCAGTACAATGATTCATAATTATGTAAATTAAGTATTCCTTTATTACAGAAGAAGCATGTAAAAGGACTACGTTCGCTGTGAGAGGAGGTTCGATAAAAATATCAAGTGAAATCTTCACCTTTAACTTCTTCTTCTAGTGCTACAGCCTTAATAGCATGCTTCAAAGTTTTCTAAGCAACAAAATCCTTCATAAGCACCTTGGCGCACGGAAGCGTGTAGTAGCACAGGGGACGTGCATTTATAAGTACATGCTCTTGAAGAACGGGATAGACGAAGCTACCCTAGAGAAGGCAATAAACGCATAAAGGCAATGGTAGACATCCACACCCCTCACATAATTCGAGGATTTACCGAGTGCAGCAGGTCGTTCAGCTACTAATTGGATCCACATCAGTTGACTCGAACGTAAAAGTCATCATCCTTTTCATCTCAATTGATTCTACACCCAACGTGGTTTCGTATTGCCTCGGAGATAGGAAGCACTGAAAGCTTTGTTTACCTCGCGTAGCTCGACAGGACCTCCAGGATCGGCCCGCTTTTCACCAAGCGATGATGTTATGCGGTGAAGTCGTGACAAATTTTGGCGACCTATGAAGTGATAAATAGGTTGACGTCTTCCCCTGATGATGATCATTTGCATCACTTGTCTTGACGTCAAGGCCACCGACGGTCTCCTTCCGCGTTTATTGAAACACTTGAGGCCTCCGGCTAAAAAGGAAAGGGATGGATCGCAAATTTAGTGCCATGTGATAAGCGCTGACACGAGCCTGCCTGAGAGTTTCCTGTGTGCTAAATTAATCAGCTGGAACTGATTGATCGGACGCTTGCCGGTACTGTAAACTACATACGATCCCTATAGATCAGTGATGAGTCAGAGAGAAATCCGTTTCGCGTTTGATAGGGACAGGCACGGTATGTTTTCGCAAAAAAAGGCGACGTCAGTGCAGTCATGAAAGGTCGGAAATGGCGTTGGCCGGAAATCATTCGCGCCGGTGTCTCGTAGAGACGACACGCTCGCTTACAGGCGCACACAACGGGAGATACCGAGTGGATTGTCTCCTTCACCGTAAATATTGACACACGGATTCGTGGACCTCGTTTCTTTCGCTGTGCTTTCGGAGTGCATCGTATACCTTCCGTAGTCTGTTCGGGCCTCGTAAATGCGTAAGTAAGGGCACAAATTATTATTATCATTATTTGTATGTGGGGGTGTATGGTTTGTATTGAACTTAAGATCAGCCACGCTCAGACATGACACAGATTTCATTGATGTTTGATCTACCAAAGCAACGGCGGGACAGTGAGAGATGCTCCTCCCAAAGTGTGTCCCACAGTGCATGTTTATACACCGTGTCTATTACGCTACCTAAGACAGCGAAACGTGGATATGAATCAAACAGAATTCCTTAGGGAGCGCTCGGATTAAAACAAACGACTGCTTTTACAATTAGAGGCGGTTCGATTGAAAAGAAAATAATATAGGCTCATGTGCTCAGATTTGGGGGCACGTTAAGAACCCCAGGTGGTCGAAATTTCCGGAGTCCTCCAATACGGCGTTTCTCATAATCATATGATAGTTTTGGGACGTTGAGAGCCAAAAATAAATCAAATACAATTAGAATCGAATATAATTCTTGCAGACCAGCAATAGCAGCTGCATGAATAATTTCGGCTTCACGTTGGGATTTCCATCCCATCGCTGCTTCTTCGGGCGGGAACGAGATCTTTATGCTACGAAACGCATTGCAGGAGATATGCCGTGTTATATCAAGGAGCAAGACAGAAAGTGGGCTGATTTATTTTCATTCACCGTACTTAGGATAACATCGCAACTTCAGCAGTTCTACATTGTGTTTACTTTCTTTTGTGCACGTCATAATTTGCAATGCTACCCACAGTAAGGTTGTTTACATTGTAGCGACGCAGCCGCCACCGCGCACACCGCGGTCATAAAAGACTGCGGAGCAACATTCCAAGCAACGTGGCGCTCTCCTCTCTGTTTCTCCTTCGGCTCTTTCACTCATGCCACTTCCGGTGTACTGCGTTCACCTGCTATATTTTCGACTCTCTTGTTGGCAGATTGATGTAGACGTCGTTACTGAAAAGAAATGTCCGTCTCGTGCAACCTGGCTCCACAAAGTGGTGACCCGGACGTGAACCATTTTACGAAAGTTTCGTTTCTCGAAGATACCTGGTGACGGTCTTTTGCGTGGCCGCTACATACAGCCCCCTTCACTTGTCAGTATGCGGCCACGGTGGTTGGGAACTAAACCAGAAACCTCACGCTAAACCGCAGAACGTCTTAGCCACTTACTTAGTGGTCTGTGGCGAAGTCACCACGAAGCATTGTAGTAGCGTCATGAGCCAGCAATCGGGAGTTGCCTACAGTTGGAAAATGTCGAGGTTCGTCCTAAATCACGGCTTCATTATGGTGTCCCTTCAATAACAAGGAAGGAAGGAAGCAGAAAAAAAGGCAGGGAGGATAACCAGAGAGGTCACGTGATTCCTTGTGCGTTTGCCTAAGACGAATCGTAGTCCTTGTTTATTTTTTCACCTACTCTTGTTGCTCGCAGCTAATGTGGGGCATGCGCCAAGAATTTAGAGGGCTTATACAATCTTGTAGAACTTTACGATAAAAAATTATGGAACAAAAACATTTCAAATTTTATATGAAATTCACGTCCCCTCAAATGTACGAAAATAATGCTTTTTTATTTGTAATAGATAACAAATAATCAAAACCTCATTTTTTCAAAAAATAGAGGTTACCAATATGTCAACACAGAATTAAGGATAATATTATAGAATATTTAAAAATTTGTTTGGTTTTATTGAGTTATCTGCACACAGCCATGCAAGCGTTCACTGTGGAGAACCCAGAAGTAGAGGTTCCAAAATACAAAACCATAGGCACAGATGATTTCATTCAAACAGCACGCAAAGGTCTTTCTTACTTGGTTCTTCGACTCGAAAGCAATGTTCTCCTTCCTCCTTCTCAGTCGACACTACACAGGAAGGCAATGATGCTGTCGAAGTGGGCATGAAATAGCGTAGTCTCTTCAGAAGGAAAGAAGTGTACATGATTAGTCCAATGTATCGTAGTATGTGTCTGCCACCGTCCGGCCTTGCGTGTACGGTCCAGTTATATAACGTATTAGACGGTATGGGCAAGCATAGCTCTTGGAGAAAAGAAATAGCCCCTTCAGAACACTGCGCCACGAGCAAGCGCAGGTGTACTGCAGGTGACCACGCTGGGAAGACGTGTAAACAATGGAATGGCCACATTGAAACGCTCAGCATGAGTTGAAAAACATCGTGATGCTAAGGAATAGTAGAGTATACTAAAGTAACGAGCACGATGGAAAGCATCCTTGCGCAATTGTACCCGCATGTCGGAGACGAATCGGATATCGAGCGTTGGATGGCCGACATGGGCAAACAATCACTGCGATGTGATTATCATGATTTGTAATTGCTATTGCTTCTCGACCACCCAAGGGGTCACGTGAAGCTTGTGAACGAAGTAATTAGATACAAGCACTCCAGGGGTTTCTAGGGCACGTTCTGGAATGTACGTAGCCGAGACATGGACCAATGCTGTACTTAAGAAAGGTTCGTGAACGCCAGGAACAAGATACAGGTAGTCTTAATACTTAATAGTTTATGATACAGATTCGCTGAATATGGTCCGTTTGATTTTTTTGAGCTGATTGAAAAAAATTACATTAATACAGACACATCTTACCACGCATTCGTAATGAAATATTCACTTTAATTGGGGTTTTACACCACATTTTCCCACTCTAGTAATGTTTGCTGGCGAAAGCTATTACGAGATCAAAACAGCAGTCAATTTTGGTAGCGTAGTCTTCCCCCGCCACCAACGGTGTCTGTAACCGCTACCTAGCGAAATAATATTGAAAAAAAAACGAAATTAAACAAAATGATTCAATATTAGATTGGAGTTAAACCCGGGCCCTGTGTATGGCAGTCGCGCGTTATACCACAGAGCCATGCCGGTGCTATAAACTGCTTCACAAAAAGACTTCATACAGGCGTCATGTCGGGCAAGGAACGACGTGAACATTGGTAATATCACGTAGTTGAAGAGTAATATAACAACCAGCCGTAAAACAGTGTAATTGCGTAACGAGTTTGTCTCCTAATGCTTCCAAGCTATTGAAAAAGGCCCAGCCATAACTCTTCATTGTCATCAGCCGCAGCATCTACACATTATGTCATATATATGTCTAGAGGGTATGACGCTCCTCCGCATATTGACTAAATGGCATGATAGGTGTTTGCCTATACTTCGAAACAGTCACAATTATTCATTGCGTAGTGAGTAGCTTAAAAGTTTGCTTGTAGTATCTGCCCTAAGAGGGTTTACAACGAACTCTAGAAAGTCCGCTCTTCAAGATTTTGCTGTGGCTGGGCTGTGTTTTCTACACAGGACCGGTGTTTCTTCCAGTGTCGCGTTTGGCAGTGATACCTACGAAGACTGAGAGGAGAACAGCTGTCGTCAAAAATTGTTTGGCTAACCCAACCTGTACGATAGATGTACCAACTAACCAACCACGTCGTTCTTAATATGTGCACAGAAAGTCTAGAACTGACAGAACTTCGCGTATCGCTAGCATGGCGTCTTCTCTGTCCATGCCCCTGTTACATGCTCATGCGTGCACCTCTCCGAAAGGAAGAGTACAAAATAAGCAAGGTCCTGTAACAGCAACCACCAGTGACATATATTCTTCATAAATCTGTTGATATACGTTTTGGGCGGGAACCACCGCGATTCCTGCTTCAGTGTTCCCTACCTTTAACCGCGTCCAAAACGATCATCTCTTTTCGTGACTTGGACCTATTGTACCCATTTATAGTGAATTACGGTCATATCTTTCTCATACAGTCCGAATCCTTGGAGTACTGGAATTTTATGTCGTGTCATTCGAACAAATGTGCTGAGTCGGACGTGGCAAACGCCTGCAGTGCCACAGTTTTTCATTTACCGCGCATCTAAGCGATTGGTGTTTGGTCTCGCCCGGGGGTTGAAGCGTTAAAGCTATGAGCAGGAAGGAGTGGTCACGTAGTTTGTAGCCAGCTAGCACAAAGCCATTAGGTTCACCTACAAGTACGTCGCATGCGCATATGGGTGATGCACGCAATCTCGAAAACGGCAAGAATACGAAACAAGTGCCGCGACAGAGTTATTTCAAATCACTTGTGTTGTCCTTTCACTTCATTGGGTGTAACTGTAGTTAATTCCTGATAAATGATTCCATCATCTGATTCTCTACCTAGCGCATATCAGCACTTTGCTTTCGTTGTGATTGATGTTGTGTCGTATACTTGTCTCCAATGCAAGATCATCGTCGAGAGTGCTTCTTGCTTACATCAATTTATTTTTTAATTATTATCTATAAGGAGAGGTTGGTGCCAATGCGTGGCGCTGGCTATTCTTCTTCTCTTTCAAAAGAGTTGACATCACATATTTTGTAGCAATCACAAGGCTATACACATGTACATAGCACAGCGCCTACGAAATGAGTCCACGTTTTCTATACTAAGTGTCCACAGCAGAAAGAAATGTGTGCACACTATATAGAAATGTGTCCACACCACAGAGAGTTTGTAAAAACATAAATATTCTCAGTTTAATCGTAATAACAAAACTTGCGTGGGCTTCGGCGAGCTTGCTTGTTTCATCAAATATTAATAATGCACACTATTTCAAGCTATATTTGCCAACCATCCTTTGTGTCCCGTGCAGCAATATTTGCTCTATAGAAACTTCTGGCAGCCATCTCCCTGCCTTTCCTTGCATCTTTATCTCTCTCTCTCTCTCTCTCTCTGGCAGCCATGTGACATTGTCATTCGATATGCAGTTTCCGTACTTCGGGTTTCGCACTGATATTCGATGTTTCTCTGAGATGTGCCCTAATAAGCGAGGATGCATGGGGTATGAGATTCTGACATCTAAATAAGCACACCTAGCGCCAGCGACTATTGGATTCCCCTCATCGACTAATACTTTTCCTCCTCATCAAGAATTTAAGCAATTGCTCAGTTACACATACCATCACCGATGAGCAGCAATATCAGTATTTTTGCTTTATTCGTTATTTCACTACGCCTCACTTATAATTTCACGCTATTTATATTTTACCCTCTCACTGAGCCAAAACTTTACAGACATAGTTATATCGTATATCATTGAAGTTTATTCATGACAATTAAACGGAAACCCGAATCAAGGCGCTCCTTGGCCACACGTGGCCCCCGCACCAACAGCATCAGTACCATGCTTTGTTCGGCGCTTTTTTTCTTACAGCCAGTTTAGAATAACGGGACCTCGAATTACTCCAGTTAACATTTTCTGTCGCTTATGAACAACTAACAAGGACACCATGAATGCATACAGTACTCTCGGATGGAAACGCTACACCAATTTGTTTTAGTACAGAGACTGTTTTTAAGCAGTTCCTCGGGCTTTTGGAATCTGGTCGCTAAAGAAATGACGGTTCTGATGAAAGCGTTCGATGCAAAATTAAGCCTACATGACGCGAACTGTGACGCTGGAAACGAAAACGCGAGCATTAAATAGCCCTAAATTTTCTCGTTTCAATTCGTCAGTAGTGAACGCAGTTAAGTAAGGCATCATGCATGTCCTCTGATGAGGTAGACAAAACGCCTCTTCCGGTATGAGGTGCACAAGGACCACACTGAATCCTCAAGCTAGGGCCTTCCTGTATGTCCCAGCACCGTTGCTTACGGAAGTGATCTCATATCAGCGGACGTCGGAAGGGCACGCGGCAGGCCCGCTTTAGTCAATTAGCGGGTTTTAATCATTCGGAGCGAGGACCCGGCCAGGAGCTGCTGGTCTTATTGAAAATGGAGCTGCGCCGGTCGCAGCCGGGCTTTAGGAGTATGCGCCATCTTCTCGTCAGCTCTCGCTCGCTGAACGAGAACTGTTCATGGCGCCCCCCTACGTCTGTCGGCTCGTACTTCGCGGCGCCGTGAAGCAATACGCGGGGCACAGCTTTAATTACGCGCTGACGTATCGGTCTAGCTTTGGCTGGGCTGTAGAGATGACGCCCTTCACTCGAAACGGACCTGAGCCAGCGGCCAAGAAGGTTTCTCTAGAAGAACGCATCGATTGTGTATAAGTTTACATTTGCTGGAAATGTGAGCGTTAGTTTTAACAGCGAAGCTGTTAAAGCTCGAGATGATGTGGACGAGCTCAAGAACTATCATAGTCGCGAACGGGTACGTGCCACAAAAGTTGGGCAAGTCTCACTGGTCCACCAAATATGAAGAAAGTAACAGGTAGTCCAATAGATTTGGGTGCACGTCAAAGAAACCCAGGTGGTCTAAATTTCCGGAGCCCTTCACTACGGCGTCTGTCATAATCATATGGTGGTTTATGACGTTAAACCTCACATACCAATCAATCAACAGTTATTCCAACAAATGGCTATCGTTACGAGCATGTGCCACGGAAATTAGTTAAATGCCGCTGTTCAATACCGATCCTTTAAGTAAGAAAACTTCAGAAGCCATAGCCGAATAAATGGCTGCGAAGCGACTGCGGCGAGCAGAAGACCCCGAGGACATGCAGCGATGCAATATTAGTGAACGGGAAAAGCTACGGGGTCTGCAAGACCCCAAAAGCATGAACGTCGGCAAGGAGTTGCAAAGGAGGGCAATTGCCCCCTCAAGCCACGCCAGTGCTTGCCCTCTACTCAAGCTAAACTAACGTTCCACGCCTCCTCAGGAAGCAATGCAAGATGGGTTAGGAACCCCCTAAAAAAAAAAGAACCTGCCGACGCCCATGTCCCGAGGCGACGGAAACTCTATACACGAGCGACAATGTGGCCGTAATTTTATGAAATGCGTGAACGTTCTGTTTCAGCACATCGTTTTGCCTCTGGAGTTCGGATACGCGAATGATGTCTAACTGTGTCTCTCTCTGCTTTATATAGAGCCTCCCTACGCTGAGAAGCAGCCTAGAAGCAGCCTAGAAGCAGCCTAGAAGCAGCCTAGAAGCAGCCTAGAAGCAACCAGGTGAGACTTCGGAATCACCCAGTTTCGCTCTTTTAAGCCTTGTCGGATTTAATCCAAGCTTCTTTTTTTTTCTTCTATTGTTTTTACAAAAGCTTACAAGTGCGGCAAATCGGCGCTTAAAATGAATATGGCAGTTGTGCATTCTGCACCACTCACAGCACCTTTGAGACAATGGCCCCACAGAAAAAGGCTGCAAAGTGAGATGGCCATATAACATAAAACACAAGAAAACAACTCGCTATGCAGTGATCAATCAACACATAGGTATAAATTCAAATTTCATATGAACAAGCAATAGTTATTCAGTCAAACAGTCAAGCAAGCAAGCGATCGGGTGAGCAAGCCAGCATTTTTTTACATGACAAGAGAGAATATATATATATATATATATATATATATATATATATATATATATTTGGACGAATAGTCTGAATAAATTGTGACCACTTCTTGAGCAACATGGACTGGTAATACTCTACTTACTGTTGCAAACAAGTAGTGCATATCGAGAGGAAAAAGTCGTTCTTTTTAGATTTTAACGTTAAAAACACGCACACACACACGCGCACGGACAAAGGGAAGAAGGTATACAAACACCGGCGTTCCCTTGCTACTTGTATTTCTTTTATTTCGCTCATATCCAAGAAAAATGACAGACAAACATGTACGCATCGCTACCCTCGTCAGAAATGTCAAATATAACGTTCTAGAAGGCAGAAATCACTTTTTGGAAATCCGTAGGAAATATGTTTTAAAAATATATAGCATGGCTGACCATGCTGAGTCAAGAATAATAACAGTCTAGGCAAGCTTGAAACACAAGGAAATATAGAGAGAGCCATCGTGCTATAGATTTTAACGTTAAAAACACACACACACACGCAAGGACAAAGTAAAGTCATATATATATATATATATATATATATATATATATATATATATATATATATATATATATATATATATATATATATATATATATATATATATATATATATATATATATATATATATGTGTGTGTGTGTGTGTGTGTGTGTGACGCAGGAGGCGTGATGGCTGTACGATGAACCATTTATTTGTCTTCGTCTTCCTCCTTCTCAACCATTCCGCCACACCGTTCTCGTGTGGTTCGTCACACGCTTCCCCCCTCCCCCGAGATAGACGTAGGTGCAGGGGTGGATGATATCGTTTAAGTCTCCCGACATGAACGATGTCAGTCTGGCGACCGAGTGGATCCACGCTGCGGTCGATCTCGTAGTTAACTGCCGAAATCTTGCGTATGATCGTATAGGGTCCTTCCATGATTGCGCTGAGTTTGCCACAGTTCGGGTGCCAGGGTGTTTCATATAGAACAAAGTCTCCCACTTGAAGCTCTAATGGAAGGAACTTCTTGTCATATATGATCTTGTTTTTCTCGTGATATGCTACTGAATTGCGGACTGCGTTTGTACGAGCTTCCTGCAGATTTTCGGTAACGCCTGGAAGAAGATTGGGATACGATGGTGTGCCATACATAAGAAAGCAGGGTGGGTAGCCTGTGACTTCGTGAGGCGTTCTATTGTACTCGTCGAGAACGTCCGACAGGAGACGCGGCCACGGTTTTCGGGGTTCATCGTTGATCTTGCATCGGAGGCGAGTAACGATCGTCTGATTAGTGCGCTCGTTTAGGCCATTACACTGCGGGCGTTGTGAGCTTGTTAAAAGCTGATGAATATTGTTGTGCTTGAGGAACTGCTTAAATTTGCTGGCAGTGAACCCTGTGCCGCGGTCGGAAAGGAACTTCCGCGGCTTTCCAGCAGCGAAGATACTCTTCAGGCAAGAGATGTACGCGTCGCAAGTCTCATTCTTGTGTGCGAAAGCCCAGACATAACGGGTGGCATGATCAATGGCTAAGTGAATGAATCTTTTGGATGAGCCGTAGTTGCCAAAACCTCCGATAGTGTCCATGACCAGAAGATCAAACGGTTGTTCCGCTGGTGGCAAAGACTCCAAGGAACCAAATCGTTTGCTCTTCGGTTTCTTGCAGCGCTGGCAGGTATCGCAGTGGCGTATGTACTCGCTCACGTCGGTGATGATGTCGGGCCAATAGTACTGTGGAGAGAGAAGCTGCAGCGTCTTCTTTACCCCGACATGACCGAAAGCGTCATGAGCTTTTTGGAGAAGATAAGACCGGAGGGCAAAAGGCACATAGACTTTTCGTATTCCCCTGCGTGTCACTATACTCAGTCCGTTCTCAATGGTATGCTTTCCGGGTGGTTTGTCGTTGTCATGCTCTCGCAGTTGCTCAGCAGATAGGAGTTGAACTACCGGGCTTCGAGATAGTGCATCAGCTTCAATGTTGTCAATGCCCTTTTGGTGTTTGATGTTCACGTCGTACATGGAGAGTTTCAAGGACCACCGGAAAAGTTGGCCTTGGGGATTCTTGATGCTTTTAAGCCATTGCAACGCTGCGTGATCTGTGATCACAGTGAAAGGTTTCCCGTGTAGATAGCAGTGCCATTTATCAATGGCGTCAATAATTGCCAAACATTCGAGTTCTGTGATGGCGTAATTAATTTCGTGTTTTAGTAACTTACGTGAATGGTATGCGATTGGGTGCTCTCTACCTTCATCATCAGCCTGCTTCAAGACGGCGCCGACACCTCTGTTGGATGCATCGCAGTATAGCACACAAGGCTTAGTGGCATCGTAGATGTTAAGGATTGGCTCTTCCGTCACGCATTTCTTGAGCTGAGTGAAAGCCAGTTCACACTCCGCATCCCAGTTCCAGGTGGCGTCTTTGCTGAGCAGGCGCGTCAGTGGGTGAGCGATTTGACTGAAGTGGTCGATGTATCGCCGGTAAACATTGACAGTGCCGAGAAAACGCTGCAACTCTTTAGGGCGTGATGGTGTCGGAATTCGTATGATTGCGTCCACGTTGCTTTGCTTTGGAGTGACGGTGCCATGCCAAACCTTGTGTCCCAGGTACTCAATGGAGGTTCGAGCGAATTGACGTTTCTTTAATTTCAGCTTGACGCCTTCGCTTTTGAAAGCTTTCAAAACGCCCTCCAGATGCCTCAGATGGTCTGAAAACGTGTCAGAGTAGACAACAATGTCATCGAAGTAATTCGTGACGTTCTGCAAACGGTGTTTTGCCAATACGAATTTGACAGCCCGTTCGAAGGTGACCGGAGCATTCCGAAGGCCAAAAGGCATGACGAGCCACTCGTAGTGACTGGTACGTGTGACAAACGCCGTTTTCGGAATGTCATCAGGGTGAATCTTCACGTGCCAGTAACCTGACGTATGTCTAATGTCGAAAAGTACGTAGATTTCCCCAGAGAATCGAGAACGTCATCGATGCGAGGGATGGGCTGATAATCAGGCACTGTCAATTCGTTCAGCTTGCGGTAGTCGATGCAGAAGCGCGTGCGTCCTTCCCCTTTTTTCTCTGCCAGAAGTGCTGGCGCAGCGTATGGGGAGGTAGATAGTCGTATGACACCTTGCTTGAGAAGCTCATTGATCTGTCTGTCCATTTCAACGCTGTCAGTTTCTGAGCATCGATAGGGAGCTCTACGAATGGGAACATTGTTGTTGAGATGAATGCGATGCATTTCGCCGTTGATGCACCCAATGTCTGTCTGTGACTTGGAAAAAATGTCATCGTACTTGTGGATAAGCTGCTTCAATGCCAACTGTTGAGTTTTATTTAGATGTAGTACATCACAAACTTCAACACCTTGCAAAGACGCGCCCTTGTTAACCGTGATTTGGTTCTGTGTACGAGAATGGAGGATGTCTTTCCCTTGGCGTAGAGTCATAGTGTCATTGCAGGTGAAGTGCCTTCAGCACTGCTTTGTTGATACAGGTAATTGTAGCTCCGGTATCAAGTGTAGCGCTGACAGGGTACCCGTTAATGAGGGCATCAAACTGAATCACATGAACTCTGGGTCGCCCTCCTCGTTTCCCTGGTTGGTGGAGAGG
Source organism: Rhipicephalus microplus (assembly GCF_043290135.1). NCBI lineage: Eukaryota > Metazoa > Arthropoda > Arachnida > Ixodida > Ixodidae > Rhipicephalus > Rhipicephalus microplus. The sequence continues at coordinate 244,195,148 of NC_134701.1, read as the reverse complement.
GCGGAAATGCTTGCGCGTCGTGGGCATTCATTATGCCAGTGCATCTGTCGGGGTAAGCCATCCATCGCGCAGTGTTTGCACTCACGCACGGGTGTTCGTACCGGGGAATTACATGGACGCTGACTAGTTCTGTCACTTGTTACGTTAATCTGTGTATTCCGAGCTGGTGGAAAGCGATGTAACTTCATTCTCTGCATGGTTGACTCTACACGAAGTGCAGCTGTAAGCCATGCCTCTGGTGTAGACGAGGTAAGCCCAGCAAGCGCCATCTCCATATGCGCAGGAAGGCCGTCGATGAGCCCTGATATAAGGTGCGTGTCCTTTAAGTCGGCGAGGCGTCCGAGAGACATTTTTTCATTATAGTATTCCTGCAAGCTTTGGCCTGTTCGCAACCGGCAATGAATGAATTGGCGAAGAGGATCCGCGACGCCGCTCGTAAAGCGTCCCTTCATGCGTTCACACAAGCTCTCCCAAGACGCGTCTGTGTCGAAAACCTCGGTGAGAAACCATCGGAAAGCCTTACCTTCAAGGTAATCGGAGAAGTAGCACAGCTTGTCTCGCTCCGTCCATGCTGCGGCCGCAGTCCTCACCTCAAAGAGTCGGAGCCACTTGTCAAAGGGGACGTCCGTAGATGCTCCCGAGTACTTCGGGATGTTGATGACTTTCTTGGATGTGGCCATGATGAAGGGCACGGTAGATCCTGTCGATTAGTGTGACGCAGGAGGCATGATGGCTGTACGATGAACCATTTATTTGTCTTCGTCTTCCTCCTTCTCTACCATTCCACCACACCGTTCTCGTGTGGTTCGTCATATATATATATATATATATATATATATATATATATATATATATATATATATATATATATATATATATATATATATATATATATATATATATATATATATATATATAGTTGAAGCAAGGAAGTAAAGCTGGCCCCGGTAGATTAAGGGAAAATAGAGTACGACGCACGTTGGTTTTGCACGGTATATTCTGACTGAAATTTCGGCTGGTGGACCATCCCAAACGTCAGTCGTCGTACTCTAATTTTCCCTATATATATATATATATATATATATATATATATATATATATGGGTGAACATATCCTTTGAACGGCCTGCTAGCTCTCTCCCCGTCCACCCGCTAAGGGCGGTGACCCTTTCTAATTGCTGCACGCGAAGAAACGCGCATACGCTGCGTGGCCTAACGCGTCATGGCCTCCCTTCTCTCGACCGCTGAAAGAGACCTCACACATTCGCACACACAATAGCAGACGCTTCGCACAGTGGTTTAGGTCATTCATTCAAGGCAAAGGATCGCCTGGAGGGCATTAATCCCTAATTGCCCCATTAGGTTAGCCGGGTTGTGGACAACGGCTGTGTGCTTAATGTAAGTGATCCATGGAGAGGCCTTCTCTCTTCTTGCTTCCCCATTTCTCTCTCTCCCCTCTCACCCTTTGCTATATAAATCGCTGCCTTTTAGAGCACGCCATGAAGGACTAGCTGCCTTCGCCCGCGAGCTGTAATTGCCGTGGCAAATGAACACGCGGCCGTTGAGAGCATCACTGGCAAGGGTCTCTCACGTCGCATGATATAACTGCTTGAATCTACACGTGAGCCATATGACACGCCACACTGTGAAGATAATATTTTTTCGCTTCATTAATCTGCCTAAAGCTTTGTTGACTATAAGGACAGCAGCATTTCGTGCGGTTGTCAGAGAACTGCGTATGCAATGCCCCTGAGTGTGTTTTATGTGAAAAAGCGCCGGCTGATGGGTTATGTTGGCGATGAACACGCGACACTGTTTTTGCCTAAATATGTCCGTACATATTCTAATTGTGCACTCACATTGTAGTTCTTTTACCAGTAGCAATTCCAGTGAAGGTGGTAAGTGCATCAACTGTTAGGAGTCTTGTCCGGAGAGCCCCATCATCGGTTCCTATCAGGCCCCCACCATTGTACATATGGCGCATGCTTTCGAGGGAGGAATGTGGGTTCATGTTTTAAGATAAAGAGAACAGTTTTTCTGCGTAAGTCCACGGCGTTTACAGCCTCACACACACAACCCCCCCCCCTAACACACACACACACACATATATATATATATATATATATATATATATATATATATATATATATATATATATATATATATATATATATATATATATATATATATATATATATATATATATATATATATATATATATATATATATATATATACATATATATGCGAATTCAAGAGAATATTCGACAGGCCCGGGTAATTTTTCTATTGAGAGTAGTTGCAGGTAGGACACATTAAAAATGGCAATGCTTTTACGGAAATTTCATCCGTGGCACGGCCTTGCTCAGAGTAAGTAGGCCTACTACACTACAGCCTCTTTTATGGGCTTACGTGTGGAACTATCAGTACAGGAGCTACTACATTGGAAATAAAAGAACAATTGACATTTCGTTGCGAAAGACTGTTAACATGACAAGCATGATAGGTACATGAATGTACAAGTTTTATATGTTCTTAGCGTATAAACACGTGGTGCACAATGTAAACAGATGTCCCAGCATGAACTACCCAAATACTGATATGAAAAGCTATGCCATTTTATGGCGAGACAGGTGATACTTCTTACGTTTTCATTGATACCTGAACGAATAGTAATAAATTCATGGATCAAGAAGGACTATTTCGCTTCCCTATCCATCCAAGGCTTGTTTTTGAAACAGGACTGAATGATTTTACTCCTAACTTCATCGAAACCATGGTCAGGTGTGTACTGACAAGTTTGGACAACGGTAGATTGGGGAGGATTACGGCTTGTGCACGATGTATGTTGAAACAAATTCTGAAACTGCTCTCCGTTTGACCTATTTACTAAGCTTGGTACGTTCTGTACTCGAGAAAATAGACGACATTGGCACTGTCACATGTCTGGTTACCATTGATTGTTAATAAAAAGTTGGGCGCGCTACTTGAAACTGTTTTTGATGTGGTCGTGTGCGCGCACACTTTGCAACGTGGTTTGTTGTAGGGATGACAACCTTCATGATCTGAACGCTTGGTTTTTGATGAAGTTAGTGAAACGCGGAGGTTCCGTGATAGTCGATAGCCCACGCGTGGTTATTCCGGGAAGATTTCGTCGAGGTGCTCACTTTGTATTAAAATATTGAAATGTTTAGGTACGGTTGACACTTGAAGCTGAGGCTACATGTGTCAAACTTAAGTCAGTACGTGAAGTTGATTCTTGAATTTCTTGTTAGTACCCAGCAGATCAAAATGATAGCGCTGTTTTGCGCGTTTCATAGCCTCTGTGATTATGCTGGACGGATAACTTAGTTTCTCTAGTGCGCTTCAAAGTTGCTCACAGTTGCAGGAAAATTCATGGCTATCAGAGCATGTGCTTTTAAAACAGCATGTGCTTCTACAGAGCATGTGCTTGGCTGTAGGGAATGCTAGTTTTATTGTGTTTAACGTGACTACTACTAAAATGAAAACATTGCTGCTGATCTGTGGGTTTGCTGTACAGATTAGTGATTAGCTTCCTATTACGTAGAGTGACCGTGACATCAAGAAAGTTTATGTTGACAGGCGAATACGAAAAAAGAAATCGTCAGATGAGCGTTGCTGAAAGCTATGAAAGAAAGAAGACACGATTCACTAGAATGCCAGATTAGAAAAATTGCGTCAATTAACCGCTTGGAGTAAGATGGCTTATAGTCGTTGCTTGAAAGAAAGTGGTTTTCAAGAAGAACCATGAATATATTCGCAAATTTAGTCTGGTTCTCGTGCCCCTAGTTGTACCGCTCATTTGAACGAAATGTGTTTGATCGAACTATATACCAAATCGTATATCTATAGATCAATAAAAAATATCCCATATATATATATGTATATATATATATATATATATATATATATGTATGGGACGAGCCGAGGCACCATATATTTCTATCGCAATAAAGGAAACAAAGTGCTAAAGGAACGTAATGAAACTCGCACAACCTTGCTGCGTGCCATCCACTAGCGAACTTAACATTCAATGACGTCATCTTTCTGCCTTATATTTGGGCAGAGTAGGAGGTAAGATGGCTAAACAGTCTGTCAGAGGCGGTATCCACGCTTGATCGTTACCCACCATAAAAGAGACCTTACGCGTAATTTTTCACATCGTAATGGCATTGTCCGTGGTACTTTACACCAGAGTAACACTACTTTCCGGGAGAGTGCTGGTCTACCATTCTGTTCTACCATTTCTGGTATGCAGCGAGCGAGGTCTGATAGAAGGAGATGCAGAGCGTGTATCCCCTTGTGGAAGCGTTCGCGCATGCAATTCATAAACGAAAGCATTTACATTGGGTCGACACCATCTTAAGATGCACCTAAATAGCTTACTCTCGCTTTCTCAGCCAAATTTTTCCCTATAAACACCAAGAATTGTTTGCGGAACTCCGACTAAATGTGTTGTTAGGCGGATGTAAGTATAACAGGCGTGAAGTAGTTCTTACTCTATAATGAGTGAAGAAAGAGAATGTGAAGGCTAGCTTCGCAGTGAATGATGAATCTACAAAATGTATCAGGAACGGTAATTATACCGTTTAGGAATATTACAGTAATTGGGGTGCAGATGCGACGAAAGCAAAATAAATGAGTATACAGCTTGCCACTAGACGTAACTCTTACGGTAGAAGATGATGTGAATATATCATGACACAGTTGCCCCTTATGACTGCAAGTGTAGTTTTATATAAAACATCGCATTTACGAACCATGTGACTTTGCCCAATGCGTATTCAATAAAGTTATGCAACTGTTTCAAGAACTATAAACACCACATTTACGTCAGCCTTGTGTTTCATTTTTGCGCGTTCGTTAACTTCTCCAATAGTGACAAAATCCCAAGGCTTAAATTTGTAGTTTATTAATGCAATGTATTTTAACATGTCTTTGTGTTCCTGTCAAGATGCCAAGACCTCACACTTATCAATAATTTGCGCCCCCTCCCCTTTTCGCTTTCCATTCCCTACCTCCCTTTCCATTATAATTTTTTTCTTATCGTGTCCTCTCTTGTAACATCAGTTTATTTGCAAGCATTTCTTTTTAAATTTTATCGCACAGCGTTTCGAACTCTGAGTTTTGGCAATGATGGCGTCCGAAGAAGACATCTTGTGTACCAATTTAAGAGCCGTTTATTGCTATTTTTACTTTAGGGAAGACAGAGACGCCACAATATCATGAACAATTTTCACTAAAGAAGTTGCAAGAGACGGTTCTAGCCAACCCGGATTCAGGACATATAATTAGCAAAGCCGGCTGGTCAATAGCAAGAAAAGTACCTATAGGAAAGTGGCGTTTTGTGAATTCCGCCCTTGGCTACCGAAAGCGAACAATTGTCAGGGTGACTTGCCTGGTAGAATTGCCTCTTACCAATCAAGGCCCACACTCAGTCACGGACGGTGGTCCGCACGTTGATGAGCCCATTCGTAGTGACACCCTCGTTTGCCCTCTTGTCCGTGACATGTGTCCAAGAGCTCGTTCGTCTTGTAATTGAATTACAAGTGGAAAGGAGAGAACAAAACCAACCGTGACATTGTGATGCATGCGGCTGAGTGCTTGGCCTATTATACGCGGTGAGCACACCTATCCCCCCTTCTGTTTGGTTGTTTGTATCATTCCTTCCTTGATGAGATGGTCCGGGCATTGAATGCAGCGCATACGACACGCTGCTGCAATCAGCGAAGTGCAGTGGAAGGAGACGAGACGCATTGTCGACGAGACGGCGAGAACTGTGTACGAGATATCCGGAGTCCATTTCCAATGACCAGTGAGGGTCAGTGATTTGCCCACGACCGGCGTACAATCGCCGCCTACGGTGCGGCTAAAGTGGTGAACAATGCTCGTCGAACTTGCGGTTCAGCAACTATACCTAGCTTGGACGCCGTCCAGTTATGAGTCATCTCGCAGCTAACTAACCGACGCACCATCTCAGAAGGCGTGAACTGCAACGCCTGCTGCTGTTTGCGGAGCACAGACATCCCTCGTCTGCATTTCTACGTTTCATGATCTTTCATCCACTTTATTTTCTTTTTATAGATAACAAAAGAATAGTTTTAAGATAGCCTTAAGCCTAAAGATTGCATAAGCCTCTGCTAAAAGCAACTCTGTAGATAGATGGGAAGAGCGGCTTCACCCTTTTTTTTCTGCATCCCTTTACCACCTTTGCATAGGCAAACAAACATCTGTGACTACTTTTCCTGTCGCCTATGCAACACTCAATCTACCCGTGAATTTCTCCGTTGTCTTTCATTTCGTGTCCCTGGAACCTTCTCAAATAAATGCCTTCATTTTCAATCACTTTCATCTCGTGTAGAGAGCGCCTTTGAAATTGTTGTTTCGAGTTTTAATTGTCCCAAATATGAATTCAGTAACTCAGTCTTCGTTCCTACATTGCTGTGCCCTCACAGGCCTGTGTGTCCTATCACACGGTAGTTCTCGTAGGTGTTGCTGAGGTACAGGAGCGTCGTCATGCTCGGGTGTTTTTTTTGTTTTTTTTTGTGATGAAGAAGTGGCCGTGCTTCACATTCGTGCTGAAAAAAAATCGCGCAACAAAGAAGAAGAAAAGACGTGATCTGTGGTCTGAGCTTTTTTTTTTTTCTTCAGTATTCGCTTTTACGAAACAGCAGTTCGCTGCTCGTTTGTTGCATACGCATCAGAATCGCACAACCCCTGGAAGAAAAAAAATACTAAATCGCGAAAAGCTTCTCCAAGTTCGTTTTAGCGACCTGCTTACATGCTTCGGTGAAAAGTGTGGTTATCTATCGTTCTAAGCTGGCGCTTCAGGGCATCGAGCTCCTTCCAATTGTGCAGCTTCTAAAACGAGTGGGCGGTGCCTTCCACACACCTGAATATTTTCCCTGTTCATTCCTCTCAAGAAAACCATCGGGGAAAAAGAAAGGAAAAACACGCCTACTGCATGTATTGCGGAATTACAGAACTCCAGTCAGACTGTTTATCTCGATCTTCAAATGCGCGCCCAGAATGACAAAACCAAACGTGCATAGCGAATTTTAATACGCACTGCTGACGCTTGTCTTACAGAAAATACCATAAAGATCGGCGTGTATAGCTCCCCAGATTCGCTTCTTGAGAGTTCGCTGCTCCTTAACGACTCGTTATCATTTCGCTTACGGTAGGCTACATCACTTCCGCTCATATAGCAAAGATATGAAACCGACAAGTTGAGAAAGTCAGCAAAAAAGTTTGCTTTTGAGCATGAAAGTTGAAATGCAAATCTTGTGCCTATTATGCCTAATTACTGTTTTTGTTGTTGTTGTTTTGTCGTTCACACCAAACCTTTTTTTTTTTTAGAAGAGTCGTATCGTTAGGAAGCCGTACGGCATGCGTTTAATCCGAGTCGCACATGCGGGCCCTCGGACGACGCACGTCGCTATGGTGGACTACGCAAAGACGCTGTTTATACAAAACTTCCCCGAGAATGCGAGCTCACGTTCCCTTAACGACGGGACGCTGCGGAGATTTGTCTCCGAGGGATTTGCAGCGAGGAATTGTTCTCAGCCGCCGTTGTTGCATCCATAGTCAAGCCCCACTTGCTTCAATTTCCTATAAAAAAATCCACAAACTGTTTATACACTCACAACTTCAACCACCCGCCAATATATGCACAGTCTCCATGCGCATGCACCGTTCGTGTGTGACTTCTGTTTCACCAAACACGAACGTTATAGTTGACGTTCCCTCCATTGCGATGAGGCTCAGCGACAGTTTTATTCCAATTAGATACGCTGCAACTTGGTATATACAGCAGTACTTTGTGCGGACAATATACATAGGTGATCTGTTTTTTAAGCAAGAAATATTTACACCAACGCTCTTTTTCTGGCTCGCTATAGAAAAATGAGATCCTCGGCGTCACCGATGTGGCTTAGTGGTTGCTGCTTTACTAACAAACAAAATACAGCAAATATAATACATTTCGGTTGTTGGTTGGCTTGTCGCCACTCAGGTGTACATATGTGCAATGCTGTGCTGGTTACTAGTTATAGTATGCTTTTTAACACCAATATCCAGCGATGCAGGCAGAAATGCTGTATGTCTATGTGTTGAGCTTTGGAAACACGTTAAGGAACACCAGGTGGTTGAAATTTCCGGAGCCCTCCACTACAGCGTCTCTCAAAACCAAAAACCATATGGTTTATGGTTTTGGGACGTCTTTCAACCCCATGTATCAATCATCAAATAAACATCAAAGTCCACTCCGACTAGATAGACATAAATACTTGAGTCAAAATAATAGACACCCCTTTAATATACAGCAGTCTATACGGACATATTTGAGGAGAGGCCAAGCAATCGCTCACTGGATTTCGTGCCGACTGGTTGTGCCCCCGTGATCTCCGAGGACAGCGCAGCTCTGGCCGACTGGGCTCGCCCTACGCCATCTCCTGACGCCGACAAAAGCTCTCGCCGAGTGGTACCCCGTCCTCGGACTCCTGCGACCATGTCCATCTTTCCTGTCTCCTTTTTACTTCCCTTGTTTTCTGTCGTTCGCTGTCCCTGCGTCTCGCTCTCTCCTTCCTCTCCCATTCTATTTACCTTTTAGTCCTATAGCCACAAAGAAAGCATCACTGAACTTGCAGGAAATTTACCGTGTCCGTTACCGTGTCTTTTTTTTTTGTGTGTGTGTCCGAACAGCCCCTCCAGTCGAGTTGGACGACATAGAAAGGGGGGATCCTTGGCCCATGGACTTCGCATTTCACATGCCTCTACAGCGCATGCGCAGACACCTGGCGGTGGCTCTGGGAAACGAGTTGTGGGGTGCCGTTACAGACGTGGCCTGTATTTTCACCTTGGCATCGCTGGTGAGAGTGTTGCGGGCAGCACAAGTGAATTTATCTATACCCGGCGACCACGTTTCTTGGCAGTGAAGGAAAGGCTACGGAGGCGGAGCTTCTGCACACGTAGCACTGCGCGAAGCGCTCCGTTTTGGCTCGCGTCTCGTAACGCTAATGAAAGTGACGAGAGTGCACTATCAGCATTTCTTGTAGACGCGGACGCTGCTTAGCGTTTGAGGTGCACGTAAAAAGGTGGGACTTTCTCGGGCGTTCATGAACGTGAAGTCAGGGCGAATAAATTAAAGTAAATACAACTATCTTAATGGTGGGAGCTGCATCCTGTCTCAAATATCTCCACGTAGAAAATAAAGAGGGACATTTTGTATATTTCACGGTGAAAATACGGGTGCTGTTCTGAAACTACATTCACTGGCAATAGGATACCCGTGATTTGGCTATGTAGCCTTCGCTCCAATGCCAAGAAAAGTTGTCGCCGAGTGTATAAATGTGGTTCTGTTAGTGCAATGCCAGCAATTATACTCTGTTTCAGAAGTTCCCTTCAGCATGCACTCTGGAGGCTACAGGCCCCTCAGCAATATATGACGGGTGCTTCGCCCCTCCACATGTATTCATTCGCACCGTGTCGTCTGCTGACCGTAGTTGCCGCGTATATCAGCAATATCAGCAAGATGGCGCAATGAGCGTACGGTGGCTCTCATCTCTCACGCGTACTCTGGCCCGCGGAGAGGAGTTGAGTGGACGATCTCTCGCGCGCCCTCATCTCCCAGTGGAGAGGATCATATGTCTTGGCTGGCGTTTGGCTTGCACTGGAACGATTCTGTTGCATTTACGGGGTTTACAAAGGTCACTGTAATTGTTGCAGTCTCTCCGTTTCCGAAAAGGGCGCGCTTTCCGACACAGCGAAGTAACAACTGAGACGCTTATTCGCATTCATCTGCACCTGCGAATACGTTTCATGCGTCGTTTCCGCGTGAGAAACGCGGGGCACGTTTCGATCATTTTGCCATTCTGCGCGTGACCTTCAATTTCTTGCTACCGCGTTCATTGCTTCGCCTTTGCGGCAAAGCTGTGACTTTTGTTTTACAATTGCGCGTTTATGACACCACATGTTCCTTAATTGGTCCACTTCTATTCTTACACAATTGGTCCACACCTTTGCCGTGTTGTTTGGACCACCAAAATTTATGGCGCGTGCCTCATAGACGCCAGTAGGCATGCACGGACGACCTACGCAGAAGAGACCCACTCTGAAGCCACGATATGCTTTATGGCATATGGTCACAGAAGAAAATATTTGTCCAAAAACATTTTTTTCGTTCACTTTCGCCCGTTTAATTACTGCAGAAGTTTGTGAGCGTTCGTGTGAGTGTGTTCAAGATCAGCTTCACTGGCTCCAAAACATAGCTGCCGTTGAGGAAAAAAAGAAGCAAAACTTCTTTTCAAAAGAAAGTTGACAATTCTTATTTACTTTGTAGCAACCATTTTGTACTAAGTATAATAAAATCTACCATATTTAAACATTTCTCAAAAGTAGTTTCCTTCGTTCTACAAGTATCAAACAATGTTTCTTCACTGTTGTGCATATACTTCGTACACATGTCTTCTTTGTAACAGTAATACTTGTATGTTACATAATTACGAACCATAGAGAACCACTGCTGATGAAATTACTCCCTCCCTGTTCAATATGTACGATGTTTCTTACCTCGTAATTTATGCAGCAAAAAAAAAAAACTAAGTTCTTTGTGAGGCTACTGAGTGCTTTGTGCGTAAAAGATGAAGTACTTGATCACATCTAAAATATACTTTTTCACATTCGTGTCGATCTCTCGTGGGATGACCAGTTTGTGAAAGTTGCGTAGCCAAGGGTGGCACACAGGGCGCGTGCACTGCCCCCCCCCCCCCTCTCTGATTTTTTTCATACATATCGCCAAATGACCGTTCGCCTACCCGGCATTCACTTTAGCTCAAATAGGTGCCTCCCCCCCCCCCCCCCCCGACAAAAATTTCTACCTAAGCCTCAGCTTAGGAATAACCATGGTTATGAGATTAACTGTGGTCATGTCTGCCGTGTGGCTGTCTGTAGCTGGTGTTCACCGTAGTGTTCCTGTGGCAGCGGTATTAAGGTGGCGGTTCCGCTCCGGCGTCACCCGTGCACTCCGCATTTTAGTCATTGTTTGCTGACGCACTACGCTTACTGTGCTCATAGTATTTATGTGAATTCTACTGCAAAAGAAAACTTACGTTCTCTTCTTTATAATGACAGCTAGTATTCTCGCCTAGTTCAAAGCGGTACTGCACAGCAATTACCGCAGTGGAAGCAAACACCAGTGTTGCTCTACAAGCCTCTTTGTACTGGTAGTCCGGCAAAACTTTTCAACGTTACCAAATGAAATTCGCTGATCCTTTTAATGAAGCGTCATGCAAGGTTGCTATGAAGAGATATTGCAAGTAAAGCGATTAGAAAGCAATGCAGGCTGCAATTTCAATGGGCAAAACAATGTAAGTTTATGAGTGAACAACTTTTTGTAATGAGTACGTTACTAAGTTAACGAAAAAAGCAACACGTTACCGGCAACGGCGTTACTTCTAACGAGTTACCGCCAACACTGATTTGCGGTCTGCTCCGCTTTCTTTTCTTACGGATTCCTTCTCTTCGCCTTCATTCACGTTCCCCAACTCTGATCTCAGTTAATCGCGCTGCTCCGCCACACGATGCCAATGACTTCTCTTCCCGCCCATCCATTACCCTTTCTATAGATTCAGTAGCAAATGTTTAGCCGCAATTTCGGCTTCTTTTCTCGAATTCACACCCACACAAGTGAGCTTTTAAAGAACGAGAAAAATAAAGCCGTTTAATTTTTTTTTTGACAGTGCCGCCCGTGTGTTTGAGGATCGACGCTATAGCCAGACGGCTGTCAAATAAACTCGCACATTCGATTGTGAAGATCGCTCCTATATTCGCTATATGCCGCCCCTTCTTTTATTCGCCTCTGCCTCAAGTTTAATCGAGTTTCTTTTTTTTTATCGGTTAAGTGGTTATATATCACAGGTTAAGGCTTCAGTGAGTCGTCATATCACATTGTCATTGCTCTGCGGTTGAGCGGTGGTGCAGTTAACGGGAGGCGAAGAGCAGCAACGGCTCATCCGTATGCTGGATCAGACAAGCGGGGTCGGCCCAGCAAACAAAACAGGCGTCCTTCGACAGCGTACGTGGGCGTCAACGGAGCGTCACACCAGAATGTGGTCTCTTGAAAGTGTCGTGGCTGATACCGAAGCTTTTTTTTTTTTTGTTGTCATGACTCGCAATTATGCACGTAGTATGCGCGAGGTGTTCTTGCAAGTATATGAGTATGCATGCGCCTTTCGACGGAACCAACTCTGGCTATGAGCACCGCCAGGCGCCTCTCGCCGCCCGACTATCTGCAAGCTGTCTGCGTTTCGTAGCTTGCTTGTTTGGCTCAGCCAGTGCCTTTCAGCTCATGCAGGTTGCCTTGCGTCCTAGCACGGAAAAATACACAAAACCTGTCGTAAAGGGCATGCTTAGAGACTCCTGTTTTTCGTTACCGTTGCCTCTATGGCACGAGCGAATATTAAGGCATTTGCAGTATTGCCCTGGCTTTGGCATTCGCGTTGACACGGCATCTCTTTATTTACAGTCCCTAGAGGGTACATTCGGCGCTTATGAAACGCTCTGATGAATGCCACGTGAAGCCAATGAAAAATGGTGCTAGGGAAAAACATGCGAGTTGTAATGCGAAAGCGGTCGATTCGCTTTTAGCGCCAGCGAGATGTTCTTTCGACCACTTCAATTATATTCACGAAATAATTAACACCCTATAATAAAGGACTGCAGGTCACACTCCCTGTGCTACTCATTTCTACGTGTAGCCTCAATAGCCCTATCTAACAAAATCCACACCCTTCCATGCGTTTTTTTTCTTTCTTTTGTTCCTTTCAAGAAAGCCACAACTCATGACTGTGACAAGAATATAAGCAGGTGTGTATATCATCATCATCATCACCATCATCATCATCATCATCAGCATCAGCCTGATCACGCCCACTGCAGGGCAAAGGCCTCTTTCATGATCCACCAATCAACCCGTTCTTGTGCTTTCTGCTCCCACGTTGTACCTGAGAACGTTTTTAAATCTCTTCGGCCCACCTATTATTCTGTCTCCCCCTCGTGCGTTTTGCGCTCTCTGGGAATCCACTCAGTTACCCTGAAAAACCAGCGGTCATCCTGCCTACACGCTACGCGCCCGGCCCATGTCCATTTCTTCTTCTTGATTTCAGCTATGATATTCATAACCCCGGTTTGTTCCCTGGCCCACACTGCTCTCTTGTCTCTTAAATTTACACGGATCGTTTCTCTTTCCATCGCTCGCTGCGTAATCCTCAATTTAAGCTGAACCCAATTTGTACGCCTCCAGGTTTCTGCTCTACCGGCAAGATGCAGCAGTTATATACATCCTCTTGAGGGTTAGTGGTAGATTACCACTCATGATTTGAGAATGCTTGCCGAATGTGATCCACCCCATTCTTGTTCTAGTTATTTCACTCTCATGGTTCGACTCCGCGGTTACTACCTGATCCAAGTAGACATGCTCCTTTAAAACTTGCAGCATCTCTCCACTTATCAAAAAGCGCTGTGTTTTGCAGAGACTGTCACACATAATACTTTAGTTTTCCGTGTCTGGTTCAGTAATCATTCGTCCACTGAGTTACTCATAAAGTCAAGGTCCTCTGTGTACTGCAGGTTACTAAGATATTCTCCATTAGCTCTTATCCATAACTCTTCCCAATCTAGGGCCCCTAAATCATCCCGCAAAGACGTGATAAATAGTATTTGAGAGATTGTGTCTTCCTGCCTTAGACCCTTCTTTAGTGGTATTACGTCGCTTTCTTTATAGAGAACTATGGTGGCTGTGGATCCACTGTAGATTTCTTCCAGTATGTTCATGTAGGGCTCGTTGATGTCCTGATTCCATAGTGCCTGCGTCACTGCTTATTTCTCGACTTAGTCAAACACCTTCTCGTAATCTACGAAGGCTATGTATAGGGGGATGATTGTATTCCATGCATTTCTCTACCACCTGATTGATAGTATGAATATGGTCTATTGTGGAGTAGCCTGTACGAAATGTTGCTTGGTCGTTTGGTTGATTGAACTGTTATTACCTTAATTCTATTAGCTATTGTGTTTGTAAGTAGGAGCTGATCGGCCTATAAGTTTTGAAGTCCTGTATAAGGAAAAATAGACCGCAATTTCCTTCTACTGCTCTTAGGCAAAAAAAAACTATAACACAGATACTAGTGCTGGTATTGTAACACTGAATGCGGCCCTAAAAAGTCCACTGGTGAAATGAGTATTTGTAGGTGCCTATTTCCAGTAACAGATGTTCTTTCGATAGCGGGATCATCGGCGATCAGCCGTTTATGATGTGGCAGTATGTTTTTGTTTTGTTTTTTACAGAGGTCACTTGTCATTCCACGTTGCCCTTATTTCTTTGTTACTTCAATGTGAACGAATGTTTGTTGTTTTTGTGTGCAGAAACTAAACAGTTGCGCTGCTATGATCGTGGATGAAAGTATGACTACCAGCATTAAGGAAGGAAAAAGTTAGGAGGGGGTGTTTTGAAGATAGAAAAAGAAAGAAAGAGAACAAGAAAGAAAGAAAGGAAGAAGGAAAGAAAGAAAGAAAGAAAGAAAGAAGGAAAGAAGGAAAGAAAGACAGAAAGAAAGAAAGAAAGAAAGAAAGAAAGAAAGAAAGAAAGAAAGAAAGAAAGAAAGAAAGAAAGAAAGAAAGAAATATACCCTGGACTGCACGGGCGTGCCTTTCCCGATAAAAGAAGGGCACTTAAATTATCACTTCTTGAATGTGCAAATGCTGTATTATCAGAATTCTCCGTCGACGCGTGCTCATATTGACAGTGACCTCATGCCTCTACATAAGGCGACCACTGCTATGAATCTCGCCCCAACCATCGAACGCACACGCTTCGGCTGGGAATGTATAGTGCCGTTAAAAGCGCATAAAGCTCAAGCGCTGTTATCGCTCTTTATCCTTACACAACCGTTACTCCTGCAGCGCTTCAACACCACAGCGTGGTCTCGGCCGCTGTGGCATCCTTGCAAGACACCCACCGAGCAGCGCATTCTGCCACCTACCGACCTAAGGTACACTGTGGCTACCTATGAGTTCACGGCGTAGCTTTATTCTCCTTTCGACGCTGAAAGCTTTTTCACGATGTCCTTGCATCGCAAAGCGCACCTTTTCTGCACACTCTGTTTTCGCTGCGCTTCGTAAAAACCCTGCAATTGCTTCCCTTGTCATCATTTCTTGTTTGTCTCAGCACCACTCGTAGTAATAGACCTCCAACGGCCACCACACACCCGCCACACGGGGGTCGTTTGGTTTTACTGCACGGGCCTTTTTGGCGGGCCATTCCTCGTCTTTCCCTGCTTGACCTTTTAAATTTTGAGAGCACCCCATCCCGCGCTTACTTTTCGGTCGCACCCGAGCCCGTAAAAGTTACACTAAATGCCGCCACGTACCCCATATATTAACAGTATGCCTCGCAAATCGGGACATTTCTGCAGGATGTCTTTATGTGCGTTATGGTATACTGCGTTGATATTAACTTCAAGATGTGATATACCCAAAGCCGTTTTCGCCCTTTTTGGGAGGCGGTAAATGGGGAAAAAACACTCAGTCTGTGTTGGTTGGAATTGGCAAAGGGACAGACCAGTGAATTTTGAAAGAAACTGACCAGTCTCGTTCCAAGTACTGTCGTTATTGGCAGTGCAGTGATGACACGTAGGAGGTAGGTCTGGAAAGCTTGCAGCCTGATGTAAAAAAAGCGTATAGAACCTTCAATATTATTTTTATTTTTCAACATAGCCTTTTCTCAACTCTACACACTTGTTCCACTGATGTTCCAGAGCCAGGATCCCGTGTTTAAAATCACTCTGTAGAAGATCTGAAAAATACTCATCCACAGCAGAAATTACTTCTTCATTTGATCAACAACGGTGTCCACCAAGAAAAATTTTGAGTTTTGGCATTAGGTGGTTGTCCTACGAAGCCAAATCAGGAAAATAGGGTGAATGCTTCGGCAAGTTGAACCTAAAATTATGCAATTTAGCCATTGCAACATGCCTTTTGTGCACTGGTGCATTGTTTTGATGAAAGATGATTTTCTTCTTCGCAAAACCTGGGCTTTTCTTATGAACTTTGTGAACCAATTAAGTTATAAGGTAGAAGTAATACCCCCGTTATGGTTTTGCCCTTCTCCAGATAATCCTCAAGCAGAATGCCTTTAGCGTCTGAAAAAGACGCTAAAGGCATTCTTTCATTTTTTTTATGGCTAAAAGACCATAACTTTCCAGCGGAAGCAACTGACTTGGGTTTCTTTGGTCCGGAAATACCGACTTAAGTCCACTGCTTTTATTATTGTTTTGATTCCCGGGTGTAATGGTAAATCCAAGTTTCGTTCCTTGTTATAAGCCTGCTCAAAAAGTTCACTGGAGTTTAAGTATATACAGCTCCAACGCATGCTGTGACATGTGCTTGCGTTTTTGCTGAGGAGTATAAAAGCATGCGCGGCCCCCATCTTGCACAGAGCTTGTCCATGCGTATATAGTTTGCTATGCAAAGTGTGACCTACACGTACCACTGAGATGCCAACAGCCTCCGAAATTTTGCGCAACTTCACTTTCCTGTCTTCCAAAACCACATCTTGCACACGGTAAATCCATTCGGGAGGTGATTCGTTTTTTGAGCACCCTTCGCGGGGGTCATTTTCAATGCTCCATCTTCCCTACTTAAACTCAACAGCCCATTTCGTGACTGTGTAGTATGGAGCCTTCTTTCAGAAATAGCTTTATTACCACAAGATATTGACGCTTCTCCATGCCTGAGGGTACTTCCCAATACACATATACTGTGATCTACTGTCAAAGCCGAACGGCTAGTCGGCACTAGATGAGCCTGAGTTTAATCTGAGTGTATCGTGTTGATCAGCTACCCCCCAACCCCCCAAACCTTTCAAAAACTTGTTGAAACTGACGAATTATCACACTTCTTCCAAACTCTAAAAACATTTTCTGCACCTAATCTTTTTTGCACAGCCTCCTTTGAGCAAACGACTATGTACTGCAATGACGTCACGTTATGACTTCATGATCATCTCATGATCATCTCATGATCACCTCACAAATTCTGACGACGTGCGATGTCATGATGAATTCATGTTACATTGAGGTAATGTGACATTCTGACTCCACATACATTCACTTCATTATCGTGTCAACTTCGACCGACTTTTGTTTGTCTCGTCCGTGTTCGTACCGCTGCCACCGTCAACCAACTTATCGCCGAATATCTGCAGAACTTACCAAATCTCGAGAACCTCTTGCATGAGCACACACATAAGGCTTTCACCTTAATTCAAATATAAAGCTAGAAAGGGGCTAAACAGTGGCTGCAGAGTGCGAACAGCAGCAGCTAGCACTGTAGGCAGCGTATCAACAGAAACAGGCCATGAAGGTCGAGCTGAAGCATCGCGGACGTTGGGCTGGTGATATGACATTCCTCTTCACTACATTAGCAATCGTTATCATACCAGGAAATGGTAGAAAGGTTTTAAAGCAAGAAGAGCAGTAACGTCAATGTTTAGTGTATTGGGGTATACTGTCGGGCGTTTCGCGAACTCCGGGGCAGGTGCACACCGGTCGAAATTTCAAGCACTCCTTTTCTACCACGCCTTGCGATCACGCTTTGCTATACGACCCCGTGAGCCACTCGTCTTAAAAGGAGCGCGAGCTCACAGCCGTCGAAATACTGCTGGCCGCACCTTATTCACTCTGCCGTGCCAGCACGTTCTCGGCGAGATCTTTCTCTTCCTCCGGCATGAAGACATAAAACTAGAGTGCTAAGCTTCATGTTGTGCACATTTACTGTTGAGGAAGACGTAGGTTTTTCAGAAAGCTAACAAAACAATCATAATGACAAGAAAAGCGCACTACCCTACCCCACTTCGCGGATGTGAAAGTGAGAGCGAAATAGTCCTGAGTTAACAATAAAGATAAAGAAACATGTTTTTTGGGATATCCCTCAAATTAATTTCTGCGCACTTTAGTGCCCTGTCAATAAACAACTTCGATGTGCATCGTGTCCGACTACCGAACAGTTGCTGTCGTCAATAGTAAAAATAGTTTTGGCCGAGAATCTGCTTGTTTCACTGCAAATGTCGTAGAAAGACGATAGTCTTGCGTCTGGAGAGAGTTAACAAAACGTTTATTTGACGTTCTGCTTGAGAAAATCGATTAATTGTATTCTGGAGGCGCTGCGATAGAGAGTCTCAATCCTAGCAGCAAAGGCAAACGAGCGAATCGAGGCATGTTAGACACGAGCGCTATCTGGCAGTCATCTTCGAAAATGAAGGAAGGCGTGACGCCCGTCTTGAAGGTGATAAGGTGTAGAACGCAAAGGGACAGGCAGGTGCCATCACCGTGTCGTCTTAGAACGCACCCTAAAAAATATATGCATGGAACTTGAGCCGCGAACGCGCTGCCCTACCCTCTGATTTTACCCTCCGCCTCCGGTATGAAGGCGAGCGTCTCCGACGCCGCCCCCTGCGAACACATCAATGCTCTGACAGTTGCCTCTGAGCAGCCGTGATGCCACGCGACAGAGTGGTATGGTCATGTCACGTGATTGAGCGGTACGGAGGTGAGTGGTCTCACGCGGCTGCCGGTTGCAACACAAGGCAGGAGACATGGCCTCCGAGATTAAGCGTTGGCATTAGGCTCTCAATTGAAAAGAGAGCGACGTTGCAGGCATATTTTTTCTAGGAGGCGTTGTCTTAGTAAAGCGTTGAAAACACTTGCCTTTTTGAGCATCGCGTGGCATCGTCAACGCAGCGTGATAAACGCTACATTCCTTACCCCCGTATTCAGAAACACTGCTTGACTTAATCTTGACTTGCCACCGACTTCAATGCAGCACAAACGCGTTTCGAACGCTCTGTTTTTAGGCCGCGCGAAGGCAGCACAAACGCACAGACGCGTTGCGAACGCGCTGCATTGAAGGCGGTTTCAAGTCAAGTTCAAGTCAAGTAGCGTTTCTGAATACGGGGGTTAGAATGGCTTGTTTTTCGCGAACGATGCTGCCATGACTGCCTCGACGCGTAACTCACATAAGCTTTGTTTAATCATTATAAAAGCAAGACTAAAATATAAGTCAGCAAGTATTTGTTGTCATTGCGTGCCTATAATTGTTGAGCAACAAGAAATGGTATCCACCTCATAACAAGTCGGCCGTGTCCACTGTCGTTTGTAAGCGCGTGGCGCTGCAACTGTATCGCGCTGCCACTGTACCGCATAGCTTCTACGCAAAGAAAGCGGTGCAAGCAACGAGGGGAGCTAGCTAAGCGGTGGCGACAATGGTTTGGCCTTCGGGAATGTCGCCTCTGGCAGCCTAACGACGTCGAACATCGGTTTCGGCTTTCTTTCCTTCACGACGGATGTCATCTCTCTCGGACAATTCTTTACCATTCGGTTTCTGTCCTTCTCTGTCTCCGTGCGTCGTTCGCCTACAAAAGGCTTCTATATAGCCCTAATGAATCTTTCGGTTTGCGCCAACGACCCATTGTGGTGTACAGTCAGTCCAGGCTGTATAGCTTGTCTCCCTATCACTGTCTACATAGGAGTGCGCACATTTCCCCATCATGGGGGAGGCAGATAAAGTTTCTTCGCAGATGCCCCATCCCTCCTCCAGTTAATACATTCCTGAAGATATGCTTCTCTGTGAAAAAATAAACGCAAACTAAGTGATCACGTGCCTTTCCCAATGACCTACGTTAGGTCTGCAGGTTTCCCGGAGGAGAGATTAGAGGTAAGCTGTTCTTGGAAGGAGGGACCAGGGACCTTCGGTCGCCATTATCGTCAAATATTTGTGTGTCTGTAGCCCGGCCCTTTAAAAATGACGGGAATGGTTCGACTCGGTAAAAATATGAGGTACGATTTGCCCTCTTGCTTAGGTGATTATTGGCGGTCGCTATGAAGGCGCCACCACACGTTGGCCGGCGAAAGCCATGATGCGGTAATAGAACGAAAACTTGCCTGGCGGCCACGTACAAGCCGTGCTTCGTCGTTGTTAATTCATTGATTGATCTGTCAGGTTTAACGTTCCAAAACCACCATATGATTATGAGAGACGCATTAGTCGAGGTCTCCGGAAATTTCGACCACGTGGAGCTCTTTAAAGTGCAACCAAATCTGAGCACACGGGCCTACAGCAATTCCGCCTTCATCGGAAACGCAGCCGCCGCAGCCGGGATTCGATCCCGCGACCAGCGGGTCAGCAGCCGAGTACCTTAGCCACTAGACCACCGCGGCGGAGCTTCCGATCTCTCTAGTAGCTTGTAAGCCGGTGCTCTCTCAGATAAGTGGCACACTCGAGCCCGGCTTTATTTCACTAGGAATCAGTTTTCATAATAAAACAATGTAGTATCACCTTTTTTTATGCCAGAGTTAGCCCCACTGCCGGTAAATGCCTCGACATCTTCGGTCAAAATGATCAGAGTGATGAAAAAAATTGGCAGCATATCCACGGAGTGAATGATGGAGAGTGGGGCGAAGCATTCGTCCGTCCATTCGTTCTTGCTTTCTTCCGTCTGTGCGACCGTCCATGCGTCCATTCGCCCGTCCGTACGTGCATCCGTTCCTGCGTTCGTCCATGCATCCACCCCTGCGTCCGTTCATGCGTCCATTCATGCATCTGTCTGTGTGTCCGTTCGTCCATCTATTCAACACTCCAAGTACCACCATCTCGCATCCTTTCATCATATATTCCCCATATAGAAACACCGCCATCCAGCGGACATTCCAAGGACTAAACGAGAGGTGGCACACGCACACTTTCTAACAGCTTGCGCTTCGTGTCTACTACCCACCTTTAACCACCTCGAGTTCATGGTATATACTAGTTCACTGTATTCATGGCACTGCGGCCCAACACTCGCTAAACCTTTCTAAAACCAAGGAGGTTACGCCCAGCGAGTATAACGTAGCAACCTTTTCCTGGCAGATAGAGCTCAATGTACATGCCAATGGCTGCATGGGAAATGACAGATAGGAGAATTCGGCTTTTACTTTCTTATGGCTTGCACTTCGTACCTACTTCCCACCTTTAACTACCTCGAGTTCATTCATGGTATATTCTAGTTCATTGTATTCATGGGACTGCGGCTCAACGCTCGCTAAAACTTTCTAAAACTAAGGTGATTACACCCAACGGGTATAACGTAGCAACCCTTTCCCTTCAGATAGTGCTCAATGTACATGCAATGGCTGCTAATGGGAATCGCAGCCTGCACGTTAACTAAAAGCCGAATGCTCCTGTCTCTCATACCCCATTATCAGCTATTGGCATGTACATTGAGCATTATTTTTTGTTGTTCAACAACGCACAGAAGGAATCTCTCACCGGCACCACCTTGGAGGTCACAAAAAATGCCGCCATATCCACGAAGTGAATGATGAAGAGTGGGCGAAGCTCCGGAGGTAAACCTGGTAAACCATGAATCCTCCGTACATTTTGCCCACTCGATTTTATTGCAACGCTCCCCCTAGCGTACGTCGCCGCACTATATCGAACGATGACACGCGCCATATGTGGCATCATTCCTATTTTATAACACCTCGCATCTTTCATAATCAACTAAACGTACCGCCGTCTAGTTTATAACATCTTGCATCTTTTGGACGGACGGATGGACGGACGGACGGACGGACGGATGGACGGATGGATGGATGGACGGACGGACGGACGGACGGATGGATGGACGGACGGACGGATGGACGGATGGATGGACGGACGGACGAATGAACGGATGGACGGATGGATGGATGGATGGACGGACGGACGGACGGATGGATGGATGGATGGACGGACGGACGGACGGACGGATGGACGGACGGATGGACGGACGGACGGACGGGTGGATGGATGGACGGATGGATGGACGGACGGATGGACGGACGGACGGACGAACGGACGGATGGACGGATGGATGGATGGATGGACGGATGGATGGATGGATGGATGGATGGATGGATGGATGGATGGATGGACGGATGGACGGATGGACGGATGGATATGGCTGTACCCTTTAGATCGGGCGGTGGCTAGCGTAATACTAAGAACTGAACGAGAGGTGGCTACATACAGGGGACGCACAGCTCACTTAAGGAGCTTCGCTCCTAAATGTTTGCAGGTCAAAGCGTAAGACTGGTTACATACTACGACGGGGCGCGGGATGAACGGGTGCCGCTATAAGGAGCTTCGCCCCTAAAAACGACCGGCAGCACAGGCGACTCCACGTCACCTTCCTTTCGTGCCATTATGGGTGCATTCGGCCGAGTAATCACCGAACTCAGCGGATGAAAAAAATCTGCCGAGTTTGACGCACGCTGGAGGCCCCATCTGGTAACCCAGTACGATGAAACATAACAGATCCGGCTGCTGCGCCAGCGTGTTGGACGTCGAATTCGGCGCAAGATCATACCGCGTGTCATGCATTTCATGCACTCAATCATGAACTGCCTCCTTCATGGGAATTTCAGTGTCATGGAATATTTTCCTAGCCGCATCGATTGATATGTGGGGCTTACCATTTGATTATGAAAGACGCCGTAGCGGAGCACTCCGGAAATTTCGACCACCTGGGATTATTTAACGTGCACCCAAATCTGAGCACATGGACCTACAGTATTTTCGCCTCCACCTAAAATGCAGCCACCGCTGTCGGGATTTGTTCCCGTGACCGGCGGGTCGGCAGCCGAGTACATTAGCCACTAGACCACTGTGGCGGGGCATTTTCTTAGCCACAAGCGGTGGCTACTATGCAGTAACAACACCTGCAACGAAGGCTCCGCGCACGCAGGTGATCACTCCGACGACCGCGATTTCAGTTTTCTTGTGGCGCCCCGTATAGTCGCTGAAAGTTGCGAATAGGTGGCAGCCGTCACCCTTGCAGATTCGCAGATTCGTGAGATAATCGGCGGTGCTTAGGCAGTGAGTCGTTGCGCCGAATGGATATAGTCACGATGTCAAGCTATTCGTACGTGCAGCCGTGGCTGCTGCTGCCATGGCGGTAAGCACGACACTGCGCCTACGACGCAGTTAAAGTACTGCCGTCGAAGCCATTTGCTCTTGATACATTCCACACGTGTTCAAGCCGAACAACTTGCTAATACTCCGTCTCAGGGAAACTGTCATGTGCCACTAATGCTTATATACGTATAAATATAGGTACACAGAATTACAACAACGGCTACATTTGCGTTTAATCCCGTCGAGTTGAGTAACACATGATGCGTTCTCTGGTATACTATATGTTTCTCCTCGTTTCCATTCCTCCTTTCTCTTCTTCTGTGTTGATATTAGGCACTCTTCTTTGCTTTCACTCTGCAGGCGCTGAGCCCCTCTCGGTGACAGAACACGGCCCGCTCGTTGCACGCACGGATTTTATTTGTAATTAGCACATTGCCATCA
This sequence comes from Rhipicephalus microplus, assembly GCF_043290135.1. Classification (NCBI taxonomy): domain Eukaryota; kingdom Metazoa; phylum Arthropoda; class Arachnida; order Ixodida; family Ixodidae; genus Rhipicephalus; species Rhipicephalus microplus. Next base: position 244,171,698 of record NC_134701.1, on the reverse strand, counting down.
CTCGCGCTTGGTAAACAGAAAAGGTTGTCAAGTAACGTGGTGCGTCACCGTTATCGTTGCTTTTGACGCCGTCAAGGGTCATGGTGTGTGAGCAAGGGCTGAAGCACAGCTAGTCAGCCTGCCACGAACATATTAACACAATTGCCACTGCATCCATCCTACAGTTTCTTGTTCGTGTTGATAGAAACGCCAATTCAGCAACCACGCATCTCAGAAGCTAACTTGTCCCATTTTGCGGGGAAAGCGTGCAATCATGCAAGACTGCTAATCGCAGCGAGACTGATTAACTATGGGCAACGAAACGAGCCGCGGAGGGTTAAAAAATTAGAAAGTGAAAGAGTACTGCATGACCGCGTGTTAACTGCAACTTTGTATCATTGGTTCATGCCTGCTGGTCTTCATTCTTGCCCGTTGTAACTAGCGAGGACGACGATACGGCATGATGGCCAGAACAAGAAGTGGCATCGGTTTATTCAGTCACTGATTATATAGGCGCACGATAGTGTGCCGTGAGTATCTGCGCATGTCCGATGCGCAGTCATGATGCAATAGCCTTGCCGCATACACCTGTCACGTCGGCGTGCGCATCGCGTTATCTGGCACATGCCTGTATGTTTGAACTGTCTCTTTTAGCACTTGTTTCTTTTTTGTGCCTCTGCGCGCTGTCGGAACAATTCATATGAGTTAAGTCAGGAAAAGAATGTAGTGGAGACGAAAAATTAAAGCTGCATTTTTTCATGTGTATAATTTCAGATAGAAAAAAATTAAAAAAAAAACAATTGAGGATTATCTACGATATTAGGTTGGAACATTTTGGAGGATAAGAATATTTCTTCAAGAGCATATTTAAATACGTTCGCATACGGTAGAGTGAAGAGAGTGTTTTTCTTAAAAAAGCACTTGCTCTTTACAGCCTCGAAGGAAATGGTCGCTCATTACTATCAGTCAAGTCGATTCATTCTACAAGAGAGTGTTCACGCAAATTACCACACGTACAGATGAATAGAAGCAAAAGAATACCGACTGCGAACCAGCGTACCACGTTTTTATCTTATCATAGTAATTACCTTCAATAGTACAGAAATCCGAGCTCGCTAATAATGCATTTTAAAATAGCGCTAAAACGCACGTGTCCTTTCGGTATTTTACAATGTATGTACCTTCTAGCTCGCCAAGCTAGATCACCACTGACACCACAAATTCTCGAATGCGATACCCCATTGGGCTTCGGAATTGCTTTTTTTAAATAGACTGCAATCAACGAAGTAAAGGTGTTTGCTTTGTATAAGAGTCACCAGTTAGTTATAATGGCAACAAAATAGTCCATTATACATTCGCCAAGATGACTCAAACGCGAAAGTCATGCGCATGGAATCACCTATGTCACGGACGGTATTTATTGCCCCGATTTCACGATTTCGTGAAGGCAAGTTGCAGTCATAGTGGTTCTAATGAAATGAAGACGCTCATTTCTGCAGCCTTTTAGGTAACACGGCATGAAAGTTACGCGAATTACAGTTTTTATTTATTATTTATTTATTTATTTATTTATTTATTTACGTGTGCACAACGCGAAGGAAAGCGGACGAAGTTAACGGGAAGCTCGCGCTGTTGGAGCCACAATCCGCGCAGGTGGCTCCAAGCTTCTTGTTTAAATTTTAGTGCCTTTCGCGTTGTGTCCGTTCACCTGCTCAACTTCGTGGCGCACGTAAGGATTTTGCCCAAATAACTGCAGCTTGATAACACGTGTTCTTTTTCTACCACGCTCCCACGAATCATAGTCTGTTATAGAAAGAAGAGGAGAAGAACCACTAGGATAGTGAGCCAGGACTGAAGCTGGTTCGCTAACCCTCATTGAGGAAGGCGAAAAGCAGAAGTGTCGAGGGTGCATAATTGATTTGACCATAAAAAGCACCATCGTCCGTTTCACTCACCTCTGCCATGTTCCTCGATTTGTTATTCTTCTTCGGTGTAGTTCTAAGCAAGGCATTCGGCACGCGACGAAAGCATGCTTTAGAACCACTTTCGTGTGTATGTGTGTGTCTGTTGTGGGGGGGGGGGGCACTTTTTTTTACCCTAACTTTCGTTGACCAAATGTGAATAGTATGCAGCTTCGTACAACTTGCGCGTGCAGTTTTTCTTCTGTTTTGATGCACCTTACATTACCAGCCTCTGCGCTTTACGATGAATGCCCTAAACCTAACTCGGAATGGTTCGAGGTGGTGACGAAACGGAACTGGTTTGTGAATGTCAGTTGCGCGATGGGTGAGTCAGCTTTAATGGATGCACTCAGGCTGCGACTACGATCAACCACGGTAAAGAAAGAAAAAAAGAAAGAGAAAGAGAGAGAAAAAGAGAGCAATAGAGAAAAAAAGAAAGATGTGGGAGCAGGTGGAAGGGCCTCGGGCCAGCAAACCAGCCAGAGCAGGTGAACGACGCTGCCTTCCCAAGTGGTCATGGTGCCGGTCGCCGGTGATCTGTCAGCGTGAGATGGATGGTCGCGTAAGCGTACGTGCGAACTCGTTAAAACCACAATCGCAGCGCCTTGAGGTGCCTGGCCACAGCGACCACAAAAGGAGCAGGATCTTAGCCATTCGCCTCCAGCACCTGCGTGAAATGACAAAGTTCGCGGCATCCTTTAGATGTCGCGTTTCGTTAGCAGCTTACCTGTTTTTCTGAGGCTATTTCAAGAAAATTTTGATGCTGTGCACGTAGTGATTGGAGTTTAAAAAGAAACTATAAAAAAGAGAAACATAAAAAAGAAATGGAGTTCTGCAGCAATATATATACATATGTTTTCTACCAGCGAAAGGACTCTAGAATTATTCTGATGATTCTTTTGTTCGAAATAGGACACAATAATCCTTATTAAAAGAAAAAAAACATGAAGAAGAAAAGCATGCTGTTTGGGAGCTTTTCCACCCGAGTATTGCTTCCTGTATGAGTTTTAAAGGGTTTAACTGTTCCTCGCGTTTCCGAGTTCAAGGGGTTGATTACCGAACTAGCTGAACGCATTTCGACAGTAGGCCAGATGCAAACAGCCGTATACTTAGATTTAGGTTTTCATTAAACAGCTTCCGGGGATCAAAACATGATACGCAGTCCTCCACTAGGGCATGCCTGTTAATCATACTATTGTGGGAGCAGAAGGCTCTGCACAAACGCACATTTATAATTTCGAATGAGTGAGCTGATGGCACAGCCATGATGTCCGAGCTTCTCTGTATCTTCTTTTTCCGCGGATGCGAAGTACACTGCCCACTACATGGCTCTCACCTCTAGCGATTGTCGTCTAGCAGTTCATCTGCTTGAGAGGGCGTTGCCAGCGTCCACTTGAGCTCGCATCAAATGGTCTATAAAAATTTTCTCTTCGCATCCGTTAAGTAGGATAGTGAAGTACCTAGGATCGCACTTGAGGACCTCCATATGGCCCCCGTAAGGCGCTTGTAATACAGTATGAGTCACTTCGTCGCGGATGAAGACTTGGCTGGTATGAAGTAATGATGGGCTCATATAAACGCTCTTGCAATCATGACGAAACATCGGTGGTACACCCATAGCCATAGTAGTTCGCAGGTGGTCCCCGTTGGACTTTAACTCAGCCGATGTCGGCTCCGAAGCAAAGAACTTGCCGGGTACGCGAAGCCGTGCCAAAAACCATCTCTGTGGACGAGCACTGAGAGCTTTCATTCATCGCGGAGCGAAGACTCATATAGAGAACTAAAGGCAGGTGCTCTGTGCATGTAATAGTCGTGTCTTGCTCCCGTAGTAATGGTTTGAGTAGACGGTGGAAGCGTTCTAACATGCCATTCGACTAGAGCGATAAGCTGTAGTTCGTATATGTGCGTGCGCCTAGAAGGCGAGAGAGAGCCTGAAAGAGGGACGATTCAAATTGTCTCCTTCTGTCTGTCGTTATGGTGTGTTCGACTGATCTAGGTGAGCACGAGAGCCTGTGCAACAGATTCAGCAGCGATGCTGCTAAGCTGCGTGCCCTTCGACCGGGCAAATCAGTCGGTAAACTGTAGCTTGAGCACGTGTAAATTCTATTAATAGACCGTTCTTAGACATTTCTCGGTAAGTGTAACAGAACAGCAGGCGTAAGGTAAACGAGAAAAATTATTGAAAATAACACTGTGCTATTTTTTTAATATTTTAGCTCTAACAGAGAAGGGTGAAATGGTGACTTCAGCACGATGCACTGCATGGTGTGTCACGTTGCGTAGGTCTTCCTGCTAGTCTGGTTCACTGACGTTCAGAGGAATTCAAAGTTCTAATTACAACGTTTTCCAGACGTGGCAGTGCAATGTGCTTTTTTGCTATTGTGATGCCACAGCAACAACTGTACAAGCAAATAACTGGCTAGAAACACATATACAAATGCAAGAAACGATGAATTAACCAAGTTGACCGCGATGAAAAACGAACCAGTGCAAAGTGAGACTCTGTCTATTTTAATATGTATTTTGTGTCACACCGAAATAATCACGTATCAACAAAAAGATTATCTTGGAAGAACAGGAGCCTCACATTTTATTTCCGCTTACTTGTTATTCCTCTGTTTCCACAACCTATGCTCTCGTGCATTCACGACTTGTTCACTCGAAGCCTGGCTTGCCTGCATTAGACCACGACCGCACTGCCGCTCGCATAGTGGAGTACCAAGACTGACCTTGTCATCATATACATTGCCCACCCCTCCCCAATTCCTGGCTAAGCCGAGGTTGGAAGGAACCCGTATGGCATACTGTTTTTTTTTTCACTTCTCTTCTCTTTCTTTTTTTGGGGGGGGGGGGGTGTAAAGAGGGCGGAGGGAAACCCTGGCTGATGCACGCTGTGGCTCTACTGCCATGTGACACCGACACCCCCGAGTCATTGTTTTCAGCCTTGCTGTTCTAGGTCTAAGCGCGAGAACTATGCAGTGACGCATTGCCGCGGTGACCCCCAGCGTGGCCCGGCAGAGTCTTGACACGACGATGTTTTGTTTCCGGTAGAGTTCTCTGCTTCGACTCGTACATGTAGTATTGTGCGAGCACTCGAAATGTCTGCACTGATGCACTGCTCCCGTCATGAGACACTAAGGTGTAAATAGGATATAATACATTCATGTTTTTGGAGCTATATTGTCAGTAACTGTGCCATCATAGCAATCCGTCAAGCCGGAAATTATTGAACTGATTTCGGTGAACTTGTACTCAGCAAAACAGAACACGCAGTATAAGGGCAGAAGCGAGTACGGTCGTCAAAACACGGTTTTATCAAGGATTAACTGCACTGTCGCTTTCAGTGGAACTTGCAACTGCAGAGCGTGTGCTTCACAATCTCAGATATGGCACATGGCTTGAAGTCACCCTTATGTCCACAAATAAATGATATTTTCTTATCTGAGATCACCTTCAAGTTACACAGCATAATTTATTTGCGGAAATAAAGGCCAGTGAAAGCCGTGCGCAATTTTTGAGCTCATGAGGCCGCCTGATGCCGTGTTGAAACTCATGCTTGGCGCGGCTGCTCATTCCAGCGCAATCATTGGTGTTGGTATAACAGCGCACTTTGCGCTGGGCATGTTATTAGGGCTCTCTCAGCCCCATTAGTTCTCTTTCCGTACCTATGGCGATGCTGTTCAGGCTGTTGGTAAAATGTGCCTCATTGGGTAAAATGTGCCTCATTGTCATCATCCTGAACTGCACGCTCGTTTTATCATTTTTACAGCGAACCTATTTGAGTAATAAAGTTTCCCAATAATAACTATATTGATTTCTGGCGCTGTGATTGTTCATCCAGCATAGGAATGGGGTGTAGTGCACTGATTTGCCCAATTTTCATGCTAGCGGCCTATAGAACACACTCGTGGCTTTGTTTGTCGCTGTGCTTTGGGCTTTGTTTCGGATAAGAGAGCGAACTGTTGCGTGAAATTCGTGAGCTGATTGGAATTGGCGAGCTCCTAAAATGGTCAAGGTGGTGGAGTGGAACTGTTGAACGTTTGCTGGACTTCGTCTTGCAGCAAAGCGGATGCAGCCCTCGTGGAGCCAAACAGGGTCGAAGAAACGGAGTTGAGACATATTGATTATTCTTGTGATGGCTGAATATCCCATAGACGCTATTGCCAGAGTTCCCTCCAGAGCGTGTAGAGAAGACTATATATTTTAAAAGTATCGGCAACTAGTGCTTCTTGGTGCGAAACTTCTCAGGTGGGTATAACACACGGGAATTGGTCAAGTCCCACTACAGTGTACAGCGGGTGCCAGTGTCAAATGAACATGAGATAAAAAAAGAGAAGGAACGAGATAAAAGGGAAGTCGTAGTAAACAGACCGAATTAAAGAGAGATAAAAAGGAAACTACATAAATAAAAACAATAAAAGACGAAAGAGAGAAAGAGAATAAGGAAAAAATAGATAAGACAGAAAGCCATGGAGAGAGATAAAGCAATAGAAAAATAAAGAGCAAGACAAAAAAGGAAAATAGAAATTCAGAGAAACATTGAAAGAGAGAGGGAGGGAAAGAAACGTTTATTTCAACGCAGTGTTGCGAGCGATGCCAGCCTAGGTGGCAAGGTTCCCTAGTCCAAGAACCATGTGGTTTCGACTGCCCTTTCGGCACTTGCGACGATTTGTCGCTGGTCTTCCAGGTCCTCAAGAATGAACTTAGTCTTCCGCGTTTCGGTTGTGTGTCATCGTTCGTTTTTGGTGCTTGGTTGACGTCCTGCTCCGATTGGAAAGAGAGAGATAGAGAAATAAACCTTTATTTGAACACAGTGTTGCGAGCTATGCCCGCCTAGGTGGCATGGTTCCCTAGTCCAGGAATCATCTGGTTTCAACTACCCTCTCAGCACTTGCGACGACTTGTCGCTGGTCTTCCAGGCCCTCGAGAATGAACTTAACCTTCCGCGTTTCCACATGACACTGGTATCCCTGGAGCAATAAAGATTGAGAAAGAGAAAGACATAAAAGAGGTAAATTAATATATAGAGAGACAAAGAAATAGAAACTTATAGATAAAATGAATACAAGATAAAGAAAAAAATAGGCAGAAGAAAGAAAGAAAAAGAGGCCTGACGCGTGACGCCTGATGAAGAGCGCTGACGACCGCACGTCATCCTGTCCATCTGATAATGATGAAAACTAAGACAGGCCAGCCTGCTGCGCTCTTATTCCAGGCTTGGGTTTCACTTCAAAGCTGACGCAATTTTCTTCACCTTGCAGGGTTAGTAGACCGAATGCGCGTCTAGGGAGCCTGTCTATTCTCACGTCAGCTTTTCATTTCCATTTCCTTCTCTCTGCGTCTGCACCAAAACACAGCCTGGTGCACTACACAGGGCAGATTTTTTTTTTTAGATGCGGAGCATCTAATACTCGAGGCTTGTAGTGCGGCGCCGTCCGCAAGCTTCTTCCTCCTTCTTCCACCATCTGTGCATCCCTTCCTCCTCTACACACCGCGCGCGCTTCAATCCTCCACCATCTGTGCACCCTTCCTCCTCTACACACCGCGTGCGCTTCTCCTCTTCACGAACATTCGCTAGCTGTATAATGTAGCGCGCATGCGCCGTCACGCTTCGAGAACATCGGCAGCTGACGCGCGCGCATGCGCCGTCGCGCTTCGAGAACATCGGCAGCTGACGCGCGCGCATGCGCCGTTGCGCTTCTCCCCCTTCTCGAACATTCGACAGCTGACGCGCGCATGCACCGTCACCCACCATCTGTGCCGCGCGCGCTTCTCCCCTTCGAGAACATTCTACAATTCTCCTGATTCTGCAGTGGACGCGCATGCGCCGTCGCGCTTCGAGAACATTCAACAGCTGACAGTGCATGCGCCGTTGCGCTGTATATATACTCAAGGTCGGCGCTCGCTCGCTCAGTTGCCGCTCGTCGGTTGGTTTGTACGGCGCGTCGACGTCCAAGGTCGCGGTGAAATGAATTCCAACGAATCCACAAACACAATGATCGACGTCCCTTCGACCAGCGCCGCCCTTTCGTATACGTGTGTACGTGTTCACTCATTTAACACCCCCTCCTACAACCACGTTAACCAATTTAGCCATCAACCCAAGTAAGTCGCAATTTAACACCCCATTTCACAACCACGTTAACCAATTTAGCCATTGACCCAAGTAAGTCGCACTTTAACACCCCGTTAACCATTTATGTGCTCCGCATCCTCCTCAGTGTTCCCCCGAGGGAAGCTGCGGGCAATTTTTTTTTTTGTGTCAAAGCAGAGGGAAAATTTATCCACCTCTACCTCCATCCTAAAGAACGTGTGCGGAGACTCACGAACGCACGCGTGATGTACGCGAGAAAACACGACAATGGCTCCCTCAGGTCTCTTGGCAATTAGCACACTCCATCACGATTGCCCCCATTGTCGCTTTGATGGGCTTGCGCTGCATTGACGTTGTCCACACACGTGGCTCGTGTTGTTGGACAGCGCTGCTCTAGTTGTGATTGAACATTCACGAATATAATGCTTGTAGAAGCAGTCGCAGATTAGCATACTCCCATGCCACGAGGTCTTCATTTTTGTCTCCTTTGTATGTGCGTGCCTACTACTCAGCGCCATCGCGAAAAGAACGCAAAGGCACGCAGCCAGTTGAGCACAATTATTTTCTTTCTGATACAACGCGTAGAAATCATAGCGTCAACCAATTTTTGAAGAGCACTTTCCTGTAATCGAAGAGCCTCTCCCGCCTTCTTCTGTTCTGTTTTGCCGCTCGCTTTCACGTGGAAAAATGTGCGTGTGCACATGCAGCAGAGTCCACTCTTGCGTCTGTTCGTGCGCCCGTCCCTGCGTTCGTTCATGCATCCGCCCCTGCGTCCATTCATGCGTCCATCCATGCATCTGTCTGTGTGTCCGTTTGTCCACCTATTCAACACTCCAAGTCCCACCATCTCGCATCTTTTTATCATATACTCTCCATATAGAGGCACCGCCATTCAGTGGACATTCCAAGGGCTAAACAAGAGGTGGCACACGCACACGTTCTTACGGCTTGCGCTTCGAGTCTACTTCCCACCTTCAACCACCTTGAGTTCATGGTATATACTAGTTCACTGTATTCATGGCACTGCGGCCCAATGCTCCCTAAGCCTTTCTAAAACCAAGGAGGTTACGCCCAGCGAGTATAACGTAGCAACCTTTTCCTGTCAGATAGTGCTCAATGTACATGCCAGTGGCTGCCAATGTGAAATGAGAGATAGGAGGATTCAGCTTTCAATTTCTTACGGCTTGTGCTTCGTATCTGCTTCCCCCCTTTAACCACCTCGAATTCATTCATGGTATATACTAGTTCATTGTATTCATGGCCCTGCGGCTCAACGCTCGCTAAACCTTTATAAAAATAAGGAGGTTACACCCAGCGAGTATAATGTATCAACCCTTTCTTGTCCGATAGTGCTCAATGTACATGCCAATGGCTGCTAATGGGGATCGCAGCGTGCGCGTTGACTAAAAGCCGAATGCTCCTGTCTCTCATTCCCCATTAGCAGCCATTGGCATGTACATTGAGCACTATTTTCTATTGTTAAACAACGCACAGAAGAAATCTCTCACCGGCACCACCTTGGAGGTCAAATGTTATACCTATTTCGGGTATGTGCCACTGGTGGTTACGTACTACGAGGGACGCCCAAGCCACGCCATAAGAAGGGAGCTTCGCCCCTAAAATCCTCATGTATGTTCTCGTCACTCCTGGTTGGATACACCTGTGGCACATACCCGCATACCAGCGGCACATATCCACCCTCGGGTGCGTGCCTCTGTGTGACGTGAAGTCCTTGGTGATGTACGTGGTGGGATTGGGACATTATTGGTATCTCGACCAGCGTGTCAGATTCGTCGAACCGTCTTACCCTCCCATACTAATTTTGGTTCACGCCAAGTTATGGGGGTGATCACGGGAGAACCCAGACGTAAGCGGATAGATAGATAGATAGATAGATAGATAGATAGATAGATAGATAGATAGATAGATAGATAGATAGATAGATAGATAGATAGATAGATAGATAGATACCAAAAGTGCTTGCGTACGCAAAGAAATGCTTGGCATTTAAAACGAACGTTGCGTTTGCATCACCATGCGAGCCACTCATGCCTTTCTTTCCTCTTGCGCACGTATTGCATTTGTCGCTCTTATGGAAGACGATTAAAAAAAAGAAGGAAATGAAAGCGACTGTGAGGTAAGTCGCCTTTGTTTGTGCATGCATAGAAAATTCTCGACGCCTTTGGCTTGCTTGCCGCAGCACATCGTTGTTGTAGTAATCTTTAAATCTGCGGTGGCGGCGAAGACAGCGTGGATAGCGCGTAATTGGATTTCCGCGACCATTCCGTTGCTTTCTCGCGATCGATACAGATTTGGTGAGAGTGCCGAAAGCAGAAAAGAGGAAGAGACCTGGACATTCACAGGCACTCACGAATACGTCGTCATGCTTTGCAGGAGCAGCTGCGAACGCGCGCAGTCAAGCATAAAGTAAAAAAAAAACACGCTGGTAGACATAACACCGCTGCACTCCGTGAGATGTTCGTAAAGGGTATTTGGGGAGAACCATGGAAAGCCGTCAGAATGAATGAAGCGTAAAAAGGCCCACGTTGCTCGAGAGAAAATAACGGTAAGTTAGGCGAGAGCTGCAGTTGGACATACTATGTAAATTTTGATATAATATACTATTTCAATGTTTTACTCACTTCTAAAGCTGTGACATCGGCTGCTAGGATAAGAGTAGCAACACATTCCCCAAGCGCGAAAACCGGTTGGACAGATTGTTCCCCTATTACGTTGCCTGTTCCTACTTTTAATGACGACAGTCTTTCTTGGGGACCTTCGACGAAAAAATTTTGGTCTGTCTGTCTGTCGGTCTGTACATTTGTCTGTTTGTCTGCCCTAACGATACCTCAAACGGTACTAAACGGCCAACCCCATCCGCAGCGCCCACAATTATTGCTCAAGGTTTAGCGTTCATAGTTGTGCGATTGTCAATTAAAAAAGCAAACTTTGCGCATATCTGAGGTGCCATAAAAATACGTCTATGTTTTGTATGTCTGCCTTTAAACTGGAAGAGGCACACACAAGTAACTCTAAAGACTGTAGCGTTTATCGCGCTGCGCTGACAGTGCAACGCGATGAACCAGAAGGTGTTTTCAACGCTTTGCTACGACGACACGGTGGTGGCACCTGCCCGTCGCTTTGCATTCTATATTTTATCACCTCCGAGACAGGCGCGCATCTTTCTCCGTGGTCACGCCAGCCTTTGTTTTCGAAGATAACTGCTAGATGGCACTCGTGTCTAACGTGCCCAGATGCGCTTTTTCGCCTCCACTATACACGCTCGAGGCACTCTAACGCAGCGCCTTCAGAATACCGATCACCGATTGTTTTTGCGCAGAACATCAAATAAACGTTTTGTTCAAACTCTCCTGACGCAAGACTATTGTCTTTCGAGGTCATTTACAGTGTAACGTGTAGATTTGGGCCAATTTTTTATTCCAAAAATAGCTGCAAGATAAAAAGGTTCATGGCAGGGCTACGCCACTGCATACCCTCATATATTTTTACCATGTTAGTTTCGCACATTCAATTCAATTTGATTATTTTATTTTATATTTATAAATACAGCAGCCTTATACGTCACACGCAGATCAACAGTTTGACTGGGAAAAGCCTTTTGTAAAAATACAAACCATAATATTACGCAGAGAGACAGAGACTGCAGGGATATTAACTGAAATACATCCAGTTCTCCAACATGTTTAGAGAAAATATGCCGCTTAATGTGAATTGCAAGACTGGGAGGTCCTGCTTTCGTCTGGCGGCCCGGCGTTGCAGCTTGCCGCGGTGACTTGGGCAGTTGATGTTATCGCGGCGAGAGGCATGACTGTGTAGACGTGGTGTGGGTCTGCGCGCTGGTGCCGGGACCCTGAGGGGTCCAAAAACGCTTGCTTATAAAGTTTTTCTACGAGTCTGCCTGAGCGGAGCTTCGGGTACTGGTAATGAACGACAAGTGAGTTTGATGTTTTGGCTATCCCGAGTTGTAACAATGTAACAGTCGCGACACATTGCCACAGAAACGGCCAGCGCTTCAGTTCTACGCACACCACTTTGTGCATTGCAGATGTCGCGGACCTAGCGAAACGCCGAGAGCCCCATTACAAGCACCTGATTTCTGAATCGTTCCCTCGCAGGGTGTTGTCACATTAGTTATCGAGTGCGCGGATAAACAACCAGACGTGACTGATCCCCATGTTTCCAACAGTATAGGCCTTTAGCAGTCAATATTACAACAGTTGACAAAGATCTGCATCATTCGTAAAAAGAGAAAGAAAAGAGATGTAAGCAATGAACCCACGCAGTCACGAAGTAAAGCCCGAAGCTTTTACAGAGACATTCAGGTCTTCGACCAATGCCTAAATATGTTCCATCGTTGCGTGGAGGAGACATGATGGCTTGAAGCAGCGTTCAATGAAAATGCTCGTGCGCCACGAAAACAGCTGCTAGGCGCCAAAGCTGGCGTAAAGAAAGAGCCTCGTTAACAACTATGGGGGGAGCTTTCTCTAGCAGGACGACAGGCGATCTAGAGCAGGTATGTTTGATAACATCTGAAACAACATGGAAGTGCCTACATACGAATAACAAGCCAGTTGGGCGAATCGGTACGGCAACATATTTGGTTGAATCTGCAGTGCGGCACAGACGAGAAGCGAAGTCAGAACATACGGTGCTTAAGTGACAAATCCAGCATTAAACTAGCTGTGTGCCGGAAGTTAATATTCATTAGGGTTTTAAGTACGAAAACCGCCATGTAACTATTAGGGACGCTGTAGTGAAGGGCTCCGGCAAATTCGTTCATCTGGCGTTCTTTAGCGTCCAGTGTCATCGGGCAGTACATAGACCTCTAGAATTTCCCCTTTATCAAAACTCTACTGCGATGGTCGGTATCATCACAGTTACGTGCACATCAAGTTCGTGATTGTTCGTTGTTTTCCCTCGTACTTATTTTGTAAAACACGTCGCATTACAGACTCATCTATACCTTTCTGGGTACTTCCTGTATCTAGTTAAGGTTTGGCCGCTCCTCTGTGTACTCTACAGGTCAGTATGTCTGTGCTTCGTTGGCAATTTAAACTTTAAGAGTCACTTCAGGTCCCACAGCACCACGATTCGTTCAGCAGCAGTGGTGTGGACGCCTCTTTTTTGTGGCGTCCATCTCTTTCAAGAAGGCCCGACCGTGTAACAGATGAAAGGTGGCGAGAAGTTTTCGATACTGAAAAAGAAATGGAAACAGGAAAGTGATCTCCACACACAAGTTGTGTCACTTTATCGACCCTCATTGTGGAGGCAGCAGCACGGGAACCGTGGCCCGACCCGCTTGAGAATGCAAAACATCGCATCTCTATCAATCAACTATTTTCTTTCATGCGCCCTTTTCCCCCGTTTTGTGACCATTGCAGTAGCAGCCTCTGCGTCACCTTCATCGTGAAAAGCCTCAGACCATCACGCCCGGCGTCACACTTACGCCGCCTTCTCAGCGAGTGAGTGAAACACCCCCAGCTACTATACGAGGCGTTAAGAATGCACAAAGTAGCTCGACTCGTTGGTCTTTTTACGCTGCATGCAGACACCCTCACATTTACATTCCCCCACCCCCCATTTTTTTTTACATTTCGAGGCCCGAAGCACGTTGTTTTGCACCGCATTTCTTCAACACAAACGCGTTTTACTAACCACTTGTTTTACAAACACATGTTTTACAAACACATGCCTCCTGTATACATGCTCCAAAATACAACATAAAATACTGCAGTGATAGCGCGTGGTACAAGCGTACATTGCCATCGGGTGTCAAAATATGGGATTGTCATAATGACTTCATGATTTAACGCCTGTCACCCACTACAAAAGGCAGACACGTTATGCGCCTATTCCATTAAGGGCACGCAGTGGGTGCATAGCAAGTTCGGAAAGAGTTCATGCAGTAAGTGTTTGAAGCACGCAAGAGGGCCAGAATATTGCTATCGCGTTCAACTCTTGAAGGCAAAGCTTAAGGATAAGCGGCGTGAGGTTGTATTAATCGACAAATTGAAGTACATGGAATGGACACAGAATATTGCAAGTGGATGTAGACGGCGAAGACGTGGAAGGAAAGAAAGGCAGTAAGATCAACCAGACGCGCATCACGTATGCTGCTTTACGATTGTGGAAAGGAAGTTGAGGGCTAAAAATATGTGTTCAGCTTTCACTCAAGGTCAAGGGCTAAGGAGTAGCTGGGGCCACACTCGTGCACCAACATCTCCTTTTATATAATATCAATAAAAAATAGCGAGGTACAAGAGAGTGACCATACGAAAACTTCACGTAACATTAAGCTATTGCAACGTTCAATAGTACTGGACCCGCATCTCAGGCGTACCATGTTCGACTGTAGACAGTCGAGGCATGGCGCCATTACTGAAGGATCGCGATCACTGAACATAAAACATCAAAGACCTTTTGTACGGACGCTGCGTATACGGTGATTTCAGTATGGCGACAAATGTGCGAAGTGTAACTAATAGCGACTGAAGCACTGCATTAAGGTTCTGCGAAATCCCACTAGATGGCGGAAGGGTTGAAACAGAAAAACTTTATTTTCTTTTGAATTCGTGCTACGAAGGAGTGGTTGAATCTTTCCCTGTCTTGACCTTTCCACCATCTTGCGCGATTCCACGGAATCCCGCTGCAAATCCCAGAGTTTACCCAGGTCCAGTAAAAATGAAGGGAACACACGGGCAGCCATTATCATATTAGAGCTTGTCTTATTAAGGTGTTTATATTACGGCACTCAGTATTAATGTGTCATGGCGGCTGTCACGGCCAGGGACGGATTCTCAGCACGAGTGGCGTCCTTTTTGGAGATGACCCACTAGAAGGCACTCGAGAGAACAACCCATCTTTAAGTTTCGAGGCTTCGCTAGTTGATAACTCGTCATGTTCTAGGTACTTAGCGCAACTTGGTAATCCCTCGAAAAACACTCTGCATCTTCACACGCACATCCACTCAAGAAACGCACAATATGCATCCACTCACACAATATGCATCCTCGCAAGAAACACATAATGCAGCAAATACCTATGAAGAATATTGGACTGACGTAACCGACAATTGAGGAAGACTTCCATTTCCGGAGCTTTAATTTCCAAAACAACGGCATTTCGCAGATTTCACTTCAATGCATTCATTTTACCCACTTCGCACAATTTATATAAAAGCCTTCAATTCTCCCATTCTTCCAGGACTTTGTACTTGAGGAAAGCAGCGCATGGCCACTCGTCCAGAACGATGGCTGCCAGAAGCAGCGAAAGGACAATAAAAGAAAAGAAAAGCAACGCGTAGCTCTCAATCTGAGCATGGCGGTGACAGCAGATGGGAGAAAATCGGCGCTCGACGACCAGCCGAGGAAACGATGCCGCTGTTCGCTCGATCGCGACACTGGCTCGGTCCAGCGGTGCTTGAAGCTTCGGGCATCCGTCTCCGCTGTAACCACAGGTCGTGGTCCCTAATCCCGTCTATCCTTCCCTTCCTCCCTGTTTCTTTCTTCTCCCCTAAAAGGAAGCGCCTTGGCCTACACAGACCTACACAGACTGACCGGGTGGGTGAGAGACGTGGTAAATCGTCCCGCCGGGAAAAGAGCGGCACATTGCGGTGTGGCTTCTTCTCGGTGTGTGAGGTTTTCAAAATCTCTGCGCATCAGCGCGGTGCTCTTCGCGTCATTCGTTTTGGTCGTATACTTCCTTGCGCACCCCGAATGCGGTGTCCAACTTCCGAGGTTCTGTATCAGTATTTGAAGCACCCACTGCGTTGCTATGTTTTCTATTTTCGGTTCAAAGCTGTATATGGCTAGAATAAACCGAAGTTTGTCCGCTTTTATTTACGCAAGAATTCCTAACCCCTAAGTGCGACGGATATTCAGCAAACCCCACTATTCGGCACCAGTCAACTGAAAATGAGGAAGTCGGCAGTCTGGTCCGAATTACACCATAATTATTGCACTCTTTCTTATATACGTTAGATTTTTTTGTATTTAATCAATACTTATTATATTACTATTCGAATTTAAAACTTTATATCTATAATTCTCGGCCAATCCCCCAGAGTGGATATGAGCCAGATGTAGGGGCACAACAACAATCGCAAAAAAACGTATGCGCCACAGGTATTCGGCTAATCACACTAATCACTCGTCACCCGTTGAAAATGAAAAAGAGAACACGCGTACAGTAAGCACTAATTCATACGTCAGTACAAGTGCAACAATTATTTGAGAGAGACGTTAATTAACCATCGGTATTGGAGATAAACACTGAATCCGCACGTTTAAGCTTTCCTGATTAATCGCCCATGCGCAGTGCAGGGCGGCGATTTTATTTCTTCAAGCGTTAGAACGTCGTCCGAGCTTTCGAACATTGTGATACGTCAGGCCACTTTCTTGTGAGAACTTCTGCAATATTCTGTTAGTTTAACATTCTAACCTTCTTGAATTTTATCATTTTCCTCCGTGTACAAGGTAGTCAATGACGCGTCTGCTTTGGTTAAGCTTCTCTTCTGTTTTTAAGAAAAAAGGCACTTTCTGAATATAATACTGTAAAACAAAGGTCACGTTTACAGCCTTAGCGGATGGGGAATGATATTGTGCATGTCTGCGACATAAAAATAAACAACGTTAATAATAACAGGAAGGGAATAAATTTTGACAGCTATGTTGGAAGCACAACAAAGGCATGGTATGAAGGCCTGTCTTGCTGTCCGACGTGAAATGAAAACAAGGATACATGTCTTGGTCGAATATGTCCGTACGGCAGATCCATGAAGCGAGCTCGGCGGCAGTCTATATACTCCGACAGCGCCACGACACTGCGACAGCCGGTCGGTGACGCGTAATTGACAGCGGCGTCACTAAGAAGCGACGCTGAGACCCCGCGCCTGCAGTGCTGCGTTTAACGTAGACGTATTCAAAGCCACTGCTACACGGCGTTTTTCAAAGTCATACGTTACAATTGCCAGAGAGCGTAGTGGAAGCGTGCGGGTTGCTTACGTCTATGTCCAGTCAATTACGAGGATATTTCTGTCTCGTGTTGCATGCATGCGGTATAGTTTGCATGCAAGCCCTGCTAAGCTCTAGGGCACGGGTTCAATCAGCAGGGTCTTCTAGCTTGCGATAAGCTGCATAAAACTTTAAGAACAGATGCGGATCCGTCATCAAACACGTGATTAACCCTTGGCGTCAACGCGAGTGATGCAAAATAATAATAACAATATTTATAGATAAAAATAAATTATTATTATTATTATTATTATTATTATTATTATTATTATTATTATTATTATTATTATTATTATTATTATTATTATTATTATTATTATTATTATTATTATTATTATTAGATAACACCAGGTGATGACGCCATATATAGCAACGTCACCAATGACAAAACTTGTGACGTTATGCTGACGCCGCTATGACATCGCGTAACGTGCTGGTGTCGTCGCATGACAACGTCGCTCGTTCATAGTTGGGCCGACACCGGAGGCATGTGAGTCGCAGAAGCTTGGGCTGTACCTCCGATCTCGGAAACATTGTTAAACCACGCTACGTTTAGCAGGATTTCGGAGGCAAGGAGTATTATAACAATCGACTGAGAAGGGAAATAACGAGTTGGCTTTAACCTTCTTGTCAGCTTCAGCGATTGCATGAGAGACCTTGTGAGTTCTTCCTATGAAGTGTTTTTCATACAAAAACTATACGAATATAGCCTAATTCTATTAACGTTGACAGATTGGTCTTTTGTTGTTTTTATAGAACGGTGGAGCAGGCCTTAAAGTTATTTGTTTCTCAGTAATTCTGAAAATCACTGACGATTTCTTCCTCTTCCTGATGCCATCTGTGATTTTGTCATTGTTTTAATTAAGTGTTTGTTATTTTTATATTTTGGAACACTTTTGGAACTCCGTACGGTGAGTGTTGTACAGCGCCCGGTAGTGGCCACAGGCTTTCCCCTCGCTCTCATATCTCCCCCACACACTGCTATTTTCTTGTATGCATGCTTTCAAACCACGAAACAATCGTAACAGCGATGCGATGTATGCCAGTATCTTCGGCCACGGAAATTGGTGTTAACAGAACGCCAACAGCCACCTTTTAAATCTTTGTTAACAAAGACAATTGCTCCAGTGGGATACTATCCAAGAATGTGAAAACACAATAAAAGTGATATTGTAGCACAGGACTGCTTCAAACTTGATTACGGTCGCACCATCATAATCGGTTTTCCACAAAACAACAAAGCCACAAATAAAAAAAAAGTTGCCCGGGCTTCACCTCTACCAGCATTTGTTTGCTATTTTCTTTATATCTTCTATATTTATTACAAGAATTGCTGAAGAGTTGCACTGAAAAAGAGCCCATGTATTGAAAGAGACAATTAGCGTTAGGTTCAGCTTTGCCTTATCTTACTTTTTTTTTTCAATAGCTTGCAGCTGAACTATTCAAAAGTTTTAGTTCGAAACTTTAGAGTTTGAAGTAGTTGTCTGGTTCATCTGAAAACGCTAATATATACACGAGCAATAGAAGTGTAGCACGACTCAATTTATGTTTCCTTCTTTTCTTCACATGGCGCTTTTCTTTTCAATGTTCCTACCTCCTCCTAGAGGCGAAACTCGTATATCGAATATCCACGTAACAGCTGTTACTGTATAATTAGCGTATACGCTTAGAAATGAAGCCAATGATGGTTTCGCGGCATCGTAGGAAGGACAGATTAATACATAGTTACGAGTCAAGCGCAAGCGTTCATACAAAAAACCACAATAAAACAGAAGGACACAGCGCAACGACTTATAGGACCGGAATGATTTGTAGAAGGGCAAGGACGCCTGTCATGGCTTGAAATAAGAGAGCTAGTCTTTAGAGAGAGAGAAGAAATTAAGCGGCGAAACAAAAAGACGGGAAATGAATCAACGTCTCTCTCGACCAGCCGGTGCTGTGTTTAAGTATATGAAATGGAGGGCCCTACTCCAAATCAATGTTCCGCTTAACATAATAAAAAAAAAGAGAGAAGTTTGAAGGAAAAATTTTCGCCATGCTCCCAGGAGTTTGTATTATGAGATCGATGCGCTGTTATTCCCTTCGACGTCACCTCAATGTTTTGACATTTCCATGACCCCAATTTAGATGCGCTGTGTCGATTGTTTCTTTGCTTTCTTTTGTCTGACAATAATATTACTTTCTCATCGCATCTCGTTTCCAAACGTTGCCCGAGACCAGATGGATTCGGGGGTGTTCCGTACCACTGGTCAGTATTAGTACATACGCATTCCCAGTTTGTCAACGTTTCTCGTAATTTAAACCCAGCTGTGTGCTTATTAAAGAGCTGGGACACTGATATGTGGGGCTAAACGTCCCAAAACCACCATATAATTATGAGAGACGCCATATAAAGGAGGGCTCCGGAAATTTTTGACCACCTGGGGTTCTTTAACATGTGCCCAAATCTGAGCACACAAGCCTACAACATTTTCACTCCATCAAAGATGCAGCTGCAGTTGCCGGGTTTCGATCCCGCGACCTGCGGGTCAGCAGCCGAGTACCTCAGCCACTAGATAGATCACTGCGGTGGGGCGTGCGGGGACCCTGAGGAAATCTATAAGATAAAGGCGTAGCTTTTTTTTAATTCCGCGCGATCCACTGCCACGATCTTTTTTGGAAGAAAGGGAGAAGGGAGGAGAGTACCGCTAGAAAAATGCAAACGCGATGACTACGCCGAGGGGGAGGGAGAGTAGGGGGGGTGAGAGAATGCATGCTAAGCGTTGTAAGTGATATGGGAACCGCAGCAGTGAAAAGTGCACTCGCGTCGAACAAGCTACAGTGTACGAGGTCGTTCGTGTCGTGCAGTTTTTAAGGGATATGGTAGTGTGAGCCTCCCAAAAAATCTAATTTGCAATTTTGACTCTGTACAATATACTGTACTCTGAGAAACAAGCCTGTGGAAGCCCGATGCCGAGTGGCTGCTCCAAGTGGTTTAAATGCCGCGCCGAAGTGCGCAAGATGCCCTCTGGCGTAACTAAAGCGCACGTAAAACTTCGTTTTTCTTAAATTGCATTTTTTGTAAGTTTTTCACCTTTAATGTACCTTTTCTCGAAAAGTATTGAATCGCTTTCGATGAAACTTTGTATGCGTGAGCTATAACAAGTCAGACACAATCCCAACTAAAGCAATTCATGATTTCACAAAAAGTTAAGCTGTAAAAAAATACACAACAATACGCACCTTCTGAGGCGTTGTGCATGCAGAATGTTTATTTTTTTCACAAAAACTTCATAAAAATTTAATATTTTTTTAGTTCTGATGTAACATATGAGTCTCTACAACAGCACGGCTGATTATGGATGCATTATTTTTGGTAGTTGCAGAGAAAATGTACATTGAATAAATAAACCTCCTTTCAAATTTTAGAGTAAGCCTTAGAAACAATAAGCAACCTATGCATAAAAAAGGATGTCATTTGATATCCAGCGCCTTTTTTTGGAAGCACAAAAAATTTCATGGAAATACTTGCAGCCATTTCTAAGAAATTACCCTAAAACTGACATATACCATTCACCCTGCCATACCTCCTTAAAAACAATGTCGTCACGAAGCGTAAGCGGAGGCAAGCACAGCATCCGCTGATGTGAAATGCAATCTCGGAGGTCAAACCGAAAGGATGAGATTAAAATATCACCCCCCCCCCCCCCCCAACTCCGGCTTAACCTCTGCCCCTGGCTTTTCTCGGGAGGCTTCTTTGGCGGGTGTGCCTGCCGACAAAGGGCGGCAATTTAACTCATCAGCGCGTCTAACGCGATTTCGGCCCTTCCTTGAAAAAGTGGCTAGGTCCTCGCTCCCGTTTTTGTTGAATCCTTGCGTATCCGTCTAAGATGCTTATGTTCGGTGTTCTTTTCTTGCTTCTCTTTCAATTTTCTTCTTTTTAGGTGATGCAGAGTACCGGTAAAACTTTGGCAAGCATCTTGTTTTTTTTCGTTTTCAGTTTTTTATATTGAACTTTAACCTTGACGCTTATTTCGTTATTTTTTTCGCTTTTTTTCGTTCCTCCATGACTGAAAAAGCAGCTACTGGAATTCATTCCAGGTATCCACATCAGGAAATGGGATAAGCGCACGTGTGGAAATTTCCATTCATCGTGATTCTTCTGCGGTCAATGGGCACCTAAGTCACTCCGACTCTAAAGTGAATTTACTTAATAATAAAGCTTTAGTTTCAATACTTTTTTACTCCTAAATGTACCACACACCGAAGTTACTTCTTTATATGGACAACTCGAGAAATGAACCGAGTTTAATTTGTAGTGCTACACAAAGAAAACGTCAGGTTGATCTTCGTGGTAGTTTTGGAACGTAAATATTTACTTGGGGTTATTATGCGTTTCTGAAGCCGATTTAAAAACCAAATATGAGGAACTTGGTGTGCAGTCATTCATTTTAGCAAGAAGAGAAGCATACGGCAATTTGTAAAGCGATCGTATAGAGTTGAGAGAATGTGTATTCGGGATAAAAATAAAATCCTCATCTTACATTTAACACCTAAAATGCAGCATATTTGAAAGGGGGTTTATTAATGACGCCTGCTAGCAGGGAGACAACCGGTACAGACAGAAACAGTCAAAGGGGCTCGGCGTTGACAGTTCGCGCCTCGCCCCCAGGGGTGGTCTCACTGGTGATTACTGATTACCTTGTTCCTTCACCACTACACATTGAATAAATGGTTTTCCTTTGCATTGTTTCTCAGTGCACCAACAGGAATAATGGAAGAAAACAAGTGAATCAGTGCTCAGTTACAAATTATCACTTCAATGTGGAACGCAGCTGACGCGTCATATGTATATTACTTCCACTCAGTTCACGATGCTTTAGGTAGCACTGTTTGCATAATTATTTTATTTTTATATGATCTGAAGCTCTTGTATTAGCTGTCCTACGGAGACCGGCAGTTCCGGTGCCTTTTGAAGCCAGCACATGGATTATGCAGCAGCGGGAAAAGAATTTCGTTTCACGTAAAAACTGCTGCATAAAGTTGCGTATACACTTTAAAAACGAGAAGAGGCAATTTAGGAGATTTGAAAATATTTAGGGTGAGCTGCTTTTACAAGAGCACGGTACGCGAGCCATGGTTGCAAGACTGCTCGCTGTTTACAGGCTCGTTCGAACTCGTAAAGCTCTCAGGGATACACCTCCGAAAGACACTCTACACAAATTAATAATGAGAAAGATAAGCTTGGGGAGAGGGGGGCAGGACTCGTTGGTGCACGTATGGCCGTAGCTATTCTTTGTTCGTTTGGCCACCTATTTTTCGTTTGAGTCCCAGCGCGTATTCTTCACAGAGTCTCTCGTACGGCAGCCGGAGTTCACTTATGGAAGTGATAAATTAATCACGCAGAACTCGAACGCGCTACGAAGTCGTTTGTTTCGCGCGGTGTGCTTGCGACCGGCAGTAAATTTAAGAGCTGCTCATTCTTTTTCTCTTTCCTTTTACAGCAGAATTTGCATGCTTAGGATAGCAGTAACGTTTCTTTGTTATTGGATATTGATGAGTGCCGATGTGACCAAATTATCAGAAATGATCATCTCTCCTTAGAAAAGCTGGTCCGTATGAACCACACAACATTTCACGTGACTTCGATGTGGGTACAGACTAAAACAACAGCATCACACGCCGCGTGGAGTGCACTAATAGAAGAGAGTACTAGTGCGTCCGATAATCTATTGCACAGCTTGGCATGAACATATAGTAAAGTATCTCCATGAACCAGAAGCTCCACGTGGATGTTGAGTCTGTCTGTCCATCTGTGTGTCCGTCTGTATCTCTCTCTTTCTCTCTCTCTCTGTGCATGTGTGTGTGTGTGTGCGTGTGCGTGCGTGCGTGCGTGCGTGTATTCTATGATAAGGGCAACGAGACACGCGCATTCTTTAAAGGAGGCTAATTTTTATTAACATACTGGCTCAGACCAGATGCTACTAGCAAACACATACGTGCGTCAGCCTTCATTAAAAGAATTTATTTCAGAATTGAACAGTATTGCAAGCAGTTAGACTTGCAAGACTGTTCTAATTCTGATGTCAATCGGCAAGCCTTCGGAGTTTTAACTTAGTAATTTCTTCCCCGCCTTTTTCGCTGCTAGTAGCGTGGTGCTTCTTTTATACAACACTTTCGTAACGCTATTCCGCTCACCGCTCCGTATGCGTCAAGCGATGGTGTCATCGCTTGACGCACACAGGGTGGCCCACAAACTCTGCGCCGGAGCACTCCACTCTGGCGCAGGGCAACAGGCGGGAATCTACCAATGGAACACACGTCCTCCCTCTGGAGCAAATGACAGGTTCAGAAAGGAAAGCGATGCGCGCGTGCCTCTTCTTGTTTGAGTTGGCCCGTTAAGCACAGCGACGCTACGCTAGCAAAACGTGAGCTCCGACGCGAGACGCAACTGACGCGACCAGCGTCTGTTGGCGCGCCCATAGTTGGCACCGTTTCAAGGCACGGGTTGCTTGTCACTTCCGGTCAAATCCGCCGATTTTCGCGGAGTAGAAAATGTCGCTCCATGGAGTGGATCCCACGAAGGAGCAGCTCAAGATCTGCCGATGGAACATAAGGGGAGCACTCTCAATCTGCCAATGGAATAGACTTTCTCTGCATGGAACAGAAGAAAGTATTACTGAGAGCGCTCCGAATCTGCCAATGGATACACCATTACAGTTTTTTTAGTTCACTAAGCACTGTCTTTTACGCTTTCGTCATGTGCTCTTTTTTTTTACATCTTGTTTTTTTTTTTCTTTCAGGCTCTCACCTTGCGTGAGCCATTTGATTTTAATGGAACCGCAACGTGGAACGGCCCGATGTACATTATACTCGGGCGAACACGGACGGAGCAGAACCATTGGCTTTCAATTTATTTGTCATATTAACAATGTTTCGGTTCCACTGCTTTTCTCAGTATCCTCTAATGTACATGTATGTACGCTACAAAGCAGAGTATTTTCAGCCGTCCACGATAATCAGTGCAAACAGTGTCTAATGCACGGTACATCTCAAATAAATCCAGCCACGCAGAGTTGTTGTCCAACATAGGATCATTTGCTGACGTCTTTCAGTGAACGAGTCCTATTCGGTATACTGTCTTTTTCCTATAGCACGTTCGTAGGATAAAATACATGCCCATATTGGAATATACGCACGTTATATGCACTTTATATTACCTGCCATATTCGTGCTGATTATGGTAAACAAGCGGCACGATTCTCTTCCATCTCAATATGGAATACACTTCCACTTATCATAAAATATATCAGCTCATTTCATCAATTAAAAGAAACAGCAAAAATTGTATTTATACTGTTTGTCTAATTTGATGTGTGCTTTTTGTTCGCGGTTTTCCATTTGGATAAAGATTATTAAACTGTTGTATCGTTTTTTTTCTTCTTGTACATTTCGCTTTGATTCTATATGCTATTTTTATACTATTTCAAGAACTAATTTGCAATTTTTTCTACTACATCTTTTTTGTTTTGATTGATATCTTTCGCTACTGTTGCTATTAGGTGTTTACTAACACAATGCTTTTGTACAGAGGGTCCCGATACAGTATCTTGACTATCGGACCTTCTGTATACCTAATGCCCGTTATTGTACCCAATATTTATTGATAAAAGATCGATTCTGAGTCTGATAAAATGTCTTAGACAGGTTGTCGATGTATAAAAGTGCACTTATTCTTACGCAAATGTGTATATATTTGCTGTTAGCCGCGAAGGTTTACAAAAATAAATAAAGGGTACCTTATTACCAGGAATTTTTTCAAGACCTGCCCAACATCTTGTTCCCCCGGCGTCCTGTTGCGGCTGTGTTGTGCGCGTGTTGCAGTAAGAGTCTTGTTTGCGTACGCGTATAATATTACAAATAAATTATATACGTATATGCATTCACATGGTCTTCTCGTTCAACCTTACTTTTCATATACGTATACTGTTATCACTTTTTCTCTTGCGTGCGTCTTGAGCTCCATCGTCGTGTTTCCTTTTTGAGCGTGTTTGGTCCAAGTGCGCTGATCCCACTCCTTTGCGGGTAAACTTCGTCGCGTAAATATGTGTTGTTATCCTGCCACACTGCGGGTATCGGTGAATAGCGCATACAGGGGGCTTAACAGGTGCGTTTTGGAGTTTCTCAATCAAGTTTGCCACATTGTGTCAGCAAGCAAGTGAAGGCCCCTTGCAGCGTCGTTTCTTGAAAAGAGTATTAGGACTCTCTAATGGACGTCCTTGTGTGACGTATGACCGGTTTGCATCATCAGCGAGGTCGTTAGTAACGGTGCCACAATGTTCCAGCATTTGTCGGAATGTGACGTCACGTCCCTTTGACAAACCTAAATATTGGTATTTTATTATTTTATTCACTAACTATATGAAGTGAAGTCAAGTGAAATTAAGTGAAGTTTCCTTTCTTCTACAGAAAGGGGGAAGCTGGGGATAAAGGCTGCAGTGTCTGACAAAGACTTCAGCTGCCGTGTACAGCTTGGCATGAATTAACTCAAACACATAATTGCAAAGGTAGCTGCATGTGCCAGTGTAACACAATGCTGCTGTTAATCATGCAACGTAGACAAAAGTAAAGCATTATAAAAGGCCCAAATTGATACAAAATATAAATTCATACAAAGCAAAAATGAGACTCGAGAAAATATTTTCTTGTTTATTGTTGAATAATTTCCGCGCAATATCAAAGTCAACATTTACGCGTGATTTTATAATTAAGCACAGTTACCTGATAATTTAATTTTTGTTTGCCATAGTTTGTGCGCGTCTCAGGAACCCGGTGGAGTTGTTTTCAAAAATGGTATGCGTCATTAGACAAAGTACTGTTTTCAGTGTGTAGGTGATTGCTCTTTATATACTGCAACAGTCGAAAAACGTAGAGTTGGTTAACTTTAAACAAATCGAAACTGCGAAACAATGGCAACGAAAAAAATCTTTGGGTCTGCCACGGCACCCATGAATGCACCGCAAAGCTGCATATTGTAGTACCGGTATTTTTTTTTTAATTTAGTTGGCGTAGTTGTTCCCCATACAAGAATAACATAGGTTAACGTACTATACACAAGAGCATAATACATCTGCAATCTCAGCCACGCGGGTACCGGACAAGCTACTTTGTAGAGACAGCCAACACTTTTACTTATTTCAGATCCTAATTTTGTCACATGTATGTTCCAGGAAAGGTTCTGGTGGAAGCAGACACCAAGCAATTTAATGCAGTCAACCTCATGTATTTTAGCCACCCAAAGTAACTATTGGCATTATAGTAATCAGCAGTACTAATTGGCCTAAAATAATGTAGGTAGTTTTAAATAAATTTAAGAAGAACTTGTTGAATTGTAGTCGTAACTGTAAGTTTCCTAAGCACCTATTTAGCTTGGCCTCTACTTGTACAAAACATTTGGCTGTAAAAATTATGTTCGTATCATCCACATACATAATCATGTTATGAGAGCCTGGTAGTTTTGTAATGTCAAAAATGTTTATGAAAAATAATAGTGGTCCTCATATAGAGCCTTGAACGACTCCGCAAGTGACAGGTCGTTAATTAGAAGTAACATCAATCACCCGTACGTACTGCATCATATGGCGTAAATAATTCTACACCAAAAAGTACGCATGACACCACGTACAGCATGTAATCAAACTTTTCTAAAAATATTGTGCTTTACACAGTCAAGCACCTTCCGAAAATATAGGAGGAGACCAAGAGTGTAGCGCTTCTGTTCTATACTTTGAGGTATTTTGTCTTTAATGAGGAGTAGCGCCTGCACTGTGGATTTTTTCTTCAGAAAACAGTATACAGGCAAAAAGATATCCGGTTTTGTTGAATGAAAAAAATCATTGAAGCCTGCAACCGATGACTCTTTCGAATATTTTATAAAATTATGGTAACAAAGGTGTTGATCGTACAAAGGTGTAGTTTGTCATTTTTAACCGATTATTACTTTTATATATTGAACAGACCTTGGCGATTTTTAGGTGATCAGGAAACAGGCTAGTAGTTAACATTAGACTAACAAGATAAGGCAATGCGTCAGATATCAAAGGGGCAACGCGCCTAATGGGGCAGATTTTACATCGTCGTGACCTGCAGATCCATATTTTTTTTGTTCATTTACGCCTCCGTATCCTATAAATTCATTAAGGAAGCTACAAATTGTATCGCACCTCTCCCACCATGACACGATATTACTGCGTCACCTATGGTTAGAAGAGGCTCTCAAGAAAGCATACTCGTTTTGCATACGACTTTCAGACACCACCAGATGTGACTCGTGCAGCAGTGGTGAAATGATGCAACACAAAATGTGTTTCTTTGTGATCACTTTGTCACTAAATGCAATGTTCTTCGCACTACGTTATCCAGACGACAAGGCACTTTAAGTAGAAAAGATTCTTGAACCACGGCCCATTTTATCGAAGGTCAACATATTGACGCGGGCATTGGTGCTCTCTTTGAAAGTCGACTTGGCTAAGCGGTTGTTTACGTGTGTGCAACAGACACGCGTGCATGTTCGACACTGATGGCGCCTTGTTCCCTTCGTGATCATTCTTTTATTGTGTTGATTCATTTCCCCCATGTAGGGTAGCGCACAAAACGCGTGTCTGCATGGTTGAGCTCGTTGCCTTTCTTTCCTTTTAGGGGCGAATCTCATTGTGGTCAAGGCTTGTGCGTAAGTGTTGGCGTTGGCGTTGGCTTTGTGCGCCGTAGCCGCCACGCAGGGTGAAGATGATACTGAAAGAAGGATTGATTGATTGATATGTGGGGTTTAACGTCCCAAAACCACCATTTGATTATGAGAGACGCCGTAGTGGAGGGCTCCGGAAATTTTGACCACCTGGGGTTCTTTAACGTGCACCCAAATCTGAGTACACGGGCCTACAACATTTCCGCCTCCATCGGAAATGCAGCCGCCACAGCCGGGATTCGAACCCGCGACCTGCGGGTCAGCAGCCGAGTACCTTAGCCACTAGACCACCGTGGCGGGGCACTGAAAGAAGGAAGGAAGGCATAAAAGGAAGAAGGTGGGGGGGGGGGAGGGGTTAACCACAAAGACATGCGGTTGGCTACTCTACTCTGGGGGATTAGGGAAGGGGACAAGAAATATGAGAAAACGGGAAGAGAAGAAAAAAAAGAGAGAGAGACTGGCAGTAATTTCACTGCAGCGTGTAGAACTCCACGCATGTCAGAGGCGTTCAGACAAACCCGTCTTTGCAAAAAACACAAGAGAGCTTTCACTGCCTTGTGGACTGTCAAGGGATGTGGACGCTGGTGTAATAGCACCTGCACAGAAAGAGGCCCATCATCAAGTTGCCGCATTGCGTTGGCAAGTATTTGTCTCTCTGAGGCAAATTGAGGACAGTGGCACCACAAGTGTTCGATATTTTCATCGGTGCCACAAACATCGCATGCAAGCTGTCAGTAATTCTGATTAACGTGGAAAACAAATCCCAGCCAAAGGCAATAGAGAAGCGAAGCTTTACGTCGATGTAGGGCGGGTGGAGGCCGGAGTTGAGCTGAAGAGAACGAAGAACAAGCGCGTTCGAGGACACACATTCTCTTTCTACCATCGTGGCACAGCTCATGCAAGGTACCCACTATACGCTGTGGCGATGACGCTGATAACGGTGATGATGGTGACGTTGATGATCACGGGCAATGACTGGCTTGCGCAGTAGATGACGTCTAGATATGCTCTACGATGCATATCGTATGACTGGAAACAACCAACAACCACCAAGGAAACGGGTACAGACCTCGTTTTTGTCAAGTTCAGGCTAGATCCGGTACCAAAAAGCAGCAACAATGAAGGCGAGACGTAACTCGCAACTCAACAAAACATACCAGTTATGAACAATAAACATTGTATATACCTGTACAGCACTTTGTCACTCACATACATGCGTGGGTGGTCACTTTCACGGGTGATTTACGGTAACACGGAACGATCTCACTGCTTCATCCACTCATCATAATTTACATCGTGGATATGCCGTGTTTTATTTTTTCTCCTGCGCATTGTGTTTCTATATTTGGTCAAAGTACAACAATTTGTCACAGGAAGCGGGTCCTTCGTCACATACTATGCTTGTAAAGCGGGTATAATGTGTAATGCAATAGTTCATTTGACCAAGATTTCACATTTATTTACCAACGAATGAATGTACATAATTCGCGCACCAATTAACCATGTAGTGGTACGTATTAAAATCCAGCGGGTACCGGGACACTCAGCGAAGCGACTCGTTTTACCAGGGTAGTTAACTACCGGAGAGCAGGTGCGCCATTTCTTTGCATCCGCAGGGATAATCCGAACAAACCAACGACCTGCATGTACGCTTAAATGTGCTACTTGCAATCCATTGCGGTGAACTTATGGCAGCCGCACAGGCTCTCAGTCGATCACCTTACTTTTTATTATTATTTCTTAGGGAACATACTCAGAAACACTGCCAGGATGCGCTTCGAACTTTCTATGACTCGAAATCATCGGAATCGGGGGCCTTTTTATATTCAGGAAGCTTGCTCGCATACGTATTCCGAAGAAAACATGAAATAAAAAATTTAAAAAATATTGGCAAAAGTTCCCCCAGAGGCGCGGTCTGCTCATCGGAAACCGTTGCGAGATTGTAGCGAGTCTCGAATTGAGATGCATGCGTTTCAATCACCCACTCTGCCATTTGAATGCGCTTTCTTTATCATCCTTATCATCCGCGTGTATTCCCCTTTATTTCGCGGCGTGCCTCACCGCCTTCCACACATCGTCCCCCTTCTGGCTTTCCCACTTCTTTCAAACACGACCTTGCCGGAAGCGGCCTGCTTCTGAGGCAAATCAGGAACTTTTATGGGTCTGCAACTTCCATCTTGATTCGTGGTCCAGCACTCCTCTTTTGCATTACTGTTTTAAAACTATCTTCTTCATTTTTAAAGACTATATATTTCGCTCTTAAACCTATGCATTGCAGCTTTATACGTCTCTCTGAAAGTTCT
This sequence comes from Rhipicephalus microplus, assembly GCF_043290135.1. Classification (NCBI taxonomy): domain Eukaryota; kingdom Metazoa; phylum Arthropoda; class Arachnida; order Ixodida; family Ixodidae; genus Rhipicephalus; species Rhipicephalus microplus. The sequence continues at coordinate 244,141,606 of NC_134701.1, read as the reverse complement.
GAACAAATGGCTTTATTATTGACATTTGTTTGTTTACCCATGAAGGGTTGCCAGTTCGTATCGGCAGTGATTACAGTTCAGCCTTTGAATTTGCGGGATAAAGTTTGTGGTCCTGCCTCTGACCACTCTGCAAAGCTGCTGACTCTTTTCTTTTAAATATTTTAGTTGTTTTCATGCGCTGCATATGCATTACGTTTAAAGTAAACTTTTGTTTTCACCATAAGGTTCGACCAATGCTAGAAAATATACGCCGCTCCACAAGTTAACGCGAGTTTTTTGTAGACATGCGACTCTGTATAGGACTAACTCTCAGTTCGTCGTCATGTATATAAAAGTTTGAAAGAAAAAAAGAATGGGCAGTTGCAGCCACTGACAATTGTAGATGCATACGAATGGCAAAGTCTATTTGGTAATGCATTGTTTACCTCGTCTCCACTTCTTCCCCCACAATCCTTTTTTCTTGTACCAGTGTGCAGAAAGAAGAAAGAGAGGTGAAGGAGAGAAAGAGAGAATAGCAGAACAGAGTTGCCTCAAGTTCCTTACTTCCAACTTCGGTTGACCAGCCTTAAGTTAGCCTAACTTACTCTTCAAATCAAGGTAGATGATTGGGCCAGTTGGTAATACAAGATCTAAGAGTACTACGCGGTAGAAAACACGGACAGGAAAAAGATGACAAGTGCGCTTGTCCTTGTCTTTTTCCCGTCCGTGTTTTCTACCGCGTAGTACTCTTAGATTGCTCTTCAAGCACGATCAAAAAAACAAGTAAAACGATCGCGCGTCTTGCGGATGAATTCTGGTTTAGCCATTTTGTGCACACGCCACACGGCACACATTCAAATTAAACATGCCACGGCATGATTGTCATGCATAGGAAATATTGAGGAGTCCTCTAGACTAAGATCTGAAATGGGCAGCACACAGCGCACGAACAAAACAGGCAAGATTTGTTCAACCTGCTTTTTACGAGAAACACGTTAAGATCAATGTTCATCTACTGCATAGAGCGTAAAGGAAAACATGTGTAATCTGTAAAAGTTACGTAGGACGAAAACCAAGCAAAGTAAGGTTATTTCTTTACGCCCTCGGATGCTGAGAAAATTGAGCAGTCACGGCAAAGGCGCGTGCACAAGTTTATTTTTCCCGAAATCGTGTTTACACCACCTGTAAGGGCGCGTAGCCTGTTAATGGATGCTAAGAATACAACTATAGCTTTATAGGAAACCTACCGGAATATCAAATAGAGCTTTGCGATTCATCTACATTTTCAGTGTATCCAGATCAAAATGGAGTTGTTTGTGCAGCGATGCTCAGTGACAATCAAAGATGTCAAAATGTTGGAGCGAGTGAATTGTTTAAACCCTTGTTACTTGAACCCAATGAATTCAATAAGAGCGGCAAATGAACGCTTCTTCAGCCGTACGGAACTCAAACAAAATAATCGGGTCGTAAAAGCGGTATTTTTCAGACGTGCGCAAAAAACAAACAAGTGTGGCGAACCGCAGAACGAGGAAAGGAAGTTACCTAGCCTAAGAGGCCGTATGCTCGCATGCCAGCTGACGTGACGCCGAAGCGTCAGGAGCGATTGTTTCTCGACGAAAAATATACACAGTTTTATTTACAAAGCACTATGTCTGATTGTGGTTGTGCAGCAGAACGGAAATGAGGCGCTAGAGATGGTGGGGAGATAACGATTGCGAATGCTCGTATAATTGTATAACGGTGAATTCTGGGATAAAATCATAGACGTATGAATTGGCACTGCGGCTCTGCAGCTGACTCGCTTCACAGGGCCTTAAGAATACTGCTATCTTCTTGCATAGACACACGCTCCTCTAAAAGTTTCAGTGTAATTGAGCAATAAATATCTAGTTAGATAGACTGAGAACATATCAGTAAGCAAAAAGAACTCGACAAACAAGACAAATGATTAGAGAAAGAGTAATGGTGAATGTGGATGCACCAGGGAAAGAGGCGAGTCAGTGGGAGAGCGGCCGCAAACTCCTTCCCTTAATTCCCCCCCTCCATATCCCTATATCCACCCCTTCTAGCAGAGCTTGCCTCCCTTTCTCCCGTAAAACACAACACATGAGTTTCCTGTTTTCCCGGCTAAATTTATTAAAGTTAATATTTAGTTAAAGAGGTTTTTATATGTTGTTGGTGAATTTCGAGAATGATTCACTTGGCACATCTTTAAGAAAATAAATATGCATGATCATATTGCAGCTCAGCAAAGTGTCGAGAGGTTAAGCATCCGTCTTAACATTCGGTAGGGTTGGGCGAAAAGAGGGCTAAATGAACTTTCTAACCGTTGATAAACAGTGATGACTAGATTCCTGTTAGTTGGGAAACGGACCTTCTGAGAAAAATGCAGTAACACCAAAGTGTTCGTGACTAAAGATAGTTTTACGCTAAAGCCCAACTTCACGAAGTTTCGTTCAGCGATAACATGATACCGGACAAAAGTTCTGGCCACACTTTGGCCCACAGGGTATGTACGGAGCAAGCCATATGATAGTGTACTTCCTACGGCAGCAGTCCAGCAACGTTCACCATCAACAGCCGAGTCACAAAGAAACGCCTTTATGAAGCTGTCAAGCACTTTTTGAAAGTGAAGTTAGGCGTCGGCAAACAATAAAAATCAGCAGGCTGATCTAGTAAGAAGGCTGGCACTCAACACGCCTAAAAATGAGAATGGAGTCGTGACAAGACACATGAACAATAATCTCCGCGTTTGGGAAACAGAGTGGTGAGTAGGGCTCGTTTACTATCTCTGATGAGTGAGACTTCATTCAGACGCCGAGATAGCGATCCCTCCAACTGGTCAGATTAGACGCGTCCAAAGACAACATTAGCCTGCTTTGAAACGGCATCGCAAACCCTAAGCTCAGGTGCTTTCCTTTATCCGTGTTAGAAACTTTTAGCGCAGTTCATTATTTCTAACTGCCCAACATACCATGTCACACGGTAAAAACTCACATTTACCGATAAGTTCGTCACGGTGTGTTGGTGGCTTGTTTTTACTGCACAGCCCACGTTCACATCTTCGTCTAGTGCTGCGTAACTAGCTGATTGCACAGACTACTTACGAACAACTTACGAACAAATTGCTTTGCATATTTGGCCCCAGAATCACTGACGATCACAGGCAATTCTAGTAAATATGGCTTCTAATATGATTCAAAATGCACACGCCATGAACTTTCGCAAGCATGGTTTAAGCGGCCACAGGACAACAAAGCAGAACACAGGACAGCGAAGTTGGTGAATGAGTCGCTAGCGCTCCATATACTGCAGGTTTCTGCTCTGCACCACCACAAAAAGACTGTGTGTCAGTCATTAAGCAAATAACGCGGATTTTTGCGTGGACATAAAGGATCGTTGGCTCATATGCTCTCACGACCACTGCCCACGTGCCAGCCCCGTATGTATGCATGGGAAATGAGCGCACAATAACCAATCGGACATCCGCTGGTCCCACACTGATTCGGTGCTTCATCCATCAGGCAGAGTGGGGTGACAATGCCTTCCTTCAGCATCAGCAAGGCCGTAGTCACGAACAGAAAATGATCCATTGACCGAGCCAAGCCGTGACCACTACTCCACTGCATTTGCCGTCGCAGCACGTGCGGGAGACCATTCCCGAAAATTGACGTGAACAAAAAATGCTGTTTTCGTCGAAAATTGCACGCCCCGTCCATCTCAATTCTTTCACTGCAACATCAGCTTCTCTCCTTACATTGGCCGTTTGCCTTTTTGTCGCGTACCGGTTGCTATCTATCAAGCATATTTATCAAGGCGAAAACCTCAGATGCCTCATCAAACGCAAAAATTGGCCGTAAATATCGGAGTGAAAGGAGTGGTGCGACAGGTCATGTCGAAACGTCATCATCATATTACGTCATGACCACCTCAAAGATCGACAAAATATATAATGTCAACATGAATTCAAAGTCACTACGTTGTCACACTTTGACGTAATCCCATAACGTCGTCGCTTGGTCAACGGCGGGCCTATACCGGAGGCAACGCAAAACGGTGTTAGCAGCAGATTAGGACATCGACTGAGAACGAACAAAGAGAATGCTTTCGCCATCCAGTCGTCTTAGGCGAATGCATAAGTACCTTGTTTTTGCTAGAAAAATCCTTGTGTGTCTTTTACCACATCAACCAGATTCCTTTTTTCTTTTTCCCCTTTCTTTTCTTTCTTTCTTTCTTTCTTTCTTACTTTTTTCTTTCTTTCTCTCTTTCTTTCTTTAGTTATCTCTTTACATCTTTACTTTTGCAGTTGCCAAATAAAACAAAGTCAATTTTTACTTCAATGCAGCCCTATATATATCTCGGTCCCCCTTTCCTAATAAAATGGCTTCAATGCCGCCTATTGTTGGCAAGTTTGGGTGAGTCTTTATTTCAAGATCTCAATATCCCATTTGTGGCAAGCATTTTTTTTCTTGTGTCACTCAGGTTATGTATTCCGCTATTTTCATCGAGGATTTCGTTTATTTGCTTTTCTCCTTTGCTTTCCGTGGGGGTTTTGCGAGGAATAGAGGAGATGCTAGCCTGTATATACCGCTCTGATCGCCTTAGCCGCAGCCGTTATACGCTGTCGGATATTGCGGTTTCGGCGAGCCGGTTCGGACTGTTTATATTGTATATCTGCTCGCGGATATTGTTTCTTCGATGCCGCCTCGAGAAGATTTCATTAAAAGAAGAGCTTCCGGATATCACTCGTAGAGGAAAAAAAACTCAGGGGACCCTAAAGCTTAGCCTTTAGGAGTTGGACCCGATAGCAAAATCCTCTTTGTAGTGCGTACTTGAAACACTTAGGACAAGAAACCTTTTCGAATTTGCTATCCACCCACTACGCGGTCTTTAGGAAATAGGCGCAGTATCGTGTGTGCCTTTTGTATTGGGGTACTGACTTTCAACCACGGAGCCATTAGGGTAATCACATATCCTGACGCCCGTTGGCAGTGGACGCTTGTACCACCCATTATTACTGCAATATTTAATGTTGCGTTGCGAGGCATGTATACGGGACGCGTGTGTTTGTGAAGCGGGAAAGCTACTTTCACTGCATTTCCAAGTAGAAGTTCTTTTCGCTATTTTCACATGCAGAGGCATGGCTGTGCGGTAGAACATCCGCTTGCCACGCAAAAGACCCGCGTATCATCCCCAATTTGACGCAAACAACCCTGGTTTTGGTCCACACTCTGCTCCAGGATTTTTATTTATATTATTTGCATCGTTCTCAATTTATCGGTCACGCATAAGGTGATGACTTCTCGCTCACAACCAACGACACGAATGCCGACGCCAGAATTTCTGCCAAACGAGTTCTTTAACGCTATTGCGTTAAAATATTTATTTTGGCCCACAGCCACAAGCCATCGAACGGCGTGGTGTTCACGTTGTTCGTTTCGCTCACGCAGACAGCAGTACCCAGAGGCAACCAGAAGAAAATGAGCTTTGGCAAAACAGTGCGAGTCGGCCTGATATCAGTGACTGAAACGGTGATAGAACGATTGTGTTGCTATCTCTTATTACACAAATGGGTAAGAAAGAGAAAAGAACAGGGAAAATGAAAGAGAGGGAGATTAATCACACGTGAACGTGGTTCGCCCCACACGAGCTGGCCTAGGTAAGTCGAAAGGTGAGCAAAGCCTCTCCCGCTAAAATACTTTTGTACTAGCTTTACCGGAGCGGTGTCGATTCCTCATAAATGAATAATAATAATAATAATAATAATAATAATAATAATAATAATAATAATAATAATAATAATAATAATGTAGTTTAACTTGTGGATTATACAAATACTACCCGTATTTTGTTTAGTTGTAGTCCAGTACCTGCCACTGCTCATGAATCTCTTGTATTTTGCAAATCAATAATGCAGTTCACGTTTGTTCACGCAAGAACTGTGCTGAGACATTGTAGTAAGTGTGCGCTTAGGAAAGCACGTGCGATCCAGGCAGATATGAGCCAGGAGAGAAAGAGGTAGACACGGGAGAGAGCAAAGGCAAGGCAGGTACCCAAATCCATGTCTTGATTTACTACTCTGCATTTCCGGAAAGACATACAATGAGAGCAAAGAAAAATGGCAGAGATAGAGGACCAGTTGCGATCGCTCGCATAAACATGATGCGGCATGACTCTAACTCGCCGCAGAGGTGTGCCGAGATGAAGTACTACAGTGACGCTGTCGTCGTTATGTGCCTAGACAAGACGAACGGCGATGGTCTTTAACAAAATTGCGATGAGTACTGAAAGCATATATAGATGCGAGGTGTGAGTGTGCTCAAGGGCCCCTAAAGAACCCCTGAAGATACAGTGAATGAATGGGTTAATTAAGAGAATGAACAGACTACTGTCATGACGACAGTATTCTGTTAATATGCTTTCACGAGCAAATAAGCTCTTAATTAGCCCACGTACAAGGAATATCAATTGGGAATTAATTCATTCGCAACTTTGTCATACAGTCGCACGCCCACTCTGCTTCGTCTCACAAGACTATCGTTAGACGTCAACTGAGTTCATTCAGTTTCGTGCGTTTTCAACAGCACGAGCGGAAATAACAGCCTGTAGCAGAAAAACGCGAAATCCTTTGGTTTCAACGCCTTACGCTGACATTGTCCACGCGTTTAATGAAATAAGGGACGAGGAGGAAACAGCACCGGTAGGACGGGTAGTGAAGCTGAAAAATAAAACACTACCTCGTCTTTGAAGATGCTGTAGCTTGTTTTGGGCTGGCCCCATCAGCAACTTTTCAAAAAGAATGAGGTGAGCGTCAACTAGCCAATGAAATATGACTGACGCACCCAGCGATCTAGCTTCGACAATTCCTCGACAACTCATGAGGAAGCTCCATGCCATTGCTGCTCTTTTACAAGCCACATTATGGGTGTGTGGTGCTTTTGGAATGTGCTTCATGAGCGCCCTACCTCAAATAAAAAAAGGTTGAACTAAAGAAAAAGGTCTCCATTAATTAGTTTTCCCTGTCATTAATGAAGGTCCTCTTCCGTTATCTACGCCTGCACTGGGCTTACGTTTATAATTGCTAAGATGGCCCTAGAACCACCGAAGATTCACGTTGCCCACGCTATCGCAATAACGCAAACAGAAAAAAAGCTAATAATACCAGCACCATCACTGTATACCTAACCCTCACTCCCACCCACTCCCCCCCCCCTTTTTTTTTCCTGTTTCGGCGGAGCTCTCCATCTTCAGTCCTTTGTGCGAAGTTTCGGATGGCCTTCAGCAAAACGAACAAGGGCCCGAAAGCCTTTCGAGGAAGGGATACAGTGGGCTGGTCAAATCAATGCCCCCTCCTGCTGGAGCACAGCACTTCCGAACTGCGGCGGCTGGAGTGTTGGTCGCGATCATCCACGGAGCTCCCTTCCGCTGAGCGCCACTCGAAAGGCGTCGCGATGGCGGCAGGCCTATATACAGTCTCTAAGACCGAAACAACCAGAGAAGCCCAGCTGGTGAACGAGAAAGATCTTTTGAGCTGTGAGGACAAAAGGCTAGATGCCTATTTGGTCCCCTCCCTCCCCTTCGCGTCCCATCAGATTTCGTTGAGAAAAAAATAAATAAACAGCCGTTTGGAGCATCAACACTCGGAAGGGGAACGTCATTGTTGAATGTTGCTTGCCAGTGTTTGTGGCTGCGGTCTCACTTCAGTTCTGAAAGAGCATCCATGCTTTACGAAGACCTCAACGACGCTCACGCCATTGAATGGCGCGCGCCAACAAAAGTGGGGGTGTTTTTTCATTTCTTTCTCTCTCTCTCTCGGGCTGCTCATTCACTTTAAAAGTCAACGAGCGACACCCAGAGCGTCTAGTAGCTTGGAGAAGTTAAGATCAGGTAACAACTGAGTGCTCTCCTTGTAAGGCTTGTCGCTCCAATCGCATGTGGTGCTCCAGTTCCCTTTCGTTGGTTCAGTTGTTGATAGTGAGAATGTTATGCATACGTGGCGTGGACCTTCATCAATTCGTAATTTAAAACTCAATCGGGTCAGTGATCATGTCGTCCTACTTCACCTGAGACTGGACATTCGATTGTGAACGATTTAGTACGTATGCGGTATATATGTACTGACTGTAAAGGTAAGCGTTGAATTCTCCCGGTTCTTCTGGTGTTTCAGTGTCAAAGGGAAAGCTCTGCTTGACAAACAACGATGGGGAGTATTTTCACACACCTATGGGTAGCAACTAACGCTTCCCGAAGAGATTGCAATAGCTCCAAATGAATCCTCAGACCTTTTACTACGGTATCAATGTGGCATTGAACCAAACATATCAATATATTGAAGGAGATTCGTGAACGGGGAAAGAGACGAGCAGGTAAAGAAATGGCCAGCCCATATTGTCAGGCTAAAGTATACATATAACCTCTAGTGAATATTCCTTTCCCTTTTCCCCTCTCTTTGTTGGAGGGTAGCAAACAGGAGGAGGAGTAAATGAGGAAGGACAGGGAGGTTAGCCAGTTCTCAGACCGGCTGGCTACCTTGTACTGGAGAAAGGGGTAAGGAGGATGAAGGATGAGGGAAAAGAGACGTTGTAAAAAAAGAGAGAGAAGGTCATCAGACGATCCACGACGCTGTTTACAGTCTGTCTTTAAGACCACTTGCCCGCAGAAAGCGTAACAACGCTCTCAATGCCTTGCGTGCAGAGGATGGCCTCGGCCAGTGTCCTAATACCCTTTCTTTCGACAATTGGCGATTGTCTATTCTATCTAAAGCTTCTGACAGTTCTTCTCTTGGCACGCTGAAGCGGGGACACTCACAGAGAAGATGGGAGAAAGTCTCTGCGCAGCCGCAGTTGTCACATGTCGGGCTTCTGGCCATTCCGATTCGAAACGAATAAGCATTTGTAAAGGCCACCCCAATCCACAGACGGCACAAAAGGGTCTCCTCTGCTCTGGTTATTCCTGATGGCAGACTGTGCTGTAGGTGTGGGTCCAAATTATGAAGGCGGACGTTGGTGCATGCCGGTGAATTCCACTGAGCGAGTGTCAGTTCTCGTGCAAGTGATCGAAGCCTTGCAGCGGCGTCCGTTCTTGATGATGGTATAGCTACACAAGGGGCATCATCTTGAGCAGTTCGGGCTGCTTCATCTGCGCGGTCGTTTCCATCAATGCTGCAGTGGCCTGGTATCCATTGATACGTTATGTCATGTTGTTTCTCTATAGCCCGGTAATGGAGCAGTCGTATTTCAGCAATCAGCTGTTCGTTTGGTCCATGACGATATGGCGAGGCAATTCCCTGGAGAGCTGCTTTGGAGTCGGAGAATATTGACCATGTCTGTTGCGGTTCTTCAACTAGGAACACCAGAGCGGCACGAATGGCGGTGAGTTCTGCCGCCGTGGATGATGTCAGATGCGAGGTCCTGAACTTTATCGTGATGGATTTCTCCGGAATTACCACTGCGCCTGTTGAACTTGTTGAAGTGACCGACCCATCCGTGTAAATGTGAATGCGTCCACTGTGTTTCTCATGCAGAAACAGTAATGTTGTTTGTTTTAGGGCCAAATTTGACAAATTTTTCTTCTTTTGCATTCCGGGGATGGTTATCAGGGCTTCCAGTGGATGTAGACACCACAATGGTAATGACGGTCTTGCTGCGTGCGTGAAGTTCGTGACAAATCACCGTGCGATGTGGGGCAATAATAGAGCAGAACGCAGAGCATGGCCTGGAAGTTGGAAGGGAGGCGAGGTGATGCGATTGAATCCGGGTGGCATGTCATATGTACGTTCTTAAAGCATCGACACGAATGTAGGTTGTGATAGGGTGTTCATGAGCGATTGCGACAGTCGCTGCTGAGGATGCGCATCTCGGCAGCCCGAGGCATATTCTCAGTGCTTGAGCTTGTAATGACTGGAGGACGTGTACGTTTGTTATGCGGGCCTTGCCAGGCGTCAGAATTAATGGACACACAATCAGCTATCAAAAGACTCACCGTTTCCTGGGAGTAATAATAGATCGTAATTTGCCTTGGAGCCCTCATATAGCTTACATGAAGAAGAAACTGACCATGATCACCCACGTCCTAAGGTTTCTTGTGGGAAAATCATGGAGTGCATCGGCACGAGCCATGCTTCAACTGTATGCTGCACTTTTTCTTGGCTTCATGCGCTACAGCCGGTAGCAAACAGGATTCTACAATTCCGGTTGTCCTGCCAGCATTTCTCTCGAATTATTCTTTTCTCTATCCCTAAATACTAAAAAGACCAGCCAACCAACCAGCTTACACTTACAGCAACTCACTCGTATCATCACTGGTCTCCGCGCACGTTCTCATCTGACTACAAAAGAATAAGTGCGTGTTATTTTCCTTATCTAATTTCATGACGAATCCAGTTCTACGTGCAGTTTCACATATCTCGATTCCGGGAGCCTTTACAAAGCGCATCCTTTCTGTATCTCGATCACTGCCTCATTCTTCGTGAACGTCTCGTAACACATGAAAGAATGCTTTCGATCGGCACAGCCTAGGTTGACTGAATATAGGTTGCATTGATCAATACATCGAGTGAGAAGAAAAACATTATGACATTGGCCTTGGAGACTTCTTGCAGAAATACACTAGCGGCCTTGTGAGTTTCACATCCTCTTCGTAGGTCTCCATGCAAAACACAGCTTCTTCCCACGGTGCCACTGCGAAATTCCAACCCGATGAAGCACCATGTCTCGGACTCTCTGTTTCTCTGTCTCACTCTTTTATGCTTCACGACTTCATGCTCGCAGGTGAATAAGCAGTAAATGTTGGAATGCTGTTGTTCAAGTGATACCATTTGGTGAAACAGACCTGAGGACGCTCTTGACAACACATTGTTGTTTGATAATTGTCTCACACCCACTCAGGTACTACTAAGTAGGCCGGCTGGAAATCAATGTACTTCAGACGTGCGCAGGAAGCAATTTCTAACAGGAGTGAACAGATTTTCCCCGAGGCTGAGAAATGATTCATTCCCAGTAGTAATTATTATTCGTTTATTATTGGCTAGGTATATTATTCATTTTTAAATTTTGCCCCGCTCTTTGCAGAAGCGCGTCGATGGAACACGTATCACGTTTTCGCCCTAGTTCGTACACTAGAAATGCGGTATAAGTAATATGAAAGCAATTGGCGAACTTCCCTTAAACTGTGCCACACGGTATATGCGAGAGGTGACAGCTATATAAGAAAATTTTGTCACTTGCAAGCTATTCTAACGCAAACACTTGCATATGCGCTGAGAAATATTCTTTCTGTCGTGGCAGCAGGTGCTGCTGGAGGGTCGATAAAGAATGTGGCAGCGCACGAGTCGTCTATAGTAGGCACCCCTTAAGCCTTGCAAAGCCAAGAAATTCATAGAGCTGCTATAAAACGACCACCGCTGCCACTGAAAGGCGAGTTCGAAGTTCTTTTTTTTTTCGCCTCTAAAGAAGGGGCCCGGGAGGGAGGTTTCTGTCGTTCCATTTGTCCTCCTATCAATGCTTTCCTTTGCTCCACAAATCTGGTAGCCCTCATAATCTAGGCTATCTTCGGCACATCGCACATAAAGGCTCTTTGTCAACGCCTGGATACTCACTTCTCTTTATTATATTTCACTTTCTTTTGTGCGCACAATCCTTATTAGTTTATCTAATAAGAATTGTGCGCACAAAAGAAAAGATTGTGGATTTATCTCTTCTTTCGTGTGAATGTTTTTGTTGTTGTTATTGTTTTTAATATGCGTTTTTGTAGCTAGACTACAAACTGAATTTAACTACAGATGCGCCTTAACAGCTCGTATCTGAGAAGAGCTAGAAAGCAATTTCCGAAAACGAAAGGATATGGCAAGGGAAGAGGTTTGAAGAGAGCTAAAAATAGCCTCGGGTTAGAAAACTGAAGCAATCGCACCGACAGCACGAACTACCGGCGTATAAGTGCGATCGAAACTTAATAATGAAGCAAATAACAGGAATACTAGAAAGTGATTTAAAAGTGAGTCAGATACGGGGTGCAGCCAAGCGATGATGCGCATAAAAGCCGCAGCAAAAAAGAAAGAAAAGAAGAGAAAGTGTTGACCCTCGAAAACGATGACTGAACCACTTGCCACTTGCGAGCGCCATGGCAGGGAGTATACTCGAGTAGAATCTGGCCTTTTTTGTTATTTTCAATGGTTGCCTACATTGAAATGAAGCCCGACCCTCTGACGGTTAAGCGGGTCGCACCAAATCTCTTTTTGAATTTGCCCCCGTTCACACTGCTCTATCTTTTTTGTGCAGCAGCGGCTGAAGTATACCGGCTGTCTATCTACTGATTCTGCAAAATATGAGAAATATTTTAAAGCGAATGATATCTTTTTAGTTTTGGTTTTAAAGGCATGTCTGAATTCCTTCTCTTGTTTAGTTCTTCACGTCCGCGTTTGCACGCCACTTATAGCAATGTTTGCGAAGTGATGTAACATTTTCTAATGTTTTTCTTGCAAAACAAGCCTGCATTTTGTCCACGCTCTTTGTTTTTATTTTTATATTTCAAGTTCCCTTTAGCGTACATAGCTTCCAACCGCAGTTTTTTTTTTTGTCAATTACGGTTATCCTCACACGCGCTTTTCTTATTTGCATCTCTTTTCCTTCGCGACAGGCACACCAGGGGATCACAAAAGTTCTCAACCACTCTCGGCTTGAATCCTTGAGAACGTAAGGTGCCCGGAAAAACATGGGGTGATGCCGCGCTTTCGTAGGAGAAAATCCCTCATTTCAGAAAAGCTTTTTTTTTCTTCTAATGTATTTAGTTGCACCTGTTGCATACCTAAGCAGGTTCACTTGCTTCCGACTTTACTCATTCATTATTCATAAACTTTGACCTCCTTGCCAATCGTCCTTTGTTTGTGCTAACGTCAAACAAATCTCCTAACTTATTTTTGTCCAACCGGAAACTTTTTATTGATTCTAAAAGTACAATTCTGCAGGTATTGGTGTGAACCCGACTCAGTCTATTGAATGCACAAGGTGCGTTGTTTGTTGTTGCGCATATCGTTTTCTGTGGCATGCTTACAGAGAATTCTAAAAAAAAAACAGTGTGGTTATCGGCTTCGGTGATGTGGGATGTACAGGGAGGCAGCTAAGAACTCCCAAACTGTGGAACGCCGCGCTTACACGGGGAGCCCTAAGTTTGTACCACCGCAGTAGCCGTCACTGATGGTGTATGGCCGACATGAAGGAACCTGCTGAAGTCTTATAGAGAGACAGCAGATGCTCTCACTCTGACCAGGAAAAGATATGACAATATCTGCGTCCACGTTCAACAAATACTGGTTAAACAGAAAACACCGTTCGGGGGTAGCGGGTAAAAAGAAAGCGCTGAAGCTAGTAGAGGAAAAAAAAGGCAGCTTCGCACAGTAGTGGTGACATTCTTGAAGGAAGCGCTGAGCTGGTTGGCCTTACCTTGTTTCTTTTCAATTTTTTTTCTTTTTCCAACACTTTCAGTATATTATTCTCTTTCTTCTTTTTCTATAGCTCTCTTTATTTATTTATCACTTCTTCATTCTGCATTTCTTTTTTTCTATCTGATTCTATCGCTCTCTCTCTACCTATGTCTTTCTGTAACTTCATAGTTTTTCGTGTCTTTTTTCCCTTGTTTCTTCATAATTTGCTCTCTCTCTCGTGCACATGCACTCTCTCGCGTGTTCGTTTGACACTTGGCCTGGACCTACACGGTAGTTGGGCTTGCCCTATTCCCGGGGCTCATACCAACCTGAGAAGTTTTGCACGACGGAGCAGAACTTACCGATAGCATAAACAACTTCACTGTAAACATGAGGGAGAACGCCCGTGCTATTTCGAAGAGGTGGTTGTTTTTAAACACGATAGTCTTTCTTGGGGACCTTCGACGCAAAAATTTTGGTCTGTATCTCCATTTGTCTGTTTGTCCGCCCTTAACTGTATTCTAAAAGGCACCGGACATAACCTCAAACGGCCGACGCTATCCGCAGCACCCACCAATATTGCTCAAGGTTCAGCGTTCATACTTGTGCGAATCGTCAATTAAAAAGCAATTATTGCGCATATCTGAGGCACCGTTACAACACAATATTTTGTATGTGTGTCTTTTACCAGAAAAGGCATAGATAAGTAATTCGAAAGACCGTAACGTTTATCACGCTGCGTTGACCATGCAACGCTTGCATGAAAAGGCAAGTGTTTCCAACGCTTGTGTTTCCACACAAGCGTTGCAAAAACACTTGCAAAAGGCAAGTGTTTCCAAGGTGGCACCTACCCGTCACCTTGCGTTCTACACCTTATCACCTCCGAGACGGGCGCGCACAGCGCGTGCTTCGTTTTCAAAGATAATTACCAGATAGCGCTCACGCCTCACGTGTGACGTCATTCTAAGCGCTTGTTCGCCTCCGCTACACGCTCGAGGCACTCTAACGCATGCAGTGCCTTCAGAATAGCATTCACCAATTTTCTTGCGCAGAACATCAAATAAACGTCTTGTTCCCTCTCTCCAGACGCAAGACTGCCGTCTTTCGACGATATTTGCAGATTAACATGTAGATACGGGGCCAATTTTTTTTCTTTTTTTACGAAGGAGCACAAGCTAGCTATAGCTTGAACAGCTTCGATCGCTCATAGTCGTTCTTCGACAGCGACTCAAAGCCCGTAACTGAGTATGCTCCTAAACGCATAGGCATCAGGACTACCTGTAAGGCAAGAGCAAGGCACGGGCATTTATTTTGCAGCCAGAAGCTTATCAGTGCTGCGTCGCGTGCAAGCAAGGGGACGCGGCTGGCAAGGAAATAACGGGTTGAACGCTGTTTGCCTCGACAGGCAGCTAATCGGTTACTGCAGACGTGTTTGTCCAACGTTTAAACGTTTCTGGAAAAACCGCGGAGATTGCCGAAAAATAGTGCGACTTTTTGATTCTTTCATACGTTTGTAATACAATTTAATACAAGTTCTCTCAGCTTCTCAAGACCTCTGCCCGTAGTCTCAAGAATAGCCTCAAGAATATTATCCGGCACACGGCTGACTCCGATTTCTCGTTTCTTCGCCGTTGGCTGACAGAAACGTAGAAGAAATTTTCCGGAGGGGGGGAATAGAAAAAAGTGAAGGGGAAGGGTTCAACTATACTTTATGCATTTTCGTGCTTGCCTTTGTACTTGAGTGTGTTACACACCCACATGCAAAATTCAAAATTTTTCAAGGGGAAGGGAGAGGCTTCGACTCACCCCTCCCTCATGAAGATACCAGTGTTGACTAACTTTTGGGGTGGTTGTTTGGGCTAGTTAGGCTAGCAACAATACCGAGAATGGCCACCAGCGGACTACATGAACGAGGCGGACGACCGTCTGTCGTTTGTCCGCCATTGCCCACGTCGTCCGCTAAGCTCGTAACACTCCCTCTCTACTCAGCACTGACGGTGGTTAACATTATTTTCTGCTCCGCTGAATTAGTAGGCTAGTGGCTCGGATGGAACAATCCAAACAAGCAAGCGTAATATAATTTATCTTTTTTTGTGCGTTTTCTCTTGGGTCCCGGTGAACTTTTGGATTAGTGGCTACACGCATGATCTTCTAGACATGCCCTGGGGATAAGAC
This sequence comes from Rhipicephalus microplus, assembly GCF_043290135.1. NCBI lineage: Eukaryota > Metazoa > Arthropoda > Arachnida > Ixodida > Ixodidae > Rhipicephalus > Rhipicephalus microplus. The sequence continues at coordinate 244,126,035 of NC_134701.1, read as the reverse complement.
AGATGTTCGGGCTAGTAGGTGATTGGGAGTCAACATATCTGCACAGTGCAAGAGTACGAGTAGTTACGACGTAACTACTCGTAGTCTTGCGCTGTGCAAATATATTGATTCTCTCTGGCAAGGCAACTTTGTGTCGCGAAGGCTAACTCAGAAGGCTGTCAGGGCTCGCAGCACTCAAACAACCAACACCGTAACCACTGATCTTAACAGAAACGGTTGGCGGTTCTCAAAAATGGGCTCCTAAAAGAATACACGAGAGCATTCATTAAGGAAAAAAAAAGAACGCATTCAGAACGAAATATCCGGGAGATTTGAAAACACTTCGGTTACATTGTATAAGAAGGGGCAAGAAATCGAAAAATGGGGAGGACAGAAGTGCACCCTTTGAACCGACCTGCGCAAGAAGAGAAATGTATTTTAAAAACGAAAATCTCTGGAAATGAAAAGGTCGTGAAAGGATCTAGATTGCCTGCCGTGTTAAAAGAAAACCGAATACAATTGAACCTGATTCGGCCAGATAAATGGTATGTGCTTCTGGAATTAAAATGTGGTTTAACTTACCCTGACTGCATGCTTGTTGAACCAGTCAGAAAGCAAACACAAAACGTGACTTTTAATTGAAACAAATAAAAAAAACTATGTTTCATGTATTAAGACAAAAAATATCATGCTTATTAGAATCGGGTTGCTGTATTTTATAATTTGATGAGTTCTAAAATTATTGAATGAGCAAAGAAGGAAACCATAAAAAAGTATATTCGAATGGTTTTCTAACTTCAAAATACAGAACGCTTCGCTCTCTTGGGCTAACATTTACTTTAAGTGAGCCTAATTCGAGCACAGATCATGTATAAGCTACAATGTTTTACATTCCCGCAATTTCTGCTGCTAGAAAATTGTGTCGCTCACGCAACCAACGTATCACAATGATATGCACGTGCTATTACAGAGTAATGTATTGATTTCTCGGAGATAGTATTGCCTTCTTTTCTTCTTTTTTTCGAGGAATTTTTTTTGCCCAAGAACTTTATCTAGTGCTGATATCCGCATAAGCCACAGAATCTGCTGGTGAAACACTGGCCGTAATATTTTTCGGTCCTACAGAACAATTTGCCGGTAGCTAGACGAAACTGTTATGTCTTGAAACTTTTTATCTGCGTTCCTTTGTTTATAGTTTATACCGACAAGCTTTCTCTCTGGCCTACAATATGAGTATGAGCTTAGGTCAGCATGCTCAAACAGGAGTACGCTCACTGAGATTCAGATCGGGCCATGAGTCTGAATTCGAGTGAGTCTGGTTGAGGAAAATATTGTGTAGTCTGAGTTCAAGTGAACAGAAAGTGCAACTTATATTTTCTGAGTAAGTGTCAGTGAGCTCCAGCTTGAATTACTGACCCATGGTTTTATCTACTCGTCTATCTTCAGCATTCAGCGTTACAATGGCTCAAGTTTTGTAGTCGTCTTTTTATATTTCTTGACCATATTTATTGATCAAAGATGCGATTTATTGGGGGCGGGTGGGGGAGGGAATAACTTTATTCTGCGAACTCTTTCAGGAGAAGTTCTTATTAAACATACCTCATACGAGTCGCGTTTCATGAAATTGTCCGTACTGGATTGAAACCACTGATAGCTCGTATATGAAAATGCCACATCAAACGGCGTATCGAAGAACACTGTTGCGTTGGCGTAATAGAGCATTGACACCAAGATTGAAAAAGCCAACTTTACGCTAACTGACTCATGATTTGACTTACTCAAGTTCACTCTGACTCAGGTGAAGTCATGAATCTGAGTGAATCCGGCTGAGTAATATGTGTGGGAGTTTGAGTCTGAGCAAGTTCGCTCGAGAAAAGTACAATGAGTTAGTCCGAGTGAGTTCGCAGGAGGAAAAAAAAAGACGTTTTTGAGCGAGCCTGAGTGAGCTCCAATTTCTTTGCCGACCTATGAATACTACTCACTTAAAAAAAGAAAGGAAGAAAGAACAGGAGAACAACCTTACACGTTCTTCTTTTATTAATCATGGTCGTCAAATATTAGACACCCGCGTAAGAAGGCAGTTTCAACTCTGTAGCATCGCTGAGACGCTTTTTGTCGTCGTGTATAGTTGTTTTATTGCGTTTGCTGCTTTCTATCTTTTTTTACATTTTCACCGCCTAATCCCCTTCCCCCAGACTGGATAACAAACATGATTCCCGCCTGTACTCAAAACACCCCTAGTTCAGTTCACACTTTGCTTCAGAATTTTTTATCTTTTATTTATTTGATTTGCATCTTTCTTGATTTATCGCTCATGCATAAGATGAACACTTTTTGCTCACAACCGATGACACCGAAACCAACATCGACGCCAAAATTTCTGCGAAAGGAGCTTTCTAACGCTATCGCGTCAATATATTCTAACTATGGTGAAAGATGGGCCGATCACAGAGGCAGTGGCAAATCCCGTTTGATGCATTAGGTTTTAGAGGGGTGGCGGGGCAGAATCAGTGCTATAAACTGAGAAAAAAAAAACATGGCTTTTGCCTGCCACTCGTCTCAGGTGAGATGCATAAAGAACCCAGGATGAGCTTTCTTTTTTTAGTTTTTACCAATGAGTGGGTTGGCATTAAACGACTAAGTGAGAAGTAAGTCTTTAATGTGACATTGTTCGTCTGACGTTCCTTTAGCGTGCAGTTGAAACAACCAAAACATAGCACACGCATGTTCATCCCATTCCGCCTGGATCTAAATGGGGGAGCAGTGGCAGGGAATGAAACCAGCGAGCTTTTTAAACGGATGCACAGCGTAAGTAGTACTAAACTTTAAAGAAAGACATCCCGTTTCATCAAAAGCTGAACAAGCCCGAACAGTGCGATGGCGTAGGCACGTACTTCGTAATCAGCCAAGCAACGCGCCGTCGTAGAACTCGCGCACATTCTTTATCATCTAGACTCGCTGCGCATGAGCGCTGCACGCTACTCGCGCACAGATTCCAAAAGTGAAAAGGCGGGGGAGCTTTACACACAAGGTGAGTGGGCCTTGCTACCGGCAGCACATTTTTCTTTCAGTAATTAAGGGCTCCCGCTCGTTGTCTTTTCATTCTTCTCATTAACACATTCCACCCGCCGGAGCCGTGCCACGTCTCCCTCACCGTTGCGTATTTTTTCGCTCTCATTTCGTATGCCGCAGTGCGTAATAATGAAAAGAACCTGCTAATTATCGTTGTTTTTGATATCGCGACTCAGCAAAGCAAACGCAAAGAATTCTACTTGCTAAATCCTCAATTTCGCTCCTCGTTTTCACGACGTAACGGGCTACGCTGGTTCAAGAAAAGGGAAGACACTAAAAAGGAAGAGCCGATGTGCATTGTCGAAATATAGTGTAGTAAAATTATCATTCTAATCGTGGCGGCTTATTTAGTGCAAAGCTTTCTTCATATATGTCGAAATGATAGAAGACAACTTCAGCACTCCGCCTCAAGCGTATGTAATATTACCGAATAAATAAATATAGCCAAGTTATGTTGGGTCATTAGTTTTTTTAAGCACAGTGATAAACGGGGTGCGCAGTAGACGTGGGTTCAAAAGGTAATATTTATGGCTAAGTAACACACCTACAGCATTTTAACTGTCACTGGTTGTAATATCGCCGTAATGTCGACTCGAACAGAGCCAACATCCTTTAGAGAACGACATGACGTACTTATCTCGATCAATTGCGCATAACCAGTCGTGCTGCCGAAAAATTTGATGTTGCTTTTGAATCTGTGAACACTTTAAGACAAACACAGCATCGGTTTGGACAGCGCTTACTAGAGCATACGTTGGAAAAAGAAATACCTAAAATACTCCAGTTTCATCCACTGAGTGGAACTTTGCCATCGATCTAATGTTCGCGCGTTCTTAGTAGCTACCGTGCTTTCCAGGGTGCAAAGAATACGCGCGACCCGTGACGTCTACGGGCAGAAAACAACGCATTTTTATTTCGCAGCGTCTTACGAAAATATTGTGGTTCTATGTGCATCTTGAACAACACTAAAAGCGTTTTAACGTGATTCTCTCTATATAAGTGGCAGTGACAACCCGTCCTTCAAAGCGAAAATTCATCATCGTATAATTCAGTAGAAATAAAAAAAAACATCGTGTTGCAAATGAGTTATGCGGAAACCCGTAAGGTGGCGCAAGGCAGTGTAACCCACAAATTGGATGGTTTCCTTCTTTCCCTTTCATAAAACATCGTGTGACCGCAAAGTTCTGGGGGGAGGGGGTGTGTGAAGTTGTAAACAGGGGCGTAGGCAAATTTTTTTTTTGGTGACGAAGTTCCTTGGGGTGTGGGTAGTTTCCTCGTCTGTAGTAATAGTAGAAGTTGTTGTAGTTGTAGTAGTATGGAGCCATTTCTAGTTAGCTTTAGAAATTGCTTCCTAGATGGCCTTGTGTGTATAAGCCCTTGAAAATATTATCACTAGATGGCGTTAGTGGTTTTCGTATAGTTAATGATTTCGTATATTTGACGGACGGACTGATGGATGGGACAGACGACGGCCGGCCGGATGGATGGATGGACGCTTCGCCCCACTCATCATCATTCACTCCATGGATATGCTGTGAATGTTTTTTTTTTTTTTCGAAAGGGGGCAAGGGGGCGCCACCTTCGTCTGAAGTGGAGGGGAGTGGTACAGGCAGAGTGTGATTTTGGGCTCTGTGTGTTATAGCAAAAATAAATTCAGAATGAGGAAGAGGCACGGGTTCGGTGTCTTATCTCCGGGCTGGCTGTAAATGTTAGTATGGTCAAAGCGTAGACATACATAATGAGATTATTAATCTTGTTTCCCCACAAAGATGGGGCCTGAGTGGCCGCTGTCCTCTGATTGCATCTAGGAAGACTCGATGCACGCTTTGTTTGCTTTAGGTCACGGTGCAAGGTATTTTACGCTACGGGTGAGGTCATCTGGGCACCTTCACCGGTTTCATGTTAATGAAGCTGTTTTTTGTACACTGCCCAGCTAAAATGCCATAGAATGTTTGGGGGGAAGGGGATATGAAGCGAGAGCACGAGCATGCGGAGAAAAAAATACGTATAAAAACACAGAAGAGATAGAAGAGGCAGCAAGTATAGTTATGTTGGAAAGTTATGTGAAGAGTAATGAGCTGAGAGGGTATAGGTTAGCATAGGATGGGAAAGGAAAGTGAGGGTGAGAAGGAGGAAAAGAAAGTGCGCACCCCACCCATTTCCACTCCTATAGCCTTCACACAACTAGAGCGTAACTGCTTCAACATTTATTTCTTGTACATAGACGTTGAAAAACCTCGCGTCACATATATATATATATATATATTTTTGGTTGCGAAGATGTTATTGTAGTTGTGTGTAGTTCCGGTGATAATATTTATTCTTCTGAACAGTGTCATTATTGGTGTTTGTGATTGATTATTATCGCTATTAGGTATCTCTTACTGCTACTACTGCAATAACTACTGCAAGTTGTGTTGGCCTGTCACTGTGAGTCGTGCTCAAACAGATCCAGGCTGAGTGCATAGTAAGTTCATGGTGAAAAAGGGCTGGAAGTTTGAGGTGTAAATTACCCAGCGTAAGACGAATAGGGAGACAGTGGAACGTTAGCAGATGTGCTGCCCTCTTTTTCTTACGTCTCTTCGATTCGTGCCACCCGTCACTAATATGTACCCACTGCTGACGCTGCTGTACAGGAGGTTTTAGCCTTCGTGTCAGAGATGAGATACTGTGCGACACGCGTCGTACCGCTCGACCAGCTATCGTGGCGTCACCGGATGGGGAGGGGAGTCTGTTAGCACAAGAATCTACTCCGAATGGAAACTCCGTGAGCCTAGCATGCCATCCGGAGTGGAAACGCTCCCCTGTGTGTAGCGTATCCTTCGTGCGAGCACGTCGTGAAGAAATAACGGTTCTTTGAGCGGCACACAGTTCAATTCATCTTTCTAATGTCATGGTTTTGCAAATAATGCAATCGCAGTGGCACACGCTCGGCGCACTCGGATGGTCACCAGTTAGACCAGAGGTTTGTGGCTCGGTTCTGAGACGCATGCAGCTGCAGATAAGAATGGGAGTGGCTGGGCGAGGAGATCGCGCTTTCGGTGGAGGAGGGGAGAAGATATAGAGGGAAGTAATGTAGGTGGGAGGGGTGGCGTGTGGAGTGTGAGCGGATCTCCAACTGTCAGTGCCGCGTAGTGGGTGCGACATCCGCCGTAAAGAGCAATCCTGTGTAGGTTCAACCTAGCGTTCACAGGCGCCACCCAGTTAACACTGTTGCCAGCCGAGGTTCTGGAGTACTTTGACGGTGAACTCGGTAGTTCTCGAACGCTTGGCCCTCCCCCATCTCTAGTTTTAGATGCGGAGCATCTAATACTCGAGGCTTGTAGTGCGGCGCCGTCCGCAAGCTTCCTCCTCCTTCTTCCACCATCTGTGCATCCCTTCCTCCTCTACACACCGCACGCGCTTCACTCCTCCACCATCTGTGCACCCTTCCTCCTCTACACACCGCGTGCGCTTCTCCTCTTCACGAATATTCGCTAGCTGTATAATGTAGCGCGCATGCGCCGTCACGCTTCGAGAACATCGGCAGCTGACGCGCGCGCATGCGCCGTCACGCTTCGAGAACATCGGCAGCTGACGCGCGCGCATGCGCCGTTGCGCTTCTCCCCTTCTCGAACATTCGACAGCTGACAGTGCATGCGCCGTCGCGCTGTATATATACTCAAGGTCGGCGCTCGCTCGCTCAGTTGCCGCTCGTCGGTTGGTTTGTACGGCGCGTCGACGTCCAAGGTCGTGGTGAAATGAATTCCAACGAATCCACAAAAACAATGATCGACGTCCCTTCGACCAGCGCCGCCCTTTCGCATACGTGTGTAAGTGTTCACTCATTTAACACCCCCTCCTACAACCACGTTAACCAATTTAGCCATCGACCCAAGTAAGTCGCAATTTAACACCCCATTTCACAACCACGTTAACCAATTTAGCCATCGACCCAAGTAAGTCGCACTTTAACACCCCGTTAACCCATCATATGCTCCGCATCCTCCTCAGTGTTCCCCCGAGGGAAGCTGCGGGCAGTTTTTTTGTGTCGGTGCGTTTGTGTCGCAAAGCATTTACCGTTTTCGGTCAAAATACTTCAACTCACGGGCCCGTATGCAGCCTTAATCCTTAGGACTAGTATTGTTAACAAAAAAACAATAAAAACTTCAGCTCTCAGGAACCGTCAAAGCATGTTCACAATTATTCTTATGTTCTTTGCTGTCGAGGCCTCACAGAATATACCTTGCATAAAGGTTCGCTTCAAGTAAAAAAGCAATGCGAGAATAAATAGGCACTTTTGACGTGGATGTGTGCATAACCGTCAACAATAGCAATATCTTTTAAATGTCATTAGTGATTTCATTGTACATTTTTACAGAGTACATTTCAACGTAATTCTTTTTTTCTGCAATTGAGCTCAATATATATACGATGTTCTATTCTCTTACTCGTACCACACAGTTTACTGGAGTAAATTAAATTATTTTTAGCGAATGATATCAATGGATAAATATTACTGAGTGAATCAAAGATATGTAATTCTGCACCCTCTGCTGCCGTGATGACCTCGCTCCGAATAAGTCAAATGGCTATAGGATATGAAGCGTTCTTACGCTAGACACAGCTGCCCAAGTCCTGACATAAGTCAAATTCGACTTAAGTAGGCCATTTTTTGCCTCGCGTCACGTTTCGCGAAGCACCGTGTCCGGGCATCGCCAACGAATTGACAGAAAACGACGTTGGTATTCTTGCTTCCAGCGAAAATGCCACTATACTTTTTTCTGGTATATTTATTGCGAATTTAACGTCTTTCATTACTCACTGGCGGACAGTACTTTGTCCTCTGGTGCCTTTCACTTAGTTTGTTATACACTTTTTTTATTATACCCCCTACTCATACTCATCCGTAGGCTTAACTTTTTATTTTTCTAAAGTTCTCTTACTTTCTACTTCTCCAATGCTGAAGCTCTATTTTCTTGAACTCTTTAGTACGTTTCGCGGCCAAAACTCTATTAAGCTAATTGGAAGATTGTACTACGAGGAGACAGAATTTTTTTTTGTTACAACAAGAAACCAACAGACGAAGGGGTCGAGGAGGGCATAGCGTAAATTGTATGTTGTGTTATACTGAAGTAATTGTAAATTAAATGGAACTTAGTATTAGACAAAAAGAAATTCCTGGCTGTGGGAGCCGAACTTGCGCCCTTCTCACTAGACACGCATAGCTATTCTATAGTAAACATTTTCCGAGTGAGTAGAAAGCGCACGTTTGGCGGCGTCGACGAGAGCGCATGCCATGTTTTTTTGGAGCCAATGCACGACGACAGGAATGAACAAAGCAACATGTGCCCCAACCCCCATCCCCTACCCACCGAATAGAAGGTGTGAACGCAGGCCTCCGAGATGGTCTTTCGCTACGTGTTGGCCAATTCCAAAGGCCAAGGGCCACCACTTTTGATTTCGACAATCTTAACTCGAGTTTCTGGTCAGACCCTGAAAAGGTCCTTTTCCGCGAAAAAGCCCTTCAATCTTAGAAAATACGTTGTAAGCTCTGACCACGTTAACTTTAGCGTGCCACACTCGTCGATGTGGTTTCTAGTTGGCTTAATAAAATGAAGCTGAAGAAATTTTAGAATTCAATCAAAGTTCGTGTTTAGGAAGGACCGACATTATTGTGGACGATGCCATAATTGTTTTCACGGTTGTAGCAGCAGGAGCTTTAGAACACTCGAAATAAAAGCTTCCTTTGCTCCACCCCCGCGAGTGCGCTGAAAGTGTGGGCGTGGAAACATACGTCATCTTCGTTTTCTCGTGCCCGGGGAAAGTGTTCTTTCTTATCTTCATCCACGGCATCCGTGACTAACCCATTGCGTGCTGTTGCCGGAACTAATCGAAGAGGCCACACTTCAGCAGTGCTGATGTTGCAGATGACGCGTCATATCAAGAATGACGTCACCGTGTTCGCTCAGCGTCTCAACATGCCCGGCGACCACAGCCACTGTTTTTTCACCAAAACGTGCTATTGGCGTCCACTTTTGAGAACTCTCACATCACTTTTCTAATTCAGAAAAGATCAAACTGTCCTTACACGCTTCTAAGTCATTTTTTTTAGAGAAGTGCTTCAGCTTTCCTTTAAGGAAGGAAAACCAGAAGGAAAAAGGGAATGAGAAGGAAGGGGCAGTTATCAAGTTTGGCATAACTGATACGCTACCCTTCGCGGGGGGGGGGGGGACATTGAAAAATTAACAAAAGCGATAAAAAGATGGGGAGCACAACTGCACACGCAACGTCTCAGAACTGAGCGGCAGTATTCTACAGTATACAGCACCAATTAATTGTGATCACATGGTTCTTATTGTTGAGTTAGCCATTGTCAAGGCCTTAAGCTGTTCAGGAAAAACTTTCTTCAATAATGTGAGCACAGGGCGTGGTATCTTACTTTTGAGGTACACACGCGCTAATGCTGTAGATGTTTCGCCGTACTTCGACAGCTTATAGGCGCATTACTTGCATTGTTAGTGGCCGCTGTCAACGCCCCACACTTGCTGGCTCAACGCTGTAGCCGGTTTCACTGAATGCTCGGCTAGTTGCCATAAAATGACGGGGACTGCGAGGGTTTTTAGCCAAGTAAAAAAAAAAGACGCTCATTAGCACAGGGGCTGCAATATTGGAACTTTAGAACAAAATTATTTCTGTAATCCCGAACACACTGAAAGTTTGTTGGAAATAAATGTTTAAAGAGAGGTCCAACGTGCGCGATGCCTCACTCTGGTAATTATTTCAACCAACAAGCTCTGCGCATACGCCAACATACTAAGCGGAAAGTATAATTCGATTAGTAGGAGGAACGGATTCCGCTTTTTTTTAATATGAAAAAGTATACTAGTTTAAATTCAAATAATAAACAGTGAAGAACGTGCACACAATGCAAATTAAATCTTGAGTGTTCTTTACAGTCCCACAGCAAAAGAAAGAGCGGAAGAACTAAAGGAAGAAAGAGTACGCTATGGATTGGCGGTTAACCCTAACGTAGAGTTAAGGCTAAAAGCCACTTTATGGTGACGACACCGCCTTCTTGCTTGTAAAAAGAAATAATTAGTTAGGATGTTTAACGTATGAAAACATAGACCTTGAGTGGTTTCTTACATGAGTGCTGGAGCAATAAGATTGGTCTTCACTGTGTACCCGCGAATCGCCGTCGTCATTCCTTAAACAAAGAGCGAAAAAAGTTTAATTTAGCCTTAACGAAATGTGTGATATCTATATTATTTCACTTGAATACCACCACGGAGTGGTCAGTCTATCTCCTCTTGGCAGCGCATCAGTTGCTGAAACTTCAATGCGTGTTCCTCAGTGCAGTGCCTCAACATAGCTGTACATGTCTTCTGAGTTATTTGTCAATGGCCCGAATACTTTAAAAAAAATTGTGAATGTCTTGTGAATGTTGTTCATGGCTTCTAGTTACAATTGAAAAAACGAACTTTTTCGACACTTTAACTCGGTCAATGAATTTAGAAGTGCCTACAAAAACTACTGCTGCACGCATTGGTGAAGTTTCATTGCTCACCAAGACAAATTAGGTTTTCAGGAGTTATCTTTAATCCGACAGTGGCGGTCCAGCATCGGCCATCACATCGTTGGGACGCTATTGCGTAAGTGGTCTTATTGTTCTTTTTTTAAGACGAAAATTCGCAGTGTCAATTTGACATATCTTTAGAGCCTGAAATATTACTCTGCTCGTCAAATGGGCTACGCAAATGGGTGGGTAATATAATATAATACCGGTCATTAGCAAAACTCAGCAATTCGGGGGATGCTTTCTTTCTGTTCAGCTTCCACATTGTCAAATGCTCTACACATTTCATCGCCCAAGCACTCCCTACATACGGTTAAAGAGTGCATAGCGACGAGGAGGTTCCAGCCAAATACTTGGATGGGGACCTCACCACTACCGCATATCACACACAGGCAAATGTCTTAGCGGAACGATTTAACCAAACTCTTGGTGACATGTTGTCGATGTACGTTGTGTCAGACCACTGCAATTGGGATTTTGTTCTTCCGTTTGTCACATTTGCGTACAACACCACCTCCCAAGCCCCCTCCGGATTCTCACCATTCTTTTTGCTATACGGCTGCGAACCCTTGAGCATCATTGATACGACTCTACCATACCATCCTGACGCTGATGCGGTGTATGCCGTGGCTCACCGCCCCGAAAAAGGCCAACAACTGGCCCGTTCTTTCACGTATACACTCTTAAAAAAAAGTTAGTAAAAAGGTAGTAACTGCAAGCGAACAGGTAGTAACGACAACGGTTACTACCTTTCCTGAACCGTTCCTAGCTTCTTCCTACCTATTTACTACTTACATTAGTAAACAGTTGCAACCTAACTGCAATAGGGTAGCAACTGCAGCTGTTACTACCTCTCTTGAATTTTTACTACCTCTTTGCTACCTATTTACTACATACATTAGTAAGCAGTTACTAGCTGCATGCAAAGAAGTATAGTAGCTGCAACGTTTACTACCTCACTTGAGGTATTACTAACTTTTTCGTATTCTTGTTAGTAAAGAGTTGAAATGTTGAGTAGTTGAAGGTATTGAAATACAAATTCTATACTTGATCACGGTCTCTCTCTTCACCAAGCCCAGGGGTGGTTCATGACCCTTATATATATATATATATATATATATATATATATATATATATATATATATATATATATATATATATATATATATATATATATATATATATATATTATTCGAAGGTCGTTATTCGAAGGTCGCAGGTTCGGTCCCTGCCCACGGCAAAGTTATTTTTTCACCCACTTTTCTTTCTTCACGTTTACATTACAATTTGGTCTAATACCTTTCCCTATACTTTCCTCTTGGCATTATTGTCTGTTAGATCTCATTATTATTGTGTCAAAACACGCAAACACGAGCCCTTAATTATACACTTCTTTCCCTTATATATATATATATATATATATATATATATATATATATATATATATATATATATATATATATATATATATATATATATAGGCACCATGTGTAAAAAACAGAAAATATTCTATAGGTGTAAATTTTCACAGCTGTACATTTGCATAACTCTAAGCTAACAGGCCCTAAGCCGTAACTTTGTGGCTGCCCATTGTGTTTCATGTTGATTAACCGAAATTGTTCGCTGAATGATAATATTTCGGTTGCAGTTGAAGGTAGCAATTTCACATTAACAGCAGATGTGCGCATCAGATAGTCCAAAGTAACAATCATATCAATTATCCGCTCCGGATACTACTAAATAAACAGAGCAATATGTAACAAAGTAACCATGCACAATGCGTTTCACTATAAATGTGGTGGATATCATTTAATTTGTTATCACACAAAGTGCCATGCGCTCTGCAGCAATACAGTGGGAAGAGACCAATAACACTGATAAAAGAAAAAGAATGTAACAAGCTTTGGTTAGAAAACAGTAGATGAAAGGGTGCATCAGGTACAGTAAAAGATAAATACAGTAAAGACAGCACACTAGAAACCATACACTAAAAGAGAGATGTAACATAAAATCATACGTCATCTTCAGTTGCGTAGCCAGGGAGGACATTTCCAAATACACAAACTCCAGAGCAAAAATATATGAAGTATGACTGAAACCCCTCTCCTAAAAAAACATTGGCTACGCTACTAGTAGTTTAGATTCAGCCCGTGACAAAAAGCTGTCTAAGATGACAATTTGGACATCATTCAACAATCATAATTTCAGGCCGTAGCATCAGCTCAGCACCAAAATATAGGTCAAGAACTTGAGGTGATGGAAGATTGAAGGGCTGTACAAGTTTTTGCTCGTCTGTATTGTCGACAACATACGACCAGCGGTGACGATCGAATCTGACTGTCATGAGCACATCTACAAGCAGGAAAAGGCTTCCGCAGTAAATATACAGCCTTCTTATTTGGCCAAAAAGTGGCAGCTGTTGCTTCTCTAGGATGACTACATCGAACTTTTTGAAAACCAAGTTTTCCACCTCGGCAGAACCAACTTCCCACACTGGAATGCCAGGAGAGACAACTTTGCGCATGTATGAGCACAAGTCTTCTAGCTTCAGCTGCCTGGATCTTTTAGTCTGTATGCCACGGTCCACTTCTAAGTTGGAAAATTCGAAACTCTGCAGCAACTGGTGTCTTTCTGCGATAGACTTGCATATATTTCGAAAGTTTTGGTTGCGCTGTGCAATAGTTTTCATGTACTGGTGTTTGGCTTCATATCGCATGCACCAGTATTGCTTTAGTGGACCAAGTTCACTGATGAGCCGAGGGTAATGAATCAAGAAATGCAGTTTGGGTATTATTGCACCAGGGTAGAGAGCAGCAAATGAAGATAAAAAAAATCGTATTTCATCTTGCAGATATGCCAAATGGTCGTGAGGAATCTTGTCGGCAAATGTTATATCTGCAATGCTTCTCAGAAGTAGGTACACTTCCCAGTGCTCATTTTGTTTAGGAACAATATCTGCAAACATAAGAGAAAAAAATCTGAATAGGCACCACTTTTGAGAAGCTGTTCCCTTGTATGCACTTTGCCCATTAAGAAAGGATTTCACGACTTCTTCCGGTTTGTTCTTTTTGTCGTGAGCACCAAAAACGAATGTGCGGATACGATCAAGGTCTGAGTGCCTAATTACTCCAGAACGAAGCAGGCCTTGCAAAATGTGCCTTAATACATGTGGAATGGCTCCCTCCAGCACATCGTGCATCAAGTCCGGAGGCAGTTGCACTGTCACATCAAAATAGGCAACATCTGTGAGTGGAGATTCATCTTTAACGCCGTACAGTGCTGTGCCTAGCTGCCTATTTATTTTAGCACTTGCAACGTGGTTTTGGTGCAAGGGCAGATTTCGAACCTGAACATCACTCTCGTGAAAGGCAGTGTTGAACGCCGAGTTTGGTGAAGTACAAAATCTGCATGGACGACCACGGCTGAAAGAACACGTGAATCCGCCAAGTCGATTCATTGAAAGGTTATCACCGGAAAAGGCAACAAGAATCGCTCTCACCTTTACCGCAACAGAGTTCTTCCACAGAGTGAAACCAGTCATCCATAAAGCTGATACGTCATCTACAACTGGCTTCAAAATAACATTGATTCCGTGCTTGATGACAAGTCTATATGGTGCAACTAAAACTACATGGATAGAGCTGAGCTGTGATCTGTATTTGGCATGGATGTTTACCACGCTGAAATACACGACAAGGATTTTGTGAACACCCCGCTTTGACCCCAGCGGATTCACTATCTCCACTTCGTCGCTGTACAACACAAAAAAAAGCGTATACTGCGCGCCATCCTCGAGTAGTGCATGCAACTTTTCTTTGTATATGCAGCCATCCCTAAAATTATGCAGCGTTGGTGAAGGCGCTCCTGTTGAGAAATCTAGCTCTATGTGGTCGCGGAAGTTCTCAGAGGACATAAGATTTCGCATGACACCACTTATAGGAACAAACTGAAAAGTCTCACCAGCACCAAGATCACGCACTTCAGGCTTTACGTATGGCAGGTGACGCTTGGCGAATTGCTCTCGCTTATATTTACTACTTGCTGCTTGAAAAATATCCTCTAAGAATTCACCAGCGAGTAACTTGCGCAGTTCGATTCCTGCCGACTCCATCGCGATGTTATTTTCAATGACAGAAGCGAATGTCCGAATTATGTCGAGAAAGGTAATCTTGAAGTCATTGAAAACACTTTCTGCCGTAGAGTGCGGTAGCTTGTGCACTTCTGCAACACGAAAAAAAAGTAAGCACAGCTGTTTTTTTATTTTCAGCACGAAGTCGTTGATTGTGGTCACTCGAGCAGTGGGAACAGAGACCGCATCGCATTCCGTGTTGATCATGTTCGACGAGCAACCAGATGAAAACATTTCACTGTGATCACCCACTGTGTCGTGCGCAGCGCAGCTTGTTGTGGCACGCACCGGTGGTTCTTCGAGGACTGTTGGTTCAACACCGGCTTCCTCTGCGTCATCCATGTCCATATATCGTCTGTGCACACGGTAAATGTGCCTTCGATAAGATTCGAACTCACTGTAGGTTTTCGCACACCCATCCACACCGCACATGATAGAAAATCTATTGTCGTGGCGATGGTCTCTTATGTGCCAGACGACTTTGCAGAGCTTCGTGGACGAGAACGCACATCTTGGGCATGAGTGTAACATGTTCACTCGCGGCAGTATTTGCGTACAGCCGCTGGGCGGTATTCTGGACTAAGTACGCCGACGGCTCACCATGATTACAGGTAGCTACATGGCAGACGTAACTGCAGTTCTATCCGTAGTTTTCACCAGCCGAACTGGGCCAGCATGGCTTACCATTTAGGACCAAAAAGTTGACAAGACGGCGGAGGGCGAAAAACATGAACCGGCAACACGTGGAAGCTCCGCATTCTTTGAGGGTTTTTGCACGGCCGGGCTAGACTGCACCTGGAAGGCGGGCGTCGTGGAGGAAGGGGGGGGGGGGGGTGGCAAGGGTGAGATATTTTCACTGACAATAAGGATAAGGAGTAGTTGCCTTTACACGGGAATTCATGTGCCGTCTTAGCTGCGGGTAGCGAGAGGGTACACATTCCTACACGTGTCTAGCAGCGCCGTGAATATTGGTCGATGCAGAAACGGTTTCTTTCAAAATCAAGTTCAAGATCTAGTGAAGGATTCGACGAAACACCGTCTGGCGAGGGGCATACGTGTCTTGCAAATAAACAAACACTCGCCAAATTTGCAACGATATACGTTGCAATTAGCGAGCGTTTGTTTATTTGCAAAACAAGTTCAAGATTTGAAAAAGCCACGCTAAACTGGACGGACATGCTTTTCGTGGAAGAACACTGTGCAGGTGGATTTCTTGGACCTGCCCTTCATCGTGCCCGAAATACAGGCTGCCCGTAGGGAAAGCGCATGGGTTGGTTTACTTCATGCCACGCACGTGCTTATTGTGACATTTCATTCGTAGGGCAAGTATTGAACTTCCTGAGAAGCTACGGCAACATAAGAGCGATGTCCCCAAGTTCCAGTGACAAAGAGTACGTTCGCGGACCACGGCATCTATTTTCACAATGCCGGCGTCGTCGAACAAGATGCAGCTTATTTAAACAGGTTTTCGCGAAATCCTGGCCTATCCAAGACAGTCAGTCAGTCAACAAACTTTTTACACATTCCCCTGAGGAGCTGACGTCTTTCAAGACGGCTGGTCGGCTGCGGGCGGCACCCACGTCGGTACAGGAAGGGCATGCCCCTTTCGCAAGGAGACAGCCAGTAACTTCAACCGGCTTAAGGTGCGCTGCTAATCGAGTGCGCTCAATATAATTTCGCTCATCATGAAGAATAGGCACGACCCCACGGCAGGAAGAAAAAGTACGCGAATCGTGGAATTTTTTCTTGCAGCTAAAAAAAAAGAAGAAAAGAAGTGGATATTTCAAGGGCTAGTTTTTCTTTGTTAGTCTTGATATTGCACCTAAGAACAACAAAACAAAACATTTGTTTACTCCTTACTTTGATTGGCGTCCCTCTGTTTCAAGTAAAGTCCATTAATTAAAGGACTGCACAGCAAGCATAACCGCAATTAGTCTCCTAACCATGGTTATAGAAATTAAACGGGTGATTCCACGGGAGATAAGGTAATAAACCGAACTGAAGTGAGATCGACAGGAATCTGAAAAGGATGTATCACATTTGATTGAGTATTTCATATTTTATGTATATAGCACCAAGCAGCCCGAAAAGGAACCCAGTTTTCTTTTAAACTGCATAATTTATGGGATCAAAAATATGGAACATATTCAATGCGGGGGACCAATTTCATCACCCGTCGTTCTCGACAGGTGATGAGGGTGTTATAAGCAAACATTACCGTTGAATTTTTTGTGTGAAATGTATGCGACAGAAACAGTAAAGTAACATTTATGAAACGTACTTGTAAAGCGAAGGAAACTATTTTTGAAAAATTTCTGAATATGCAACACTAAGTATAAATTGTTGTTGGGCGATTTGATTTAACGTCAGTAGGGTACATAATACCGCAAACTTGGAAAAAACACAGATTCTAGTAAATAAGTAGGAGGGAGCAGAAAGGTCGTGCGATAAACTTCTTTGTTTATTTGAAAGAACAGGCCACCAGATTACAAATCTCTGCGAATGCGTGCGTCAAAATCGGTAAACACTGGTCACATTCGCGTGTCAGAAAGCTGCAGCTCGTTTTGGTAAAGTAAAATAGTCGTATCAATAATGTAAGCTGTGCCTCTTTTCTTAATGTCAAACGCCCCCAATAGCTCGCACTAATGTTTCGTTGCTTCTGCCTATTATCTTGACCTCGCGAAGCCGAGGATCACATCTGCAGGCTATACCATGCGCAGGTAAATACGCATTTCTTTTATTCTTTAGAGATAAAGGATGCTCCCGAGTCGGTCGTTGAGACAGCGTCCTGTTTGGCCTACGTACGTATTCCCACACGACAGCGGTATTTATGCAACCGTCACGCATTTCACATAAGGTATGGTGTGCTTCTTCAGGCATCCAGGCATTTCTGTCAACGTGGCTGACCCACGGACACCGTCCAGCCAACTTGTGTGGTGCCGAGATTACGCCCACGTACCATGCTTATTCCAGCTCACAATCATCAAAAGGTAGCAAAGGTTTGCTTTTGCGTCCACGTCTGGTGATGATGTAAAAATTTGAACGACTCTCGAGTGCAACGATCCCGGCGGCGATACCAAATGTTTGTTTTGTCGAGAAGTGGGTGACACGTGTTATTGGTACCTACTTTACACAGTGTTTAGACTTGAGTGAATAGCCGTTTGTAGAAGAATTATTAAGATGCTCGCTTAGCCGAATGTTTACACACCGACACCAACTCGAACAATCAGCCATTTTTACACACCAACCCGGTTGCCCCACGTACACCCACCTCAGTTGTCTATTGGCACAATGGTCACAGTAACTTAGAGTGGTCTAGAGTGGCTATAGACCACTCTGGGCTCCGTGTTTCGGAGCACAAACCGAGATCTCAACCAAAAAGTGTCACTTTTTTTGGTCTAGTGAAATATGCCGATGGAATATGCATGCCGATTCGACGCTGCAGTGTACTGGTTTAATATGGCAGACAGTGTGCCATCTTAAGAAGCGGAGGTTGGGAATACTTTCTAAGAAGAATAATAAAACATTAATTGGACAACTGCAGATCGAGAAGACATACGCGCCCGATATGTTTGAACTCTTTAGTGTGATTCAGCGGTCCTCTGGATACCATTCAATTGTACGATATGCCGGGGCCATCCTGATTAAATGCGTCGCAGTGGTCTAGCTAAACTATATATGGTCATATCTCCGACGAGCTTTGTAAAGGCAGCCACCCGCCCCATTATTCTGTCAACTAACATGATTTTAATTAGAACTAACAGACAATGACTCCAAGAAATATATAGAGGGTGTTATTAGAAGTAATTGCAATGTACATGTAAAGAAAGAAAATGGCATGGAAAGATAGCAGTCCGCTGGTAGGGACCAAACCTGTGACCTTCGAATAACGCATGCGATGCTCCAGAGCAGGGGTTCGCAACCTGCGGCCCGCGAGGCACTACTATATATGTGGCCCCGGCAGGACGTCCACCCCCCCCTCTCCTTCTAACCTTATTTCTTCGTATACTTAAAGGACCAGGCAGTTTTGGCCTAAAATGCAATTTTTTTAGTAACCAATGTTTAATTGGAACCTCATGACGCGTGCTTAAAATAAACATGATTTTACAGTTTTTTTACATTATCCCTTTGCTCGCAAAGCCCCCCCCCCCCTTCCATTTGGCCCGTCGCTGTGCCAACTTCTGCTCTAGAGCATCGCACGTGTCGAAGGTTCGGTCCCTGACTGCGGTAAGTTACCTTTTCGTCCACTTTTATTTCGTCAAACTTACATTGCAATAACTACGAATAACATTCCCTATACTATCTCTGGCATCATTGTCTGTTAGTCCTCATTAATATTCTGTCGAACAAAGAAAAACGAGCCGTTCAGTTTTCACTTCTTTCCTTCAGCCAATGTATGTATATCTTTCCTAACAGAACAACAAGACCTTGAAGCAACAAAAAAAATTTCTCACACAGGTTTTGATAGTGAATATTACCTACATGCAACACAATCACTCCATTAGAGTCTCTCTCGGAGTGAGACCGTGCGGAAGTGACATAATATCGCTTGTAGAATAAATGATGTTGACACCGGTGATTGTTTTGTCACGAACTCAATGGCCACGATAAATGAAATCTTAGCACTTCATTCACGTGCTCGGAGAACATATTCAAGTTCTCATCGAATGGCCGAGAGATAACAGAATTCTTTGCCTACATTATGCTTGAAGCAGTTTGTTTTTACGAGTGGCCTTGAAAACTGTGTCTCACACCTTTCAAAACAACACGTGGGGAGCTGCATCACACTATCTGAAATAACACAACCGCTGCTTAATTAGTATTGAGCGAAGTGGTAGCTGCACATGACTTCTGTCGTCGTAAATTCACGTTAAAACGGACGTGGCATCTGCCTACACGAGCGAGTCATGCAGCAGAGAATTAATATAAATTAATTAATTTGTGCGCTCGATGCACACAAATTGAATTGAGTTAGCTTCTTTGTGGTGGTCTTACTTATTTGTACCAATGTCCATCTGGTTAAGCGCATAATTGTAAGCTATATAAACATGGAAGGTGGTGGCGCGTTACAGTGTCGAACGTTAGGGGGGGGGGGGGGGCAGTGGTTTTCAGAATCGGAAAAGAAAGGAAAAGTGAACCCCGCAAATATTTGCCGCCAACTGCGACACCTGAGCAGTGGTTCACTGGGGAAGGGGGATAATAGACTAGAGTGGAGAGATGAAATGGGAATAAGAAAGCGAGAGAAGAGACCAGGAAAAAAAAAGGGGGGGGAGAACTTGTTCTCTTTTCATGCCCTTCTACTCACTCGCTGTCCCCAACTGGACCGGCATAATGAATAAAATGTTCTTTATTACCTTCGCATGCCAGCTACAGGTTTCAGACAGGACAAATTTCCGCTGCACAGAGCCAAATGGTCTTCAAGATTCAAAATTTTAACAACAGACAGCGTCGTTGTGATAGTTACCTTCAGGAGGCGCTGATTACTGAAACGCGGCAGGGGGCGCACACATCGACGGAAGCTGAGCCAGGCTAGGGTGGCTAGCCAGGCAAAGAGCAGGTTGTCGCAGTGTGAACGTGTCAGCAGCTTTCCTCCCGCGCCCACGTGCTTGTGTATTCATGGAGCCGCCGGAATTCCAATATTTGGTGTCATTTCAAGGCCGCAAGAAGATTATTTCTGCTCGTGGACCGACGGAGGCGGACATTTTGGAAGCCTTGAAGACGACAGACTTTGGCCATTCTTTGCAAGCATGCCGGATTGAGGTATGTTGTCTCTATCCTGAAGTGCATCGAATTGCATTGTGACAGTGGCCCAAACAGTACTGATTATATTCCGTTGTTAGCACGTGCTTCAACAGTTTTACCAAGCATGCGCTCGCGCTTTTCGAAGCGTGGGGCTTTTCTTGCCCTGCTCTCTCACTGGAGCTGTCGGCCCGCGAAGCGTGCACGTGGTCTCGGAGTTGCTGATGGGAGATGTAAACCAGGTTTAATCTCCGCTTCGGCGGCGCGCAACCACCCTTTGCTGGCATTCGCAGTGGTTGTGTTGCGATAATGTAATGGTGCGAATCGGCTATCGGGGTGGTTTTAAAAAAAAAGTGAAGAAATAAGTGTGGCCTCGTAACTGTGGCTCACTTCGGAGGTCAACTCAACAACACTGCACCGAGGATGGGGAAGTGGGAATGACAGATGTAGAGGATGAGAGGTGAAAATGGTAAAAAAAAATGCGCACTCGATCTGTCTCTCGGAGGCACGCACGAACTTTCATTAGCGGAAAGTGGGGCAGCGCGCTTGGTCATCCAGTTATCGAGCAGGCAATGCACCAAGACACGGCGTTGGTAAGATGAGTGGCCGTCGCTGAGTTCGTTTCCTGGTGTTCAAATTGAGCGAGATTGTTCACGAATAAAGGCATAGCTAGGATGTTAAGAGGTTAGGTATGTAAGGAGATCAGCAAAAAAAAGTAAGACTTTTGTACCGCACGTAAAACATGAAATCAATAAAATTGGACTACAAGAAAGACTTATTATCAATTTCGAAGGACATGGAATAGGCTAATTTCTGTGGTTACTGCATGTATCTTCCATAGTGAAAATAGCGTGGGTGCAGAAGCTGCTTGTTAGCATCGGCATGCGCAGGGTTCCCCTCTGAAGAGGGGGGCTGGGTGAAGGTTGCACGCCGGGCACGTTCTCTCCCCCCACCCCGAAATTTTTTTTCGCTCTGCCTACACAGAACAAAATGAACGTTTACCTGCCCGGTACCCACTATAGATCAGAAACGTGCCCTCCCCTCTGAAAAAGATATCTGCATACTACCCTGGCTGACTTTGCGCTGCCTTCTGAAACTCAGCACCCCTCTCCCTATTGTGTCAATGAGTGGGGCAAACATGGCGACCCCCTTCTACGTCTTAATTGACAATAGGGTGAGGGGCGGGGGGACCGCCAGCTGTGCTCCCAGGTATGCTCGTCAGAAACTGAAAATTCTCAAAGCTAGCGTAAAGTGTTGTGTGTGTGTGTGTGTGTGTGTGTGTGTGTGTGTGTGTGTGTGTGTGTGTGTGTGTGTGTGTGTGTGTGTGTGTGTGTGTGTGTGTGTGTGTGTGTGTGTGTGTGCGTGTGTGTGTGTGTGTGTGTGCGTGCGTGTGTGTGCGTGCGTGTGTGTGTGTGTGTGTGTGTGTGCGTGCGTGTGTGTGCGTGCGTGTGTGTGCGCGTGCGTGCGTGTGCGTGTGTGTATGTGTGCGTGCGTGCGTGCGTGCGTGCGTGCGCGCGCAGTCTTGTGTTCTGGATGCTTGTTCACCAATGCTGTACGTTTGCCCCACGGTCGGCATTTCTGTCTCGCAGGTGTCGTTAGGTGTGTTTAATGCTTTGTATTCTTTGATATATTGTGTTGCTTTGTGTAGTGAAATCATCAATAATTATTAGGTGTGTGAGTATTCAAATTACCAATGGAATAGCGACGGATCCTTTATCTCTATTTAGCTATTTCATTGCCGAAATGTGTGCACTCGAAACATTAATGGGCTATCAACACTGTATTTATTAGCGCATGATTTCGCTTCTGCAAAAAACTATGGTGTTGCCAAGCGGTGGTGTTGGATGTTGAAACACAGTTTGAATTTTAGCCATTTTTGTAAAGGTGATAGCTGCCAGGTAAAGCCAGCTACATAGGTCAGAGAAAGTGTTTCCCAGAAACAGTCTGGAAGATAGAAGTGCAGCATAGCGTTCTTGCAGAGTAATATGAGAAGCACGATCATAAGATCGACTTCGACATCGCTTCTGTTCTTGAAACAGAAAGGAATCTATGAAGGAGGCTCTTGTTCAAATGCTGTTACATTCAGAACACACCTGTAAACATGAACCGGTCGTTAGGAACAATTCCCTCTGTATACGTTCACAGCCTCCGATACGCGAGAGAAAGAGAAAGCAGGGGCCATTGTCAAACAAGACGGGGAGATGCTTCCATGACCAATATAGTCATCTCCTTAGGAAAATACCGAATTGGTTCCGAAACGTCGAGATCTCTACGAACTTGGCTAGAGCCATTTCTAATTTCTAAATTGTGATACACTGTAGAAGAAAAGTTTGACGACAGAGATAACAACAGAGCTAAAAAATTTGCTTCAGCTTAGCGCACGCAAGAAATGCAGCCTAATAATTCCTTCAACGTGCGAAAATATAAGGCTCCATGGTCTATTGAATGAAGACTTGTGCCATTAGCGTATACAGTATTTTATAGATAGCAGATACTGTGAGTGTGGTTTTTCGTTGTAGCACAGTGATTATCTTCTGCTAGTACAGCAATCATTAAATGCTTTTGTTTATTTCTAATTGATGTTATGAAACAGTGAAATTTCACAAGTTTAATTGTCACTATTTCACAAATCTGAACTTACTGATACCGAATGTCCAGACGAGTAATTTACAATGCTCTTTACAATACATACATTAAGGGTTTCTCGACAATACACACGGCATCATGATAATAATAAAAAAAAACAGGACAAGTAAAGTGATTCTAGGGTGCTATTGAATATAACATTGGTAGTCTGCTTACTTCAGGTTCTGTGCCTATTGAGGTAACTTTATGGGAATTTGAACATCACATCTGAATCTCTTTCAGGTATACAACGTCCGACATGATGAATTTGTGGACCCACCAGCTGGCCATGTCTTCTCTGAGAAAGATAAAATCAGGCTTGTGTGCAGTGAAAACTTCTTAATGAGCTGCAGGTCAGTACCTAAATTTCAGGTGCCAAGTTTAATATTGCTTTTGGAAAACTGCATCACTTACTAGCCTCTGTTTTCAGCACAACTGACAAAGTGACAGCAGTGCATGAAGGTAGCCTGCCCAAGACCCTTGAAAGTAATGAGCAGTCACCTAGTCAGCAGCTTGCCTGCTGTGAAAATGATTATAGGCTACCACCTGTGCCCTTAGATATTAAGGATGCGATTGAAAGGACACAACCAGGAAAAGTGTCCAGTCACACTAAATCCCGCATTGTAGGGTGGATTGCAAATCATCTCATGACTATAACAGTGTAAGTATAGGCATGTATTTGCATGTGTTTAATTCAGTACAGGTTTTAAAGTTGCTCTTTTTTACAGCTATCCAGGAAGCCTCTACGAAGCAGCTGCAAAATCTCTCGTGTTGGAATATCCAGTGCTAAGGGACACTATTGGCACAGGCTGGGTAAGCACTAAAGCAATGGCATTCCTATAACTTTATTGGGATGTCATACATGTTGGTGAGCTAGACTGCAGGTGCCCTTCAAGTTATTTTGTTCTTGGAGAGCATTCAAGAAGTTTCAACCCCATATTTATTACATTTGAATAATTGCCATGCATGTTCTTAGAGTCGTTTCATCGAACTCTGATAATGGCAGACATTAACTTGAGGGTTTGATAATAATCATCAACTAGGTGCCCATGGCCAATATATTCATATCATGCATTAATAAAGTTAAAAACTGGCCCTGGTTATAAGCTTTAACACCGGTTTAAGAGGATAAATACAGATGTAATGCATCGCTTCTGGGGATTGAATATTACCACTAATGGTATATGTAGTTTCTAATCACAGCTTGAATAGAGGCTCACACAAGCTCAGTTCTGCGACTGAAATGCCACGATCTTCGCCATGCCGCATGGCTCCAGCACATACATAAAATGCAGGAACCGGAGTTTGGAATGAGCAGATAAAGCTAAAATACAACAGATATGCTGATATTACTAGGAACAGCTAAATTTGCCAGGTATTGTCACCTGAATCTGCTTCTGCCCCATAGCAGGTTAAAAGCAGTGTATCAAGGTTCCCAAAGAATCATTTGCTTCAAAAGTGACCATGTTCAAAGAGGACAGTGTCCACTGTGCGGAAATTTGAAATAATAAAAAAAATTGTTGTTTCCAGGACTCATGGAAAGTCTCCTTGAAATACAAATTCGCATATATGAGGAAGTCTCTGTGCACAGTTCCAGCTGTTCAAGCAGCGAGAGCAGCTTACGGAAAACGCAAAGACTTAGAAGAAAGCACCAATACTAAGCGGCACTGCCATGTGGTAAGTGAAACGTCAAATGGACTGGTACATAGAACTCAACTATGAAGTCACTCTTATTTTATGTGTGAGCTACTGAAGTAAAACATTATTCATGTTTTTAACGATATAACCTCTTCATATCAACACATTAAGAAGCCAGGCAAGTTTTCAGGGCCATATTGACAGTTAAAGTATAGTAAATGCAAAATAAGACAAAATAAATTTGGTAAACAAAAAAATCATCTTATCTCCTATGGAGAACAAAACAACAACTTTCACAGTTTTCATGCAAGGCTCTATTATTTGAGTCAAGATGGTAACGCTCTATCAAACTTCTATGTGTCCCTGTATGTTTAAAACTCGGCGTTTCAGCAAGTGCCGCGGGCATGTTGCTCGATTCCTCATTCTTTTCTTCATTTTGTAGCTAGGTTCCCGACTTGGCTGATTCCATGCTCCTTGGTTAGCAAGTAGTAGATTTATTGCTCGGTATCAGCTTGTTATTGACATCATGCATCATTCCAGCTTTAAATATTGTGTTCTACATTTTGCACCATACTTATCACTGAAAGTGACTGACAATCCTTTGATTCAACTATTAAACTCGCATGAGTACTGAAATAAGTGGACAGGTGAAATCAAACTACTGCAGCTCAGTGAGCATGTGATGTGAAAGCTCCAACCAGCGATAATTAATGCCCTTTCAGTGGCCACCATAAACAATGCCCATATGCTATGCTTGGCTTCAATATCTGTCTGTCCTCTACATTAGAAAAGCTCCTTATTGCTCTTTATTTGTTGACTACACCATGTAACTATACATAAACCAATGTTTTTCCAGAAGCTTTTTAGAGGTGAACATTTTTTTTTGGGGGGGAGGCAAGATACATATTAGGTTCGAAATTTCAAGTTTTCAAACTTTCTTTTTATATGAAAGAACAAGCACTACTAACTAATATCTGGTCAAAGTTTTACATATATGACATACATATAAAGGCAACAACTCTTGTATTCTAACACCGACACCGCAGTTGGCAATATTTAAAATCAGTGTTACCTCTTCAGACTCCTTCTGATATAGGTAGGAGGCGTGGTTCACTGGTTTTACACACACATTTGCGATATGCTGGTTCACAAGGTGTAAATTTGGAAGTGGTGAAGTGCCGAGGTGGTCGACATTGGAGAGAATCATTGTGAGAACTTTGATATTAACATAATTTATGACACACTCGCAGAGCAAGATGGTATCAGTACACACTGCTTCAGTTCTCTTACGTAAGTCAACCCTGTAATTGAGTTCTCTACACATGTCCAGTTCAAAAAAATGCCAACATTCTTCAACTGAGCTAGCAAAAAGTTGAGTTTTCATGTCTGCCTATTTCATGTCATTTGTCGTGATCTTTCACTGTGCAGTACCATCTTTTTTTTGCTGATTAGATTGTAGATCTCTCCCAACATGTCGCTTCTCAGCATGATGAGGCTACAATTAATAGCCATATTGACTACATGGTGAAAGAAATCAAGCGGCCTATTCCTGACATGCAAAAACTCGGTGATTCTATGGAGCAGACAAGACCATCTAGACAGAAGTGGATGAAGGAAATGAGGCCATCAACAGCAGATGTGGTGCTGAAATACCCTGCTTTGGCAAAGGCTGAAATGGTGAGCAGAAACAGCTGTGGTTTTGATCCTGCTGCAGAAATGTATGTGAGAGAACTTAACAATGAGTTTTTTTATGTTATCGATAGTTGCAAATTTGTTGGTGATTCGGTACAATTTTTTTGTCGTTCTAGCTTCATGAGGAGTTCATTGCTCTCACTGGCGTTAACTTAGAAAAAAAGGTCCTGGAATTTATAAACCGGTATGGAGACCGGTGTTTTGAGCTTGCGAAGTGTCGTCGTTGCGCGAAGGAAGCTGTGAAAGCAATTGAAGAAGAAGTCGAGGCACTGGATGGTGACGAAAAGAAATGTACGTGTAGAAGCTTGCCAGCTTTTCCAGTTTTCCCAAATTTCCAAACTTTTATAAGTCATTTTCATAGGAGTATTACTGTCAATGCCCTTATATGTGAAAGTTTGATGTGCCTAAAAATATTTCGTCAACAGATCGCTTTGCCGTTGGCATTGTCGAGTTGCTGCCCATGCTCCTAAAGGAGCAGCCGCGATTTCTGCAGGGACCGGTGAGCTTATTTGCTTTACCTTTTTTTATATCAGCTAGTATACTTTTCATCAGTGATGCTGATTTTATGTATTACTCATTTTACAGGACACCTACCCTGCCCTTTCGCTGAAGGGCAAAAATGCCTCTGAAGCTACAAACATAGTTGCGAGCTTTGAAGGGCTTAGTGTAGAGGTGCTTGATGTAATTGCAGGTATGACGGCGCTTATGGAAATATACTGGATATTCGATGTCAAGTACAGTGGCGCCAACAAAAAAACATTCACTCTACTTGAACATTTCTGTGGCTTGCCGACAAGTGCAAAGCAGATGCCGCTAGTCATACGGCAAATATCATCGCTTGAAAAGGCAACTTAAGTTATGCCTACAGACGTGTGTTATCAATAAATGTTTTCATATAAAAATGCACTGTGTGGCATATTTCATTGCTCCCTGGCTTTTGGAACAATGCATTGTTTTGTTCCTGACAATGTCAGCCGCATAAACCTGTGGTTTTATACGGCCGTTGACACTCAGCAGTGAATTTGGAGGTGTGTTCGTAGTGTCTTTCATGATAATATATTTCGCAGTGTGGAACAGAACCAGGTGTTTTCCAAGAAAAAGTGCTAAATACCATGATGCAATACATTGGCAATTATTCTGATTTTATATGTATAGTGCATATCTATATTATTGGTATATATACCCGCATTTTCGTCGCATTCATTACAGCTACAATGTTCTCGGTAAAATATGGCCATCAGAATAATCAATTCAACTAACCTGGTGTGCACACAATTGTGTATTCGAAGAGTCTGTCGTACCTCCATACCAGCCGTAGCTAGTAAGAACGTAGCATCGATTACTAACATATTAGCTTCGTAACTTTGGAAGAAGGTAGTGGAACTTGCTACTTTTGGGTAGCAACGGCTTGTCACATATGTTACAACCATATTATAGTAATGGGAGTAGTAGTAACTATTGCTACATATGCCGTTACTAACAGGAAGTAGTAATGGCAAGGCCAGTAACAGTTACTACCCTTGTTGTTGCTACCTGCTGTTAGTAACAGCAACGGTAGTAAGGATTCCTACCCTTGCTTTTACTAGCTGCTGCTAGGAACGGCAAGAGTAGTAACAGTGACTACGCTTGCCGTTACTAACTCCCGTTACTAACAGGGTTGTAACATATGTGACAAACTGTTACTACCCAAAAGTAGCAAGTAGCACTACTTTTTTTTTAAGAGTGTACGGCCAACAGTATTGCCAAAAACAGCCTCGCGACTCCGAAATCTCTCCTGACCCTTTGACTATCGACTCTATTGTGTGGCTTTAGGTCCCGTCAGTTGCTGTTCTCGGCCTTTCGTCTAAGCTACTTCTAAAGTACCACGGTTGCGCAGACTTGTCCTGCTTAATATGTGGCTGAACCCGTTACGCCATCTTCCAACCTTCCTCGTCGGGGCCGAGAAACAGTTCATATTGACCGTCTCCAGCCGTATTATGATCCTCTGACCTTTCTCTCGGTAGCCAGGATAGATACGTTTCAATACTGGGGTGAATGTGAGAATTAAAAGAGACACGTGCAGAAGTGCATTGCCATCGACGGGCTCGCTCCGCTGTTCGTTCCCTGGCTACGCCTTGCCTGCTATTGCTGCTATCGTATCGGTCGTTGCGTGTACCCTAATAAACACCCGTAACACTATATATGCTCACAAAACCACAAGACAAACGATTCCATGCGGAGACCCTTCGATATAGCATATGCTTCCTTTTCTTTTTAATAATGGTTTCTGCGCACTAACAGTTCGCGTTTTTCCACTTCCAAACTACATACAGCTTTGTCGTAGAACGTTACTCTGCGTTGGCCTCAACGAGGGTCAGTGACGTCACCTACAAACAGCGAGCCTTCATTTCGCTAGACCATGGGTCCAAACCCACATTACAAAAGTGGTTTCTCCTCAGCAACTACCACGAATCCCCAAATTCATCACCGAACTTATCGAACTGCTATGGAACCCAAGCCCCGTCACCTGGTTTCACGACCACTTACAGAAAATATTTTCCTGGGACCTTCGCTGACGGTCTCGCATACGTTCAAGGCCACGAAAGCTCTCTTGTGCCTCTTGAGGACAAGTGGATTTCGGGAGCTCTTGAGAACGGACAGCGCGATACTAGGGTGTGTAGTCTGCAAGCTGACTATTTTATGCATCTCTTCATTGCTCTTCTTCTTTTGAGGGGCGAAACTCCTTAAGGCGTAGGCAAGTCCCGCGTATTTTAGCCACTGCTAGTACTCAGAGCACTCACTAGATGGCACGGTGGCACTCGCACTGCTCGCACAGGGAACCGGCACTTGCACAGGGAACCGGCAATCAGAACTGCGGAGAAGAAAGAGCAAGCAAGTTTGAAAAAAAAAAACAGGTTCAGCTGGTTCATTTGTCGCAAGGCCTAGCTTCAGCGAAGTAGTGGTGGGGCTGGGAGGGGACAAAGCAGACGGCGTCACAGGTACAAGTAACCCCAGGTGCAGGACGCTCCAGCTGAAAAGTCACAGCATGTGATAATCGCCGGGGACACGAATTTAAATCGATGCACAGAAGCCATAAAAGAGAGGGTAAGAAGTGACAAGAGGCTTGCTGTAGGGGCGTTCCCAGGACGCAAGCTGGAAGCAGTCATGAGGCAAGCGAGCGCAAAACTCAAAACTACAGCTGATAGACGAAACCTCGTGATAACTTCAGGCGGTTTAAATGATGTCTTAAATGAAGATACAGCAAGACTAGCAACTACACTGGCGAAAGGCGTCGGTGACATGCACGCCACTTCTCCTCAGGTACAGGTAGCGATATGCACGATACTGGAGGTACCGGTGCGTGATAGCAACCTGCAAAGAACGGTTGTCAACGCAAACCAAGAGATATGGCGGATGAGTCGAGAGAAAGGCTTTGAGGTGGTGGAAACAAACAGATAGGTGCATAGGTGGGCTGGTTTTCAACGAGACAGAATTCACTTCGATGGGCGGCTAGGTCATGAGGTGGGTTGGCGACTTGCAGGACACGCAGTAGCTTTTTTCGGGAGCAGCAGGCCGTTCGGGGTGCAGGATAGCTAGTAACGAGGAAAACAACCAGGGAGACTCTTTGACAGGTGGTATGGACAGATGCGATTCCAAAGTGGCACCAGTATCTAAGATAGGTAGAGTCCGTGGCAGAAATAGACGTAGCCACGAGCGCCGAGCCAATTCAGACAAAGGGTGTATTAACATGCAGGGTGGTAGAAACAAGCTGAAGTGGGAAAAGATAGAAGAACAGCTAAGGGAGGAGAGGCCGATGGTATATGGTTTTGTAGAAACACATCTCAGGGACATGGAACAACCTCCTAACAATGCGGACTACGCGTGGGAATATTGTAATCGAACAGAAGGCAACAGAAAGGGGGGGGGGGGGTATTGGGGCATTCATTCATAAAAGTACAGACTGGCAAAGAGTCAAGCAGGAGTGCAAGTAACATTTATGGCTAAAAGGGAAAGTGGCAGGGCAAATGACACTCCTTGGTTTCGTGTACTTGTGGACGGGAGCAAAGGCCAAAGAAGAAAACAAGGCAATGGTAGAGTGTATATCAAAGGACATTCAGGAGTTAGGAGCAGAGTGCGAGATAATTATACTAGGAGATATGAATGCACATATAGAAGATATTGTTACGGTGCATCATCTCCGGCCGCAGGAACACCAGGAGCAGATGCAGACGCCGTACTCTCCGTCATCGTTGTGGAATGACCCTTCAAACGTCGGCCGCTGCGAAGTTCCGTTGCGAGGCGGTTACCCAGCACCTCCACCAAATGTGACGGAGCGAGGTCTTGGCTTACAGGACAGCGTCCACCGAGAGTCGGCAGCCGAACAAGATGGCTGAGTTGCCTCTCGTGCAAGCGCCTAACGCACAGGCGTCTTCTTCATCTTCGCTAAGTGCCACGCTTGCTCCTGTCGATGATGCACCGTAACAATATAGATGGGTATACCAATCCGACAGGCAAAATGACCATGGATATGTGTGAAAGGCTTGATTTGATCATTTGCAACAGTACCGACAAGTGTGAAGGGCAAATAACATGGGAGGTAGGAAGGCTGCAGTCGACGATAGATTACGCACTGATGTCACATAAGATGTATGATAAGCTCAGGGGAATGCACATAGATGAAGGTGGCTCCAAAAGTCTGGGGTGTGATCACAAACGTATCAAGCTTAGTTTTGGAAGAGCAGTGAAAGTGGGAAGGAGACAAGATGAGCAACTACAGGAAAATATTTATTCTGAAAGCAAATTGAAATAACCACTAAACTGATTGAGAAAGTAATCACTGAGGATAATAAAACAGTGTGGACATACACGAATCTAATTAAACTTTTTGAGCGAGAGCTTGCTAAGGCACGTGACAAGTCCACCTGAAAAAAAAAGACACAAACCCTAAAATTGGTGGGATGAGGAAGTTAAGAGAGCCATAGCAATACGTCAGGAAGCCTCAAGGGAACACAGACATGCTTAGCAGCGGGGTGAACCGACAGATGATGTTGAAAGAAAAGGGGAAATTTTTCTAAGCTGTAAATGACTGCATCCTTTCTGATCAATGAAAAGGTTAGAAGAAAGGGACCCCAGCGGCTCACAGAAGTACATAAGAAAGATAGAAAGGCAGCTGCGAAATTTTGGAACCATCTAAACTCCCTAAGAAATGAGACAAGTCTAGAGCAGATATTTATAACTACAGCTCAAGGTGCTAGGCTAGAAGGGGACGAAGCTATTGAATATATAAGAACAAGGGGGAGAGAAAAATTTCAACTAAGTGCTTTATGCACCACAGTAGAAAGGGATGAATCAAGTGGCGCAATGACTCCATTTTCAAAACAAGAGTGGGAAAGGGCTGAGAAAAGGGTTCCTAGTAGTACATCGACAGGCCCAGATGGCATTCCAATCATGCTGATAAAGACATTAGGTCCGAAGTCTAAGCAGGCTTTGAGAGAGGCAGTGAGCAAAATAATAATCGATGGAGAAGTTCCCGATGGATGGAAAGTTAGCAGCATGAGCATGATCTATATAGGAAAGGGGGACAAAGCTGACATAAACAACTACCGTCCTATAACAGTGACATCAGTGGTCTACAGGCTGGCGATGCAGATTATAAAGGTAAGAATGCAGGCATAGGTAGAGGATGAGGGGGTGCTGGGGGAACTGCAGAATGGGTTTCGGAGACACAGGAGGTTGAAAGACATTCTGTTCTCACTGAAGCAGAGCATTGAAATAGCAGAAAAGGAACACAGGCCCCTGTGGCTAGCATTTTTGGATATCAAGGGAGCGTACGATAGCGTGGTTGAAGAGGAATTGTGGGAAATACTGGACACACTAGGCGTGGAAGATGTAGTCACTAATCTTTTAAAGGATATCTATAAAGGTAACAAGGTAATTATAAAGTGGAAAAAACAGGTATCCAAGCCTGCACAGGTAAAACGGGGGCTTAGGCTGGGGTGTCTCCTGTCACCCTTATTATTCATGATGTACCTACAAGGATTAAAGGCCAAATTAGAGGGAAGTGGACTGGGCCGCAACCTCTCATTCGTCAAACAAGGAAAACGCATTGAACAGGCACTACCAGCATTGGTGTACGCAGATGATATAGTGCTAATGGCCGACAACAAGGAAGATTTGCAGATTTTGGTGGACATCTGCGGTAATGAGGGAGATAGGTTAGATTTCAGATTCAGTAAGGAAAAATCAGCAGTCATCATTTTTAATGGCAATGAAGGTAGTGAGCTTAAAATGCAGGAGGTCAAGCTAGAGATAACAGATAAATACAAATATCTGGGCGTATAGATAAACAATGGGGCCGAGTACCCAAGGGAACACGAAATATACTTGTCGACTAAAGGTAACAGAAATGAAGCGGTAATGAAAAACAGAGCACTGTAGAAATACATTAGGTATGATGTTGTGAGAGGAATATGAAAAGGGGTCATGGTTCTTGGTCGGACGTTCGGCAATGCGGTCTTGTGCATGAGATCAAAAGTTCAAGCAAGATTAGAAATTAAGCAACGTGGAATAGGTAGGCTTGCCTTAGGAGCTCACGGGAATACACCAAATCAGGGAGTACAAGGTGATATGGGATGGACATCATTTGAGGGCAGGGAAACTAGCAGCAAGATAAAATTTGAGAAGCGATTGAGAGAAATGGGGGAGGAGCGTTGGGATGGAAGGTATTCAGCTACTTGTACATGAAGAATGTCGATACAAAATGGAGGAAGCGAACCAGAAAATTGACTGGTAAATACTTGGAAAACAGCAGGGGGCCAAACCAAAAAGAATTATCGGTTAAGAAGAAGGTGAAGGAAACTGAGACCGATATGTGGACAATTGGCATGATTAAGAAGTCTGCACTAGAGATCTACCGAACTTTTAAGCAAGAAATTGCCAAGGAAAGGATCTATGATAATACTCGGGGTAGTTCTCTACTGTTTGAGGCCAGGACGGTAGTATTGCGAACCAAGACTTATTGGGCCAAATACGAAGGGGTAGACACTGTATGCAGTACATGTGAAAATGAGGAGGAAACTGCCGAACACTTAATAATGTTCTGTAAAGGGCTTCCCCCTATAGTTCAGGATGATGGCGCAGAGTTTTTCAAAGCACTGGGGTTTAGGGACCGGGAGGGCAAAATAGACTTTAAGCAGGTAGAATCAACTAGAAGGAGGTTATCTAATTGGTGGCTAAAGTCAAGGCACGAGTGAAAATTAAACCCTTCACTGCAAAGTACGAATCCTCAACCTCACTATATTAAGAGAAAAAAATATAGTTTTTAGTTCATTAAGTATTACGGCTTGGTGGCGCTAGCCACCGCCTGATCTAAAGAGTACAGCCATATCCATCTATCCATCCATCCATCCATCCTGCTAATATTTGGATTAATTACTAGATGGTGCTGCGGTGCTCGCTCTACTCCGATGCGTACTCTCGTGTGATAGGAGACAGTGTTCTCTCTAGCGTTATAATGCGTTTGCTCTTGGCGCGCTTCCTCTTTTGCCGGCACTTTGTGTACTTCCAGTAAAAGCGACGAAAACAAGGCGGTGGAGCGGAGGACTCAGAAAACAACTGCAGCGTGTACTCGGTGTCTTTACATGATGATTGACTGGGTAAGATTTACGGAGGATCCACGGCTTACCGATGTACCTCCTGATCTTTGCCCAATCATCATCATTCTTTTAGTGGATATGCTGTGAATTTTTTCTATCTGTTTCTAATATTGCCCCTTTTCCCCACGCCAAGTATAGAGTAGCCAACCGACCCAAGCTTGGTTACCTTCCCTGCCTTTTCCTCTCCCTTTCTCTCTTTACAGATATACTTTCGTGCTTTGAACGTACTGCATTCAGCTGCGGGAACCGCAAACGCGTAATTACATCACGTTTTAGACACTGCATACGCTATCATCTGTTTAGTTTGTACTGCTGACGCCGATTTCCAACGTCGGCCCGGAATAGAATAATTACGATCATTCATGTTATTGTAAAAACTTAGATCACTATGAAAAAAAAATGTGTGAGCAAGGGCGTGAAAGAGGAGGGAAGAAACGCAAGACTATCGAAATTTCAAGTGAAGACAGTAGCGCAACAAGGACATTTGTGTGTCTGGAATCCTGTGAATTTAATAAATGAGCTGAAGGGGCGCTCGATATTTTTTAAGGGAACGAGAAAATTGGTTTAGGCGGTGCCTTCATAAGTCAGTGCGAATACCTTTGTCGTTGGAATAAAGCAAGACGTCCGAAATAGCGGCACTGCTGCGAGGGGTCAAGCCTAGATCATATATTACAGGGCACTTCACCGTGCCTTCGAGATTACAATCCGCCTCAGGAGCGGCCAACATGCGACCGTTCATCACGAGGCAGTGTTGCAACAGGGCCGCGTTTACCACTCTCAGCGTGTTGCGAACCGACCGGTTACCGCGACTGTTACAAAGCGACGTAGAAAGCGTTTTTCTAACAATACAGCACTCGCTTCCATATATCTAAAGTTGTTTTTTAGATTATCTCTTTCCAAGCATTACTTTTCTATGAAGGGACACTAAGGCGAAACAATTAATGTGATTGGGCTCGTAAACCATTAACGTGAAAGCCTTGCATGCCTCATGAAGCGCTCAAATCGACCATTGCCTTCGGCGTCAACGTGAGGGATGCAAAAAATCGTCACACGATGGTGTCACCGTATGACGGCCCCATGACACCTCATATCATGATGTCACACTATGACGTCATAACCTATTCAAAGGTGCGTTGATCCCGGAGGCACTGCAGAAACACGTTGGGCGTTGAGAGCTGTCGGGGGAAGGGTGAAGGATCAATACAGTCGACTAAGAAGACAAAAAAGGGTATTTGTGAATATTTTTGAAAACTCTAAGGTTAATTTCGCCTTGATACGTTTTTTAGTGAAAGAGAAAATGAAGGTCGAAATTTGTTTTGTAAACTTCACGTGAAAACTTCCGCATGTCAGTGCTAGAGTAACATCACGAATTGCGAAGCGTTTACTCGTATTTTTGCCGCTTTGTCCCCTCAAGAATATTCTGGAGCTTGCTGAGCTAAGTTTGTGGCCCTCTTTGAAAACAATTAACTTCATTCCTACTATTAGGAATAATGTAGTCTCTAGCTGACGTCATGGCGAGAAAACCAGCGAAATTCACCGTGAATTTACACTGGCTTTCCCATAGAAGGAAAGTGAAAGAAAAACACCTAGGTTACAGTGATTCTCCTGGCTCTAAACACATTTTTACAGGCGTGAGAAATTTATCTCAGGCGACTCATGGAATCACTCGAGCAGTATATGAGAGCAATGCCTTCCTATACCGCTACGATTCACACATTTAAATGGGAGTAATGGAGCAGATGTGCTTACGCACCCACGAAAGAACAAGACGAAGATCGGTGCTGTGATTGCGCAAGAGTCTGTGCTGATCGCGGTTCTTGCAATGCTTTACCGTGCGATCGTTCGTCGTGAATACACAACGATGAGCGTCATTACATGGCGTAGAGTGGGCAAAGTCCCTATTCTGACCGAAATAAACATCAATGTAAAGAATTAACTAAATGTCCCACAGTCGGTCTCGCTATTCACTTCTGGCTCCTCAATTCACTTCTGATTTCTATTGCCATTGTGTTCATTCAATATATCGTCGTCATAACATTAAAAAGACAAAAAAGCACCATTTTATTCGTCCAGTTCTAACGCAATGAGTGAGTTGTCTGGTGTTTGTTTTCATTTATTTTTATTTCTATTTTTGCGCATCGTTTTCCTCCGCTATTCGGACCTGATCTCCGAAATGCAGGCACAGATGTCCCTAGTCCGCGCAGCGTTCCAAACTCTGCACTGATTACAAAACGCAGTCTTCGATAGGAACCTGAGGGATTACCACGCAGCACTGTGTGAGATGAATTATAAAAAAAAAAGCAAACAAGCTCGCCACACTTGAAGCTTCAGCGTTGCTGTAATATGACCCGCACTCGTCAACAGCTGTTGAGCTAGAATGCCGCAAGACCTCTGACACTGATCATACCGTTATCAATGCCCGGTGAACTGACGGGATAGAGAAGAAAAATGGGGAAACTGAAAAAACAATATAAGAAAATTATACTCAAAAGACGCGATGGCTCCAATAAATAATGTTATTTCAAGTCTTTTTGAGCAGCTGGCAGCATATTTGGTGCAATGTCCGCTCGTGGCGCCTGAACACGAGCGTGAGACATGACGTCACATTTAGTGAGGCGCATGCAGTGTGCGTGTGCTCCTTTCTTTACATCTTGCATTAGTCTCACTCTCCCCCTTCCACAAAAGCAGTGATTCTCCAGTTGGGATCATTGTTCGATCCCGGTGCGGTTCGCGGTGGTTCTGGAGAATTCTAGTGAGAGGTGAGCAGGTTGGGAGACGTGGGTTACGGATGGCATTGTTTGCATGCCCGTTTTAGGTGGATGCAGCATCACCCAATACCACTTCATATAGTAGTTCACAGCGCGCTAGGTAGACGTGGTAGTTTGAGAAAAACGCCTTTAATTCATTACTTTTTGTACAGTTTCTGCCCGAAGTTACGCTTGTGTCTCTCGTCTTCAGCACCCAGTCTTTCAATCTAAGTGAAAATCTCGGAGGCAGAAAGTTTGTTCAGTATCCCTTTAAGTCACTGAGCTTGAAAATAAGTGTGAAATCGATTACAGGCATTTCTGCATCCCGCTAGAACGCAAGCCTCAGCATGAAAAGCAGTCAGCTATTGAGCGGAATAAAGCAACTACAGCAGCAGAGCGAGGCTCTTTTGACCTGTGCAGTGTGACCGCGCCGGGGCACTTGTGAGCATAACCCTGAGCTCGCATCCCGAGCGTGGGCCCGGCTAAGGTCAGTGGCCCCGCAACGCCTTCAGCGTGGGTAGCGGTGAGCGGAAGGGCGACAGGAAGGAGAAATGAGATTCAGTGGGGCATTGCGCGGTTCGACGGTGAGTCGAGACGGAAGCCACCGGCCTCGCCTGGAGAGGCTGTTGGAAGCGAAAGTACAGCTTTGAAGAGTTCGCGCGCACGCGGCCATTTCTCTTCACAGCTACAGCTGGTACAGTCTGAATAACACTTGTCTAAAACGGCCAGTCGGCTGCCTCAGCCTCCGTATCTGTACGACACGCCGGCTTATCGCTGAGGGTTTTCTGCTGGGTGCATGAGCTTGGAAACGTATTGACAAGAAACCAACCCAGCGGAATGAGAATGTAACGCCAATGATTTATCTGTATAATAATAATAATAATAATAATAATAATAATAATAATAATAATAATAATAATAATAATAATAATAATAATAATAATAATAATAATAATAATAATAATAATAATAATAATAATAGATATTTCAAATCACCAATTGTTACACGCATATATGCCTGGCCTGCTGAAATCTTCCGTCTGCATCTATTACAGCAAACTGTGAATCACGGGAACAGCTCGACATATCCACGTCACGCCGCTATGAATCTAGCCATGGTAGACGATGTTTTAAGCATCTGGGTAACTTGAATGCGTGTGAGCTCTCATGTAAGAGAGTTCGCGAAGAACACGCCGTTGCCACACGAACTAGAAGACTGCAGAAACGAAAGTACGTGCGTTGATTAGCCCTAAATTCTCCTGCCGAGTGCTGTACATCATTACACTCGTATTAAATGTTGACGAAGAAGACTTATAGGCAGGAATGATATTGAGACTGAGAAATAGGCAGGATTGAGAGCTTCTTAGCAAGCCAAGACTGGCGCGACGAATCGAGTGCGTGGATTCTCAGTAAGTGGATTACAGGTACCTCGGGTTTCATCGAAGCGACAGTTGTGCGTATAGGACCTTGTCCTCGAGCCAGCTCTTATTGCTCATTACCGCCTCTTGATCCCCGATGGTGGAGTCGACGGCAGCAGTATACACGGGAGCGAACATGCACGTAATCACTAATCACGGATAATCCGTTGCGGGTCTTGGTAGACCGTTTGATTGGGACTGTTAGCGACGTTGCTTTCTGA
This sequence comes from Rhipicephalus microplus, assembly GCF_043290135.1. Taxonomy (NCBI): domain Eukaryota; kingdom Metazoa; phylum Arthropoda; class Arachnida; order Ixodida; family Ixodidae; genus Rhipicephalus; species Rhipicephalus microplus. The sequence goes on along the minus strand of NC_134701.1, from coordinate 244,087,583 downwards.
CCTCGGATGAATATGGTTGCAACGAGGAAAGAGCTGGCACGTGTTTCCTTGTTTATATATATCGACAGATTTCAGCCGCGGCCAATGGATACTCAAGTCCATGCCCTTTTCTTTGCTTATTTATTTATTTTTCTTAAAACATTATTATCGTTTAGGTGTAATCCCCCTAAGTGGCTAGTTCATAAAATACCCTTTAATCACTCTGAGTTCAAAGTTTCTTGCCTCCACCATCCTTCCTAAAGGCGCTGTCGCCTCTTTTCCGCCTATTTCTTCATGAAACACGTGGATAATGTCGTCCCTAAGCGCTCAGCCTACCAGGATTTCACGCTTTTTGGCTATACATGCGTTTATTCCCACTAGCACAGTCGAATTCGTATCAAACGAAGAGAAATCAGCTGAGAACTGACGATATACTCATGCGAAGCAAGACAGAACAAGCGGGCGGCTGCTTGGAAAAACAGGTTTGGGGAAAATTTACTACTTGTATATTTTGTGTATGGACCAAATCAGAATTTACTCCTTCATGTCGGTAGGTGACGTTTCGTTCGGTTAGAATACCGGCAAGCTCTGAGTAGGCCAGCGCTATAAGATTATCTTCACTTAGTAATAACTTCACCCAATGCGAAACGCTGCCTGCCACCACGTGTAGGTGTGGTGATTTATGCTGTCAGCCTGGTTCATGTCCTCCACGCGTAGCCTTTACAATGGTGAGTGATCTTTAAAGTTAGCTTTACCACAGCATTGGCCATCTTTAGGAGAATTCTGCTTTGAAACTTTAGGTCGTTATGCATGCATTAGAAAGAACGTTGGAATCCTTTTTCGACGGAAGCCTGTGTGGTGTGGAAAACATAAACTGTGAATCTGGTAGATATGAACAGCTCAATCACTTGTTGCACACGCCCGCATAATGTGCCCCGTAATATATTAGGATGCGCCTCGCATGTCTGTAGGAAAGGGTTTGACGATCTGCGTGAGTGAATTTTCACGTTATTCGTATGTTATTCGCCAGATGCTCTCTCTTTCTCATATCGTTTTTTGCCTATATCACGTTAAAAAGTGATCACAAAAACACTTAGGCGGATAGATAGATAGATAGATAGATAGATAGATAGATAGATAGATAGATAGATAGATAGATAGACAGCTAGACAGACAGCTAGATAGACAGATAGATAGATAGATAGATAGATAGATAGATAGATAGATAGATAGATAGATAGATAGATAGATAGATAGATAGATAGATAGATAGATAGATAGACAGCAGACAGAGAGACAGACAGACAGACAGACAGACAGACAGATAGATAGATAGATAGATAGATAGATAGATAGATAGATAGATAGATAGATAGATAGATAGATAGATAGATAGATAGATAGATAGATAGATAGATAGATAGATAGATAGATAGATAGATAGATAGATAGATAGATATTGGTGGTGAAAGCCCCTAGAGGCAGCGGGGTTGAAATGTTTTCTTTAATTAAACTGCTTGTTAGAGCTGGCCATTCCCAATCTGGAATTTTCGCAGTGTTCGACTAGAAATTCTGCAGACCCGTATGCTCAGATTTGGGTGCACGTTAAAGAACCCCTGATGGTCAAAATTTCCGGAGCCCTCCTCTACGAAGTCCTTCATAATCATACGGGGGTTTCAGGACGTTAAACCTCCCATATCAATCAATCAATCAATCAATCATTCAACCAGAACCACATAACAAACACAGCATACGCACGGAGTGAATGATGATGAGTGGAGTGAAGCGCTGGAGGGTTTCATCGCTAAACTATGAACCATCCGCGAATAGCGCCCACTACATCATCAAAGACGTTACAGAAACTCTATATATTTATACAAGAAATTTCAATATTATGCGTCGCTTCTGTTCGTCCTTTAGTGTAACGGCTTTATGGTCGATGAAGTGGTGGCTCCTTGATAGGGTGTAGGGTGACGTTTTCAAGCATGAAGTAGTGGGCAGTTTACAAAGGTAGAACTATAGGCGGTCTCGTACAAACAAGGAATGGACAAAGTGGGGCAATCTGTGGTGTTTAAGCGCACCTGTATACAAGTACACGATCATCTTGCATTTCACATTAGCATCTTCTCAACAGTATTTGCTTTATGGTCGGGGAAGTGGTGGATTGGTGATGGGGCAATTTGGGTTGTTTGCAAGGACGAAGTAGCGGGCAGTTGACGAAAGTGGAACTATAGGCGGTCACGTACATGCATACAAGAGATGGACAGACCCATACCTTTAGGAGCGTTGCCGCTAAACATGAATGACGACTCGAAATTAACGATTGAATCTACATCCTGTAAACACACACACACCATATATATATATATATATATATATATATATATATATATATATATATATATATATATATATATATATATATATATATATATGTGTGTGTGTGTGTGTGTGTGTGTAGAAGTGAATTAGGGATGATTGTTTGTCTGTGATATTAACTTTTTAGGGACGAAGCTCCTTATGCCATGGGTGTCGTATGTCTTGTGGCGTCGTAGTCGTCGTAGCAGCCGTAGTAGCCAGTTGCATATCAATAAAAACGGTGTCCCAGTATACCCACGGAGTGAATAATGATGAGTGTGGCGAAGCCTCTGTCAGTCCATCCGTGTTTCCGTGTGTCCACTGTCCGTCCATACGTGTGTCTGTACGCCTCGCTCCACTCGTCATCATTCACCTCGTGAATATGCTGTGATTTTCTATTTATGTGCTTTTAAGAGATTTTTGGGTTTTTATATGACACCGGCTACTCCTCGTCACAGATAATAGAATTCGAAAGAATACGATAATAAAAAAACATTAGATAGAAGACCACTAAGGAGGGCTCACGTAAGTCGGTGAAGTTTTAATGATTGATTGATGTTTGGGGTTTAACGTCCCAAAACCACCATATGAATATGACACGGCGTAGGGGAACGCTCCGGAAATTTCGACCACCTGGAGTTCTTCAACGTGCACCCAAATCTGAGCACACGGGCCTACAACAATTCCGCCTCCATCGGGAATGCAGTCGCCGCAGCCGGGATTCGATCCCGCAACCTGCGGGTCAGCAGCCGAGTACCTTAGCCACTAGACCACCACTGCGGGGCCAGCCAAGTTTTAAGTTGATCACATAAGCACAAAGCCTATTCACGTAGTGACACGAAAGACAAAGAAAAATAAAACCTAATCACATCATACTGAATTGTACACCAAATTCAGTCCCACCAACACCAAATATGTTGAAAATAATTGTACATGAAACGACCCGACACGGAGCACCTCGATAATGGACAAGGTCCAGTCACAGTGACAGACGATACCACTTAGTTTTTAGAAACTTGTTTACTGCTAACAGTGCTCATTTAGTGTGGCAAAAATACCTACCTCGTTGTGCTACGCACTTAACATCTGCAAAACAACAGACAAAAGAAGAACAACAAGAAAAAATTCAGTAATGCTAGTTCGTGCGAGCGCTCTTCTATGTTTGCTGCAACTTCGTTGCTTGTAACAAGCTTAGGATGAATATTTCTCTCAATCGAATTGCGACTCCTGCACACATTCGCGCCTTACATAAACTAAGAAAACGCGCATACATTTCAGAAAAAGCTGTGGCTTGCTGGTGCGCAAGAAGCATTCAAGAGAAGGGAAGAAAAAAAGAAGGATCAGGCTGACCGTAAAACGATGGGGCGGTAGCCAACTCGCGCTATTAGCGGCTCACCGCCACGCGAACTGGCGTGCCAACGAAACATTTCGTTGTAAGCCAGGGGTGGACAGTCAAGAGCAGACAAGTACTGTAGCTTCGCGCGTTTAATAACACTAAAAAAGTAGAAAAGGAAACGAAGATGAAGGTATCTGTTCATTTCCTTTTTTTTTCTTTTTTAACACATGAATCTTGCAGTTAGAGAGTTCTCCTGCTCGACCGAGAGGACGAATGTCGAGTTACTTACGAAAATGCAACGGCTATCGTGTGAATAAATTTGTGGATAAAAATACACACACATAAAATGGTCCCTAAGCACAACAAAATAACCAAGTTACCAAGCTACGCAAACTCGCCTCCCTATTGAAAAGTCGCACGGTTCTTTATTCCTTTTCCTAAAATGACAATAATGAAACGATGGCCACCGTCCCTGTTTATTTTGAGTGAAATTTGCAGGTCTTCAGTCAAATGTATAGCAAACGCTGGCAGTTGCCCGTAGTGCGGACAGCCAATTCTCGCTCAAAATACATGAGAATGTAAAGTAAGGCCACTAAGAATTAGCGCACCTCAGATTCCGGTGCAAAAATTGAGAACAGAGAACCTTGTTTACCAGTGAGAAAAAAGAGGCCCAGGTGGCGCTACTGGACCAGGCATGGCGGGCTACTGGAGTCAGTGGAGCTCTCGACTAGAGAGCCCACCCACCTGTTTCTCAAAGCCCCTTCTCTTTTTTTTATTGTAATAGCAATTACATGGACACTCTCGGTTGATTTTTTGCCGTCGACGTCACTGTATGGTCCCGGATCTGTATAAGTATTTATATATCTATTAAAGACACAAAGAAAAATAAATCAGAAAAGAGATCTGAAGCACTCACCGGAGATTTGAACCAGTGACGATACGCTCTTCAGCGCACTGCATTAACAGAGTTAACCACACCACTCACACTAACAGTCCCAATAACGACGAGCTACGTATGTACCCTATTTTCCAATGGCTTGCTGTCAACGGACTTAAAAAAAATGTTCTTGAACAAAGCTTGTGCTTCGTTTGGACAAGCTGTACATGCTTTCCGTATACATTTACACCGATGGCTTGATCAATGCAGGGGTGGGTTAACTGAAGCAGATACAGTTGGATCAAAAAGGCATTTCAAAATATGTCCGGCTCCACTTCCACTCTGATGCAACAAGAAAAAACAGTCGCAACAAGTGCAGGACTATTCGAGAAGTTCCTTGGTCCTCTCGTGTCTGCGCATTCGGTTCTCGTCGAAATGCACACCGCCACTACCACTTCAGACGGAGAAATCCAACTCGCATAGCTAGATAAGTTGGGATGACGATTGCGCTAATAAAACATTGTAGTCTGCAGTAGTTTACACCTCACCAGTTACCTTTCAGACTGACGTCATAAACTTGTTGCTGCGCAACTTCTGTGTGGTGTGCCTACAGGATCTGCCGATGATAGTCACTGGATACTTCGACCTTAATGTACTTCGACATGGAAACTAGTGGCTTGTCACATTTCTCGATGCCGAACTTGGAATTCACCTCCTGTCGGGCGTCACGCAGTCAAAAATTCACAACATCTGTTTAGATTTGATTACTGCTTTACTGTCAATTGAAGTAGAATCGGCTGTGTTCTCTACATTTTGTATGTTCTTAAATCTTCTAGGCTTACTTCGTGTAGCAGCCCAATGTGTTGCTTAGATTCATTGCTTCGGCCTTGTGCAAAAACTGTAACTTTTGCTTGTAATACACGTTTTCCAATTTAATTGTCTTGTGATGGCGTCATCATGTGACATTCCGAATTCTGGCTCTGTGTGACGGCAACAAGGGACATCATGACGCGATATGACGTCATCATGGACGTCGTTGTCACGTAACGATAGTTTGCATCGCTTGTCTTGACACTGACAGCCTAGATGCCAATGGTTAATTGTCGTGCTTGATGCGGCGTACGCAATAAAGCCTTTGAGTTTCCTTCAGCTAAGTTAGGCAGTTTACGATCACCACTGGAGCGACTAACGCAATATATCGGTGTTGCAACGTTAGCCAACATGTTCAGTACAATGCACAGCATGTGTGGCATCGTTCCGTAGATCGTCCGTGGAAATAAAACCCTCCTGGTAGGCTCAAATGATGCTGATCTTTCGCAATAATTCACATAATAAGCACTCTGCTGCATGGTTTGTAGTTTGGCTGTCTTTATTTTGAAATCCTTTGACCTTGACTTCAGCTCATGCGGCTCCGGGTAAATAAGCACCGTCGCGGAAGGTCTGTGATTTTTTTAGTTTCCTTTTTTCTCCGCATTTTTAGAGGGCAGTAATGGTACACTCAAAAGATGTGACCACATTCAGCTTACAAAATACCACGTATCGCGTCGTAACTAGTTTATAGGGTGGCATTTTCTTTCTTCATCATTGTCTCCGAGAGTCTGGACCCAAGCTTTGGCATCGAGACAGTGAATTCGGACAGGCGTGACGACACCACTGTTGTGGCGAAGGCTGGCCAGAAAAGACGGACGTCTGGCAGCGCACTCTTATCGACTGATCCTCGAGAGGTCGCAGTTCATTACGGCCGTGATGAAGTGCTTGACTTTGCTACGAACGAGGCTTGTTACTGACTACGAGCCGTTTTCGCAACGTTTGTTGACGCCAATGGCGGCGCCGACACTGCGAGCGTGACTGATGAGCTTCGTGAAAGGAACAGACCCACTTTACTGTTCATTTTGATTTCCCTCATTGTAGCGTCGTTGCGGGTCTGTTACCTTTGGATTGTGTGAACAATCAAGAATAGCAAAAAAAAAAAAACTTCGCAACCAATGGTGATAATAACTGCTCTGTCAAAACACTTCATGGCTGCTAACGAATGATGCTGTCCGATGCTGCCACGACTATGAAAGTGCATGCAAAATATTTGGGGGTATTTTGGCTAGCTAGTTGTGCTTGTCATGCAAATGTTCAATATTGTCAGAAATGCGAGCAAAGTACATTGCTGTGTGTGCAAAAAGTCACAAAAAGACTGGCGGCACAAGAAAGGGTCTTTACTTCTTTGTCGTGACATCTTCATGGGTATATTCTTGTTTTAATGCATAGCTGGTAAGAGAAACATTGGTGGTAAGCGTTGGGGATAACAGAAGTGCACCTTTATCGAAATGACAATCTTCGAAAGTAAACATTACCATGCGTGACTCTGCTTGGAGCCACCTTCAACAATATTGTACTGAGATGGATCAACAGAAAAAATTATAAGCGAATGTCGTTGTAAATTGCTTACTTCTAATGACAATAAAGAACCCATCATTTGTAAAGCAGAGGCGCAATCAGCCTTCTTTCTCAATGAAAGAAATAGCTCGCGCAGGTAACTTGGTGAGGATCTCACTTGAAGAACAAGCTTAGCAAGTAGGCGATCGTAGACTGCAAACTACCTGGTAAAATTTAACTTACGCTGTGGTTGCGATCATGTAGCGCTACACACTGCTCTCGTGAACGCCACATTTTCGTCGTAGTTCAGTTACTAACAAGTAAAAACGTGGAGGAGCTTGAAAGTAATAACTTCATGTCACTGTATAAATGTATCTGACTGTTACCGAAACTAGCGCATGCAAAGTTGACTGCAGAGAAGATCAATATACACAGCACACAGTACGACTAAAACAAAAAGCGAAAGTAAGTGAGAGGCTATCCAATGGTGATCGAAAGCATGCCTGCACATACTCGAGGGAATCAATCGCTGATTCGTCAAGTGTGGACGTCAGCGGACCCCGGCTAAAGTGAACTGCTCAGGCCTGAGAGTTGTTCGGGCAATTAATTCGAAAATCAAAAACTACAGAGTAAATGAAGAATGGTTTGCCAACTTTAAGCAACAGAACGTTGGGCAGCAAACCGAATGCGATCCGACCGACATCACTGCTCTTTCTGTCTGCCTCCTCTCTTTACCACTCTAAATTTGCTGCTGAGCACACGAACACGACAGGTATTAACGATGCGCCAAGCCCCGACCACCCGACCAGCAATCAGACAGTGACCCTTAACTCGGCTCCGTAGAGATGATAATGCGCGTACGTTACAAGCCTCTCCACACTGTTGGACACTCCGAAAACGAAAGCATTGCTGAGATAACCAATGTCGACAGGCCTGCGTGACCACCCGTAGGTTTGATGAGCTACCCAAAACTGTGCGCGTGATTCTGTATACCCATATCTTTTACTGTTTTTATTTTGATCTCTGTACTCCTTACCCCTATGCAGGGTAGCAAACAGGATGTGTGCCTGGTTAATCACGTATCGCGGCTAAGCGCCTCTAGTGAAGAAGCATAGAAGACGCACAATGGGTGGGCGGCGCTTCGGGTGGCGACGCCAGCTAGCCACGGTATGGTGGGGTTGACGCGAAATGCCGTAAGAGAGAGACCACTTCAAAGGAGTGCCTGTCACACACTGCTTTATTTTCACGTCACACCTAAATGCGCCCAGCAACGCGGAACAGGACAGGAATGCCAGTGCGTCGCCACCTGGCACTTGTTCATTGAAAACCGAAACCGAATTTGGGATCGAATCTATAACACAACAGTTAACCTCCCTAATTTCCTTCTTTTTACCGTTATTTCTCTCAAGTTCACGTGCGGGAGTGTCCGTAAGCCACCGACTGCCATTAGGCGAACACGAAAGCCCTGCTTCCACGCTTAAAGCCTTTTGCCTCTCTTCATCCGCACGCACGCCGCGCTCCGGTTTAGGAGAGGAGCGCACAGCTCTATATCATCGATAAATCGGATTGAAAGAATGCGCGGGAAGTGTATAATTGGATCTCATGGTCTTTGCAGCGTCGGCCCGATCGATGAACAACAACTCGGCGGAGAGAGCGGGTTCACGGCGCGTGCCCACGTGATCCAATTCGACCCACGCATACACTTGATTGATTGATATGTGGGGTTTAACGTCCCAAAACCACTATATGATTATGAGAGACGCCATAGTGGAGGGCTCCGGAAATTTAGACCACCTGGGGTTCTTTTAACGTGCACCCAAATCTGAGCACACGGGCCTACAACATTTTCGCCTCCATCGGAAATGCAGCCGCCACAGCCGGGATTCGAACCCGCGCCCTGCGAGTCAGCAGCCGAGTACCTTAGCCACTAGACCACCGCGGCGGGGCCCCACGCATACACTTGCTGCGTAGCTCACCAACAGCGCCCGAACTCACCACGAGAACGGCACGAGTTAGTAATAACGTGTTGTTGGCTTTCGGCGAGTTGGCGACGGCGTCCTTGTCTTGTAGGTTTTTCAAGCTCGTACAGTACTGCCACTCCTGTAGCTCTTACAAGAGACTATAATTAGCAAACTAATCGTATAAGATAACAGGTCAGACATATTGACCAAAATTTCTACGAAAAACTAGACGCGAATGCACGCCGCACGACAGCACATTCGCTAGTCAATCCTGACCTGTGTCGTTCAGTCGATTCAGTGCTTTCTTTGAATTAGCAGATCGTTCAAAGAATAACAAATGGTGCGCGGAACTAAAAGGAGAGAAGCGACACAAAGCCAGCAGCCCACGAAATGTTACGCGCTACGGACTGGGAATGCATTGTTTGGGAGAGATGTCATTCCCTCTGTCATCCCCTAGAGGCACTGAGTGAATGTTTTTATACACGACCTTTTCCCCTGTTCGATCTTTTGGATCTTTATCGCGCTCTTTAATCTTTTGTCACGCAAATTAAAGAAGCAGGCGCCATGCAACTGCCTACTTGCCCTGTAAAACGAAGCGTATCACTAAAAACAAAATACTGTATAGCACGAAACGGTAGGAAGAAGGGTAACAATAAAGCAGCGTATATGTGTTGAGTCGCAACTGTGTGCCCTTTCCGCGCTCTACAACGTGTCGCGCAAGAAAGAGGAACTTTTAACTAAACTTGTGAAGTGGCTAAACATAAGAAGCAAAGAACGCCAGTGCCTGTTACTATTTTGCGGCAAACGTATATTCTACTTTGCATTCACCTCTGTTCGCTTATCTGAACCCGTTCTTATCTGGTTGCTGTTTTTTAAGATAGCTTGTCATTCGTCTAAAGTAAGCCTTTGAGTTGCGTGTTAGTGTGTTTCATTGTTTCTGCTTTCTTCTTGCATTTAATCTGGCCGATATTTCAGGAACTAGAAATAGTGTGCCCGGATTGTCAGTGGCAACGTGGTAAGCCGACTATAGTAAGACCCCCAAAAATTATGCATTAGTTTCAAGTGTTTTTACAATATATGAGACTTTATAGAAGCCTTCAACACACGGTACTAAGCGACACATTCATAAACGACCATCAGACGTGAGCGGGATTCAGATTTGTTGCTATGCTAGGAAACCAAAAACGCGCATAGTGCAACAGTCTTCGCCTAGTGTCCGTTTATGCGACACTGAAGCTCCGAGCTTTGATGTCTTTTTTTAAGTTTTTTTAGGAAAATAATGAAGTTAAGTTGTATATTATACGATACTTCTCTATCATGCCTGGAAACGCCACAAATTCTTCAGAATAAATAAAATTTTCATAAAACCGTAAGGTCCTTATTCTGTCTCTAAAGAAATCACTTCTGGGAGTTCACGAGCGCCATTACAGTTTTTTCATTCAAGTGTTTCAGCGTTCACTTGCGCGGAAAGGACATTCGTGCATATTGCACTTAAGTCTTTACGAATAGCGACCGCGCAAATTGCACAAGGCAATGATTGAAGTGTACACACGTTCCCCATTGTTCAATGCTGCATAGCTCTTCCTCAGCGAATTCATAACCCTCTATATACGCCTTGTCGCCTCAGTAAGAGGTGTACAAAAGCTGAACCACCACATACGCGCAATTAACTAGACTCCGCATGAAAGTCAGGGCAGTGCGGTTAGCGTGAAATATAATGGTCGTAAGAGCGACACAAAAGGCAGTGCAGTATCGGATGCCTCAAGGTGGCCAGATTTCCCGTGAGGTCATAAAGCAACGTCTGACCACACGCAGGGGGAATCCCTTCGCGGTCGACTTCGCTGCGCTCACGATAGCAGCGAAGCAGCCACACACATCTGCTTCGAACGACGCGCTATCGCCCAGCGATTCGTCTCCCAACAGTCGCTTCAAGTGAACCATAAGACTGCAGTGTGATGGATAATGTGTCCTTAGCCCAGCACTAGCCACCCAAAAGCAGCAGACCACGCCCCAACCTTACGGCAAATTTTTTCTTAAGGGAAATAGCTTCTTGTCGCCCGGTTCTGGTTTCAGGTGCAACCACCTGCTAGCTTTTAATGGTTTTCTCTGCTCATTTCGCTGGGTAGCTACTCCGATAAAGGGTATACAGTGGCGTGTTGGCCCACCCCTCTCCCGCGCAACTTCCCACTAGCATTCCTTTTTCCAATCTAGCTGATTTCAACACGGCTTTATTATATATAAAATTTTCTTTTGTAGTATGTATTAGTCACAATAATAATAATATCTGGCTTTTTGGATGTCATCACATCCAATAACAGGGCACGCAATACGGGGCACGCAATAATGAGGTGCTTCGGAAATTTTGACAATATTATGTTCTTTAACGTGCACTGACATCGACAGCACACGGGCGTTTATCATTTCGCCTACATTGCCATGCGACTGGGACCGAATCCGCGGCATTCCTGTCAGCAACCAAGTGCCGTAACCACAATATAAATGAGGCGAACAAGAGGCAGTTCTAGTTACCTTAACTACACATAGCATTAATTACAACTAACAGACAAGAAAACTCGGACAAGTTTGTTCTAAACAATGTTGTGTCTAGCAAAAAAAAAACGCTTAAAGTTCCTCTTCTTTTGTTCATAGTTATCTTAAATATATGATCTATAATACTTGAGTTTTTGCTTTGCAAGGTATCCAAAACTGACCTCAAACGTATAGAGACTATCAGTCGTGTGTGAGGCAAATAAACGACACGGTGCGACATCCACGGAGTTAAGCAGCTATCCACGGCTGTTAAGAATCCAGTGAAAAAAAAAAATAAACACTCAGATCATGCTACAAAGCGGATACATCCTGTAATCGTAGGGTACAAAACAAAAAGAAAGAACTGCTTTTCTACATACATACTCCAAAGGAGCGACACACCTCCTAATTCGTAAAACACCTCGTAACACGCCACCAAATCATGTGCACGCACCCCACCACGATGGTCTAGTGGCTGAGGTCCTCGGGTGCTGACCCGCAGGTCGCGGGATCGAATTTCGGCTGCGGCAACTGCATATTCAATGGAGGCGAAAATGCTGTGGGCCCGTCTGATCAGATTTGGGTGCACGTTGAATAACTACAGGTGGTATAAATTTTCGTAGTCCTCCAGTACCATGTCTCTCATAATCATATCATGGTTTTGGGACGTTAAGCCCCACATAATAAAATTAATATATTATACAGTACAGAACAGAAGGAAGAGAGGCAGGCCCAAAGTAGAAGGTACATATGTCATCAAATCGGTTGTCACAACCTTGAAAAACAAACAAAATAGTTGGTTAATATCATAGGCAAAGTAAAATAAATCACGTCGAGTGCATGGTGAATTCAGACACCCATGGAATACATTTATTTAAGGAAAAAAAATCTTACTCAGTAAGAAAGAGCGCGGCAAACACGTCTTTGTCACATTGTTTATGCCCGGCTATTCGCAGGCACGTGCAACGCAGCGCAGTGCCTGACCTTGTTATAATAAGACTCTATTCGTAACCAGCTCGCCGGCCGACACGACTGAGTGCAACGTGCGACAGCTTAGCCAGTGTGCATTCACTATATACTGCCTTCGCGAACAGCGCGTACCACTGGATCCTCTCTATTCTAACATGGGTGCGCACGTACAGACGCACACAGCGTGGGAAATGTACAACTTATGTCAGAGTAACCTTGTCCCGAGTCACTTGCCTCTGTTAATATCATGCGCGCGTATGTTATATACCGTTTCAGCTCACACGTGGCCGAGATCTGGCAAGCACGTTCAACGTATTTTGTTTCTTCCCACTACTCTTCGCATATGCAGGAATGTCTCGTTTTCAGTAAAAACTGCAACAGAAACAAACGTACGGGCCAATTCATTCAAATCATCGATACTTCCAAGTCAAGATTCTTTCGCTTTGCACTCTGCATGCGACTTGGAGACTTATAAGGTTTTTTGAGGGCATGACTCGTTTAGGCAACAACTCTGACGTCATTAACAATTTCATAACAATGTATCGGACAAAATAACAATTAGAACGCAGCAATGCCTCAACAAAAAAAAAATCGGCAGATCCCGCGTACCTTTGGAATCAACGTTACGTGAAGAATGTGGAGGCAAGGTGACCGTGTTTTAATGTTTTTATGTTGTGATGTTTTTATGAAGTCACGCTAATCACATGTGCAAATGTTGCACGCACACACATATGTTGAACAGTTGCAGATGTTTCTATAACCAATTGTTTGCACTTGCGCAACGACGAAAGCATGAACATGAATATTAGCAACACCAGAATCGTTAAGCTGATATAAAGAGCTTGGGCTCATGATAATGGTAGCCCTGTATACTGCTATGTAAGTCAACTTCAGCGCATGACAACTGATTACAATTTACGATAACCCGCCGTGACGGCTGCATCATAGCAGTACATACGTAATATTTATAAAATTGGATAGCCTCAGCACTGCAACCACAGTCGAGTTTCATAAACATCGGGGTCTATTTGAAAATTAGTTTCGAAGCCTGGCGTGGCTCTGCGGTAGAATGTTCAATTACCTCGCAGAATGTTTGGGTTCGATTCCTGCTGGGGCACTGACATTTATTCTTTGCATTCGTCGAGTCGATGCTACCCATGTCAGGTATTTCTTACGCTAGCGCATTAAAATTGCCCATGTGTGTTCTCGTCCTTCCTTAGTAGACAGAATATGTCAATCACCCATGGCACATACTCGCATACCAGGGGCACATATCCGCCCGTGGGTATGTGCCACTGTCTGGCGGGTAGGGTTTGAAGACATACGCGACGGGATTGTGACATTATTTACGTCTCGACCGGCACGTCAAATTGCCGCGCTTGAAATGGACAGACAACCGAGACGATGTGCGCGCCAACAGTCTCGTGAAAAGGGACTCTGACTGAAGAAGACGACGTGTTTCTTGTTTACGTATTAGCTCTTGGCTGCTGCATAAAGACACGCCGTCGGTTCTTGGACTCAACATCTCGGTGGTCTGCTTACGGTGAACCGGGCCAATATTCGCCAAGCTATCATACGTCCCCTACTGATTTCGGTTAACACCAAGTTAAGGAGTGCTCGCGAGAATACCCACTCGTGAGCGGCTAGATAGATAGGCAGTACGTAGGTAAAAACCAGAAGTGCTTGCAGTACGCAAAAAAAAAATGCTTCATGCTTAAAAAGAAAACAACTTGGATAGCACGGGACCTCCTGCGCATCGCCTTCTCAATTGATAACCTGGTTTTTCGTCTCGGTGCCTACTCAAAAGTATCGCAGGAAGATGAACGGTTTTGCGCGTAACAGTCGTAGTAAAGCTCTAATAAGCAATATCACTTGCATATTCACATTTGTGTGCATTCGAAATCCCACAGAGCAACGCATTTAGGAAATCGAGATATGCGCAAACCATTTCGAAAACCACGTTTACGAAATTATTCTGTATACGGTGATTGTGCATGAATTGTACGCAATACGTATAGTGTGACATTTAATGGAAGTGAGTGGTGCGTCTAAGCAAAAATTCTCGTGCCCATTTACTGGTTTCTTTTCGCTAGTATTGCTGAAGCCACGATGGTTGCATGATTGTATTCACTTCAACAAATTGGGAACGTTGCACCATGATGCCTTCGTGATGAAAAGGCGAGGAATATTCTATACCTCATGGAGGTTTGCCAAATTGAGCGTTCTATTACCGCGTACCGCGCCACGAAATCGCATGTAATTTAATGGCACCCTTTCTGCTGACGTTCGAGGACAAAAATGCTGGGAAATCGCAAGAAGTCACTCTGTTTAGGTGAGCCGCGTTTACTGTTGAGAAATTTCTGAACACGGAAAGTAAAAATGAAAACATCAGCGTATATTGTGCAAATAGTTTGGCAGCAGCCTGCTATTGAAGAAGAAACCGCAAAAACTCACTAAAAAAGAGAGACGGGACGTCGGCATTGCATTGCCCCGGCCGAAGGCATCGGCAATACGAGCATGGGCTTTTACCCAACCAGAAGTGCCTCCATACAAGCTTCAATTTCATTATCCGTCATATTGGATACGGTAGGATATCAAGAGTACGTTTGTCTTTCGGTCTGGGGAAAAATGCGCTACGCAAATAAAAAAAGTAAACGAAATAGAAGGGTGGTGTAACGTATAGAAGCACTGCAGATGAAACTGATTCTTGCTTATCTTGACCACGTACCACTGCTTGTGCGATGACTCTACCGATCGAGTGAAAATAATTATTTATTACATTGGTAAACATTTGCCGAACGTCTTTTCTTCGTAACCACAAGCCATTACGGCAAAGAAGCCACACACTGTGAGCGCGTTAGGGGCAGCAGTCGAATGTATACTGCGAGCTTGGTGACCCGAAGAGTAATTAAATAATCATACCGCCTCTTATAGAGAGACATATCTCGTTTTAAGCAACATGTATATTGCATCAGTGTATTTGATACCATTACTTCGTGAGGAGGTAATCAATGAAGCGCCGTGGCTTAAAAAGAAACAGCCTCCCTCTTTTTTTTCCACGCAAAATTATCACATGGCGGTGTAACGAAAATGTAAAAGAAAGGAAACAGTGCCGCTGTTTTTCTAACGAAGTGTGGTAAGGCTTGGTAATGGCAGTCATCTATATTCCGCTTACTTATTTCAACGTATACCGGTCGCGGCTGGGGCCGCATGGTGTGAGCGAGGACTCACAGATATCGTGTCGTCACGTGCCTCGAGAAGTGCATAAAATTGCTGGCATAAATTGACGTCTTGCGGTTAGTTGTACACGTCAAATGGCTTGTGCCCCGAATGAATTGAGAACGCCGGACAGGCAAGTCTGTTTCTATGCCATAATAAATTAGCGGAAACTACAACTTGATTGTCATGTCGCCGCTTAGTGGTAGTCCTGAGGCGCAATTCACTATGGCACTTGTTCGTAAGTGCCATTTGTTATAGGCTGGCCGGATTCACTAGTGATATTTCTAGTATCAATATTGGTTGAAGCTTTCTCTCAGGAACTTTTTAAGGACGCAACCCACAGACGAAAAAAAAAAGAAGGGGACAAGATAGGGCGACAGCATGACGCACTATCCTGTCCCTTTTCTTTTTTTTTTCTTGTTCGTGGGTTGCGTTCTTGACACTTCTTCCGAATGAACCAACTAGCCCAGCAACACGTTCTAGCAATCCAAGCTCATCGAGCGATCACAGGCCCCACCGCAGTGGTCGCTCGTGGCTAAGGTACTCGGCTGCTGACCCTCAGGTTGCGAGATCAAATGTCTGCTGCGGCGGCCGCATTTTCGATGGAGGCGGTAACGCTGTAGGCCCGTGTACTACGATTTCGTTTCACGTTAAAGATCCCCGGGTGGTCCGAATTTCCGGAGCCCTCCAGTACGACGTCTCTTATAATTAAATAGTTGTTCTGGGACGTCAAATCCCACATATCAATCAATTGAGCGATCACAGCGACTACCGCGGAGACCATGCCGCAGCGGTGTCTCGCGCCTTGGCGCCCCCGCTCAGCAACTAGCGGCAAGTTGCCCCCTTTTCTATTCACATGACCGTTCTCGCTCGCCCTCTCGCGTCTTTCGCCGATCGACGAAGACAGATGTACAGGATATGAGAACAAATGAACACTGTGCATGTCCGTTGATATGACAACGCACGTTCGAGGAGGAAGAAGAGGACGTTGTTTGAGCTTCAAGGTCAAACGCATGCACTATGTCACTCAGACCTGATGAATACGTTTCGAAATTTGTTACCGAAAAACGTAAAAAAACTGCATTTGCTATGGGTACCAGGCCACCGCGGATTACATTTGAATGAAATGGCGGACCCTTTAGCAGCAGTACCCCTGGGTGGGCCCACAATCCCAGTTTTGCCAGATACGGCTTACGTAACCGCGCTAAGGTTCCGAAATGCTTGCCTGCAGTGGGGAAAAAGTAATCTGGATAAATTCAAAGATTTCGAGCATTTGAGCTATTGCTGGAATAAACAGTGGTGTGTATCTCGCCAGTTCGAGGTCACTTATACCAGATTGCGCTGTGCAGTTCCACAACTAAATTATTACCTTAATAAAGCTCAGCTCAAGGCGTCACCGCTAAGCATTTGGTGCAACGAAATTGAAACAATTGAACATTTCTTTTTATTCTGTCATCGTTATTCTTATCAGAGAAAAAGATTTTTAGTAGCCCCATTACAAAAGCTAGGAATAAAAGTAAATTTACCAGCAATTTTATCACTTGGCGGAACTTCATTTGGTTACTGCCACAGGGATGTATGCTCCGCTGTGTTTTATTCATCATCATCATCATCAGCCTTACTACGTCCACTGCAGGACAAAGGCCTCTCCCATGTTCCGCCAGTTAACCAGGTCCTGTGCTTGCTGCTGCCAATTTATACCTGCAAACTTCTTAATCTCATCTGCCCACCTAATCTTCTGTCTCCCCCTAACCCGCTACCCTTCTCTGGGAATCCAGTCAGTTACCCTTAATGACCAGCGGTTATCCTGTCTACGCACTACATGCCCTGCCCATGTCCATTTCTTCTTCTTGATTTTAGCTATGATATCCTTAACCCCCGTTTGTTCCCTAATCCATTCTGCTCTCTCCTTGTCTCTTAAGGTTACACCTACCATTTTTCTTTCCATTGCTCGCTGCGTCGTCCTCAATTTTAGCTGAACTCTCTTTGTAAGTCTCCAGATTTCTGCTCCGTAGCTAAGTACCGGCAAGATACAGCTGTTATATACCTTCCCCTTGAGGGATAGTGGCAATCTACCTGTCATAATTTGAGAGTGCTTGCCGAATGTGCTCCACCCCATTCTTATTCTTCTAGTTACTTCAATCTCGTGGTTCGGCTCTGCGGTTATTACCTGCCCTAAGTAGACATAGTCTTTTACAACTTCAAGTGCACTATTACCTATCTCGAAGCGCTGCTCCTTTCCGAGGTTGTTGTACATTACTTTCGTTTTCTGCAGATTAATTTAAAGACCCACCTTTCTGCTCTCCTTGTCTAACTCCATAATCATGAGTTACAATTCGTCCCCTGAGTTACTCAGCAATGCAATGTCATCAGCAAAGCGCAGGTTACTAAGGTATTCTCCATTAACTCTTATCCCTAAATTTTCCCATTCTAGGCTTCTGAAAACCTCCTGTAAGCACGCGGTTAATAGCATTGGGGAGATTGTGTCCCCCTTCCTTACACCCTTCTTGATTGGTATTCTGTTGCTTTCTTTATGAAGCACTATGGTAGCAGTTGATACCCTGTAGATTTCTTCCAGAATGTTTATATATACTTCATCTACGCCCTGATTCCGCAGCGTCTGCATGACAGCTGATATATCTACTGAATCAAACGCCTTCTCGTAATCTATGAAGGCTATGTATAATGGTTGGTTATACTCTGAGCATTTCTCTATTACCTGATTGATAGTATGAATGTGGTCAATCGGCCTGTAATTCTTCAAGTCCTTGCCATCTCCTTTCTTATGTATTAAGATGATGTTAGCGTTCTTCCAAGACTCTGGTACCCTTCCCGTCAGGAGACACCTCGTAAACAGGGTGGCTAGTTTTTCTAACACAATCTGTCCTCAATCTTTCAGCAGATCTGATGTTACTTGATCCTCACCAGCAGCTTTGCCTCTTTGCATGCTCTCCAAAGCTTTTCTGACTTCTTCTATCATTACTGGTGGGGTGTCATCTGGGTTACTGCTAGTTCTTATAGTATTAAGGTCGTGGTTGTCTCGGCTACTGTACAGATCTCTGTAAAACTCATCCGCTATTTTAACTATCCTATCCATATTGTTAGTTATTTTGCCTTCTTTGTCCCTTGGTGCATACATCCGACTTTTGCCTATCCCAAGTTTCCTCTTCACTGCTTTGACGCTTCTTCCGTTTTTCAGAGCGTGTTCAATTCTCTCCATGTTATACCTTCTTACATCGCATACTTTACGTCTATTAATCAACTTCGCAAGCTCTGCCAGTTCTATTTTGTCTGTTGTACTTGACACTTTCATGATTTGACGCTTCTTAATTAGGTTCTTCGTTTCCTGGGAGAGCTTGCCAGTGTCCTGTCTAACTACCCTGCCTCCAACTTCCACAGCACACTCCCTAATGATACTCGTCAGATTATCATTCATTGTATCTACGCTAAGGTTGGTTCCCTCACTAAAAGCCGAGTACCTGTTCTGCAGCGACACTCTGAATTCCTGTACTTTCCCTCTCAGTGCTAAATCATTGATTGGCTTCTTGCGTATCAGTTTCTGTCGTTCCTTCTTCAAGTCTAGGCGAATTCGAGACCGTACCATTCTATGGTCACTGCATCGTACCTTGCCAATCACTTCCACATCCTGCACGATTCCTGGGTGTGCAGTCATTACAAAGTCTGATTCGTTCTTATTTTCGCCATTAGGGCTTCTCCATGTCCACTTGCGGTTTTCTCGTTTTCGGTAGAAGGTATTCAAAATCCGCAAATTATTGCGTTCTGTGAATTCGACTAGTAGCTCTCCTCTGGCGTTTCTAGTGCCGATGCCATAATCTCCTAATGCCTGGTCTCCAGCCTGCTTCTTCCCTACCTTTGCATTAAAGTCACCCATCACTATAGTATACTGTGTTTTTACCTTACTCATTGCCAATTCCACGTCTTCATAGAAGCTTTCAACTGAAGCGTCATCATGGCTGGATGTAGGCGCGTAAGCCTGTACTACCTTGATCTTGTATCTATTATTCAGTTTAATTACAATACCTACCACCCTTTCATTAATGCTATAGTATTCCTTTATGTTGCCATCTATGTTTCCGTGAATTAAGAACCCCACTCCCAGTTCTCTTCTGTCTCCCAAGCCCCGATAGCAAAGGACGTGCCCATTCTGTAGCACAGTATAGGCCTCATCTGTCCTCCTGTCCTCGTAAACAAGGTGGCTAGTTTTTCTAACACAATCTGTCATCCATGTTTCAGCAGATATGATGTTACCTGATCCTCACCAGCAGCTTTGCCTCTTTGCATGCTCTTCAAAGCTTTTCTGACTTCTTCTATCATTACTGGTGGGGTGTAATCTGGGTTACTGCTAGTTCTTATAGTATTAAGGTCTTATAGTATTAAGGTGTTTGATTACATCAACGCAACTAAAAGATTACCATGCTAGTGAACCACTACCTTTTCAGATCTTTAGTTTATAATTCGTAGTTATGTCTTTCAAAAACAAAAGATGGTTTGACCGCTTGCTCAGCACACATTTTTGTTTTTTGGTAGTATTATTTTAAGCTACTTTTTCAGATTGGCTTCATTTTCAGTTTAGTTTCATTTAAGTATCCTTCCGCCCGGTTCTTGGCCCATCCCCCTTTGTGGGTAAGCGCCATCCATCAGAGGTCATCAGCATCAGCATCAGCACTATGTCACTTTCTGTGTTTTCAGCGGGATGAGTTAAAGCCATCGCTCTAAAATATCATCTATACGGTTACTCATTTCGCCACCACCTCGTATGACGCTGATGGAATATCGTTTATTGTTGGCAGTTGTGACGACACAGCAACCATGTTCTAAGAAAGGACGAACGACTCACTGTTGCCTAATTCTCAAAAGGTCGTTGTTGATGGCTGTTCTCGATAGAAAGCCTGGGTTTTTCATCGTAAAAGCACCCTCTTTGTTGAAGCATGATCCCCTGGAGACTGCGATGCTTTCGTCATGAATGTAAGAATGTTTGCACTCCGGAACGTCAGGTGGAAGTACAATAAAAGTACGGTTGAGACATTGTGTGAAATATCGGTATTTCGTAGCGGAGTGGCCCTCGTTACTGTTGACTGGTCGTTCGTTGCAGAAGTGAGGGCAGTCCAGTCACCATAATCAAAATTAATTTTTTGCCATTTTTTCTTCTTTTACCACTTCCCCAGGGCAGGGTAGCAAACCAGACACTTGCTATCTGGTTAACCACCCTGCCTCCTGTGTTCATACAATGTATATGTATATATATATATATATATATATATATATATATATATTTGCCATTCTTGAAAAAACTCACAGCCTATCTCCTAAGAGAATGATTGCGAGTGGGCGAAGCAATGGGGTAGTTCGATGCTATCGTAAATAAATCACCTGTGAGATTGACCACTCACGCATGTAAATGACTACTAAGAGGTGCACAGCTAAGAACAATGTCATAACTTGTAAGTTGTGTTGAGTTGTGGTTTTTTTTTGCATTCAACATTGCTGCTTTGAGGTATCACATCTAACCTGAAGTTGGCAAAGATGAAGTCTGGGAATGTTCCCTCGGTGGTTGTTGGTTGGTTTCAGTCATATGAAACGCATCGTTGCTGCATTTCGAGACAAAAGTATTTCGAGACGTCAGCTACTGCACGAGCAAGTCACTATCCGTGATCATCATCGTTATCATCATCGTTACGGCGTGTAGTGGGTACCTTGAATCTGCTGTGCCGTGTGGAAGAGAGAGAATGTGTTGTCTGGAACGCGCTTGTTCTTAATCGTCAGGAGCGTCATCGTCATGACGGGAGAGCAGCGTTGTTTGTACCGCAGAGCCATCTATTAGGCGCTCCGAGTTCTATCGGCAGCTCCGGTGTGACAATGGACAGGCCTCATTCATAAGCTGTTTCGCATCTAAAACTAGTATCTTGGATATTCTGCGTGGCTTTCTTGGTACCTTTATGATAAGATTTGTTAGCGCGACTTGACGAGGACGTAGAAAGCAACCATACATGCACACAACTCTTAGTCACTGTATCATGGATGCTAACTAACAATACCGGCGCAACAGCGTACTTTAGTAATACGTTCGCTATAACGTTGTCATGTTACCACCCTCCTTACACACACAGACATCATAGGTTAATCGTCAGAAAAAAGTTCACGTGTTACGACTAACGATTCATTGAGTTGGACCGTTGTTACACGACGCTATAGATAGTGCATAAAGTATAAGCACAAAATTTTCAGTCATATGGTTTAGCGCACCCCGACTCGGTCTGACAAGAAAGAGACACACACGTAGCACTAACTTGCAACTAATCTGTTTGTGTGTGTGGCTAACCCTAAGGTCCTGGGTCCGATCCCATGGTCGCATTTCGATGGCGGTGAAAAGGTAGATGCCCTTGTGCTGTGCGATGTCAGCGCACGAACAACGCATGGTCAAAATCTCCGGAGCCCTCCACCACGACGTCTATCAGAATCATATCGTGGTTTCGGTACGTAACGCCCCAGATATTATGAGTATGTGTGTGTGTGTGGGGGGGGGGGGGGGCGATGGGGTCTCTTTCTCTGTTGTGGTGCGCTTGATTTGATAAACCGCAACCAACCAGCCCGTCAAAGTGCCTTAGCAAATTTAATTGAACAACAAATTCTGAACTGTTTACGATCGCATGAAGCAAATGATATGCATAACCAAACTTTATGACTGGGTTCCTCGTGGAATCGAAGTATATAATTGATTGATATCTGGGGTTTAACGTCCCAAAACCACTATATGATTATGAGAGACGCCGTAGTGGAGGGCTCCGGAAATTTAGACCACCTGGGGTTCTTTAACGTGCACCCAAATCTGAGCACACGGGCCTACAACATTTCCGCCTCCATCGGAAATCCAGCTGCCGCAGCCGGGATTTGAACCCACGCCCTGCGGGTCAGCAGCCGAGTACCTTAGCCACTAGAGCACCGCGGCGGGGCGAAATCGAAGTATACGTACGTCCTCGGACTGCTCGGACATACCGGTTCCACGTCTGACATGCTCTTCAAACGAGAGAGAAACGATTTCGTTTTGAAGCAGTTAGTACCTAACTGGTGGCTTGAGAACTGGTTCGGGCACAACAGTGTGGTTCGGAAATGTTCTTGCTTCAGAAAAAGCGATCTGTCTCTAACTCATAGAAAACAACGCTGCACGCAAGAGATTATGGGCAGTGAGATTCTAAATACGACATGTTTTCCGCGCTTCTTTCTTGAAACAAACCAATCAGTTCAGCAGTGACCTGTTGGTGACTGGGGTATTTGAATGGAGCCGTACGGAAACAACCGAAACTTGTTAATCGAAGAAAAATTGTGTTCCGTCACTGCAACGCGAAACCACACAGCAAGTTTCGTCCGCCATCGAAAAAGCTTGAACCTTGGATGGAACATTCTGCCACGACGCTGCAACTTATTTATTGCATTCTCGCCAGAATCATTACTCAATTAATCACTAGGCGGAACATTAAGGGGCATCCACGAGTTCTTGAATTTCTTGCGACTGCCTACAGGTAGCCTTATCAAATTCAGCCCGTTTGCTTACCACGAGTGCTCGCCCCATATTTATGGCAGGGTGTTTTAGTGGTACACCTGGTTTTGACGGTACGAGAAAGCTCTTTCGTGTCGTCCTTCTTTTTAGAAACATCGACGTGCAAGGTAAGGTGAGAACAAATAAACTCTGTGAAAGACGGTAATGGCAAGAGAGTGCTAAACGATAGCGATAAAGCATTGCGTGCAGTGAACAGACAGCGAGGGTCTTATCGATGAGCCAGTGGTCGACCAAGACGGCACAGGCACAAACATTCTGAGCCAACTGACAGCGACACCGCAGAACCGAACCCAACGCTACGCTCAACGAACTACGACGCAGCTCGGACAAAGGCTGAACACGCTGTCGCTAAATGGCTGGCTCTTTAATTCTTCTGCAAGCTGCACACAGCCAAAGGTAGGATCGTGGGAGCTGCAGCAGCTCGGATAACTGTGGTTCTCCTATACCAGGAGCGCGTAGGACTATTACGGCGCTAAGTGAGTCGTATAAGTTGACAACATGGTGAATAATGTGTTCGTCGGGTCGCACACCAACCCGGTGAAAGCCGGCCTCACGCCATTCACCCCGAATTTCTCTATATCTGTTTTCTTTTTTTTCAACTTATTTTGTCTCGCGTCATCTCTTTCTTTTTAATGGTCTGGTCAGTGCTTCTGACCATGTAATCAGGTCCGTGTTGGTAATGATAAGACCTTCACGGTGCATTTCTTCGTTGCCTTTCCATTTATCGGTTTGCACACGCACGCACGTTTCGATCCGCTATTTTTTCTAATGTTTCCTTACTCCGTCCGGGCGTGCGCATAGAGAGTGGGGTGGAAGATAAAGATAGTCATTATATCTGTCCTTTGTGGAGCGCATGGAGCGTTTCGGTCAGCGCGCACGAACAGGACTTCTAACAATCAATGCGCGAACTTTGTCGAATGAATGAGTTGGTTCAGTGACGCCGTATTTGATGTATCAAAAAGTAGTCAGTGCTAGAAAAAAAGTTTATGGTATGCAAAGCAAAAACTGAAGCTCAATCACCTGTGGCGCATACCCGCGTACCAGTGGAACATACCCGCCCACGGGTATGTGCCACTCACTGTCTGGCGGAAAGTGTTCGACTACGTATGCGACGGCATTGTGGCGTTATTCACGTCTTGACCAGCGTTTTATATTCGTCAGACTATGTTACCCTCCCATACTAATTTTGCTTCGTGCCAAGTTAAGCGGCTGATTACGAGAGCACCCTGATGTGAGCGGCTAGATAGATAGATAGATAGATAGATAGATAGATAGATAGATAGATAGATAGATAGATAGATAGATAGATAGATAGATAGATAGATAGATAGATAGATAGATAGATAGATAGATAGATAGATAGATAGATAGATAGATAGATAGATAGATAGATAGATAGATAGATGCCTATAGTGCTCGCAGTATGCGAAGTAATTTTCCGCACTGTTAAATATACAACCTCATAGGCTATCATTTATGTATAACTCCTGGCGCACAAGACTGTGAGAAAATAAATATGCACATCTATTGTCGCGTAATGCTTTCAGCTAATAGCCGGCATCTAACTGAAGTTTGTATGTGTAATAAATGTCTTACATAAACGTTATTGTTTCGTTGTCGCCGTAGGTAATGTTGCCGTCACCACGTAACAAACCAAAATGTGAGAAACATCTAAAGAACGAGTCAGACATGGAAAGCGATTAAAAAAAAAGATTCCTTGATTTATGCGTTAGTGGTCTGTTCATAGCTGTAAGTGCAGGCATTTTGCAGCGCGCTGGAATAATGTGGTTGTAATCGGCTCTAGTAATCTATGTTCTAAGAATGGAATTTTACCAATGAATAGCGCCGAGACAAATGCGTAAAGCAAGGGTTAGCAATTGACCTTTCCTACCAGGCTATAGTAGAGCTTGTGTCCGAGCAATGGAGCGCACCCTAACCAATCAGGGGTAGCTAATCTGCTCATAAATAAGGTAGAAGTTCCGAATGTCTGAAAATATTCAGGGAATTCTAGTATACGCGTTTGTCATCTTGTGCATTTCTTTCAGCAATACACTGCCTCACAATTACTAACGCCAAGATTTTTTTCTTCCGTGCTTTTTAGTTAACCGCTCTTCGAGCTGGGTACTACTGGAGAAAAGCGTCGTTAAGCTCAAGTTCCTTCGTTCTGAGCGTGCCACACGTAATCAATTCAGCGGACTTTTCGAGCAGCTAATAGCGCTTTTGTTTTGAACCACTTCATTTTCCTCAAGCCTCAATTTGTCACTGAAAAAAAGACAATATATCGGCTGCGGAGCGGTGTATTTTGAAATTCTGCTGATCGTACCACACGCGAGAGTTAAAGCAGGTGAGGAGGAAAGGAGGCGACCACTCATTGAGGAGCCGCGAATGTTTTTTTTTTTTCTGCAGGGCGTACTATTCAGGCACTGCGCCGTGCTTCCGACCGGGTTGCACAAATTAGGTGCCTTTTATCATGTTCTAACCACTACCACCACCACCACCAGGGCGTACCATTGTCGCTCAGTTATTCTCGATCGCGATCAAAGCCGATTTGGATAAGGCTGAACCCGAATCAAGTGCTGCTGCACGGTAATGTTTAATTGCGATCAGCTCCGATCGAGATAAAGACGATCGCAATCTGCGCCTCGATATCTTTCTCCAGGACCGAGATTAAACGACTGACGTCAGTGCCTAAGTTTGCCCACGTCGGCTTGGAGTGCGCAGCAAAGACCGTTGCTGATCGAGAATTTCGATCAAATGTATAATAATAATAATAATAATAATAATAATAATAATAATAATAATAAAAATAATAATAGCTGTGGGTAAACATATCTGGGTTTAACGTTTCATGCAGCCACGGCAGCCGGAATTTGATCCGGTGACCTTCGCTTCAGCAGTCGAGTGCCATAAACACTATACCACCGCAGCGGAACGCCATCAAAAGTGCACATTGTTATGATTGCGAGTCCACAGCGGACGTCCGTGCCTCTGAAAAAGGCAATCTGTGTCAAGGCCAGCCCGCCTGACGCGAACAACTCAACGGCGTAAACACGCGCGGCGCCTTTCTGTCGCCCACGTGCAGTGAGTCAGCGCAGCCAGCGAGCCCGTCGAGTAAACAACTGGCGTCTTCCTGTCTGGGGGGGGGGGACGAATTGCGCGGCGACGTCACTCGTCCTTGGGTGCAGCCACCTGCAGCGTAGCCTCTCCAGATTCGATGAGAAAGAAGGACGCGGCCCAGCGGCGCCCTCATTGGAGGATTCTGACCTCGCGACCAGCGGCGCTTCGGGTTGGAAATTTGGGTTGGACCCGGGGCATATAAAAGAAGCCCTGCGGCGCGTCGAGAGAGACCCCCCCCCCCTTTGACAGAGACCCCTTTTTACAGCGGACCCATTTAAGAGCAGACCTATGTGTTAGAGAGGAGAGTTCGGCTCTTCGAGTCTCTGTCGGCCCCAGTGCCGAATTTGTAACGCCTCTGTAAATATGCTGTACATAAACCTTGTTTAAACTCACCGTCGTCTCGTCCGCTCGTCTATCAGCTATGCACAGAAGCAGTCGCGAGCTGAGAAACCTACGCTACCAAACGGCTGGTGACCTTCCCGGCGGAGTTCGAAGCAGTGGCGCCTTCGGGACCGTGTTGGCGTCGCCGTCTTTCGTAAACAGTGGTTGCAGCGGTGGGATTCGTAGCGCCCTTCCTAACGACGTGGGAGGCGCGCGTCGCAACAACATGTAACATCTTTGTAATACGCCCAAATAACCATCCCGGTTACAAGCTTTTTTTACACGCCACAGCAACAGTGGAATTCAAGACACGTCGTAGATGTGACGTCATGAAGACCTGTGGCTTCTGTCACCTTATTTATCAACTGTAATCGATACCGCAGAAGATGAGGCTATAGGGAGAACCACAGTCCATCATCTTGATATCTGCAGAACGTTAGGAGCGGGCCTATATATCCCCTGTCATATATGCCATATATACCTAGTCATATGTACCCCCTGAACGTTGCCGGGCCTGGTTTCAGTGAAAGTATATTCATTGAAGCTTCACTAAAACCTCGCGACTTTGATAGGATTGCTGCGCTGCAAGAATGAAACAATAAATCAAAACTTGTCCAATCACCTTCAATGTTTGGCCTGTAAAGGAACTAGAACTTGTCACCTTTCAATATGTGTATACTGTTAAACCACCGAAAACGTACATATCGCACTCTTGTCAACCAAGTTTTGCAAGCAATCAGGTACGGATTCTTTTACAAAAGTACCTGGGGTTTGACACGCAAATGCAATACTTGATAATTTTGCTCGAGAAATTCCAACTTCTTGAATACAGCATCGTCTATCGACTTTTGGTAGGCCCCCAGGGCCAATATTTGTTGAACGGAATGACGTGCAGATGCTTTGATTGTTTGATCTAGTTACTGCTTAACACTCATACACATAAATGTTCACATGGGCCTCAGTAAAGTTCAAAGTTGGGTGAGTGCAGTGGTTGCCCGATCGTTTTCATTCCCTTTGTGCCCTATCCCCGTCACCTGCTTAGCGCTTGAGCGTGGGCCAAGTAGTGGTATAACACGTGAAATAGAGTGGGTTGTAAGCTGGGGAAGAGAGAGTTATTCGACCATAAAGTCGACAAAGCCTTGCATAAGCAGATTGAATTTCATCAGAGTAAGCCTATGCTCAAATCTTCCTTCACTCTCGCTGAAAAAACAAAAAAAAAGAAAAACCAATACCGAGCGAGACACGAAGCGCCGTTGAAATCATGACATTTTAAGGGAAGACACCTCATTAGCCTCCATGAAATTGCGATGGAGTGAGAGGACAGCCTGGGGAGGCTGGCGAGCTCTCTTCGTTGCTGACGCGGCTCGTCACAGGTGCCGCACGAAAAAATTAACTGAAGTCAGGCTTTCGCACGACGCTATATCCTTTGGCTCATGCCAGGGTGAAGCTTCCAAATCCCGGTGCTTCATAGTCTCTCTACAAGATGCCGCGGCTCTCCCTCGGTAAGTTGTGCCGCGTCCTAAGCTTCTTTCTCTTTCTCTTCCCGGTTTCTAGTGTCACGTAGTTAGTTCTCTTCTGTGCCAGCCTTTCCACTACTTTCCCTTCCTGCCCATCACTTGGCGCTTCTCCGCATATAAAACCACCTAAGTGAGCGAAGTTGCCTTTTCTTTTTTGCTTGTTTTGGTCCACAGCTTACCTTGTGTATGCCACTCGTGGGACACCTGCATTAGTGTGCGGTAGCCTTTTCTTTGAAGTCGATTGCTCAGTCAACCTCCTGATCTACGCATGCGCTGCCGATCATTTCCTTCTCCGTGCTCTCTCGGGTTTCATATACTGCTTAAAATTCAACCTCACATACTTGACTACCTTTATTATATTTTTTTCTTGTTTCGCTTTCTATTCTGCATCACTTACGCCGCATATTTCAAAATGAGATGGCATGTGAACTCATTTAAAAAGCATTTACAAGGCATTTGTTTCACTGGCCTTTTTTTCTGAGAGTTGGTTCGCTGGTGGAGAGGCTTCTTGTTTTAATATGTTTCCATGTAAGACGCCAGTGCTCTTGCGATATTTTCTTGTTTGTTCATTTGTTTCTTTTATCGGCCGTTTAAGCAGCAGCAGAAAGAATCGGGAAATGACAGGGCAAATCGCGGTTGACCAGTAATCCGTTATTAGTTGTCAGCTGCCAACTCGGGAAAAATAACGTGTTATGTGATGCCAGAAGCAGAAAAGAGCCTTCTACACTTACCGATAAGACTGTGACTGGCACTCACTAACACTCCCAGGCAGATATATTACAGAAGAAGACGATGGGATGGCGGCCACTGCTCCTCAAGTGGTAGAGCATCGGAAGCGTAGTTCAACGGTTGCAGGTTCGGTACCCACCAGGGCAAGTTATGATTTCATCTACGTCACCTTCCTTCCAGCTGCATCACAATTACAACACATGGCATTCGTCATATACTTTCCCTGGCATTATTTTCTGTTTGTTAACATTCAGAAGGACTATTTTGACGCTTAAAGTCAGCCGAACACTGGTAATTTTTCATGAAGCAAATACGAGGGTGCGAGGCCACCATCGGCGGCTGGTAAGCACTGACAGACGCGAGAAAAATTTAGAAATCATTGGCCTATCGTGAAAAGGAGGGTGAGAGAAATTATGCATGTGCGTGCCTGAGTTTATTTCCTTCTTTTCTTTTTTTTTTGGTCGCATTGAGCGATGCATCCCCTTTTTCGTTCCTGCATGCCAGAAATCGAACCTTGTTCCACGTACACTGCAGCGTGACACTTCAGTTGCCACTGGTAGAAACGACGGTCATGCTTTGATACCAAGGTAACACTGGACGCCTGACACAGGGAAACCCTCAATCTAGACAGCACCAATTATTAGAAAAAACGGCGCAGACAGTTCCGCACGTGACCGGCGCACACCTCACCGGCGCCGGGTTTCTCGCGCACGATACCACCACCGAAACATGCGAGTTATATATTGAAAGATTCAACTAATAAGGAAGACGCTAACGAAAACCATCAGTAAAGCTGTAACTTATTTATAATGGTTCTCTGAGTCAGTGGTGGGAAGGGGGAGGCATCTCCTAAAAGCCATGTTTGAGCTTAAACAGACCTGCAGCCTCTCTCCAGATCTGTTGCTGCCGAAACCCCGGAAACGTGCTTGCTCCGCGCATTCCACACTTAGCCGTCACCTCCACTCCGAGAGGGGGTCCTTCAGCGGCACTTTGCAACCGTTCCTCTTATATTGAAGGGGAAATAGCATTCGCCAGAACCACGCCATTCCATCGGCGGCGAGGCATAACGGCGAGGCAAGGTCGGTATTTTTTTATTAGGCAGACCTAGCTAACTGGGAAAAATTTGCTGTCTGCATAAAGAATGATGTAGTGCTTCCCGCCAAAGGTCGCCTATTCGAGAAATTTCATTCGTCATCAAACGTTCATTAAGCAACACAAATGGAGTGCTATTTTTTTCTTATAAAACTCACATATTTTCAACCAAGTCAAATTACGAGAGCGCAATGAACAGTTTGTTTTAAATTATGAATTGTTTATTTATTTATTTATTCAATGAACTATTTATTTTCTGACTTACTATTTTTTCTATCTACTTATTTATTAAGCTAGCTAGTTAGCCCGAGTGACCGTACGCTTTCAGATTCGCTACGTCGGCCGGCCGTCGGAGAGCCCAGCTCAAGTAGACAGGGGCAGGGACGACCTTTCATATGGCCCGCACCATTCCGCAGTATCCCTAAACAGCGCTTCCTCGTTTCCGCTTGGTCCAGGGTACGATGCAGCACATTTCGCGGTTCTTTATCCACGCACTTCCACACACGGATCCTCAATAGCCGGCCAGTGAACGAGAAGAGAAGAACCCAGATTCACTCCGCCGAACAGCCATTGCTGCCCTTAACGCTTGCTCTCACACGCGCACACTTGAATAAAAATACATACACAAGCGTGCTCACACATACAAGCATCACACGCACGGACACACTCGTTGACACACATATAAATGACCAGGAGGCGATGCGACAGCGTCCATACTTGTTCCTCCTCTTTCGCTTCAGCTCCTCCGAGCGAAGAGCATAGCGGGGTAGGAGGGAAGGGGGGGAGGCAAGGAAAGGCAAGACGCGGCTGCTGCTGGCGAACTTCCTCCACGCTGTCACCGATAGCCGGTCGGAGCGTTTGTTTTGATTACACGCTTCGACGCTCTTCGTATACCGTGTTGTCATTCGGAGCGACCAATACCGATCTCGGCGAACGCTTTCCGGAATTGACCACGTGGGGAACATCATGGAACCCTACACACCATCGTACTAATGGGCCGCTGTTCTTTTTCTTAATTTTTCGTTTTCATTTTATCGAGTTGTGTATATATAGAGGCTTTCTCTCTAAGCGTTTTCTAGATGTCCCTGAGGAATTTTTTTATCTGTAGGTTGCCTGAATTTTATAGTTAGCGTTTGTAGAATGGCCGGCGCATATATCTTGTAATGGTGCGTCTGTTTTAGTTGTTTATGACGTGTAGTGCAAGAATGGCAGCCACGTCTCAAACGATCTGTAAAGTCAGCTCAAGTAATGATGGTATTCGCTGCGCCAAAAAAGCGCAAAATGGTGTAACAGCTATGCTCTGTATTTCATTCAACATCACGTAAGAGTGAACGCACGAACAATCGCGACGTAGAAACTCGATGCCGTATACAGTAACTCGTGTCTGGTTGTTTGTTTGACTGTCGGACCCAACGATTATTCCTCTTTCTTAAGGACCATGTGCTTGAGCAAGGAATACAAAGAAGAAGAAGAAAAATAACAACAACAAGATTGTCACACCTGTCCCGTTTATTAGGGAGGCGATCGCCGGGCTAATTCCAAGGGCCGAAGTATCGGCCCCCCGAACCGCACCACGAAAGCGTGGACAATTTAGAAGTGGTCCTTTTTGTCGCGCCAGCGGACGCCGGCTGTGGCCCAAAGAACAAGTCGGAGCCGAGAGTTGATAAACAAACAAATTATATTCTCAAAATTGGCAGATCGAAAACAATACACGAGAATGCACACTCCACAATAGTTACATACAATACGCCACCAACCAATCCAATCAATCAACGTGCTACACAATACAATCAGCCACACTTGAAACAACGGACACGGACAACAATACGCACTACAATGCAGTCGCATGCATTGAACAACCAAGACACTTAAAGACTAAAGAGACAGAAAACCTATTCAGTCCAAAGTTCTTGGAACCAAAGTCGAGATGATACTCTTCCGAGAATCACTCACTCAAAGTCCAGCGTTGTTGTCGTTCCGCAGCCCTCGAAGTTTCTCTTCCAGGAAACCTCCCGTCTTCAATTGGCCACTCTTCAAACTTCAACTTCTTCGCCGGAACACGTCGGCTTCACACACGCAGCTGTTGCCCCGCGTCTTCGCTCGATAGCGGTAAACACACACTCTTGCCGGTAGCTCGAGTCGTCACCCCTCAGGTGGAAATCCTCTTCATCTCCGGCTTCGTCCCTTCGGACCGAAACCTTCGCCGACTACACGGCGGAATTCCTACGCGCTCTGGGGTTAACTTCCGTCTCCTCCTGCTTTCTCGTCTCGGCTGCTCGATTAAATACCTTCCGCGCCACCTTCCAGAAAGTTCTCGTCATTTCGTCGGCGCGATACGCGGCGAAAGCTGGGAAGAGGGCGAGACGGTTCGACTGCCCTCCCCGGAGGATGATTCAACTCGGTTTGACCACGCCCCGTTCGTTCTAGAAAAATCGCGGGCTTGCTGGGCCGCCGATGCGGGGTGAGGAGGTTCGTCTTCGACGCCACGCTTCCGCGGGGAGAGAGCGCGCCCGGGGAGCCTTGGACGTTTGCTTTCTTTTTTTTTTCTTTTGACCTCGCGGCGCTTCTCCCGCCCGTCGTCGCAAGAATTTGGCGGCGCGCTCTTTTTTTAGCGCTCGTTCTGTGACACTGCCCCCCACTTTAAGAATATTATCTCATAATATTCAAAACCACACAAACGAGCGCGAACAGTCACCACACATTCTCACAGACTGTAACACAATCCGTCGCTCATGACACTTCACATTCACAAGATATCACTCAATACAATTGGACATTGTAATTCAATTACACAACACGTGAAAACACAACCACAAGCGCATGAGTACAACACTCCACCACACATTCCCAACAATACAAATGTACAAAGTTCTCTCATTACAACAATGGTACAATACTATACATCACATCACAGCACAACACTTCGACACTTGTGACACAGGATTACACAACATTAACACAACGTATGGCACTCAGCACTGCACAACACATTCTGATTCGACCTCAGCACTTATCCTGAGTACTTCGAGCAGCGCTTGCGCCCCTTTTTGCGGTGCTCGCTCGATCTCCTCTTGTGTTTCCACGTTCTTTTTCGGCGAGCCCTTTCCAACGACGATATCTGAGGCGTCGTCTCAGCCATCGCTGTCTCTTCCGACACCGTTAACGAGTCATTACATTCGACGGGTCCTGTCTGTTTATTTACCCGCTTGATCATATCTCTACATTTTTCCCGGCTGGCCAACTCCGTCTCCTTTACACTGTCGGTCGGTTGAGGTCGTGCCGACGTAAGTCCGGTTGCTCGGCCCGTGAACTGATTCGACACGATCGTCTTCTCCTTCGCTGTCTCTTGCGCCGAAGCTTCACCTTGGGCTCTAGTGAAATCCGTCACGGGATGTTCCTCCCCTGTATCTCGCGGCCGCTGTGTTGGCGAGGGCTCTATCTTCGGGTCTTCTCCCAAACATTCTGGATCACTTGGCCCTCGCTCCCCGTCGATGTTTCCGATGACAAGGTCATACAGGGGGGTCGTCATGCATAACGCAGTAACCTTCCCGCTGAAGTACGGGGTTTCAACCTCAATTTCTGCTTCGGGAAGCATCCGGACCGTACGGTCAATTAGGCAAACCGGCTTCGTTCTGCCTGTCAACTCACTTTCCCGTACCAAATTTCTCCGCACGGTAACAGTGGAACTGCCGGTATCTCTTAACACCGTAATCTTTTTGCCCGCAACTTTTCCAGGCAGCGTTGGCATTCCTTTCGTAACACCAGTTGGCTGTTTTGACATTACAGCACCCACAATAGGAATTTTCTCCCCATTCTTCAACTCTACGAATCCATCAGTGACGGCATTATTATCAGATTTCGGTGCCGCTTGCACACAGGATACCTGGTGAGTTTGACTCGCTCCGTTTCGACAAGCGTCTGCTTTGTGCCCAGTCTGACCACACTTGAAACATTTTACAACCGTAGGGCTCGTAAAGATCGTTCGACAGTTTTTCGCGCGATGACCCAATCGGTTGCACACAAAACATCGCGGAATGCTCTCTGGTGCACGCTTCTTTTCTTCGGGAGCCAATTTCTTCGAATCGTCGGGACACTCCTTCTTTACCTTGGCCAAATTAGTGCCACCTTGCGCTTCCAAGAATTGATCAGCCAATTCAAGCATTCCTTCAAGTGACTCAGCCTTCCTCTCTTTCAAATACAGCGACAGGCTTGGGTGGCAACTAGTAAGAAATTGTTCTCTAATTAGGAGCTCTCTAAGCTCATCGTACTCCTGTGCTGTCCCTGAAAGTTCAATCCATCTGTCGAAATAATGGCAAAGTCGGGCGGCATACTGCGTAGCCGTCTCACCATCAGCTGGCTTTCCTGTCCTAAATCTGTCCCGGAATCCTTCCACGGTAAATCTAAATCGCTTCAGCAAAGCAGCTTTCACCTTTGCATAGTTGGCTGCATCGGTCGGCGTCAGCCTACCGTACACACTGAGCGCTTCACCACTCAAGCAAGTACTTAAAGCAGTTGCCCATTGATGTTCCGGCCAATTCTGGCTCTTCGCAATCGTCTCAAATCGGTGAAGGTACGCGTCAAGGTCGTCCTTCCTTTCATCAAACGCTACGAGCAGCTTGCTTGGGTTCAAGCGGAAGCCATGGTCTTCCCGTTCGCTGCTTTCAACTCTAGCTTGGACGGGAGTTTCGTTTCGCTGTTGCAAACGGAGCCGCTCGAGTTCAATTTCGTGCTGCCGCTGCCTTTCCCTTTCAGCCATCTCCGCTTCTCTTTCTTCTTTCAGCTGGCGCTCCCTCGCTTCTCTTTCTTCTCTCGCCCTTTCGGCTGCCAACTTCTCTCTCTCCAGCTCCAACTTCAATTGCTGCTGTCTTTCTTCTTTCAGCTGTCGCTCCTTTGCCTCTCTTTCTTCTCTCGCCCTCTCAGCGGCCAGCTTTTCTTTCTCCAGCTCTAACTTCAATTGTTGCTCTCTTTCTTCTTTCTCTCTCGCAGCTTCCGACCTCTCTCTCTCCACCTCAGCTTCTTTTTCCGCTTTGGCGCTTTCGACCGCCAACCTCTCTTTTTCCAGCTCGGCTGCTTTTTCTTCTTTGGCTCTCTCTTTTTCTTCTTTTTCCTTCTGGGTGACCCACTTCCGTAGTTCGGCGCCAGAAAGACCCATCTTTTCACCAAGAGCAACTAACTTTTCGAGATCCATTGTGTCTCGCAACTCGCAACTAAAACCTTGCCGCGAGCAAAAAGTATCTGCCTAAATCAGTCTAACGGAACACTCTCCTGCACTCGTTAGCGAGAACACTGAACAACACACAAAATCGTTCCGATAGCACTATCAACTACTCGAGGCTCTTTCTCACTTCTTTGGACACACTGTGCACCAAAAGGTCCTGATTCGCGGACGCCAGATTAATTTTCACACCTGTCCCGTTTATTAGGGAGGCGATCGCCGGGCTAATTCCAAGGGCCGAAGTATCGGCCCCCCGAACCGCACCACGAAAGCGTGGACAATTTAGAAGTGGTCCTTTTTGGCGCGCCAGCGGACGCCGGCTGTGGCCCAAAGAACAAGTCGGAGCCGAGAGTTGATAAACAAACAAATTATATTCTCAAAATTGGCAGATCGAAAACAATACACGAGAATGCAAACTCCACAATAGTTACATACAATACATCACCAACCAATCCAATCAATCAACGTGCTACACAATACAATCAGCCACACTTGAAACAACGGACACGGACAACAATACGCACTACAATGCAGTCGCATGCATTGAACAACCAAGACACTTAAAGACTAAAGAGACAGAAAACCTATTCAGTCCAAAGTTCTTGGAACCAAAGTCGAGATGATACTCTTCCGAGAATCACTCACTCAAAGTCCAGCGTTGTTGTCGTTCCGCAGCCCTCGAAGTTTCTCTTCCAGGAAACCTCCCGTCTTCAATTGGCCACTCTTCAAACTTCAACTTCTTCGCCGGAACACGTCGGCTTCACACACGCAGCTGTTGCCCCGCGTCTTCGCTCGATAGCGGTAAACACACACTCTTGCCGGTAGCTCGAGTCGTCACCCCTCAGGTGGAAATCCTCTTCATCTCCGGCTTCGTCCCTTCGGACCGAAACCTTCGCCGACTACACGGCGGAATTCCTACGCGCTCTGGGGTTAACTTCCGTCTCCTCCTGCTTTCTCGTCTCGGCTGCTCGATTAAATACCTTCCGCGCCACCTTCCAGAAAGTTCTCGTCATTTCGTCGGCGCGATACGCGGCGAAAGCTGGGAAGAGGGCGAGACGGTTCGACTGCCCTCCCCGGAGGATGATTCAACTCGGTTTGACCACGCCCCGTTCGTTCTAGAAAAATCGCGGGCTTGCTGGGCCGCCGATGCGGGGTGAGGAGGTTCGTCTTCGACGCCACGCTTCCGCGGGGAGAGAGCGCGCCCGGGGAGCCTTGGACGTTTGCTTTCTTTTTTTTTTCTTTTGACCTCGCGGCGCTTCTCCCGCCCGTCGTCGCAAGAATTTGGCGGCGCGCTCTTTTTTTAGCGCTCGTTCTGTGACAAAGATAAACAAGAAACGGCCTTTGATCAGATGATCTGACACCCAAAAATTATCCTCTGTCCACGACCATTTCTTGTCATATCCCAACAAGCTCCGCATATTTGCTCTTCCCAAAATCACAGAGAAAACAGTTTTGACTAAAGAGTGAAACTTTAATAAACTAAACAGGCAAAATTACACCGTGTGCGGTGGAGGAATTTGGTTATATCTGGAATGCAAGACAGGCAGTGCGGGCGTTTAGTTACTCAGGATAAAAGTACGCCACCTCGGTGTAGGTGACAAATGCCTCTCCCTCTCTCTCTTACGGGCCTCATAGCTCAGCGTTAACGTTGATGACAGCAGCGGTTAAAGTTGTGAGCACCACGGGATGATGGGCTGAATAGCGGATTAGCAATCTTCTGAAGTGAGCACATGACACAGCTTCGTTTTCCTGACTTTACGTTCACGTCTGCAGCAGTTTTTTTTTCTTTCTTTCTTATTATGCCTCTGTTGTAGCGCATCACCTGTCGTTGTCGCCTCAGGGGACGTTTAATGCGCCACACGTTTTTACTGTTGCTATCAAGTGGCGCATTCATGGCCCTGCGGGTTTGTCGTCGTCTAAAGAGAAGACCGCGTTTATTAGTCTAAGGGAGACTTGTTTTAACCGTGGCAGACCCGCCTCATCTATTATGGAGCAGGCAACCGAAAAATAATCGCACTAGTACGACACGTATTAGCCACAGCCTTAGTTTCTTTCTCTCTCTCTTGTTCTCTCTCTGACATATTCTGGAAAAGAAAGAGAAAGCAATGCATGTTTCACCGTCAATTCCAAGAATCGCACAAGGTTTGAATAGTTTTGTATTAAATCCTGCATTAAACACTAATTTTGGCTTTTGAAAGCTGTGTAAAACCGCTACGCACTTTACATTTTTTCAGGCTACGCGCGCAAATCTAGTGTGTTATCCAGAAAAATCGCTTTGCACCTTCTTCTTTACGCAGGAAATTATCTCGCGTAGTCATTGACTACAAATATGTGCCATTACAACCACGCAGAGATAACAAGTGTGCGCTTTGCAGGTTTTGTGATAAGCGATGTCGATTGTGTTAGAGTAATCAAACAGGTAATTTGACGGGTTTAGCGGTGATAAATTAGGCAGTGAAGATGATATGAGGCACGAGGAGAAATCACAGCGTAAAATGTTTGAAGCTTGCAGAGCGCCATGCAGAGCCTTTGTCATGGTAGTATTTGGTGCAGAACCGTTGGTGAAGCTTACCACAATATTGTAACGACACGTACCACGCTGCTTGTTGGCAAATACCATTTATTGCGTATAATAGCCACAGAGCATGTACATGCGTCGCAGTGAGCATCTTGAAAGCTAAGAAATGCTCCAAGTAACGGAAATGCTCAGTGCGCGCACGTCGGGTCAACTCGATGGTCGATCCTAATGTGCGACCGCTTTAATATGAGAGGGCTATTTCTTTTTCAAGGTTCGATAAAAGCCGGAGTTAAAAATATAAATTGGTTTATCTTGATATACTCAGGCAGTATTTTGTCGTCGTTTCTGTTGAGACATTTTGCGTAACGTGACACCAACTTTCCTCTCTGGTGCTCCGCTGCTTACCCCAAAGGTCGCGGTATCGAAGCGCCTTTTTGGGTGGAGGCGGAAGTGCGTCAGGCCCGTGTACCTATGTTATGGTGTACGATAAGGAACCCAAGCTAGTCGAAATTTCCGGAGCCCTTCCATTACAGTGTCCCTCGTAATCGTATCGTAGTGCTGGGACGTTAAAACCCAACAATTATTATTTTTAAATTTGTTGTCCCCTCTTCGTAAAAGGCAGTTTTTTTTCAACCAATTCTGCGTGCCGGTCTGCTGCTTGCTAACTCGTATTCTCTTAGCCAGCGTTTCATATAGTTATGAAGTGGAAGCTGATCTTCGTTTGGTTAGTTATTGATGGTAGAGCGGCCATCTTAGATAGGTGATGTTCCAGGGTTCGAATCACAAACCGTGATGAATTTCGTGACACCTGGCAAGAATTATCGTCGTTCCGGCTTTACATAAATTATATTTTCTTCTCTCGCCTTCAGTTTTTGTTTCTGCGTGCCTTTGTTCAGTATGATTTATCGTTGAAATGAGGCGATTACGTAATAGGGAGGCTTATAAAAGACCGTGTGCGCCAGACCAATCGCATGGCGAAACCGATAAAAAAAATCTCGTCGTATATCTTTTTTACACGGTCGTATTAGGTTGAAACCCTTGAAATCTCTTGATCTTCTTGCCTTTTCTTTACGTAGCATGAGAAGGTATACATATGAAGTTTTTTGTTTATTTTTCACGCAAGCAAGAAAGTTGCCCGCTGTGATTCGATGCGTGAAGCCGTGAAGTAGGGTGCAAACAGAATCGAGGTCCACTATATTCTGGCGTATACCATCGTACACACTGTGCGTTTCTTTTGTCATGGTCGTTTTGGCATATCAAACCTTCCTTAATAAACATGTAACCCACGTTTTGACGACAATTAGTAACTTTATTTAAAATCCGACGAATGGAAGACCCGGGCTTGTGGCTGCCTAGTTGGCCACTTGGAGCTGTTGCTCCCACGCTGCCTCCAGTGCTCTGCGGATGGCCCGAAGTTAGTCCGTGAGGTCTGAGCTTTGCAGCACCGCCGACCACCGCGGACGCAGATCTTGGCTGTGAAAAAAACAATGGCCTCACCCTTCCGCCCTATTGGTGTGTCGAGGACGGGAGGGGGGAGGATAATTGGGTATCTCATACCCGCCCTCACCCAGAAATATTTTCCGGCTATGCCCTCCCCACCCCGCAAAGCAGAAAGGGTCCACTTCACTCTCCTCAAGACATGGTGTGCCTCGAGAACATCCAGCTGAGGTAGTTTCTATATTTTTTTCTTAATTCACGTTATGTTCCTTGCAAGCGTGTCAGACACAACATTCATGCGAACTTTCCTTGCAAACGAGTTGCCACTTGAGAAGCGCGAATCGTACGTTGTATTAGGTATTTATGACATCCCGCCCTCAACGCAGCCACCTGTCAAAGTCTTTTCCTGTAGCCACACAACTTCTAAAGCCTTTTGCAACCGTCATAACGGGATCATGAAAACCGAAAAGATGGTATTCGAGACCACAAACCATAGGCGTCCTCCTCCCGCCTCCCCACTTTGCGCAGGCAATATGACGACGCTTTCGATATGGGACATTTATGACTCCTGTTCCTTTCCTTACCATTCACGAGCCAAGGCGCGCATTAGCGGCCCGTTGCCACTGCCTCACGTCCATGACAGGACCGCGATTCAGAGCCACAACGCGGTGTCACCCACTTCCTCTCAGCCGCTTGCTCGCCTCGCACGCCGCAGCAGGACGTGCTCGGGGCGTGGAGGCATTTAGCCACGGCTGGGCTTCCCACCAAAGGACGCATCAACGCGACCAATACAAAAGGCAAGAAAACGCTAGGCGCATCAAGGAATCACGTAGCGGCAAGGTACGCAAAGCGGGCCACGCCGCAAGCCGACCAAGCATATCTCAAAAGAAGCGCAGTAATGCAGCTTAGCCTCACTTTCCCACAATCCCCACAGAGTCTCTCCCTTTTCCCAATACCTATTTTCTTCGTACCCTGTAGCTTCCTTCTCTCCTGTTGTGCTGGCACCAATTCATAGGAACATCACGTTGCTCATCACATCCATTCGTTTACGCGTCCCAGTGCTTTTGATATTGCTCTAGAAAAGCGTGGCTCGGATGACTCGCTCGCATTCGCCGAGAACGTGTTGCGTGGTAGGCAGAGGCTGCGTCACTTCGGTGGCCACCGGAAAAAGTGTCGCTTTGTTATGGTTGTGCTACAGCTGTCTTGCTTGCTGCAAAAAAGGACGTCGATGCAGCATCAGTCTGAGCACCCGACACAGTGGCTTTGGACATGCTAGAAAAAGGTGGTCGACACGTGCACGTGCCAGCCACACTCGGGAACAATGCTGACAAACTGTATAGAAGTAAAACAGACGAGGAGGAAGAAGAAAAATAAGGTCAAGCTGACAGGCACCTGGTTTGCCACCCTACACCGAGAGGAAAGGATTAATAAATTAAGAGAAATAAAGAAAGAAGAGGGAAGGAAATGCTGCCAAGAAACGTGTGAACCTGCCTTTTTCACGCCTACAAGCGATCGCTTAACCCGGTCAGTTTTAGAACCAGAAAGGCGTTCAGAAGCGTGCGGCTAAAGCACAACGCCATTAGGTTACGTAGCAAGCGAGCCACAGAAAAGACGATAGCGGATAATTTTAGCGAGAATCAGGGAGAATGCATAAAATATTGCAAATATTAGAAAAGGAAAAACACTGAAGTGAGATTTTTAGTTTTGAAGCTCACAGGCGGTCGTCATAAGCCTGTTATATTGTTTTGCTACAAGTAAAGCCTCGTGATTTTAAATTCGTAACAAGGCCTGAAGATAACAACAACAAAATAAAAGAATCAAGGTGAAAGACAAGAGTGAAACGGCTACGTTCTCGAGATAATTGGTGAAGGACAGCCGAACGCCATGTCCAGCTACCTCTCTCCCGTGCAGCTACCTCGAGCTACCTCTCTCCAGTCCGTCTATTCACTCATCCATCCACCTGTACATCCATCCGTCCGTCCGCCTGCCAATCTGTTCGTCCTTTATAGTAGTCGGCGACGTCGACTTAGACATGATGGACCTTAGAGCCTAGTTTTGTCCACGCGTCATAAATCACTTCGTGTATATGCGTGAACTTTTGCGCCTTAGCTCGTTTGGAGTGCCTCTGTGATCTACCCATCTTTGACTGAGAGACAATGTCATGTGATGACGTCACCACGCTACGCCACGTCATGTAGCCCCGTAATGACGTCATGATGACGTCATATGGGGACGCCATCCTATGATTATTTGTTTTCGTCACTAGCGTTGACGTCGCCAACGTTCAATGATCGCACTTCATGGTGCATCCAAGGCTTTCGTCCAGATATTTCTTGCCCGATGCAATGAACTTCAAGCGTCCACATTTGAGTCACGTTCACTCCGGGCAAGGCTCGCTGTAAAGCTCCTGCGTTATACACCAAGGCAACACTCCAGACTCTTGTTTGAGCCCCCGCTGAGACGGGGTCGACGTCCCTCTGAGCGAAGGGCATTAAGGGCTGCGACCTGTGGTTGAGGCAAGATGGATTCCGGCTCTCCCGCCACCGCGTGAAGCTAGGCCACTTTCTTCCTGCGTTTCGGCAATGATTCTTGTTTTTCTTGCCGGAAACGCGCTCGCTCATCTGTCGGTCAATCAAAACGAGTAGCTGTCACCTTTCTCCTTCTCCTTATCAAAAGTTGCTGATGGCCTCTCTGCCTATTCATGTTTCTTCTATTTTAGGGGCGAAGCTCTTTAAGCCGTGGGTGGCGCGACCTCGATGTATGTAGTAGTAGTTGTGGCTAGCCACCTCTCATTTAGTCCTTGGAAGGGCCACTGAATGGCGGTACTTGTATACGATGAATATATGGTGCAAAGATGAGAGATGGCCGTACTTGCAGTGTTCACTAGATGGATGGACAGACATACGGGCATGCGGACAGATGGACGGACGGACAGATAGACAGACAGACGATAGATAGACAGATAGACGAACGGACCGAACGGAGGGACAGACGAACAAGCGACGAACGGATGACGTACATACATACATACATACGTACATACATACATACATACATACATACATACATACATACATACATACATACATACATACATACATACATACATACATACATACATACTGACTAACGTGAAGAAAACAAACAACGTTCTCGGCTCGGCGTTGGCGTTTCACAGCGGCGTCTCGAGCACACATTTCCGGATGTCTTTGAGAGAGAGAGAGAGAGCGAGAGAAGCAACTTTATAGACGGCACAGCAAGATCGATAAATTTAGTTTGCTGGTGGTTCGAAGGGTGGGGGCCAAAAGCTTGCCGCGACCGTTTCGGCCCAATTAACCACTTCTGCCTGGAAACGGTAGTCAGCTGACGACAGGAGCGACTCCCACGCCTCGAGGGAGGAAGCTGGCAGTATTGTTCTTGGTGGGTGGTTCCCCTCGCAATCACAAAGAATGTCATTTTTGGTAGCTTTTACGCAACTGCACTGTCGGCAGTTTCGTGTAATATCTTCTGGATAAATTTTAAACAGCCAATGAGGGCGTGGAAAAGAACTTGTTCGGATTTGTTTTCAGATCGCGGCCTGTTCCATTGACATACCTGCATGCGGGGCCGCGTATGTCTTGCGGTTCTCTCGGTAATACGCTGTAATTTCGTTGTACGTGGTGATGCCTTCCTGTGGGAAGTCCAGGGTGGAGGGGTCCACGTCCCGGTTGACTAAACCTCGGGCTACGCGGTGGGCTGCTTCATTCCCTGGATTCCCCGCATGAGCGGGCACCCATATAAGTTGTATTGTATTGTTTCGTTTCTTATTTTTGATGATATTGGCCGTGATCGCCCCAACACAGCACATCGTAAAATTCATGAGCGCCCGTTTCGAATCACTCAGGATAGAATTGATAGCCGAAATTGAAACAGCCAGCGCGATGGTGGCTTCTTCTGCCTCTAGTACTGATTCCGTTTTTACGGTGTCTGCAGTAATAAGTTCCCCTTTGCGCGATATGGTGCAAGAGTCTCTCGCTTGTCGAGTGGCGTCAACATACAGAAGGTTTGGGTGATCCTGGAATTGTTTTGCGAGCTTTTCTGCCCTTGCCTTTCGTCTCCCGTCATGTATTCCTGCCGGCATATCTTTGGGCAGGGGTTCTTGAGAGTTGCCCAGCCAGTGAATGGTCGAGAGTGAGGTGCGAGAGGAGGGTAAAGGGAGGTGCAGGGAAGAGAAAGAGCGACAAAGCATGGCACCTACCCTCTCCTACACCCTCTTGCACCACATGGTCCAGTTGCTACGGGTGAGGATAAGCGCGCGCACCCGCAGCTGTTTCTATAGAAAAGGGCTGCGGACGGATCTCGACAGACGCCTGACATAGCCCGATAAAAAAATGCATTCGCATTCAAAATACACAGACTATCCACAGAGGCAATTATGATGAATTGATGATGAGGGAGGCGAAGCATCTGTCTGTCTGTCTGTCTGTCTGTCTGTCTGTCTGTCTGTCTGTCTGTCTGTCTGTCTGTCTGTCTGTCTGTCTGTCTGTCTGTCCGTCCGTCCGTCCGTCCGTCCGTCCGTCAACTATACAAAATCATAAACTATACGAAAATGGCTAACGCCATCTAGTGGTATTTTTAAGGGCATATACACACAATGTCATCTAGTGAGCGATTTTTCAAACTAATTAGAAGTGGCTACATGATCCTACTACTACTACTACTACTACTACTACTACTACTACTACTACTACTACTACTACTACTACTACTACTACTACTACTACTACTACAGAGAGAACTACTCACACCCAACGGAGCTCCGTCCCTAAAATGAAACACATCCGTGTAAAAAACATCAATCCAGCGAACATCAATCAAGTATATGACAGCACAATACATGATTTCCTGTTTCATTCGCCTGTCCATCCGTGCATCCATGCATCCGTCTGTCTGTATGTTCATCCTTTATACTCGTCAGCGACTTCAACGTAGATGTTATAGACCTTGGGGCTTATAGCTTCGCCCTCTCGTCATCATTCACTTCATAGAGTGGCGTGGATTTTTTCTCTCTTCCTCATCTTCTGTACAGAGTGGTAGGCTGCAGCGCTCTAGCCAGGCCGATCTCTCTACTTTCCAACAAACTATCTTTCTCTCTTGGTTGAACATTGAAGAATACAAGCGCCTAAATATTCACAGAATCTATACTTCCCCGCTTTACGTTGTGACTTTCACCAGATCTAACGTATTTTGTGATGAGGCTTGTCTGGCACTCATTCCATCGATTACAACAGGAAGGCAAAGTTGGAAGTGATTGAAAGCCTCCCATCTGCTGTAAGCTGTCAGAGGCAGCATACAGAACATGTACCGTCATTGGAGGTAAGGTATCATCATATTTTTTGCGTTGTTAGTGCGAATAAAAACACGCTGAACAGTTTTCAGGTATTGTTCATATAGCCTTGAAATACATTGGGGTCACCTAGCGTAGAGACGCAAAAAAAGAAACCAGAAGAAGGAAAGGAATAGAGGCTGAGGCGCTGTTGGAGTAAAGAATGAAAAAAAAAGGGGGGGGGGGGGGACGGGGATGCCATGCTTAGAAAGGACGCGGAGGTTGGCACGCGTTTCCTTTTTTTTTTAACACCTTGGCAGATGCTATAGCCACAGTACCACAATACATCTGCAAGCACAGATGGAAACAAAAATTTACTTCGTCTTATCTGAGAGAACGCAGCTGTGGGCACCAAAGCACACTCCCAATGGCGCCGTATTATACA
Source organism: Rhipicephalus microplus (assembly GCF_043290135.1). Lineage (NCBI taxonomy): Eukaryota > Metazoa > Arthropoda > Arachnida > Ixodida > Ixodidae > Rhipicephalus > Rhipicephalus microplus. The sequence goes on along the minus strand of NC_134701.1, from coordinate 244,042,656 downwards.
TCGTTGCCTTTTTTGTTTCGATAGATCCCAGTTGGTTCTCAGTCGCAGCTTTTTTTTTCAGCTGCTTTCATATATTTTTTTAAATCTGCAGCGGCCGCCAAAAGCAAGCCTACAGCTTAGCAGCGAGAAAGCACAGAAGCAGAGCACTGTAAACCGGTACGCGAAAGGAAAACTAAAGAATATTGAGCGTGTTCGAGTGTGGCGAACTAAAAGAACCTCGCTAGACCCATCTGCTGGTCAAAAAATGGAATGGTGCAAACAAAGGTGAAGTAAGAGTGGGTAGAGCAGATGAGATTTAGACACATTATTCGATAGGAGGTCTCCATAAACCGGCTAGTTTGCCAAAAAGAACCCGAAGAAAATGTCGCAGGATTCTTTGACGACTGTGTAGTGGAGTTTTAGGTTCCTCTCTCCGCCCCCAAATGATTCAGTCGTCAATTTACTTCTGGCGGCGACTTCGGTCTGCTCTTCTCGCAGTATCGCGCTGTTACTTGCTGCCATCTCACATGTATTTGTTAGCAGCACCAGCACTGGATGAGACGTCGTTTCGCTTCTAAACACGGTCGAGCACTTAACTCAGGTTTTCTGTATATTCAAGAAAAAGTCTTCTAAAAAACAAAACTAGTATGAAATAAATGGGTCCAGTTCAAGATAAGATTTCTATTGGGTACATATGATATCGGAGCATAAGTTTAGTTTAAGAGGCCCTGCAACGCTTTTCCAGGTAGCCATAAAGTGCATTCAGTAAAAGAGCCTATTGTCTCACGAATTGACTGACATAAAGGCTTTTAGAATCTATCCAGTACATGCGGAGTTACCGAAGATTTGTAGCACGCTGCAACTGCTTACTCTCTTTTCTCGTCCCGACGAAAGCGCTGGAAGCTAAGCTCACCGGGATGGCACACGGAAGAAAATACACTACGCACGCCTTTTAACATTAACATTTGTTTCCTTTTGTAGTTTGTTTTCTTTTTTTCAGTGGGTGGCATTTTAGTGCAATCGCGCGTGCATGCGCGCCGAGGTCACGGCCTCCCTCGGTGGCCCCAATAACTCCTGAGCACGCACGTTCAAATCATCCAATAGGATGTTACTGACCTTTGGCGCAGCGATTTTGGAGTGTCGAGAGAACAGAAAGCATTTTTCAGCTGACCTAGAGATTTTATTGTATGTGGCACGCCTCATGCTGCGCTGTAATATTTGTCTCGCGTGTTCTCGGAAGCCTCGGCTACCGATCAGCAGCGTTTTCTGACCATACTCAAAAAGTTTTGCACAGCACTTTCAAGGTACCTGCAACACTTCTTGAGCATGGTCAGAAAACGCTGCCGATTCGTAGAAGAGGCTCCCGAGAACACGTGAGCCAAATGATATAGTGCGGCGCGCGGCCTGTATTTCACAATAAATTATCGAAGTCAGCTGAAAATTGCTTTCTCTTCCCTCGACAAATGACGGAAAATGCTCGAAAATCACATGTAGAATGCTCATCTATCAGCCATTGGCTGATTTGAACATGGCGCGCTTGGTCATTAAAAAGGTCGCCGTGAGAGGCCATCACTTGTCCACGCGTGCGCACGCGGTCGCACTGAAAAAGCCACGTATTCGATGGAAAAACAGTTCTCAAGGTCACGAGGCGCGTGTGACGTTTCTCGTTTGCCCCTCCCATCTCTCCCTGCTTAGCTTCCAGTGCTTTCGACGGGACGAGAGAAGAGAGAACGCGATTGCAGCGTGTGACAAATCTGTGCACCTCCGCTAGTACTGGCCGCATTCTTAAATTTTTCGCGGCGTTGAATTTGTGAAGCAATATGCCTTTCCAATGAATTATTTTCATGGTTACTCAAAAAAGTGTTTTAGGGCCCCTTTAAGACAAGAATAAAAAATTCCAGGAACAATTAAATATTTGAAGTTAATTGAATGAGTTCCTTGAAAGAACAGACAGCCTTCTTGTAAGCATCTGGGACCGATGCTGCACCTGATGAAGTAGGTCTGACTTATGCATTCTTTATAACGTGGCCTTTCAGACATGTTTCGGAGCTGTAAGGAATCACGAATGTTACCTGTCTGTCCCTGCATTCGGCAAGGGATCTTTTAGTCACATTTTCTCGCATTTACATTACAACTACATTTAATAACATAGCCTATACTTTCCTTGGTATCATTGTCTGTTAGTACTCAATAATAGTTCGTCCAATAAAGAAAAAAAGCCATTAAATGCACACTTCTTTCCTTCAATGTTTACCCAAAAAGAACTTTAGGGTACACGAACACCAACATTCGAGTGTCACTCCAAACACATTAGTGAAAAATTAGGTTCACATAAAATTTTTTACATACCAATATTTTCCAAGTCCACCTCCTGTTTCTTCTTTCTTGTTTCAGTAACATGAAGAGTTTTCGCAGGAGCATGTGCGTATACATGAAACACTGAAGCCTCAAACAAAAATCGTGGATTAGGGTAGCCTACAATTTTCGTTAAGACACTGAGTTCCGGGGCTTCATAAGACTTCATGCGAAAGAAATAAAGATTCAACAATACTGTTGAGCACTCCTAAATGCGCTTCATGTGTCCTCAATTTTTATTGAGATAGTGTTGTGGTGTTCTTTCAGGCGGTCATATCTCGGGCTCGTCGCCATATTTTCCGGTTCTGCCCTACGGGGCACGCGTTGCTTTTCTGCCATCATTTCGATAAAACACTTGTAAAGTTTGTTTGAGGCATACGGAGAGCCTCATTCTCGCTTGGGAAAAAAATAGCAACCGATCGTTTCTAAGGCCGTGCAAACGAGGCCACGAGTACAGAGCTCTTAATAGAGAGCAGATTCTAATCGAACCTGTGTCAGTAGTCTACTTGGCTTCTCCACTACGTGTGGAAAAGACGGCAACTAGCTTCGCTGAAACAGAAGTTGCCTCTTCTTTTAGGGAATTCCAGCATCTGCTAATCGGGTAACAAGGGCGAAAGCGAGATTTGGTCCCCGCATTCCCCTCATCACGCGTACACCCGCCAAGCTTAATGACTCGGTTTGTCTCGCTCACTGGCTTTCTCTTTTTTTTTTTAAAAACTTTAGCGGCCCGCAATCCTACCCCTATAAAACGGGGGTGGAATACTTCAGGACTCCAATAAAAGTTTTTCATTCATCCATTTCTGCTCTTTTTTATGTGAAAAAAGGGGGGTGGTGTGCAGATTACGTTGACTTTGGCATATTAGCGCTGCTCATGACCTTTTCTTCACATATATTCTGCAAAAAAATGTGCGTCATTGTTTTTTTTATCCAATGTGGTCCTCTGCAAGCTCTATTAAAGAAGAGTAAAAATAAAAAAAAACACTGGAAGAAGTGACAAAAAAAAAGAGAACGGCATTAAAATGTAAATCATGGCAGGCTAACGAGGACAGAATCAATTATCACTATGGTTGTTGAATAAGCCACAGTCACCAGTCTTGCTTGCGAAAATTGTGACCGCTTACAAGGAAAACGTTTCATAACACAACGTGTTAATTATCATTCTCATCACATGCCTGAATGCACCCACGACAGGGCAAATGCCTCTCTTATTTTTCGCGAACCAATCCAGTTCAATGATTTGCCCACGAACGTCTTAATCTCACCTTCCCACCTAACTTTAGGCTTCATCATTGCACGCTTGCGTTCACATGGAATCCGCTCCTCCACATTTTGCAGTTCAGTACGAACACATCTGGTGGATGAATGCTGTTTATGTAAGTGCGCACCATTTTCTCACCAAAAAATCTTTAGGCTAGCAAGTTTTCTCTCTAAATATTATTCCATAAATTCCTCGTGTCAACGGGTGAGCAAACGCTACTATTGCGCCATTTGGACGCACAGCTTACGCACAGGCATTCTGCATTAGATGCTTTATTCATCCAGTCATCCATTACGCACAGGCATGGGTAGAAGTGTGCAGACCACGGGATTGCGTGGTAAAATGCTTCGACGCACCATCTGCCGACGTGGCGTCTGCTGCTGCCCGCATGGCCGTCCCCTCGTCAACAGGTGTCCTCTCACGTCGCTCTGTCTGACGGGTTTACGGCTATCATAGCAAGTACGACAACTGGATGTCACTTTCCTTGCTCTATCGGACGTGTGCCACTCTTTTACGTGGCGGCTGTGATGAGGCCAGTCCAAGCACCGAGCTAGCGTCGTTTCGTGTGTCAGCTGATAGCCTAACTAAGCATAGTTGGCATCAAATGACCTAATGAAGTCATGCATACAAAGTTAAGATATCTCAGCCCCGCATGCCTTTGTCGCATTAAACCAGTTCAACTTAAATCAGAGTAGTTAAGCCAAAGCAAGCTTAACCGAAACTGATCAAACCTAGTTGAACTTGGTACCATATAATAATGTCAAGCATAGGTGGATTTATTTATGCTGATTGCAATTGAACCTTTAAATTACTTAAGTCCACCTTGCTGTTTACACGTTCAGCAAAATTCAGCTCAGATGAGCCCAGATGAGTCCAGCTAAGTGTGACTGAATATTATTAGGTATAGTTCTTCATGGTGTACCTTCATTTAGCCGAGCAAAATTAGCCCGAATTAGACAATCCTAATTGTGGTCACTTAATGCAACTCGTATTTTCCATGAAAGCCAAGCCAGGGAATAGGCCAATCACTACTTAGTGATTACAATAGGTTCATTTAGGTTTAATAAATGTTTATTGAGACACAGATGTTTGGTTATGCAGCATATGCCTCAATTAGGCTTTACTAGGCATAATTTGCATACGTCGGTGACATCGAACACTAAGTGGACTCAGTTTATTGTCACACGCAATAATCAGTCAAAATAATAACTAGTGTTCACGCTAATTAGATATAACCTAGCTTGACAAATCTAGGCTCACTCAGAGCAGTTGACATCTTCCCGAGTATGTATTCTATTAGCTCAGGGAGAATTTCACTTAGATGCTCTTAATCATTTAACTACATATACCATAACTAGGCCTAAATGTGCTCCTATATATGAGCGATGCCATGATTAACTATAATTAACAATATTTGTGTATACATATATTGGTGCCAGCTAATTAGATTAGTTTTTCATAATAAGTGTAATCATGTAACGGAAAACTTTTGTGCATAGGGCATGCTTGGTTGGATCTTAGGTTAGTTAATCAGGCATATTTTCTCTAAGTGTCAAGTAACACCAATGGGGAATCAATTTGAATCATTAGTAACCTGTCGGTAAAAACAATGATTCCCTTCTCCTGAGCTTGGCTTCTCTGGGCTCATAGGAAATTTTACTTGCGTTATTTGGCCACGTTTGTGGCTCTGGGTGGCCTTTACGAATGCTTATTCGTTTCAAATCGGAATGGCCAGCAGCCTGACATGTGACAACTGTGGCTGCGTGGAGACAATTGCCCATCTCTGCGAGTTTCTTCGCTTCATTTTGTTCGAAAAAGAACTTACGCAAGTTCTAGATAGACTTGACAATCGCCAATTGTCGCAAGAAAGTGTCTTAGGACACTGGCCGAGACCGCCCTCGGCACCCAAAGCGTTGAAATAGTTGCGCTTCTTGCGGGAAATAGAGTACATCAAATCCCAAAGACCTAGTAAATGGGCTGTGTATTCCGACTCAAAACCAGCCCTACAGAGCATGCAGTCAGTCCTTTGACGAGGTTGCCATGAACAATTAACTTACAAAGTTGTCAAGCTCGTTCACCACGTCACAGAAACAGGCCACGAGGTCAAGTTTCAGTGGCTTCCTGGCCATTGTTGGATCAGTGGCAATGAATCCGCAGACAACGCGGCTCGTACATCGCACCAAGAAGAACACACCCTTCCGATTCCTTTGTCAAAGACTGACGCTGCAAATCAACTTCGTCACCTGGCACGTAGTCTGAGTCTGCAGGAGTGGAACACCCCAAGCATAAGACATACGAGACTATACCAAATAAACCCTCGACTCGAACTTCGACCTCCATCCGGACTTCGTCGACGTGAAGCTTCACTTTTTTGTCGCCTATGTTTGGGGGTTGCCTTCACAAAAGCATATAGAACCCTCATCGGATTGACCGACAATGCGGAATGCGACGTCTGCTGCACCAAAGAAGACATCGACCATCTGATATGCCATTGCCCTCGATTTGCTTCGCTTTCAGATACAATGCGACAATTGGACGATCGGCCACTCTCTTTGCAGGTGCTACTGGAACACCGTCATCGCCTTTCGTCGGCTCAAAAATCAGTCAAAGCTGTCTTGTGCTTTTTGAGGACTACAGGCCTCTGTGACCACCTAATGCCACCGCTGCATACGCGCCAGCCGATTGACTGACAATCCCCCTTTTTTTCTCTCTCTCTTTCTCTTCTCTTTCCTCTCTCTCTCATCTTTATGTCCCCTTCCTATTCCCCCAGCGTAGGGTAGCAAACCGGGCATGTACCTGGTTAACCTCCCTGCCTTTCCCTCTTGTTGTTTACTTCCCCCCCCCCCTTGCGGGAAAGTGGTCTCTAAGAGAGACTGTAAGCATTGTCATCGATTGTACTGTTGTCCGTATTTTCTTTTCTTTTTCACTCAACATCTCTTTTCTGTCAACTTTTATTCCCCTACCCCCTTCCCCAGCAAAGTGTAGCCAGCCAATCTGAAAATTGGCGAACCCCCCTGTCCTTCCTTTTTTCCTCTACTCTTCCTCCTCTATAATTGGCCACGATTAGGTCCACCTTATTTAGGCAATCTGGGCTTGGCTAAATTATGGAAACCATGATCAAATACGACTAATTAGCTTTAGATATACCCATCTCAACACATCTAAGCTTAACATGGCTTAACCTCACAGCAGGCTGCACTCGGCCCAATTAGAATCCACTAGTTATACTTGGCTTTATTAGGTGATACCATGCCCAACTTGGTTTAATTAGTTTCGGCTACACTTACTTTGGCATAACTACACTAATCTAAATTTAACTTGGGTTAACGCGACAAGAGCAAGATTTTTTTTACATTCCTTGTATTTTTTGTTTACCTCCCCTTTCTCACTTTCAGCTGCTGGTAGAATGAATGATAGGAATGAAAAGAGCGAGGGAGAAAGATACTGAGAAAAAAGTGAGAGGTTCTTGTTCACTACCTTCATTTAGCACAAATTACCCCCCTCCCCCTACCACAGTTGTATTCCTTGCCTGATCATTGCACTCAGAGCTTCCTCTTGAAAACTTTTGTGTTTCCACCGGTTAAATCGTGGGAAAACGATATCCCTCAGAGTAGCTCCAGAAAGCCTGGATGCCCGCCGCGCTTTGCCAAGACCCCAATATCCACAACGGAAATGCTGCTCGGATCTAGCTAAAGCGATCAGCCTTCGCAGGAGGTGTTTGGGAGGCAACACCACCTTACAGGAGAACAATGACGAAGTGAAGCCAACAACAAAAAAAAAAGAAAATAATAATGCGTGAGCGCAAAAGTGCAGAGGAAAGAAGGTGTCGAGAAATACAAAAACACAAAATATCGCCATCATCCTGTTCATTTCTTTTTCTCATCTTGGTTTGGCGCGGAGGTAGAGCGGTGGAAATGAAGTTTCGCCTAATTTGAATCTCATAGCAAACAAAGGAGTACAAACAAAATAATGATTTACGAATAAATGAAAGATAAAAAGAAAAAAAGAAAGAAAAAAGAAAGAAAGAAATTAAGAAAGAAAGAAAGAAAGAAAGAAAGAAAGAAAGAAAGAAAGAAAGAAGGAAAGAAAGATGATGCTAACAAAAATTGCTGAAAACTGGAGGACGCTTGAAGATAGCATGATCGGGCCTTGTGTGCATCGCCTTCTGAACTGCTAGCCTGCTTCGGTTCTCGGTGCACATCTCAACCATGCCGCAAAGAAATGCGCATAACAATGGCCATTTTCAAAAAAAATCACACAAATTCCTATTGCAAGAATACTTGTTCAGTGGCCGCCACGCCACGATTATTCCTCTTGCGAATCCGCGAAAGCCTCACCATGCACCTGCAGGGCAACACGCGAACCTCTACGCAGCAGTGGGCTTTGTTGATGGTTCTGGTGCTCATGATGAATGAATTCGCCAAAGTGCTTTGTAATGCGTGGACCTTTAAAGCATACACTCGTTGCTCAATTTCCATCGTCTGACGCCTGGCAGGATTCTGCCCCTCTGCCACACATTATGTGGTGTATTAAGAGACTCCTTTCACTACGTGCAGGACATTTATGTAGTGTGCTTTTTTTACAGTGCCATTTAAAAAAATGGTGGGGCTTTGCGGTTGAACACCTGCTTTCCACGCAAAAAACTTGGATTCGATCCTTATTCAGGCCTTGAAATCTGTATTGTTTTATGCGCGTCTTTCATTTTTTCGGTCACGGACAAGATTATTTTTCGCCCACATCAAACGATTCCTGCGCTGACGCTGACACCAACGCCGGAATTTTCAAGCTCTTTAACGCTGTCGGGTTATCTAAAGGTGGCGCACTACGGGCAGTGTGTTAAGGTACCTCGATGCACGCACATCGAGGCACTCTAAATGTGTGAGTTGTTATACAATAGAAAATACGTGTGTGTGTGTGTGTGTGTGTGTGTGTGTGTGTGTGTGTGTGTGTGTGCGTACATGATGATGTAAGGTCCAAAAAGAAGACCAGTGGCAAAAATAAGCTTAATATTACCGTCATGCGGCACCACGTACAATTTTGTGTGACAATGGAATCTTAGCTCAATCTTCTCTTTCTTGCTCTTGAAGAGAAAGTGACTAGCTTCCTCCGTGGCCGGGACAGGGTGCTTTCGGCCAGGGGATAAGCAACAGACATTTTGTTTTTGTCTTTTATCCCTATCTCCCTTTCTCACCACGGCTGCGGCCCCCGTAATCCACGCAAGGGCATCTCCCCCAGTGCACGTGATGGATGTCGAGGAGTCCGCGCAGGGGCCATCGAGCTGCGATCGTCCATGCTCGGCACGCATCCAGCCAGGGTTGTGAGCAGCCCAGAGGGGAAGTCGAATGGTCAAACCCAACGCCATTGGGCTCTCCACTGCATTGCTTCCTCCCTGCATGAGTCATAAAGAAAAAAAAAAGAAAGAAAGAAAGAAAGAAAGAAAAAAAGAAAAAAAGAAAAAGAATTCTTAGTACGCTCCCGTCAATGCTGGCACTCGCAGTTGATTCATCACCTACATAACTCATTAGAATTACAACTCCGGTACCAGCAGCTGCTAATGTTTTCTGCCCTGTTGAGTGCTGAGCGAGGGTGGTGGTACGCACCTAAATAAACTTGAAAATGCCTCAAGGTGCACTATCATCATCAACCTGACCACGCCTTTGCAGGGCAAGGACCTCTCTCATGTTTTGCAACTTAACCCACTCCTGTGCTTGCTGAGGCCACGCTATCCCTGCAAGATCATCAGCCCACCTCACTTTCTGCTTCTCCCTAAATGTTTGTCTTCTCCTGCAAGGAGCGCTGAAGCACAGAGATGCTCAAGTGACACGTATTCCGCCGTAGCTAATATTAGTTGCTGTAGAGCGTTCCACCGTGGAAACTATTTAATAAGTTATTGGGCCTATAGCTTACGGCTGTGCATTTACGTCATTACTTTTTAGGGGCGAAGCTCTTCAAGGCGTGGATCTGTCCATCCCTTGTATGTATGTATGTATGTATGTATGTATGTATGTATGTATGTATGTATGTATGTATGTATGTATGTATGTATGTATGTATGTATGTATGTATGTATGTATGTATGTATGTATGTATGTATGTAGCACGTAGCCACCGGGGGCACATACCCGCTCTAGAGCGGGCATGTGCCACAGGGGATGAGAGATGGGAGATGGCGGTACTTGGAGATTTCGCCAGAAGGCTGCGCGGACGGACGGAAAGACAAACTAGCAGACGGACGGATGGATGGATAGACGTGCGGACGTACGGACGGATGGACGCACGAACGGCCTGTCAGACGGATTGATGGACGGACTCACGGACGGACGCATGGTCAGACAGACGGACGCATGGATGGGCGCACGGATGGTCGTGCGGATGGACGGAAGCAAGAACGAACGGACGGATGGAAGCATGGACGGATGGACACTTCGCCCCACTCATCATCATTCACTCCGTGGATATGCTGTGATTTTGTAGCTTGAGCTACATTAGCCGAGGCTTAGCATTTTCACGTGGCTTATCGAGAGCCATGCGACGCATGCCCGAGGAGTAGTGACGTCACACAGCGCACAGGTGACTCACCAAAGAAGGCCTGGAAGCTTTTGGAGTGACGTGTCACTAATGAGATGGCGCTTGACTCGCGTGAGCTCGCTCGCTAGTTCGTTCACTCGTGCGTGCGCTCGTGCCTCCGTCTAAGTGTCCGTCCGTGTGTCCATCCGTGTGTCCGTCCGTCTGTAGCTCACCCTACGTATATCCTGGCATGGCGAAGCTAAGCCACTGCTATGTTTTCTTCAACATTACTCACCCATTGATGATCTATTCCTCTCTAAAATACATACATACATACATACATACATACATACATACATACATACATACATACATACATACATACATACATACATACATACATACATACATACATACATACATACATACATACATACCGAGAAAACGGCCTATCCAGCAGCTGCAACAGCTAATATGCTGACTGGAGAGATCAAGCAAGCCGAGGTATACACTTAAAAAATCCCATGATTCCATGTCTTTCAAGTCCAGTCAGGCGGACCTAAACGAAGGCATGTAGTTCAACCTGTCTTGAAGGCCCCCTCAAAGATTGACGTCTGCGTAACAACTCCTATAAAAAATGAAGACTGTGCTCTTGTGTACTCTCTTTGCCCCACCCCCCCTCCACCACCGTTATTTTGAGCATGTCACAATTTTCTTTTCTTTTTCCGTCCGATGCGTAAGTCATGATTCTCCAACTCTGCTTTGTAGTTTTTGTTACTTTAGGAGTGACTTTAGATCCACGCTGCGAGGCATAATATTGCGTCTGAGAGCTGTCAGTGTCCGTGAGCTAGTCTCCATTATTGAAGGACTGAGTCCTGATACTAGCTGCCTTTGTGACATAGGAACATATCCAAGCAAGCGCAGAAAAACACTGGCACACAGCGTCCCAAGTGAGCTTCCTGAACAAACAAGGCACCTCCGTCACAGAGTCTGTCAACGTCCTACTCTGCGCTACACCACTTCGTCATGGTAATTTATTTGTATTTCAGTTGTGGTGGTGAATTATACTATGATCTTTCTAGTTAATAGTAGCCGTTGCGTTCCTGGTGTCAATGTCAAGTAGCGCGATTCCAAACATATCAGCTAAGTATTTTTTAAGTTTACGAGCGTGGGTGCTTCAATCCTGAAAAGTCGCTGAGTTTAGAGCCTATATAGACCAGTTTTTATTACAGCGAAAGATCTTATGAGATCCCAAGAGTCACGTTGGCCGTATTTTTCTGTCACCGTCACCAACAGTGTCCGTATTGACTATCGATCAAAATAAGAAAATACTAAATAAAAAATTTGCCCCATATCTGCATGTTTCACTGCAAATGTTGTCGAAACACGATTATCTTGCGTGTAGAAAGAGTGAACAAAGCGTTTATTTGATGTTCTGCGCGAGAAAATCGGTGAATCGTATTCTAGAAGCCCTGCGTTAGAGAGTCTCGATTCGTGCAGTGAAGGCGGACGAGCGCATCAAGACACGTTAGACACGAGTGCCATCTGGCAGTTATGTTCGTAAACGAAGGAAGGCGTGAGCGCCCGCGGAGAAAGATGCGCGCCTGTCTAGGAATAGATAAGGAAGAGAACGCAAAGGTACGGGCAGGTGCCACTAGCTTTGGTCATATGGGCCCGGTCGCGTGCATGCTCTAGGTGAAAATCAGCAGACATCTCATGCCCTTGTACCAGCTGTGCTCTAACTGTTTAAGCTCACACTATGTGACATACAGCACAAAAAGCCCCTTGCTCACAGGAGCCGGCGTTCCTCTATGCTAGCGTTTTATATAGACATAAGCCATGTATGGTTCTAAAATATTTAGTCACTGGCGTTACTTCATATAAAACTTATATTCGGTGCTGTCGCATCCACTGCTTCACCCTTATGGGTAAGCGATGACTGCTTGTCGGAAAAATATATACATAAAACAGGCCAGACAACGTTTGTTCTTTTCTTTTCTGTTTAAAGTACATCGAATTCCTTGCTCAAGGTATGCGATCCACTTGAGTCGGTGTTCAAATGCGATGCCAGCTCCTCTTTTTTTTTTGTTCCCCAATACGCATGCGTCATCGAATCTTAGCTGCTGCCATTAACTGCAGCTAAATCACAAGAGTACGCTTTCGAGTTTGTTTGCTCATATCCTGAACGCTGTTTCTAACCAAAAAGCTCAAAGCCTTCTCTTAGAAGCAAACTTGTGAAGTCGGGAATCTTGTGGCCGAGTAAATATTGGAGTCTGGAAGAAAATTTCATCTCGGTTCGGAGAAGGGTCCCACGTGAGAAGAGAAACCGAACACGGGATGGCACTCTTGCGAGATCAGTCTAAAATGCGCCGTTTTGAAGATTACCATGAGTGCCTCGCGTCTCAGTTTGTTGCTCTCGACTCTCGCTTCACTTTTCATTCGGCTTGTGTTGACATCTTTCGTTGCCGCGTTCATGTTAGTACGATTGCATCGATACTCCAGAGAGGGAGGCGAATAAAAAAATTGCCCGCAGCTTCCCTCGGGGGAACACTGAGGAGGATGCGGAGCATATAATTGGTTAACGGGGTGTTAAAGTGCGACTTACTCTGGTCGATGGCTAAATTGGTTAACGTGGTTGTGAAATGGGGTGTTAAATTGCGACTTACTTGGGTCGATGGCTAAATTGGTTAACGTGGTTGTAGGAGGGGGTGTTAAATGAGTGAACACGTACGCACGTATGCGAAAGGGCGGCGCTGGTCGAAGGATCGTCGATCATTGTGTTTGTGGATTCGTTGGAATTCATTTCACCGCGACCTTGGACGTCGACGCGCCGTACAAACCAACCGACGAGCGGCAACTGAGCGAGCGAGCGCCGACCTTGAGTATATATACAGCTCGACGGCGCATGCACTGTCAGCTGTTGAATGTTCTCGAAGCGCGACGCCACATGCGCGTCCACTGGAGAATCAGGAGAATTGTAGATGTCTAACGCGGTGTGTAGAGGAGGAAGGGTGCACAGATGGTGGAGGAGTGAAGCGCGCGCGGTGTGTAGAGGAGGAAGGGATGCACAGATGGTGGAAGAGTGGGCGACGGCGCGACGGCGCATGCGCGCGCGTCAGCTGTCGAATGTTTGAGAAGCGGTGCGGACGGCGCGGACGGCGCGGACGGCGCACTACAAGGCGCGAGTATAAGATGCTTCCGCATCTAAAAGATCACAGCATTTTCACGGAGTGAATGATTATGAGCGGGGCGAAGCGTTCGTCAGCCCATTGCTGACGAACGCTTCGTTTTTGCTTCCGTCCGTCCGCGTGACCATCCGTGCGTCTATCCATGCGTCCGTCCGCGTGTCCATTCGTCCGCCCGTGAGTCCGTCCACCAATCTGTCCGTCCGTTGGTGCGCCCTTCTGTCCATACGTCCGCGCGTCCGTCAATCTGTCCGTCCACCTTCTAGTCTGTCTGTCCGACCATCCGTGCGTCCATCTAGCGAACACTCCAAATACCGCCATCTCGCATCTCACATGCCCTATGGCACATACCTGCTCTGCGCGTCCATCCGTCCGTCCGTCTGGTATTCTGTCTGTCCGTCTGTCTATGCTTCCGTCCTTGCGTCCATCTGGTGAACACTCCAAGTACTGCCATCTCCCATCTCACATCCTCTGTGGCACATGCCCGCTCTGGAGTGGGTATGTGCCACTGGTGGTTACATACATTAGCGGATGATGGACAGACCCACACCCTAAGGAGCTTCACCCCCTACAAAATTCGAACTCCCGATGTAATTGCCAATGTAACCATCGAAGTTATAACGAATGCTCCTCAGGGCAAGGTTTCTCAAACTGATGTCAGCTGGCAAGCCACAGTTACGAAATTAGTCTCCCACAAGGCTTGGCAGTGAAGCAGACAAGAACGGACGGAGTAGGTGCAGTGGAGTAGACAAAACGTACAGTCAGCCAAATTTTTGGCTATCCTACATGAGTGGGAGCTTTTTCTGTGTATCTGTACAATACGATTGAGTTCAGTTTCAGAAAATCTGAGCACAAGTGAAGGCCCACAAACATGCACACCAAGCAATTTTTTTTGTAACCTCGTTTCATAATATGGCGCTGAGACACAAAAAAGTGGCCGCTGCGCACAATGACTAAAGTTTTAGCCGATTGTATACGTTAAAGTTGCCATTTAAAAGAAGGTCTTCCCCATATCTCATTCTTATGGGCGCCTTTTCTAAATGAGATTTTGTGTCAGAATTTTAGAAGCACATATATCTACCACTCTCCTGAATGATTGAAATCAGGTCACCGTTTATGGAATAGCCATTTTCTCCCGCGGTTATGCTTTAACACATAAAAAGTGCTTGTGGTATCTTATAACCGAAATTATTCAGACGATTCTCGTATTTCTAACTCATGAACATGAGCATGCGGCCCGTAAGCCACGAGTGTTAGACCCATTTTGTAGACCGTCGATCCGATTGAAAAAACAGTTGGAATGCCTGTAAGTGCGAAATACATTAAAAATTTATACATTAAAATACATTAAAATATTAACCTTTTTCGAGCGGAGGCCAATATTGTTCGTTAAACACACTTTTACGAATCAAATGCAAGTTGCCTTCTCAAAGAAGCGAGACAACACTATATGTTATTCACATATGGCTCCACAACACATGTCCTCCGAAAGAGCCACCAGGTCTTTCGTCCATGATGCTCGATTTTTCGTCAGAACTAGTGAATCATTTTCCTGTAAAGGAACAAAAGGGCTGATGAGAATAAACAGCGGAATAAACCGAAACAGATCAACCACAACAGTGGCAGTTGAATGTATCTCAAGCGCAGCCTGTATGTTCGTTTTCCGCAAACAATTCGTTCCACCGCAGTACTCTAATGAAGAAGCAAGCAATTAGCCATTTCAGCTAATCCATTATGCTGCGCACTACGAATTAATCTATGGGGAGCAAAATGCGATAGTAGGCATCAGCTTGGAAAAGCCCTAAGGTATATAGGCATCAAAGTGAGTCAACGGCTTGAGCCTTGTACGCGGAAAATTGCATCACGCAAATCACGCTTCGTTATTCAATCACTGAAAGGGGAGTTGAATATGAAGTATCCGCGGTGACAATGCGAGGACCCCCGAATTAACCACATCAAGGGGCATTTAACGTGCGAGGGTTTATTGACCACTAGTAGCATGCTTCCAAACTCTTATTATCTAGTTACACTTATGTTTGAAACGGTGGTCCACGTCCACCACCTTCACTAACACTTTAGTTACCACTTCTATCGGCAGGAATGGTACGTGCGCGGATAAGCAAATGGGAGAGCGATTTATAGCAGCGCAGATGAAATGAGGATGGTATTGGTTGAGATCTAATCAGCAGATTTCTTTTCTTTTTTAGTGTTAGGTGTTGAGAACTCACAGCCAATTTTAGTGGCAATGTTATCCGCCACCGCCGCCGTTGTCCATCGCCGCTATCGCTCACAATAAAAAAAAAGGAGAGGAAAAAACTCAGGCCCACGTGGAACGCACTGCTCAGTCAAAACGGAAGCTCTAAGAGCGGCCTCTTTAGAACATTGATTACTATTTGGGTAACTATTACAAACACACTTGCAGGGTACCTACTGGGCTACAAATAATAATTGTTCTGTAGTACGAAAAACATCCACTATACAATTCTTCCGAGAAGCGTGGTACACATGTGTAAAATATTGATACACAACAGCCGCTAAACACGGCTGCGTGAAAAAAAAAGGACGAAGTGAGTTTTGTTTGATGCTGGATTGGCGCCATCTTGCTCGTCGAGTTCCGTGCATTCTAAATAGATTATTAAATGAGTATATTGTTGATGCTGTGGCTCACGATGACGAAGAGTTATACCTGAAGCTTTCGTAATGGGTAGGAGCATTCGACGACCCACTCGTTACGCTATTCGCATTTTGTGACGCCTGGTCACCCGAAATGAAGCTTGTCTATAGCGTCGCTTCACAAAGAATTTCGAAACTGCAACGTCGCTCAGTGGTGAAATACTGAGCTGGCATGCTGGGGCCGGGTTTCACGTTTTATCTGCCCTCGTTGTTTTTGCAGCGAAAGCTGTGTATGACTAAGAGAAAAAATAAAAATCGTCCGGCAGCGGTGTCATAAGTGTTCTCCATTGCTTGTGTTATCAGTTACGTCGTTCCCAGGCACGTGCGCTTTTCGCTGCATTGTGAGTGACGTCGTCACCGCAGTGGCACGAGCCTGCGTGCAACAGCTTTGTTCCTGAAACCTCCCCGCCGAGTTGGCCCACGATGCCAGGCGTTTGCAACAACGCAACGTTGCGGCGTCAATGGGATGATTGTGGGTGCGCGTTCGCCGGGGCGAACACCGTTTTCGGCGGGAGTTTTTCCAGCAGGACATTGGTTTCGGCTGTGACCTCTGTGGCCGCCTGTGGTTCGAGAACAACCATTGTTATTAACGCAATGCGAGACACATTTAACCGCTCATTACATTCCTCCATGACTGTGATCATGCGAGACACAATTCATGTCATGTGAAATGAACCTTGTGGTAAACCCGAGCGAAAGGTGTGTCTTATCTCATTAAGAAGCGCGATCATGTAATGGTCGCGCGATCGAATCCTGGCTGCGGCGGCTGCATTTCCGACGGAGGCAGAAATGTTGTAGGCCTGTGTGTCCAGATTCGGGCAACGTTAAAGGACCCCAGGTGATCGAAATTTCCGGAGCCCTCCGCTACGGCGTCTCTCATAATCATATCGTGGTTTCGGGACGTTAAACCCTACATATCAATCAATCATGTAACCGGTAATAGTGAAACGCTTCATTGGCACGCCAGGTTTAACCCACTGCTAAACACCTAGGCCGCATGTTTCAGCCTTCGATGGTTAACCATTTGTACAGAGCGCTTGGGGGAGGGGGATTTGTTTATTTAGTTAGTTGTTCTTATTATTTGCGCAATGGTGGTTACGGAAGTCAGTGGCGACAGAAAACAACAGTGCCAAAAAATGACCCTTGCAGTTATATCATAACAGTTTTTGCTGAGGATTCATGCCGTTATGGAAACTAGGTATCTTTTTTGACAGTATCCTACTACATACCTATGCCAGGCCTTGAAACCGATTCACAAAAATACCACGTGAATGTGCAATGTTAGGCGAGAAAACACAAAACGTCTTGAGACATGGAAAAACTTGGCGGTTGCTTAGGTTTTGAACCTATATTGTTAACGGGCCCTGTTGCCATCGTTTTCTCGTTTGTTTTCTATACTTTGATTCATGATGCAATGAGGGAACAGTGCCGTGCGAGAAGCAAGTTCTTTGCACGTGACCTGACCTTGGCCATCTTGAGCTCCTCTATGTAGCCCTCCCAAGTACATTTGGGAATTGAACAATACGCCATAATTTACCATTTCGCGAAATAGCGAAGTGCCCACTGCGCGATGCAAGGCAATGCATGTCTCTTACGTATTTGCACGCCCTGTTGATGCTGTGGTTAATGACGATAACATTCGAGAATATTGTCTTAGCACCCTTAACGTACTGCGTGCGCACCTTTTAGCACAGGTGGTCAAAACTTGTGAAGCTCACTTAAACTAATTCAAGAAATATGTTTTGTGCTCTGGGCTCACTTGAACTCACCAAAATTTTTCTGAACCTGACTCAATCATATACTCACACTCACGCGACTGTCACCCACTGAAACTCACCCGAACGCACTCAGACTCATACTCACGGCTCAATGGTTCGAGTAAACGGACTCCTGAGTCAGTTAGCCTTGAGTTAGCCTCTTTAACCATGGTGTCAATGCTCGTTAACGCTAATGTCTCACGTGATCGGTGCTCTTCTTGGCGCCTTTTGATATTGTGCCTTCGAAACCAGCTAGATCACTTTTCTTGAAAGAGATGACAACAATAAGATATATTTATCAAGAACTTCCCATAAACAGTTAGCTGCGTGGGGGGGGGGGGGGAGAGGTAAAGGCACCGTCCTACGCAGTTCATGCCTCTGATCAACAATTATTGAAATGGTGTATGAATGACACTGCTTTAGAATACGTGTGAGTAGGCATGAGTGTAAACGGAATAGTAATGTTGAAGATTAGTAGATAGCGGTCTTTTAGACACCCACTTCTTGCGCAATACATGCCTGGTGCGATACTACGCTTCTACAACATGATACTTCTGTAAACGTGACTGCTCGTCTGACATGACGACTGTATGGGGTATTTTTCCGAAGCAATTTCAACTGCTTGCGTAACTACGTGGTTGAATACTTGGCTACCATGCTGAACGCCTTTTTTTTTACTTCCAACTGGTTAGCATAAATTTTGACTCCAGGTAGTGGGTATCTCACATGATATGTGACACTACCTTCGTTTCGAATGAGCATTAAGAAGTGTTATCTCATATGACCTAGATATTAAATTGTTTGACGGTCTACGGGACTTTCGAAACCCTTCACCTAATCTACCCAATGGTGAAACAGTAATAACTAAAACGCACACGCTACTTATCTAGCAGCTAAGACGTTCCTGCACTCATTGACTATGTTCTTGCTCGTCATTGTTCCACGCTGTATAATCGTTCAGCAAAGCACCAGTGCTTGCTAATGTAACAGAGTACGTTTCCCTTCATTTCATGAACAAAACAGTCGCTACCGAATGCATCGAAATCATGCCAACTTGCGTGGCTGTGGCCCGTTGAAAACTCATTGAGCACCATTTCTTGGCTTTGTGTCCATCATGCTTTTCGTTTCCTTTCCTTCTAAGTACTACAGTTATTTAGCCTTCTTCACGCTACCGCCACTTCAGAGGCCCAATTTCACTTCGAATGTTTCAGCATTCACAACAACAGTTGTAAGGCGTGAACAAATTTCCTTATACCTTGTTGCTTTTTTCATTTATTTACATTCACCAGAATACACAAACAACTGATACCTGGCCGCGCGCTTTCATTAGCTCCTCATCGTCATCGTAATTCTGGTTATATTTTTATGTTCACTTCGGGACGATCGAACTACACGCCCTGCAATCTCCGATTTCGTTGTCGTTGCACACGGGTGATGCCAATTTACGCTAGTGAATCCCCTAATTTCATTCAGCCATCGACTCTGCGATCCATTCTTGCAGTGCGCAATGTTGGTTGTACTAATCATGGACGCCATGTTACGGCACTCCAGCCTAATTCTGTGCCGTTATCGATGGTGTATTCTTTCGCCTAGGCGTCAATTCTGTAACTCCAACAAGTGCCAGGCGCTACTCTACCAAACAGTCTGTTGTCTGTCCCTCACCTAGCATGGCCCCCTGAGCTGCAATATTTTTTTTATGTTACAAGCTACAAGCCAGCAACGTCGGCTACATTCATTTCCTTTGCATGTTCGCGCCTCTCTATTTCTGCCCCTAATAGGGCTAAGCCTAACAGTTTTCATCCATCGCTTGTACAAACAGTACAGGGCATTACAAGCAAAGGGAAAGTTCGTGCCCGAACAATGGCAAATTGTGCACTTACGAAAAAAATCGCGCACATCTCCCCGTAAAGAGAATCCTGGGTAGTAGGCGAAACAACCATGCGTCGACTGAAAGTTCTGTAAAGAGGTGCTCTTCACTGATCACCGTAGGCGTTCAAGGTTGCGCACACAGCCACTTTGCGAGCCCTCACCTCCACCGCTCTCATGTCTTCATTCATACTACCACGCTGAGTGAGTGAGAGAGAAAGATGATTAAGCGCTTTTATTATACAGAGCAGCGCAACTAGGGTAGCAATCTCCAACCATACCACAGCACGCGCCTCTGTAGTGGAGCGAGCGCTATACGGCAGAGCCATCTAGTGGGCGCTCCGAGTTCTAGCATGGCTACGACGCCGTGCAAGGGCCAAGCCCCGAGAAAAGCTACTTCGCATCTTAAAATACTCCGAATAAATAACCATATGCTTATTCATATAACCATGCCCCACATTGGTGGTCTAGTGGCTATAGTACTTGGCTGCTGACCCACAAGTCGTGGGATCTAATGCCGGCGGCGGCGGCTGCATTTCCGATTGAGGCGGAAATGTTGTAGGCCCATGTGCTCAGATTTGAGTGCATGGTAAAAAACCCCAGGGGGTCGAAATTTCCGAAGCCCTCCACTACGCCGTCTCTCATAATCATGTGGTGGTTTTGGGACGTTAAACCCCACATATCACTCACTCGCTCAATCAATCAATCAATCAATCAATCAATCAATCAATCAATCAATCAATCAGTCATATAACCACCAAGTTTTATTCTCTGTGCACGCATCAGCATATAGTCCTGAACTATTCGCTTGCTTATTAAATCGAGTTGGGTGAGTTAAAGAGTGGTAAACCTGAATTGAGGACGACGCAGTGTGATAGAAAGGAAAATGATAGGTGTAACATTAAGTGACACAAAGAGAGTGGGTCAGGGAACCAGCGCGTGTTAAGGATATCAAAGTTGAAATAAAAAAGAAATTGACGTAGACCGGGTGCATGAAGCGTTGCCATGATAACTGATAGTCATTAAGGGTAACTGACCAGACTCCAAGAGGTAGCAAATGCGTGACAAACAGAACAGGACAAACAGAATGCGACATTCAACTTCGTTTTTTTTTTTCCAAATATTGGCTTCACATTTACACCCTGACACACGCTTGCTTGCCGTCTGGTTTGTTTCACGCTACAACAATGCCACATTCGATTTGACGCCTGGTAGAGTTGAAAATCTTGAAAAAAAATGCTCTCTCTTTTTAGCTCTCTGAGTGGACTTGATTTATTTGTTGTAATTTCTGTGTAACCGATGAGCGCAATGCAGATGCATTACTTGACGCACAAAGCACGCCCATCTTACTGGCTGCAAACCCCCTCTATCTTTCATTTTAAGAAGTTCCATGGGCTGGCCACGGCGAGGCTAGAATGCACCTGCTTGCCCTTTTGGTGCAGTTTAACCCAGCCGTACGCTGACTCGACACACGAAGGCATTCAGCTAAAGAGCACAAGGAATAGGATGGCATTTTACACCTACAGTATGCTAACAACGTCACGGCGTGCTGCGGGCTCGAGTTGAGGGCTAAGTTCACAGTGTTCTCTTTGCGAAATCGAAGGATTGGCGATGAAGCGAGGCTTTTTCTCGGAAATGAGGTCCTGAAAAATGCATGTCAATGCCCTAGACGGCAAAGCAAAAGGAGTCTTCGAATAGTATGTCCCCAAAAATAAAAAGATTGAGTCTACTGGACATTAAATCTGGGTGGAGGCACGATCCACTGAAGCTTGAGTGTGCCTGTTGCGAGGTCAGCTTCAAGAGAGCGTAGTGTTCCGAGACAGGAAATGTGCCATGAAACGATGTTTAAAAAATCAAAGTTGGAAAATGAAAAGTGAAGGAGGGAGCGAAAAGGCAAGTGCATTCAAAAGTGGAAGCTGGCGATTGAAACGCTTGCATCTCGATTGGAAGTCCCGCCGCAATCTCACAACGGCTTGCCACCGAGTTCAAAGTTTCTATGGGAGGCTTGTGTCTGAATGGGGCGCCGTATAAAACCCAGCCAACTTCGAAAATCCGGGCCATATGCGGCGCTTTCAATTCTGAAAAAGTTTGATGCGCACACGCTGGCAGGATCTTGTTTTCATTTTCTTCGTTTTATATATTACCATCCTTCCTTCTTCGCGCACGATTCACTGATGGAAAGGAATGATTCAGTGTCGTCAGGAGGCACGGCACTTCTCGTGCCTTGTTTTTTTTTTTTCGTATGAGTCATGCGGCGAAATTGGTCACTTTCTATTAAATGCACGGGAAGCGTATACTATACGCGTATGAGCGAATTGTAGACACTTGACATGTGTCGAATGCAATTCGAATGCGTCTATCAAACATGCACAGTTACATCCACTGTTTATAGGAAACAAATGCCCTAGCAGTTGGGCGAAAATTGTTTCTGCGAATAAAGCGAACAGAAAAGAGAGAGAAAGAAAGGTTAAGTGAGAGCCAGGGTGGTTAATCAGAAGAATTTTTTTCCTACCCTGCACTGGGGAAGAAGTAAGGGGGGGGGGGGCTAGAAGCTAAGGAAGGGGAATACGAAAGAAGAGTTTTAAAAAGTCATTGAAAAAAAAAGGAAAAATCACAGCATGGACGAACGGATGGATGGACAGGCAGACAAATATACGGACGCACACAGAGACACACGGACCGACAGACACACGGACAGACGGATGGACACATGAAGGAATGGACAGACGGATGGACAGAACACGGAAAGATAGAAGCACGCGTCCGGACTGACGGACGCTTCGCCCCACTCATCATCATTCACTCCGTTGATATACTGTGATCTTTTTTTTTTACTGTTTTCTCCTCTACTGAGTATCTCACCGGAGCTCAATCGACTTCAAAGCCTTCCCTAAATAAACTTTCTCTCGCTCACTACGTGCTGCATGATGATTACCAGTCACGTCAGTTATAGCGTGAAAGCAAATTTCGAGGTCTTATGTGCGGAAACCACGATGAAGCTCGCCTAGGTTCTGGACGCCTAATTTTGAACTTCCACGTGATCCTAAGTACATGAATGTTCTTGCATTTCGCTTTTCTTGAAAAGCAATGTTAAACGTGCCCGACGATCGGATGTGCTGACGCCTTTCGCGTCTCGTTGATGTCAGCACCCTTCTTTTACAAGCATCCCTGTAGACTTTCTAGACTTGTTTCGTGGAAGTATAGCAAGCCCCGCCGCGGTGGTCCAGTGGCTAAGGTAATCGGCTGCTGACCCGCAGGTCGCGGGTTCGAATCCCGGCTGCAGCCACTTCATTTCCGATGGCGTTATAAATGTTGTATGCCCGTGTGCTCGGATTTGAGTGCACGTTAAAGAACCCCAGGAGGTCAAAATTTCCGGTGCCCTCCACTATACGCCGTCTCTCATAATCATGTGGTGGCTTTGGGACGTTAAACCCCACATATAAATCAATTCACTACGGCGTCTCTCATAATCATAACCTGCTTTCGGGACGTTACACCCCACAAATCAATCAAATCATCGTGGAAGTAGCAAACCAAATCAGGCACGTGAATGGGGGAAAAAAAGAGTTTCCCAGGGAACGAGTTGCCATGCGTCAGTAATAAACGCGTGTGATAGGCGTCCATACAAGACTTGGCAATATCATTCTTTCCTGCCTCGTCCCAACAATGCACAAGTTTCGTCACGTGGGAAGTGCATTATACAACAGTGGCGTCAATCAAAGGCAATTTTCTCGCCTTTCCTATAAAAAGAAGGGGGGGGGGGGGGGGGCAAAACCCGCGCATTCACATGAAATGCGCCGTTTGCTCAGAGATAATTTTTTTTATTGGAGCTCTTTTCCGCAAAGAAAATTATAGCAGTTAGCAACAAGCGGTGTCGAAATCGGAGGCAGTACACTAGCAGCCACCCATTGACTCTGAAACTGTGGATCACTTCCGCGGAAGTTACAGATGTGTAGTAAAAGAGGAGGAAGAGTAAGGACATAAAAGGCATGGTAACAGGATCAATCTGTCGGCTACGCATGGATCTGACACCCGGCGTCGCTTCTCTTGCAGCTGCTGCTCACAGAAGTATAGTCGCCGTTATGCTACCGAATTCAATAATCGATACACGACTGCCTTATTGTGAAACATTTTTTGCAGCAATGTACCACCACGCATAACTGGCTTAGTAGTAAAGCCTGTCTCTTTTTTTGCACCCACGGTATATTCACGATTTGTCTGCGCGCTTAATCACATGATTTCCGCGTGGGAAATAGCCCTAGTTGATTACATTTCTTGCTTATTCATCCTCTAACTCACCATGTTGTCTTTATAGATGAAGTGGTATTCTTGAGGGCATTTTGTGACGGTTTAAGCGTTTGGGGCAATCAATCTTCATAGCTAATCTTAGAATAGGCAGCCTGCAGGGTAGCAAACCGGCTGCCTATAGGCTGGTTATTCTCCCTGCCATTGTTTTCCTCCTGTTTTTCTTCCTTCCTTCGGAGCATGCGCAATCAATAATACGGGCTCAGAGATTTCAAAGGCGGCTCAACACAGAAGCGTACTTCACGTGTAGAATTGTATAATGAGTAAAAATGGCGTGAGGAAGTTCTGACTCGCAAACTATCTTGGCATGGCAAGCCCACAAACGTTTGTCCATCGCGTGAACGTTCGTGTACATACGAAGGTAAGTGCAAAAGTACAGACCGGCTTAATGGATCGCTCTCTCGGTATACAGTAAGCTCTTTGGTCTGAACTTCTGAAGTGGGTGCATTCTAGTTGTTGATCTAGCAAACGAGCATCACAGACGTATGCGGGCACTAACTTGTCGAGTGAGATGGTATCGTCGTTCATTACTTGTTGTATGCGTAGACAGACGAAAGCAATAAATGAAAAAGAGCAGAAAGACGAGTAATTTACAATGTAGTGGTGAGGCAGGCTGTTCCTTCTTTATATTTTTGTCTATATATATACACCCCTATTCCTTAACTACAGAGCACAGTAGCATACCGGATACAGTCTTCTGGTTATATCCCAGCCTCCCCCTTTATCTCGCTCACTCTCGTTCTCGGGTTTAACGTCCTAAAACCATAATATCAATATGAGAGATGCCATAGTGGAGGGCTCCGGAAGTTTCTATCATCTGGTGTTTTTTCACGTGCGATGATATCGCACAGTACACGAACCTCAAGCACTACGCCTCCATAAAAATGCGACTGCCAATCTCGGGATCGAGCCCGCGACTTTAGGTTCAGCAGCTAAGTGCCGTAACCGCCGCTATACTCCTGCAGCGGACACCACTACGCGCTCCTCATCGACGCGCTGCTCAGCCGCATTCTGAATTAAGGAGTGACAGAATTTCTCTTCTGAGCTATAATTACCACCGAAATTTATGGAAGATGAATCTACGGGATACATCGATAAGATAAGAAGCGTGATGGTCGACGGCAGGTCTCCGACATTTTGAGCCTTACGTAAACGCAGTTTATCGGGAACCATGAGCATTAAAGAGATAAAGGGACAAAACGAACGTTTTGGCAATATTCTGGATGTGGTTTCGCTTTTTTCGCTTGTCCGTTCCGCCACATATGAGGTAACATTATGATGATATGTGATAATGTGTGGGGATTAACGCCCAAAACCACCATATGACTATGAGAGACGCCGAAGTGGAGGGCTCCGGAAATTTAGACCACCTGGGATTCGTTAACGTGCATCCGAATGTGAGCACACGGGCCTACAGCTTTTTCGCCTCCATCGAAAATGCAGCAGGGTAACATTAGACGTGAGGATTATATTGGGACAGTATTATTGACGCATATGCCTCAGGAAACGGTAGTAGTGTGAGGACAAAGTTGATCTTCGCACATAGTTTAAATAGATGCTTGGAGGAGGTTCATACATAGTGGACAGTTATTTATATTGGCTCTTCATAAACAAATGAAGAACTCGCAAGAATACACGATTGTTCGCGAATTGGCGCTGTCTGATTTTATAAAGGCATCGTTACAATGCTAATGACCTAAATTATTTATTTATTTGTTTGTTCATATATTTATCTATACTTTCAACCCTTCTAGAGGATCATAAGGCATATACCGCAGAGGAAAATACGACTACGTACGGTTGCGAATTTCAGCGCTGTTTACCAGTACTCGCTTCGAATCCCTGCACTGATCACCAGTCGTTGCAGACCTGGGTCTACCAGATCTCTTGTGGTAGCGTGGCGTAACTTCGGGTGGAGGAAACGAACGCTGACAAGTTGGGGAACAAAAAAAAACAAACAGGTTTATGGCACTATTTACACTTATTTACAGCATATAGAAGTTAGGAGTTTCACAAACCACGAGCGTGGGGCATGAACCGTTTAACGTGGTTTAGAGCCACGTTCAGCACTTCCAAGCGTTTTTTTAAGCCCTGTTTGGTTCCTCGTCCCTGTCTGAAGCACCAATCATATACAAACACGAGATACCGCTCTCCATAGCATCAGTCAAATAAATACACGTGGTCCGCCGAATAGTTATTGCGCCTCTTGACGCAATGCTCCACCGGTCCGAGGTTCACTGAGAAGAAAGCAAATGGGGTTCTCTCCCGGAACAATTCGGCGGTTGAGTTGCTTCTTGCGTTTTTCCCTGGAAGGGCCGCCAAGGAGTAGAGACTTTAATTGCCCAGTCACTACCTGCGTGGTCGGGCTGCCTCGTCATCTCCCCAAACAAGCCAACCCGGAGGAAATGTTTGTAGGGTCCCGGACCGTCTTCTAATCCTTTTGTCGCTCCCCGCCGTTGGACCCTGAATCCGAGAGAACTGGAGTTCTAAGCGTGGGATCGCTACCTGGCGACGTTTCTCGGGGACAGCATGGCGCCGACTGATAAGGGTCACAACAATACATAAAAACTGCACAAGGTACATCAGTTACCTAATACTTAGCACACCGCAATGAAATGAGACATTCTCTTAAATGCTGTGCATGTCAATGCGAAATTCACTGGCACTTTTTTAATTGTGCACAATGAACATGAAGTCGTCTATATCACTTGGCCCTGAAAAATGGTAAATTCAAAAGGTGGGTCATGGTACCAAACAGGCACAAAGAAAGGGAACGATTACATAGGCCTGTGCCGTCGTCCTTTTTGTATAGTCTCTGTTCCGCACTGCGCCCAAATATTTGAATTAAAAATGAATCATTACCAACTAGCCCGAATGACTTTTTCGTATATGAAAAAAAACTTGGCTGATCCCTCTTTTTAGGGATCGTATAATACGAAAGTGACACGTGTCTTTACAAAGGTATTTGAGCATTTATTGTACAGTGTTTCGGCATAGCAGCGAATGAATGAATGAATGCCTATAGCAACAAATTGCAAAGTCAAGCGAAAAACGGCAGTAGCTCGAAACTTGCGACGCGCTCCTCAAATAGAAAGCACGCACGAAACGAATGCACAAGCACACACAGGCAGGACGAGCGCGAACCACTGTCACAATTTTCACTTCTTCGTGTGCGAGCAGCTTGCTCCTTTCGCAAGCGCAGCAGCGGCAGCGAGCGAAGTGACCTTCATGCTCGGCGAATCACGAGTCTGATAAGCGCGCGCGCAGAGGAGATCACGCTCCGTTGAGGCGGCGCTATTCAAAACACGAGAAGCGAGGACCATTTGAGCGGGCTCAACGCGCGTCCTTGGCGCCAACTCGCTACTGAGGACGAAAACGCGCTGAAGTGTCAAATCTCTGATGGCTGTCAAATAGTATGTAGTGTATATAAATGGCTTGACGTTACAGCCCTTCCGATAGCTGACAATTCGTGCCGTAGTAGTTAGCGGTGCGCTGTGAATGGAGACTTCACTAGTTCGACGCCCCACGACAAAACATTTACTTCTTGTTTTTTCTTTGCAATCTCTAATATATGTTTTACAACGTCAGATCCGTGATGTAAATACGTCAGTGGAGTCACGGTGAACTCCAGCGTGAAACGTTTTGATGTTAAAAATAAGTTAGCACTCTTGTGAATGCTCCTCAACGACATGTTTGTACTCGGTGACATCTTTTTGTAAATAAACTACATCAATACTTAAAACAAGACATATACAGGTGGAACGATTTCGGGGAGAAGAAGAATATCTCATGCGTAGTGTTTCGCCTTTTTTTCTTCATTGCTCTTCTGGTAACACTGGCTTAATTATAACTTCCGCTTCCGCTTTGTAGTGTATTGCCCATTCCACGCAACAATTCCGAATAGGAAGCGCAGCACCAAGATAATCAGTCTTCGTTGAAACAATGAGCACCATCGCCGCTTCACTCCTCCATCTTTTTTTCCCACCCCTCATATATAATGCATTACCACGGGCTGCTTTTCTCTACGTTCGCAGTGCGTCCTGTAATGAGGGCCGCACAAACCCAAACGGAAAGCGACAAGGCTTTTGGCACCCGTTGCCGCCGCTCGCTTCACCAGACAGAAGCAAGAATCCATATGGCACAGCGGGCCATGCGATAACATGCATGCACGACCAAACGACAACCGATAGCCTTCTGCAGTACTGTCCATTGTATGTGTCGCATTCATTGCTGCGCCGAGACAAGCGTTCCCACATGTTTCAGTCTCCTCTCTCTCTATCTCTCTCTCTCTCTCTCTCTCTCTATTTTTTTTGTTCTCTCTTTCTTTCTCGACTTACGCAAGTTTCCTGATAGGCTTCAGGTGCAGCGTTCTAGATTGCTTTCCTTTTTTTTCATTTTTCATTTTAAATTCATCTCGTCATTATCGAAATTTGAAAACACGAGTGTCATGTCGGAAATCGTGTTGCGATACGTGTCAGAGAAAAGAATTGAAATAATAGGGTGCACTCAAGGCGTTGCCAGAGTTTTTTTTTTGGGGGGGGGGGAGGGGGGGGGGGCTTTTTTGGGGGGAGAGAGAGCTAATTATTCTTTATGTATGTTCGTGCATGTGTTTTCATGTGCCGAAGCTCCGCCGTGGTTTGTGCGCGACTGAAACTGCGAAAGCATAAAACTCTAACAAAAAGAGAAAGGAACCAAATGGCCTTGAAGTGAATGGTGAACCGGCCAATTACCATTAGTTTTCCGCCGTTTGGTATACACCGTACGCGGCACGACCTTATCGCGTTTCATTAAAGAAGTGCAGAGAAGAAAGCAGCCACTGTAGCTCATAGCCTTGTACATCGCCACACTAATAGGCAGGCTATTATATTGCTTGTACGTAGTTCCCCTTCATGGTTTACTCATGTTTAAGCAGAAAATATGGCGTCCCATTTAGTGATGATACTCTTGTTTTGACTATTGCCCCACCCTGGTGTTACCAACTGCGTTTGCCGGCAAAGTTCTTCGCCCAAAGGTTTTCCTGCGGCATGCAATTAAGAGTAATAGGTCGTAAAAGTAACCTGCGTAATTCAAACACTCATGTTTTTGGTTTGCGAGATAACGGCTCCGACCAGAAAAACCATGCGTCTGCACTCTTTCCGCATGAAGGGGTGCCGTGGAACAACTGTAACAGTAACGAATTAAGAAACAAAATAAATGCATCGTGTTTATCAAATTACGCTGCAAAACCGCTCATATTGTTGTGTATATACGTGTACACTACAACTGTTATCTATACCAAGTTTACGAGTCACTGATAACCATGAAGATGAACGTGGCGTCCCTACTAAACCTCAATTTTTGTTTTCGGTTTTTCACAATTACCGTGGTGTTTTCCGCTTCTGGGAACCTTGTACTAAACTTAAAGGTATACAGGAGTCGTTCTACTAATGAGTGGTCGTTGTGTATAGTGTTTTTGTTTGTTTGTGTTTTCACTCCAGGCATGAGAAACGCAGCCTTGTTACACGCCTATGGTGAACAGGACCCTTGAAGGGAACTCTTAATGTTAGTATGCGCAGAAAATCCCGAAAAAGGAAAAAAATGTCACAGTACCTAATTATTTACTTTTTGCGCATATTCCTCCTGTTTTTATAGTTCTGAAGTTTTAACGTGATAGCGTTAAATGGCTCGTGTTCCAGTATCGCATAACCAGTATCGTATGACCAGTATCGCATAACCAGTATGACCAGTATCGCATAAAAACGAACAGAGAACACAATAACAAAATAGCGACACTACTCCTTAGTTATGCCACTGCTAAAGAAAACACCTTTTTCTATACAAGCCTGCGTTGCTTTTGCCGTCTCATGCAATACTTAAAAAAAGGACTTCCGACTGTAAGTATGCAAGATCTTGCGGATTGAACGACGCAACTTTTGCAGCTCACGTTGCGATTAATTTAGAATTGGAAATAGAACAATCCCATAATGTACTGTGGAAGTCGATACAGGGGGATTTTCCCTGGAAAGGTAATAAAAATTTGTTCTTCAAAGAACAAAAAAAAAACATCTGGATACACGTGCCGCTCATTCTTTCTTTTTTTTTTACTTCCTTTTCGTCGACCAAATTTTTTATGACTTTGTATCCATGTCCCTTATATCGACTGGACGGAAAAAGATTAGAGAACGTAAAATGCAGCATTTTGCAAATTGATACGTCGCCCACGTGTTAAGTGCACTTCTTCTATTCCTAGGGATGCACTTATTTGACCTGCACACTCGCAGCTATACATGTCCCTGAAGATCCGCTCTTTTATGTGTACATACATCGTGTTCCTTTGGATTTCATGCAGCGTCATAAGTCTGTTTCTTTCCTTCTGCAGTCGCTAAAAGTAAGTTTCATCTGGAGCTTCAACCGGGCTTAATAAGTGACTGAATTCGCTTCCGCTGCGACTATTTTCTCAGCAAGTGTAGGAAAAAATAATCGTTATCAAAGTGCGCAGGCTACTTTGGCTGGTTCTCACAATGCGGAGCCTACCAATCACTTTTCTTTGTTAACAAGCTTACACCTACTACGAACATACATTCTGCATTGCGACGTCGTACGCAAATAAGCTTTCGCCGCGTTGGCGTCGTGGTTATAGTGCTCGGCTGGGCACCGAAGGTCCTGGGTTCGATCTCGGTTGCTGTGGTCGCGATTTCGATGCACGCAAAATGCTGGAGGCATCAAAGATGCTTCAGAGAGGCATCAGAGATGCTATGAGACATCAGAGAGGCACCAAAGATGCGTCAGAGGCATCACAGGGGCATCAGAGAAGCATCAGATATGCTTTGCGATGTCAGTGCTCGTTAAAGAACGCCATAGGGTCAAACTTTCCGGTATCCTCCACCCCAGTGTGTTTTCTATCGTGGTATTTAACATGTGAAACTCTAGGTATATTTATAAATATTAATAATTGATGGCGTTTAACTTCCCAAAGCCGAGATATGACCATCAGAGATGCTATTATAGTAAGCAGTATTAGGCCGAAAAGGGGATGCCCAAATACGGGCAACGAAGTGCCAGTCTCGAATGTGCGCTGGTCGCATCCGTATTTGTAACTTTGTACACGCACCGTTTTTCAATAATAGATGCTCTCTCAATAGCCGGCTTGTCGGTGAAACGAGCTTGCGTAATCAAGCACTCAAAGTGTAGTAGTTAATTCGGTGTTACTAAATAATCTAATAAGTAAAGTGAGACTCGAAAGGAGATACTTCTTCACTGGCGCTTCATGGTATTGTTTCTGAAAAGAGGTGAATATCACCGCCTCCACTCGTCAATGGCAAGGGTGAGCGCTAGAACATGGATTAGGTTGTCTACTTAAGAGCACGCCCAGAAGGCCCGCCTTTCTAGGCTCGCATATATTTCTTTCTTCTAAGCTGTCTATATTTATTGTATTCAGCGGTGAGCATTGTCCTGTTGTGTCTAATTGAGAAGCGCCTTCTTCTCTTCACTTCTTTCCCCACTTTCCCTTACTCTCCCGAATTATTTCAGGACATTAAGCTGGAAGCCTTGCTCAAATTGGCAGCGAATCTGGTAACCTATAAATGTGCCAAAGAGCGGAGGAAGCATCGATGCGCAGTATACATAATTATATTACCCCTCAGTGTACAAAAATAACGAGCAAAGATTACCTAAGTGCGTGAGCTTGTATTTCACCTGAGCTACTATATTATTCCTAGCTTCAGGAATTTCCCGCGTGCTAGATTTGGGTGCGCGTTAAAGATAACCATGTGGCCTTAATTTTCGTAGCCCTTCACTACGGGGTCTCTCATAATCATATGGTGGTTTTGGTACGTTAAACTTCACATCACAATCAATGAATTTGCGCCGTGTTGTCATCATCTATTCCATTAAAGTAACTCCTGACGTCATCATCATGGCCTGATATCTTCATGAAACTTTTTCTGCTATTGTCGTCGTAGCTTTTCGAGATGCCGTTCGAGCTATTCCTTTGTGGCGCCTCTTTTAGCATTTTTCAGCAAACCTTAGCAAAACCTGACCAACCATCTCTTTCTGGAACGCTTTCCAGCTCTTTAGACAAAAGTCTCGCTGGAACAAAAGCTTTGTTCTCACGCCGACTTCTCACGCCGCAGAACACACCTGAACGTCTAGCATACCTTCGCGCCACGGCGACGTAGCACCACTTCTAGAGCGTCCTGTGCAGCTGACGGCAATGGAATAACAGGCTCACGGGGCCAAAGGAACTTCCGACTAGTCAGCGCAACGTCAACGCTTTCCGTGGTTGTGCGGGAAGTAAGTGCGGGGATCGGAGTAGACGGCTCCACTGGTGATTCACGCACTGAGCAGAATCGCACTGAACAGAATTCACGCACTGAACAGACCCGGCGTCCCTCGTTTCCAGCACATTCTCGCACCACATCTCAACCGCGGTGTGGCGTAATAAATTTATGGCCATGGCTTCCTTTCTTTCGGCTTTGTATGTGGCCCGCTATGTAATTGAGTGTACGCTTGGCCTCCATTCAATTATGTCCAGCACGCTCTACGTTCATGAAGAATCTCGGTTTCGAATACACGTTCTGCTGTGCCTTCTTAGCGAAAGAGTCGGACTAATCTGTACGGAGTCTCTACACGAACTCAACACGACCCCGCCCACATACGCGTGTTGAAAAGCTGCACCGCGAAATGTTTCTGTCACATCATCGTTTTTGCATACATACTACACGGGCGTAATTAACAAAGGAAGAGAAATGGAGAGAGCCAAGAAACAGAGAAGGTAGTGTAGTTTCGACGTCATCCAAGCATAGCTTTCTCACAATGTATGCATTCACTATAATGGCGTAGTAATGCACACGAAGTTCTGGCGTATTTGGGTGCACGTTAAAAAAAACTCCAGCTGGTCGAAATTTCCGGAGTCCTCCAATATGGCGTCTCTCATTGACGATATAATTGTTTTGGGACGTCAAACCACACATATCAATCAATCAATCAACGAACCTCTCGCAGATAAAACCAAAGCATTTTTAAGTTCGGATTCTGATGTTTTTATAGCCTCTTTTAGTTTATTATAGCCTTCCCATCAGCTGTAATACACAATGTACTGCCTTGAGCTCGATAGATCGCATTATAGTAGTATGAAAGAAAAGTATTCGAAAATGTGTACGTCCTGACATTTCTTTCTTTGTAGCAATTGATTAGCTTTTAGGATAGACTGAAATCTAGTATTGCCATAAGGTATATCTTTATTTAAAAAAGCGCGCAGTTTAAACCAGTGGCGCAAGGCGGGAACAATCAGTGGAACTGTGTGTTCGCCCTGGCTAGGTTTCACTATTTTAATGCCAGCCTTGTGCTGGAAATGCCAAGTTTTACAGTGAAAGCTGCATATGAATAGAAGAAACGGAAAACCATTCGGCAGCAGTGTGACGAGTGGTCTCTATTGGTTGTTTTATCAGTTACGTCATTCTCAGCGTCGTACCCAAGCATACGTGCTATTGCCTGCGTTGTGAGTGACGTCGCCCATTCCGTCGCAGCCTTGGCACCATGCACGTGCACATCAGTCTACTGAGAACTTCCACATGGGTAAGTCACGGGCAAATTTAGAAGAGCGCTGACAGTTGAAACGTGAGAGAGCTCGCATCCACCGGGCCGATGGTGCAGTCCGGGCACTTTAACAGGCCCGAAAGACCGAGTGCCACCAGCAAAGCCGTACCAAATATTCGGCAGTCTTCCCAGCCGTTCTGAATCGCGAACTTGAAGGCGAACGCCGGTGGCAGGTAGAACTTGCAAACCACGCTGCCGAATTAGCTCGCGATGTTATACGCTTGCAACAATGCCACGCCAAACAATGAATGCGTGGCTCTTGAAGAAGGAAAAATTGACGGCAGATCCACGAGGTGAATGATGATGAAATTGGTCGAAGCTCCTGGAAGTAATACCGTGAAATTTTCTTCCGTGAATTCGCCTGGCGATATGCGCGCTTCCTCGCCGCTTCTCATTGTCGAACGTTTTCAAAATCTGCCTCGCGACATTGACCTGCTGCCTCAGCCTCTCGTTCCCGTACGGAAAGATCTTGCCGACGCTGACGTGCCGCTGCAGCTTCTTGTGCACGTACGGCGGGATCTTGCCGACGCTGCCTTGTTGATGTAGCTTTTTGTTCCCGTACAGCAGGATCTTGCCGACGCTGACGTGCCGCTGCAGCTTCTTGTGCACGTACGGCGGGATCTTGCCGATGCTGCGTTACTGATGTGGCTTCTTGTTTCCGTACAGCAGGATCTTGGCGGCGACGTCGCGCAGCTTCCCGGCGTTCTTCTGCCTCGCGTGCTCTCACTTCAGAGACCTGTCTGCGAGCGCACGCCGCCGCTGCCCTGCGCGCCCGCCTTTCGGCATCCTTATCCATACGAGCACACACCGACGGCAACGAGCATCGGACACTACAAGCCTGTATTGATATGTTTTGATTATAAAATTATTGCTTTAGGAAACACCTGGCGTCTTCTTTTTGTTTTGCTTTAGAAACATCTGCCGTCTTTTTATTTTGCTTTTAGAAAATATCTGGCGTCTTTCGTTGGTTTATTTCATCAATCAACGGTGTTTCGAGCAAACATTTTTTGCTGTGTAATCACGAACAGGAGAAATCTCACCAGGCACTACCTTGGAGGTAAACAATGGCTGCTACTGGGAATGAGGGACAGCAGAAGCTAGCTTTTAACACCTTTACTTCTACTAACGTTTCCTACTGGAACATGCCAGTGGCTGCTAATGGGAAATGAGAGACAGAAGAACTCGGCTTTTAGTTAACGCGCATGGTGCGATTTTTTTTTATTGTTCAACAACACATAGGAGACATCTTCCACTCGCACCACCTTGGATGTCAAAGCGTAAGACTGGTTGCACACTACGACTACGACTACGAGGGTCGAACGGGTGCCGCTATGAGGAGCTTCGCCCCTAAAAAATTCATAGCATATCCATGTTGATTGATTGATATGTGGGGTTTAACGTCCCAAGACCACCATATGATTATGAGAGACGCCGTAGTGGAGGGCTCCGGAAATTTCGACCACCTGGGGTTCTTTAACGTGCGCCCAAATCTGAGCACACGGGCCTACAACATTTCCGCCTCCATCGAAAATGCAGCCGCCACAGACGGGATTCGAACCCGCGACCTGCGGGTCAGTAGCCGAGTACTTTAGCCACTAGACCACCGCGGCGGGGCTAGCATATCCATGTAGTCAATGATAAGTGGGTCGAAGCTGCCTGCCTGCCTGCCTGCCTGCCTGCCTGCCTGTCTGTCTGTCTGTCTGTCTGTCTGTCTGTCTGTCTGTCTGTCTGTCTGTCTGTCTGTCTGTCTGTCTGCGGCAGACAGACACACACGACGCTTCACCTTACTCATCATCGTTCATTTCGTAGATACCCTGTGAATTTATACTACGAAAATCACTAACGTCATCTAGTGATATTGTTTCCAAGGACAAATACATACAACGCCATCTAATGAGCAATTCTTAAAGCTAACTGGAAGAGGCTAATACTACAACATACTACTACTACCACGAGGGAACAACACACACCCTAAGGAGTTTCGCCCCGTAATATTCGCCTTATTCATTTCCACCCATAGGCGACACGGCGAAGTGCCTACGCCGAACAAGTGACGTTGTGGTGTCAACCTGATGATTGCGAGAGAGTTTCTCCAGTGGTACAGTGGCTTCGGCAGCGACGTCTGGGACCGCCTGTGGTTCGAGAACGACCCCCGTGGTTACTGCAATGCAAAACCTATTTAACTGATTCACATAAAAAACAGAGCCAATAACGACAGTGCCGCTGACAGACAGTGCCGCTGTCTGTCTCTTTCTTTCTCTTGTCCCTCGTTATTGGCGCTGTTTTTTATCTGAATCATGTCGTACTAACTCGCCCAAGCCACTACGTTAGCTATTTAAGCGCTCATTACAGTCCTCCATTACCATGATTCGGCGAGAAACGATGGGTGGCATGTGAAATAAACACTTAGGTGAACCCAAGCCAAACGTGTGTCTAACCTCATTAAGAAGCTCGAACATGAAATTATTCATTGTGAAAGGCTTCAGGGTAGCGTCGGGATGAACCCACTACTAAACAGTGGGGCCGTGTATACGTTTCAGCTTTCGCTGCTTAACCATTTGTACGGAGGGTTTGGGCGGTATTTTTTTTCCCTTGTAGCACTATATGTATTGCTAGGCTTGCCCATTTTCCGCTTTTGGCCGAATTGCCACTCTACTCCTGGTTCTGGAAGAAACATGTCACGTAACAAGTTTTTTTCGAAGTTTTGGAGAGAACGTGCCATGTGCCCAGTTACGTGATGGAGGGTTAGAGAAGGTGATTACGAATATACAGCAAACGTCGCATTATTGTTATACTAAGCTGCTGGCGGCGCAGTGACGTCTCTTGCTTCCCGTTCTGATCAAGACGTAGTCGATGAATTTAGACTTGGTTTGGAGCCAACCTCAGATTGCGGAATAGACCGGATAGTTTTCCTGAAACTGCCTGTTAGAAGAGTATATGTAGTTTCACTGCGTGAAGTAGGAATAACAATGAGTCTTCTATATCGTGAAACCGGTTCTGCAGCAGCGTTACCGGAAATACTGCAGCTACCAGACATCCACTGATCAATGTAATCCATCGTGCTTGCTTTTGTGGCCTGTTGCAGTGACTCAAACATTATGATTGTATTTAAAGAATATTTATTTGTGCTTTGTAATGATGTGAGAGTGGCTGGAGAATCACTCTGCCTTTCATAAGACTGCACCATTATGAGCGGCCGTATATGCCTTTGAAACGGTGCTTAGCGTTACAAGAATCTCAATTTGGTACCCCTCATTTCTGACAAAATCTTCTCGAAACCTCAAAGAACAATATTATTTATTCGCGCGCTATTTCCATCTAATTCAACTCTGATTACCATGCCAGCAATGAAACCAGTCATTCCCCGCTTCATTTTTTTAACGTTTGTCTACATATTCACAGACATTCACATGCCTTTGTTTTCTCTATTCCCGCTCGGCCACAGCGGTATTGTGCCGCATATACAAATTACGTCTTGATCTCATTGTTATCCCGTTTCTGTGCAAGTCTTACTTCGCCATATAAAAACACGTTTGCTAACCCGCAAACAGACGCGATAAAATTTGATATATTTTTTGGCACGTGCGCAGTCATAAGAAAAGTGGTGCACTGTGCAAAGTGTTAAACCATATCGTCCCGTATACTTCATGTAGAGTATATGGCTGAAACGGTGGCTACCGCGAGCACATTGGCCCACAAGGCAACTTACACCACTGCAGACGTAAGAGTGACTTTTCTCTTCTCCTCTCTCACTTTTATTCCTCTTAACCCCTTCTCCAGTGCAGGCTAGACTACTTGGCTCAGCCCTGGTTAATATTCATGGTAATATATTATTTTGTTTTATTTTTCTCTCTCTCCCTCTCTTTCTTGCACCACTGCGTTCTAGGATGTCAAGCTGAAGTGCTACAGACTTCGGAAAAAATTGAATGCTGGTGGAAGACATTCATTAAACTATGGAGAGAGAAAAAAAAACAAAGGAGAAAGGCAAAGAGGTTAACAAAACAAACAACACAGGTGTGGACTCACGCAGGATCCTTATACATGCCAGTTCGAGCCCCTATAGTTCGGGTCTCCGTTTCTCGAAGCTGTCGGTCGGCCACCTTGGCCATGGCCTTTTGGGCCTGGAGGTCTGAGTAACCTAGCACGGTTGCTCAAACCTGCAGGTCCAGTGTGCCTCCAGTTCTTAAGGGGGCTTGGGTGGAGGTTTAGGGCTGAATTTTTTTCGAAAGACCCACATCATATGGTAAGTTAAGAAAGAAAAACCTACCCCATGGTGTGGTAGTCTTTTTTCTTCTCCTTCTTAACCCTTCCACCACCTTGCGGGATTCCGCAGAACTCATTTGTACCATGTGTTAGGTGTCACTCACCGCACCACAGTGTTGGTAGCTGCCAGCATAGGTCGGCAGAAAAACACGGAGCTCACATAAACTCATAAAAAAAATACAGTTTGCGCTTAGGACTCACTCCTACTTGCACTATGGACTGACCAAAGTTTTCAACCGTATTCATTTGGAATCAGAATCATTACAATTTGTTTCAGCCTGAGTCACTCATACTTTGAACTCACCGATGCATCACACACTCGGGTTCACTCAGGCTCGGACTCGCGCTTCGATCTTAGTCTGAGTGAGTCAACTCACGAGTGAATTTGTCTATGCCTAAGGCTCCCAGTGATCGTAGGGTTAAAGTGTTTTCTAACTGCAGGGCACGGCATCTTGTTAGTATATAAGTGAAGCAGCACGCATTCGTTCGCTCTCGCTAATCCCTTAGCTAGGACAGGGCACCGGTGGTGGCTATCTTTATAATAGCTAGTGATGCCTTTAAAAGTAAAAAGAATTCTACCTTCGAAATTTTAGCGATCTGATTGCTCATTTATCCCAGTGACAGTTCACACATGCGTTTCACTACTCGCCGGGCTTCTGACTTCAATGATTTGTGTCGCGTTAGCTGTTAAGTTTTACTTTTCGAAATCGATAACCACCAATAACTTGTTCACCTACTTATCTCCGCCATAGTGAATAAGCGGTTAAGGTGCTCGGCAGCTGACTCGAAATTCACCGGTTCGATTACGGCCACGTCGGATGCCTTTCGTGGAAGCGAAATTATTGAAACGACTGGGGCCCGTCTACTGTACGATTTCAGTGGACGTTAGAGAACACCAGATAGTCGAAATGTCCGGGTTCCTCCACCTAATTTTCATTGAAGGTTTTGGCTCGTTAAACCCTAGATAATATTATGAATAGTAGTTTTCCGAGAATGAGTAGTGCAATTGTGTTCTTTACAGATTCGTAAATTCGTTGAGAATCGTAACAATTTCCTCATTATTTTGTTGAAAATGGTCCATTTGGAAACTTCCCTTTGCAGCCAGCAGTACGAATCTTAGTGAGGTCTATTTACTATAAATATTACGCTGGATCAACCGGACCTGCTAATTATTTATTTTTTAGCTGTGCGAATAAAGGTGAAAGCAAATACGACAGGTTAACACGGCGTCGTGATCAGCGCGGACTGGTTCACTGTCTACGGTGTACTTGCACAGATGCCTCCATCTTGTGATGATTTTGTCCGAAATTGACAACTCGGTTTCAACACCCCAATGCCTCTACATCTTTGTTATAACCCCGCCAACTCTCTAGAACTTTGTTAACATATTTGTTTGTTGGTTACTATTTTGCCTTGCCACAACCTTGGTCGACAAAATAAGTGGAGATCAGTCAGGCTTACTCACGAACTATGTTTCGCGCTTGTGACTCACTCGGACTCAAACTTTCCAAAATGTTACTCACTCGGATTCACTCAGGTTCAGGCTCATGAATTGATCTCAGTCCGATTTCGAATCAGTCGACTCATGAGTGGGTTCACCGAGCTATGGCAATAACAGCTCAACATTCACGAGGAAGTCTGTGTGTGGTCCAGCTGTCAGTGACATTCTATATCGTGCCGTATCTATACCGTGTACATGTAGCTGACCGCTCACGCCTGCTCTATCCCAGAAAAAAAAATTAAAATGGCTCATCAACCAAGTCCCTATTTTATACCTCTTTATTTAGCGGAAGTACTGACACCGACTCATGTTTGTGAGACACCCACACACGTCCGTACACGTACGAACATTTGTTAATCTTGTATCTATACTTCCTGTTACCATGACAAGTATGCCCCAAGGTAACCGAGACTTCCACAATAGACACAAGATAATTACGCTTTTCCCACAAGATTTTCTGCTGAGAACACGTTTCATTTGATACAGAAGAAAGAACATAAAATTCCAAGTAAAATATATTTCCTTTTTATTTCTATTCTGCTAATGTGCTATGGTGCATAAAATAATCACCATACGCAAATATTCGCCTTAATCTGTTCTTCCTTTTTTAATGATTGTATTATCTCCATTCTTTCTTTACAATTCTAAAGCTGTGACGACACTCGCTCTTAACGCATATTACACAGGAGCATGCTTGTCGTTAGGGGCCCTCTTTTGGTAGTAAAGCTTCTTTTGCTTTAGCTATTTCAACCGGGTTATTTCGCGAAGTCACAGTGCATGCTGCAGTCGAAACTTTGTCGAGTCTGTTACTAATGTTCTGCCTTTCTTTT
The DNA here is from genome assembly GCF_043290135.1 of Rhipicephalus microplus. Lineage (NCBI taxonomy): Eukaryota > Metazoa > Arthropoda > Arachnida > Ixodida > Ixodidae > Rhipicephalus > Rhipicephalus microplus. Next base: position 244,002,601 of record NC_134701.1, on the reverse strand, counting down.
TCCTAGAGTGCCCGTGGTGTAGTACCTTGTGCACCCTAATTATACGGCAACAGATGTCGCTCGTGGAAATGCAACGCGGGGAACTCGAAGGCTAACCATGGTTACAGAGAGGGGAGGAGACCGCAAGACAGATTGCCATGACAACACAGCAAAACAAAACAAAAAAAAACATCACCATACTCCACTGCACAACGCAAAGCTTCAAGATCCGAGTTAAACATTTTGAGGAACTTTGCGACACACTGCTGCCGCGTAAAGTTTAGTTCGGCGCGAGTGCTGGCAGCAAAAACTCGTGAGAGAACGAGTCAGCGTGAAATTAAAGAATTTACTGAGGCAGTTTTTATATCGTGATTTCCCGAACCAAAACATCATCCCGGGTGATCCCCACTCCTTCCTTGGCGCTCGATCAGATGCATAGCAAGCAAAATGGATAGCAGAGTGTGAGCGTGATGTTCGTTTGCGTACTTTATTAGAACTTATTGATGTTATTTATTCACATTTGCAGTTGAAACATCTCCGGACGACAACCAAATAGTGAGAAGAGGCTAAAAATCTTTGGGGGCGGAGGAGGGAGAGCGGTTGCGTGCACTCATGTGATCAATTTCATTTTTCATCCTAAATAAGCTAATTGAACCAGCTTTGCTCACTTGAATTCAGGAAGACAGGGTAAACAGCACAGCTAGTGGCGTCATATATTGCTATTTCCTTGCTTGAAGTTTTTGCGCAAGCTGCCTATTCTCAAAAGCATATGACATTTTTAGCCGAAGTCATGGAACAATTCTTGTATAAGATATAACGCAGCGCTGCTTTTTGATTTGATCGATGCGCGCGGAATTCACTAACAGGCTGCTTGCTCATATCGTGCTAGTAGAATCCTGGGAAAGTTTGTGAGCACGCTGAATTCAACCACAAGTGTACGACTTTCTCCTACATGCCCTCGTTTTGCACGCTATCTATCTATCTATCTATCTATCTATCTATCTATCTATCTATCTATCTATCTATCTATCTATCTATCTATCTATCTATCTATCTATCTATCTATCTATCTATCTATCTATCTATCTATCTATCTATCTATCTATCTATCTATCTAACTGATTTTCAAACCCCCCAGCCTTTTTTATTATTTGGGTGCACGTTAAAAAAGCACATGGTCGAAATTTCCGGAGCCCGTTACTACGGCGTCTCATATAATCATATAGGGGTTCGGGGACGTTAAACCCACATATCAATCAAAACATTTTTCATTGTGCAGGGTGGCATTCCAGTGGTTTTATTACAGATACTAGCATACTAGCAGCAGACTACTAGTTATAGCAGTTAAGATACCTCCATTTCCTCGGTCTGCTATTTCTTCATTCCTTCTTCCCGCCGTAATCTTTCATTTTCACAGGCGAACGAGTTCTGACGCAACCTCTCTGATCCTCATGAAACCTCGGCTGCTCCGGTAACGACGGGACTTAAGTACTACACCTCTTTTTTTTCTGAGACAGTGCCATTTCGTGCTATCCTTTCGTGCTTCAAGACGGGCTAGACTGAAAGCGGCTGCCTGTCAGGAGACATCGGATAGCATCGGACGGTCCGGAAGCCGAAGTGAGATTAGGGACCACGACCTGCGGTTAGAGCAGAGAGCAATGCCCCTGCAGTTTCGAGCACTCTGCTACAGCAGCCCGCGCAACGCGACGTGACAGTCCCGGCCGATGGCCTCGTTTTTGGTCCGGCCGGTAAAGCTCCGATTTCCTGCCATTCGCCTTGTCGCCAGCTAAAGCCGACCAGATTGAGAGCTATGGTCATGGCCTCCCTTGCTTCTCCTTGCCAGTTTTCTTTCCTTTTTGTCGTTTCCCATGCTACAAGATCGTTTAGCCAGTGTGGTTTTGCCGCATGGGGAAAAATTTCTTCTGAGCCTGTGTTCACAAAAACGTGTCTGCAGTTCACAGAAAAATGCTTCGCATTTAAAACAGCACTATGTATTGTGTGTCTTTCTACTTTTTAGGGGCGAAGCTTCTGAAGCTGTTTGTCTGTTCATTCTGGTCTCTTTGTGACCGGTTCGTAGCCACCTAGTTGAATGACTAACCCAGCAGGAGGTGCTAGTGTGAGTGAAAGACAGACCGACAGACATACCGAGGCATGGGCGGGCTTACGGACGCATGGGCGGATGAACGGATGAACAGACAAAAGCACGTACAAACAGACAGATGGAAAGACGCATGGATGGACGGACGCCAGGACGTGTTGCAAGTAAAGGAGGAAGAAGGGGCGGCGGGCACGAGCACTAGCTGCGGGCGCTGGGTCGTTCAGTAGATCTTTTGACCTTCAACCCAGCTAGACGATCGGGTGCGGGTCTTCTTCTTCGTTTCTCGAACTTCGTTCTGGTGCCGAAACCCACCCGGTCGTCAGGCCCTCGACTTTCGACAATGGACCAACTCCAAGTACAGTGCGGCTTCTATCAGACAGCCATCACCAAGGCAATATTGACGCTCGACACTCTTTTGGCCGACTTGGTGACCCAGGCTCACAGGGTCCAGAAGGCGATCAACATCATTGGAGTGAAACATGCTCACCTCATCACCATCGATAAGGAGATTGAAGCTGCGCTACATGTTGAGGACCTGGAGGAAGACTTGACTACCACCAACGAACACGAAGATCAGGCCATCTGCGCTCAAGCACGGGTTCGCCGCGCAACCATGCCGCGGCCGCGAACTCCACCCACATCCGTCGTCGTCACAAACACTCCACGCAGTGACCCTTTCGCATGCACATCGCAGCCGACCGTTACCTTGCCTTCGCCCAGCCTTCCGACTCCAATGACGCCTTCTCGCATCGCACTGCCCGTGCTGCACATCCCTCTACGGAGAACGACGTTATTGGCAAAAATTTTGGGAGCAGTTCCAATCAAGCATCCACAACAACGGCTGGATCCCAAAAATCGAAAAGTTCCAATACGTATGGACATAGCTGACTTGGGTAGCAAAAGCAGCCATTCAAGGTATTTGCCTGGCTGGAGTGAACTATGACGTCGCCATTTAGATCCTGTCAGACCGCTTCGGTCGTCGCTACATGCTGGTTGGCGACCATCTGGATAGTTTGCTGTCAGTCGCACCAGTACGTAGTTCTGCAGACGTGACTCAGTTAAGAAATCTCCATGATGAAGCAACATTGCGCATCAACAGCGTGGAAGGTTTCGGAGTATCTCCAGGCGACTATGCTCCGGTGCTGCGGCGAGCTCTCTTAAAGGCGTTACCTCCAGACATCAGTATCCTCTATCGCCAACGACAAAAGGAAGCAATGCTAACTGAGAACGCCACAGCATCCCAGGAGGCCCAGTCACAAGTGAAATACCTTGTGAGCTTTATCAAAGTACAAGTAGAGATACGAAAAGAAAGCGGTATCCACGAACCGATACCATCTACAAGCCGCACGCCTCCCCAGTGAGACTTGCTGATCCGTCAGCCACCCTTGCCCTCCACTGCGGCTTTGTCAGCTGAAGTTTGATACCCATACTCGCACCCCTGCGTCCTGTGCCCCCCTCCCGAACACACTGTTCAGTATTTCTCCGAACGTCTTCCTCTGGAAGAGTTGCGGAAGAGGCTTCACGAAGTGAAGCTATGTTTTCGCTGTGGCAAACGCAACCAATTCGCCCATGATTGCTATACCGCCAGAACTCTGCAACGCCACTAATGCACGGGACGACATCTAACTTCTCTGTGCAACATCAACAACCAAACGAACTGCTCACAGCGTAGCAACAACGCCTCGGTACAAGATCATGCACAGAGGTCCAGCACCACCCCTTCTTGGCCCCGTAATTTCTCTTTCCACTACGCTCACAACCCTTTTCGTACTGACATTGCAGCAGTCCACCACTTCGCTTGCGATTGGCCGCACAACTTCTCTCGCCTCATTGTCGCCGCAGGCTGTGACTTCACCTTCGACTGGCTTCACGACCCCTCTCGTACCGACATCGCAGCTGGCCGCGACTTAGCTTGCGACCGGCCTCACGACTCCTCTCACCTCCACGTCGCCGCAGGCCCCGACTTTGCTTCCGACCAGCCTCAGAACCACCCACGCATCGGCATCGAAGCAAGCGAAGACTTCGCTTTCCAGTGGCCTCCCGACCTCAACGCCAGCCACAACTCGAACGAGTTATGAGCAGACGCAGAAAAACCTGCCGCTTTCCACGTGATACACGGCGCTTTGGTGGAAAAACACGTCCACAAGGTGCGTCATGGAGATCTCGATGTGCAAGGAAAACCCCAAGTGCACCATGCACATTGACCTCAAGGACCCGGTTTCCCGCGGTCTCAGCTGCAACTCGCCCCGGATCAAGAAGATACTTCCCAGATCAAGAAGGCGAACACATGTACTATCCATCGCGCGTCACCATGAACCTCCAGGTCTTGCTTCATAAACTACAACACGCGGAGCCATATTTCTCATACCAGATGCGTTCCAGACCTGATCCTGGCGGTAGGGTTTCCAGTTCGTCTCCCCTCAAACCCAAGCAAGTCGACAAATGGTAAGTTGAGCAGCGGAGCTACTACGAGCCACACTCAATTGAGGACATGCACCCTATTACTGTCCACGATGCCGCTAAACATCACATGAAGATGGCGCCTGACGCCAGAGACCAGCACTTGATGTACAATCGCCACACGACAAAAATCCAGCACTACACCCTGTGCCTGATGAAAGAAACCGGTGGAAACGAGGAATCTCGCGAAGCGCGACACATCGCGAGAAACCAGTCATTTGGAAACTCCTGCAGCGATGTCTATAGTGACGTCTCCAAAAACACAGCCATGACTTAGACTCATGCAACCGAAAACGTCAGCTCGATGTGCGTTATTGTTGGTGACGTCAAGACGCACGCCGACAAACCACTTCCGGCAACAGAGCTCGTGGATAAATCTTCAGTGCCTTCAAGTGCGGCCGAGATTCCCCTCCTCGGAGAGGTCACGAGAAACCAGAATGCATCGGCATTGTCGCCATCGTCGTCATCCTCGTCAGCGAACAAAAAGAATTGTCATCGACTTCAGAGTCTTCATGCTGTTCCGATGCACCTCCGAGTTCCAATCGGATACAGCTACGTGGTGGTGATCGCTTCAAGTACTCCACCATAGCTCAGAAGCTTTCAAACGAAGACATCTTCTCGACGTACGCAATTGTTCGTGACCCCCAGACAGACTCCGCCACTTCACAGCCGAGAAAAGTGCACGTGGACGAGTCTTCGATGCCATCGAAAGCGGCCAAGAAGCTCCTGCTTAATGGGGCCGCTGAACGAACGAGCCAGAATGCTTCTGCGTCATCGTCCTTCTCGTCGAGCGAGGAAGAAAAATCCTCGATTGTGGAGTCTTCTCCCAGTTCCGATGCGCTTTCGTACCAAGCACACGCGAAAGAATACCTGACCTCTCCCTTGTACAAGCAGGAAATGCCCGCACAGCACCTACAGAAGCTTCAGATGCAACACCACGAGCAGATGATGAACATCGCACCGAAAAAGCGTGCAAGTTATCAGAAAACTTCGTGAGTTTACGAAAGCAGGGCAAGATCAGACTCCTCATACTACAAGCAACGCAAGAAGTGCGAAGGTCCCCAGTACGACCTGAAGATAGCTAACAACGTGACCAAAAATTATTCTGGTTGTCATAGCAAGATTGGACAACTTTCCCCACAAGACAAGCTATATACCGCCTCCCCAAGCATCAGCGCCGTCCCAAAGCCCTGCGTCGTCAACGCTCTCTTCACACCTCCAATCAATGTCGGGGTGCCCTCGCTTTACAAGCAGAGAACAAGGGTGTTCCGTTTCGGCGTCACTACACGGGTGCGAAGGGACCCCCGAGACGAAGCTCGAGAGCGATTCGCCGTCAATCCATTCCCGCCGTAATTATGCTAAAGAAATGAAAGAGGTGCTCGATATGTGAGCTTATCCAAGTCTAATGACGCAAGCACAGCTGAGTCAAATCCCAATAGCACTGGTTTCAGATAGAACCAAATGAGACTGACAGGCTATTAAGCTGAGGAAAGCGCATGACAATGTGGCTCTTGTGGTTCTTAACTGTACTGCGGTACTTGACATAAATTCAGTTGAGGTAAAGTGAATGAAGAGAAAACAGTGTTGTTTGCGGAATACGAATTCATCACCTGCGAATCACGGCGCGTATGCTGCACAGATTAAGCTGTGACAGAAGGCGCATCCCCATCCACTTTGCTCATTGCTAGCGCACCTGCGGCGCGTTGGACAAACAAGTATGTCGAGGGGTGACTTTGTATCCCACTGACAGAAAGAACGCACTTTTGTTCTATTTATTTCTTTTGAATTTACGTCATATATATACAGCACAATGAAAAGTAACAAATAGTGTCACCCTGTAGTTTCTTTAGCCTAAAGGCCAACTCCGGTGATTTTTCGAGGCCAGTGGATCTCAATAAAACTCACTGTGTACATTCATTCGCACTATTGCACCATTCATGCCACATTTCAAGCTTGAAATTTTCGCAGATTCTTTTCCAATGAATTTTATAGCTTGCCTCAAAACGCTCACCTCGCTTGCCAGAATGAATGGCAACATTTGTGTGTGTGACGTTGAGTTTTGCTTGGCGAAGTAACGAACTGATGTGCCTCTGCAGCGTCTGCTTGTCTGCCATGGATTGTGTGGGTTTGGCCGGCGTTTCCTTGGTTGAGTGGGCGATTTTCTTTTCTGTGTTGGTGGGCTTGTGATAGGTGCCAAGTGGTGTTGCGTTGTGAGCCATTCGATTGCCGCGGACGGCGTGGACAGGTAGTGCTATCTGGTGGGCATCATGTGCAATTAGGCAGATTCCGGCAGCATCAGGCAAATCTTTACGTCAGACGTAGAAGCGCACTCAGTTGGGTTTCGGTTTCGGTATTGCGGTTTTTCGGTAGTTAAAACTTATTTTCAGATATTCTGAGCTTTTTAGTTATTGGTTGCCTGAGAAGAGTTTCTAAAGAGCACAAAAGCCCCAGTATTCTAACATCGTCAGAAAGTCACCGGAGTTGGCCTTTAGAGGTCTGTTAGTTTTATGTAGTAGTGTGTAAAAGAAAAAAAACGAACCGACCAAAGAATTTCCTTTCTTGTTTTCAGTCAAGCAATATTATAATAGATGATGAAGGAAAAACGCATATTCGATAGTGGTACATGGTGGTTCCAAAAAAGAAGATAATCTGCACTTGCTTTTAGGCATCAAGTGGACCACAATAATAAGGGCGAGACAATGGTGTGACATCAAATTTATGCTTATCCAGACGCTATGTCTCCCTTTCCGGCTTCTTTTTCGCAAATTCCAAGATGCGTTCACTTGTGCGTTGTATATTGTAAAGGTATACCCAGCAAAACTCTTTACGTAGTCGCCTATGAATTTTCACTGCTTGAACGAAGGATGACAGCTCTTCAGGCGACCCACCCAAACCTGCCAAATCCCGCTGTTATCGGTAAGTATTAAAAATATTAGAACTAAAGTATTTTTTGTATATTTATTTCTTGTATATGTATATGTAAATGTATTTCTTGATACAGCAAGGCATGCCACAGAGATACAGGCCACACCGACACACTCGTTAATCTCCAGCTTACTCTAGCACACTGGTCTACTTGTCACTCCCGCACTTATGCTTTGCCAGGGTTGCAGCAAAGCTTCGAGCATACTTTATTTAAAACAAAGGTAACTATCGTAATATTTCGGTGATTCTGTTCAGTCTCCTTCTTCAAAGTTTATTATTTATCACAGTTACCTACACCACTTTTTTTCCGCGCCCGCGGATCCACCTATCCTTTGGGTTGAGTGGAAGTTCATTTTCAAAGCATCCGTAGATGCTGTCGGGACGAGCAAAAAATGACGCTCCACCACAATTTCCTGCCCCGCCTCCACTTCAGATCAAGAAGGTGAACCCCTCCTTCTTTCAAAAGAAATTGCTCCCTATGCCCCCGATTTATCTTGTATATGGCCTGAATGCGCCAACGTGGCTAGTTCCACGGCGGAACAGGCAGATAAAGCCTCCTGGCGTTATCTCGGCCGTACTGGACAAAGAGTGCTTCACTGTGGGAAGGTAGTGATTTGAGGAGCCTCTCGAGGCGGTCTCACGTAATAGGGGTCCCCAGTATATTACAGTTAATAGTAAACTAGTTTGCGTAGTGCGTATACACACAGCTACTGGAATCGCTGATACGACAGTAGCGGCGTCAGTGTGGCTGCGAATAATGCCGCGCGTCATTAAGCAACGAAATCGAAGTTTTAGTTTCTATGTTTCATCCCCTGCGTCCATGACTGCACGCCTAACACTCGATGAAGAAAGCTTGTTTGCTTCGTCTGTTTCTTTAGGCGCAAACTCTCTTTAGATTCCATGATGTCCGTCCATAAACCACGACCCGGCGTCTACAGCATATGTAGCGCAGGTACAAAACATCTGTGCACAAACCGTGCACAGCGTGCACATATAATTAAAAATAGCGATCCGCCCGTCCATGCACCCGTCCACCAGTCCGTCCTTTGTACTAGTCAGTGACTTCGCCGTAGAGATTATAGACTTTATTACGTAGAGATTATGAACCTCCGCCCACTCGTCATCATTAACCTCGTGGAGGAGCGTCGATTTATTTTCATGAGCACTAACATAAAAGCGTATCGTAGTTTTCATATTAAGCAGAGTGCGAAAATCCAGGAGCCATTGCCCTACAGAAAACAATGAAGTCAATCGAAGCTTTGCATCAGCGTGCATGGCCTATGACATTTATTTCTTTATTCCCGTAACATTGGGCAATGCACCTACCTGTTTCCCTACTGCATACCGGGAATTGGACCTTTATCCACGTGCTTAGCAGCGCATTACTTCAGTTGCTATTGGCAACAACGAATTTCACGCGTTCATTATCAGGCACTAATGAAATTAGGGCAATTTGAAATCACCAAGTGACCTCGGTAAAAGATCACATTTCCAACGATCCAGAGATCCCCAGTTATTGGAAAACAGTGCATACAATTATGCATGTGACCAGTGCACTTGCGAGGGTCGCATTTGTGTATGCTCGTGGATGCCAAATTTATCACGTACACCGCCGCAAATGAAATCGGTGAGTTTGAAGTCATCATCTCTGCACAGCGCGACGCTGTAACGTCCACCGATGGCCATTGCACTCGTAATGCTCGGCCGTGTCTCTCTATAAGGAAGCTGGGTGGATCTACGCTGAATATACGAAGTGAATTATTAAGCTCACAGTTATCTGCCGCCGCCAGCCACGCTTGGTGATGAAGATAAAACATAGGAGGGAAAATGGGGAACCAGGAGAGGGGAAACTGCGCAGAAGCCTCTAATATACTTAGTAGGAATCCATCCGTGGGCGGGGATGGCCGCCACGCGGAGATTTGTGTCATTTGGGGAGCACAGAAGTAATCTAACACCGTCGCGTTGGTTTTGCCCAACGCACGATATAGCTGCACGTATCAGGGCTCAGTGTAGCGTTGTGCTGTCATTGTTGGGGTTTCCTTCGGAATCTAGTTACGCCTCAACTATAGTGACTATCTATCTATCTATCTATCTATCTATCTATCTATCTATCTATCTATCTATCTATCTATCTATCTATCTATCTATCTATCTATCTATCTATCTATCGCGCTCACCGTCTTTCCTTCTTTCAGTCTTTCAGTGTTCAGCCACCTGCAGTGTTCTTTCGTTCAGCGTAATCCGTTACACTTGTCTTGAACCTGTTTTTACCGTGGCTGTTCAATTTTTTTATGTCTCGCACAGCAGGGTTGTGCCAGTGCGATTGCAGGAAGACAGTCCCAGGGCAACAGGGCATAAAGCTCGTTGATGAGGGCATATTATTGCGATAACAATCACATGGACACTCTCAGCTGGATTTCGCTGCCGGCGTCGGCGTCATGCACCGTGTATGTATACGTATCTATATATATGAAAACGCAAAAAAGAAAGAAAATCCCAGAAAAAAAAACACTCAGGCGCGCGGAATCCAACGAGGGACCTCCGCTTAGTGAATGCCAGGCGTTAGCCACTGAGCCACTGAAATGTTTTTTGATGTTGTTGTTGTTGTTGTTGTTGCTTTATTGTCTGTTTCTAGACACTATGTACGTGAACAATGCCGTAAAGGTTGCAAAAAAAAAGTGGTGGCAGTCCTACTGAATCGGCACTAGTGTTAAAATTCCTTGAAAGCTGTCAGGGGTTAAACCCTCGACAACCACTCAGGTACAGACTCCTCTGTTTTTGCAAGTACCACACATTTTACCATGCACTCTCGAAAGTACGTTCTTGCAGGTCGTGCATCTGAATCACAGTAAAATCCCGCCATAACAGCCCGCCATAAACAGTGGAGGTCTGCTAACATTATTAGGTCAAATGGCAAACCATTCTTATTTTCAATCGGCAGAAATCTGATACCATATGGGTCTAGCAGGAATTCTTTTTTGATTGTCCTCTGCAATGCATCCGAAAAATACACTCCCTTTCAGCAATGCAAAAAACGTGGTCAATAGTTTCTGGCTTCATACAAATGAGACAGTCTGACCCCCAAGGTAGAAAGAGACCCCGCTCTTCTAGAAATACCTTGACGTGCAAAGTGCCGGTGTGAAGCCTAAAAAAGAAGGTCTTTGTGGCAGCCGACACCTGCATTATTTTGTCCCTTTTTAGTACGTCCTGCCCTTGACCTCCACTGTATATGGCCCTGTACATTGGAACGGGTAAAACTGTATCACAAACATCTCTGTACAGCTTTTTGTGTGACACTAAAAATAAGTACTCATTAGAAAATCTGACAGACAAAAAGCACATACTTAAGATCACCTCCTTCAGATATCCGTGAACAGCGCCATTCATTTGGTCTGTGCCCACAACATATCCAGGTAGAGCTCTCGTGAGCCTCAGTTGGCACAGCGTACGCAGGAATGGATCACTCGCGTTACGAAAAAAGAACAACCTGTTTATGGGTTGGCTTATGAATGGGTGTAGTAGTCCCAAACCACATTTCTTTATACGCCTAAATAAATTAGTTCGACTGCATTGTTCCCGACCTGAGGCCTACACGAACATCGTGAAGACACGATGAAATTTTTGTATATTGGCCCGTGAACAATGCAACCCAAGCATCACGTACCCCAGTTTCGAGACAAAGAACGAATTGCAAACCGTAGCTCTCGAGAACATTGATAGGCGATTCCCCTGCGACATACTCGCCTTCAACTGAATTTCTCTTGCCTGTTCTTGCCAATAGTCATCATTGTCCTTGTAGTATTCTAGTAGTACCCCTAAGTGTTTGACAGGTGCCGTCCCCCACTTCATATTGGCAAACAATTCCGGTGTGGATGACCACTCTCCGTGTCAAAAAACGCAAGCACTTTCCCCCGTTCGCCCGACTACCAGTGGCATTGCTGAAACTCATGACTACAGTGATAACCCCTGCCACACTTTCTTTGTATTTTCAACAAACTGCGACATCATCTGCATGTGCCAGAATTTCAGCTCCTGATGCCTGCAATCTAAAACCGTGAATGCTGCTATTTTCACCTATTGCTAACCATAACGTTTCTATATAGATGCTGAACAAAATAGAACTAAGCGGGCATCCCTGATGGACGGAACGCCTAATGCTAATGGGCGCCCCTAATATATTATTAACTACTAAACGTGTCAGGTAATTGCGATATACCAAAGCCACATCGTCTCTGATTACCGAACCAACATTCACATGGTCTAGTATGGCAAGAAGCAGGGCATTAGAGACCCAGTCAAATGCCTTTTCGAGGGCGAGCTGAAGAATCGCCACACGACCTCCCGTGGCGTCGCAACACTCGAGAGAGAGAGAAAGGGGGAGGAGAAACAACTTTATCTCATCTTAAGGGAAAGGGGCTGTGAGAAAGCCATAGATCTGACATGCAGAAGGCCTCTTCTACCACCTCAACCCACCTCGGGATAGCCTCCTGAAGGTCGGGTTTACAGCTACGCATGGCAGCCTTCCATAGCTCCTGACTACTTATTTGTTTGCGAAGGCTTGGGGGAGGGCACTGATTTCGACACTGCCACATAATGTGGTTAAGGTCCACTTTCTTCAGCGTACAAAACTTGCAGTCTGAATTAGGTTAAATTCCGGGATAAACTTTGTTGCGTAAGAGAAAACAGGAGAGAGAAAAGTTTGGGTTTACGTCAGAGGACCTCACGTCTGCGGGAGAACTGACGCTGTGAAGGTGGTAGGGTTCGGCGACCGAGACGCTAGTGCCCACAAATGTCGTTGTATGTAAGTAATCTTTCTTTATATGTACATGCAGTTAGTAAATAGTTGGTTTCTGGAACGTCCCTTAGGCGAGCTTGGGCTCGGATTGTGAAAGCTCGAGTGCTTGCGTGGGCCGCCTCATTATCAATTAAACTTAGGTGAGCTGGTGTCCAGATTAATGCAACAAGTGGGGATGGCGGATTACAAGAGAGAATGACAAGGATTGTCCTGCGAACCCTACCCGTTCTGAAGTTGTATATGGCAGTTATCGAATCACTCACAATGACAAAAGAATGAGTAATCCCAGCGGCAAGTGCAACCGCTGCCTCCTCCACCTCTTCCGAAGACGAGACTCGAATGGATGCTGCCGTCGCAACACTGCAGTCAGAGTTAATAACTGTTAACGGAAATTTCTGCCTACAAGGATACTCTGCGCCATCGACATAGACCACATCATTGCAGCTCAAGAACTTTTTGTGAAGAGATTTAGCTCGTTCTTGTCTTTTATGCTCGTGATCAATAGGATGAATATTTTTCGGGATAGGAGGCATACGAAAGTTCTCATGTATCTGGTGAAAATTATTAAATTTCTCCTTAGTCATCAGTGCTGGAGTAAAATTTAGGGAGTTTAAAATACGCCCACCAGTGTGGGTGTTCGATAAGCGTTGGTAATTAGTTGTCAGGTGGGCTTCTGCGAGCTCGCTAAAGGTATTGAACGAACTTGTAGCCAAAAGTTTTTATATAGAAGCTGTACTTGGCACTCCAAGAGCAAACTTGTAGAACTTTCGTATCAGTGAATTTACCTTATCTTCTTCAGGCCTTGTTAGGTGAAGATATGAGAGGGAGAAGGTGATTTTACTGATGGCAAATGCCAAATCTGCCTTACGAAGACCTCCGTGCTTTTTTGACACTCTTCCTATAGGTCTGGTTGTGTTGTCTATGCTGGTCATCCGGTGGAAGCGTGTAAGTATTGAGTTTGTTAGACTGAATGTGCATGCCTAGTACACGTTTTTTGTCTACGACAAAAACTTGCTTCCCATTCAGGTTTATCTGAATGCTGGGTTTGTCGTGCTTATTAGCAGAAACCAGTAAAAGCTCAGATTTATCTGGCGAGAACTCGAGGTTCATAAGCCTAGCTGTCGTAATAACCGCATCTGCAGCCTTTTTTCAGGTATCTGAATGTAGCCATTGGATCCACCCTTCATCCATATGGTATTGTCAGTGGCATTAGGGAATATTTAACATTCGGTATTTTAGCTAGCGTCTCAGAAATAGACCTCATAGCTAGGTTAAAGAGGAACGGCCAGAGGACTGATCCCTGAGGTGTGCCAAAGCTACCTAAGGTGATTGGGGGAGAATTTTTAATCATTGAGGTTAACGATAGACGTGCAGTTGCTGAAGAATACACGGATATTGTCGTACATTTTTTGTTAAAGTTAAGGTTATCCAATTCACGTAAAATGAAGGCATGAGCTATGTTGTTAAACGCACCGCGCAGGTCAAGCCCTAGAATGGCGTGGGTGTCTTTAATACCACTGGGAGTAAGGATGCCATGCTTAAGCCTCAGCATGGCATCCTGGCAAGAGAGTGATTGGCTAAAGCCAATCATCTCTGGTGAGAAAAACTTATTATCATCTGCGTACTTGTTTGGGCGATGAAATATGACATGTTCGATAGTTTTGCACAAACATGACGTTAAAGAAATAGGTATAAGGTTAGCTAAGTCTGAGGGCTTATTATATTTAGGAAAAAAGATGACCCTAGCAGTTTTCCCCGAGTTAGGAAAGGAGCCAGTATTGAAACACTGATCGTAGTAGTCTGTGAGCGCTGTAATCGATTGATCGTCGAGATTTTGAAGTAATTTATTAGTTGCCTTATCGATACTCGGGGCAGATGTAGCTTTAAGAGAAAAAAAACAGCATGTCGAACTTCTGTTTCCGTTATTGGGGCGTAAAGAAGTTCATTGACCTCGCCGGCATAATCTGAATACTCTTGGGCTGAAATGAGGTGCAATCACGCAAGCTCCTGAAAAAGATTACCAGTGTGTTTGGGCAATAACCGAGTGATGTAATGATTGTCATGCACACGTGATGGGTCGAGCAAATGCCTCACAGATTGCCAAGTCTTCTTACAACTGAGATTGCCGTGCATGCTCTCGCACATTTGACCCCATTGTTGACTGACTAGCTAGCTTGCGTATGCATGTATGTCGTGAACGAGCCTAGCCACATGGATGCGAGCCTGCGGTTGTGGCGGTGTTTTCTTCACCGTTTTAATAGCGATTTTTATGCTCCCCACATATGAACTAGCTCCGCATCAACTGTGTGGAATGGAGTATCTGAAGGCATCGTTCTAGTATGTTTGTCAACGTCCTCTTGAAGTTGGCTGATCCATTCTTGCAAATCTTCTAAGGAAGTGGGAAAATTAATCGTACGAGTTCGCCGAAATTTGTCCCAATCAGTTGGTTAAAGAAGTTTGGTGTTAAATGGTTTATGAGATAAACTAAGAGACGTCTTAATGACGTAGTGATCACTACCAAACATTATTTGAATGTTTTCCCATTTAGCTAAGTTAATTCGAGAGGTCATTATGAGATCTGATGATGTGTCTTTAGAGACGCTGTTTCTAAAGCGGGTAAGCATGTCAAAGTCATCTTACAGGGTGTGTTGATCCTACTGTATATGAATCCATAAGGCTCGTCGTTTAGGTGTGGATGTTGTGTGACCCCATAACTGATTTGGAGAATTGAAGTTGCCAGCAATGAGGGGGTTTCTGCGGGCTTCCTGTTTAGCAGGAGCAAAAATGGTGGTAAATTGGTGGTGTCTTGAGCTGGAACTGCTGTGCATAATAAGGATGTAAAGAGGAGCTCACCTCGTCTTTTTAGGGAGTATTTCTACGAAGTCGTGATCAACGTCGATACCATCAAAATATGAGCAAGTAACGGTTAGGCGCTTTTGGGCTGAAATTGCGGTATTAGGGCGTTGGCATCTTGTGCACTGGAATGTTTTGTAACCAGGAAGTTTAATGTGACCATGCGTTTCTTGTAAAGCAATGACTGCAGGTGCTTGTGTGAGATTGTCTATGTATTGTTGCAGACTAGCTTTTTTTTTTTTTGAAAAGCCCCTGCAGTTCCACTGCCACACAACTATTTCGGAGCGCTTAGGGGACGCGGCCATGCAATTGGTCAAGTCTTTCGATAATTTGACTGGATCGATCATCAATGTTGTTCAGTTTGCCGTCCATCTGGCAAAATGTGGCGCTTATGTGGGTACTGAGTTCATGGACAATAGTGGTAAGGGACTCAAGCATAGCTTCGATGAAATGCATGTGCTTTTCAAGAGACTCTAAGTGATTGTTGGAGTTGCGAATGTGTGCTGCCACTTTATGACTTAGCTTATCGTGTTCTTGCCAGGCATCTCTTGCATCATCGCTAGATTTGCGCTTTGTTGAGGTGCCTGTAGTGGGAGGGGGAGTGGTGCCCATGGTTATGGTCTGATCATTATTCGCAGAGTGCGAGGGAGTTGCTGGGGTATCAGTAGCGCATTGAGGAGCAGGAACAGTTGTGCAAAGATGAACGTTTGGGGAGAGAGAAGGGGTTTTGAGGTCATGAATCTGCTTACGCAGAGCACGATTTTCTTCCTGAATCTGTTGCAAAAGGGCATGGATAGCATCTGGCGCTTTAGCCTTAGGTGAGCTGTTGGAAGCTACCGAAAGCCAGCTTACCTGAGGAGGGCTTGACTTGTTGCTAGATGAAGCAGCTAACAAGGAGGGCCAGTCTTCTTGCTTCTTTGGGGGAGGCCCCTTCTTCTTGGCAGGAGGAGGTGGTTTTGGCTTGGGTGAAGGAGGAGTCTTGTCGACATTGGGGAGAGGTATTCTGGGCTTGTATTGTAGTGCGCACTGCACGGATCCAGTTCCATGACGCCCACTACACAGCACGCATTTCAGAATGCACACATGGTCCGGTGGAGGATTTACAGTTCCGCGTTTGTGGCAAGTCTGCTCTTTATTCGTGAGGCACACATCAGGTCGATGTCCAACAGTCCAACAGCGAGTGCACGCTTCCATCTTTTGCCGAAAAGGTTTGCACCCGGAGCATAGCCATTTCATCTTTGACCCAGAAAGGAACCTTCGTTCCCAAAAAAAGCCACGATGACCGCGTTACTGCGTTACAAGCTTTACCCATTCGTCTGACTTCCAGAAAATGCATTTCTGGTGCGCTCACGAAGCATAGGTAGAATATCTTTTTCGTAGATATCTTCTCCAAGGCATACTCTGTCGATGTAGATAATGCCTTTGCACGTCTCGGAGTTTCGAACGCTGTATGAGGTGACTTCGTGCTCCTGGCCGTTGACCATGAGTGACTAACTAACTAGCCCAAGCTGACACATTTCTAAGTTGACAGCGAGATATTTTGTCAAGCGGTCATAACCCGCCATACTCAGGGTGACTGTGCCGGTGGGGGAGTTGATCGTAACGACATCTTGACGCAGCTCCATAGTCACTGGAAGACCGGCCACCATAGAGAGCAGCTCTGAAAGTTGGAAGTGACCTGTACGTGGTGTCTGCCAATTTTTATTAGCTTATCAAAGCCAACGATGTCCAATGTCAAGCACTTGCTTGCAATTATTTCTCCCTAATACGCTGTCTTCAAGGATACAGCAAAAAAAGAAAGTATGAAATAACATGAGCAACTTCTATAAAGCTGCGACACATTGCGGAAGTTGAGCTCGCATTTCTCGCGTATCGCGTCAATTTCATACTTCAATTATAGATGAGATTCTCCCGCCCACTGACATGTCACGTTTGCTTTCAGCCGAGAGAGAGGGAGAAAGAATATCAGAAAGGTAGCGAGGCAAACTAGAATAAGTCTAGTTTGCTACCATACATGGGGAAGAAAATGAGAGAGAGGAGGAGAAGGAAGAGATACACAATGCATGTAACACACGTGCACCGCACACACAGACTGACATACACACCACGTGGTGCTTTAAACATTTGCGGTGTATTGTGCACAAGACAATGAGGATTCTGGTCATTTATGATTCAGAATTTGTTGCTTCGGCATGCTTTCGACATCTCGCTTTCTACTTTTCACGTAGAAAAATATCGGATTCATTCATTGCATATACATGTATAGGTCGCTTTTCCGTCCACTGAGCCAGCACGTATCATTCATCTTGTCAATTGCTCTCATCGTATGGCGAGTCCATCGAAATGTTTTATTAATCGCTGTTTATTTAAATTATCTTGCCTATTTTTGTTTCTTTATCTTCAGTAGAAATAACATATCGACAAAAAAACCTCGATGTTTGCATCACCCTATGCCATGTTACTGACGGGCAGCACGGGTAAACTCAGCCATGTGTGTGCTCGTCTAGCCAAATGTGACGCAGAGGTTCCTTATTGTAGGGGTATTTGGGCCAACTGCGTACTGGACGGTTATCGTACAACACGCCCTATACCAATAACAAGTGCACCAACTGGTTCACTTGAGTGAGAAGCACTTAGTTATTTGAGATCTGGATACGATATTCGGCAGCGACACTAGATAATTTCCACTGAACTGGAAGGCATCCACCAACCGGAACAGCCTATCGCGAACCTGACAAACCAGCGTTGAGAGTCTTCTTAAACGACGTGCATACATCAAAATTAGTTTCTTCATTTTCAATGTGGCATTAATGTAGCTGTCTCCAAAATACTTGGCGTCCGAGACATGTTACTAACTTTACTGGTGCATCCGGCACGTGAAGTAAGCAAAAACACGACTTTTGGTTTCCTTCACTCACTGGGATCCGTCACGTTGGTTTCAACACCACGTATTGCTTATGCCCTCTGGCCTGGCTTTCATAACAAGCAGACACCACTTATGTTACGGCAGGGAGACGTACAGCACAGTGGTCGAAGATGTTCATAAGGAGATGCTATACAAAAGAAATGAGTATAGACGAAGTCAAATACAGAGCCTGAGTGAGGCATGCTTTTTTCGTACGTTCTGTGATCTACATATCCATAAAATACCTGCCAGCTGGAGCAGGGAGCCGCAGCATATGCGGCCGCGCAGTCTCGTCGCCGGCTCTGTCACGCCCATTGCACTTGTAAAACGCTTTATGCTACTCCTCCTGCTTCAATTTCTTACGACTGTGCAAGTTCGCAACGCTGAGTTAGGCGTTCTCTTTTCCTAATGTATTATGGACGTGCCGCATTCAGACTTTACAGCTGTTTACAATTTCCGGCTATGCTATAGCGTCCCCTTCTACTGTTTCTTGGCTACAGTAAGTTCCAGAGTTCATAGAAGAACAGTCAAGTCCGCGAGAAGAGCAGGTTTTACAATCGGACTGGTAGTGCTCCGGGAGGAGGCAAAGCAGTTGCAGCAAATGAGGACGGCAAAAAAATAAATCAATGCGGCAAAAAGAAATACAAAAGAACAGTCGTCATACAACCAGCTTTTCTTCTTGTTCCAGTCGTTGGTTAAATCATTTTTTTCCTCTCAAGTGTTCACGTACTGGCACTTCTTTTTACTACATTTGCTCGCTTTTTGCGAAATTGGCGTCTCACAATAGCAAGGGACGTAAGCAGCTTCAGTTTCCGGGGCTCTGTCTTTACGGCTACTCACCGGAGCTTCCAGAGATGATCCCAGCCGTGGAAAAGGAATGCGGGCCGTGTACGAGCGTCGCTTATGTGTGTACGTGTGTATAGTCTGAACAAGCCCTATATAGAGTACAGGAGTGGCAGTGTTACGACGGCTCGTAGTCGGCGCATGTCCTTTCGTCTCAGACTCTCGCTAGAAGGGCAGTTGGTCAGTGCGTTCGTGACTCACTTCATTTACCTCCGTTTATAAGGGGAGTCCAACGGAGAGAGGTGAAGGCGGGGCACCTGTTATTTCTATTGACAAATTAAACATACCTTAAACTTTCTTGATTGCTGCATGTGAGCTTGTAAATCTCTGACAGATCACGTTATGATGGCAGGGCATGTCTTCTATTTTATTTTTTTATTTACTGCAATAAAATGGAGAGCACGTTTCAGGAGGTGATAGTTGAAAATTATACCCTGTCCGGTATTCCAGTTCAAACAAAGCCGTTGCGGAACACTTATTTGTCGGTCACTGTTAGCGACGTCTTATCCCGTTTCATGTAACTACAGATAGATCGATATGTGGGGTTGAACGTCCCAAAACCACCATATGACTATGCAAGGTGCTGTAGTGGAGGGCTCAGGAAATTTCGACCAGCTGGGGTTCTTTAACGTGCACCCAAATCTGAGCACACGGGTTTGCAGCATTTACGCCCCCACCTAAATCAGCCGCTGCAGCCTGGATTTGATCCAGCGGCCTTCGGGTTAGCAGTCGAGTGTCATAATAACTACTATACCGCCGCGGCAGCACGTTTAACATGGTAGCATGTTACGATTATGGACCCACCACTCACGGTTACGCCCGCAGTATAACTTGGCAATCGGCAAGCGCCGTGTTTATGGACAGGCTTTCTTTTGACGTGTGTTTCCTTCTGCGACAGTGGTTTGTACACGGATTCAAAACCTACAGCTGCCGAATTATTTCCAGAATGTTGAGCTTGAAAATGCACACACCGCGGTGCTTCAGGGCTCACGAGGTAGCATCAACTGTCGTTTTTCTTGCGTTTCGACCTAATGCAATATATAAAAGTGACTTTCTTTATAAATGGTGCGAAAATGAACGCATACTTGTTGTTGTTGTTGTTGTTGTTGTTGTTGTTGTTGTTGTTGTCATCGTCGTCGTTGTTGTTGTTCGCATGATTGAAGATGGGCTTGCGCGCGGAGTCAAGGCAACGATCAGGGTCAAATATTTGAAGCACACTGGTCCAACGGCCGTTCAGCTTAACCGGGGGAGATACAACTCAAGCCGCTGCACTTACCGCCGATGCCTGTACCGATGGTGTGTTTGAGGCCAGTATGTTGCTGTGCAGTCTCGCATGGGTGACCTCAAGAAAGAGATAAAGTTAGTAGGCAGTTATAGTTGCACCGAGGGCTTCGCAATACCTAATTTTATAATATTTGGAAAAATATCACCAAACTATATTTTAATAGAGTTTGTTCTATTGTTTGTTGTGCACAGGTCATTAATTTGAACGTTTATTTGTCAAGAAGGCTTTTACTAAAATTTGAGGCGTATGTTGTTTTGGCCAATGTGCTTCAATGAACAAGTCTGGGGATAAACAAATCTAACGGGGGATTCATATCGCCTTATAAATGAATGTACTGCTAACAACTTGAACCGGTTAGCTAGTGAAGGGAGTCTAGATTCTATATACATGACCTTGGTTGCCGCATATTGCAGAAGAACTAATCATAATCTTAAAGTTTGTTTCTCGAGGACTAGTCTTTCGAGGCCCGTATTGATTGTTTTTACTTCAATACATGGCACGTACCCACTCTGTAGCGTTGGCTGAAAATGCAAAGTTGAGAATAGAAAGTACGGTAGGTGGTTTAAAATTATTGAAATGAAATGACAATAATACACAATACATTAAATGAGGACTACAAGTATTATGCTATTGATCTCGTACTCCAGACTGTCGTAGTAACCTGATGAGAACAATTTTAAAAAGATTAGTTAGAATTTACGGTAACATCGAAAACTTTTAAATACCAGGTTAGGAGGGCGCTCATTGAGTATGTTTCTTCATCTTCGTCCTCCTCTCGTGCGCGCTGTATTAACGGAAATGAACACATACCAACTCGTTCAAGCTTTCGTTCCTATACAAGCAATGCAAGGGTAATGAATAAACTGCATTCCTTCAAACAAGCAACGGGGTGCTTCCCCTGGGGCATCTCATTGTAGAAACATGGCAACAGAACGGCCTTACCGAAAATAAAGAAAGAATAATCGGGCAAACATAGAGTTCGTCTCCGAACCGTTCTTGAGAAGCTCGCCCTCGAGGCCAATTGGTGAAGTACGGTATGAAAGTCGAGATGTTTGCTTATTTTTTTGCGGTCTCGGAACGTGGAAAGAGCGACAGGCCGGGGGTAAGAAGGCAATATACAAATTGAGGTGTACGTATTGCAGCAAACGAAGAATCGGCGAAAGTCAAGTCACCGGCATAAGGCAAAAGCGTAAGGCGATGACGGAGCCAGTACGCGTACTAGAAGTGCGGTGAGGCTGGCAGCACCGGCGGCGCGTGTAATTTGGGATGGAAACGCATTTTCGCGGCAGTATTTCCGGACCCTGCCTTTCGGATAGCGGTCGAAGAGAGATCCGGCCAGTGGTGGGCCGGGCTTTGCCTCATTTAGGCTAGCAGGCCGTTACCCGACTATGGCCCCCGTAATCCACGTGAGGGCCTCGCGCCACTGCACTTTTGATGGATGGGGCGGGTGCCGAGCGATCGGCTATGCCGGGCGCGTGTGACGGCAAGCCGCGACTTCAGTGCGTGCGCCGTCGTAGGAGCAGCTGCTTATATGGAGGCCGCCTAAATCCGATAGAATATTGCGGAGAAGCGGGGAAGGGGGGGGGGGGGCGCTGCGGGTCTTTTTCCAATATTGGCTGTTATTTCAGATCAGTGCCGACGAATCTTCATTGGAGGTACGAAGCTTGCGCTGTTGTTTTCGGAAATTCGAGTTTAATAATTAGGTGCGTGCTGTCTCTGCATTAGTACAAGAGTCACGTGCAATTGTAATTCCTCTCTTTCTTACAGAATTTCTCTTTCAAAGCAGAAACTGCTCGTTATACGATGGTGCTAGTCAAAACATTGGCTCCAGCGACATTCTCTGTTGAATGATTTTTCATCATAGTTTCTGTAGCCTCATATGACTCAACATTATCCTGCAGTGCATCTATTACCTTAATCCAATAGAAATAGTATTTCTTGGTCTACAATTGACATAGTATCTCTGGGTCTGCGCTTACGGGTTACACTACATTGTCTATTTTCAAGTCCGAGCGCACATAAGAAACTCACTTAATTATTTGTAGTTCGACCAGCGTGCTACAAGGGAACTTGATGGTCTTTAAGTTCGTCTTCCGTCCGGACTTACTACTAGAAGTGGCTGGTGCCTAGGCCGTTCCGCACACAGTTTGCAAGAGCGACGACACCGCAGCTGCAAAGACTCATACACAAGTGGAAAAAAATTGAGCAGATGCCGCACACCTAGGGAATCGACGTTATGCGTAGCATGCAGAGGGAAGGTAAAAGTGTATTAAGTTTTTATTGAGCGACACGTCAAGAAATCACACCAAATATATACAATATATTACACGAACAGACACATGTTAAAGAATTCCAGATCTGTATATAACCAATGTTTTGCACTTGCGCAACGATGCCAAAGAGAATATGAGTATATTACCAGCATATGAGCTTATATGAAGCGCTGGTCCTCGCGAGGGTGGCATCACTGGACACTATACTACACAGATCAACTCCAGCGCACGGCGCCCAACTACAATTGACGTTAATCCCACTTGACATGTATGTAAGCTTTATAAAATCAGATAGCCAGCCTTGCAACCCCAATTGCCACGTTTAACGAACATTAGGGTCTGTTTGAAAAGCAGTTCCAAGGTCTTGCATGACTTTGTAGTAGAATACTTGATCGTCAAGCAGAATGTTTGGGTTCAATTACTGCTGGGACCCTGATAATAATTATTTGCATTCTTCGGGTCAGCGCTGCCGATGTCAGGTTTTTCTTGACACTTACACGTTAGAATTGCCCATGTGTGTTCTCTTCGTTTCTCGGTAGATGCTAAGTTTCAATCATCTGTGGTATGTACCCGTGTAGCAGTGACACATGCCCGCCCGCGGGTATGCGACACTGTCTGGCGGGAAATGTTCGACGACGTACGTGACCAGATTGTGACATTATTCATGTGTTGGTCAGCGCTTCAAATTCGTTAAACCATCTTACCCTCCCATACTAATTTTCGTTCACAGCAAGTTAAGGGGGTCGCCACGAGAGCACCCAGACGTAAGTGGATAGATAGATAGATAGATAGATAGATAGATAGATAGATAGATAGATCGATAGATAGATAGATAGATAGATATATAGATAGATAGATAGATAGATAGATATATAGATAGATAGATAGATAGATAGATAGATAGATAGATAGATAGATAGATAGATAGATAGATAGATAGATAGATAGATAGATAGATAGATAGATAGATAGATAGATAGATAGATAGACTTCAAAAGTGTTTCAGTGACCAAAAAAATTCGTAAAATTCGCAAAAACTTCGTAAACAGTCAGCGAGTGTGCGCCAAGAATTAACCCTTTTTCATATGCTTAACTGCATGAGCGACAGCTTAACTGCGAATCTACTACAGTGGGTAACATGAGAAAAGAAATAAATACTGGTTCAGTGGCAAAGCGCGGAAAGAAGCGGGCTGCTAAAAAATGGACGCTCTACTGGTTGGCGCCTTGTGTGCTTTCCTTTGGGTCGTGTCGGCTGTCCCTTCGTGAGGAGGGCGCTGTAGAGGTTCGTTTTCACGGCCCGCCTACGTATACGTCTGTTCCTCTCTTGGGCTTTCTTCCGCTTTAAGCTCTTCACTCACGACAGCTCAAGGCAAGCTTTATCGGAATACTTCGTGGCTATATCCTACTTTTAATTGTTTTTTCTTTCTTCTTCGTTTGTTTGACAGGTCGGCTGCCTTCTTTATTAAACGACAGTGGAAGGGAAGAGGAGCGCATCAAATTGCCACCGGCCGCACCATAACCACCTTGATTAACAAGTGTCACACATGAAAGACAGTGAGTCTGGGTAAAAATGGGAGGCGCTGGATAAAAACGAAGATGGCCGGGTGATATACTAGCAGGCTACACCTGCGACAGCGTGCAAGTTCTCTTATAATTACGTTATTTCTCTATTTCTCACTATTCCTATCCCTCTCCAAGTTTTTCCGCGATGTGCGATGAGCACCATTAGTAAAACAGATCGTGGAAAATCGCCGCCTGTGTTCCGGTCTGCTTGGCCATCACTGCAAAAGCATCGTGTTCGCTTAGTCAAACGAGCCCTTTGTTGGTGAACCTTCATTCTTTTCGATTTGCGTAACACAATAACCCGAAGAGGCAGCTTTTTTATACGTTTTCGCAGTGAAGAACAATGTTCTTTGGAGCAATTAATTGAAACAGAAAGCTTCAGCCATTCAGCCTCTTCGCATCATCATTGGGCTAGCTTTTTTGCTTGGGCTGGGTGGATGCCCTATGCTTCCCTAAAATTGTGTCGTGGGGCTGTGTCGGCGTTTGTGCGATATTAATAGACAAGACGAAAGAGCCGCCGTCTTTATAGGCTTGTATAGTTGGAAGTCGGCTGCTGGCAGAGGTGCTTGAGCGTTTACTTGCAGAAGGGCCTCGCGCTGCTCGAAGTTGATGACCCGTTCCTCAACTGCAAGCAGTAAAGAGTATCGAGGTTCTAGTAAGTGTCTTGTTCTAAGGATGTGCGAGACTTCGGAATCAATATTGAGGATCTCTATTGTTGTCAGCTCCAAACCGCTCTTGCAGTGTGTGTATGTGCGAGACGGTATAGAAAGATAAGAAGCCAGCTTCTGAACCTCCGTCGGTACAAGCATTTACACGTTATTGAACATAACTTCCCATGACCATCCTTAAACTAGAATAGCACTTGTATCTGTAGAAAGAAGGAGTCTGCGTCGGGTCGTGCATCGCCCCGATTAGGAGCAACCCGCTCCTGGCCTACAGTATGACAGGCAAACGCAAAATTCTGTTGGCGTGATTAGTTAGGTGAAGTTCTTTTAGTATGTCGCCCACTTTTTACTTTTTTTTTATCTGATAACTCGGCAGAGAGCCGCAGCAAGTTCGACGAGACTTTTGCGTGCTTCTGTGCGTACTTTGCAGGACTTTCGTTTACGGGGAAGCTTTCTGAGGACGGTCAAGTACGCTTGCTTAACCTCTAGATGAAGTTTAGTGCAGGGCACACTTGGGAGTATTCACCTCGTTCAAAGAAAGACTTGCGTCCCTTTTCATTTCATCGTTCTAAGTTTGTCAAACGGTCATAATGTTAAATTTCGTTGAAGCGCCCTAAATATGGACGGATAGATGAAGCTGACAAGGACAGCGCTTGCTCTCACAACTGTAGGTTTATTAAACATAAAAAGTATTTAAAGAGGATACATGGTCTTTCGCGCAAGTAAAATATAACATGTGGTACATAATATGTACAATTTTTGTAATCCTGACAAGAATGGTTTCTGTTGCACCCTGTTCTGATGCACATGCGCGAAAGACCATTCATCCGCTTTAAACACATCTGTCCGCCCGTCTTTAGTGTGCTTCAACAAAATTTACAATTATGAACGTAATCCAACTAGCCCAACTTGCCACCTTGCTGCTTGTCAAATGGTCTGTATCACGCTCTCCGCAATGAAGAATGCTCTTGTTAGATCATACAGCATCAAATCGCTTCGAGCTTCACCAATCAAGTTTGCTGATTGAAGAATGGTGGCTTCTCTGACCACTTCCTGTCTGGGTTGGCCGAAGTCATCTCGAAGTAGCGCTGTAAGACCATGATTTTTAGTGTTGTGCATGACAGGCCAAGGGTGGAGGTTATACCCCGTCGGCATGGTGCTTCACATAAAATAAGCAAGGCTGCACACGTGCATTGTAAGGCTGATGTTCTCGGCGCCAATAAAACTTGTATCACTGTGCAAGAAAGCGAACGCCCCTTGCCAGAATTTCTCCGTTTCAAAGACGCAACATGCGACACGGTTTCTGCCTTGCCGAACTAAAGTTGTCTGTGATATACCAACGTCTTGCGGCGGCCGCTACGTTGGCCGAACGGGTTGCTGGGTTAACGGCCGGCTGCCAGGGCACAAGGACAATCCCAAGGAGAAAACTGGAAGCAATCTGACAATGCACTGTGACGAGTGCAGCTGCACTCCGAGTTTCGGACAGGCGTGCATCTTACGCAGATATCGCGATTGCCGCACCCGGGAGGTCTATGAAGCGTTCACAATTCATTCCAATGAGATATTATGTGCAAGCGCACTGTCAATTGTACTAACCGACGAGGAGATTATTTCTCTCCGGGACTGATCTTTGCATTTTCATCTAGTAGTTGAGACGCATACGTAGTACTTCCCCTTTTCCTCGTATTTTCTGTGGTTTTCTTTTTTTTTCTTTCCAAGAGAACGCACGTATTTGTTCATACGAAGTAAAACACTCATGATGATGGCCAGTGGTAAGTCGTGTCTGTCTTATAGTCAAGTGTCCCCGTGCTCTTCCCTTTGATGAATCCATGACGATAAGATCAAGTTGATACCCTTATTTCTCATAGTGCACGACGTGATTTCTTGTTCCACATGCCACATAGTTTAAGTTCAGTGTCTCATGGCTCATGGGACACTTAAAGTTTTCGTCTTCAATGAAATAAAAATGAAAGTGCTGGCTTAGAATTATTGGGGATAACGCATCGACAACAAAACGGGAACAGCCGAGCAGGCCATGTGTTTAAGATATGCTTGTTCTATTATTCTACTAGCAATCTGCGACGCTTCCCCTCTGGTTTTTGGGGGGGCTACTTAGAGCATTTTGCTTCAAGAGCAACGATGACACATGGCGCTTGACGCGTTATGCAAGCATCGTTCGCTAAAATGACAGGGCTCAGTTCGCACGTTTCGACGAACGCGTCCTACAGTGAGTGACATTGGCTGCCATTTTTCACCGCCGCACATGGCGACGAGCGTCATTACTCAAGCCGCGTCGCGACCGGTGTTTGCTAGCACTCTTTTCGTTTCTTTCCAGCCACTTTTAGAAACACCATTACTTTTGTCGTAAGCAGCTTAGTCGGCTCAGTATACCCCTGCCGTAATCGCTTGACAGGTGCGCTGTCAATGTCTCGACGGACCCTTGAATATGGAACAAAAAAGCGCGCTGAGTAATGGGACAAGGCCTGACCTCCCAGCTATCCAACTAAAACTACATAAAGTTGGGCGTGCTTTTGTGAGAAAGTTAGGTATCCGTACACATGATCGAAGTGAAATAGGTCTCTAACTACAGTATAAGCACCGTTTGTGTCGTTTGTTTCTCTTCTACGGTCTCATAGTTTGAATAGGTTTGCCTTAGTTTTTTTTTTCTGGCAATGACACAATTTTTTTTGCTCAAGTTTTCGCGCTTTCTCATTTGAACTGGTTGGTGACGCTTCTTGTATGAAGCTTTCTTATCTGTCATACATGGGGCCGATATCTGAAGCCCAGCTAGTGTTTTACGCTTCACTTCCAACAGTAAGTCATAATTAACATGTTTAATGACTTGAGCAAGCATGTATAAAGCCTCACGTGGGTCATGCGTCTAATCATGAGAAAAAATACTAAAAAAATGCCAGGGCTTAAAACACACATACGTGTGTGAAAGCAACTATTGTGATACAACGAGTGCATGCTAAACATTGCCACCAAGACGGACCCGAAAGCTTGAGACTTCATCAAAACAGTATATGCGCCCTGACAGCACCGTACTTTCGTGAATTCGTAAACGTGAAGCGGCAGCTGTGATTGGTAAAGAATATCGTGGTTAACAACACCTACGTTTGCCTAAAAACGTGCAAGTTTATACGCACCGAAAGTACACATACAGAAATACATTGCTGCAATAAGATATAGCCAGAAAATATAAATATTCTTCAAGGCACCCGCTGAATAACGAGCGCGTCAGACCAAAGTTGTGGATGATTTTCTCGTGAACAAATTCAAAGTGTGCTTGAAGTAAGATGATAAAGTGTGCTGAAGTTAGAATTTATAAAATCAGAAGCTATGCCCAGCCGAGCTCCCGCCTGTGTTTAATGTCTCACCTACAACCACGGCTCACCAATCATACAATCGTGTCACCGACCACGCAACCGCACAAGCTCCCCCACAGCTTCCCGTGCCTTGATGTATTCACTTCGCGATCTCGCTGAGAGCAACGTTGTCATTGTAACCAGTGCGCAAACAGCTTGGCGAGAATAAGGCAGCTAGACAACATTCGACATTTATCTTTCTTCATTCAGTGGTCCTAGTTTGCTTGCGCTCTACTCTCAAAGCACCAGTTTCAACTCGCCCCTCCCCACCGTTCATCTGTGAACAAAACGTGACCAGCGTTTGTGAGTGAAAACGTGAGCGTTCCTATATATATTTCTGTGTAGCCTTGCCTTTGCTCATCACCTTGTGACGGTAACTATTATGTAGACGAGTAACCGACGCCATGCATTAGCACCAACATCTTCTTATATGCATTAACTTTAAAAAGAAAGCAAACGGAAAAGTATTACAAGGATATATGTTATCTTCTCCAGTAATAAGTAGTTACTTTGTTTTTTATCTGGCAGTGCACTTGCTGCACTCGCCTCGGAGCGTGTCTGGCATAGGCTATGTGATATCGGCATCCCCTCCACATATATTTAGTGAAGAAAAAAATCCCTAAAAGTTTTACTTCGCAATCAACAACGCTAGCTTCGTGAAAAACAGGCAAGATTTTCCCGCCCCAACATGTGTACTCGAAAGAAAGCAAATCGCCCCGCGGTAACAGACGTCTGTGACCACAGGACAAAGCCAAGCTAAGAGCGCCTATAAAGTTCCATGGCCCCAGAGTGCTGCCGTAGAGAAAGGGAGTGTATACAAGTTGTTCATTACTGCTTTTAGTATAGAACAGAGTGGCCGCTCTTGGAACTGCCACGCACAAATAAAACCAATTAGCCCTGACTGTTCATTAGCCAGGCGACCCGAGAGAGGCTAGTGGTGTGTGCCTGGGACAGCTTCCGGGGTACCGTCGACGACGCCACTGCAGAGCTTTTGCTGTCTGCTACAGCGATCAGACTACGCGTGTCCACCCCCCTCTCTCTTTTCTGCAAACGCAACTTCATCCTCTTATTCGTGTATGTGTTTGCATGTGAACGCTATTGTCTTTGTGCAGACTTGGGGCTTTCTCGACGTACTTGCTTATCACCCACAAGCCCAGGATTAAGAAAGCAGCTGTTATTGCAAAACGACGCATAGAAATGCACATTTAACCCATGCACCAGCGACAGCCGCATGTACAGCCGGCCAAATCTTTAGCTATAGTGCGTGAGTGGCAGTTTTTTCTGTGTATCTGTGCCAGTTTAAAAAAAGGTGAGGACAAGTGTATGATGCCCTTAAAGCACATGTCCACGAAGCATTTTTTTTGTAACTTCGTTTCATATTATGGCGCTTATATAGAGAAAAAAAGTGGCCACTGCGCATAGTAGTTCAAGTTCTCGCCGACTTGACGCTTGCCGGCGCTGGCTTTTTAAGCATACATCATTGCTGAATTGTGAGAAACCTATGAGGAAACGTTCAGGACACCTTGCCTTATTGGGAAAATGGGGGCAATCAAAGATTGACGCGTGTGTGGCTGACGTACCACTTTTCTTTCTTTCTTTTTTTCTTTCTTTCTTTCTTTTTCATTGCTCAATGCTTGCTCCCTCCGAACTTTTTTCATCTCCTCCATGCCGGGAATCAGACTATCATCTACACGCTTAACAGCGCAGCATTGCGGTTGCTTCAGGCAACAACAACGGTCATGCATCCATATACAGGCAAAAACCAAAGGCGGCATCGTGAAATGACTAGTCACATCGATAAAAAATCAGATTGGCATGTCGGGAACCGCTAATCAGCCACAGGCCCAGGGTTAAGCAGCTGCTATTATAAGACGACGAGCGAAAATGTGCATTTAACCGACGCACCTGCGAAGGCCGCATGTACGCTCGCTGGCGCTGACTTTTTCGAAAACGACGCCGCCATCGAAATGCGTGAGTTGGTAAAAGTTAGCTTAGCAGGCACGTGCCATCCTTGCAGTCACACACTTGTGAACTATAGTTGTGTAGATTTAGTGCAATGGGCACTCTTGCGAGTATATATACCTGTAGCAATTTTAGTCCTTCAGATCTCCAAAGAACGACTTAAGTTTCGCACCTCTGTTCTTCGCACTTAACAACGGCTCTTGGTTCATATAGTGCAGAATTATTATAGCGTGTCCTACGTTCTAATAGTTTGCGACGCTCATCGCCTGTATATGGAGTGCCCCACTAGCGCAGCCTGAAGGAGCTGTGCGACAACACTACACCAGTCAATGTGTGGGCTTTGCAAAGATTCGAAAAAACACAAGCAATGTTTTAGGGCGAAAGCCTTAAGTGCCTGTCAGACAGTGGCCTTACAAAAAAACACAGCGTGTGGCTCAAAAAGCACCAGGCTTGCGCTGTATACACGAAGCACAGCCACATTATATATAAGATGGAGGAGCGGCCATATAGAGCCTGCTTTGTGTTTGGGTGACTTCTGCGAGTACAAGTGTTAAGCGCCCGCTATTTGTCATAAATCATCATTTCGCGATGTAGAGAAGCAGCGTACATTCATCATTTTGCCAAATAGCGAGGTACCCACTCTGCGTCTGAAAAGAAATCGATGAACCCACGTAGCGGAACACTTTGCTCGTGTTGTGGTTGATAATAGTGAGGGTAAATAATGGTCCGGGCCTTTCTAGTGGTTGGGCATCTGCAACCACCCGCACGTTAGGAACTTCATATGGTGTGACGCTTCGGCGGTTCTGCGCTTCTTCCACGCAGTTGGATAAGCTAACGTGACTCCTCGAGCAACGCAAAATATTTGTGTAGGATCCTTTTTCCGAAAAATATTCAAGCGCTGGCATGAGCCTGCTATGGAATGCTTGCCTGCCACGCAGTGCGCCTGAATTCAGTGATGGCCTGAACACTGGCTGTTTTAAGGCCTTAGACTCCTTGTAAAACACGAAAATCGACGACGCTAAACTATCGACG
The DNA here is from genome assembly GCF_043290135.1 of Rhipicephalus microplus. Lineage (NCBI taxonomy): Eukaryota > Metazoa > Arthropoda > Arachnida > Ixodida > Ixodidae > Rhipicephalus > Rhipicephalus microplus. The sequence goes on along the minus strand of NC_134701.1, from coordinate 243,971,595 downwards.
GTGTCATTACGATTGATGAAAACGAAGACCACCATCGAATGTCGTAACGTTACACGATGACGTCGTCGCATGAAATCGTGGGCTGATCACGGAGGATGAGGAGAATCAGGTAAGATGCCACCGTTTCTGGGGGCAGGTGAAAACCACGCCAGGTTACGAAAGGTATCGGTGGATGGCGGAACAAGGTCATTATAGAGGGACCTTATGTATATAGCATATCTACTGAGATGAAAAAGAAAATTACCTTCACCGTCCAGTCGTCTTAAGGTTAGTGCATGTGGAACCCTGTGATTTTTTTCTCATTTCGTTGACGCCGTATTAGCCTTGAATAATTTCCTTAGCATTTCCTGTTCATCAAAAAAATTGGGACAACTCAACCCGCGCATTGACGTCGAATGAAGACAGTGATGCCTGAAGTTGCCCCATCGTCTTATTTTTATTCATTCTTTTTTTCTTGTTACTTTTTATTTTACTGTAGGTATCAGATGTGAATCAAGAGATCGGTAAAGGAAACCGGAAACATTATGAAATTAGACGTAGAAACCGCAAGTTTACCTAAGACTGGAAGTAAAGATTTTTAGAAGCTGCGGAGCGCGGATTTTTATTGGCTATTAAGGTATTGTTTACTTCTTTAGCTGCTTATTCATGTCTATTTTCATCGAGATACTACACCACACATTGTACCACATTGCGGGTTATGAGCGAGAGCTTCCGTGGAGGACATTTTGTTTGAAATAAACATTCTCTTTTGCAATGCTGAAGCGGTAGGCTTGGCAATCTGTAACTCTTTCCTTAAGAAACACAGAAGCGTCATGACCACCACGAAAGGAATAAAACTTTTATATTTCAACGGTAAGATTTTATTCATTGACGAGTCATAAACATTGATGTAAATCTCTAACACTAACTGTACTAACATCGTGGACACCAGGTGACATCAATCAAAATTCGCAACTATATTGCCACTGGCAAAAAGGTTTTCCATGGTTCTAAAGACGACATTCAGGAACTGCAGACAACGTTTAAGTACAGCTCGTCGAATCCAGGAGCACGCCAGTTCTCCTCGCACGCGAGTGCAGTAAAAAGTTCGGGTATACCGACCAATTATGGGAGAAAACGAGCAGAACTACTCGTAAAGAAAGAGAATCGGCGAAACTCGAAAAAAAAAAAAAGCCTATGCCTTTCATTCGCCTTTTCTTCTCTCGTGCTCGGTTCGGTGAAATGTCGTCCCGCGGGAGTTTCGGTTTTATTGCCCTTACACCGCCGTGTTTTGGGATCCGAAAATTGTTTCGTCGAAACCCGTACAAGTGTCGACATGCAGTCCGACTGGCGCGTTACTCTGATATTTGTGAGCATTGGGAAACACATAAACGAGGGCCCCCCTTTTCTTCAATTTCAATCTGTTCAATGCAGTGGGTCGGCTTTTTTCTTTTATTCTTTCGTGCTCCTAAACTCATGGGCAGTATTTTTAGAGGCGAACGCTTCTGTTCGCAACACGCAGACACACTTCTTCACATACACAGAAGCACACACGCACAGTAGCTTCGAGCGCCTCTTTATACTGCACCAACTCTTCCGAGTCTAAACTGATTTACTGATACACGTCAGCTCCTCTCCTGGCTCCTCTCAAAGCACTGCAGCCGTCTTCATATCTCCAGCTAAACTGCGAAAAACTAGCTTCCTTACACGCAACACCCTTAAAGGACGCCTCTCAAGAGGACGACAGTAAATCACGTCATTTGGGACTGACCTAACTAAGTGCAACCATAATCTATCTCTTCGGGCGTAAGGGGCAACGCTATCGATAGACGAGCACTTCGGTTCTGTGGCCGTCGACCTTGGGACATAGATTGGTTTTCCATACAGCCTGTCGCAAACTCTTCGCTTTATGTAGAATCTGGCATAAAGACCGCACTCCACACCCAGTCCAACCCAGGAAGACATTTGTGACCGCCATAACACTTTCAGTAAGTGGACCCAAATGAACCTTTCTGTGGCACAATTCTGGAACGAAAAAGTATACGGTGAAAGTAACATTTTCTATATCATTAGGAATAGGCACGTAGGAAATAAAATAAGAAGAATATATTGTTTGCTCTCTTCTCCTATGTGGCCCGACAGTGGTATAGCTCTTTCCGCATATGAATTAATCCTCTAAAAATACTGAATTCTCAGTGAAAGAAGCTATAGGATAGGCTAGAAGTCAACAATGGTCTACTTCAAAAAGTTAGCGATGGACGTATGCATTATTAAAAAATGCGTTCACACCTTAACATAAAATATACAGCGATTGAAACACGCATGTCAAATGAAGGCTGAAAACGAATTCACCTGGGTTTCTGAGCCTCGAGCTTTTTTTTTTAAGCGCATCTACATGCGTGCATCGGTGTCCAGCTCCAGTGAGATGGAGCAGTTCAAACTGGGCTACTGAGCGAGAAGAAAGACTGGGGTCGCTGGACTTCTGGACTGAGAAAACAACCCCATCGCTGAGGGAAAAAGGCTGACATTATCCACTCACGTGCTGATCTGCGTATAGCTTACGCCTTCTCTTTGTAATCAAGCTCGCGGTACAAAGTGGTATCTTCAGTGCTCATAATAAAAGACAAACGCTTTTTTTAAGACCATAACATTCTAGAAGAAGCTCAGACGCCTTCTCTATTGCTGATATTGTTGGAGACATATGAGGAACCGCTGAAAGGGACTTCATCTCGAAGATACAAAATTATGTCGCTGTGAACTAGCAACAACAATGAATGGATGAATGAATGGATATAAGGACGGACGGACAGATGAGTGGATGGCAACAGTGCAGCAATGTAACCCAGTAAAAATTTAGCTATCTATCGTAAAAGAGCAACTACTTCATGACATCAACAGAGCCGAACGTGTATAGTTAGTCCAGGCTCCGCGACCACGAATCTGTCGCCATTCACTGATGGTGACAGTGTCAGTCTGCGTGGGCTTCATTAGTAAGACAGAAAAAAAACGGTCAATGAATAATGAAGGTGAGTGCGCAGAAAATCAATTGCCCTGGTTAGAAAAAAATGATAGCCGACAGCCACAGAGGGACACAAAGATCGATTTCGTACATCGTAAGGCGGTACGCCTGCTTAGACACAAAGGCGTATCTCCCACGAAAACACAGAATTGAAGCTGCCGTTGTGCATGCGCCTTCTATTACAATCTCTTCGGCCACTGGCGTGACATAAGCGTCTGGTTCTTTGTTCTGACTTGAAGCGTAGTTCAATAATAGATGCATGTGAGTGGAATGTGAATAGAACTATGCGTACTCAAGTGTCATAATCAGCCACTATGCACTGTGTCAGGCTGTCGGTCAGAACCTTACTAAATGATACAAAATCATGCGCATTAATAGATTTCTATTTATGCCCTTAATCATTTACATTACATTTACAATGCATTCACATTTACTTAACATCCGCGCTTTCATACCCGTAGAAATGATCAGAGCACACAATATACGTCATGCTCGTGCCTGCTCGTGCCTGTGCACCATAACTCCTTAAACAGCCACAAAACCAACTAAGCGTCCTTATTTTTTGTTTGTTTTCTTGTTTGTTTGCTTTTTATCATAGAACCTTGTCATAACACTCCTACTTTCCATCAGGCCAAAAGTATTTAGTGATAGTTCAGATTTTTCGCAGCGTTCGGCTCTTCCGCAAGTTCAACTGCAGCACGGAAAATTCCGACTGAAGCACAAGTGTCATCTCCAGCGATCAAGCAACTTTTTCTGTTTTTACGGCACGAGACGTACAATGCAAATACTCACCTATACATATTAAGTGTGGAATGGTCTACAGAATCAGTATTTTCCCTACGAAAATCACCACCATGGTGATTAAGGCTTCCCAAAGACAAAACGTTGACTGTCAGGGAACTCGCTTCTTTTCATAGCGAGATTTCTTCTCCTTCGTGAAACGTAGCGCGTTCAGTGACAACAAGGCAGCTGTTCGTCGTTTTTTTTCTTATTTGCGCCGCGAGCCCCACGAGCAACTATAGCCCTGTGATTTATAGAGCTGCTTCATTCCTTCGTCGAGCGAGGACACGAAGTCACGTCTGAGTGCTCTCAAACCATTGTGGCATGTTGGGCATCGAACATGCTGATTCAGGTGCTCAATCTGGGCATGAATATTGCGTCCAATAAGCAAGAATGTATCTTGATCTCATTAACAGAGGCTGCGGCGAAAATTCGTGTTCTTCCATCCTCTTATTTTCCAACACCAGCGCAGGGTAGCATTCCAGATACCAGCTTCTGGTTAACCTCCCTGCCTTCCTCTTCTCTTCATCTTCTCTCTCTTTCTCTCATTTACGTGCGAATGAAGAAATAAGTTTTTATGGCTTTATTTGCAAGAAGATGTCTACTTGTCGTCGATACAATACCTCATCGCATCCTCGCGAGGTTCCAACTTATGCTAGATGTTCCGTGCACGTTCGGGGCACGATGGTAGAGACCTTTCGTACAACTCTTCAAATAGTAATATATTTTGTATACAAGGTTATTAATAAAGTTTCGCCGAGACGCTTCAATTAGGGCACATATTAGCCAGGCATGTGACAACACCCTGCACAGGACGGAAATAAAGTTATTTCAATTGATCCATATATTATGCGCGGATACTTCCTGCCTGGTGCTCCATTTAAGACGAATACGCTGCGCGGATAAGTAGAGCCTAACGCAGAACTATCTCAGATCAAGCCATATCTACCTACGACCTCTACACGTGGCCATAAAGAAACGCTGATGCACACCATCGCCGGAACGCTTCTTCGATAAAGTTCTCTAGTTTCACTTCCACGGCTCATTCGATTCCATAGGGTATGAATTCGTGCGTCTGAGACGAGGTCGTTAGGGTGTCATTACAGACACCGCCCGCTCTGCAGTCGGTTAATGCGTTTGACTTCTTTTGCAGATCGAGTAGTTTCGAGACGAGCTCGAACGTCGCATACACGGGTACATTCCCTGGGAACGCACCTTGACCAACGATGCGCAACCGAGAGGCTTTACGGCCGAAACTTCGACTATTTATTCTTCCTCCTAATAAAAGGGCTCGGATAAATGACGCGTACGCGTTGTAATTATACGTTACGTTAGAAGACGTTTTCGAGTTTTGAAAGTGATAAGTGTGGCACGGCTGGTACCTCTTCTAGGACAATGCTAACGACGAAAGCATTCACCGTTCGGCTCGTTACCCCGGTAGAGCATCCCTCGCAACCGTTCCCATACAGTGCACCTTCGAAGCTAGTTTGCGAGTTCTACTACATAACTTGTTGGTTGCAGCACGCAATGCAGAACAGTGCACTGTTGCTGCTTGAAGGAACATGCGAGTGGGCATGTGGTTTAGTGGATGTATGGTGCTCGACCGCTGACCCAAAGTCTGCGGGATCGCATCTCGGCAGTGGCGACCGAATTTGCGATGGCGACGAGATTCTTGATGATCCTGTGTTTAGATTTAGGTGCACGCTAAAACAAAACGCGGGTAGTAGAAATTTCCGGAGCCCTCCACCACGGCGTCTCTCATAATGGCATCAGGGTTTTAGGACGCTTAACCCCGAAAACCATTGTATCGCTGTCACTTTGTTCGTGCGTCTTTCAGCGTGCGACAACCTTCGCCACGTTAACGTTTGCTGCATGCATGCGTTTAGTCGTGTGCCCTCTCTTTCTGTACCACAATAGCCTGCCGGTATATATACTATACTTACGGAAAGTGTTATAACACTGCCAGAAAAGGTCTTACCAAAACAAGAGCACGCATTACTCTACAGCTTTCCGCGCTAGTTCTATACTAGAATGTTCACGACAAGGTCATGTTCTTCCTCTGAGTCTCCAGAGTACGTCGCTGCAGAACCATGATACAGAAGGTGCCAACATTTAATTGTTGAAAGAAGGAAGTTTGTTATTGAAATTCATGATTTCGAAGCGCAGCACTAGTGGAGAAAAGAAAATAACAGACACGAGTAGGCGCATATTCGCAATTCAATCGTACCAACTCTCCCACGTATCTACACTTCTACAGTGTTATTCATTGCCGGGCACCTCAGTAGAGTTGCTTAATGTTACGTTGATTTCTTATCATTGCATATAAGCCCATGTTCCGCTGTGCGTTACAGCAAGCGGAACGATCATAGCTATCATTATAACATCGTGTTACTGTTATAGTTCGTGATCGACCAACACCTTAATGTCCTGGACAAGAAGCCATCAGCCATACTACACGTTCACAGCTGCGAAGTGCAAGCCTCTCTCTTCATCCACACTTCCGTCTTTATGTCTTCTTTTGATTCTTTGCTATGAAACATCTCTACCACGAAGAGTAGTTAAATTTTGCCTTTTCATAGGGCCACTTGTCCGCGTGCTTTCATATGAGTTGACCTCCTTGCTCTCTTCTCGGTCTTTATCTCTCTTTCCTCCAGTGGGTCTGAATGGAGACTGTAGACATTAGACCACAGAACATATCTATGAACAGATCGCACACTTATGCGACAGAGCGCCGAACCCAACCATACTATTTGAGTAAGGAATTGAAAAAAAAAGGCGCAAAAGAAAAGAAACAATACTCGTGGTAGTGTGAGAAGTGAGGAAATGAGCGAAAGGTAAGAATTCCAGCGAGAGACCGTAAAACAACACTTATAATGAAGCCAACGGAGGTAGCCTCAAAATTTTGGAAAGAGTTCAGATGCAAGAGAGAAATAAAAAAAATGAGGAAGTGGGCAAGCTCGACCACGTGTTGGTGTCAGTGCTATCAACGAAGAGTGTCTCTATAGGCGGCTTTTCCTTTTTAAGCAAATTTTGAACTGCCACTCAACTTTTTTTTTGTTTTCTCTATTATCTCCACTTTTGAGTGATTTGGACCACATTGCGGTGGATGCCTTTTAAATAGGATGAAACGTTTATGAACTTGCTTATAGCACGATTTTTTTTTCTTGTAACTACGCTTTGCATTCCTTTTGATTTTTATTCGCTCAACTTTTTTTTTTCTGCACAGCCTTGGGTATGAAGTTATGCATACGGGGACATTGTGTCTGAGGACCAGTAAAATAAGTTCAAAGTGGAGCGAAATCGAGAGAACTTCCCAGTCGCGTGATGTTGCACAGTGCTCTATATCGCACCTAATTTGCTCAGCCCCTCATTTATCTCTTTTTTTTTTTCGCTGAAGGAAACTGGTTTATCTTCCCTCCTCCTATTCTCTATTTTTCTTCGAGTTCAGGTTTGGCTGTTGTACTGCTCTTTTGTTGTTGTTGTTGTTGCTGCTGCTGCGGCTACTGCTCCTCCTCCTCCTCCTCCTCCTCCTCCTCCTCCTCCTCCTCCTCCTCCTCCTCCTCCTCCAGTCTCCCTCCTTTGGTGCAAACGTGCCGCGTTTCAACGCCATCTTCTCAGCGGCGCCTCACGCTCTCTGGCGCAAGCGTCTTTCGCCACTTTTCTATAGAGAATAACCCTGATGTTCCATTCGTGCACTTCGCGTGCAAAAAGGAAGTGAGCGTGCGTAGAAATAGACGTGTAATAAGGCCGCGCAATGGAAGACGCCACAGAGTCAGGCGGCCTGCCGTATGCACCAACAAATGGATTCAATTCGCCTTCGCCGCGAAATGACGCCATGCCACGAAATGCACTTCGTAGTTGCAGACATAACAGCGTGCACTTTCACCCCAGTGGGAGATCAACGGCTCGTACTAGTGTAAGGCAGACAACGTTTATTTCTCAATGCTGCGTTTCTTCAACATTTCTCTTGTACAGCTTTAGCGCCCTTTGAAAAAGAAATGTGCATCTGACAACTTTATTTGTGTCAGTTTGCGACTTTCTGCTAAAGAGGGCGAGTTTGTATTAACGAACACTCAAGGTGTTTCATTCCAATATGTATATAACATGCTAGTTCAGATGGTAGGACAAGATACGAAGATGTACGCACAGTGCATGATATACGCGCAAAATACACAACAGACGAAAATATCTCAATCAAACAGCGTGCCTGAGGAAGGTTAAAATTGCCGTCATAGCGATAGGTGCGTAGACAGTGTTCGTTCCTTCATGGGCCGAGAATGTACGTTAGGTACGACAGCACTCAGCTGGATTTAGCGTAGCTGTAGCTGGATGCCTGTTCTTCGGCCTATATCGCAATAGATGTGTGTGTGTGTGTGCGTGTGTGTGTGCGTGTGCGTGCGTGCGTGTGTGTGTGTGTGTGTGTGTGTGTGTGTGTGTGTGTGTGTGTGTGCGTGTGTGTGTGTGTGTGTGTGTGTGTGTTGTGTGCCAACCAAAACAGCAAGTCAGCCAAGGTAGCACGCCCAACTTTCACGCATCAGTACGCAAGTCCAGCGGCATTGACTACACTTCGCGCTCGGTAAACTGATTTGAGCTGACTCCCCTAGTTATACAGCTATAAGCTGTGGCACGTCCTACAGCTGTATGATGAAATGTGGAATAAGTGTAGCCTGTGGTGACCTTGTGCATGGCCATGCAATGTGGTAGAAAATTTCGCATTTCTCGCAATGAGAGCATATACAACAATAGAGTGCCATTCATACAGCGCGGGATAAAATATGTGCAATTTTTTATACTACATAGCGTGGTTTAGCTTAACCAAATCTCAGTGTAGGTAGATAAACATTGGAGCTGACATGCGCAAGAACTCTTCTGGAAATTATCTAGGAAATGCGCAAGCGTATAGTTTTATTGCAGTGACGTTGGATGTGATTAGGTTTTAACGAATAACGTCCGTCAACAAAAGACGCACATTAACTTCCGGCTACTTTCGTCACCACCCCCCGCGCCCCATCGCATTGAGGCTAGCTTACCTTCAAATGACAAGTATACCTGAGAGCAACCCTGGGGTTAGTACCGAACTATTAGAAGAATTTTATTTACGCCAACTCCATCTCACTTATAGAGACAGTAATAAACGTCAACTACGACAAGCAATCCCACGACATCACGTGCACCGACACACACTTGATAATCCGCAAGAAAAAAATAAATACAGTCTGTGTGATTCACCCAACTCTTGGACGATCCCCATGAGTGGGCGGGTGCCAATCATTCAAGGAGCGTCATCATCGTTACCATCGTGTTCGTAATCTCAGGCGCCGTGGATGCCCGTGCTTTCATAGTAGATAATCACTGACCTTTGCTCATTTGACGGCCCACTCTGTAGGCACCACACAGAGCCACCCTGCGTTTGTCCTCCGCTCTCAGACTCGTGGCTACGTTCACCTACGGGGATGACGATTTAGTCCAGTGCCCTTATGACCCGCACCACAAAGTGGACTCGGACAGACATCCACGTGTGGAAGTGCAAGAGAGCAGTCGGCCGCCCTAGTCTTAGGCGTTGCTCATTCAACCCAGAACATCTCGTGCCGATCATGGAGAGCGAGTACCGCAGGCACCTAGAGACACGTCCTGACCGGTCGTCGACATTGCCGGTGACACGGAAAGATATAAACAGGCATTATGTGGCTCCAGCCGCCGGTGCTTCACGGCAGCTACCGGAACCAGAAAAAATGTGGGAAGCGGGGACCCCTGCCACGTGCGAACCACGAGAGCCAGCTGTGGCACAGGTCTTCCGACAACTGCACTGTCTGACGCCCTCGGAGCGACGCTATTATTAACGCTCCCTTTTTCAAAATGGCCCGCCACAGCATCACGTGCCTCCAAAGCAGCCAATGGTCCAGCACATCCCTCTCTGTACCAACCAGCAAACCGATGCTGTTCACGCCCAGGCCGAGACCAGACAGCCTCGTGGTACCCAGACCCAAGATGGTTATCCACCATTCGTACATGTTTTTCTAGGTAACTAGCACCTTGGTGGTGAGGCATCTCCGAGTCCTGTATGTACTGGCGCTGACCCGTACAATAGAACGACGACTGCAAAAGGGGGCATGGATGTGAATGAACTTGCGGAAAGGTTGAAGGAGCTGGGATGTGCTAGACTGAATCAAAAGTGAACGCTGATTGTGCTGTGTCATGGACGGGCTAGAGGAGTGGCACGTGTCTACGCACGTCCCACTCCTCTAGCCCGGATGTGGCTGTGTTCAGTCATTTTTGTCATTATCTCATTTGTTCTAATACAAAAAAAAAATCACAGCATACTTATGGAGTAAATGATGATGATTAGGGCGAAGCGTCCATCAGTCCATCCGTGCTTCCATCTGTTCATTCGTTCTTGCTTTCATACGTCTGTGCGTGCGTCCGTGCGTCCATCTCTGTCCGTCCTTCTGTCCATACACGCGCCCTTGCGTGCGTCTGTGCATACATCCGTCCGTTCGTCCGTCTGTCTGTCTGTCTGGCCGTCAGTCCATCTATCTTGTCAACATTCCAAGTACCACCATCTCACATGGTTTCTTCATATATTCATCATATACAAGTACCGCCATACCCGCTGGTCACGGGATCGAATGCCAGCTGCGGCGGCTGCGTTTCCGATGGAGGCGGAAATGTTGTAGGCCCGTGTGCTCAAATTTGGGTGCGCGTTAAAGAGCCCCAGGTGGTCGAAATTTCCGGAGCCCTCCACTACGGCGTCTCTCATAATCATATGATGGTTTTGGGACGTTAAACTCCACATATCAATGAAAAACTCAGAGGTGGCTGCGAAATAACGCGGATAAAAGCGGAGCAGTGAGGCGGCAAACTCTGTAACGAGGCCTTTTTCACTGAGAGGAGCTGCGTCGACTGTGACTCCTCTGCTCGATTTGATTGATATTCGGGTTTTAACGTCCCAAAACCACCATATGATTACGAAAGACGCCATAGAGGAGGGCTCCGGAAATTTTGACCACCTGGGGTTCTTTAACGTGCACCCAAATCTGAGCATACGGGCCTACAACATTTCCGCCTCCATCGGAAATTCAGCCGCCACCGCCGGGATTCGATCCCGTGACCAGCGGGTCAGCAGCAGAGTACCTCCGCCACTAGACCACCGTGGCGGCCGGGACACTGCCCTGCTCTAAGCCTCATCACATGATGGGGATATTGATATTGAAAGGCGATGCTCATTGTGTCGGGAATTATGGCACCGAGCCCCTTTACCACTTACCTTCCTTCTTTTTTTTTCCATTCTTCTATTTTGCTCTTCTCGAATAAAATTTACGCTTTCTCATTTTGTCTCCTTTCATTTATGTGTATAATGATACAAGATTACTCAAAAGACTGCGCGCATTTCGGACGTAGCACCTATTACACAGCGGAAGTCCCAGCTAGCATCATCTCGCATTTTTTTATGTAAAGTGGGGATCCAAAGTTTGGAGACCACGGGAGTGCGTGGCCATCAACACCACAGCGCCTTCTCACGGCTAGAAGAAAATCTCGAGGGCGTTCACTGCTCAAGCGCATCCTTTCCTATAGCTGCCAACTTGCACTTTCGCTCCCTTCAACTGCGCGCACGCCGGAACTCCTGGGAAATCGCAAGGTGTCACTTTTGCATGCTTAACGAAAGCACCGAGCAATGATACCGCGACAAAAATATCTAACTTGTAGGGACAGCGCTCGCTGGGCGCCGCTTCATCGCCTTCGTTCCAGACGTTCCACGGCGGCGAAAACACACGTGTTTCGCCAAGAAACAGGACTGCTCATTGATCTTACGACATGCGTAAAATAAAAACAAACTGGCACAATGTGCGTTTTATCACCGTCGTGGAGTGTTTAGAACCAAGGCGCAAAAGCTTCGCACAATGAGTTAGACATTTTTGTCGCAATATTATCGCTAGATGCTTCCACGACGCATGCAAAAGTGACACCTTGCGGTTTTTCTGTCATTCCAGTGGGCGCGCAATTGAAGGGAGCGAAAGCGCAGGTTGGCAGCTATAGGAAAGGACGCGGTTGCGTAGTGCACGCTCTCGAGATTTTCTTCTAGCAGTGAGAAGGCGCTGTGATGCTGTTGGCCACGCGCTCCCGCGGTCTCCAAACTTTTGATCGCCACTGTACATAAAACATCAGACGTGATAGATTTTAGGAAACACCGTCTACACAAAACAAATGCTTGTAATAAAAAGAAATTAACAAGCCAAGAAAAGAGAGGTAACAACTTAGCTGTGAGAAGCTATAAAATGGTCTAAGCTCGCAAATTGAATAACTCGAAAGGTATTAAAAAATCATCAAATACTACTCACAAAACAGATCACGTATCACGCGCTATGATAGTGGATAAGCTCCGCGCTGCTTTCGAAACTCCTAAATGGCCACGTGATCTAAACACACTTCGAACGCGAAGAATGTTTTTTTCTTTTTTTATATTTCCTGTCCCATTCCAACATTTTAACTTTGACAGCAAATGCATAAAACTTACACTTCAAACATTTAGGCCAGGAAGTGCAGCGAGATAGCAAGCCCTTCGGTAACCATAATCGACGTCACTCACTCTGCAAATCGTAAAGAGACCCTGTTGGTGACCAAGAGTTGTTAATAAACAAAACCCCAGGCCTGGTGCAGCGCTTCTGACAGAAAACATTCGGAGACAGGGGAGTCAGTGTACTTATGACGCAATTCACAACGATGAGGTACTGGCCACTTTTTTCAAACAGTGATGCCGTCTGCTTGTCTTAACTTCCGTTGGGTCTCTAAAGAAGCTGCCAGAAAAATACTTGGTTATGAAAATGAACCGAGGCTGCCTGGACTACATTTCGGTCATAATAACTGCGCACAGTGAAAATACTAAAGAAAAATGATGCCACTTTTGAGTCTCTTAGTACTGTGCGTGCCGCTGTCCATGTTACAATATTAATATTATGCGCCAGAAAAAGCCTTCATCAGCAGCAGCGCGATGGGTCTTAACCAAGCCCAACAGACTCGTCGTCTTAGGACAATAGGCTAATCACCAGTAAATGACTGGACAATAAACCTGTCTGCTCGGCAAACCTAGACGTACAATAACGCCATTAATGGGAACAACTCCAGCGTCTACAGACGCAATCAACCCTGCATAACGCGGTGCTACAGTTGGGAAGAACCACAGCACGTGTACGCCGTCATTAGAATGCCTCTAAACCACTGCGAGTTCAAAGAACGAGAGAGTGGTTGCTATCTGCCCTTCACCACCCTATCTTCAGAAGCTACCCCCCCCCCCCCCCCCCACCCTTGTCACTTATGTCTTCATTAAACAAGTGGACAGTATCAGCACTAAGGGTGGAGTTTGTCGGAATTTTTCGCGTTTTGGCTAGCTGTTATTTCCGCTTGCGCTGTCGAAAACGCACCAAACGAAACGAAATGAGTTGATCGCGAACGATAGTCATACTAGACAAGGCAGAACGGGCGTCCACTTGCATGGCAAAGTACGGGTATGGTACACTTACAACCTATGTACCTCGTGAGTTACCCAATGGGTAGTTTATTTCCTCATCACGTCACGCGAACATACTGCGGCCGTCATGAATGTAGAGGGAAAAGACAGTAAAAAGCCCAGAGACAAAAAATCGCTCGTTCACTATATCTTAAAAAGGTTGTTTAGGAACCTTTTAAATCCTTTGTGCAACGCGTTTAAAAGCGGTTTACTAAGCTCTCAACTTACAATCATCCGACGTAATACACTAGAACTGCTCGGCCGCATAGCTAACGCGAAAACTTTTCTCGTTTCATGTTGAAATCGTAGGTGGCGGGACATTGCGGAATTTGCTTTCTAGCTAATTGGTAATCGCCAGAATAACACCCCCGGGGTTGTTGCAACAGAGCTAATCCTCAGCTCAGTTTCGGTTCGCCTTGGCAAGCCCCTGTGCCGGACCAGTATTGCGTCCACCACACCATCTCTTGCCGAAGTCGCTTAAGCAAAATAGTTTTCAAACGTTCCGCAAGCTTGCGTGTGTGGCTGAGTTTGTTACACAACCAATTTTAACGTGGAAACACTGCGAACGTGTGCTTTTGCAGCATCTTACGGCACAAAGCGTCCTGTACAACGTACCGTATGTTTCACACAAATAGGACGAAAATTCGGAACACTAAGCTCATAATAACGACACTTTATACAGTGTTTTATATACAGAGATCAGCGCAGGTATGAGCGGAAGCCTCTAGCATCCAACATTTACGGGCTTATACATTTAACACCCATCTCTTGACGCACAACGACAGTTGAACAACGCTAACAGTGAATTTGAACAAAGTGTTTTAGTGGTATTTCGAACATGTGTATATATTCCGAAATTGAAGAGTGTACGCGCTAGTTGTCAGGCTTCGATCTAAACTACTAATTGATTTCACAGAGCCTATGTTGCATTTGCTGAATGTTCGTTAGCTTTTAAGCTACGCAACAACCAATAAACTTAGGTAACACTTCAGGTGTACCTTTGTCGTCTTAAATTCACTATGGGGACCCTCATTAACTTGGTGGTACGTAAATTTGTCAGCTCCGCGATCAATATGTAGGTGCTAGAACCTCAAGGTTTGAATAAATAGAAATATGGGAACGAAGAGCGTTCAGTTTCCTATTGGCGCGATATCAGAGGTATTGTACGGCCCGTGCCATATGCTGGCAAATCTCCCTTTGTGCTTGCGCAGCAAGGACGGCTTGGGAATATCAACCAAGATGAATTCTAGTCACAAAACTGTGAATGCTGACTTCATCACCATAATGGTGTCATCGCGTGATATCGTTGCTTGGTCGGTCAAACGTGCACCAATGACGGAGGCTACAGAAACCTCGTGATGCCTTTGATTTTAGTGGCAGTGCAAAAGCATGTTACGTTCAGAAATATTTTGAAGGCGAAGGGGACAAGATCAATACATTGACAGTGAAGAAAAGGAAGCTGGCTTTCGCCTTCAATTCGATAGGCTTGAACCCTGTGAGTTTTCATAGCCACGTCAATGTGTGAAGAGAATTTGGGTGGATAGGAACATTAACTCAAGAAGTGAACAAATAAAAATGGAGACGTCGACTGAATTGCTTCTATCTATCTATCTATCTATCTATCTATCTATCTATCTATCTATCTATCTATCTATCTATCTATCTATCTATCTATCTATCTATCTATCTATCTATCTATCTATCTATCTATCTATCTATCTATCTGTCTGTCTGTCTGTCTGTCTGTCTGTCTGTCTGTCTGTCTGTCTGTCTGTCTGTCTGTCCGTCCGTCCGTCCGTCCGTCCGTCCGTCCGTCTGTCTGTCTGTCTGTCTGTTTGTCTAGATAGATAGATAGATAGATAGATAGATAGATAGATAGATAGATAGATAGATAGATAGATAGATAGATAGATAGATAGATAGATAGATAGATAGATAGATAGATAGATAGATGGAAGCAATTCCCCGCAAAGTCATGGTGAGCTACACTAACGTCAAGCAGCACGGAAAAAGCGTGGCAGAGGAAGATCGCTTTCGCTACTACTTAGTATACAGTCAATTAGCGACCGATGTGCTGGTGGATTCGCGGGAACCAACGCATTGAGAACCAAGTGGCGTTCGTCAAAATTGGAGATATATTTCTTGCGAAGTTGGTCAGCCTTCAAAATGGCTTGGCCTTTTAGAAACCTCGACAATGCATGCGAATAATTGTCATACTAAAAAAAAAGCCAGGCCTGTGCGGAAGGCGCAGCACAGTCACAGCGTAAGCTAGAATAGCGCCCTTTCCGAACCTTTTCGATTCGAAACACTCATTGGGTAACCACTGCAAGCACACTTGCTTGATACCCACTAGGTAATTGTTAGTAAATTTATTTGGGTAGTAGCCCGGCATTCGCTATGCTATTTTTCGTCATTGTTCTGAGAAGACTGGTATCCGCTAAACACTTAATTGCAGGAAGTTTCGTCCCAATCGTTCATGCAGTGGCTGACGAAAATGAGGAATTGTGGCTGAAGTGGGTATGCGTCACAGTTAACAGGGGAACAAGAACAAGCTTTTGTAATGGGTGCGACTCTGGGGGTTGCTTCGCGGTTTTAAAACGCTTTATAAGTCATATTAACGAGATTGTTTTCCCAACATAAAGCCTGCCTAAGGCAACTGAATAAGTCAAAAGCACCATTGTAGCTCAGTGGTAGACTACTGGGCTGGCATCCGGCGGACCCGGGTTCGAGCCCCACTGTGTCATTGGTGCTGGGTCAAGCCTGCCTAAGGCAAGTGACAACAAGTTACAACACCGTCGTTGCCCAGTGGTAGAATACTGGGCTGCCACCCGAGTTTGAGCCCCACTGAGTCGTTATGCTAGTTTTTTTTTAATTTTGCGCGATGTGGTTACGGACACCGGCGGCGGTGGCGGACAACTGCGCGTGACCTGAGTTGTGATCTCATAACAGCTTTCGTGGTAAAAGCAAAAAAGGCGTCTAAACTATGCTCGAAAAGCAACAAGTAGAATGAATGTCGACAAAATGGTGGGATACTGAACTTTTTGCCCCGACAAATAAGTGAGCTTTCCCACAACAAAAAGGGACCCCCCCCCCCCCCGCACTCCGAAACACAAAAGGTGGGGACGGCAAACACCCCCCCCCCCCCCTCACTATACTGCTCCTTCCCTCGTCTTCTACTGTCTAGCACATCTTCAGTCATTCACTCCTATATAGCTACATATCGCTCACGTTCAGGAAAGAAAACACAAGGCTATACATCACTTAAGAAATAACCGACATCACCGTAGTGCCCGCCCCTTCGGGCCAAGTACGTCCACGAAAATTACGCTTCGCCACGTACGTGCACGTCGAAGACAAGCGTTCTGACGAAGATGGAGTACACCCGGGACAGGGGTCGACAGCCTCTTCTCTTTGTGCGCGTTGTACTCGCCTTGAGTAATTGTATTTGGGACATTCCCTTTAGGCATATACCACGAGCGCTAGCGTATTCCCCTTTAACTCGGCCTGCATAATATTCATTAAAAGAGCTCCCTGTCCTCTTCATTCACTACGTTCTGTTTCCTTAGAAACGTGAAGTACGTGAAACCAGCAACACGCTTTTTCTACTAGAATCTTTTTTTTCTTCAGTGACAGCACTCGTCAATTTCATATTTCGTCCCGGCTCGGATTTATCTTAATTTATTACTTACATTAGCACGAATATTTTTATAAGTACTCCGCTAATCTAAATTCTGTAGAAGCCTCTGTGCACTACGTAAGAGTTCCGGAGCACTGTTGACAAAGTTGTGCGAAGGCGAAAAATTTGGATCTTCGGGAGTAAGTATAACGCGTCAACGAGGCAGTGCCTTAAGAGTGTGTGTACGTCGTGGTGTAGTGCAAGGTATTATATCAACGTGTGTACGCCGTTATGAAATAGAAGATCCCCACTTCATCCATGGGCGTGATTGTAGGCTGGCGAGTCTTAACCAGGCTGGGCGCACCACAATGAGCAGTGGGGTCCTAAACGAGGGGTTCCACTCACAGTAACCGGGGAGTCTCACTGAGGCGAAAGCCTTATTAGAAGCCTCATCAAAGTAAAAATTTTTTACGTCAGCGACGAGCGACCCGCAGCATCGGGGACAAGTGATGGGGAAAAAACACCATGTGATGATGTCACATATCACAAAAATAAGCGAAGTCATCATGACGTCTGGAGTTCTGGCGTAAAATCAAGTTGCGTAACGCCGCACGACGCTGTTTTAGCGCCCTTTCTAGAGAGGCGCCGCACACATGAAGGCAACCAAACGAAACCGGAGAACGTGCGACCTCAAGCAAAGGAAGTGAAGACGGCGCTTGGCAATGGCACGTGAAGCCTCGGCTCGTGTTCCCTGAACCCTTATACATCGACTGAGGGGAAAAAATACACATAATCTCCCCCTACGAGCAACCACGGTAGGATACGAAAGCCATAGTTTCCTTTAAAGACACTAGGGGGAACTCTGGCGCTAGTGTCTATGGCAGTTGCAACGCATGGCTCTGTAGCAAGCTTGGGAATGATGGGCATAGATTTCTCTAATCTTCATACTTTCGGCTCCGTTTGACTTCATGTGACTTGAGTTACTTTTCGATGAGACGATAATCAGCAAAGGTTCAGCAGTTACACTTCATCACCTTATTCTTTTAGGCTCACCGATTCAAATCGGGTTACGAAGTTCAAGACGGTTTGTTCTTTTATTCGAAACAAAACCAAAACACTGCACTAAACAAAGCCACAAGTGCGTTCGAAACCCACAAGCACGAAGACTAGGCAAAACCATGTTACACATCATTCCCATGGTCCCCGAACGATCGCAGTGCCAGAGTCCCCTCTGGTTACTCTTAAGAAACTCTATAAAGAAAGCTTCGCGGGGGTGGCGCATCGAGTGCCGTTTCTCCTCTGTCACTTATGAGACGGTGGTTATCCAAGCGTTGAATTACCGCTTGCCGACGCTGACGTTTACGTTCGGCTTCCCGAGCCTTCCTCTGCTCCGTGGTGGTAGCACTGCCGCTGCAACTAGCGCCGACGTTGACGTTGTTCATGACATTTTTGCACACCGTTGCACAAAGAGAGAACGACGGAAGCACAGCAAACGCGCGCTTTCGCAGCCTCGCAGCTTCGATATTCGCTTGCTGGCATTGTCCTTTACGTTCAGCTTCACGATCGTCCATAGCACCGTTTTAAAGAAGGATGCAACGAGAGCGAGCACGCACCACAATATATACGAGCGCACAGTTGTGGCAGAGAGAGAGAAGCGGGAGGTGGTGTTGGTGAAAAACGTTTATTCAAACCATTCACAAGTAAGGGAGGGCCAACGCTGTACAAACTCTAGAAGGCGTCCCTTGTCCGGGACCCCTGTGGCTTCCGCGACGGCGCGCGCCCTTGCCACGAGGGCTTTTCGGCCCACCAAAATCGAGCAGCCACACATGGCAGCCTCCCAGCTCTCTCGGGTAGGTGCTGAAGGGGAAGTGATTGGTTAACAACCGGGTTAGGTGGGCATGCCCACACCGTGTGGAAAGTATCCACAAGTGGTTAATCACAGTGTGGGCGTTCCCCGAAGAAGGCCGGATTGCAATGCCTAAGTATTACGAGACTGTATTTGTGTATAGGCATAAGAGCCATCTCGCCAGCCTTCTTCAGTCCTGTCGCCAGAGGCGGAAACTTGTAACCTGTTCGATTTATACTACATCACTGCGGTGTCGCGAAAGGAAGTGGCTGAATAAAGTTCTGGATCGTCAGGCGATGGAGAGGCGAGGGGGTTCCCAGGAATAAAGTTCGCGGGCCGAGGCATCGGCAGCCTCGTTACCAGCTAGTCCTTCGGGAGCTAGGGCCAGATGACTAAACGTGTTTTCGGGAGGTCCAGATAATCAGAACCTTTCAGAATTCGAGCAGCGCGATTGGTTATGCAACCTTTCGTATGATTATGGTGCCCACTTCACGCATCGGTAATAATGGTCCGAGATGCGGGGTCCACTGCGGCGAAAGGGTGTGGTACACTACAGCCGCAGTCCATCAAAACATGCTTGTTAAAGGGCTCACTTTTCAAGCCCCGGACAATAATTCCATGGAGGAAGTCGCCATAGAAACGCGATAGGAAAAAACAAAACGGAGGTGGTGCTCACGCCATAATCTCCCACCTCCTCGCGCTCATGCGAGGAGTTGAAGCATGCGCTGTATGTGGGCAGATGCCGCTGAACGGATACTGCCCAAGCATAAGATGGCCTTCGCCTTCCAATCGTCTTAAGTGAATGAACGAGAAACCTTTGAGTTTTCTTTCTAAATTTGTCTCTCTCTTATCGGAAATGAACATAACTGCATGGGCTGAGGATTATTTACGCAAGTGGCTCATTGACAGGATAAAGCACAAAAAAAAAGAAACACATATCATCCACCGACGTGGCAGTTCACGTGCATCATAAATGTAGGCAACTTTGTTCTACGAAAACCTCGCAGAATTATTTCCAATATTCCATCGACAAAATTTGGTATATGTGACGCTAGCGAAATTGCCGCGAGCGCATCATGAGAGTGGCATGTAATCATGTTATTACATGACACGCTTGCAATTATTACCATGTCAGGGTCTGTCACTTCTGTTCGCCAAGCAATCATGTCACACCATCCCAGTTTTGCAACATGCCATGTGAACGAAACCACTGCAAGAGCTGCAGGATCTTGGAATGTAAATTATGACATTCATGACATACATGTCATGATTTTCATGTTATGACTAACCAAATGTGTTCTTCATACAGTCATGTTATGCCATACTAAGTTTAGTAGATAGATATATAGATAGATAGATAGACAGACAGACAGACAGACAGACAGACAGACAGACAGACAGACAGACAGACAGACAGACAGATAGATAGATAGATAGATAGATAGATAGATAGATAGATAGATAGATAGATAGATAGATAGATAGATAGATAGATAGAATGTAGATAGATAGATAGATAGATAGATAGATAGATAGATAGATAGATAGATAGATAGATAGATAGATAGATAGATAGATAGATAGATAGATAGATAGATAGATAGATAGATAGATAGATACGCTCAGTCACCGAAGTTCGCTAAGAAATGCTTCCCATTTAAAATGAGGTATCGCTCAGACTTCATTTTACCCCAGTATATTGCAGTTAAGCAGTTTAGTTTTCCGTGTTACCGGGCAGAGCCTAGACAAAAAGTGGGAGTGTGCCAAGCGGCTCCTAGCATACAAGATTATAGCAATAGGCGAAACTACGTAAATCTGGTCCCGTGATATGTTCCTGCGAAAACTTCTCCAGGATTATTGATATCCGTGAACACTCCTTGTAGAAGAACGGCTATTTGGGCTAGTTGGCTATTTGGGCAGCGCTCGTGTTGTCCTCTTTGCTTTGCTTTCCTTACCTCGCCTTTCGTTTCACGTTTATTTTAACACCTTCATGTATGCGCTGCAACCCTTATTACTGTGGAACACTCCTTTTGGTTGGAGCCCTCTTCAGCGCAGCTACCTGCTGTTAGTAGGCAGTAAGAAATATAATAAAGACGGAGAAAGGAAGGGAGGGAATGAAAAAGAGAGAAAAAAAAAACAGGGAGCAATACAAAATGAGAACAAAAGATAAAGTACGACGAGATAGAATAAAAGACAGAGAGAGACAGATCGATATCGAAACAAAGAGGACGCGAGTGTAAAGAGAGCAAGAAAGGAACGAAAGAGAGACGTAAGAGGAAATAGAAGTGAATAGATGCGAAAAAAAGAAATATACAAAGAGAGAAAAGGGGAAATCGAGGGAAGAAGAAAGAAACAGAAACAGGGCAGACCGCCAAGCTCCGCACTCCCTACAGGCTTCGCACCCCTAGTGCGAAGCTGCCCTAGTATTTCACAAGCTATTATTATGCGTTTTTTTTTTCAAAGTTCTAGATCAGAAAAGTACATACGCACTCTAACGCAAGGGTCTTGTAAGAAAATATGAAACAACCTGTGCGGGAAAAGAGCACAGTAACTGGTTCCACGCACGTGGAAACACAGCCAATGCAGCAGAGAAATCGTGAACGTTTGGGAGAAATCGTCCATCAAAAGAACGCGTCGGTTGTCAAAGGCCGTCGCCACTTTCGGGTCGTTTGAGCCGACGGGGCAGCTTTGAAACCATCGCAGCGAAGCCCTTCGGGCTATCAGGCGAGACCTGTGAGAGGAACTGCGGCCTTGGCTTCTTTCGAGTTCGCACATGAAGGAATTGGTGCGTTCTTCCTTTATTCGTTATATGCAATAGTTTTTCGCCTCTGCTTTCTTCGAAGACGGAGCTGCGTCAGCTCTCAATGCATGTAGTACGTTCGCTCGCTCGCTCGCTCGCTCGCTCGCTCACTCACTAACTCACTCACTCACTCACTTACTCAATCTCAGCGAGTCCATGGCGCACACCATCTTCAAGAAGGGAACATCCATGCATGGACTCAAGAAAGGCATTCAAGAACTGGAGCTGACCCTAGTCCTTGACTTACTTGTCTGGTATTGGCACTATCACGTCGGTGTTAGAGTGTCTGATGGCCTTATGTATGCCTTGGGTTAACTATGTGTTTCGTCGCGCTGCCTAAGCGATCTACGAGGCCGCGTAAAATTGAGATGGTGGTTGTGCTCGGCTCAAGCACGTGCCGCAATGATCACAGGGTGCTCTCAAGAAAACCATCTGCTCTTTGCATAAATCCATTTCTATATTTTCATTTGCTATCTTAGTCAATTGGTCCTTATCAGAAGTAGCTCAATACTCCAAAATGATATCTTTCTCCAATGTATCTCTCAACATGAACGAGAACCGTCGATTTCATGCTTATTTTATTTATTAAAAGACTTTATGTTTTACAAGACTTTTTTCAAATATTCGAAACACCATAAGTAAGCGCTTGGCCGCATATGCATGTAAGAGAAGAAAAAAAAGCCTAGCTTGGTGCTCGTATCACTAGAAAACGCGCACCAAGTGATTCGACAAGAGACTCGACATAAACGGTGCCGTCATACATCAGGTGTGCTTTTGCGGAGATGATCCTTCGCCTGCTTTCAGGGTGATTTGTTTCAACGTGTAAACGCAGTTTGAGCCAGGAGAAAAATTGCAGCCATATAAAAGGCACGGATAAATGGACGGACATACATCTATCGCTCCTCACTTCGTTTCCTTAGTTAATGGTGCTACCGACGGCTTCAACGGTCGGCCTCTTACGAAAGCCAGAACAAAACAATCTGCACATTCGCCTATTAAGATATCAGTTGCGAGCAGTTTCTTTTGTTTCCACGCCTACCCGTTCTTGTATACGGCTTGTCTATCTATCTATCTATCTATCTATCTATCTATCTATCTATCTATCTATCTATCTATCTATCTATCTATCTATCTATCTATCTATCTATCTATCTATCTATCTATCTATCTATCTATCTATCTATCTATCTATCTAGATATCTATCTATCAATCTATCTATCCATCTATCTATCTACCTACCTACCTACCTATCTATCTATCTATCTATCTGTGTGCCTGTCTGTCTGTCTGTCTGTCTGTCTGTCTGTCACATAGTTTTTATTTATGCATTTAAATTTAATGTTATGCCCAAAAACTGGGTGTTAGGTCAATTTAAATATCCACTTTTATGCCCACGATGCGCTGAAACTTTACTGTGTCGCATGAGGTTGGGCGTGGCATTTACGAATTCGTACTCTAGTCTCCTTGGAATGGCGAGCACTTCGGCATGCAACATCTGCGCCTGCGAGGAAACGCTTGAGCACATTCTACGTCATTGCCCAGCATACCAGACCGAACGACGTATTATGGAATCCAAGCTCTGTCAGCTGGATTCACGGCCGCTTACAGAATAGAAGATCCTGGGACCTTGGCCGACGTCTTCCCATACGCGCAAAGCCACGAAATCCCTTTTGTACTATTTAAGGACCACCAGACTTCCCGACCGCTTGTGAAAGAACTGTGCGAGACCGTGCTGTGTAGTCTCGAGCTGACTATTCATGCTTCTCTTTCTTACTCCTCTTCTTTTCTGTCTTTTTCCGTTATATTATTCTCCTTTTCCCCCACCCCAAGTGTAGGGTTGCCAACCGAGCCAAGCTTGGTTAACCTCCCTGCCTTTCCTCTCTATTTATCTCCCTCTCTCTCCGCTTTTATGCTCCCAATTGGAAACATTACCGGTCTGTGAGTAAAATCACGGAATGACAAAGTAGGAAACGCCACAAAACATTTGTAATCAGAATTTTTTTTCGGTGGCAAAGATAAAGTCGCATACTCACATGTTGAAATTGGGGAGTGCGAAAGCAGTTCGTGCTTGAGTGCGGTGGCTTTCTGCGCATGTGCCGCTCTACTACTTGGTCCACTGACGGCCGCGACAATAGCACCGCTTCTTACCGTGCAACTCCTTTTACGTCGTGAGCTGCACAGAATCGAGCGGGGCTGAATAATAATATACGTACTATACTTTTGAAGATGGGAGCACATGCCAATATTAGACTATATACGTGGCTTCGTTCAGCAAAATGATCGATTCTATATTCCACATTCCTGCTTTAAGTATATTCCGCTTAGGTGCTCGACGTAACAGGTTTTGTTACTTTTAAGCATGATTTAAAAATAGAGTATTCTAGTCAGAATGCGACAAGATTGCTGGAATCTCTCACTATATTTCATGGTCTTTTCGTTTCTACAAAGATGTCATCAAACGTTCTGGCCAGTTGTCGATCCCTTCAAGACAAGCTGTATAAAGAATCTACCAAAAAAAGCAATCAATACGTAAACGAAAGCAAAATAAAAAAAGGCTAATAAAATAGTGACACCCACCACACGCCCACAGTTGATATCACCTCCTGTGCTGCCTCGAAGGCGGGCCTACTTATGCTGCACTGCAAACAGAAACAGAAACGATTTGAAAGGAAGGTCAACACACAGTCAAAAAGTGTCAAAGGAACCGCCGGAAAGACGAGGGTAGAGTGTACGCACGAATCGATGAGTCCCCGAGTCCACAAAGGCCTTATAACGAAAAATGTCGTTATTAGATACACACTCGGTGTATATGCGTACGTTGTTCAGGTAACATAAGGCACCTTCTCAAACTCATAGCGCAAATCCCTGCTTTAGGATGACAATAAAGAATGGCAAAACAAGAAAGTTATGATAAAAGCGACGAAGCGACGCTCAAAATTTTTGCTAGTAATATAAAGGACTAAATACTTTTGTGAGCGGTGAAAATTACTTATACGTTCGGGGCGCTTGCTCTTCGACATCCAGCGGTGAATTAATCGTCCTTTTCCGTTGTATTCTTCATTTATCCACACATATCAATGACAGGTGTAATTACACAGGAATGTATGGTACGATTATAAAATATAAAGAAGTATTCCTTATTACAGAACGTGGAGAATTTTTAAAAAGATGCATTGCTCGGACTTTTCGCTTGTAATTGGAATGCCGGGACAGTTGCGCGCGTTTTGTGTGAATGTGTTAGATCCGGAAAGACGATATTAAATTCTACTAAGTTCGTGATATAAACGGCTAATTGATTGCGGGGTGCCTGTACCGGGACAGCACAAAGCTCTCCTATAGCATACTCTTTATCATCGTACATTTGTTCTAAACAATCTTAGTGCGAGCTGTCTTTATAATGGTTTTATTAAGGCGACAGCCTGAGATGTCTTATCACACGCGAAAATTGGCCTCTCAGCGTCTTCGATATCTCGCGGAAACTCACAATGCTTCACAAATCGGCGCCGGCGTCATCACAAATGATGCAAAAAAACTGAGTAATAAAAAACAACCGAAAATTGCCTGATACTTCAGGGACTGTGTGTGTCTCATTGGCATACTAAGTCACGTGACTTCAATGTTACATCACGTCATCAGTAACGCACAGCTGGCCAGACCTTGTGACGTCATAGTGGCATTATTTCGACGTCATGATGACGACAGATGCTGCCACGTGATGACATCATGGCTGGACATTGTTGCTTGGTCAATGGCACGCCGATCACTGGGGCTATGGAAAATTGTGTTACGTGCCCAAAGCTTGTGATGCCTTAGGCCATGCAGAAGCTCGTTACCTTCAGAAAACTTTAGGAGGTGGAGGGGGCAAGATCAATGTTTTGAGTGATAAGTAAAAGAATGAGATCGCTTTCGCCCTCGAGTAGTCTGAGGAGATTGCACAAGGGACCTTGTATGGTTTTAAATGCGGAGCATTTTTTTAGTCGCACGATGTCACGCTTCAGCGTCGGCGCCATCCACACCCCCACTGCGCACGTGCATCTCGTCTCGTGCCTCGTCTCGTCTCGCTCTAACGCGGACAGTGTGTATTAAGGTGGGGGAGCGTGCGTTCTCAATTCAGTCAAGGGCGTCTACTCTCCGTTCAATACAACGATGACACCAAGCAAAAAAGACACACTTTAACTTTCCCCTCCTTGCCTTCACTTCTTATTTATTCAATAAATAAGAATAATAAAGATGAAATAACAATTGGGCATTCCCAAACCATGCCCTATTACGCAAGATTCACGCGATACCGCCACCACTGTGCGACGCATTTACTCGAGTTCCCCCCATAGGTAGATTCAGGCGCCAATTTTCTGAGCTAGGTAAGTGTGAGAAATTATTCAAGTGGAAAGGCAGAATAAATCGAAAAGTGAGCAACAAAGTGATCAGCGAAAAGAGTGGAGGGCCCAGAGAGAGAGAGAAACAAAAGATGGCAGTCATCAACCACGCAATTAGTCAAATCGCTAACCATCTGTTACCATTCCCCGTCCATTGTGTCGCAACACGCATCGTCTGGAGTGTACGCGATGATGTTGGAGAAGTGGAGGAGCGAGAAACGAGAAATGTAGAAGGAAGAGCGCGCGGGAACGTGAAAACGAAACTACAGAAAAATGTCGTGGGACAGCGAAACAAGGCAAGCGGGCCTGACTGAAACCTCGCAGCCTCGTAGCGCAGAGCCTGCGATTGAGGTTCAAACACTTGACGAAAAGGAATGTAGCCATGGAAGGAGCAAGCAACTTGTCGACGGGAACAGTTGGGTGCGCTGCGCGTTCTGTTTAATCGGGTAACGATGGCGGGTGCAGCAGTGATGAAATGTACGCCTCTCGAGTCACTCGTCTGCACCAGACGTGCTCGATGCGGGCCCTTCCACAGTGGCAGCACCGTCAACTGCTGCACTGCTGAAGGAAGGGACTGACCGCATTGAGTTATGGCTCTCTTTTTGAGAACAGATGGCGCGCGTAATGCGTAGCGCACGCATGACAAATGAAGCCTGTTCATAGAAACAACGCACGTACGTGCTAACCATGTTGCGTGTGATCAGTATACAAAGAGAGCTAGCTGTACAGCTGCGAGGGTTAATGTACAGTGCATGAAGCGTCCGTGGTATGTCTGTCTTTCTTTCTTTTGTTGCCCACTACAGTGCAACTTCACGGAAATGTTGTAGGCCCGTGTGCTCAGATTTGGGTGCACGTTAAAGAACCCCAGGTGGTCTAAATTTCCGGAGCCCTCCACTACGGCGTCTCTCATAATCATATGGTGGTTTTGGGACGTTAAACCCCACAAATCAATCAACAGTGCAACTTCAGCTGTGAGTTTGTGCATTACCCAGCAGTACTTCAGATTTCACATAATAGTTTCTGTTAATCGTTGAGTAGGATAACGCAGATTGTTGAGGTTCCACCCTATGTGTAGTCGGTGACAGGTAAAAAAAAGTTGGGGGACGCGGACTAGCACAAAAAATTCATGACATTCATGTTTCGTATTCTTTTCCCCGCAGAAAAAGGTTTATAAAGTATCGTATGACCTTGTAGCATTAAGATCTGCGGTTGGATGGTCAGTTGGTTGGTTGGTCGGTCGGTCGGTCGGTCGGTCGGTCGGTCGGTCGGCTGGTTGGCTGGCTGGCTGGCTGGCTGGCTATTTGGATGGTTGGCTGAGTGGTTGGCTGGTCAGCTGGAAGTTTGCTCGGTCGGCTGTTTGGCTGACTGGCTGGCTGGCTGGCGGGTAGGTCACTCGGTTGGTCAGTCGGTCGAAATTCATCGGAGGTCCTGACCGCAATCTGCTGTTGCCTTAAGTAGCAAATCTGTTTATGCGACTTGAGTCGCAAGTTCATGTCAGGAATCGGCCGCACCGAAGAGAATTTATAAGCAGAACACCCGGTAGTCCTCGACGACGAATTATCGTCATGAACTGTGCGCGCTCTCGCACTGCCCCGATTTATGCGGCTTGGGTGAATAAGTCGGATGGGCGAGAACACGAGCATAGAAATAGTAAAGAAAAAGGTTGTAAAAAGATGCAAGGACACAGAGACAAATATATAAAGAAAGAGAAAAGGAAGATACAGCTACATAAGAACGTATAGACAGAGAAAGAGATAGAAAGAAACCACCACAAAAGAAAAGATTAAAAAAACATAGAGCAACAGAAAAATACATAGAGAGAAAGGTGAAGTGAGAATTGGAGCAAAAATGCGAAATAAAGAGAAGAAAGAGAAAGAAAAAAACGAGGTAGTGAGAGAAATAACTAAGTATAAATAATTGAGACGGAAAAAAGATTGAAAAAGAAGAAGATATAAATAGAAAAATAAAGGCCCAGCTATGCTGTTTATTCGAGCATTTCGTCACTAATGATAGCGGTGCTATTTCTTTTTATTGTCTTTCTTTTTTTGTGTGTGCTTTAAAACCCGACGATGTTTGGCAATCGCTGAGTGACAGTGACGTCTCGGCTTTTGGGAGAACCAGCTATAGGAACTTACGGTGTAACCGGCTGACTGCCTTTTCTGAGAAGAATACAAAAATGAATGAATGGATGAATGAATGAATGAATTAATGAATCAAACCTTTTATACAAAGAAGAAGACGGCTCTGGGCCCCAGTTTGGGAATAGGGGAGGCAGGGATTATTGCATGGGTGCACAGCGTAAGCATATTAAGGTAACACCACTGCGCGTTCATCCGTTGCAGTAGAGGTTCCAAGAGTCGCTATCGCCCAAGTTGTTCGACCTCATTTATACCACTCAAAACAGGCCCCTTGTACTATACACAAATCTCTAGTGATTTTGCTTCATCATTACACTTTAGCACAACGCCTAAACTTATCATGCCGTCGCGTGGCAGATGTTGAATGTGTGCTCGTCCTCGCGAGAAAGCCCAGAACCTAAATGAGGTGGTGTAAATCTGCTCGGAATAATTTTTCACAATGTGGGGATCGACAAGGGTTTCCAATTGCTTGTCTGGCTCCAATCAATTAGTCAAGTACATGTGGCGTATGTGCTGCATTGGTCATAACCTTGTTCAGAAATATATCTGAACAAGGTTACTTGTCGCTTATTGCAGGTGCTGGTGTAGCTTGTAATAGCTCGTAATAGCTTTCATTTTTACGAGAATATAATTCAGAAATGCACTGCCAAAAGAGCCTTCGCACAACATTTTTAGATAGGCATTAAGTAGGGCCGCCTGGTTTGGCGACAAAGGGGTGTGTGGGGCAATCAATGAATCGCCAAGCCCACCCGCTTGCGCGGTGACAGCATGAGTGACTTCGTTTCCCCAGTCTGTGCCAGTATGGCCTGGTGTCCACAAAATTTGCCCGTTGCTTTGATAGTCCGGTGTTCTCTTTAACTTTTTTCTAATTTTTTCTTATGACGTTGGCCCCTACGTCTTCAGTCGTTGTTGCTGTGAGCTGAGCCACCGCTTCGTACAAATCTGTCAATACACAAAAATTATTTCAAAGATTCTCGCTTGCAGTGTTCCCTACATCAATCAGAATAGTTTTGACCGCTCCCCATATGGCCAACGACTCAGCATGTATGGGTGCCCCACCGGGAAGCTGGCGACTATATATGTTAACGATTGCGGCTGCATGCGGATGAGCTGACCTATAGGCAATCCTAGCTTCTTCGTCTGTGATCGTTGTTTCAGTGTAGATGACGACGGTGTTCTCAGGTTTGCGGAGGCGCTGCCTTTTCTCGAAGAGTTCTCTGGCGGTTGTGTTTCGCTGGGCGATAGGGCGTTGTTGTTTCTGAGCGCTCAGCGGGGCTTGCCATGGCGGTGCTTGGATCGTTTCGTCGTGCCCCAAGCGCATGGCAATTCGGTTGTTCCATTTGTTTGCTCTGTGGCGTGTTTTCAAGCAGGCATCGCATGCGATTGCTTGCTTCATTGATTGCGTCCCTTATTGGAGGTATTGGCACAACTTTGAGAAGCTCCTCGTGTCCTTCGGGAACCTATAGCTCTCGTACGAAGGGTCACCCTATATTTAATCGACGTAGCGCGTTTTAAAACATAGGACAGGGGAAGGGACAGAAGGGAGCGCCTGTCCTATGTTTTAAAACGCGCTACGTCGATTAAGTATGTCTTACCAACATGCCCAATTTTATACTCTAGTCACCCTATATGTAACTTTTTGACGTCACAGAGGTCTCAATCGCACAGTTCATGCACAGGTGTCCCATAAAGAATATTTGCAACAGCGACAGCTCTGGTAAGTGTTTGGCACGTTTTCTGTCTTGCTCCACCGTGGTTATTGAAAATCCGTCGGACCATGTGCAACATCGGGCTTTATGTGTGTCTCCAGGCTCGGATTCATTGCTGGGGGCTGTTGCAACTAGCAATCTGTGCTCCAAAGAACCTAATTTTATTTGTACGTTAGTAGACGCACTGACACTTTCGCCGATAAGTACATAATGTGATTTGCTTTCTCACATGGGTCGTTTTTTTACGTCTACGCTGATGAATTTCGTCTTTTCCGGCAACAGCTCAAGTCCGAGGTGACCTAAAGTATCGGCCAGGGCAAGGATTGCTGCTTGGAGTTCAGTTGCATAGTATGCTTGTCAGGATAATCCGCCGCTTGTATTCATATTGTGCTGTCATCTGCGTAGACTGGATTAAAGATCAAAGGACCAAGGATGGAGCCCTACGGTACAACCCTATCCAAATAACAGGTCCTCGGACTCCATCCTGGCGCTCTGCCCTGTAGCCTGATTGACCTACTTTGGAGTAAGTTGCGGATCCAACTATGTGCTCTTTGGCTGGGATACCTTGCTGCCAATTTTTGTAGTACAACCTCTTGTTTCACGTTCTCAAATGCTTTGTGCATATAAACGGCAAGGATATAATGTAACGTCTGTTTGTGAGATTTGCGGTCGATGACTCTGCGAAGTAACCACCGGCCGTCTTGCGTGCTCATGTTCGTCTGAAAACCTGCGTGCGCAGGGTGAAGTCCGGCCTTAACGTATTCGATGTAATACTGTATCTGCGTGCTCAGCATGAGCTCTATGAGTTTGCAGGCTGTTGAAGTCAGAGCTATTGTTCACAGATTTGTTGGCTGTGTGGTCTTTTTCCGGTTTTCGTATAGGATAGTTGAGCAAAAGTTTAAGTGAATTGGAGGGAAAGCCAGATTCCCATGATTCACGAATGAAAGTAAAAAAAATTCAGTGTATCGTCACAGAGATTTCGAAGTTCTCGCCAAGTCACCCAATCCTGTCCAGGAGCGGACTTATTTTTTGCTCTCGCCAATCCTGCCATGAGATCGCCTAACCTGAATGGTGTGTCAAGCTTCACGCTGGGTCATCTATCTGGATATGCGATAATGGCTGTAGTGGTATTCAAGCAGAATGCGGGAATAAAATATGGATGACGTGGTACTCTAGTCATGTAGGCTTCTCCCGTAAAAAGAGTTCTGAAAGAGGAGGCGTTGCTTTCTTTTTGAGAAAGTGTAAGCGAAAATACGCATGCAAATGGCAGACTGTGATAGTGAGCTATCTGTCGTTGTATGAAATGAAAATTTCGTTCAAATTCTCCGCTGGGGTATTGTTGTACAATGCGTTAGTATGATTTGTATTTGCGTCACTGGAGCAACATCAGACAATCTAAAGTGTTATCGGTCATTATTCAACATCAAACCAACATCAAACTTCGCTCAGTAGCCATGACGTGGGGTGCCTACGCAACCCTCACTCACCTCTCACGCTTGATCATGTGACCTACAAAAATAAAGGTAGCAAAGAATCAAGGGACCCACAGTCCTCGGTACACTCTATAGCATTCTTCCCGTGGCACCCACAGCGTGCAGTGCATGGGAATTTTCGATTTTATACCGACAATCAGGGCGACGACGACGACACGGTGAAATTGCATAAGGTTGTCGCAGCAGCGTCATATAATCTATTAAGTGGACATTGCACTTACTTGACTGATCGTCATATCATTCGCGAAACATTCAAGCGATCCAGCTGTAAAATCACCGTTTAAAAAAAAAACAATTTCCCTGCTACGCTCAAGCTCATTGCGAGTCCTAACTTTCGTTTTTAGTTTTTTTCTCACATTCTTAAGAGCTTGTTAAAGCCGTTGTTTTTCCTCGGGCTAAAAAAAAAAAAACTGCCCTACATGCCACACTCTGAATGCAAATATTTGCTACAAAGCAGATCGTCTGCGCAAAGGACCAAGCACTGTGCCGGCCGAACTTAAACTCCGGTCGTTATATGCATGAGAACGTGCCTCGTTCTTTGTGTAGAACGCCGTGGGTGCCCCCCATGTTTCACTGCCGAACAAGCCACTAACTCATGGCCTAACTGCTCGTACGTAATGGCCAGAGCACTCTGAGTGGGTTCTTCCCCGCCCTGTGGCCTAAGCTCGAAGGGTGTGGTTGAGTGCACCCACAAAAGAAGCAGGCGGTGAATGGCGCGTTGTATCTATCAGTTGCTCGCCACCCGAAACTGTACCAGGGTGCTCGCAATGCGTGTATAGGTGAGCTGAAGCGCTAAAGATGCGCATAGGCTTGTGGAATACCCTGTTGATTCAGATGTTTTCGGATGTGCGCGCACGCCAGCACAGCGTGTGTGTTAGACGTATAGTGCCAACGATGCGGCCAGCAACGCAGCTCCCTCTCCCCGTTACCATCGTTAATCTGAGAAACCCCTTCAAGACTCTAATGGTACGCCTGCTGTAGAGTAGCACGCGTATGCATACGAGTGGTGTGTGAACCTGGGCTGTTCAGGCGTGAACAAGAGACCGAGCCTCGATCACCTGCTGCGTTGTCGCACCATGCCTTTGCTTAAGCTGCACGGTGTTGTCGTTGTAATTGGTTTAGAAAAAGTGCTTAAGTACGTGAAATTGTGGGCTTGTGCGCACGTTTCTTCAACAATTTAACAATATCTGGCATAAGATACATTCCTTTCAGTTTTGATTTAGAGCTGTGTCGCAGCGTGACTTTATGGCAAGAGCTCGATCATCCCGAATTTTGGGGTGAGTGCAAAGAAATGTAACTGCACATTTGCGTGTATGAGAGGACAAGGTGTTTCCAATTTCGAAAGCAACGTAAGCAAGTGCTCTCGTAAGCCTGAAACTCCGAAAGATTGGTGAAGGACATCCCGCATGGAAAAGTCTCACATGGTGTTGCAGCATCGCTGTCGCATTATAGCTGCCATCCGAACTAAAATGCATAAATGTGATCTGTGCCTTGAAGGTACGTCCACTTTACGTAAGTTATCACATGCAAAAAAAAAACAGTATCACTACTCAAGATAACACACCTCAAATAGTCTATGAAACTAAAACAACGTGACCTATCAAGCCATAAAAAACTGCAGCTCTGGTGCAAGCGCCCAGGATACTGTATGTTTACTTGAGACGGTATGCAGCTGAAGCTCAGTGGCAAGTGGGGCAAGCGAGCGCGAATTCATTTTTCAAAAGAATGCACCACTCAACAAAAAAAGAGAAAAAGTAATGAAGATTAGAAAGAGAGGAAAGACTATAACTTATGAATGGCCTACTACCCTAAATTTTTTATTAATAATGCCATAGTGGACATCAAGCAAGCGTTCTTATAGCAGTTACCCAATGGGTGCTTCGAAAAGAATCTGAAAGGCTGCTCTTCTAGCTTTCGCTGTGACTGTACTGCGCCGTACGCGCAAACCTGGCGTTTTCACGTAACGTGAGAATCGATGATATGCGAAGCACGAATGAGGAAGGTTTATATGTCACTTTAAAATCAGCACAACGTTACGAGGTGGACGTAAATTATGCCGTACATATGAATTCCATGCTATGATTTTCTTGGTTGCGCCTGACATTTTTTTTTTGTTCAAAAATGATTAGATGAAACTCCTTGCACATAGGCACGCACCAGTAAAAGTGGAAACAGGCGCACTGAAAATCTGTCTCTATTTTTTTTTTCGGATTCACTTGTTTATCCGCGTACAGAGCCCCCAGTTCGAGTGGACCACCACGCACGGATGAAGCATATCGTCAGCCAGCGTTTTCAACCGATATGCAAACGCGTCTTGAACGAGAGACACTTTTAAATATCCTCCGCAAATGATCACTCGCATAGATCAGATAACGGTATACCTGCCCTGACATTTCCTCCTGGACGGGATCTGCCGTGTAGCCGATACGGCAGTATTGGTTTCCGGTACACTCGCACTCAGTATACGACATGGTCGATATAAAAAGGCGTATTATCTCTCTCCACAGTGGCGAAGTTATCTGATTCATCGCGCTATAGCACGCGTCCTACGCCACCCTCGTATCCGGTGGAAACGATGGTTTCAGCGTATATTACGCGACAGAGAGCTCTATATATAACTCCCCTTTGCCCCCAAACACAAACTGTGAGCGCGGCGCTTTCGCCCGTCGCGTTCGCCTCCTTAGTCACTTTAGCGAGAAGCTGAACATAGGCCACAAAGCGCTCTATTGAGGCGAGTATGACGCGCCTAATTGATACAAACGGCGACGGGCAGTGTTCTCGAACGGTATGCGCGATTACGGGTGAAATCTTAACCCACAGCCGACACATGCATGTGTATTTCTTTGTAGTACGCGACGAAATATTGTGTAACGATGCATAGTCCGTGATTCAGATACAACTTACTTTATGCGTATTTGCTAGCATTTACACGTTTTCTTATTTCTTTATTTCTTGTGTGTGCGCCAGTATAAACGCCTTCGTAAGGTGCGCCCAGTGCTTGAAGGAACTGAAACGTGCTCTAGTTAATGTAGTAACTACACTAACCATTGAAGAATTCTATATGAGAAGGAGAGCGAGAGAGAGAAACGAGAAGACAGAAAGGCCGGGAGGTCAACCTGACGTGCGCCTGGCTGACTGCCCTAGACAGGAACAAAAAGATTAAGGCAGATAAAAAAAATTAAATGTCACAGGGTCTCCTATGTATTCACCTAAGATGACATGAAGGCAAAAGCCATCCTTTTATTTCTTTTCCTTCTCAGTCGATTGTATTGTTTTCCCACCCGAAAGCTTTCCACACCGAACGTTTTGCAGAGCTCCGGGATCACCTCACCTGTCCAAGCGACGATGTGATGGCGTCACAACGGGACGTTTCGCCTAATTTAGGCTGCTTGCGATGTCGTGGTGGAGACGTTGTAAGTCGCGGAGACGTCGTAGTGGAGACGTCCCAGGGCGACGTCACCCTAGGACGTCACCATCACAATCAGAAGATCGTCATGCTATGACGTGTTAATGCCGCAAACGCCGACGGTTGCTTTTCGCGCTTGGCAAGGTATATATTCAAGGCTTTTGCCTTCATAAGACGGCGAACACAAGGAGCATCGCTTTCTTCTCATCTCCGTCAGAGCAAAAAAAATAAAATAAAAGAAACAGCGCTTGTCTTGGGCACTAGACAATACAAGCGCTGTCTAACATCTGAAAATTTCATGAAAAAAAAGCGGCATATATAAGCATACAGGAATGCACTAAAAATCTTAACAACCACACCAACCATGTAATCACATATGCATGCTGTAGATATGAAATCTCAGCATCTCTGGAAGAGATTGAAGCCTGTTTCACGCACCTGTCGCTTGCTTTTATGGCTTCAAACGCTTCAGCGCTTTCACGCGTACGCTGGATCCTGTGCCTCATCACCATAGCGGTATTGTTTAGCTAGACTGCGCAACCGCACTGCCGGCAAGGAAGGGAAAGATGCGTAAATATATTGTACCTTTCATAGAGCTAGCGTGCTATCTTAAACGGATATTGAGACAACCTTCCGTCTGCCCACTGTACGTATCACCGCATAGCAAGGGGATGGAGTACACCACTCCGCTCGCATGCACGATCAGTGAAACACTTATAGAGTGCTTTGTAAATGAACCGTCAGCGCTAACAGCGGCCTGCCCCTTCTGCACTCTTTTGTCAATTATCGCGCACACGCTTCCTAGCTTTTTGCCGGCATGAAAGACATTTATGGCATAATGTCTAGCAACATTCTTCAAACGATGCGACACCGAGTGCAGCTAAGGGATAAGGATGAACTTCTTGCGTTTATCTGAGGACAAAACCGCCGCATCAAGGCCATCTTTCTGTTCCCTTTTCAAGCGATGAAAGAAACGCTGTGAAGCGGAGGCAAGGACCAGGTGTGTTTCCAATTTGTCAACCTGCTGTAAAAAACTCTCAAGTACAGCCAGAAGACAGAACTTCTTTAAAGCCGAAATAAAAAAAAGAAAATGGATCAGCTATGTCTTGTTTTCAGGAGTCATCATCAGTCAACGCACTCTTTGGCCGCACCTGGCCCTTCCGCCACTAAAGCCCAATATTGATCGAGCTTCCGTTTGGTTATTGAACGTAAAAAAAGAGAGATCCCTGGCGCACTATAATGCATGAAGTGCATCGAAACACTCGCTATGCAAGTGACACTTTCGTTCGCCATGTCTTTTCTCGACGTGACGTTGGTCAGCATCGTTTGGGGAAGCAAGTGTTTGCGCTTCACCCCGAAGGTGTCACAGCCTCCGAAGCAACGTCTTTGCTGGCTTAAAAATCACAATAACAACGTATTCCTCTTAAACTCACCTTTACTAACAGAGGTGTTCTCCACAGGGGGGTTGAAGTTGTGCTCCTCCACTCCCCTTCAGTCACCGAGGCAATGTTGGTCAAGTTTGAATGAAAGCAAACTTCGCAATGGATTTAGAATTGAAAACAAACCGACGATGGTCTTCCCATGACGGCCTGCTTTGGGTCCCCGGCTTCAATGTGGTGATTGTAGAATGAGAACAGTTCTTGAAATGCAACATCACCAGTTCTAGTCTCCATTGTCGCCCAAAAGCTATTCGGCGATAACCCTGAACCATACACATTGATGAGGCAGGTGAGACTGAGCAAACGTATGGGGAGGACATGGCGCCCGCTTTGGATGATTAGTGGTGCGGCCACCTCCTCCCTCGCCTTCGCGCACGCCTACAATCACTAATACTAACTGAACGTCAATTTACCGAATACTCACTAATCCGCCAAGCTGTATGAACAGTATAGGCGACATACCACGTATGGACCTACGCTGTTCAGTCATATCACGTACTTCCCGGAAAGCACGGCACAAACTTTTTTTATGTCAAATAAATGAAGTTCTGATGGACGCCCTTGAGCCGAAATGGCGCTCAATCGCTGGAACTTCCCGGTAACTTGCATGCAGACACCGCAGCAAGTGCAGAAAGGAGCTGGTTCAATCTTCATTAATTATATGCGTCCGCAATTAATTAAAGCTCGGCAGTGAAAACAAATCGCCAGCCGCTGCCACGGAGCACTCGTCATGCAGTAAGCCACTGCCAGGAACCGAAACACCAGATTAGAAGTGAAACCCTGAACGTGAGAGAAGGAGAAGCCCTCTCTCACACTCCTTTCGTTCTCATACCCTCCGGCATCATTGCCTTCTTGCTGCTTTAGAATTGCTTGCGTTTTGTTATTCGTTGCTTTCACAGTTTTGCTTTTCCGTTTTCCAGATTTTTATCTCTGGCGCTAACAAGGCTTGTCGCTTTATTTTCCTGCAGAATGGACGCCCTGATTGAGAACCCGAGGAGAGGTACATCTCTGGGGGCGAATCGGATTTAGTTTGCGTTTCGAACGAGAAGATGCGTGCGAGAAAGAAGGTACTACGTCGGTGCAAACACATCTTTGTTTAGGACAGTGCTGTGTGGGCATGTGTGCTTTACAACAATTTTTTTTTTGTGGTTAAAAACGATGAAGTTCCCGTTGTTAGAAAGAAGTGGAACATGAGCAGAACAACGCAAACATGAACCTCCGAAAGACAAAGTGCAAAGAGAGTAAAGGCCGGGACACAAAAATATCACACTTGTAATTTGCTATCTTACACATGGGAATGAGATCATTGGATAAAAATAGAGAAAAGATGCTAATAGTTGTGTTACTGATACGGCCGTCTAAAAGCCCTTCAGTTGATGCATTTTCTTAGCTCATGTTGTAAGCAGGCGTTGTTAAACTCGTACCGGAGAAGCTTCGGCCACAGATCAACTGTATAAATTTATTTTTATGTAACTTCGTCGTCGTGAAGCGCAATAACCAACGCTCGCTACAACTTCCTGTTTAGCATCGCGCTAAACAAGGCGCCAGCGCCAGTGGAGCTGTTCCTACATACGTGTCGGTATCGGGGTAGTACACCGCTACCACGAACTCAGCCCATTAAACCTGTACCCCTTTCTCTAACAAGTTTAAGTGAACAAACACTCGTTAAACAAGCTATACTTGCCCTGATGTTACGTCCCCTGAGTTTGGCACTTTTTCAACAACGCTATCCATAACCACTCTTTTTTTTACCACTCATTACTCTCAGTGCCGTGTTGTTGACAACATTTTTTTATCTTTCTTCCATCAGGCTCTCAAAAGGCGTGTGTCCCGAAAGTTCGAAATGAGCTTGCTCGACATAACATGGCTTTTGTATTTATTTGATTCTGCACTGGTTGCAGTGTGATGAATAGTTTTGGTGCACCGGTTTCTCAACGACAGCTATACGACGCAATGTCGTTAGCTGTATTAAACGCTCGTTGAGCGCAACCGACGGTCACGTCTAACGTCGTCTCGCCCTTCTCGCGATATTTGTCTCGCCGGGCACGTTCACTGACCGCGCTGAAAGCTCGCAGCAATCTCTCTCAGAAAGCGCAGATAGAAGAGAGCAAAGCGTAGTTTACGAAAACGCCCGCTCAGCGTCTCACAACAGCTGCGCATGACGCGGACAAACACGGAGAACGGCTGAACAGAATGGCCGTATAATCTACCACACAGAAAGAAAGATTTTTGCTATGGTTGGCTATGCTAAGACGCCGCAGATGATAATATATGGGGTTTTATGTGCCGGAACCGCGAGGTAATTATGAGGCGTGTGCGCCGCACTGGAAGTCTCCGGAAACGTTGACTATTTTGGTGTCTTTTTTAAATTCACAGACATGGATCAGTGCACGGGCCTCTGTAGCGTTTTGCCTTCATCAAAATGCAGCCGCCGCGACTGGGATTGAACAGGCGACCTCCCAGTCAGCAACCACTACACCACCGTGGTGGACGAGGCACTGCTGACTACAATGCATCTCGAAGAACTTCAAAACTGCTCAAGCTTTGAATTTATCGCGTGTATTGCGAATAAACAACTCATGTGAGCCCTTCAGTGATTCTCTTCTAGTTCGTTAAAATTGAACGGAACGTTCATCGCGGACGGATACGCTTTGCATTCCGGAATTTTTCAGTGCGACAGT
This sequence comes from Rhipicephalus microplus, assembly GCF_043290135.1. NCBI lineage: Eukaryota > Metazoa > Arthropoda > Arachnida > Ixodida > Ixodidae > Rhipicephalus > Rhipicephalus microplus. Next base: position 243,932,810 of record NC_134701.1, on the reverse strand, counting down.
GCGTGCATGAGCACCTTTGCAGCCCATCGCAGGTAGTTCCTGCTGCTGTTGACCCGATGGCCGCGAATTTGATCCCGGCCGCCGTGGCCGCATTTCAATGTATGCGAAATGATAGAGGTTAATGTGCTGTGCGGTGCCAGGGCACTTTAAAGGAGTCCCGAAACACTTTTTTTAAGTAACCATGGAATAAATTCACTGGAAGAGCTCATTGCATCATGAATTCAACACCGGAAAAATTTTAAGAATCTGTCTTGTACGAGCGGTGTTACAAATATTTGTTGCACGCTGCCAGCGCATTTTCTGTTTTCTCGTCCCGAAGAAAGCGCTGAAAACTAAGCAGAGAGGGATGGAAGGGGCGAAAAATTACGTCAGCTGCGCCTTGTTACCTTCAGCAATTTTTCTTTTTTTTTGTTTGAATGCGCAGCTTTTTCAGTGTGATCGCGCGCGCACACGTGGACAAGTCGCGGTCTCCCACGGCGATCTCTGTAGCGACTGGGCGCGCCTTGTTCAAATCAGCCAATGGCTGCAGGATGGGTTTGCTATGCGGGATTTTTTGAGCATCTTCCGTCATTTGTCGAGAGAAGAGAAAGCAATTTTTAGCTGACTTTGATAACTTATTGTGAATTCCAGGCCGCATGCTGCGCTATAATATTTGACTCAGGTGTTGTCGGGAGCCTCTACTACCGATCGGCAGCGTTTTCTGACCGTGCTCAAAAAGTGTTGCAGGGCCCCTTCAAAGAACACAGGAGGGTTGAAATTTCCGGAGTCTTCAACCATATAGCGTGCCTCAAAATTATATCCTTGTTTTGGCTTAAAGCGTGATATATTATTTTATTAATTAGCCTTTCACAAGCAAACACAAATACAACTTTATATATCACCAACGACGCGAGTAAGCAAGACCGCTAACAAGCAGGGTAGTGAGCAGCATTTTGAAACCCTGTTGAGGCATTCCATTCAATCGCACTCCGTGAATCAACAACTGAACTGATCTCTTATATACCTATCCATCCATTTATTGAACTACTCATACATCCACAATTATCTTTACTATTTCCGTTAGTAATACACCGATATACGTACACGACGAAACAGGGATCCGAAAGCGGGCATCGCTGCACGTAAGGTTTTACAATATAATATAGTTGTAAAGCCAGCTTTCATGAATTTTCGATGTGCGCTACAGCTTTTCGTACGAAAGCAATAGGCTGTCTTTGTGACATTAGGGTGAACGATATGGTAAAAAAAACCATTTACGGGAAGTTCGGAGACATGTTAGACATACTCATCAACTTTAAAATGATATTTTTCGATACTTCTTTGATTTGTGTGTCTTAGTGATTTCTTAAAGAATGCACAACACATCACACACAGGGCTGGGTCTCCACACTACAAATGTAGCCATTTCTTCAATGTGTATCGATATTTAACATATGATTTGATAGAGCTCTTTCAGTGCTGCGCTCATGAAACCTAGGACCACCAGCCTTCCGGCTGCACTCCCTGAACGACTCGCATCGATCACGTGGTAGCGGGCGTAAGTTTGGAGCGTAAGCTGTAATTTAGGTAGAAAAATCTCTCAAACAAGTTCCTTCCCTCGTCGTTTCGTGTATGTTTTTTTTTTCTTACTTCGAATTTCACTTGAATTTTGCTTAACAAAGTTCACCCACGTGTCGCTTCAAAGTTTGCTTTGGTGTTCAACTTTTTCATGCATTTCATCAACCTCCTACTTGTTACAGCAGTCGAGATACGTGCCGTGCGCAACGAGTTCTATCATACTGTTTCACCCTTAACATATAGCGACCAAGAGCCATTGAAGTCCACGTGACAGGATCTTTTATGCTTTCGACGTGGCGATGGCACCATAATTATTGCGTCGACAAACAACTTTAGTAAAGCAAAAAACTTTCATTATTATTATTATTATTATTATTATTATTTACGCCATCTCCCACTAAAGGGAGATATGTGGGAATGCGAAGCAGCACTGGTGTTCACATGTGTTTTCATCTGTATGTTTCATTTGTGTGTGGAGCTGTGTATACGTTGTATACCGCTTATGTTACGTCCCCCCCTGCCCCGCCGCGGTGGTCTAGTGGCTAAGGTACTCGGCTGCTGACCCGCAGGTCACGGGTTCAAATCCCGGCTGCGGCGGCTGCATTTCCGATGGAGGCGGAAATGTTGTAGGCCCGTGTGCTCAGATTTGGGTGCACGTTAAAGAACCCCAGGTGGTCGAAATTTCCGGAGCCCTCCACTACGGCGTCTCTCATAATCATATTGTTACGTGAGTAACGAGACAAAGTATTGCGAATATATTCGAAAAATATATTTGCAAGAGCGGTTGCAGCACTGGCCAGTCTGGCTCCGAGCTCGAGCAGCCAGCGAGCCTCATCTTCTTCGTCGGGCGCACACGCGCATTCGCACTATGGTTTGTGGCAGCCTACAGGTAGCATATAACCCCCGTCGGCAAAGGCGCCGTCTCGGCGCATCTAGATGTCAAGATCATTGGGCGAGTGGTACTGCTTCAGGCGTGCGACGTGTACGATGTCGCTGGCCCTAGGGGTGGATGAAGACGGCGAGGCAGCAGGAGTGATTTCATAAGTGACGGGAGTCACCTCACGAAGCACTCTGTAGGGCCCTGTGTACCGAGAGAGGAGCTTGTCAGACAGGCCAACGTGCCTGGTCGGAGACCACAGCAGAACCAACGAACCGGGCGAAAAGTGCACATCGCGGTGTCGTTGGTCGTACCGACGCCGTTGGTTTGCTTGGGAGGTCAGAAGGCGAGCACGAGCGGTTTCGCGTGCGTGGGCGGCCCGGCTGATGGCGTCCAGAGCATATTGTGAAGTTGGAGCTGCTGGTAACGGAATCGTCGTATCGAGGGGTAATGTGGGTTCGCGGCCGAACAGCAAGAAAAAAGGGGAGTAACCAGCCGTGTCGTGGCGCGAAGAATTGTAGGCAAATGTCACGTATGGTAAAGCGATGTCCCAGTCAGAGTGATCTGAGGAAACGTACTTTGCAAGCATGTCAGTTAGGGTTCGGTTCAGGCGTTCTGTGAGGCCATTTGTTTGCGGATGGTACGACGTAGTGAGCTTGTGGCGTGTTGCACAAGAGCGTAGAATGTCCGCTATGACTTTCGATAGAAATGTGCGGCCTCGGTCCGTGAGCAGCTGGCGTGGAGCACCATGTTGCAAGATCACGTCGTGTAGAAGAAAATCGGCGACGTCAGTGGCGCAACTTGTTGGAAGGGCGCGTGTGATTGCGTAGCGTGTGGCGTAGTCTGTGGCCACAGCTATCCACCTGTTGCCAGCAGAAGACAGAGGAAAAGGGCCGAGTAAGTCCAAGCCGACGCGAAAGAAAGGTTCAGTAGAAATATCGAGTGGTTGAAGGCGCCCAGCCGGAAGCGTCGATGGTGTTTTGCGGCGCTGACATTCCTCACACGCCGCGACGTATCTTCTGACGGACCGTGCCAGACCTGGCCAATAGAAGCGACGGCGAATCCGGTCGTATGTGCGGGACACACCCAGGTGACCGGCAGTAGGAACGTCATGAAGTTCGTGGAGTACAGCCAAGCGGAGGTGTTTGGGTATGGCAAGCAGCAGAGATGGGCCGTCTGGATGGAAGTTATGCCGGTATAATGTGCCATTCTGGAGTACGAACGAGCGATAGGATCGGTTCGATGGGGAGGAGTCGAGGCGCTCAATGATAGCTCGTAGGGCTGCATCACGGCGTTGCTCGTCGGCTATGTGGTTCAGTTGAGAAACGGAGCACACGCAGGCGTCGTTGTCAGGTATGGTGGCCGATGGGTCAACTGGATAGCGAGAAAGGCAATCGGCGTCCTGGTGCAGGCGTCCAGACTTGTATATCACAGAAAAGGTGTATTCTTGCAGTCGCAGAGCCCAGCGACCAAGTCGACCTGTAGGATCTCTTAAGGATGAAAGCCAGCAGAGCGCGTGGTGGTCGGTGACGACGGAAAAGTGAGTGCCATATAAATATGGACGGAATTTTGAGACCGCCCAGACAAGAGCAAGGCATTCTCGCTCTGTGATCGAATAGTTACGCTCTGCAGGTGTAAGGAGGCGGCTAGCATACGCGATAACGCGGTCGTGTCCCTGTTGGCATTGGGCGAGAACGGCTCCGATACCGTGACCACTGGCATCAGTTCGGACCTCAGTTCGGGCAGATGGGTCAAAGTGGGCGAGGATAGGGGGCGTCGTCAAAAGTGTTATGAGGTGAGAGAAGGCGGCAGCTTGAGTGGACCCCCACGAAAATGGAACGCCTTTCTTCAAAAGATCGGTAAGTGGTTGGGCGATTGCCGCAAAATCTTTCACGAACCGCCTAAAGTAGGAGCAAAGTCCCACAAAGCTCCGGACATCTTTGGCGGATTGGGGTACTGGGAAATTCGTGACGGCACGAATTTTCTCAGGGTCCGGTCTCACACCAGAAGCATCGACAAGGTGGCCCAGTACGGTAATCTGTCGGCGGCCGAAGTGACACTTCGAGGAGTTCAACTGGAGGCCAGCTTTGCGGAAGACGTCGAGAATGGCCGACAGACGCTCAAGGTGGGTCTCAAACGTAGGTGCAAATACGAGGACGTCGTCTAGGTAACACAGGCATGTTGACCATTTGAACCCGTGTAGCAGAGAGTCCATCATACGTTCGAACGTGGCGGGGGCATTGCATAGGCCGAAGGGCATAACCTTGAATTGGTATAGGCCATCTGGAGTGATGAAGGCGGTCTTTTCTTGGTCTTTCTCGTCTACGGCAATCTGCCAATAACCAGAACGAAGGTCGATGGATGAAAAGTAGCGTGCGCCGTGGAGACAATCGAGGGCGTCATCAATACGTGGTAAAGGATACACGTCCTTTTTGGTGATTCGATTTAGATGCCGGTAATCGATGCAAAAACGCCATGTGTTGTCCTTCTTTTTAACCAGGACGACGGGTGACGCCCATGGGCTTGATGAGGGCTCAATAATGCCTTTAGTTAACATCTTATTCACTTCAGCTTGAATAATCTGGCGCTCCGACGCGGACACGCGATACGGTCGACGGTGAATGGGAGCAGCATCACCGGTGTTGATGCGGTGCTTTACAAGAGAAGTTTGGCCGAGTGGGCGGTCGTCAAGGTCGAAGATGTCACGGTAGGAAGCTAGAAGGCGTGCGAGAGCGGCTGATTGCGCTGGGGGAAGGTCAGGGTCGATCATGGGACGTATTGACATGTCTAGGCATGTGGCATCGAGTGGGCGACAAGGAAAATTGGGGCATGCGTCGGCTGCGAAAGTGGTGACGTGATCATCGGCTAAGGACCGCAACGTGGCAATTAGGATGCCTTCAGGGAGGACTTGCTTTGTGAAGCCGAAATTTATGACGGGTAGACGGGTCCGGTTGGAGGCTACAGTTACGATGCAGTGAGGGACGGTGACGTCACGTGCCAGTAGGACATCAGGAATCGGCGTGACGATGTAATTCCCATCCAATACGGGTGAGGTCGTGGCGAATTCGGTGAATGTGAGGGCTTTAGGCGGTAAGCGGAGGAAGTCTGTGGCAGAAAGGCCGTGTTGAGGTTCAGGGTGAATATCCGGCTGAAGAGGAAGGTCTAAGCAAAGAGTACCAGCGGAACAGTCGATCAGAGCAGAATGGGTCGACAGGAAGTCCATCCCTAAGATGAGGTCATGAGGACAGTTCTGGAGCACCGTGAATAGAACAGGGATGTAACGGTCGGCGATGCGTATGCGAGCCGTACACATGCCAATGACAGGAACAGTGCCGCCATCGGCCACACGTACAGCTTCGGTAGCAGGGGGCGTGAGTACTTTTCTTAAGCGGCGACAAAGATGAACGCTGATTATGGATACATGAGCGCCAGTATCGACTAGTGCCGACAGAGAAATACCGTCCACGTGTACATCGACAAGATTTTTGTTCGTATGAAGCGTCAATGGAGGGTTTGGTTCAGACAGGGATGATGCAGCACTACCTCCAGGGGCTGCACTGTCTAGTTTTCCGTCGGGTACGATGAAAAGTTAGGCGGCGAGTGATGGCGGCGTGGCTGGGGCGACGGGGAACGACGGCGTTGAGGGGACGGAGAACGAGCAGGAAGGCGGCTGTTAGACGTGTCGAAAGCAGGGGCGGTACGGCTGGACGAATACCGGCGAAGATCTTCATATGGGCTATAAGGTGCGAAAAACTGGCTCCTATGTGGCGGCGTCCAGGAGGCACGGCAGTAGCGGGAGACATGTCCAACGCGGTGGCACCGGAAGCAGATCGGTTTGTCGTCAGGAGTTCGCCATTCCGCCGGGTTGCGAGATCGTGGAGCAACAAATGGGTCACGTCGAGGTGCATTAATGGGAATTGGTCTGGAGGAGGGGCAAGAGATGGGGCAAGCATCAGGGAACCCACGGTTGGCGAATTCTTGTCGTACGACCGCCTGAATAACGGAGATCGCGGGGGTTGTCGGTATCGTATGTTCGAAAGAAGTGGGCTGAAGCGGCGCTGGACTTGCTGCTTCAAGTTCCCGTCGAACGATACGCGTTACACTCTGCTCAAAGGGCGGTGTGACGGTAGAATCGGAGCAGGTGGACGTAGCCGCCGTGTTTGGCAACCGAGAAAAAGGAGGGCGCACCCGACGGCTTTTTGCTGTTTCGAAACGGCGGCATTCTTGAATTACACGGTCGATGGTCGAGACGTTAGTGTACACCAGCAAATTGAAGGCGTCGTCCGCGATCCCCTTCAAAACGTGTCCAACCTTTTCAGCCTCAGACATCGCCTCGTCCACTTTTCGGCAAAGAGCGAGAACTTCTTGGATGTATGACACATACGATTCAGTTGGCGACTGGACACGGGTAGCCAGCTCCTGTCGTGCAGCTGCGTGGCGACCGGTCGGGTCCCCAAAGATGTCACGTAGCTTCTCCTTGAACGTGTCCCAGCTGGTGAGTTCGGACTCATTTGTCTCGTACCAGACACGCGGGGTTCCGTCCAAGTAGAAGAGAACATTAGCGAGCATCATGGTAGGGTCCCAACGGTGAGTTTGACTGACCCGTTCATAAAGGCGAAGCCATTTGTCGACGTCGAGGCCAGGTTGCGCAGAAAATGTCCCGGGATCACGTGGTGTTTGGACGGCGACAAAGGTTGTCGGAGAAGCCGCAGATGATGAAGCGGACGCGTTGTCACTGGAAGCCATGGCGGGAAGCTGGAGGATGCGGCCACTGCGGAGCTGCGTGGTGAGGACGGGGATCGTTCCACCTCCACCAAATATGTTACGTGAGTAACGAGACAAAGTATTGCGAATATATTCGAAAAATATATTTGCAAGAGCGGTTGCAGCACTGGCCAGTCTGGCTCCGAGCTCGAGCAGCCAGCGAGCCTCATCTTCTTCGTCGGGCGCACACGCGCATTCGCACTATGGTTTGTGGCAGCCTACAGGTAGCAATATTGTGGTTTTGGGACGTTAAACTTTACATATCAATCAATTCTGTTACGTCCCCCCTCCCCTCTTCCCATGTAAGTGTATTATCGTGTGTGTGCCGCAAAATGAACACCCAGAGCTTTTAGGAGAGTGCAACAGCACAGTATTATATACGAGCGCACAACTGTGGTGGAGAGATAAAGGGGAGAGGAGAAACAAAGCGGAGGTAGCGCTCTGTCACTATACCTGCACTTTTTTCTGCTCTCTGCCGGGCTGCAAAAATCAGGCGCCTTCTTCCTCTGCTAGCCACTACCACCACCACCACCACCAGAGATGCTCGGAGGATTTGAAGCAGAATGGTTGTGCCGCCCGCGACCTCCGTTACGAGCCTACATGTATGTTAACTCCATGCTCCGACGCGAGCGTAGCTCTCGCCGACTGGTTCACCCTCCGCAACCTCCTGACGCCGTGAAGCTCTCGCCGTGTTGTGCCCCGTCCTCGGACTTCTTCGACCGGCTCCCAACTTTCCTATCTCCTTTTTCTGTAGCTTGCCTGTCCTATTTTGTCATCTGTATCTTTCCCCTATTGTTTTTATCCCTCATTTCCCTTCCCCTACAAGGCCCTGCACCGTGTCGCCCAAGAAGCACAGAGAATCTGGGTGCCTTTGTTCCTCTTCTCAAGAATCACTCAAGCAATCCACCTCATCCCATCTCCTTAAACCCATAGAGTTTCCTAAAAATACACAAGGGGGAACTCTGACGCTAGTGTCTATGGGAGCTGCAAATCGCAGCGCTTCAGCGAGCATGGGAATAGTGGGTACTACATGGATTCGTCTAATCTTCGTAATTCTGGCTCCGTGTGTGTTCGCGAGGCTTGTAATTGTTTTCTGACGAAACAAAAAACAGCAAATGTTTAGCGTTTGCACTTTATTCCCTTATTCTTTTTGGCTTACCATTTCAAGTTGGGTTACGAAGTTCAAAAGGGTATTTTTCTTTTCTTCGAAACAAAACCAAAACCAGCAATAAACAATACCACAAGTGCGATTCGCCACTCGCAAGTACGAAGACTAGGCGAATCCGTGTACTACCCATCATTCCCATGGTCGCTTCCTAATTTTAGGAAGCTCCATGCTCGAGCTCATGCGAGGAGAGGGGAGCAGAGTTGGCGCATGCGCGGCGGGAGAGCGGACGGTTGCCGTGGGACGGACACAGCTCCGAGCAAAAGCTGCTTTGCATCTAATAATAATAATAATAATAATAATAATAATAATAATAATAATAATAATAATAATAATAATAAGAAGAAGAAGAAGAAGAAGAAGAAGAAGAAGAAGAAGAAGAAGAAGAAGAAGAAGAAGAAGAAGAAGAAGAAGAAGAAGAAGAAGAAGGAGAAGAAGAATACTTTCGACCTTACGAGCTAGAACCATGATATGATCATTAGCTATGCCGTAATGGTGGCCTCTGGCAATTACGCCGATCTGGTTTTCCGTACAGAGCTCCTGATTGGCGAAGAGTGCGCAATTCGATAGTGACATTGCAGTTGTGTACGAGTCTGCAACGAACACGTAGTCGTGAGAACTTCGCAGCGCGTCTGTTATGGCCGAGGTTTGCCATGTGTCGCAAACAGGAATTTATCATCGCCATGAACCAGCCCACGCTCCATCCCCGCCAAAGCATTCTTTACAGATTATGAACAAAAAAGAAGCTGGAACGTGCACACCCAGTCTAGCGCGCCTTATAGTTAAAGGCGCACCAAGGGTGTTTCTTTTCTTCTTTTTTTATGTTTCCGTAATAGCGTAGTTACACGCGTTTGATTGTAGAAACCAGGCCCTCACCCGTTTCGCTCATTACTTCGCTACGTTCATCGGTTCCTCTCTGCTCTTCACTCTAAAAAAAAAAAAGAAAAGATGAGCATGGAGCACGCGTATACCTGCTGTTTTTTAGCAAGCGTTGTAAAAAATGATCTATCAAGAGGTACAGTGTGGCCAATCCCCCATGTGGGTATGAGCGAAGATCTCCTAGGAGACAAGACAAGACAAGACAAGACAAACATGAGGCACTGTGCCGTGCTCCCTCCCGGGCTGCAGAAATCAGGTGCCTTTCTTCTCTTCCAACAATTACCGCCAGACAAACATGTTCTTGCTTGTGCTAACGTTACACGATGCGTGTGCTGACTTCACGAACAACGCTGGAGAAACCGAAAAGCCAGGAGAGGAGCACGAGATCAGTTTCTACCTTGCGGCGTGCCCACGACTTGTGCCACTGTCGCACTTTATATTGTTGGTCTCGTCATCGCTTTCTAAGCTCCGTGCCTGTGGCGATTTCAATGTTAAAGAATAATACCAAAGGTGGTAAGAGCCATGTAACGTGCACCGACATGGCACAGTACACGGACATCATTTCTGCTATGCGTCCGCCGCAACGGGGATCGAACCCGCAACCTTCAGATCAGTAGTCTATCACCATAACCACTGTACAGAGGCGGACAGTACAGTTTTTGCAACATGCCAGTGAGTTTTTTTTTCATACGCGAGAGCCTAGTGTGTTATAATACCGTTAAATTAATAAAGGAGGCCGACAGGTCTGTGGAGTAAATTCACGCTTCGTCACCCCCATAATCCCCTGAATAGCTTCGTCGCGACAATAAAAAAAGCGATGGTCGGTTTTGTTCTCACTTTAACGTAAGCGTCTAAAGCATTGCGAGATATGTGCGACCGTAAGCAGTTTCTGCACTCGACAAGCGAACAAACCCGAACAATTCGAGTCAGCCAGAGTACGCATTACAGCGCCATTGTTCTCTAGAGGGTGAATAAAGAAGATAGACGTAGAAGCAAGAAAAGAAAGAGGAAAAAAAACTGCCGACAAAAGAAAAACAAATAAATAAAAACGACTTGAGAAGGAGAACTATGGTTTTTTTTTTTTTAAGAAACGATTTTCGTTATATGACCGGGAATAAGCTCAAGAAACGGCTTCTAAAGTGTGTGCGAAAGTTTGCATTTTACTAGGTTCTTTTTTTTTCTGGCCGCGGCAATTTCATCGTGTCATCTATGGGCGCAGAATATCTTAACGCCCGCCATCCGCGGGTGCCATTTTGCAGCTTATCTTCAGCTATCTGCTGCTTCCAATATTTCGAATGTTTTTTCTTCCTTTCTTTTTTTTTCTTTCTCTCTCTCTCGCTCTTTTTTCTTTCTTTCTTTCTTTCTTGCACCCCGCCACGGTGGTCTAGTGGCTAAGGTACTCGGCTGCTGACCCACAGGTCGCGGGATCGAATCCCGGCTGCGGCGGCTCCATTTCCGATGGAGGCGGTGCTCAGATTTGGGTGCACGTTAAAGAACCTCAGGTGGTGGAAATTTCCGGAGCCCTCCACTACGGCGTCTCTCATAATCATGTGGTGGTTTTGGAACAATAAACCCCACACATCAATCAACCATCAATCAATTCTTCCTTCCGTGCGGCCATATTCTCAAAAGGAAGCCACGGCATTGACTAATCTGCTGTATTCGGAAAAGCTGTGAAGAGTTTGGCACTCATGAGTAGCAAGAGGATTCGTTAGCTCGCCGCCACGTTTTTTTTTTTTTTACTTGGCCGTGCCTTCGAGTGGCCGTTCCGGCGTCTTTTGTAAGTCACTCGTTTGCACATACTGTGTGCACAGTGCGGGGCACGGGTGCGCTTTTTATACGCGATTTCACCGAGTGTTTTCGTTTGGAGCAGGTTCCGCTCGAACTCCGCTGCGATCACCAATAAGTTGACATGTTATATATATATATATATATATATATGTATATATATATATATATATATATATATATATATATATATATATATATATATATATATATATATATATATATATATATATATATATATATATATATATATATTTGAGGCGTTTCCTTGCCTCAAAGGCCCCACACGGGAAGAAGGCAGCGCTGCCTGCGATCGACGCTCGCAGGCAGTGTACTGCTGTTCAGACAAGACGAAATCGAAGTCAGGGCTCGTGTGGCAGCGAGGGAGGCTCGAGCAACCTCACACATCGCACCGATCGTGTGCGGGCCAGCCGTCCAACGCAAATGAACCGTACTGGCGAAGAAAGTCGGTAACTGTCACCTCCTTTGACTAAGTGGCTTCGCAAATGTATGTTATTTGACCCCACTGGCAACTCTCACTCTTTTCGTTCAGAGATACGACCGCGGTTGTCGATAACTCCGTCAGCGTATGTGTCTGTATACGCTGAAGTGACCTCGTACTTGAGCTGAACAAATACAAATCGAGGAACATAAAAGCGAGTTTCCAGACAGCTGACAAAAAAGATTGACCTTTTCCGACGCTGAAGCTTGCAAATCGCAACAGGTTTGGGGATTGGATACGCTTCGCAACTTTTACACTCATCTACGCCTTCGAACAGTTCGCTTAGCTCCTATAGCAATCGCTTATTTATTTTTTAGGGACGCGTTTCAACGTTCTAATCTTTACTGGCACACTGTCATCACCTTGATTTTATAGCTTGTACCGTTGATCATGTGGCAAACAGTCCGGCTCTTCGATGATGATGCACAAACGTCTGCTCATCTCGGGTTGGTGTTCGATGCCTTTCGTGCACAGCAAATTCGTGGAGTCAAGCTTCTCCTGCGCGTAACATTACGACCGCAGTTTCTGAACATACGGAAACTCCACGAAGGCGGCTTTGTTGACAAACGAGTCGCGGCTAGCCTGCTTAAACCTGAGGAAAACGTGGAAAGAATACTTCTAAGCGTTAAGAACAAAAAAAAAAGAACATGCATGTCAGGTTTAGATGACATTAATGTGACATCGCAAACGTTGCATACCCCCCTGCTGGTGCTCCGACATGGTAGTTTCGGATACGCCATTGCAAGATATTTATGGAAAAGGCCAGCCTTCTGATTCCCATCACGTGCAACAGTGCAGATCACCAGGCTGCCAAACTCAACGAAAACCAACATAGAAGCTGTATGTACTCCTAAGTTCTCCACGTGAGCGCAGGCACCTAGACCAGATTAACACAGCAGGCAGTCCTTCCCGCGTACTCCGAAGAGGCCAGAGAAATCTGCGCCGGGACACTACGAATTCTGTCTGTGGACTTGAAGCTAAGTGGATTAGGGCCACCTTGAGAGCGTGCTACGGTTCTTATGTATGGGGACTTCTGCTCTCTGGCCCTTCGCCTAAAATCCCACTCCTTCCGTTTCTCCCTGTGCGAAGGCGAGGTGGAGATTGAGGAGATCGAAGAAGGCGATGACGCGGGAGTTTGCGCGAGTGCGATCATCGATCGCGGATAATCCGACGAACTTATCAGGTTGCCCAATTGCGTTTCGCGCCACTGTCTCTTCTTCCCGGTCTTCGCGCCAGCGTCATCGTGAAACAGTGGATGTGGCCGGTCCGTGCAATCTCGCAGCACTCGGAGCACCAGGAGAGAGAGAGAGAGAAAGAGTGTGTGTGTGTGTGTGTGTGTGTGTGTGTGTGTGTGCGTGTGTGTGTGTTTTGGCTTCTCTTTAGAAGTGTATAGGTACCGCCAGATTGCCACAAGATTGATTTGCGAGAATAGGAGTTCTCTGACCATGTATTTATGCCGACAACCTGCAAACTTCTGGGTGAAATAGAGTATTCCGCGCCTCCAACCCTTCATTAGCGCATCTCTTTGCGATTTCCCCTAAATCTTACCCAAAAACTTCCCCTCCCCCTTTTTTCTTGTGTAGCTCCCTGCTGCTGACTTTCCGTGTTGCGTTATAGTTGAGGAGTTCGCCTGAGGCGGGACAGCTAAAGCTGGCGTACTTGGAGGATCGTGATTATGAAACGGCGCAACGAATGAATGATAAGCATAGACGATGAACAACACGCATTCATCTTTACCAACTAGTTTAACGAACTATCAGGGCTACTGAACTTGATAATTGTCATGGTAGGTGGTGGAGTAGTTCGACCTGCTCCACTTTCCCCCAAACAAACACAGGCACGAACATACACAAAATGCGGTCTAACCCCTCTTCCTTCCCCCACCAAGAAAAGAAGAAAAAAATCTCGCTATGCAGCTACATCGACAGGTTCCGCCAGAGAGGAGTGCTGCTGCCTTCGATGGGTTCGGGTTTCTACCGGGCCCCGCGATGCACAACTTGTGAAAGCGTGCAAGTCGAGCGTTCAGTTGCTCCCACAGTAATTCGAAAAGATACGAGAGAGATGGAAATTTTGTCGAATTTCGGCAGCATCTCCCAAGCCGAAGGTGAGAGGAACCCCGAATGCTTCAAATAGAAGGGGACATGTTCAGAGCGTTGGGTTTCGACTTGCATGCCGAACGCAAAGTGAAACGCGTGAGAACGCTCGTGAGCGACCAGTTGAATTGGTGCAAGTGTACTGCCGTTTGGCGGAAGTTTTAGTATAGGTTCCCAGTAATTTCCGACGGGTTCTCACGTTGCATGTGATATTCGCTTAGCAACTGTGAGGCTGTACCCGGCTATCCCTGTACCATAGCATCATACAGCACTGCGCCTTAGGATGTACGCATTGTAATCAAATTCGATTAAAGAGGGTGACACGCGCGCACAGAGTGCCGTTCAGGAACAGCGCGGCGCGCATTCAGGGAGTGCAAGACAAAAAGTCAGCTACCCTCGCCACTACCGGCAAGCCCGTAGCCAGCGATAGGGGGGGGGGGGCTGAAGTTTGTGTGGATGGTCGAGAAAAAATGATTCAGATAAGTGTGTTTCAAGGTGAACAAGTGCCTCCCCCCTCCCATAAAAAAACTTGTGAACGATTTACAGTACTTCGTACTCTACTATGGGAGAGCACTAGGTCGTCCCATGACACCCGGTTTCGTCCCCAGATGCCGTTGTCAGATAGGAAGGAAACGCGGCGCCAAAGCCACTTTGTCTCAGACACACACAAAACTCATCAACCCATCATCATCTATACGACTGTCCTAGCAAATCTCCCCCCCCCCCCCCCCAGGGTCGTGTGAGGGGGAAGTTTTTATTTTGGACAAAAGGCCATACCCTGGAAAGGGGGCCGCCGCTCGGCGCCAGGTGCCACACAGACGCGGCCTGCCTCCTAGCGTACAAGCCCGGGAGACCCAACATAGGGGCTACCCTTCGGTGCGGTAATACAATCACGACACACAAAGCGGACGTACCCTGGCAAGGTGGGCTAACGCAGTGCATAAGGCGCGCTGCGGTCACGGCCCGTCTCCTGACCGCTAGAGCCCAGCGAGACACAATCCATCCCTTTGGGACTACAGGAATGCTGTTTGGTGCAGAAGTGGATGCCGCTGCGCGCAAACTCGACGTACCTTCGTGAACCAGCACGGTTAAAAGCCGGCTCAACCCTTAGCGAGGAAGAGAGGCACCCTCCGCCTCGACAAGCAGTGTCGCCGAGCCTGCAGAAGGGGCTAACACGGACCTTGCGGGTAAAGCCCGATAAGGTGACAAGATCACCGTAGCATATCGATCGTTGCCATTTATTCCATTGAGCAGTTTCAACTATTGCTGCTATTTCGTGCTAACCACTATACATGTACTAGCTATTTGCTGATTTTCATGATCACCCCTGTACCGGACTGCTTGCCTCGTATACTCCGGTGATTCGGTCCCATCAAGGTATACCTACGTAGCTTTTAACCCAAGGCGGCAATTGAGCATGTACACACTTGAAAATAAAATTCAATTGATTTGAGCTTGCGCCGCGTGGAAAGTAACCATCGCTATTTCGTTGTGTCTGTTTATCATTCTTTATAAGCTTGTAACTTGCTATTTGTGCTATGCTGTTGTTGCCAATCAAATACTTCTGCTTACATGTCATAAGAGGTACTATTACAGTGTATAGTTCGGGACCTCCTTCTGAATATCCTTCTTGTACATTGTGGTATGAAGCTGTAAAACTTGATTTGATTTGAAAAATAGAGAGAGCATTAAAACGATTGAGTGAGTAGAACGTCAGCCAGTCGCAAGTCCGTTTTGCTACCCTGCTTTGGGGAGGAAAGTGGTTAAAGGCGTCATAAAACACCATCTTCTTTGATGAGCAATCTAATTCCACGGAGAGCAGACACTATTATAAATATCGCAGCAAACTTTTGCTGCCATGCTTGGCAATGGGGGCTTAGAAAATAGAAGACGAACTTGCCTTTTTCTCAGACAACCTTTTTTCATACGAAAACTTGAGCATTTCATCCATTTAATTAATGGAAAGTAAAGAAAATAACAGAAAAAGGGGATTTTATAAGGACAGTATGGAAATCGTCGACCGACCTTGCTGTGTACTCCGGACTTGCGAATATAGGATTCCATAACGCCGTCTTGCTGTCTGATAAATAGACAGAGTATGAGTTAAGATGACTAAACAGACTGTCAAAGGGGCATCCACGCTCGATCACTGCACGCCATAAAAGACAGCATGCGAGATTTTTTTCATGCCTTGATGGCATTGTTCGTGGTACTAATAAAAGACCTCCTCACTACAGATGAGGAAACCATAGTTAGGCAAACCAGTTCACTTGCCCAAGAATTCTCGTCGAACATATTGTATTGGCATTGAGCAAAAAGGTTGATCTTCAAATTACAGTATACAGCGAGCAAGATGTAGTAACAGTGGCGACGGAGGCTATAGAGCGTGTTTTTTCTTGTGTACGCACTTACACATGCAGTTAATAAACCAGGTTGATTGCATTGTCTCGACATACTCTAAAGATGCACTGTACTAGCTCAAAGCAGGCACACCAACGCCATATACGCCAAAAATATCATATTATCTCACATACGCTCCGTTCGCAAGTATCTTGCAGATTCGACCGCGAAGTGTTCCACACTTTCCAGGGCCCTCGGTCATATGAACATTTCACACTAAAAAAATTTGTAAGAGAACTTTTCAGCCGATCTGGAGGCTGCGCATGCAGTTAGCAAAAACGGACCATCCAATAGCAATAAAAGCATGAAAAGAGGCGTTCTGTGAATTCAACTCTCGGCAGCCGAGAGCGAGCGACTGTCATGGTGGCCTGCCTCGTGAAGGTGTCTTTCAGCAATCAGGGTTCACATTCGGTCACGGGTGCTGGTCCGCAAGTTGATGAGCCCATTCGCAGTGAAGCTCTTGTCTCCCTGCTCGTCTGAGCCATGGTGGTGAACAGCTTGTTTTGGCCTGTAATTTGACTGCGAGTGGAAAGGAGAGAAGAAAACGGACCGTGACAAAGCAATGCGGGCGAGTGCTTGAATTATACGCTGTGAGAGCACCTACTTCGTTCCTTTTTATTTATTTATACATCTCCTTCATTGATGCGATGGCACGGTCGCTAAAGGCAGCGTACACGACACGCCGCTGCAATCAGCGAAGTGGAGTGGGAGGAGACGAGACGCATTGTCAGCGAGACGGTGAGAATTGTGTACGAGATATCCGCAGTCTTTATCCATCGACCATTGAGGGTCACTGATTTGCACACGCCCGTCGTGCATGCGCCGCATACGGTGCCGCTAGAGCGGTCAACAGTCCTCGCACAGCTTGTAATTCGGCCAACCGTATATATGTAGCTGCACGACTGTCTTTGCAATCAGGCAGCTAATTGGCTGGCAGGATCTCTGCCAGCACATGGGGCTGTCTGCGAAGAAGCGCAAACGGAACATTGTGCGTTTCTTCGTTTCTTAATCTTTCGCCCCATTTTTCTCCTTCTTTCTCATGATAACGAAAAACATGTTTCAAAGTAGCCTCAAGCTGGCCTCGGCTTCCCTTGAGGTAACTCAGCCGATGGGCATAAATTGCGACTTTATTCCTCTCTTCCTCAACCATCTTCTGCCTCGACAAAACTAGGAAGGATGGGGGGGGGGGGGGAAGGTAAGACTTGTAGCGCTTGGTCCTGCCCCTTCCCTTTATGTGCCGTTGTAGCGCTGTCTATCCAAAGTCGCCACACTGCTTACAGATTTATGTGTTCTGCCTCTTTCGGCTCTTCGTATAGGCGATGCTGTCGCATGTGCGCGTCGTACAACTATTGCGCCCTTTTAACCTTTTAAAGCATTGCACTTAGAATATATATATATATATATATATATATATATATATATATATATATATATATATATATATATATATATATATATATATATATATACATACGGCTGATTATTTTTTCATCCACTTTTCTCTCTTCTTATTTACATTCCATTGGTTCTAATAACTTCCCTTGTACATTCCTTGGCATTACTGTCTGTTAGATCTCATTATTATTGTGTCAAAACACGGAAAAACGAGCCCTTAGGTATACACTTCTTTCCCTTACATATATATATGTGACGTATGAACTGATGGTTGGTAGAAGCTGAGGAGGAAGAAGTGGAGAATAGAATAAACATGGCGTATGAGCCACGCCACGTCGCTCATTCATCATAGCGTCACACAAGTCGGCAGGATGAAGACCTGGCGGCCACTTCATCAACCGGCCACCATCTTCGAACGTCTCAGCAAGACGCAGTGACCGAACGTGGTCCACGAAAGTACATCCTAACTCTACACCAAGACCAGCATCATGACAGCACCATCGGCGGACATCGACATCCCCAAGTACACCGGATCAGTGGACGACGGACCCGTGCAGGACTGGTTCAACCTGTTCGAGCTCCACGCTACCGCTGCATCTTGGTCGGAACGGGAGATGGTTACGAACTTCAGCGACTACGTCACCGGTGAGGCATTTAAATTTTACCTAATTCACATATTCGAGAACGACGAGTCATGGCAAAAAATCAAAGAGGAGATGATTACCCGTTTTAACGACTATGACCAAGACCTAGTCATTGCCAACCAGCTAGAGACAACTGCACACTATCGTCAATCTCCTAAGCAGTCCTCAAGCATTCGAAAGTCCAGCGCGAATCGACAAGTGCCTCAAGACGAAGTGGCACATGCGTTTACTTACAGAAGGTCATGCGTATATTCGGAAAAACCCAACCGTCAAGCGAAGCTCCCTTGTGCACGAAAGTCGGCATTTCCAAAGTCGTGGCACCAACATACGACACGAGACGTCGCTCACCCTACTGATGCTTTTCAAGCTTCGTCTCGCATACATGGTCCACCATCTGGTTTTCTACGACGCAGATCTGCTCCTAACGGTCACTATTCGTGTCATAAGGACGCCTTGTTCATGGTAGACCAGCTGACTCATGGGGAAAATACCAAACAACGCCAAGATGACTCAAAGAGTGAAAATCAGTCTTCACGCATTGGAGCAGCTTACTCCCCATCTCGCAGACTTGGCCCGCCTCCTGGTTTTTCATCGCTTGGCTCTTTCGTGACTCCCAATGTTCATCTCACATCTAGCACGCTCACAATGGTCGGGATAGAGCTGCGGAGCTTGGACGATGCTACGCCAAGCCCTGGACTTACCACCCAGATTCATGCGCCAGAACAGCTCGCATCGTTAGTTGCACAAAAAGAGGGCCATTCACAACTCAAACCTTACCGAAATACCCCTGTTGCGGTGTTGCCGTCCAGTGCGCAGCCACCAGAAACTCCAAACACAGAAGGCTCAGACGCATCGAACGTCACATGCTACCAGGTGCAAGAACCACTCATAGTGAGCCGCGAAGAAGAAGCCCCTGATGAACTATCTGTCAACTCTGAATGTTTTTTGTCGCAAGAGTTCATTTCCACGGCACCGCAGACATGCCAAAATTTGCATTTTCAACCTGGTGATGCGACGTCACAAGTGGTACTCTCATGCAGTGGTCATCAATCCAAGATTCGAACCAACTCAGAAGCAAATCATACATCAAACCTCGTACGCAGTTGTTTTTCAGAAGCGTCTGTAATCAACCACGTCACATAAGCCTCTGAAGAGCAGGCTAGCAATGATGGCGCACCACCAACCATGTCAGATAATCAAGAAACCTGTTCACCATGCATCAGCTGTCTACAGGACGCGTCAAACCTCAAAGTAAATGAATGTCCCATTCCGGAAGGCTTGCCACTACAGCCATCTCCTGAGCAGCATCAGCAAAGCAAGCATAGCCAAGCGCGCAACCTCATGCGACAACAAAATAGACTGCAACGAAGGCATTGACGAACGCGAAATTCAACGGAAGCACACTCACCAATTGAAGAACAGCGGAAAACAAGATCTCTAACCCAACAAGTATTCCAAGACGTCAAATTTTCTCGCACAGAGGAAAGTCACCAGAGACGCTCCCTGCGCCCGAGTTACACAGACCGCAACACCACGGAAAACGCCAAGAAACATGCGGAAGCACTTCTTGCATACCGCCAGCCCGCAGGCATCACGCCGTCACAATCCGTCAACAAGCACGCATTTTAGAAACAAAGCGTCTGTCGCAGCCACGTCTCAGAATCCAACGCATGAGACATCCGACCTTCCAACGCTACAAGGACTCCCAGCCTTGTTCCTTCCTCAATGCTAACCAGGTTGTGCCATCATCATTTTTAACGCTGAAGGCATGGTTATGCTCACCAGAACGCAACAGCCAACCTCGCCCACCTGAGGTCTCCTAGATATCACCGGACTGCCTTTCCTGTGAACATTTTGTGCAAGTGCATGGAACCGCCGTGTGGCATGGAACTACTGTATTTTCTGGCATTATTTTTTATTATAAGACTCCATTTGTTCATGCTTTCTAGATTGTAGCTCGCGCATTCTTTCAGGGGGAGGGGGAATCGTGTGACGTATGAACTGATGGTTGGTAGAAGCTGAGGAGGAAGAAGTGGAGAATAGAATAAACATGGCGTATGAGCCACGCCACGTCGCTCATTCATCATAGCGTCACATATATATATATATATTGTTACGGGGAATAAAGTATACACTGATGAACAAATGTGTACTGGCGAATATACTGGCGAGCTAATGCGTACGACGCTGCTGCAGTCCGAGCACGTTCCCGTTCAGCACTTCGTCGTCGTCATCCTCAGGCATCTACTTAGCCCGTGACATTACCCGCCGGCGGCAGAAGCACCGTCCCGGTGCGATCAATTCTCGGGGCGTGAGAAGTATGGCTTGAGCCGTGAGACGTGCACTATATCGGTCGGGACTGAAGCTGGTACTGACGTGGTATGGAGTGGAGCTATCTCATAGGTCACGCTGGTGACCTTGCGTATGACGCGGTAGGGGCCAACGTAACGGGACATCAGTTTTTCGCTGAGACCAACACGACGTGATGGTAACCACAGCAAGACGAGTGACCCCGGAGAGTACTGTACGTCGCGGTGCCGGCGATCGTAAGCACTCTTTTGGTTAAGCTGCGAGGCACATAAACGATCCCGGGCGACTTGGCGGGCGATGTCAGCTCGGGCCAGGGCATCACGAGCATAAGCAGTCGATGAGGCGGCGTCAGATTGTAGCATGGTGTCCATGGGCAAAGGCGGGTCATAACCGAACAGTAGGTAAAAAGGGGAAAATCCAGCTGTATCATGACGTGAACTGTTGTATGCGAAGGTAACGAAAGGTAAGTGGATGTCCCAATCTTTGTGATCCTTGGAAACGTACATCGCTAACATATTCGTCAAGGTACGGTTGAGGCGTTCCGTGAGGCCGTTGGTTTGCGGATGGTACGCTGTAGTGAACTTGTGGTGGGTAGAGCAGGATCGCAGGAGCTCGTCGACTACTTTAGATAGAAAACAGCTGCCGCGGTCGGTGATCAACTGACGAGGAGCACCATGACGCAGAATGATGTCATGAAGAAGGAAATCGGCTACATCAGTAGCGCAGCTGGTGGGGAGGGCGCGTGTAACGGCATACCGCGTTGCGTAGTCGGTAGCAATAGCAATCCACTTATTTCCGGTGGCCGACACGGGAAAGGGTCCTAGAAGATCGAGGCCGACTCGGAAAAATGGCTCATCTGGTACTTCAATGGGCTGGAGGGTACCAGCAGGTCTCAGAGCAGGTGTCTTGCGGCGCTGGCAGAGGTCGCATGCCGCAACGTACTGTCGCACAGAACGGTAGAGGCCAGGCCAAAAGAATCGGCGGCGAATGCGGTCATACGTGCGTGACACCCCTAGGTGTCCAGCGGGGGGGGCATCATGCAGCTGGGCCAAAACGTCTGAGCGAAGATGCACAGGAACAACGAGTAAAAGCTCAGCACCATCAGGGCGGGTGTTGTAGCGGTGCAAGATGTCGTTGTGAAGAACGAACAGTTGTAAGGAGTGGTCAGGGTGGGGAGAGTGCAGACCATTGATAATAGCACGCAAAGAGGGGTCGCGGCGTTGTTCAGCAGCTATGTCGGTGAAGTCGGTAATTGAAAGAACGAGGGCCTCTTGCTCATCTTCCCTCGTGTCAGGGGGATCGACTGGGTAACGGGACAAGCAGTCGGCATCCTTGTGAAGTTGTCCGGATTTATAGGATACGGAAAAAGTGTACTCTTGTAAGCGCAGCGCCCAGCGACCAAGGCGTCCCGTAGGGTCCTTGAGTGAGGAGAGCCAGCAAAGCGCATGGTGGTCCGTAATAACTGAGAATGGTCGGCCATACAGGTACGGTCGGAATTTCGCAATGGCCCAGACGAGAGCTAAGCACTCGCGTTCTGTGATGGAATAATTTTGTTCCGAGCGCGACAACAGACGGCTTGCATACGCGACGACGCGGTGCATTCCTTGTTGCCGCTGCGCGAGCACTGCGCCTATGCCGTGGCCACTGGCGTCAGTACGAAGGTCCGTAGCAGCAGATGGGTCGAAGTGTGCTAGGACTGGTGGATTGGTGAGAATGTCGACGAGCGACGAGAAGGCGTTTGCTTGCTGTTGGCCCCAGGTGAATGCGACATCCGTTTTGAGGAGGCAGGTTAGAGGACGGGCTACTTCAGCGAACTTCTCGACAAAACGACGGAAATAGGAGCACAGTCCCAGAAAACTTCGGACGTCCTTGACTGAGCGGGGTGTGGGGAAGTCGCGAACTGCTCGGACTTTCGCAGGGTCTGGTTGAACGCCCGCAGCGTTATTAAGATGGCCTAGTACGCAAATTTGGCGTTGCCCAAAGCGGCATTTCCAATTCAATTCAAATTCTTTATTTCTGCCTTGTAGGGGTACAGACAGTGGAGGCGCAGAAAAAGCTGTCAGAGACAGCTTGACAAAGCCGCGACACCCTTTTGCTTAGCAGCAGCTTCACAGCAATGTTCATTAAACAACAGTATTAACATAGTGTAATGGCAAATAAACAATAATCGACAAATACAAAAGAGACTCTAAAAGATATTATAAAATAGAGTATAAAAATAAAAAAAAAAAAAGAAAAACTAAGCTTACATATTAACGTACATGGCACGCAAAGTATTCTTTGACGAACTGAAGAGATCAAAACCACTATGTAAATATGAATTTAGAAGGGAAGGAAGAGTAAATTGCAATTTGGACGAGTTAAGTTGCAAGTTGGCACGTCGAAAAACATCAAGCACTGCGGACAGACGGGTAAGATGGTCGTCGAAAGTAGTCGAAAAAACAATAACGTCGTCAAGATAGCAGAGGCAGATGGTCCACTTCATGCCTCGAAGGAGAGAGTCCATCATGCGCTCAAATGTCGCGGGGGCATTGCATAATCCAAAAGGCATCATCTTGAACTGATAAAGACCATCAGGAGTCACGAAGGCCGTCTTCTCTCTGTCTTTGTCGTCCACAGCGATCTGCCAGTAGCCTGTGCGAAGGTCTATTGAAGAGAAATATTTGGCACCGTGCAAGCAATCGAGTGCATCATCTATGCGCGGTAGGGGATAGACATCTTTCTTGGTAATATGGTTGAGATGGCGGTAATCAACACAGAATCTCCAGCTATTGTCCTTCTTTTTAACAAGTACAACGGGTGAGGACCAGGGACTAGATGAGGGTTCGATTATGCCCTTATCAAGCATTTTATCGACTTCTCGCTGTATAATAGCACGCTCCGGGGCTGACACACGGTAGGGTCGTCGGCGAATGGGTCGAGCGTCACCGGTGTCGATGCGATGGGTTACTACAGATGTCTGGCCCAAATTACGGTCGCCGAAGTCAAAGATGTCCTGATAAGGAGCAAGCACACGGCAGAAAGCAGAGACTTGTTCAGAGGTGAGCTTGTCAGATAGCATTGGCTTGAAAAGGTCGGAACAGGAACGTGACGAGAACGACGTTGATGAAAAATCGGGTGGCGAATCGGTGGTTAGAGCGGAAACTGTGTGGTCGACCAGTGGTGTAAGATGCGCAAGTGACATGCCGCGAGGAATAACTTGCGCTGAGAGGCCGAAATTGAGGACGGGAAACGAAGTTCGGTTGTCCTTAACGGTAACCACCGTGTTGGGGAGTGCAACATTGCGTGTCATGGCGACGTCAGAAATCGGGGCAGCAACATAATCACCATCGGGTACTGCAGGATATGGCGAGAGTTGGACTTGGACTGCGGCTTGCGGCGGAAGTCTAAGGAAATCGACAGAGCGTAGACGAGGTGGGCTGGTAGAGACGGTCTCCGAAAAGGATGGTAGTTCGAGCTGAAGAAGACCTTTGGAACAGTCAATGAGCGCAGCGTGTGAAGTCAGAAAGTCGAGTCCAAGGATTAGGTCATGAGGGCAATTTTCCAGTACAGCAAACAAAACTGAAGTTTGATGCTTAGAAATTGTTAATCGCGCAGTGCACATTCCAAGCACAGCAGGAGTACTCCCATCCGCGGTACGAACGGTAGGTGCAATCGCAGGCGTCAGAACTTTTTTGAGGCGGCGGCGGAGGTCTGAGCTCATCACAGATATTTGTGCACCGGTATCAATAAGAGCCGTTATAGGTAAATCATCAACGAGAATTGTTAGGAGGTTGCACTGCTGGTCGAGAGTAATCAGAGGATTTGCAGTCCAAGTCGTGTATGCAGCGTCACCTCCGGGGGCTGCACCGGCTAGTTTTCCGAGCGACGGTCGTAAGGAGACCGAGAACGGCGGGGTTGGGGCGAGCGGGACTGACGACGCACGGGCGATGGCGAGCGGCTGGTCCGACGTTCTGGATTATACTCTGCACCTGTCTCAGCACGGTAGGACGGGGCATAAGGTGCACGTTCAGAGCGAGGCCGCCAATCATAGAAGCTCGGTCGAGGTGATGAGGTCCACCGGCTGCGGCAATGGCGAGCGATGTGTCCTATCCGATGGCACGTAAAACATATGGGCCGATCATCATGAGTGCGCCATTCAGCTGGGTTTCGTCGTGGCGCGAACGTGCGGTTTGGAGTGGCAGCCGCAACGACTGGAGCCGAGCTGGAAGTAGCAGAGGCATTTTGATGAGGTGGCGAAATGCCCATATTCGCGATCTCTTGGCGAACCACGGCCTTTATCATTGAAACAGCACCGAGGTTGTGTCCTGGCGCGCTGACGCTAGACATAGCGGGAGCCATGGCCTCGAGTTCCCGACGGACTATTCTGGTGACGTTTTCTGGCGCTGGTGGTTGGTGTAGTGTGGGCAAATCTTCGCAAGAGGACGTAGCCGCCGTGTTGGGAAGGCGGTCAAATCGGTGAACTATGCGCCTTCTTTTTGCCTCTTCGAAGCGACGACATGCTTCGATGACCGACTCCACCGTGGAGCAGTCCTTGCACAGGAGAAAATTGAAGGCGTCATCCGCAATTCCTTTCAGGATGTGTCCGACTTTGTCCTCGTCGAGCATGTCCTTGTCGACCTTGCGGCACAAAGCCAACACGTCCTAGATGTACGCGATGTACGGCTCCGTGGATGTCTGGGCACGAGTCGCAAGCTCTTTCTTTGCGGCCACTTGACGTCCGATGGGTTTCCCAAATAGATAGCGCAATTTCTGCTTACAGACGTCCCAGCTAGTCAACTCTTCTTGATCTGTCTCGTACCAGAGTTTTGCCGTGCCATGCAAGTAGAAGATGATGTTCGCCAGCATAAGCGTTGGACCCCAATGGTTGCTGCTGCTGACGCGCTCATATTGAACAAGCCAGTCATCGACGTCTATGCCACTTGTGCCGTTGAATGGACCTGGGTCACGAGGTTGCACCACAACGATCGGCTGCGGGGCTGACGGATCTTGTTGACATTGAGTAGCCTGGTCAGTCATCGTGGTAGCTGCAATGCGCCGTCCGCTGCGAAGATCCAGCTCGTTGGGCTGTATAGCGAGTGGTACCCCGCACCTCCACCAATGATGTTACGGGGAATAAAGTATACACTGATGAACAAATGTGTACTGGCGAATATACTGGCGAGCTAATGCGTACGACGCTACTGCAGTCCGAGCACGTTCCCGTTCAGCACTTCGTCGTCGTCATCCTCAGGCATCTACTTAGCCCGTGACAATATATATATATATATATATATATATATATATATATATATATATATATGGTGTGTGTGTGTGTATAGAAGCCACTGTTCCCTTGTTTCATGTCCTTAAGACCTGTTTGCGTGCATTGATGAAAAGTGTCGTTATGCACCGTTATAAAAACTCGTTTCAATGCGCTGAACTTTCTCAAGTTACATAGTTACAAAAATAAGTCGCCAGCAGCTTTCAGACATATGCATACTTACCGTGGTCATTCACCACGAAAGAACTTTTGAGAAGCACTTTAGAAACACGTTGCTGCATGTATTGCGAAATTGCAGATCTCTAGTCGCATTGCTCTTCTAGACCGTAAGATACGTGTTCAAAATAATACTATAAACAAAACTCGCATAGGCAATTTTTATACATGGTGCTGATGTGCATCTTACAGGAAAATCTGCAAAGAGTGGCGTGTAGCTTCACATATTCGCTTTTTGAGAATTCGCTGCTTGTTACTGAGTCGTTATTATTCCGCTTACAGTGTGCGGCTTCGTTTCCGCTCGTATAGCAA
The DNA here is from genome assembly GCF_043290135.1 of Rhipicephalus microplus. NCBI lineage: Eukaryota > Metazoa > Arthropoda > Arachnida > Ixodida > Ixodidae > Rhipicephalus > Rhipicephalus microplus. The sequence goes on along the minus strand of NC_134701.1, from coordinate 243,906,645 downwards.
AGATATGGAACTGACAAGTTGAGAAACTCAGTGAGGAGCCTTGCTTTTGGGCTTGAAAGTCTATATGCAAATTTGGTATACCTTTGATGGCTATTCACAGCAATTTCGATTTTTTTTTTGTTCAGACAAAACGTCCTTTTTTTTTCTTTTGACAAGGGTCGCATCGTTAGGAAGCCACACGTCATGCATTTAAGCCGAGTCGCACATGCGGGCCCTCGGACCCCGCACGTCGCTATGGTGGATCACGAGAAGACCCTGTTTATACAAAACTGCCCGGCGAATGCGAGCTCACGTTCGCTTAACGAAGGGACGCTGCGGAGATTTGTCTCCGAGGGATTTGCAGCGGGGAATCGTCCTCTATCGCCGTTGCCGCATCCGATGTCTAGCCGCACTTGCCTGAATTTCCTTTAAATGAAACGAAAAAGATATCCTCGGACCGCCTCTACTCGCAGCTTCAAAAACCCGCCATTGTTCTCTCCCTGCGCGTGCGCAGTTCATGCATATCTTGTTTTCCACCCCAGATGCGCATTATAGTTGTCGTTCCCACTGTTGCGATGATGCACACCGACGATTTTATTCCAATTCCATACGTGATAACTTGGTAAATACGTTGGAACGTTCCTAGTGCATTATTCAAGCGAGATCCGTTCTGAAAACAAGAGAGCTTACACACCAGCACTGTTTTTCAACCTCTTCACAAGGTAATGGGACCCTCGACCTCCCCGACATTGACCGCATTGTTGTTATTGCAGAGAACAGGAAATGGAGACATAGTGCTGTCAATATTCTCGATTGCTTTTCAATTCTGGGCAGCAGTGTTGTGCTGTTCTTGGGTGAGCGTATCATAATACCCCCTTGTTCTCAGTCGCTCGCTCACTATCTATAGTTGTTATAAGCGTATGAACGCCGATGCATGAAGCGTCAAGCTTGCAACGTATATAATTGTCAAAAAAACAAATGTTTCCACGCTGGTAAGTGCCTAATCGATTTGCGCAGATGTCGATTTCTCCTTCGTGTGCTTTTTATCATCTTTGCAGAAAGGCAATGATTAATATAGGCCTACCTCTGTCAGCTCACGGGCATACTGGGTTGTTATGCGCAACTAAAATCTTGCCGTTTTATGGGGCTTTAATCTTAACGTATATATAAATATTGCATTGGTGTTACCCTATGCATTCGCGTTTTCTCGCAGTTTATTTTTCATATTGTAACAGGGTCACAGCTATGTGAATGCTGCTAAGTTGACGCAGCAAAATGGTACATATTGTGCATTTCCGTTCTTGATGGGCTTGCTCCCGCGCTGATGTATACATGTGCGTAATGGCGTGCTCGTCATTGATTGGGGTATGCTTTTCAACATCGAAGTCCAGTTCGACTAGACAGTCACGATGCCAGTCTATACGGACGCATTTGCCGAAAAGCCTTTAAGTCTACAAGATCACTGGGAGTGTTACTCGAACCGTGACCTCACGGAAAGCTAACTCTCCCGAAACCCTGCAGAATCCATACAGCTGATGCGCTTGCACCAATCAACAAACAGCTCCGGCCAGAGCGCGTTAATAAACCCGGGGTTCGAGACAGCTGGGTGCTCTGTGATATGGCTTTGGTGCTCGCCGGATAACGAATCCAAGGAAGCCCCTATGCCCGCCCTTTTCGGTTGGCCCATACCCTGTGGTTGGATTGTTCTATTAGATTTCGGTGGCTTCTGAGTAGGCGCCCCCGCTCAATGCCCCAACACGTGCACGAGAGGCCTTCTTGCGAGCGCGCGTGTCTGGCATGGCCGATCGGCGCATAGCCGGCGCCATCCATCAGGAGAGCAGTGAGGCGAGACCCTCGCGAGGATTACGAGGCCGTAGCCACAGTCCCGGGCCGTTGACGAAGCCAAGCCAAGAGCGGCCAGCCAGATGCGCCTTGCCATCGCGGTGCCGAAAGGGCGGCTGCGAGAAAATGCGTTTTCATCCCAAATTACACGCGCTGCCTGCCAATGCCTCCTCCTTACTTCGTGGCCCGATCATGCTTGCTCCGCTTTCTTTTTCGGTGGGTTTCTCCTCTCCGCCTTTCTTCTCTTTCCCAAGGCTGCTTCTCAGTTAATCGCGGAGCTCCGCCATAAGCTTCCATTGACTTCTCTCCACGTCCATCTCTTAGTTATAGATGGACGTGAAGGGTATATATGCTATAGTTATAGTAGCGAATGCCCAGCCGCGATTTCGACTGCTTTTCTCACATCTAGCCGACGCCCACAAACGAGCTTTCCGACAACGTCAAACAAGTTTGTTAATTTTTTTCTTACTCTAACTGTGCCACCCGTATGTTTTAGGATCACCGCTAGATAGCTGTCAAATAAACTTTGTGAATTTGATTGAGAAGATTGCTCTATCTTTGCTACATGGCACCCTTTCTTCTAATTCTTTGTTTGGGGGTTGCCTTCACAAAAGCATATAGAACCCTCATCGGATTGACAGACAATGCGGAATGCGACGTCTGCTGCACCAAAGAAGACATCGACCATCTGATATGCCATTGCCCTCGATTTGCTTCTGAAAGACAGAAGCTTTCAGATACAATGCGACAATTGGACGATCGGCCACTCTCTGTGCAGATGCTACTGGAACACCGGCATCGCCTTTCGTCGGCTCAAAAAGCAGTCAAAGCTGTCTTGTGCTTTTTGAGGACTACAGGCCTCTGTGACCACCTTTAACTTTTGTGTAGTGCCACCGCTGCATACGCGCCAGCCGATTGACTGACAATCCTCCTTTTTTTTCTCTCTCTTTCTCTTCTTTTTCCTCTCTCTCTCATCTTTATGTCCCCTTCCTATTCCCCCAGCGTAGGGTAGCAAACCGGGCGTGTGCCTGGTTAACCTCCCTGCCTTTTCCCTCTTGTTGTTTACCCCCCCCCCCTTTGTCTCATGTTGTAATTGAGTCGTTTTTATATCGGTTAAGTCATTAAAAATCTGAGACGGGTGCTTCAGTTTGTGGATGGTTGACCAGTCTGTGGACTTCGTATAAGCTAAGATAGGCACATGAGAAAATGCTTGTGTAGGCATTGTACGCTGTTATACAATTTACAATAACTTACTTCAACTCTCATCAGGGTCGCTACATGTAGACCACTGGCATGCCGTCGACATCAAACCGGTGTCGATGACACAGCCCAAGTCATATTCGTCTACATGCATTTGCTCCTGAAAAAAACAATATAGAAAATGGTTGCCAAGAAGCAAAACCTAGCCTCTGAAAAAATCATTTCACCAGAAAAATAAATGTTATCCTTGTGAATCACGAGATAAGATTCTCGTCGCTCCGCGGTTGAGCGGGGGTGCAGTTAGCGGAAGGCGAGGAGCAGCAACGGTTCATCGGAATGCTGCATGCCTCCGTTATACGACGTACACCAGACAAGCGGGGTCGACCTCGGCCCAGCAAACTAAACAGGCGTCCTTCGACAGCGTACGAGGGGGTGAACAGAGCGATGCACCAGGATGTGATCTCTTGAACGTGTCGTGGCTGATGCCGAGGATTTTTTGTTTTTTGCCATGACTCGCAATTATGCGCGTACTATGCACGAGGTTTTCTTCGTTACACTCGTATCACTGGGCAAGGTTTCCCTTAAGTCTGGCGCCTTCGTCGACCACTCGGCCATTCTGACACCACAAGGTTTTCTTGGGCATATATATATATATATATATATATATATATATTGTGAGACGACGTCAGGTACGAAGGAGCGACCGTTTTATTGTCAACCCAGACGCGCGAGCCAGCAACCGAACAAGCAGCGAGCCGCTCCGATGATGATGATCACGGTGCTTTGTATGCGCAGGTGAAAGTGAAAATGATGAGCAACACAATCAGCGCTCACACTATTTCCCCCCTACACGAAAGCGGTCTGCAAGACGTTCATTTAGTAAGTGTATGAGCGCTGGATATAAGGTTTCAGGCGAGACACATGGACGATCTCGGTCCCGCGACGACGGCGATCAGAAGCCGAAGTAACCGGCGCGACGCGATAATTTACGGCCGATGTTCGTTCAAGCACGGTGTAAGGACCCAGGTATCTGTGAATGAATTTTTCACAGAGGCCGGGTGTGCGAACAGGTGTCCAGAGGAGCACTTCGTCGCCTGGGTAGAATGACACAACTCGACGTGTCGCATCACAACGAACTTTGCGCTGGGCCTGAATGGTAGAGGTGTTGGCGCGGGCGATTGTGCGGCAGTGGTTGACACGGGCAGCGAATTCTTCCGGAAGGGACGCAGATGGGACAGAAGGCGTGGACAAAAAGCTGGTGTCTAGAACAAAAGATGGTGCACGGCCATACACAAGAAAAAACGGGCTGTAACTTGTAGTGCGTTGTATGGCAGTGTTATAGGCAAACGTGACGAAAGGTAGTATTGTGTCCCAGTTCTTGTGATCGGGTTGGACATACATAGAGATCATGTCTGACAAAGTTCTATGAAAACGCTCAGTAAGACCATTGGTTTGCGGATGATATGCCGAGGTGGTCTTATGGATTGTGTCAGAGGCCTGTAAAACTTCAGCGAGCACACGAGAAAGAAATGTCTTGCCACGGTCACTCAGGAGAACACGAGGGGCGCCGTGGCGCAGGATAATGTCACGCAGAACAAAGTCGGCTACTTCGCTGGCAGCTCCAGTAGGAAGAGCTGCCGTCTCAGCGTAGCGAGTAAGATGGTCTACGGCAGTAACAATCCAGCGGTGACCGGCGGCGGTAAGCGGAAGGGGTCCGTATAAGTCTATGCCGACGAACTCGAAGGGAGCGGATGGGCACGGGAGAGGCTGTAGAGGGCCGGCGGGAAGAGATGTCGAACGTTTTCGGTGTTGACATGATGAACAGGAAGTGACGTACCTGGAAACACTAGTGGAGAGGCCAGGCCAGAAGCAGCGAGTCTTAATGCGATCGTAGGTTTTATGAAAACCCAAGTGGCCAGCCGTCGGGTCGTCATGAAAGGCTTCTAAGACTTGGAGTCGAAGTGAGCGAGGTATGACCGGGACCCATCGGCTACCGAGAGGATGGTAAGTTTGTCGAAGTAGCGTTCCGTCATGAAGTTTGAAACGCGTGAGTTGTCGTCGCAAGCGGCTGTTGGGAGCACGAGATGAGCCGGTGAGCCGATCGATGATTGTACGGCAGTATGTGTCTGCACGTTGGAGCGAGGTGAGGTCTGCGGATTGAAGGAAGTCATCCGGTGCAGTGGGCTCGATGGGACTAAGACTGGTCATCTGCGTGGTCTCTTGGCTGGGAGGTGCTGCGCAGCAGGTAGATGCGTCATGATTTTGCAACAGCGGACAGCGTGACAAAGCGTCGGCATCTTGGTGTTTGCGGCCCGACCGGTATGTGACACTGTAGTCATACTCCTGCAGTCGGAGCACCCAACGACCGAGGCGTCCTGACAAGTTTTTTAATGATGACAACCAACAGAGCGCATGATGATCCGTGACGATCGTGAAGCGGCGGCCATACAAATAGGGGCGAAATTTTTGCACGGACCATACGATAGCGAGACATTCCTGTTCAGTGATGCTGTAATTGCGTTCCGCTGGGGAGAGAGTACGGCTCGCGTAAGCCACGACTTGCTCTTGTGAAGCCTGGTCACGCTGCAGCAGAACAGCGCCGATTCCGTGCCCACTTGCGTCAGTGTGTAATATAGTAGGGGCTGTGGGATCAAAATGGCGAAGAACTGGCCCTGACGTGAGGCATCGCTTCAGGGTCTGGAAAGCAGCTTCACAGTCATCTGTCCAAAGAAATGATGCACTTGTGGTCAGGAGTTTGTGAAGAGGAGCCGCGATAGTGGCAAAATCACGGACAAAACGGCGGAAGTAAGAGGCTAAGCCGAGGAAGCTGCGAAGGTCTTTGAGCGTGGTGGGCTTAGGAAAGTGCAGCACAGCGGCCACTTTGTCGGGATCAGGTTCGATGCCAAGCTTGCTGACAACGTGGCCTAACACTTTGATGCTGCGGCTCGCAAACCGACACTTCTTGGTATTTAGCTGGAGACCGGCTTTGGCTAGACATGTGAGCACCTCGTCTAGACGTTCTAGGTGTTGCGAGAAGCTGGATGAAAAGATGACGATGTCATCCAGGTAACAAAGACAGGTCTTCCATTTTAGGCCACGCAGCACCGTATCGATCATCCGCTCAAATGTGGCTGGGGCATTGCAGAGCCCAAAAGGCATCACATTGAATTCGAAGAGACCATCAGGAGTAGCAAACGCTGTCTTCTCTTTATCAGACTCATGCATCGGGATCTGCCAATACCCAGATCGTAGGTCGAGACTTGAGAAATATTCTGCACCCTGTAAGGTGTCAAGTGCATCGTCAATTCGAGGCATAGGATATACATCCTTGCGCGTAATTTTGTTTAGTGCCCTGTAATCAACGCAAAATCGCACTGATCCGTCCCTTTTCTTAACTAGGACAACAGGAGAAGACCAAGGGCTTGTGGAAGGTCTGATAACGTTGCGTGCGAGCATGTCATTGACTTGTTCCTCGATGACCTTGCGTTCTGAAGACGACACGCGGTAAGGGCGACGGCGGATAATACGAGAACCGTCTGTGGCGATGTGATGAGAGGTCACCGTAGTTTGACCTAAGCCATCCGAACAAACGTCAAAACAAGTCTTGTGTTTTGTTAAAAGGGCCATTAAGTCATTAGTTTGCGTTGGAGTGAGATATGGACTCAAAGTGGCTTTAAGCGCATTAGATGAGCCTCCTGGTGGCGTACACTTAGCGACTGACGGCGGAGACGATACAGTGACGACACATACCGGTGCTATGTCGATAAGGCTGGCAACAGTGGACCCCTCTGGCAGTAGTTGTGGCTCTGTTGTCGTGTTGTAGGCGGTGAGACTGGCATGACCACGCGAAAACCGCACTAGACAACATGCGATGGCGATTCCTCGGAAAATGCAGCGCTGATCGGGGACAACCACTGCGTCACCGTCAATGGTATCGCTGGATCTAATGGTGAGGATACGTTCTTGGGCCGGGGGCAGTACAAAGTCTGCAGCTGCAACAAGGTGAGGCGACGAAAAATCGTAAGCACTAGAATTTTCAGTGTCCGTAATGCGAATAACGGGCGGACCACACGAAATGACAGCGGAAGCGGCTGACAGGAAGTCCCAGCCCAATATAATCGGATGAGCACATGAAGAAAGCACAGCCAATTGTATATGGTGACGAATTCCGTCGATCAGAACACGAACAGTGCATTGTCCAATAGGGTAAATTCTATTTTCATTAGCACCACATAACACCGGACCAACATATGGAGTTTGCACTTTTCGTAGACGATGACATAGTTCGCGATCAATGACCGAAATGGCTGCTCCAGTGTCCACGAGTGCGTCAACCGAAATGCCTTCTATACAAACAGTTAGTAAATTTGCAGGGCGCGCAGGAGGAATTGGGACACTTCGACGACAGGCAGTTTCTCCTCCAAAAACTGCAGCTGCTAGTTTTCCGAGTGGCTGTCGAGGGGCATCAGGGCAGAACGTAAAGGCGAAGTAGTACGGCGGAAGGGCGATGGTGAACGACGGCGGGGTGAGCGGGAAGAACGAGGTTCACCGTGGGACAAAGGAGGCGAAGGCGAACGTCGTGACGAGGGAATGTAGGTTCCTGGAACGTAGGGGTCAGACCTCGCAGCCCGGTCACTCTCGTACGAAGAATAACCTCGTCGTTCATCTTGCTGGCGCCGACGGCAAAAGCGGGAGATATGTCCTCTTATGCCACAGTAGTAGCAGACGGGGCGCGTAGGGCGCCAGGCAGGGAAGTGTGGTTGTGGTGGTGCCTTGGCTGCCATCGCGGCCAAATGGTCGTATACGACGTCCGTAGTTACAGGTGGAGTAGGTGGAGGAGGCCGTGACACGACTTCGGCATACGTAGGCACATGTAAGGGCACAGGAGGCGGGGCACGTGCGACGCTCGTCATCGACGCCAATTCGTCCTTTATAATTTCCCGCAGGTTAGGAGGGGGTGAGCGGGCAGGTGAAGTCGGTGCGCTGGCAGGAACAAGGCTGTGAAGTTCCTCTCTCACTATGGTGCGAATTAGAGCTCGCAGCTCATGCTCGCCAGTAAGACGAGTGTCATAGGAGGCGTGTGGAAGGCGCATTGAGTAAAGTGCGTCCAGGCGCTGGCAGGTGGTAATAATGTCCTGAACTGTTGTCGGGCTCTGCATGACAAGAGCATTAAAGGCGACGGAGTTGATGCCTTTCATTACTTGCCGAATACGATCGGCCTCCGGCATGTCCTTTTGGGCGCGGCGGCAGAGGGCCAGAACGTCTTCAATGTACGATGTGTACGATTCGTCAGGCCCCTGGATGCGGGTAGCGAGCTTCTGTTTAGCTACCTCAGAGCGTCCTGTAGAAGTGCCGAATATTTGACGCAGCTGCACCGTGAATGCTGACCAATCAGGAAAGTCGCGTTCGTGGTTATGATACCACGTCTTAGCAACCTCCTTCAGATAAAAGGGTACATAGCGCAGCTTATGTGCCTCATCCCAGTAATTGCAAGCACTGGTACGGTCGTAACTGTCGAGCCATTCTTCTACGTCCTCACCGCGAAGGCCAGAAAACACTGGAGGGTCTCGTTGCGAGGTACTCACGGTGTGGTGAGGCCCAGCAGGCTGAGCGGGTGGTGCGAAGAAGGCGGTAGGGGGTGGGTCGTTTTGCGCCATCACTGTTGGCAAGCACAGCCGTCGACCTGATCGGAGCTCCAGGGGTGACCGGTAGTGCAGGAGGACTTGGGAATCACAGCACGCTCCACCACTTGTGAGACGACGTCAGGTACGAAGGAGCGACCGTTTTATTGTCAACCCAGACGCGCGAGCCAGCAACCGAACAAGCAGCGAGCCGCTCCGATGATGATGATCACGGTGCTTTGTATGCGCAGGTGAAAGTGAAAATGATGAGCAACACAATCAGCGCTCACAATATATATATATATATATATATATATATATATATATATATGCATTCGCCTTCGGTAGAACCAACTCTCGCTATGAGCAATGCCAGGCGGCACCCGCTACCCGACCACCGTCTCCACTCTGTCTGTGGACTCGCTTATTTGTGGCTCGCTTATTAGGGTCAGCCAGTGCCTTCCAGCCCACGCGCGTTGCGTTGCGTCCTAACGTGTTTGGATTGTGCGCGGAAAAATGCACAAGAACGGTCGTAGAGAGCGTGCCTACGGGCTCCTGTTTGTCATTAGCGATGTTTCTCTGGCACGAGCGAATATTAAAGGACTTCCAGCGTAGCACCCGCTTTGGCATTTGCGTTGACAAGGCATCTCTTTAATTACAGTTCCTGGAGAGTGCATTCAGCGCTTATGAGACGCTTTGACGAAAGCCACGTGAAGCCAACGGATAATGGAGCTCGGAAAAAGCACACGGGTCGTAATGCGAAAGGGGTCGATTGGCCTCCAGCGCCGCCGAATTGTTCTTTCGACCATTTTATTATACTTATCTAATAATTACCGCACTAGAGTAAAACAACTGCAGGTAAGTACGCCTATGCTAATTTTTTGCTTTGCTTTCTGTATGTCTCACGTGGTTCGTTGTAAAAGAGCCTCGTTGGGTTCGTTTTCTTTCGTTCCTTTCACGAAAGCCGGTTCTCGTGACTGTGACAGAGAGAAGGCACAGGAGAGGATGACATTTTCTTCCCCTGTTTTTACGTAAAGATTTTACGCCTCACAGATATCAGTGGTGGCATCGCAACCGAAAATTCTGAGGCCGGCGAACGAATGCGCCGTGGAAAGATCGCTGGTCATATCCGTATTCATACGTGCTGTTTTCCGAAAACTAATGCTCTCTACATAGCGGGCTCGCCGGCGATCGGCTGTTTCTGATATGGTAATCTGAACTTTGATCGAGTTCACTTGTGGTTTCACTCTGCCACCATTCATTTTTGCCGAGAAACGAAAAAATTCTTATTGTTTTCGACGCCCCGCCGTGGTGGTCTAGTGGCGGAGGTACTCGGCTGCTGACCGGCAGGTCGCGAGATCGAATCTCGCCTGCGGGTGGCTTGAGTTTCGATTGAGGCGAAAATGTTGTATTCCCGTTTGCTCAAATTTAGGTGCATGTTAAAGAACCCCAGGTGTTTGAAATTTCCGGAGCCCCCCACTGAGGCGTCTCCCATAATCATATGGTGGTTTTGAGACGTGAAATCCCACATAATAAATCATCATTAATTCATTGTTTTTGACGGCAGCGAGTTAAGCGTTGCGGTGCTATTCACGTTGATGAAAGTTACATTCCTGGCATGAAGCAAGCAAATAATTAGGAGGAAGCGTTGAGCAACGTCATAGAAAGAAAAAAAGATAGATAGATAGATAGATAGATAGATAGATAGATAGATAGATAGATAGATAGATAGATAGATAGATAGATAGATAGATAGATAGATAGATAGATAGATAGATAGATAGATAGAAAGGTAGTCGGTCAGCACTGCACGTACTCGCGTGCCTTCCCGATGCGGGAAGGGCCCTCGATTTGTCATCTTTTAAATGCGCTAGCGCAGTATTATCGCAGTTATCCGTCGATGCACGTTCACAGCAGCGACCTCTGGGCCTCTACATAAGGTGACCAGCGCTGTGAATCTCGCCCCAACCATCAAACGCACACGCTTCGGCTGGGAATGTATAGAGCCGTTAAAAGCGCATAAAACTCCAGCGCCGTTATCGCTCTTCATCGTTATACAACCGTTACTCCTGAAGCGCGGTCTCGGCCTCTATGGCATTCTTGCAAAACATCCACCGAACCACCTACCGACATAAGGTAAGCTGTGGCTACCTAAGGGTTCACGGCCTCACTTTATCCTCCTTGTGACGCTGAAAGCTTTTCCACAATGTCCTTGCATCGCAAAGCGCACCTTTTCCACACATTCTGTTTTTGTTGCGCTTCGTAAAACCTTCGAAATTGCTTACCTTTTCATTATTTCTTGTTTGTCTCACCAGCACGCGTCGTGGTAGACCTCCAACGGCCACCCACACACCCACCACACGGGGGTCGTTTGGTTTTACTGCACGTACCTTCCTGCTAGACCTTTTAAAATGTTAGAGTGCCTCGATCTGTGTTTACTTTTCGGTCGTACCCGCACCCATAAAAATTATTCTAAAGGCCGACACGTGCCCCATATATCAGTAGGGTGCTTCGCTAATCGCAACATTCCTGTCTCTATGCACGCTAAAGCACTGCGCTGATATTAATTTCTGACTTCGGCAGCCGAAGCATTCTTCACCATTTTTTGGGGGGTGGTAAATGATGAAGGAAAACTCAGTAGGGTTTAATGAGAAATGAACAAGGGACGGACTATAGTTCAGTTACGATTACAGCGGTTGTTGACCTTTTTGTGGTAGTGTATATTAAATTTGGGTGCCCGAACCCACCAAAATTAGGTCACACCGACACTTATGCCTTTGTGTAAGATGACTCGAAGGCAAAAGTCATCTTCATTTCCTTCTTGGTCTGACAATATCGAACCCCCAATCTCCCCTCCGCACCCTGTTACCACATGGTTGACTGCTTTTTGCACACAGTGTTCTCGTGCGAGCGTTTTCTCTCCGAGGTCTTTCTCTCGCTCCGGCACACAGTCATAAAACGAGTGTGCATAGCTTCACGTGGTGTGTAAGCTATATTCGGGAAGAGAGATGTTTTCCAGAAGGCTAACAAGACAACCATAGTTACAAAAAAAAAAGAAATGAGAAAAAAAGCTTACTGCCGTGCTTAAAGTCGCGAATGCAAAATATCGAGCGAGGAGAACGGGAATAAAAAAAAAACGACAAAGGAACATTTTGTTAGATCTATAAAATTTCTGTGCTAAATGTTTTTTTATTGAAATAGAAAATAAACGAAGGAGTTTTTGTCATCGTTACTTGGCGACGGCTACCCCTTTCCACTTAATTGATACAAATAAAAATATGAAAAAAACAATAGCATGTATACATATATACAGTCCTACATGGGTGAGAGCAAAAGTTCTCCTAATGGGCAGAACAAACACGTAGACGACACGCTCACATTTAACTTTTGTCCGCTCAGTATTCGTCACAAATCTTCGTTTCTTCGAAGAACTGTTGCAGCACCTTCACTGCTTTGCCGTTTATTTTGGATGGCCATGGGCCTAGTATTTTATCCAACCCGAATGGCCGCTCGGGATATAACCTATGCAGTTGCTGTTCTAGTCGCCTTCGGTGTGTGTCGTATTTCGGAATGTCGAGCAAGAGGTGACAGATATCCTCGTCGTCGTGGCCGCATGAACATGCTGACAATGTCGAACGATGAATACGAAGTAGGAAGTGCTTTGTGTAAGTAGTTCCGAGTCGTAGGCGATGAATGAGTGCGTCGATATGTCTTGGGAGGTCACGGTCTAATTGGTATTCAAGATTAGGATCATCAGAATATAGGATCGATTCCTTTGTTTTGTCTGTGAACCAGGTAGACAGGCATAATTCACGTTTTGTTGTTCTTAAAATTCTATTTACATCATATTGAGATACCGGAATGAGGCATGTTTGCGTAGAATTATGAGCGGTTTTCGCAAACTCATCCGCCATTTCATTTCCCTTAATTCCGCAGTGACTGGGGACCCACTGAAATGCCACTCGATGATTCGACTTCGTATCTTATGAGAGCTCTTTTAGTATAGCGTATACTATACGCAGATCAATGTGTCTTGAAGTGGCACTTTCCACACATGCCAGTGCTGCCAGAGAGTCTGTAATTACCACCCATTTTCTTCGTGTCGTTGACAGTTTAATAAAGCTTATGGCTAGCGAAATCGCTACGAGCTCCGACGTTGTTGAAGAAGAGAGGTGGCCCAACCGACATGCATATTCTTCGTGCAATTCCGGAATTATGAATGCTGATGTCGCTGTCTCTTTGGTGACGGAGCCGTCAGTGTACACGTGAGTGTATCCTTCGTACCTGTAAAACAGATGATGTGATGCCAACGGCTGAGCGGCAACGGTTGGCACTCTATGTTTGCTGCGAAGTCCTTCTATTGACGTTTCAATAGTTGGTAGCTCAAGCAGCCATGGAGGGTAGTTTTAGTCCAGTGGCCAATGTGTCGACACAGGAAGCCGGGGAATGTACTGTTGGTACACATGGTGTATTTGCGCTCCAGCACGGTTCACGATGTTGGATATGAGCGGATGGGAAGGGTGTTGCGTGACTAGACGAAGGAGGTGCCGACATGTCTCCACATTTCTAATTACTATAAAGTTGGGTTCTCTTGCCTCTGCCAGTGTCAAAGAACTTGATTTTGCCTGTGGAACCCCCAGACATATGTGTAAGCTTCGTGCTTGTAACAGCTGAAGTCGGTGTAGCGACGTCTGAGAGATGTTGTGGAGAACTGGCGCAGAGTATAGGCAATTTTCTGTCAGATTAGTGCACAATGGACGTGGAGCAGAGACGCTGATGTACCGCCCCATTTTGGGTCCGCGATGCGACGTATAACATTTATGGTGCTGTTCACTTGATTTTCTAGATCAGCAATATGCTGACTCCATCTGAATTAGCTATCTAAGGTAACGCCAAGGAAGCGATGCTTTTGTGCGATTTCAATTTTCTGGCCATGCACAAAAAGCTTCAAGTTTTTCACTCTCTTTCTCGTGAATGGCAAAACTACAGATTTGGCATGAGAAATCTGCATGCCTCGCTCTTTGAGGTAATCACTTATTGCGTCTAGTCCTTTTTGCCGATGTTCGATCACTTCCAGTGATTTGCGAGACGTCCATATGCTATGTCGTCTGCATACATGGATATGTTCAAGGCTTCGGGCAGTACTTCTGGAAGACCTGCCATCGCAGCATTGAAAAGAAGCGGACTTAGAACGCTTCCTTGGGGTACACCTCTGCTCATGTTGAAGCGATTGCCATCTCCATAATTGGTTGAAATATATATTTGTCTGTTACATCGGAAGTTGGCGATCCATTGAAGGATACGACCGTGAACCCCTAGTGAGGTAAGCCCGTGCAGCACAGAAAGGTGGCTCACAAAGTCGAACACCTTCTTAATATCTATTAACGCCGCAACAGCCATGTTTTGACAGCTCATCTCATGTTCTACAAATGTAACGAGGTCGAAGACGCAGTCCATGGTGCATCGCCGTCGTCTGAAGCCAGCCATCTGTTCCGGAAGTAAGTTGTTAGCTTCAATCCACCACTGTAATCTTATGTCAACCATTTTTTCCATTACTTTAGGTACACACCTAGTGAAGCTGACTGGTCGGAATGAGTCAAGCGAAAGCGGTGATTTACCGGGCTTCAGTAGTGGGGCGATTCTCGAGACCTTCCAACACATAGGAACGTACGCCTTCGTCCACATGTCGTTATATATCCGTAGAAGAACTGGCATGACGTTGGGTCCTAGATTTTTCAGAACACTGTACGATACGTTGTTGGGACCGGTTGCCGTTCTTACGCGGGTTAGTGATAGAGCAGTACGCAACTCTAGTAGAGAATACGTGTTATCCAGTTGAGCATGTGATAAAGTGTATGCATCTTGGATTTGCTGCTCTACAGAAATAGGCAGTGCAGTAGTGTTGTGAACCAATTGCCCAGTTCCAGTCAGCATCGTGCAAAACTTATTAGAAACATCACGTTCGGATAATCCAAAAGATATGGCCAATGCTCTGAACGGGTTTCGATGGGATACTGGATGACTTAGAGCAGTGATTATTTTCCAGATTTTCGGAAGTGGAGTAAATGGGGTCAATGAATTGCAGAAATCATGCCATTTTTTCCGACCTAACTTTTGCATCTGTCGGTTAGATTGGATGTGTGCGGCCTGACTCTTCTTATAATCTTCAAGCCTCCGGGTGCGGCGATAGCGACGTTCTGCTCGCCTTCTAATAGCTCGCAGGCGCTCATAGTCTGCATCTTCACTGGAGTGGCCTGCTGGGACAGCTGTAAACCTTGTCGCACGGGAGTAACTGCTTTTAATGCAGGACATAAATGTATCCAATTCATTGACTCCCATCAAGTCACGTTCAGTATGTTCGCGAAATAGTTTCCAGTCAGTTAGCTTTGAAATCAATGTGGTCGTTTGCACTTGCATTCCTGGGTGTTGCATAAGAACTGGGTAATAATCACTCCCTCGTGTTTCGAGGTCTGTACACCAGTTCATATCTCGTGCAATGTCAGGAGAGGCTATAGCCAAATCTAGACAGCTGGCATAATTATTACCTCTTAAAAAAGTTACTGAGCCATCATTCAGTACAACAAGACCACATCGATCAATTGCTTTTTCGAGTGTTCTCCCACGTGAATCGGTATGAGTACTGCCCCACGTGGTATTCTGCGCATTGAAATCTCCACAGATGAGGGCAGGTCCCTGGGCTTTACCCAATAAATGAACCAGAGATGATTCGGAGACGCGTGTCGATGGATGCAAATAAACACAAATTACGGTGATGGTAAGTTTCTGGAATTGAATTTCGCGCCCTACAAATTCTGGCACGTCCGAGTCCGACGAGTATAAAACAAAAGAGGGTATGTCGCGCCGTACGCATAACAGTTCCCTGCTTAAGCCTGGATTTCTTCTTGATGCATATATGACATAGTTAGAAATCCTAAAGTCAGGGCCAACGTTAGTTTCATTTAGACACAGAACGGGGAAGCTATACTGAGCAACCAGCTTCCTAAAGTCTGCGCTTTTGGACCTAAGGCCATTGGCATTCCACTGAAACACAGCTGTGTTGCGGAAACGGTTGTTCATTTGTAGAGCCATTTTGCTATACAACAATATTTTATTGTACTGCTAGAGGCTCTAATGAAAGGACTGCGCTCACCTCTGGTAGGTCATTGGCCTGTGGAAATACACGCAGGATTGCCTTCAAAGCAAGGAAGAGCATCGACATAACCATATCCACATCACTTGTTTTCGGTGCACGTTGCTGTCGTGCCTTTGGCTTTGGCGAGGTGAAAGGTGTAGACGCTTCGTTATCCTGAGTTGCTGACGGTTTTGGTGTCCTGCTGTCGCTTGTCTGCCTTTGAACGCTTGGTGATCGTCCTCTACGGTCCGTTTCGGCTGTACTTCTGTTTTGCTGAGCTGAAGCACGCTTGGCTACCGCCGCATACGACAGTGCTGATGTACTCTTTTGTGATGTTGAAGTCCCAGGGAGTGGATGCACAGTTTCAGGATTCGGACAAGGCGATCCCTTTTCTGGAGCTCTTCCAAGCAAAATTTCTTGTCGCTTTAGTCGAGTAGCTGCCTGGTGTTTCGGACAACCAGCATATGACGCTACGTGGTCTCCATTGCAATTGACACATCTGGGATGATTCCTCGATGTACATTCTTTGTAATCATGTGCTTCTGCACATATTTTGCAGCGAAGTTGTCCATGGCACGATTTGGCAACATGTCCATATCTTTGACACTTGTAACATCGTGTGGCGGGCTGTAGGTACTTTTCCCCCGGATTACTTGTGAAGCCTAGGAGAATATGAGGCGGCAGTGGCTTGTTGGGCGAGAACTCAAGAATTACACTGCCGAGTAAATGTGGCTCTGCTGAACCATCTTCAGGACGGAGCCATTTAGTCTCTCTTCTGACTGAGATTACACCGCTATCTCTTAAATATTCAATCAGTTTATCTTCACTGTATTGCACTGGTACTTGTCTAATCTTTCCTAGGTTCCTCACATACGACTGCGGTATATACGGTGCCACTTCAAGACCAGCAACATGTGTTAACTCAAGCAGTCTGGAGGATGCAGTAACTGTAGAGACACTTACGGAGAAGTTGCCATCTCTGTTGACACGGAACGACTCCACTTTCTCTTTAGCAGCAGAAACTACTTCACTGACCAGTTTGTTCGGATTGACTTTCCAGAACGAGGCGCTAGGATCTGTCAGCTTGAAAATTACGGGTATCCCCACTGGTCGGGCTTTCTTGTACGTGACTGTTGTGAAAGGCCAGTCTTCTGCTTCTACATCACAGTTCATTTCCGCGGAGTCGATGATGGTTGCATCGCTGTAATCCTCTTGATTATCAGTTCGCGCCTTCTTCGGAGTAACACACTTGTCGTCGGCGTTAGGTGTCGTCGAGGGGCCGTCACAGTCCTCCTCGGGTCCGCGAAACACGGGATTATCTTGCTGTTAGGACGAATTCATCACTTCGTCTTCATCTGATGGGCGCCGAGAAGAATGGCCGCCACCAGTAGCCGAAGCTTTAGGACGTCGTGGCACCCTAACATAAGGCTTCGGCGCCTTGGAGACGTGGCGCCTGGTGCACCGCGAAGGTGGTGGCCGAATCTTGGCAGTAAGATGTAGAAGACGAGTAAGAAAACTTACAAAATTGGCGAAAAAACAGCAGCGCTAGGAAACTCACGCCCAGTGATTCTTCACTTCGTCTTCGTCTTCGGTGCTATACGCGATTTGGTACACTGTCCGTAAGCAAGTTTGGTGTCTTGCCCAGTCCGATTACGTAACAGTTGCCATTGTCAGTAATGATAAATTACAGAACACCGAAGGCCCCTGCAGACAGCCTCTTGACATGGAAGATTATCTTAGCCGGTGCGACGTCATCAGGGTGATGGCGGAGATGCTTTCCTTTGCGTCATTCCAAGCCTCCATCTTTGCCTACACTTTTTTCTTGTGCCTCGTTTGTAGTCCTGTTAACTGCGTATAAGATATATGATATTCCAGATGCGGCAATCGCGGTGAGAATCTGAACTCTTTTACTCTGTTCAGATGCAGGGGGAGGGAGCGAAAAGGAAAGGAAAGCAGGACCAGGCGCAAGTCCGGTTTGCTATCCTACGCGGGGGAAGGGCATATAGGGTTTGTAGTATTTGCGTTGCTTGGGTAAGAAACGCTATTGTCGATACGCAATTCTCTGGTAGCGTATGGTGCATACTCAGCGGCACCAAATGCTGAGGCTAAGTTTTATGCGCCCTGTTCTAAAACTGGAGACCACGTTTTAAAAATTCATTAAATAATACACTGTTGACCGCTGCAACCTACCGCTACTTGCAGAGAGCGATACTGGAAGATTCCAAAAGACACGTTTTATAGACTTCTGAAGCAGTCTGTTGCAGACATAGGTAACATGGAAATCCCTTAATAGAAACTTAAGGCCGTATACCAAGTACGAATGTTTATATGTATTGAACTTTTGACATTAAGATAGTACTGATTGTAATTAATGTCTGAAATTTCGCCGCGAAGTACGAATGTTTATATGTATTGAACTTTTGACATTAGCATAGTACTGATCGTAATTAATGTCTGAAATTTCGCCGCGACATGTCGGGGCACGTCAAAATGGAGATGAGACAGATTTTTCGCTCTGAATTGTGTTCACGTGTTAGTGTCACACAAGCAGCGTTACTCTATATACTTCATTATGTAGCTCCGTACCGCAACAAACCCCTGCAAGATCCCTTCTGTGCAGTCAACGTTACGGGAAATAAGGTTTGTACTGAACATGTCTGAACAAACTTCCAGAAGTTACAGTTGATTTTTCCTAGCGGAAGGTTTCATAAATGTTGACTCGCTAACGCCCCCATTTTGCCTTCTCCTAAGACGACTCCAAGGTAAAAGACATTTCTTTCTTCTTAGTCGATTGCACCGAACTACTCTCTCTCCCTCTCTTCACCGTGAGCTTTCGCAACCAATAATGGTTCCGCAGTGTGAGTGAGTGAAACAACGTTATTGGGTTCACAATAGGCGCTAGTAAACTCAACGCCCACTCGGGGACGGTCAGGTTTAACCTGACTGCCCTTGCAGGGTCCACAGAGTTTCCAAAAATTAACCAGAGGGCACTGGCGCTGGGATCGTTCAGTGACCATGGAAATGAAGGGTAGTACACGGATTTGCCTAGTGTTCGTGCTTGTAGGCCTCGAACCACACTTGTGGCTTCGTTTATTGCTGTGTTTCGGTTTTGTTTCGAAAGAATGAACAAACCCTTTTGAACTTCGTGACCCGATCTGAAATGGTAAGCCTCAGAGACCAAGGTGGTGAAATGCAACTGCTTAACGTTTGCCGATTTTTGTTTCGACACAAAACTGCGTCAAGCAAGGTGGACTCAACCGGAGCCAGAAGTACGAAGATTAGACAAATCCGTGTTATACCCATCATGCACACGCTCGCCGAAGCACCGTCCGTTGCAGCTCGCATAGACACTAGCGCCAGAGTTCTCTCCTCTGTATTTATACGAAACTCTAAGCGTGGGCCCTCCGGACAGCCATTTTGTGAGGTAAGGTCCTAGGCCTTAACGAGCTCTATTTCATCTTATAGGAAAGGAACACAGCCCCACAGGGCATTCTTGAAATCCGCATAACCGCCACAATGCTTTGGGAATCGCAGGCATTGGAAGCTTTCAGTATAGCTCACGTCATTTTGCAGTGACTCCGGGATCGGCTCACCATCGTCCAAGCGACCGTGTCCTGTGATGACATCCTCGTGCGAATTAACTATAAGTGAGGACATGCGGTGACGTCGTTACGTGATGATATTTTGCATCACTCACTCTAACACCGTCGACACTACTGACGCTGGCGGCTACTGCTCGCGTTTGATGAGGCATCTTATAATTTCGCCTGGGAATGTCATCACCAAGATTGTGTTTAAGCATCATTTCAGAATTATGTCGTGTCATTGTCTACAACTAATTCTTGAACGACAGGTAATGCAAACCACCTCGTTACAAGTCGGTGGCATTCACAGCTGCGTGGCATCTGGCGGCGTTGCAACTGTACCGCGTTGAGTTGCATGGTTCCGCGTTTACATAGAAAGCTGTGCAAGGTGCGAAGGGTGCTACAGATAAGCGGTCACGACAATGTGTATGCCTTAGTGAATGACGTGGCTGGCAGTGAGCCGCCTAACGACGTCCGAAATTGATCTCGGCTTTCTTCCCTTGAGGCCCGATGTCATTTCTCTCGGGCAATTCTTTAACGTTTCGCTTCCGTCGCTCTCTGTCTCCGTTTATCGTTTGGACACAAAAAGGCTGCTAGCCCTAATGGATCCTTGGCTTTTTGCTGAAGGCCCGTAGTGGTGTACCGTCAATTCGGGAAGTGTGTAGTTCAGAATTCCCTATTGGAGGGCGGGGAGGGGGAGGGGGCAAAGTTTTTTCTCAGAGACCCTTCTCCAGTCCCCATGGGTAGATTCCTAAACATGACATGCTTTACAATGAATGAAAAAAAAACTAAAATTAAGCGAGGATACGATGACCGGCATTTCGACCCCTGCTTTCCGATAGTAAATATTGGAAGTAAGCAGTTCTTGGAAGAAAGGATCTAGGGCCCACCATTATTGCAAATAATTTTGCTTGTCCATAGCCCTGCCCTTTAAGAAACAACGGAACAGACCCGACTCGGTGAAATTGTGAGACAAACTTTACGCTTGCGCTTGCATATTCCTGGAAGGGGGGACGGGGGGCGCCACCACTCCTAAACTTTCTCCCCATGCACACATGCACGGCTGTCTGTCCTACCATGAATTATGATAATGATAACTTTCTAGGGTTTAACGTCCCAAAACCATGATATCATTATGAGAGATGCTGTAGTGGAAGGTTGATTATTTCGACCACTTGAGTTCCTAAATCAAGGTACACGGTCCTCAAGAGTTTCCGCCTTCATTGAAAATTCGGCCATCCGTCGCAGCAGGGATTCGATACCGCGACCTGTGGGTTAGGAATCGAGCATCGTAAACACTAGACCACCATGGCGGGTGTGTACCCTGACTTGTGCAGTCATGGCAAAACGCGTGGTGCTCCATCTGCGAGTCGGGGCTCTTAATGCATAGCCACGTTATCCAGGTATACCCAAGTACGCATGAACGCATAGGTGTGGTTTGTTGTAGCTGCAGCGCGCATGCTGGCAAGCGGGACCCGGTGATTACGTCGCCGTTGTATTAGTATACTTATGTCGAAGCCACTCGCTCTTGACGCTTGCCACACGTGTTTAGGCCAACCAACTTGCGGATAATGCATATGAGGAAAACTGCCGCATACCACTGAGACTTAGTACGTTTAAAATATGGGTCTATAGCGGATAAATTTTGATTTAACGACGTACAGATGCGAAACGCATATGTCGTTTTCTCCAAACATATGCTCCTCTTTGTGAGTTTTTGTTCTTCTGTTCACAATTTCTTCTTTAATCTTGGGCCATTTTTTATTCTTTTATTCTGCAGGCTCTGTGCTTTTTTCTGTGACAGAAGACGGCTCGGTGATTACAGGTACGCATATTTTTTTCTTTTTCTGATTCGGAGTTTGCGATGAATCGTGTTTGTAATATAAAAGGCTGCAAATAAATGTGCTGCGTCATCCTCCTCGTTGCTTTTGACGCTGTCCGCGACCACGGTTGACGAACAAGGGCTCGAGGACAGCTAATCAATATGCCACGAAGGCATTAAGATAATTGTTTTGTGTCCTTTCTAGTTTTTTGTTAGTGTTGATCGAAACGCTAACAAGGGTCCGTACACCTCGGAAGATAAACTGTCACGTTTTACGGTGAGAGCATATTGTCATGTAAAATTGCTAAGGTCAGCGTAGACAAAGAACTACGAGGAAAGAAATGAGGAGAGTTGGAGGGTGAGAAAAAAAAAGTTATAGAAGAAAAGCAAGAGAGCACAGCAGGATAACGCGTTGTCTGCAACAACGTACCACCTTTGTGCGCGCCTGGTAGTCGTCATTCTTGCATCACACGTCAGCGCTTGTTTCACGTTATCTGGAACACGCGTGCCAGCATGCAAGAACGGCCTTTTTCGGCACTTGTTTTTTTTTTGTGGTTTTTTGCGTTCTCGAAACATTTCACATGAGAAAAGTCATAAAGAAATACTGCAATAGAGTAGTGTTTTGAGCGAGTCGGTATACATATTTATCATGCGTAAAGTTTAGCACGCACGGGAACGACAAAAGAAGCGGAAGAGGCAAACAGGACTAGCGCCTAGTGTTGTAGATATTTATTGGTTGTTTTCAAATAAAACTTTCATTTGAGAGTCAGCGCTGGTCCTGTTTGTTAATAATATGTGGGGTTTACTGTCCCAAAACCACCATATGATTATGAGAGGCCGTAGTGGAGGGCTCCAAAAATTTTGATCGCCTGGAGTGCTTAAACGCGCAGCTAAATCTAAGCATGGGCCTCATCTATTTTCGCCTCTATTGAAAATGCGGCCGCCGCTGCCGGGATTCTGGTTTGCTTCATTCGTTTTATCGCTTGTCCACGTGAGCACTGTATTTCAGGCATGACTGAACAAGTCGACGAAAAATTTAGACAGCATTCCTTAAACGTCTGGCTTCAGCTATAGAAAAAAAAAAACAGAATGAAGTGCGGCATTAGGTTGTAACAATTATAAATAAATGATATTTTTTCTAGAATCAATTGAATTCTTTTCGTATAAAATGGAGAGAGAAAAGTTTTTTTTGGGTAAAAGAAATACAGCACGAGCTTTTTTCATCGTCGTAGCCAATTGTCGTTCATTGCATTCGGTCAAGGCAATTCATTCCAGCAGAGAGTGTTTGCGGCAATTAGCGCACATATAAGTGAATACAATAAAATAAATAACCAGTGAAAAGCGCTGTACCACATTTACATTTGATCATCGTGATTACCGTCTACAGCTCGCTCAGTTGGTAGTAAATTTGCAAAACCCTAACTATGATCACCACTTTCGCCAGAACTTCTCAAGTACCAAACACCTTAGAATTAGAGTTTTACTTTGTGAAATGAAATGTTGTTAACGAAGAAAAACGAGTCAGATTGTAGAATAGTTAAGAATGAGTGATAACGGTGACGAAAAAGTCACGAAGGCACCTACTCGTTCGCGTAGGATGACTCGAATTCGAAAGATAGGTGCATGATATATCGCCTTATTCATATTCCTTATCACCTTAATTTCCCGTTGTCACCAAGACGAAATAGTCGCAACGGTTCTGGCGAAATGACGCTAATTTCTGCAGCACTTTAGAAAGAATGGCATACAAGTCACGCAAGTGCCAGTTTTAAGTGTGAATACACTTTATAAGCGACCCCAAACCATCCACCGCCGTCGGCGGCGTCCGCAGTCTTCTCTCTATCTTTAAAAGAAAGAGGACTTGGCGGGCACGGACGCGACGCTGATATCGGTGTCAGTAACGCGCCTTATACCCCCTTCCCCTTCTCTCGCTCCTCCGCTCTCCTCGCTCGCTGCAGCTGCGCGCGCACCCCTCTCTCTCGCGCGCCCGCCTTCTCTCTCAGTCTCCCGTCGAGAGCGGGTCGTGAGGGGGAGTAAAGTTAAAATCCGTTGGCATTCGCCAGTGAGTTAACGTAAACTCCCCCGTGTGATCAAATTGCGATTCCCAGGAACCATTACACCATAAAGGCACCATAGTGTGATTAATAAATATAATAGTGCGAATTAATAAATACCCCTCATAGCATCACCCCGTGTATTCGCACTTAACCATGTTCACCCTCGGGGAAATGCTTGGGAGTTTTTTTCACACATTTTTTAAATCATACACACGCCGCAAACATGAAACGTACAATGTTAAAGGGCAGCTCTTGACTGATTGATATGCGGGGTTTAACGTCCCAAGACAACCATATGAACTTGAGAGACGCCGTAATGGAGGGCTCCTGTAATTTAGACCACCTGCGGCTCTTTAACGTGCACACAAATCTGGGCACATGGGCCTATAGCATTTTCGCCTCCATCGAAAATGCAGCCGCCGCAGCCGGGATTTGATCCCGCGACACTGCCGGTCAACAGCCGAGTACCTTAGCCACTAGACCACCACGGCGGGGCTAACGGGAAGCTCTCGCGCATGGAGTCACGATCAGCGCGGGCACATCTTTGCTCCCCCCCCCCCTTTTTTTAAACTTTGATTTTCGGTACCTCTCGTGTTGTCATCGGTCATTCGTTCCGCTTCGTCAGGCACATAACGCTTTCGCTTTAATGACAGCAACATTCTTCGTCATTTTTTTCCTCCCTTATCTTCTCTCCTCTTTCTCACCTCTAATCTTTGTTTCCTCTGTTTTTTCCCTTCTCCCGAAAGAGTGAGCAGGCGTTGTGCCCCTGCAGGTCGCAGTCTTCCTCTTTCCTCTCTGTCCTTGTGTATCTGTGAATGCAAATCAAATAAATAAATAATAAAATACATGGCGTGGTCTATTGGCAGCCAGCGCTCCTGCAAATAATAGACTGCTGTGAGCAGGGGAAGAAGGAATGAAGGGAAGTTAACCAGGAGTGACGCTGGTTGGCCAGCTGGCACTGCAGGGGAAGTCAAAAAGCGGAAGTGTCTAGTGCACCTGATTTGCTCGTCGGGCTTTGACCAGCAAAAGCTCCGTCTTCTGTTTCACTCACTCCGGCTAAGTTCCTGGATCTCTCTACTCCTCCTCTCTGAAGTTCTAAAATGCTTTCGGCACGTGACAAAGGCAGCCGTTCGGAGAATCACCGCGGAGTGTGACCTTTTCTTAACCGTTAGTCTCGTGAAACGAAGGTGAATAGCATGCGACATCGTACACTTCGCGTGTGTAATTTTCTTTTTCTTTTTTGTGCACCCTACATTACTAGCGACTGCGCTTTAAGATGAATGCCCTAACGTGGCTCGTGATGGTTCGAGGTAGTGACAAGAGGGCGGCGTTCGTTCGGGAACGTCACTTGCGCGATGGTGAGTGCGTTTTGATTGATGCGCTGCGAGACTGCAACAACGAGCAACCATGCATGAGAAAGAAAGAAAGAAAGAAAGAAAGAAAGAAAGAATGAATGAAAGAAAGAAAGAAACAAAGAAAGAAAGGAAGAAAGAAAGAAATAAAGAAAGAAAGAAAGAAAGAAAGAAAGAAAGAAAGAAAGAAAGAAAGAAAGAAGGAAAGAAAGAAAGAAAGAAAGAAAGTTGTGGGAAGAGATGGCGGCGCCTCGGGCTAGCCAGCCAGCGCAGGTGAACGACGCTGCTTTCTCAACTTGGCTGGGTGCCGGTCGCCGGTGATTTGTCAGCGCGAGATGGATGGTCGCGTAAGCGCACGTGCGAGCTCGTTAAAAGCACAATCGACGCGCCTTGAAGTGCTTGCCAGTGAACGGCAACAAAGGAGAGTGGGCTCTCTGAGCCATTGGCCCCCGGCGCCGGCGTACGTACTACATTGACAGAGTTTGCGGTAGCCTTTCCATCTCGCATTTCGTTAAGCGCGGGACAGACGGTGCGATTTTTCGTGCGATGCGGCGTGGCCCGTCGGATACACCGGCACCGGTATGTGGCGTTTCGGGACACACAGGGGTGAACGAACAACCAGCGGCAGGCTCCACCTCAATGCGGTGACTCGGCATGCACGTTCGAAAGACTTCGTTTCTTTGTAACGAATCACGCAACAAGCAGCTTTGTACAGCCAAGCTTCATTTTATAGATAGATAGATAGATAGATAGATAGATAGATAGATAGATAGATAGATAGATAGATAGATAGATAGATAGATAGATAGATAGATAGATAGATAGATAGATAGATAGATAGATAGATAGATAGATAGATAGATAGTTAGATAGATAGATAGATAGATAGATAGATAGATAGATAATATTGATTCTGATCCAAAAGAATCTTTTCTCCATTTTAAAGGGGCAAGACTGTGGGCCGTTCCGACGTTGGGACAGCGAGGCCAAGCCACACCGCCGCATTATGCGCCTTCTGGACAGCCCGGAATTGGTCAAACCAGTAGTGACTCTCTGCAAGGAAATGAAATCATATAAAAACAATATTAGGAATAAGATGGTGACTTCGTGAACCAAAAGCACGTAGCAACAGTGGCAACAGCTGATTCCTCAACGACGGCGGAATTGTGACGTAAAGAATGCGACGTGCTAGTTTGGTCTTCCCTGCTGGTCTCAATCGCTGACGTTGGGATGTTTTCGAAGTTTTAATGCCTAGATTTTAAAAACTAGGCTGGACCGTCTTTTTTTTCCGCCCCTGTGATGACATAAGCAAACGTACAAGCTATGAAACACGTATAAAAACGCAAGACACAATGCATCAATCAAGTTCACGATAGGGTGAAAATGCCGAACAAGTGCAAAACAACTGCGTGTCTTCTTAACATTTACATTATTTGCTCCCAAATAAATGCATATCAACAGAGAATGTCATACCTTCTTGGACAAATGCGAGTTTCATATTTTATTTCGGCGTACTTACAATTGCTGTTGTACCACAGCCCACGCTCTTGTGCATTCACGACTTGTTCCAAGAAGGCCTTCACGACTTGTTCCCAGAAAGGGCCGAGCCGCATTGCGATCACCCGCAATGTTGCTCGGCCCTTTCGCTATCTCTATCTCGTGATTTAGCGATGTTTTTTCTAGTTTTTTGGGGGGAATTTTTCAGTGTTTCAGCTTGTGTTGGCAGCATTTTGCGAGCAATCAAAATATGCGCTTTGACACGCTTCTGCCGTAAAGAGACACTAAAGTCATAACAGCATGTGTTAGATGGACGTTTTGGAAACTACTGCCATTAGTTGTGCCACCACAGCTTGCTGCCAAACTGGTAAGGATATAACTGATAGAACTGATGGTATCATGAAAAATGACACACACACACACACACACACACACACACACACACACACACACACACACACACACACACACACACACACACACACACACACTCTCTCTCTCTCTCTCTCTCTCTCTTTCTCTCACACGCACGCACGCACGTATCTTACGTTACAGCTTTTTGTAAGGTGATTTTGCGGTGAGCTACGATACTCTGTAGGTATATGAGAAGTGAATTCTCCAAGAAATTGACACTGACAACTTACGAATGAAAAATTGACATTCTCTAGCTGATCACTGATCAGCCCATGCAAGGTAGAGTGAACGCTTGTGTGGTGAACCTCTCTACCTCACTTCCACCTATTCATTTCTATTTTTTTTCTTTCTTCGCCTTCACCCAGGGCCAAGTCTACTATGCTTCAGAAGCCACACTCTTTTTTTTTTACAGCGACAGCTGTTAAGAGATCACAACATCGTTCACGTTCGTGCTGCCGCTGACGCCGGTGTCCGTAGCCACTATCGCTCGAAATAAGAAATAAAAACTGTGTAAACAAAAACAAAATCATAGTATACCCACGGAGTGAATGATGATGAGTGGGCTGAAGCGCTTGTTTAATTGCTCAACCAAGACCCATCTGCGAATATAGGAATATAGCCCAGTATTATACTGCTAAGCCGCGCTTGTGCTTGAAACTTTTATGTGAACTGGCCTTAGGCTGGCTTCATGTCGGGAAATAAATCGCGTTATAATGAGTTATAAAGCGTTTTAGAACAATAAAAAAACAATCAGGTGTCACATAAAGCGAATTGCGTAAAGATTGGGTCGTCGAATGCTCCAACCGTGTACAAAAGCTCGATCTTGTTCACATATTATTGATAGAGCACACGCAATGTGGGGCATTGTGGGCATTAAAAGCTCTGCTATAATTCTTAATCATATAGTAAAGCACAGCACAAAAAATGCACAATGTTCCTTGCAAGTTATTAGCAGGTACCATGCTTCTCCGAAGAATGACGAGTGATGGCATAGTGAATACCCCCCTACTACACATTACTTAATGATGTAGTGAGTATCCTGCAAGTGTGCGTGGTAGTTACCTAAGGATTGTTTAAACAATGCTCTGAAAGGCAGCTAGCTATTCCAGCTTTCGCTGTGACAGTGCCGCGCGTTTCGCGCAGGCCTGTTGTTTCTTTTTTTCGTGAAAGCAGCGCGGAAAACTTCTACCTCGCTAACATAGGCCGCGTGCGGACACTCACGAACACACGGGTGATGTACGCGAGAAAACACGGCAATAGCTCCGTCAGGTCTCTTGGCAATTAGCGCACTCCATCACGGCTGTCCCACTGCCGCTTTGATGGGCTTGCGGCGCATTGACGTTGTCCGCACACGTGACTCCGCTGTTGGACAGCACTGCTCTCGTTGTAATTGGACACTCGCGAAAAGAAGGCTTATAAAGGCAGTGGCAAATTAGCATCCCACAAGGCTGCAAGGTTTTCTCTTTCGACTACTTTGCACATGCGTACCTATCAGAGCCATCGCAAAATGAGAGCCGAGGCACGCAGCCAACTGAGCGCAATCATTTTCTTTCTAATACGGCGCCTATCATCGCGTCAATTAACTTTTGAAGAGCACTTTCCTGTTATCCGAAAACCACTTACGCCTTCTACTGTCCCCGTTTACCGCGTCGCGTTTACGCGGTAAAATGTGCGTGTGCACATGGAGTGGCATCAGGTCTTATATGCACTTTTGGAAAACGAGCGTGTGGGCGACCGTGAGTAGCCTACCACAGCCAAAGCAGAATACATATGGAAAATGGTATACCTTGTGTATACGAACTTCCATGTGTAAAATTGGTATACCTTTTGTGTCGTTCTCCTATGACTTTGAGGAATTGAAGTGTACAACAAATGTCTTGCATGTATTATATATCTAAATGATAATGTACATACAGATGAATGAACAAGTAGTGCGGTCACTTCTGGACTCTCAAATGCTACTGCAGCAAGTGGAATCACGGGAGTGATTTAGCGAACACGCGCGCTTTACAGAGACATACGAACCAGTAAATATCATAATTGTAGCCTGGTGCTACAAATTAGAAAAAAAATATTAAGTCACTTTTGCAACAGGGGTACCATGTCCGAGGGAAGTGCGGTGCTGGGCAGCCTTTGTTTCTTTTCCCTTTTTCTCTTTTTTCCCCACTTTCTTTTCTCTTTCATTTTCTTTCTGCCTTGTTATCTCTGTCTATTCCAATTTGTATAGTTCTTCTCTTTTTATCAATTAAATTTTCTATTTTCTATTCTATCGCTCCTCCTTGCTCTCTCTTTTCTATATTTTAGGCGGTTTTGTCTAGGTTACGCCAAGCGCACTAGTCGTTATTATTTTTGGATGATGATAAATGATTACCACCAAGGCGCACAAAGAACAAGAGGAAGAAGACTTCCTGGCGTGAGAGCCCGCTCAATATGCTACACATGAAGCATTCGGTCAAGTTACGACGACAGCATACTACAGAATACTACAGCGTGTGACTGCGTATGACAGCACGGCCCCCTAAACTGCTCCGAGCTTCAAGACAAAGCACCGCATTTCAGTGCTTCCATCTTTCCGTCGCATCGCCCGAAGGAAACTGCCGGGCTTTCAATAAAGTTTGTTCATTCATTAGCAATGTACAGTCTTCTATGCTGTCTTAGCAGAGTTTTTTACTTTCTCAGGGTGCACTACAAGAGGCAACGACATTGGCACAGAATGAGCAGTGATAAAATAATGTCTCGTCCCGGGTCCACTTATCCGTGTTTTATCTTGCGCTGTTTTAGCAGTAGATACATATACCGATAACCTGGAATTCACACGCTATTAAGCTGTCGTGAAAACAGGAACATGCTACCACACATCGACGAAAAGGTACACGTTCATCGTTTCTTTCTCAACTCACCAATCTCTTCCCAGCGATATTTCTGCAGGTATAACTGGGCAACACGCCCAACCACCTCGAGACGACAAAGTTGCTCGAGAAATGGTGGAGGCGACGGCTCGACAGAAGAGTATTTGACGAAGCCGTGCTCTACGAATAATTGTTCTGCTCGCGAGGCACGGAAAAATGTCATTCTCCAAAAAGGCACCTCGTGGTGCGTGCTCTGCCGAAGGATTCTATTCAGCTAAAGCGAAGACGCTTCGAAAGAGTACGAATACAATACGTTTCACAATTTCCATTTGACGAAATTAAACCAAGAAGAGTTGAAATTTAGAACTAAGCGTAAAAATCGAAAAAAGCTATAGCGGGTGTGCGTCACGCCGTTACGGCGCTTCCTGCACTAACGTCATGACGCCACTCTAGAACAGTAGTGCCCACCTCTTTTACCCTCCACACTTCCGATCACAGCTGATTTTGAGAATTCTACTTCGCTTATTTGATGTAAAGCTGGCTCGATTTGGCCCCTGAGAGAAGAAGACCAGCCACGACACGTTGTTCAAAGCGGGCGCTCGGCGCAAGCACTTTGCTCTTGAAGTAAATGAATTGAAGCAAACAAGATCGTCGGAGACGGTCATATTGGAGAGAATATTTCTTTAGTTACTCCATTATACTAACTATCTTTTATTGGGCTAATTTGCCTGTTCATACAGTGCTTGCGGTTGGGGCAATGAATAAGAAAGAGTAACAAGAAGTGCGGCACGAGTGTAGATAGAAGTATGTGATAACGGTTCAAGAACCCAGAAAGTGGATCGTTACTGTCAGTCACTTGTGGAATACCACGGTAGCGAGAGGGCTACCTTCAGGTGAACGTTGAAACTTTAATTATTATAACGTTCAACAGCTGACGGACAGCAACTGCCTCGTTTAGGTCTCCGAATCGCAAAAAGATAAGGCAAAGACTTCTGACTGCAGAAGCAACATATAGTGGGTGCTTAAGAAATAAATGTAATTGCATCACTTAAGGAGCTTTTGGTGACGTTTAAAACTTTCTGTCGTGGACACGAACGATGGGAACACAAACAAGGCACAATCGAGCACAAGAAAAATTCCCTTTCGTGCACGCTACAAAAATATATAAATATGAATGCCTACCGGCTCGCCAAGCTACCAGTTTTACAACGTGTGGTAACGCTCTAGTTGTCATTAATACCCATAGCTTGCATTACATCACTCTAGCAATCAGTGCTACCCTCGAATGTACGTTAGCCTCCATTAGCCAACACTCAGTCATCAGCAGCCAAGACTCGCCATTTTTCACGCCCTATTAGCCGACACCGGTGTAACAGTGCAAAGAGGCGCCAGTGTAAACACCTAACGTGCGGAGGAATCAATAGGCGGATGAGAGTCGGATGACGACGGCCGGAAGAGTGGCCGTGAGATGTAAGCACAAACACGACATCATGTCGTGACCTACGTTCCAAATGCATGCCACGTGATGACAATATTCGATGCATATATACCACGAGATAGCACGTCACTTCTGCTATGTAATTCACGTGTGTCTTTACATGTTGCGATGTGACATAATGGCATATCACGTAATTACCACTACGTATGACATGTATATCGTCATGCATCAATGCTCGGACCTAATGCATAGTGTTTGTGACAAAATACATATGGCATATGTTTGCCATTTTTTCATGTCTAAAATATTGCACACATGATTTATCTCTGATGTATTACGCGCGGAAACGGGAATGCCTACATATAATGACTTGGCATGTCATATAATGTCTATACAGGCATATATATATAATGACTTGCATATATAATATGACTTAGCATGTCAGTTCTGCTGTGTATTGTTGGGGCACGCCGTACTGGAGAGCTCATCCCATTTCGGCCGTTTGGTGTTCTTCGGTGCGCACTGAGATTGCACAGTACACGGACCTCTAGAATTTTGCATCTATTGAAGTACAATTACCGTGGGTGGGACAAGCCGAGCACCGTAACCACTGCTGCCAAGCCTTTATTACCCGTGCGTCCACGTTAAAAATAAAAAAAAAATACGCTGAGTTCACATCAACACGTGAGCCACTCATGCCTTTGTTTCCTCTTCCGCACCAAGCGCATTCGTACCTCCTATTCAAGCCGAGTAAAGCACAAAGGGAAAATGAAGGTGAGGGCGATGTCTCTCTCTCTCTCTTTCCTTTTATTGATTCTGCATCAGAAATTCTCGAAGCCTTTGGCTTCCTCGCTGCTGCGCACCATTGCTGTCTTCATCCATAAATCTGCTGTGGGGGCGAAAACAGCGTGGACAGCGTGTAATTGGATTTTCGTGACCGCCCGCACGCTTTCTCGCGATCGATGCAGATTTGGTGAGAGAACTGAAAGGGGAAAACAAATAAACCTGGACATTCGCAGACACGTTTGCATGCGCTGTCTTGCTCGGTGGGAACGCAGCTGTAAAGGTGGAAGGTAGTCAAGGCAAGCATTAGGTCAAGAAATGCCGAGGCAGACAAAGCACCACAGCACTCCGTGAGAAGCTCGGAAAGAGTATTTGGGGAAACTCTGGAAATCTTGAGAATGAGTGAAGCGTAAAAAGACCCACCTTGCTCGAGAGGAAAGAACGTTAAGTAAGGAGGGAGTGCCAGTTCGATAGTTCGATATACAGTAGGCAAACGTGCTTGTAAGTACATTATTCACATGTAACCGTAAGGGTAACAGCAGCGACGGGCGTCTTTCTAAAGCGTGACAACCTGTTTGACAGCCCTTGTTCCCATTTGGTTGTTTGTTCTGGAGACGATTTTTTTCATTTTTTTGCCTACTGCTATTATTGTTTTCTATGAGCCATCGTAATTACTCATTTCATCCTCCGCACCTCATCTTTCATTACCATTTTTTACTCAAATACAGTCGAAAGATATAAGTCTTCATACCACACATGCCTCACAACACATTGCTAATATTTTATTGTGATATCAATTATATGGAGGCTCTCGGCGTGCTTTGACGGTCGTCATCATGTTCCGTATGAAATCCTCATCGGTAGCATCACCCCCCCCCCCCCTGCAACCCATGTTCCACGCGCGAGCAAAAACGCTGGTGCTGGCGATGAACCGGCTGAAGAGTATATATATATATATATATATATATATATATATATATATATATATATATATATATAAACGAGCCGGCCATCCTCGTCTGATAAAAACGCCAGGCCTGCGCGGTAGGCGCAGCACAGTGACAGCGAAAGCTAGAAGAGCGACCTTTCAGAGCCTTTTCAAAGCATTCATTGAATAAATATTGTAAGCACACTTGCTTGGTAGCTACTAGGGCATTAATAATAAACTTTTGGGTAGTAAGCCGGCATTCACTTTGCTATTTTTCGTCATTCTTCTGAGAAGCGTGGTATCCTCTAAACACTTGCAAAAAATTATGTGCCAATTGTTCATGAAGTGGCTGACGACGATGAGGAATCATGGCTGAAATGGGTATGCGCCACAGTTATTAGGGAAACAAGAACAAGCTTTTGTGATGGTTTGGAGCATTGTACTGCCCACTCGTTATGCTATTCGCACTGTGTGATGACTGGTTGTTCTTTCGCTGTTGTAAAACGCTTTACAAGTCGTATTACCCGATTGCTCTCCCGACATGAAGCCTGCCTTAGGCAAGTTTGACAACAAATCACAAGCACCGGTGTAGCTCAGGTCATGGTATTAGGTTCCTTCCGTTCAAAAAGAGTCTGACTGATAATACTCCTTACGACTTGTTTATGTTGTTGGGACTTTATTCATTATGGAAAAGTCGCATGATCGGTAGACACGCCGAGCCACCACGGTCGACGAGATCTGTCTTCCGAGAAGCAGCTGCTCAAGTGCGCAGTGTTGTCGAGACTTTTGACCTCGTTCCGGAGTGGCTTCCCGTTCTTGACGCTTGTGTGTGTTTGCCTGATTTCTGATGAAGTATGTTCTGTGTACTTTACTGGTGATAATTTCATTCATTAAAGAAAAAAAAGCACTGGTGTAGCTCAGTGGTAGAATATTGCGCAGGCACCCAGCGGACCCGGGTTCGAGCACCCACTGTGTCATTGGTGGTAGGTCATGCCTGCCTAATACAAGTTTGGTGACAAGTTATAATCACCGGCGAAACTCAGTGATGATTTAGGCTGGCACATAGCGGACCCAGGTTGAAGCCACACTGCAAGGTTTTTTTTTCTAATTTCGCGCGATGTGGTTGAGGAAAGCGGCATCGGCGGACAACCTCTGCACGTGACCCGAAAAGTGATCTCATAGCAGCTTTCGCTGTAAAAGGTGCCTGCGATAACGCCGGCCCGCATGCGAGGCCTGTTGATGGCTCCTCCAGCACAGAGGGAACGCCCCGGCTGTCTTTCGCCTGCGAAGGAGCGTGACGACGCGAAGGGAGAGTGGAGGGGCTGCGTTGCTCGAGCAGCAGCTGCGAACTTTGCCATAACGACGCGGTATTGAGTGCTGGCGGGTGCACTACCTCTACGAAAATCAGTAGACGGCTCGTAATTAGGCTTCCCGTGCTCTCACTTATAATTTCGCGCCGAGAAAAACTGGTGTGCTTCGTTGCTTACACTATATTTTTTCTTTCATGTTACGCAATTTTGTACCAGAAAGCGCTAGCTGATACCATCCTATAACATTGCAATTTGTTGCTATCGTATTCATAGCATCGCCCTTGTAGCTTTGTTTTAAGAGGGAAGTTGGTCTTGGCCGTGCCTTTCATGTTTAGAATCCGTAGTAACGCTTGTGAGCAACAGCGACGGGCATGCACCACAAACATTGGGTAAGTTGCACAACTCACCACTGGCTCACTATAAATTAAGCCATCAGTTAGCCCAACAAGTAGGTGTGCACGTTACCATAGTCACACCGTTGTCACGCATGGCTCCATGGCTCAGAACCGGCATGCTTCTGTGTCACGAATTACGTTGTGCGCAGTTTGCCACAATTGTAAGTAATTATTCCACGCATTAAAGAAAAATCCCAGCATATGCACGGAGTGAATGATGATCGGTGGGGCGAAGCGTTTGTCAGCATGTCCTTGCTTTCGTCCACCCATTCGTTCTTTCTTCCGTCCGTCCATGCATGCATCCGTGCATCCGTCCCTCCGTGTGACCATCGGTGCATCCGTCTGTCCGTGCGTCCCTCCATGCGTCCGTTCTTTCGTCTGTCCATCTGTCCGTCCGCGCGTCCACCCGTGCATCCGTCCCTCCGTGTGACCGTGGGTGCATCCGTCTGTCCGTGCGTCTCTCCATGCGTGCGTTCATACGTCCGTTCTTCCGTCTGTCCACCCGTCCGTCCATTCGTCCACCCTCTGTCTCTCCGTGCTTCCGTCAGTCCATCCGTCTATCTGTATATTCATCCGTCCGTCCATGCGTCCGCCCTCTGTCTGTCTGTGCTTCCGTCAGTCCGTCCGTCTATCTGTATGTCCCTCCGTCCATCGGTCTATCTGGTGAACACTCCAAGTACAGCCATCTCACATCTTTTCATCATGTTGTGG
Organism: Rhipicephalus microplus; assembly: GCF_043290135.1. Lineage (NCBI taxonomy): Eukaryota > Metazoa > Arthropoda > Arachnida > Ixodida > Ixodidae > Rhipicephalus > Rhipicephalus microplus. The sequence goes on along the minus strand of NC_134701.1, from coordinate 243,871,731 downwards.
CGACCACTGCGCACAGACCTACGCAGCTTCCGTGTCGTCACTGATTAGCCCGGCGTGACACAGCCACTTGCTGCAACACGCTTTCGATAAAAGACAGTGCCACGCAGTTTCACCGAATGCTTACGTCACCACTCCTGGCTGTATAATCCAAGCTACCAAGCTTGTTTTCCATATTTGTTTCTCTAACCATCTGAAGCGCAGCATCGGCATGCTTTCCCTGCTGTAGCTACTACGTTGATAAACATCGTTACTTTCTAAGTTGCGATCTGTCCTTCACCAACTCCGCATCCCACATCTGGAGACCCGGAAATCAAACTAACCGCACCACCATGGCCGACTCAGAAGACATCACTGCTCTCCACCATCAGGTGCAACAACTCCGATAGGAAATACTGACCCAGCAACAGCAGCAAGCTCACAACGCTTCCACAAACGAGGCCGTGCCCACCGGCCCCGCTGAGAACTACAGAGGTCCTACAGAAGTCACCCGCACGCTGCTTCCTCGTGTTGCTGTCAAGCTTCCGCCGTTTTGGGCGCACTCACCCGATGTCTGGTTTGGCCAGGTTGAGGCCCAGTTCTCCCTGGCGCACATCAACGAAGACCGGACCTGCTGCGACTACGTCGTGGCCCACTCGGACGCACGTTACACCAACACGGTCATTGATATACTCGCAAACCCGCCAACGGCTAACGCGTACGAACACCTGAAGATCACACTTATCCGTCACCTATCACTCTCAGAAAAACAAAAGATGCGACAACTGCTGTCCGCTGAGCTCGCGCAACCCTTCGCAGCTGATGCGCACATGCGTGCGCTATCGGGCATCATGCACGTACTGGATTCTTTCCTGCGATTGCTGCGGCTACAACGACTCCTGCCGCATGCACAGGCAAATCTGCAGGCACAGGTCAGGCTACCTCTCAACGAACCCTCGGAAATCGCTGATCGCGTCGTCGAGGCCTTGTTACCACAGTTGTCGCCCACTACCCAGGATGTCGCCGCACCGCTGAACACCACGCAGCGGCGCGCCGTATTGATATCGATTGACGGCTCACCTCCACTCAACACCTGGGTGAATGCCTTCCGATGAGACAGCACCGCCATTCGCCAAGCCGCGACCGTAACACCACCTCATTGCCCCAACCTGACATCAACGGTCCGTGCTACTACCACCAACGCTTCGGCGACAAAGCCCGGCAATGTCGATCTCATTGTTCCACAGGAAATGCGGACAATGACAATGGCAGCTCGTAGAGACGGTCACAAGCTGCCAACCCGGAGCCTGTCGCATTTTAGTCACCGACCAAATCGCGAAGCAACGTTACCTTGTCGACAGCCGTTGCGACAGTTCAAAGCCGCCATTATGTGCCACCCGGACTCAACCTTGCTTGAGGCCATCCCAGCTGTCATCCTCGGTCTTCGCGCCACCTTCAAGCCGGGTATCCACGCTACACCAGTAGAGCTCGTCTAATGGAAACCACTCCGTCTGTCAGGTGAATTTCTCGAAGCTCTGCGACAGCACTACGACGTCAGACCCCGCCAACTTTGTCACCTGGCTTCGACGCACCATCGCTGCCTTACGCCCGTCCCCTGCAGCCCGCTATAGCCAGCCCACACCTTTTCTGTTCATAGCATCGTGCACGCATGCTTTCTTCCTCGACGACACCGTCCGCCGGCCTTTCCTGCCACCCTACAGCGGACCCTATGTAGTCTTCCATCGCGACGACAAGAACTTCACCTTGCGTTTGAACGGGAACGACGTCCGCGTCTCGATTGACCGACTCAAGCCCGCATTCATCGCGGCAAACGAACCTGGCAGCGCCACTCTTTCAACTGCAGTCCTTCCACAGCCACCGAAGTCGCAGCCCGCTTCTTTCACGACACGCTCTGGACGTCTGGTACGCCTCACAGATTTGTACAGACCCTGAGGGCTCTGCACTCCGTGGGGAGGTTACGTGGCGACCCACTGCGCACACTAATACGCCGCCTCGTCACTGATTAGCCCGGCGAGACACAGCCACTTGCTGCAACACGTTTCCGATAAAATACAGCACCACACAGTTTCACTGGAGGCTTACGTCACCACTGCTGGCTATATAATTTAAGGTACCAAGCTTTGTTCCATGTTTGTTTCTCTAACCATCCGAATCGCATCATCTGCATGCTTGCCCTGCTGTAGCTACTACGTTAATAAACATCGTTACGTTGGGATCCGTCCTTCAGTGACCCTGCATCCCACTATATATTCATCGTATACAAGTGCCGCCATCCAGCGGACATTCTAAGGACTGCTGTTTCGGGTATGTGCCACTGGTGGGAAGATGGAAGCTTAAATAGATGAATTTTTCAACGCGAGGAGCTGCTGTAGCCGCGTTGAAGAGAGGCGAACCTTTAACTAAGGTTGCCTTTAGCCTATACGTCTTTTGTCCCATCATTCTAATTATAATTTTCTTTGACAGAATGGCCGCTGTCCCCACTGGACACTTACTTTCTCGACATAACCGTTAGACACACTGAACACGTTGTGCTGACGGATATGCCTGATGGATGTGCAAAAAGGAAGTAATGTTGCCACCCGAGTGCAACATCGTGATAATAACAAGTAGCACGACACAGCAAGCTCGTGCAACAGAGCTGAAAACTTCTTTATAAACAACTCCTCTTCATGGAATTTCAGCTTATTTTTGTGCTATTCATTCTTTTCACATGCTATATGCTTATATAAAACTGATGGCTTTATTTTGGGCAGTTATTGATGTGATTGTTGCTAAATAGTGTTAACGCTCTAATAAATTGAAAAATGTTTCAGCATGAATATTATAGCTTCCAGATCAAAATCGGACAGTCATCACCCTCCATCTACCACTGGATCCTTTGAGACATATGTGGTAAAACGTATATGGCATGAAAGAGCGTGCCGGGAGGAGACGGCAAACGAAAAGCCCATATACGCAACGCTAACAACTGGTTTGTTATCCCGAGACAATCTATAAATTGGGAATCATGGGACGTTACAGCAAGGTTAAAGGAAACGCCCGACTATCAAGTTTTTTTTTTTTTCACCGTTACTTTTCAAGTGAACGCTCGAGGAAACACATTTCTTTTTGTGAAGCGGCAACGGAAGGAGATCTGACACTTTCTTGAGGTCTTTTGTGAACCGCGAATGCTTCCCGAAGTTCTCAGTCTTCCCGCTTACCGGCACATCACTCTGCGCTCTTCGAATAAATGTCGGCACGCACAGACTCTATCATGTTCATCAAGAGTGCTCCCGGTAATTCTTAGAGCATAGCATGCATCTTCACGTACGTTGACAAACACTGAGGCACTGCCACGCCTGACCTACGTACGAGTGTCCACACGACAACGGTATCTCGTCCACGTGCGACATCTGAGATTCTACTGGGAGCACTCTTGCCATGAATGTTGCACACTGCGTTTGTCGATATTCATTCTAAGAGAGCGCCCCGCCGCGGTGGTCTAGTGGCTAAGGTACTCGGCTGCTGACCCGCAGGGCGCGGGTTCAAATCCCGGGTGCGGCGGCTGCATTTCCGATGGAGGCGGAAATGTTGTAGGCCCGTGTGCTCAGATTTGGGTGCACGTTAAAGAACCCCAGGTGGTCTAAATTTCCGGAGCCCTCCACTACGGCGTCTCTCATAATCATATAGTGGTTTTGGGACGTTAAACCCCACATATCAATCATTCTAAGAGAGCAGAGAGCTAGGCCTTTACACGGACAGCTCGAAACACGACTGATATAAAGTGTTAATGTGGGCTTGTCGCGACCGCACTGAACTTTGGATAAATAGTGATGCAGGCGGACAAAGTGGGTTCCCAGTCAATGCGGAATTAACGGAAATGAAATGGCGGATGAGTTGGCGGAAACCGCTCATAAATCTACGCAAACGTGCCCCATTCCGGTATCTCAATATGATGTGAATAGAACTTTAAGAACAACAAAACGTGAATTATGCCTGTGTACCTGGTTCACAGACAAAACAAAGGAATCGATCCTATATTCTGTTGATCCTAATCTTGAATACCAATTAGACCGTGACCTCCCAAGACGTATCGACACACTCATTCATCGCCTACGACTCGTAACTGCTTACACAAAGCACTTCCTACTTCGTATTCAGCGTGCAACATCGTCAGCATGTTCGTGCGACAACGACGACGAGGATATCTGTCATCTCTTGCTCGACTGTCCGAAACACGACACACATCGAAGGCGACTAGAACAAGAACTGCATAGGTGAGATCCTGAGCAACCATTCGGATTGAATAAAATACTAGGTCTATGGCCATCCAAGTCAAACGGCAAAAAACGAAGGTGCTGCAACACTTCTAAGCAACGAAGATTTGTGACGAATACTGAGCGGACAAAAGTTAAAAGTGAGCGTGGTGTCTACGTGATGGTTCTGCCCATAGGAGAACTTTTGCTCTCACCCATGTAGGACTGTATAAATGTGTATATGGTATTGTTTTTATATTTTTATTTGTACCAATTAAGTGGAAAGGTGTAGCCGTCGCCAAGTAATGGTGACAAAAACTCATTCGTTTATTCCCTATTTCAATACTAAAAAAGAAGGGACAGGACCAATCGCTGACTGACAAAAACGAGTTATTTCGCCGCAGTGATATATATACTCCCCCCCTCCCAAAAAATTAAAAAAAAACATTCGTGAGGATTACATTCATTAGTCTAGATATTGACGCTTTTTCTTGAGCACGTTTACGAATGCCATGGTAAGAGATGATTGATTGCACTTGTGTATCTCGTAGACCTCGTAATCTTGAAAGGACTCGTAGTTTCACGTGGATCTTGTAGATTGGTAATCAGAAAAGAAATAATGCAGCAAATTTGAGAAGCGTGGCATGAGTTGGCATTATCACCGAAGCAAAGCTCCCCCCCCCCCCCCCCCCCTGCCCGCTTGCTTGGAGATCTTCTCGCATCAAGGGCGCCATAATATCATCTCTCGCGTCCACGTACACCATCAGGCGTGACTAATCACAATAAAGTATGAATTTTGAGAGCAGTTCCACAACGATACACAAATTTTTGTGTTGTGTACTGAAACACGGTAGAAATAAAATGCAGTTTTGTGTGAAGGGCAAAGCAGCTACAGTGACATCTAAGTATAACTCCTCAGACAATTCCGTATAGTTTTCGATGAGTACTTAATAAACAAAACGACTGGGAGGAAGCCCTCAGAAGTGGCGATCTCCATATACAACTGAAGGCTGTCCAAAGGGCCCGCGAACGGGCGGAAGACCATGGTCTTTCGGCCCCAACGTGGGCACGGCCTGCTAAAGACCCAAATAATGTTTGTTGACTGACTTACTTCAAAGGGCAAAATATTGGTGCCATGGCGGCAAATTTTAAATCAAACGATTGCTTTGCCTTCTGATAACCATGAGTCTTGTATTGGCGTACACGTTTGCTACAGCAGACTCTGCTAGCTCGCTTCACAGGTATGCGCTTAATGACAGTGACCTCACAATCACAAGGGCGCGAGCAGACGATCGAGAAGGCGAAGCGCAAGCTGCCATTTTTTATGTGTGTGTTTTGGCACTTGATGTCATCACAACTAGCCATACTGCTGCGTGAGATCACCAAGATTAGTACACTAGCCTGACGTCAAGTTAGTTTCGATGTCAGTCGGTGCACCGCGAGAAGTTTGACATAATATATATATAAAAAAACAAGGTATCTTCTAAGCGTTTGCCGAGCGTCACCTTAGCTGATAGCCGTCTCTGTATACAGTAGATTTGTATGGCAGAGTAAACTCAGCTCCGAAAAAAAAGCTCTCACTAACACTTTAAGGCAACAAGCTGGTGCGAAGCAGCTTGCCATTAAAGTGGTGAGGTGCCTCAGAAACAGCAGCTAGGCACCAACACGCCTGTCACAGCGCTCACGTAAATAAAGAGCTTCATTGATTAAAATTTAAGGAGTTTGCCGAGCAGGACACCTATCAACCTAGAGACGGCAAATCTGTTAACAACTGAAATGGCATCCATAGGGATAAACGACGCTACAAAGGCACGTCCATCATTAAGCTACAGATGCGCGCCTCAAGTGATTGGCTGTTTGTTTCTCCTCGTATTCGTTTTGTGAGGCTCTTGCCATTTGCCAATACGATAAACTTTTCATCTGGTTCGTTAATGTCTCTAATAGAAGTTTTGTTACCGCTCTGGTTACACTGTATACGTATGTGTGCCTGTGCTTGGTTGGTACTTTAAACTTCAGTCCGGCTATATTGTAAAACTCATTCAGCAGCAGCAGCAGTGTCAACGCCTATTTTTGCGGCATTTATATCTCGTTCAACGGGCTCCGAGCGTATAACAGATGCAATGAGATGTTGAGTCTCTGACGCCGAAAAAAAAAGGGAGGGGGGAGAAGAAAGTGATCTCAAGACACAAGCTGCTTCTCTTTATCGACCCTCATTGCGGAAGCAGCACGGGAAAAGAACCACGGCCAGACACCTTCGAAAATGCAAAACATCGCATCTTTCTGTACTCCTTTCTTTCCTGCACGTTTTTTTTTCTCTTCTTTGGTGACTGTCGTTGGAGCAGCGCCTGTATTGCCGCCATCGTGAAAAGTCCCAGACCATCACGCCCGACCTCACAGACACGCCTTCTTCCCAGAGAGCGCATGCACCACTCCAGCTACTATACGAGGCGTTAAGAATGCATAAGGTATACGGCTCATTGGCCTTTTATCGTCACATGAAGCCACTCTAAGTTTCACCATCTTTCTTTTTATATATATTTATATATTAAGAGTCTCGAAGCTCGTCTTTCTGCCCCGCGTTTCCACAACGCGGAAGTGTTCCGATAAGCGGACCCCTTTGCTCCAGCTTCACTTAAAAAGTGAAGTATAAGCGACCGCTCATTCCAATTTTCTACAGATGACGCTAAAACCTTCTGTAGCATATTTTACCGTTTGTTAACACACAGTGCCTATTTAGAAGCTTACCTCCTTAGCACTGTATTGGCTGTCATCACTTTTATTGCGCAATACCAGCTGCTTTCTTTCTTGTTCTTGTTTTCTTTCGTAGCGACAGTACGTGCGAGTACGTGCCACCTCTAAACCGCCGTGCGTTGAGCGTCAACTTTAATATATACACACAGCGGCCTGTCTTCGGAAAGAGCCTCTACCGCTTTCGCACCTCCCTTTTATTCTCTTTCCCCCTTTACCGTCGATCCTCGTTTAAATTTTCAAGAGAACGCCCCATGTTTACGGTCGGGTCATTTTGGTGCTCGTAAAATTACCTCAAACTGTCGGGAGATGCCCCTTGCAAAGCGAAAAGCCCCCTTCAGATTCTCTTTTGCTCGTTCTTCTCATAGACGCAGTTCATTTTCTTACTTTTTTGTTTTTGTTTTGCTTTGTTGAAGAATAAGACCTCACAAATCATTTGCCCCATGAAACCGCTTGTGAACCTGGCCCGCGCTTCTGACCCCCGGCTTGAGCCAACGGCTCGGAAAGGAAGTTAGGACAGCCAGCGAAACCACACCATTCGGCTCAGGTGCGGTGATCTTCGACCGTTTATAGCGCAGCTTTGTAAGATTACCTGGGTAAGTCAAAATTCATCCTTTCGTTGTGCGCAAGAACTCTCAGTGTGTATATGCCACAGACATTGGACAAGGAATGAGATTGACAACCACCCATTCGCATCAAGAAGCCACGAAGAAATTCGTACTGATTGCTCGGAAACAAATATTCTTATGAGTTGCTCAAGAATGCGTCCTGATCCATGAATCGCACCCGGGACCTTTCCAGGGCGGTCACTCTACCGATCAAGCTAACCACTAAGCAGTGCAAGGACAAATTATTTGACAACACAAAGCTCATGAACAAATTTTATATCCTGTATTTATCTTCTGTATATTTATCTTCCTGTATATGTATTTATGCATGTTCCCTTGATGATCCTATACATTGCTACCAACTGTATGCTTTCAATATTTTTTGCTTATTCCACCCCCCCCCTCCACTGTAATAACACATGGCGCTGTTGGTCTCGCATAAATAAATAAATAAATAAATAAATAAATAAATAAATAAATAAATAAATAAATAAATAAATAAATAGCATTGTAAGTAGAGGAAGATGAAGGAAAGGAAGTAAGGTCAACCAGGCGCGCGTTTTGTTTACGATTGTACGCTGGAGAAAGGGGATTTAGGGATAAAAAGAGAGAGATACCAATGCGATGGGCTGGCATAATTGGTACATGAAAACAAGCGCGAAACACAAAACGAAGAGAAAGAAAACAGCGAGACAGGCTGGCACTTACAACTGATCAAAGTATGCTTAAAACGCAAAATTATACCCGCCGGCATTGACTTGACGCGCATGCATGAGGCTGCCATGCATCATAAAAACAAAATGTTTGAGTTATCAGGGCGTCTAGAAAGGTCCTCTTCTTTATAGGCAGGTGCACTGGCGTGTGCCTGGCGCAGTTGTTTCTTTCTTATTGTATAAAGCTTCGAGAATCTCCCCTCCTCCCCGGCCTTTTGTCTTTCCACGACCCATACGCTTCTGTTGTTGCCAAGCATAGGATAGAACCCACACTGCCTGCAGCGTTTTTGAAGATGAGCACCATCATTCGCATTTAGGGAGAGAGGCTTTGTATTCCCTGAGTCGATCATTAGGTTGGCCGATGTCTTCAGTCCAAGCTAAGCACCCTGGAAATCAGTGACTCTTTCACTGTCGAGAGATCCTCCAGTGTAGTCGACACCTTGAAAGGTGGCCATCCGGGCGCGAGTTTTGGATTTTCGGTGGATACTGAAGAATAATATTACCCCGTGCCGCATGATCAACTCCTATCGGTGGTGCGTAAATTCTTAGAGGGCAGTGGTCTAGCGTTATACAGAGCACTGCCCCCCTTTTCAATGGAAAGTTTTCAAAAACTTTTATGCCACTCACAAAAATCTGCAATTTTAGACTTTCCAAGTACAAAAAGATGGAATATATATAAGCTCCGGTATAACATCTTTGTTGACAAACTATTCTTTGGGCGGAATTCGACCGCATGTTAGCGATAGCCAGGACGACAATCCGGGGTCAAGATTTTCAGGTGCGTTGATAATTTTTGCTGCTTGTAAATTAGTCATCTTGCATTACTCCCGTGTCTGTGGCGACAGATATTCTTAGGTGTTGCAGTGCTTGCGCTGTGTCCCTCCATTTCATTAATGAATTCACACAAAGCAATTGTATAGGTTTTATAGACTTCACTTCTTTTTCTATATGGACATGCATGTGGGCGGGACATATTCACCAAGCTCTAACAAAGACATTCTGTCAGACAGCTCGTATCACTCAAGGCTAACAAAAAGGGCTATAGCAATGTCTTGTTTTAAGAACACGTTGCGAAAGAGCTACTTTAACACAATACAGGTGAGTGTAGAACAAGAAAGTAGACTGAAGTCGGTTGAGTTCCCGGACCATGTGACGCAAGCGGTTGCAGAGAAGCTGCTGAAGAAAAGCAGGAAATATGACGCAGGGCGGAAGCGGTTAGCGCCTCTGCATATCCGTGGGAGCAAAATTATATTTTGGTAATACCATACGTGCACAAGCTACAGCACAAGATCAAGAAGGTGACGAAGAAACATGGCAAGCACATAGTATTCTCGGCTCCACGTATGTTTAGTGGTCTCTGCAGTCGTATCAATTGGCTTGATCAGTGAATAACCATGTGGGGTATGAATGGTCTCGAAATTAGTGCCTCTCACTTTTCTTGTTGTTTACGATCATACCATTTGTCATGTGACAAAGCATTCATCGGCAAAAACTGGCCGGTGTTTAGTGATGACCTCAGGGAACACAAGGCCTCCCTTAATTCCTACGGGTGGCGATGCTCATCTACCAAGTAATTTCAGGCAATGCGGGTGCTATTCTCCGTTTGACAACACTAGAATCTCAGGTCCGGGAAATTAAAAAATAGAAAAAAATTAAATCTTCTACATTAAGATAGGATTGATTATTATGTGGAGTTTACCGTCCCAAAACCACCGCATGGTTATGAAAGACGCCGAGGTCGAGGGCTCCGGAAATTGCGATTTCTTTAACGTGATTTCTTTAACGTGCACCCAAATCTGAGCACAGGGGCTACAACATTTTCGCTTCCGTCGAAAATGCAGCCGCCGCAACCGGAATTCGATCCCACGGCCTGCGGCTGAGCAGCCGAGTGCCTTAGGCCACTAGACTACTGTGGTGGGGCTACATTAAGAAAGGGCAAAACTGTGTCAGTGAGACTTAGGTCCATCTGTCTGCTAAGGAGATGACCTCTCTGGAAACTCTAACTGGTTAAAATTTTGTTTTTATGACGTATGCCTGCTTCACGTACGGGCAAGGTGGTTGCCGGTGGGTATAAATTTGCGTTTCAAGGGATTCGGCTTTACACTTTGATGATTTGTGAGTTCGAACCTGTCCCATCGCTTTATTTCTTTGTTTCTTGTTCCTGCTTGTTTTTTTATCCTATTCGATAGGCAGATACAAAAGAGTGAGCATGCAAAGAATGCACATAAGCTTAACCGGTAGACTGCTGCGTTCCATAGTACTGAACTAAATATTTCAGGAGTATCAAGTTCCACTGTAGGTCGTCCATCTATGGGGCCTACTGAAGGCTCGCAATACTGAACATAGAACCTCCAAGACATGTTGTCTACGGACTCGGTGGCGTATGGTATTTACAGCCTTCTGACGAACATGCGACAGTGACCGAAGCACTGCGAAAGAGTTCTGTGAAATACATCAAGGTAGCGAAAAGGTCAAGACGGGTACGTTTTGCTTGCGGTTATGCATTCAGAACCGGTAGATGTCAGTTTTCACGCCTTCATACTTCCGCCATCTTGCGGGGTTCAACAAAACTAATAATCGGGCAAATTCCTCTACTCACGATTGGTTCTATAAGGAGGAAGGAAACGGAAGGGCGCCCAATACCAATTAAGATTTTTGGACAGAAGCAACCGATAATTGAGAAAGACTGCAATTTTCGGAGCTTTAATTCTGAATAACTGCGCCATATCATCGGTCTTCCTTGGAAGCTTTCGTTTCGGCCATTGCACACGCCTTTTTTCAACGCCTTCATTTTATCAATTTCTCTCGGCATTTGTACTGGGGAAACCGATGTGCCATCGCCCGTACAGAATGATAATAGCGAGAAGCAGATGAAATAAAATAAGATTAAAAGCTACGCGTAGCTCTCAATCTGAGCGCAAGGGCGACAGCAGATGGGAGGAAATCAGCGTCGACTGGTCGAGGAAACGATGCCGCCGTTCGCTCGCTCACGACGATGGCTCTGTCCAGCGGTGCTCGAAGCTTCGGGCATCCGTTTCCGCTGTAACCACAGGTCACGGTCCCTAATGTCACCTATTCTTCCTTTCCTCAGTTCTCTTTCTTCTCTCTTACAAGGAAACGCCGCGACCTATAGACAGACCGGGTGGGAGGGAGCAGTGGTAAATCGTCCCGTCGGGGAATGGGTGGCACAAAAGTGGGACTCTTTTTCCTTTCAGAGTGTAAGTTTTTTTTTTAAATCTCTGCTGAACATTACGAAGCTCCTGTCGTCATTTGTTTTACCGTATGTTTACCGTAGCGCACCACAAATACGGTGTGCAACCTTCAATGTCTTAAACCTACTGATCTTTAAAGCCACAACTGCATTGTTGTTTTATGTGCGAAGAGTTTATTAGATTTGACACATCTGTGTCAGATCTTGAGACTGTTTTGGAAACATGTAGGCACTATGCAGGTCGGTGTAACATTAATTGTGGTTGCGGTGCTGGCTATGTAATTTTATAATAAATTAATAAAAATTACATACGTAAACGCTCGCACACAGATGTCAGGTTGGGTTAACGTAAATTGTGGTTCCGATGTTGACTGCACTGTTTTAGCAGTCTTATAAACATTACAATTTTATTGCTATTATCAAAGCGTTGCTCTGGCCCCGGGAAAACACCTAAACAAATGTTACGAGTGATAATCTTATGGTCGCATGGTAAAGCGCACTTTGCTTAAACAATACTGACGTTTGTGCTCCAACGTGAGAACATAAGTTACCCTGTGGCAGTCGCCAGTAAACGCCAGTGCAGTGGACGTCCCTCATAAGCCAATGGTGTACACGTAACTACTGTATTTAACGTCGGTCAACCCCGTAACACTTGCTTTAAAGAAAACAAATCAATGAATGCGCTTCAGCATCGCACTTCGCGTAATCAACATTCCGGTCTAATAAAAACACCAACATTTGAATCAACCAGTGCTTTAGTGCGCGTGTTAGCAGTGACGTCGTTACGCAACTATGAAACACCCGTTCTGACATCTGCGTGTTTTCTAGGTACGTGATCGCGTGTAATATTTTTACATGTGTTTACCGAGTACCACAGCCACCCCCCACGTAACGGTATGCTCATTTTAATAGCGCGACATATGGAGCAAACTGCCTGACGCATGCTCCACATGTCTTGATTTTCACGGTACGTCGAATATGCCGAATGTGTTATTCATTTTTACTGAAAAGCAGCGTATGAATATAGACAAAACCGAAATCAGTGTGCCCTAATGTACGCAAAAGCTCGTTGAGCCTGTGTGCCACTGGCATTCAGCAAGCCCCCCCCCTCCCCCCTACTTCCTACAGGTTGGCTGAAAGTCTTCCACGGGTAAAAACGCATGTGCCGTAGATCTTGGTTAATTTCCATTACTCCCCATCGGTTCTCTAAAAATAAAGAAGAAAATACGCGGAAATGAAACATCAATTAGGATTTCTCTAATGGTAAAGCTAATAATTGAGAAAGAATAATGTTTATTATTAGTGATAAACAGAAGGACCTCACTTTCAGATTTTATGGTTACCCATCCGTCCGCTGTGCTGTGCGGGGATTAATTTTAAGTGGTAGAACTATGTGAAAGCATCCGAACATTGTGGTAAGCCTGACCACTTTCTTGCAAGAAGTCAATGCAATTTCATGTTAGTTTGGTCTTCAAACCCTCTTGATTTTAACCGAATCTCTTCCCTATGCGAGTGAATAAACGGCACGTCGTCTCTGGTTAATATGCCCGGCCGTTTTGAAGAAATAAGTGTCTTCAAGGCACTTTATGCGTGTAACATTGTAAAAAGCAAGGCATATTTACAGCCTTAGCGGATGGCGAATAATATTGTGCATGTCTGCCACATAAAAATGAACAGCAAAATAATAGGAGGAAATAAAAATTGAATAAAATTTTGACAGCTATGTGGAAAACACAGCCAAGGCATCGTGGTATGAAAGCGTGTACTGCGGGACGTAAAATAAAAACAATAATATAGATCTCGGTCGAAACTGTCCGCCAGCAGATCCATCAAGGGAGCTCGGCGGCAGTCTATATACTCCGGCAGCGCCACGACACTGCGACAGCCGGTCGGTCAGTCACGTGTAATTGACAGCTGCGTCACTGACCCCGTCTAAAGCGATCCTGACACCCTGCGCGGTACCATATATAGATGAACTGGAAGCCGCTGTGACATAGAGTTTCTCACAGTCACATGCTACAATTACCAGAGAAGATAGTTGGGGCGTACTTATTTTCTACGTCTATGTAGAGCAAATTACGCGGATATTTTTGTATCATATAGTATTGAGAGGGCCTTTTGCACGCATGTGGTAGTATGCATGCAACATGTATACTACCAAGCTCGAAGGCATGGGTTCGATACGCATGGATCGTCAAGCTGATGATAAGGACATAAATGACTAAGGCCAAAGTCATAGATCATCAGCCACAAAAAGTGACCCCCGGCTTCTGCACGAGTGATAAAAAAATTGTGCTGTGACGTGACGTAATGACTTCATGATGATGTCACAGATGCCAAAACAATTGACGTCTTAATTACTTCATCAAGACATCACGTAACGTGATGTAGTCTTTGCACCATACCATCGCTTCGTCATACTTGGGTTGAAATCGAAGGCACACGAGCTGCAGCAATACCTTCTATAAAATTGGGGGCAGAAAGATTGCCGTGCCTCCAATCTCGGATGTCGTGCAAAACCACTCTACGCTCACAAAATTTTCCAGAAAGGGAGGAATCTATGGATTAAACTGAAAAGAAAAAAAAGGAAAAAATGTGGCTTCCGCCTTCTTGTCAGCTCGGGTGAATGCATAAGAGACCCTGTGCGTTCTTTTTACAACTATACACAATATGTAGCTTGCACTCACGTTGGCAGGATGCTGCCTTGTTTTCCTTGAGAGAGCGGTCGGAAGAATGAAATTGTGACCAGGCCTTCGATTTACTAGTGATTCGGAAACCGGTGGCAATTTATTTCTTCTCCTGACATTGTGTTCGATTTTTGTCAGTTTTCATTAGCATTGAATTCTAATAGCAGATCCAGATCCAGGTTTCCTGCTTTGTATGAAGCAATTACATTCTAATGGGAGATTTGGAGCGTGAATTGTGTCTTCCAAAGGCATATCGGGAGCAGCCACCAATTACGAATCAATCCGAGGAGCGAAAATTTTTGCTCCGCCGAAAGCGGCGTACTTTGACCGGAAGTCCGGGCGACGTATTTGGTCCACCCCCCTTTCTTCCTGTCGCGGCCGGATGTTTACAATCACAGGCGGCCATATGAAACCGGAAACACGCTTCGCATAGTGCATTTGTGTCGTTGTTCTTAGAGAGTAGCAGTTCGGATGCAGACGCAACAAGTTTCGAGTCCAGTGAGGATTCTTCCGATTCGCACAGTGAACGTGAGGCTGCAGTGTAACGACGGGTGTAAAAATCTGCAGTGTACAGATTTTTTATGTGCCTGCCGAGTGATCAAAAGTGATTGACTTCATCGAGGAAGTTTGGCAATATTCGAACAACGAAGTACCGAATGACTCTGGTGGTGGCAGGGCGGAAAAAATAGGTTATGTCTTTGGGAAGGGTTGCTCTCCTCTACTTCCACAGGCACTTCCGTCAGTAGGTATACGTGTAGCAGAGCTACTCTGCGAGATTTGCTGATTCACCTACGCACCCGTCAAGCAACCTCGGTGAAGTGGCGGCAAAGTATGCAGACACAAAATGCACGAAACACTGGGATCATGCTTTTCATCAGTTAGCCTAATGCCCCCTCCCCCTTCGATTCCTGTTAAATTTCTATGTGCCAGCTGCTTCCACGTGCATGAATTCTAATGGCAGATTACGTGAGAGCGATCTCACTCAGGTTTATGCGCTCCGTCTGTGATCTAAACTATTGCTCGTGACCTGCCATTGGAATTCAACATAACTGTTGATGAATATTATATTCTGATTTCGTTCATGTTGCTTATCCTTGTTCTTGCTTTCCGCTGGTACCATTCTTGTTCCCTTTGAGTAGAGTGTTGTACTGTTGCCGGTAATATTCAACGGAATTTTTCTCTACCCCCCTCCACCCACCTTATCCAATATTCTTGCATGCAGCTTTCAAACCGCATATCAATTTCAACACGTATTAGATTCACGTGAGCTTTTTCGGTCACCGAAATCGCTGTAAACAGAACGTCGGCAGATGTGTTCGATTGTCGATGGACACGGATAATGGCTTCTCTTTGATACTATCCAATAAGGTGTAAAAATATTGTATTCTTTCACAAAGTGCAGCAGAGTTACTAAATCACTAATAAAAAAACAAAAAAAGAAGTTGCCTGAGTCCAAGCTCCACCAGTGTTCGTTTGCTAGTTTGTTCATTTCTCTCAATAAAGCAGATCCTTCTGAGTGAATACACTGAAAAGAGTACACGCGCACAAAGAAACTGTTACTGTTAGCTTCAGCTTTCATTTATTTTATTTTTTCGAGATAGATCGCAGCTGAGCTGTCCAGGAACTCTTGTTCGAACATTTGGAGTTCGAGATAGTTGTCTGGTTCATTGCAATGCGGTCATACACCAGCAAATACAAATGTTGCACGATTCAATTTATGTTTCTTTCTTTCATAAGCAGGGCGCTTTTCTTTTCGATGTTCCTACCTCTTTCTAGAGCCAAAACTGTTGTATTGAATATCCACGTAACAGCTGTTGCTGTATAATTAGTGTATACGCTTAGAAATAAAGGCATTGGTGATTCCATGGCATCGCTGGAGTAATAGATTATTACATAGTCGCTAGCCAAGCGCCTGCACTCATACAAACCACAGGGAAGAAAATGGAATGACATAGCGCAATGGCTTATAGCACCGAAATGATTTGTAGAAAGGCAAAGAGGGGAGGAAGGGGGGGGGGCTGCCAGGGTTTGAAATAAGAGAGCCAGTCTTAAGAGAGAGAAGAAATTAAGAGGCGAAAGAAAAAGACGGGAAATGGATCGACGCCTCATTCGACCAGCCGGTGCTGTGTATAAGTATATGAAACGAAGGGCCCCCTCCGAATCACTGTTCAACTTACCATAATAAAAGAAGAGAGAGAAGTTAGAAGGAAAAATTGTGCCATGCTTTCACGGGTTTTTATTATACGAGATCGATGCGTTGTTATCCACTTGGATGCTACGTCGATGTTTTGACATTCCGATGACCCCAATTTAGGTGCGTTTTGCAGATTCTTTCTTCGTTTCTTTCGTCTGACAAAAATATTACTTTCTCATCGCATCTCGTTTTCATACAAGGCTGCCCGAGCTAAGCGGAGTTTGTGGCTGTTCCTTCCCTCTTGTCAGTATTACCCGAAAGTATTTATGGTGTCATAATCAAACGACAGTGCCTACGATTTCAACTCTTGTTTTTTCCGCTTTCCATTTATATCGTTATCGTTTCCTGTATAGAAATATTGCCGCGTCCCCAATTCTTTGTTGTTTTTTTCTGTTATTTTTTTCTGTTCTTTTTTTCTTTTTATTAGCGAAATACCGAACACAAACAATCGCGCTGCGTCACCTGCGCCATTATATACAATACCAGAAAGCTATAAAGAAGAAATACGCGCTGAACTATAGAAATTGTTGGCCGATGAAGCAATGTCAGGAGTGGATAAAAGTTAATTTCTAAACCATAATATTGTAACTAGTGACGCAAAACTGTCAGTAAATAATACGATAGCCCCACCGTGGTGCGTCTAGTAGCTAAGGTACTCGGCTGCTGACCCGCAGGTCGCGGGATCGAATCCCGGCTACGGTGACTGCATTTCTGATGAAGGCGGAAATGTTGTAGGCCCGTGTGATCAGATTTGGGTGCCCGTTAAAGAACCCAAGGTAGTCGAAATTTCCGGTACTCTCCACTACGGCGTCTCTCATATACATATGGTGGTTTCGGTACGCTAAACTCCAGATATCCATCAAAGAATACGATAGCATCGGTAATTTTGTTGACACTATCGATAATGTAAGGACTCTATTGATAGTATTACCGACAGCACAGTCGCAGTAAAGGTGATAGCTGTGAGAGTTGGTATGAATTCATGCTTGGTAATTTTAGTACCACGCATAACAAACGGGAAGATGCTTAAAAAGAGCTCGTTTGTTTCTTCTTTGTTTGCCCCTTGTATGTCTCGGCCTTTTGTGTGCACTACTAAAATTTTCAAGTGTGGCAGTACCACCGGTAGCATCGTTACATTACTGAACAGTTGATTATCATGTATCGGCGAAGCATTCTGGTGAAAGAGCACGCGCATGTCAGTTTTCTTGCCCTTCATCGTGATCCTCCTGCTCCACCATTTACCAAGCGCTAGAGGAACAAAGTTTATGCTGCAATCACTTCGCATGGTTGATTTTTCGGTTCACACCGTTTCACCGGAACAGTGACTGGTTTCGCTAACTCAGAAGATGTCGGCGGTGATCCCTTGGCATACAGCAGCCTCCACCCCACGCTGTACTGGTTTCTGAATCCAAATATTAGATTCTGAATCCAAATATTTTGCCTCTTTGCTTCGCGATTGTCAGGGAAATGTTTGTCTTTCTGTTAAACTGAAATGACTACATAGCCAGATTAATGCACCTGAAAGTGATTTCAGTTTTCACTTTATCAACCAAGATGTCCTATTTACTGGTTTATGGCGGAGTTATTGATTAAACTCTTTTTGTGTGCTAGCACACTGGCGTGCATGTGGTGTGTGTGTGTGTGTGTGTGTGTGTGTGTGTGTGTGTGTGTGTGTGTGTGTGTGTGTGTGTGTGTGTGTGTGTGTGTGTGTGTGTGAGAGAGAGAGAGAGAGAGAGAGAGAGAGAGAGAGAGAGAGAGAGAGAGAGAGAGAGAGATGCTCCATACTACATAGGTTTTTGTCAAGGAGAAGCGAACGAGCACAGAAACGAACATGGCCATATTCGCTATTAAAACGTGCGCCCTGATCCCGTAGGCGCGTTCTGAGTGGAGAATATTGTTGAAGGCACTTCTTATTCGTGAGGGTGGCTTTCATTGGGGAGATGGTTGTACTAACCACGTTTTCTTTACCCTGTTCTTTTTGCATCTTGCTAATTTGACAACAAAAGATTAAATAGAGGGAAGAACATAACCTGAAAACGTTTCCAGAATCCTCACTACAGTATCAATGCAGTCGAAGCATATGAAAATACTAGGAAATAAATTTTGTGTACCATCACAACAACTGAACTCATTGTTTTAAACCTCGTATCACTATATCTCAAAGCCATAACTTCGCCCTTTTGCTGTAGTACGCTCTCTGGACGCCTCCTTTGCAACATCAAGTCTACAAAGGGCTTCACTTGAGTCTGGTAAAAAGTGTTACTTTCATTTTATATTTTTAGAGCTCTTGAGTTAGCACAACCCGGCTGTTTCACGATTTCGCAACTAAAATGGAAACTCTTATTTTGACTAAGCAAGGACTCGAACGACGAGTGACTGAAATTAGATACTGATCTGGCGCTTCTAATCTCTTTGCGTTGCTAATATAGAAGTGGAACAATGCGTGTTGCAACCGACAGAACATTTTCTCTCTCTCTCTTTGTTTCGCTGCTCCTGTACTCACAGTTTGTCAACGTCCGTCCTAATTTAAAGTGAGCCGAGTGCTAATTAAAGAACTGCGAGCCGGGGAAAGTATACAAACAGAAGGCGTAGCCTTTCTAAATTACACGCGATCCGCTCCTGCCAGCTCCTTTGGGAAAAAGGATAGTGGCGGAGAGTACGGCTAGATAAATACAAACGCCACGACTACGCCGAAGGGTATAGGGCTGGGCAGGGGGTGCAAGGGAAAGCCTGCTAAAGGCTGTCAGTTTTATGGACACCACAGCAGTGAAAGGTGCATTGGTACTGAGCACGGTACAGTGTACAATGTTATTCGTCCCGGGCAGTTTTAAGAACAATGTCGCCACGAAGCTTAAGTGGAGGCAAGCACAGCATCCGCTGGAGCGAAACGCAATCTTGAAGGTCCAGCCGAAAGGATGAAATTAATATATCACCCTCACCCCACGCCGGCTTAACCTATGACTCCTGGTTTTTCTTACGAGGCTTCTTTGGCGGGTGTGCCAGCCGACAAAGGGTAGCAATTTAACTCATCAGTGCGTCTAAAGCAATTTCGGCCTTTCCTTGAGAGTGGCTAGGTCCTCCGCTCCCGTTTTTCTTAAATCCTTGCGTATTCATCTAAGATGCTTTAGTGGTGCCGTACTTTTTTGTGTATCTTCCTTTTTTGTTCTTGTTTTTGCCAATGCCGAATAGCGGAAGAACGTCGGCGTGCACCACTTTTTCTTTTTTCGTTTCTTCCCGACACGAGACGTTGAAGCTTGACACTTCGTTCATTTTTCTTTTTCTGGTATTTTTTTGCTTGAAGGCGCAGAAGCAGAGTTTGATTTTCAGTATTCGCATTACGATGTGGGAGGAATGTTCAAGTGTACGTCAGGAAACTCGAAGTAATCGTATTTCTTTTGATTTTCACAACATTAATTTTGCTAATAACATCGATTTAAAGGACGGCTCTAATTTTAGTGCTTTTTATTCGGAAAAAGTATCACGCACACTAGTTACTTTATATATATATATATATATATATATATATATATATATATATATATATATATATATATATATATATATATATATATATCGGCAAAAAAGCTTTGTTGTATGTGTATGGGAGTACAGATGGCCCGGTGCGGGCTACCACTCACAGACCCTACGTGGACTTCCGTCATTACAGGAGTCTATTGGCGTTCAACGCGACTCGGGCTCGGTTGACCAGGGCCTTCTGGCTTACTATGTGTCGGAACTAAGAACTGGCTAACCTCCCTGTCTTTCCGCTTAAACTTTCTTCCTCCTCTTCTATAGGTCGGAACAGCCCAGCGGGGCGGCCTCCCAGTCCTCCTGGATGGGGTGCGGTTTTGTGGGGAGGAGAGGAATTGACTGGCATGCCCTCACCATGTAGAAAGTGCTCGAAGACTTCTCCGCACGATCCGGTAATTTTCCTGTACAAGCATGATCGAGATATTTTAAAAAATCTGGACACAGCAGTGTTTTGGTATTTGCAATGCCCACGGCCTATAAGTGACACGCCGTTCAATTCAAGATGGCTGCGGAATGATGATCAACCCGCGAACTCGCATAACAAAAGATAAGACACATGGACGTACTCTCGGTGCCGCTTTCATCGGATGAACTCTTGATCGTCAAATGAATGTATAATCGAACCAAGGTACTTTCCCAACCAATAAACACTGCTGAATGTTCGCTACCTCATTTCTCGCCGCAGTGCAAAGGGTGGTGGTGTCAGCTGATCGACCGTGTATCAACGATGCTTTGCGTAATCCAGTGCATGCTACAGAAATCTGCGCGAACCGGAATTCACGCATATATGAACTGAACGGCACTCCGAGATCATTTGTGCCGAGCCTGTCTGACGGATTTGCCGCAGTGGTAGGCCACTAGCGAATAGCGCGCCGTCGCGGCTGCACAGGAACAAATGTTTAAGGCAGCGATGGTTTGCGAACGTATTACACCGTCGTTACTTGCGCTGTAAGCATCATGTAACTGCTTCTTCAACGGCACACAAGCATTTAACTTCCCATGAAGTAGCACTTGTGTCACAGCCATGATCAGACTCTAACAGTGCGCGATTTCCTGCAATTGGATGTTGCAGGTTTCATCAGCGCGATTGAAACAAGGACTTGAAAACGAATACACGCGTGTCGGAATTGCGAAAATTTGTCGAACAACAACGTCGCTCGGACGGCACCACTGAAGTGCAGGACAAGTTAGCGTAGACTGTAGCCGTACCTGCATATTTCATTGCTCTCACTATTTCGCTTCGCTGGTCAAGCTCGAGCGTGTTGGTGGCACGCGGCGCTTTGCAATATCCACAGTAATTGGGATACATTCAATGCACGAGAAAAAGTATGTTTTTGTTTTGATCTCGATGAACTATAGTATACAATAACTACAATCAAAGTGACTTAGGAGCGTGAAAAACCATTAACGCACGACGGGACGTGAAGTGCACCTCTCTGCTCGTGAGCTAGCAGCTGATCGTTCACCGTCGCTGCCACTCTCATCGCGTTGACAACCATCTACGCCCAGTGAAAAAAACCTCGACGTCAAGACGGTTTCTTAAAACATCACTGCTGAAAGTAATCTGAGGAATTATTTCCTCCAAACGACTTCGATAGCACCAACAACGCGTCATTCACCATGCACAACACCCACACGGCGTCCCTCATCACGTGTATCTGGGGGTGTGGAGATCATTTCACTCCGAAATGCGGCAAAAAAGGAATCACTTGCAGTGTGCTGCCATCTTTCAACTAACCTGAAAAACCAGCGGCGCAGCGCAGGCCAAGGTTTGGATGCGCAAATCGCGAGCCTGCGCTACTTTCCGCGTACGATGAATGTTATGGGATTCATCCACTACAAAAGAACTGATGAATGCTATACGCACGTAAAACAAGGCGAGTTTTAACTGAAATGGTCAGACGTTAACATTTAACTATCCAAAGTGGCCGCAGAAAATATCGCGAAGCTGAAATATGCACTCGGCGGGCTATAATCGAAAGCGCGTGTTGCCACGTATTTTCACGAAAACTTCGTGTGTCGCAAGAGCGAATCACATTTATCGTGTCACGGATCGTCCGGTATATTGACTGTTACACGAAACACACAAAGTGGTTTGTGTTCATTTCTTGCTAACGCATTAACACTGCGGCTAGCACTGCCGAACAAGGCAGCATTGGGAGCGTATGCCTACTGATCATCCTTGAGAGGACGCTCCTAAATTCCTCTAGGTGGCATGATAGTCTGTTAACGTTGTGATATGAATAGTACACATTCCTCTGCCTTCGTAAGACCCTTAAGAGGTTTGGGATAAGTTTCATGTCTCTATCGGCAGAATTGAGTAATTTCTCAAAATTATAAGGCCGGATTAGGCTCGGGGTTCATTTCGGAAAGGTCTAAAGGCGTTACCCGGAGAGTGAGCGCGCGGGCAGTGGCGTCAGCCGTTTCAGTGTCTTTTAAGCCCATATGAAGTGAAGCCCGTATGATCCTGCGGGACGCGGGGCCCCCGATGTAATTGCTATTTTGTAAGAGATGATGCGCCAAGTTTGGGACGTAACCATGTTGATTATTTGTGCGGGCCCCTCTCGAGTCCGTAATAATGATGCGTGGGTCCTAGCCTGCGGCAGTTAGCGCGATGGCTACTTCGTTCGAATCTGTTATGACCTGTGCTCTGAATGTGAGGTCATTCACTACGACGTTTTGGTCGACGCTTGCAGCCGCATAGTCCCCCCCCCCCCCCCCCGCAAGGTGAGGGTCGCAGGCGTCCACGTACAAGATGCCATGTTTTTCCCAATATTGGGGGACCAGTGCCTTCGCCCGTGCAAGACGCCTGCCACTGTGGTCGTCACGTGTTGTGTTGTCCGGAAAAGGGCTCACGTGTAGTCTATCTCCAAACTTCTGGGATGTTTATGTGCTCTTCCGTCTCTATTGGATGGTGAATATGTATTGTCAAATAGGTGGCGACCCGATGTATTCTTTGAAAGTCTCGTGTATTGGTTGGTTAAGTGTGCCTACCGGAGCTTTGTTAAAGTGTTTATCATCCCAGGTCTGTAAGGCGCTGGTTGCACGTGGTTATCGGGAGATTGAGGGCATGCTTGTACATCTTCTAGATAATCACCTTAAGGGCGTTCTCGTTAAACTTGCGCAGGTCGAGGTGAGCAGCCGAGTAGAGGGCTCGACTGGTTTTACAAACTTATGCGCCACGCACCAGCTGCAAGGCGTTTTTGCAAAGTAACCCCCGTGCTTCTGAGAAATATGATGCATCATACGGCCCACCTGGTCCCATTCCTTACACATTTTGGTTATTGTTGTATCGAGTTGGCGGTGTTTATAAATAAACAGACCCAGCACTCTAATATCGAACTGTTCTGAGGTGGGTCCATTTCCTAAGTACACTTCGATTTTGGTAGTGCCCTTTAGCGAAGGTTGGATGTGCAAAAATTTTGATTTGATCGAGGAACATTGAAGACAGTAGCGGTGAGCGTAGGTGTCCATGATCTCCCCCGCTTGCTGCAGGTTGGCTTCCGTGTCTCCTACAAATCCGTGTTTATTTCCTATGGTAATATCGTCGGCACACAGCGTGTGCTGTGTGCCTCAACTTGAGGTCTTAACCAAATTTAATCTGTAGTGCTACTACTTAAAGAAAGCACAGGGCAGTTGATGGTGATAGCCTTTGAACGTGAATGTTTATCTGCGTGATTATTGGTTCTCGAAAGCAATTCAAAGAGGAAATATGAGAAATATATAGTTCATTAGCACATTTCATCAGAAAATAAGAATACCGTGATTTCTAAAGATTAGTGAGGTTCAGAAATTTTATATTCGGTAGCGAAAATACAATTCACGTCTATCATATAACACCTTTCACCTAATACTTTGAATAAACGGTTCATTTCTTCGGAACTGTTCCTCAGTGATACGGACAGGAAGAATCGAAGAAAACATTTACATTGCTGCTGATCGGTTCGAACACTTTCACTCGAGCCCAGTCAGATGTACGTATTATTTCAACTCAGTTTACTATACTTTACGTGTAGCTGCTGACTCGTTATTTTCACTTTTTCATAGAAATTCAACTGGGCGCTCTTTTATAGGCCGGCAGAGGGAAACAGACAGTTCCGGTCCCTTTTCAAGAGAGCACGTGAAGCTTCAAACAGGAAGAAAACAATTTCATTTCCCACAAAAATGACTGCATAGAATTGCGTATACATACTTTAAAAAGCGAGAGTAAACGCTTTAAGTGAATCGAAATTTTTTAGGGCGAGCTTCTTTTAGAGATGCACGGTACGCGAGCCATGTTTGCAGGACTGCTCTCTGTTTACAGGCTAGGTCGAACTCGCAAAGCCTTCACAGATACGCCTGCGAGAGAAACTGTATATAAACAAAGAACAAGGAAGGTAAGTGTAGAGGGGAGGACTGGTCGGTGCACGTGCGGCCATGGCTATCCTTTGTTCTTTCGGCCGCTTATTTTACGTTCGACTCCAGGCGCGTATTCTACACAGAGTCTTTCGTACGGCAGCCGGAGTTCACTGACGGAAGTAATAAATGATTCACGCTCAACTCGAACGCGCTACGAAGTCCTTTGTTTCTCGCCGTGTGCTGGCGACCGACGATAAATCTAGGAGCGATTCATTGTTCTTTTTATCGCTGAAGATGTACTCTGAGGATAACAGAAAGCATCTCTTTTTTTATTGGCTATGATAGGCACAGAGTTTCTCACAAAATTACATGGAGGAAAATCTGGCACTAGTGAGCTGCTGGTTGCAATGGAATGCCGGGATATGGGAGCTCCGAACTTGACTCAGATTTTGAATACCGCGTTCGATGCTCTAACCACTGAGCTATCACGGCGGCCAACTTGATTCAGATTTGTATACATCGAAGACGCGTCCGGCTTCTCGTTAAAATTGTTACTTTCTTACTAATAGAGTGCCTAATAAGCTATTTCTGTTTCACCATTATACATAAACGTATTTTATTTGCCACTCAATACTTCTGCGTCGATGTACAATTTTACGAAGCGTGAAAAGTAACCAATGGCCGCTAAACATGGAATGGAGACGACAAAGCCAGCGTTCTATCTGCCATTTTATGTCATCTGTTTCTTCTTTTGCCGCTTGGTAGGGCTGGTTCTGCCGTCGAATTAAGTGGACATTTATTTTAGAATATAATGCATGTGAACGATATCCGCTAATGAAAGTTTTGTTTCAGAGAAGCTTTATTCGCGCAGTCATATCCGCTTTTGAGTCGAAGCCTCACTCAAGACCAGTCAAAAAAAAAAAAAAGCCTCGCAGACACAAATGCCATTGTTCTCACCCCTCCAACGAGGCACCTTAAGAAATCCGCATAGACGGTGGGGCCAGATTTACATCTGGGTATTTTTGTGAAAAAATATATGCTGATGGGTGTCGATGGGACCTGATTATCGGGAACGATCGCTTCTCAAAAGAAAAGCTGTAGCTGGTCCGTATAAAACACACGGTAATTCGCGTGACATCGATGTGAGTGCCTACTAGAGCAACAGCAAAACAAGGAGCGTGGAGTTCCCTAAGAGAGCACGGCGCCGTACAATCTATTGCACAGCGTCGAACAATTTCTGAGAGCTGCGTATTAGCTTAGTACGCATATACCCATGAAATAGAAAGTCCGGGTGGAAGTGGAGTTGTGTGTGTGTGTGTGTGTGTGTGTGTGTGTGTGTGTGTGTGTGTGTGTGTGTGTGTGTGTGTGTGTGTGCAACTTATGTTTCGTGTCGCTTGTCGCGTGCGTTACGCATCGACGCACGCTTTGACTACTCACTTTCCCTGTCAAGTGGAAGGAAGAGATGCGAATAGAAGGGAAACTTCTTTTGTCTGAAATACTAGCTAAGATGCGACGCTAGAAACAAGTAGTACTGCATGTGTGTGTGTGGGCCTCAACTGAAAGCATCCTATCAGATTTCATCTTGTCGCTAACCGCTAGGCTTGAAGGCTGTTCCATTCCCGAGGGGGAATCGACTAGCCTCCGGAGATTCTAACTTGACACTTCCTTCTCCTCCTTGTCGGCGCTAGTGATGTTGTACTTTATTTCACAGCTTAATTCATACCAACGCTCGCACATTCTCTTTCTGTCTTATAAGGCCAACTAATCCCTTTTTCTATACTTTCCTCGCCAGTTTTCCATCGCTCCCTTTTATGATCTTGCTTTCACTCTCCTATCTTGAGAACCGCGTAAGTTTCATGCAATCACAACGCGACGCAGTTAAATTTGTACTGCTTGAGTATTGTGACAGTGCAATGAGTGTACAGGCTTCCTTTCAATGTCTTTCTTTATTTAGCGGTTTCTTGGTTTGGCTGTTTTTGCCGCCATCCTCTAATGTACACTTACCTTGCGAAGAAGAGTGTCTTCAGCAGTCCGGATAATTAATGCAAACAGAAGTCTCATTCTTCATCCGGCTCAAAAAAATCGAGCTGCGCACAGCTCTGGCCAAACACGCTGGAGGCTTCGTTACCGACTTCTTCGGGCGAACGAGTGTAATTCGGTACACTGCTTCTTTTACAGCAAGACAATAGTGTCAAACACATGCACCCATATTCGAATAGACGCCCAATATATGCGTTTGTTGTCTTAAGCAAGGTACATGTGTATAAACGTGTGTTATAATCTTAGACGAGACACTACGTTTTTTGTGTGCGCAGTGAAAGTAATAAAAAATAAATAAAAAGTACTTCCCTGAACGGGAAATTTTCAAGATATGTGCATGCCTGGCATGTACGACTTGCTGTTGCAACTGCGTTGTGCCCGTTTTGCAGGATGTCTGCGTATGCGTACGGTATTATCTAACAGGAGACATATACGCACCCACATTCACGAGGTATTGGCTTTCAGCATTCTTCATCACACACGTATACAGTTCTCACTAATTCTTTTGTGTGCGTCTTGCGTTTCATCCTGGTTTCATTTTTTACGTATTTGGTTCAGGTGTACCAATTCCATGTCCATGTACATAATTTACGATACGTAATTATGCATCGTTATCTTGCCACAACGGCCGGCCGTGCTCAATACCGCGTGCAGTGTGCTTAACTTGTGCATTCTCTGTTTGCTCAATCAAGTTTGCGGCATTGTGTAGACATGCGAATGAATACCCCTTGAATTTCCGTTATCAAAAAGCATATCGGGACTGACCGGGTGCCCTCCTGTGTGCATCGGGTCCCATAATCAGCGAAATAGTTAATAGCAATGCCACAATGTCTGAAATCTATTAGAATATGAGATTACCTCCATTTGACAAAGCCAGATGAAAGTCTTCTTTTGTTTCGTTCCCTAACCAATTGTGCCTGCGTATAATAAATCCACCGAAAAAGCCGAAGAATTCCATAGCATCTCTCCCGCTGTGAGGCAACCTTACTGTACCAACTGTTGCTAAGAGGTACACATAGGAATGTCAGACATCTCCAGATGTGACTCGTGCAACAATGGCGAAACGATAGAAGGCATAATGTGTTGCGATCGCTTCGTGACCAAGCGCAGTGTTCTTCGCACTGCGTTGTCGAGACGACAGTTCACAAGAACAAATCCGTCGACCACAGTCCATGTCATCGCACGCTAGCAGAGCGACGCGGGCACTGCTGTTGTTTTTATTTTATCGACTGGCCTCAGCGGTCCCCTATAGGTGTGCGATGGAAAGCTGCACGTGTTTCGCACTGATAGCGCATTCTTCACTCTTCTTTTATCTTTTTTAGAATGCTTTAATTCATTTCCCCGTTTAGGGTAGCAAACGGTGCACGTATCTAGTCGATTTCCCTTTCTTTTCTTCCTTCCTTTCTCCTTCTGCGAATTCTACTGGTATGTTGAGGAAGTAATCAACACGGTGTCGCTGGAAGCCTGCTCTGCGTCACAGCCGATGCTCGGGAAGCAAGTATAATGAACCACGCAAAAGCTCGGCTGAGCCATACTTTATATTTGTTTACCCACAAATGTGTGAACGAAATTTTAGGACTAATTCACCGTGTAATACTACGTATTACAAACAGAGCGAGTGCCAGGGTACTCAGCGAAGTGACCAGCTTTACCCCGGTATAGTTAACCACAGGAGCGCAGGCTCGCCACACTTAGCATCTGCAGAGATGATATCAATAAACCAAGGACGTGCATATATACTAAGTTAAAAGGGATACTTGCCATACTTTGTGGGGAACTAATGGCAGCCGCGAAGGGTCTGAAAGGGCCGCTTTACTTTGTATTTTTTATATATTCGGTCACATATCCAGAGACAGCTGCCAGAACGCTTTTCAAACTTTCTGTGACTCAAAATCCCAGACAGCGGTGGTTTTCTCAAATTCATCAAATTCGTTCATGAAAAGACGATGTGAAATAAATAAAAAAACAGTCAGAAAAAAAGTGGACTTGAGTTTTGCCCAGAGGCGCGTTCTGTGCATCGGAAACCGTTGCGAGATTGTAGCGAGTCCCGAATTGAGATGCATGCGTTTCAATCGCCCACTGTGCCATTTGAATGCGTTTTATTTATCATCCTCTTGTGTTTCCCTTTATTTCGCGGCGTGCCTCGCCGCCTCCCCTACATGGCCCCCTTCTGACTTTCTCACTTCTTTCAAAGCCGACCTTGCCGGAAGTGGTCTGCTTTTGATGCAAATCAGGAACTCTTTTGGGTCTGCAACTTCCATCTTGATTCGTGGTCGAGCAATGCTTTGTTGCATCACTGTTTTGAAACTATCTTCTTTGTTTGTGAAGCTTATACATTTCGTGATTTAACCAACGTATTCCAGCTTTATATGTCTCTTGGAAAACCCTGAATGCATGGGCTTATTATTCTTTTTTTTTTTTACCCGTGATGGGTTGGCGGTTCGTATCGGAAGTGTTCGAGACTTCGATTACAGTTGAGGGTTTCACTCTGCGGGAGAAAGTTAGTGGTATTGATTCTGACAACTCTGCAAACCTGTTTTCTCTTTCCGAAATCGCGGTAATTTTTATTTGGTGCATATTGGTTATGTTCAGATCGGATATTTGTTTAAACCACAAGTTTTAACCAGTGCTAGAGAACGTACGCTCCGCCGCGTGTTCACCCGAGTTTTTCGTGGACTTGCGACTATAAATAGAACTGATATTTCATTCACTTCGTGTCAATCATGCAGAACTTTTCATGTCAATCATACACGTGAAAATTTGACGCACTCTGATGCGTCATATACTTTAGCCACAACCTCAGTAGTTATTATGAAGCCATTATGAATAGTCAATATGAATAGCCATTATGAAGTCATTATGAATACCCGACGTATGCGGTTAAGTTTCGACGTGTTCAGCGTGAAAATTGGAATTAAAAATGCACAGGAATTAAAAATAAACACAGAAACACTCAACGATCATTGTCGATGCATGCGAGAATAGGTCGGCAAACTTGCTCAAGAGTCTACTCGTTCAGACTCCGATCGAGGTGTGACTTTGAGTCTGAGTGAGTCTGGCTGAGTAATACTTTGGTCATTATGAGCCCGAGTGAGACCGCTTCTGGAAAATTCTGGTAAGTAGGAGTCTGAGTGAGTCCGATCGACGCAAATATTCATGGATCTAAGTCCGAGTAAGTTCGCTTCAACAGTATTTCGGTTAGTCGGGATCCTATTGACTCCTAAGCGAAAAACATAATTATTGAGTGAGTCTGCGTGGGCCCCATTTATTTGGCTGACCAATGACTCCAAATACTTAAAATGTTCCACTGGGGCGCGCCTTGTAATCGTATTGATGTTACGACTTGCCAAACCCAAGAGTTCACTTTTAAAAAACTAAAACTGTCCGTTTCTGTACGTACCCGAAATTTTTCACATCGAGGGTCGTTATTGAACACCCCTCATATATTTAAACATAAATATATAAACTAAATAACAATTATTCATAACTTTTACTTGAAGGTACGGAATCAAATAGCATCGCGCGATGCGCCAATTAGGTAAGATAGTATTATTAGGAAACCTTGCCAACATGATTAAAACAGCATAGTCTTCGCTAACACAATATATTCTGAAATATTGATGACACCACACCTCGAAAAGCTCAAGCAATGTATAACATACCAAAAGGACGCACAACTATTAGTAACACTTTTTCAGTGTATTCGGTCACGGAGGTAATCGAATTCACAGCGGGACGATTTCAAAATTGAAGTCTGCATTTCTAACCAGACGTTAGGAGTTTCTTTCCGCGATACCCTTAATTTTTGGTGGTGTAATCAGTTATTTTTATGCATTGCACTGGCTCGCACTTTAATGTTAGTAGTTCATGTACTTAGAGTACACTGTTAACAGTCTTCGGCGAAGTAGAAACAGCAATTTATGTATATACATGCTACAAAACTCGCGTGATATTTTTCCAGAGAAAAGGAGAGCATGTACTGAAGCAAAATGCTAACGACAGGAAAAACTGAATAATTCTCAATTATTTCACTATCACGGCTCTATACTAATTCAAAAACATCACAAAAAGTGGTGTTGTCGAAATAAATGAACATCGCTGTACGTTGGTATGGATATTGGTTATGCAGCATGTCCTAAAGCATGTGCAACTCCAGGCCACCTTTTATTACGTGACATCGGGATCCACATTGAGTATGATCTGCAGTTATGTACCTAATCAATGAAGAATAAGTGCAGTGCTGCGGCTTCATCGTTCGTGTAGCTTCAAAGAAGACAAAGTGGCACAATCCACGAGCATCAATTCTATTTGTGTTGCATTGAACCGAATGTATTCTCAGATGCGGCTCTGGTTTTTCCTGGAATAACTGTGATGATCTGAAAAAGTATGAGTACCAAACGAGCTATTCACAAGAGCGAGGAAGAAAGGGTGGGCGCTTGGAAACGCCCTGTGAGGCCATTGTTTAGCGCTGAAAGAGAGAGAAAGACAAACGAGAAAAAAGGAAGGCAGGGAGGTTAACCAGATGCTATAGTATCCGGTATTCCACTCTACACTGGGGTTGGGGAATAGGGGGTTGAATGAGAGAGAGAGAGAGAGACTTAAAAAATATGCTTTGACACATCTCGCCAAATTTCGAGTTCTGTTAAAACGCAGCGTGGACAGACACCATCGGTTTTTGTCGGTACATTGGCCACAAGGTAAACAGTGCTTGCGTAATTTAAAGTGCCTTGAAAGTGCTAGCGACCAAGTTTTAAGAAGGAAGGGGGTAGACATGTACCGTTCATGCAGTATGTGGCGCTTCATCTCCCGAAAAAAACAAATTTCTTCAAGCTTTAATGTGGTCAAACAACTCTGTTACCTCTCGGCAATTGAAAGGGCGTTTAAAGTTTAATGACATCTTCAAATTCATGCAGGTCTTCATTGTATTTAGGGTTGTCAGTGCGCATGAGCCTGTTGTGAAAATCGTGTGTAGTGTTAATTTATACTTTTTGCTGTAGACATTGATATGCACGAGAAGTAACTTCGTGTTTTATGTTGAAAGAATTCATGCATATCTATTTTCAAGGTTGCAGGGAACTTGTAAATCTTTTGCATGTGATGTTCCTCATAAGCATTTCCTTATGGTGCTCTTTCGACATTTATTGTATAAGCCGGGCCACATTGAATGGTGCTAAATATTAGTCTGGTACGTTTGTTAGAGAAAACGTTCGGCGTCTCTCTGAGTTCGAGTGAGTCCGCTCTACAAAAAATTTGGCGAGCATGAGTTGAGCTGAGTTGAATTTTCATTATATTTTCGTCAGTTTATATATATTATACATTATACATTACATTATATTTTCGTCAGTCCAGCTAAGTTAGAATTTTCATGAGTCTAAGTCTGGCTGAGTCCATTTCAGAAAAGTTTTAGTGAGGCTGAGTCTGAGTGAGTTTTGTTGGAGAGAAATTTCGCGCGTTTGAGTTTGAGTGAGTCTGCATCATAAAAAAAAAAAAAATCTGGCGAGTCTCATTCCGGTTGAGTCCTAAGCAAAAAATATACTTATTGAGTGAATCTGAGTGATTTTCATTTATTTTGCCGACCTATGCATACGAGTGGCGATAGGTATTCCGGCACATGAGTTCTCGGCCTCGTCTCAACCCCCCCCCCCCCGCCCAGCTTTTTCTTGTTTTGTGTGTGCCAGGATGCAAAAAAAAAACAAAAGAAAAAATAGTTGTGTCGCGGGAAATAGGAGATCCGAATAAGGAATTCCTTACCTCCGTTTTCGGTTGGCCGGCACTAACTAAGCCAAACTTTCTATTCTCCCACGGTCAAAAAGAACAAGAAAAACAATGAAATGACTTGCAGATGCATTCTTCATTGACATATTGTGCACCCGCCATGGAGCAAGCATTCAAATGAGGCATGACACGACGAGAATGTCGCGCTTTAGAAACACTGAGAAGTCCTCTGGACAAAGATGTGACACGAGTGGCACACAACGTACAAACGAGGTGAGTAGGATTCGTTAAACTTGGTGTCTTCTTAAGAAATACGGGGGAATAAATTCACCTTAGTTCCACAGTGCCA
Organism: Rhipicephalus microplus; assembly: GCF_043290135.1. Classification (NCBI taxonomy): domain Eukaryota; kingdom Metazoa; phylum Arthropoda; class Arachnida; order Ixodida; family Ixodidae; genus Rhipicephalus; species Rhipicephalus microplus. Next base: position 243,839,365 of record NC_134701.1, on the reverse strand, counting down.
ACAAAAAGTTGTGTAATGTGTAGGGGTTACGTAGGAGCAAAATAAGACTATTCATTCATGTCTTCGACTTCCGAGACGTTTAAGCAGTTACAGAAAATACGCTTTCGCTATATGGAAGGAAGAACCAGAGAGAAGGCAGAGAGGTTAACCGGGCACATACCCGGTTCGCTACACTACGCTAGGAGAATAGGAAACGGGAGTACAAAGTTGAGAGAAAGAGGAAAGACAAGAGAAAAAGAACAGAAAATTGTCAGTACACGGGCTGACGCGTATGTAGCGGTGGCACTACACGAAAGTTCACATAGACCCGTAGTCATAAAAGGCGCAATATATGCGTTCCTAGAATCCTGTTTACCATTCCAATACCCCGCCCCCCCCCCCCCCCCGCACTAAAAAGAAGGAGGAAGAAGACGAGGACAAAGGCAGATACGTCGACACCGCCTGTGTTATTAAACTTCTCTCTGTCATTGTCTTTGTGTGTGTGTGTGTGTGCTTAAGACGTCGAACACTTAGCACCACTTGTTTACGCCGACGCCACTCCCAAGACCATACAACTGTTTTTAGACGCCAAGAAATATAATATGAATTTAAAGCTGGGAATGTTAAAAAAAGCTGCATATTTGCTTTTGTTCCTCATCGTAAGCAGATCAAAGTAAACTTGTTCGCGTGACGATCCGCGCTGAGCGAGAATCAAATATGTCGGAATATTGCGAGCAAGGAAACTGTTTCGACCCCCTTTTATCTGAACTCAATGAGTTCGGAGAGAGTGACAGGAGAACTGTTCCTTCACTATACGGAAACAATCGCAATCGAGTCAAAAGTATGGTACTACTCGTGAGGAGTAAAAGAATGTGGCGGCCCACAGAACGAGCAGATGAAGTTATCCAGCATAAAATGCCGTATTATCACGCTAGCTGACGTGAGCTCGAAGCATCGGGGGCAATGGTTTTTTTTTTTTTCGATGAAAGATAGGTACAATTTTATTTATACAACATTGCTGTCTCACAGTGGCAGCATAAAAAAACGGTGACGAGGCAACAGAGAAGGTGTGGAGGTAGCTATTGCAAGCGCTCGTAGAATCGCATAATTGATGCACGCGCTGGGATATAGTCGCATACACGTGTGTAATGGCGCTGTGGATCTGCCACTGACTCTCTTACCGCGGCTGAATGAAGGCTTCTATCTTTCCTGCATTTACGCGTCTTCCTCCAAAAAGTAGCGATGTTATTGAAACAAAATTTAGCAAGATCGACGTAAAAAAAAAACTGGGAAAGTAAAAAGAAGATGGTAAGGAAGATCCCAGAACAGGGGTGTCAACAAGGTGGGGGCTGGGACATACTCAAAATTTTTACTTGCCCACTCTATATGCCCCACTAGCAAACACAGTCGTCAAAACACACCATAATTTCTCTGCCTTCTTACCATTTGACATTTTGTGTAAGTATTCGTTGTATGTAATAAGTATGCATGATAGTATTTGCTTTACGCCAAACTTCAGTGCGGCGAAGTCGCGAAATGACGGAACACCGTCAAGAGTAAAGCTTAAAGTGATTTAACTGAAGCTTCTTACCAATGAAAAACAGCAGTAGGGAGTCGCCTTTTAGGGAGAGTGTTCTCGAGCAGACGAAATTGCAGCTGAAGCAAAGTAGTCATGTCCGGCGACAGTTTTACGGTGGAGCCCGACTTTGCGAACATTTCCTTAGCGAAAACAGTACCGCTCAAACTTTATGGCCCCACTTTGGCCCAAAGCCATGCAAAGGGAACTTCATATGTGGTTTATTTTCTACGTCAGTATAGTCAAGCAGCGTTTATGGTATACAACCATCACGTATTAACGACCTCATTGAGCTGTCAAGCACTTCTTGAAGGTGAAGTGAGGAATCGCCAAACATTAAGGCGCCGCAGGATGACTTCAAAGAAATAGTGACAGTTCTATGACAGTTCATAGAAATGAGAAGGGAGCCATGACAATGCACATGAAAAGTAATTACCACGTTAAAGAGAGAGCGCGCGGTGAGGAGGCCTCGTTTAGAATGTGTCATGAGTGACACTTCGCGTGGACGCGGGACTTCCGAGCATTCCTTCTGGTCAGGTTAGATGTGTACGAAGGCAACATAAGCATGCGTTGAAACACTTATATAGCTTAGGAAACGCACAAAACATGCACTCTCCTTTTTTTTTGCATACTGTTACGAAGCTGCCACCACTGTTGCGAAAGACGGCGACGCCAACACGGTCTCGAAGGCGCCACTGCTTCGAACTCCGCCGGAAAAGTCACCTGCCGTTTGGTAGCGTAGGTTTCTCAGCTCGCGACTGCTTCTGCGCAGAGCTGATAGATGAGCGGACGAGACGACGGTGAGTTAAACAAGGTTGATTTGATTGATTTGTGGGGTTTAACGTCCCAAAACCACGCTATGATTATGAGAGACGCCGTAGTGGAGGGCTCCGGAAATTTCGACCACCTGGGGTTCTTTAACGTGCACCCAAATCTGAGCACACGGGCCTACAACATTTACGCCTCCATCGGAAATGCAGCCGCCGCTGCCGGAATTCGATCCCGCGACCTGCGGGTCAGCATCCGAGTACCTTAGCCACTAGACCACCGCGGCGGGGCGTTTAAGCGATCCTCTGTTGAGCAGCAACATGAAGGCGAAGTTGATGAATCAGACGCTGGCGCTGTACTGTATAGGCTTCCACTCTGCACTACCGCAAAATGACTGTGTGTCAGCCGTTGAAGGCTTGAAGCGTCTCTCTGGTAAGCTGATACCGCGGGCTTTACTGTGGACAGTAAACACCAATGACTCATCTGCTCTCGCGACCGCTGCCCACGGGCCCGTCCCCTATGTATGCACGGGGCACGTGCGCACAATGACCAATCGGACATCCGCTTTCCCCGCATGGATTCGGCGTGTAATCCATCACGCGCAATGGGGTGACATTGATTTTCTATATAGAATTAGGAAGCCCGTAGTCGTAGACAGGAAATGATTCATTGCCTAAGCCAAGCCACGACCACTCCGTCGTTGCCCTTGCCGTCACAGCCGTCACGAAAAATCATTCCCGAAAGTGGTTGTGAAGGGAAAATGCCGCTTTGATCGCAAATTGCACGAGCCGCCGTGCACATTTATCTCGGTCGTTTAACCCCAACATTCCGTTCCCTCCTTACATGTGTCTTTTGTGTTTTTTTGTAGCAACCGGCTGATCTCTACATTACGGATTTATCAAGGCGAAAGCTGTATAAGCTTAGATGCCTCGTCAAATGCGAAAATTGACCGTCGATATCATCGGTGTCGGCATCAAAACGTACGATGCAATGCATGAAGACTTGATATGTCGACATATGATGTTATCGTGACTTTAGAAATGAACAAAATGTCGTCATGAACTCATAGTGGCGTTCATATGACGTCATGTGATGACGTAATTACATCAAAACGTCACATAGTCAAAGGTGGGCCGATTCTGCAGGCAGTGCAAAACCACGTGTATAGAAGAGAACTTTTGGAGGGGAGACGGTGAGAATGAGTTTATCTACTGAGAAGAAAAATTCGGCAGATGCCACCGTATCTTCGGAATCAATTTTATGCAATGCGTGTGAATCGAAGGTTACTGTGTTGTAATTTCTTCATCGTGCCAAACGTCAAGAAGTAGCGCTTAAGATATGTACAAATGTGCCCACGAACAAGCGTTGAAGAGCCGCATATGTTTTATATAAGCAATTGTTTGCGGTTGCGTAACGATATATACCAACAGCAACATGGATGTTAGCAATACCAGAAGCGGTAAGCTGATATGAAGCGCTTGTGCTCGCGAGGATGGCAGCCCTGGACACTGCTACACAAATCAACTTCAGCGGATGACACCTGACTACAATTGTCGTTAACCCGACATGACGGCTCTATCACAGGAGTGCATACGCAACCACAATTGACGTTTCACGAACATTAGAGCCTGTTTAAAAAGTAGTTCCAAGACCTGGCATGACTCTGTGGCAGAATTCTAGATTGTCATGCAGAATGCTGCTGTTCGATTCCTGCTGGTGCCCTGACATTTATTCTTTGCATTCAGTGTGACATCGCTGCCAATGACAGCTTTTTTCTCAACTCTCACGTGTCAAAAGTACCCATGTCTCTTCTCGCCGTTCCCAGGTAGATATGAACAGTCAATAACCTGTGGCACATGCACGCCACAGGTATGTGTCACACGTCTGGCAGAAAGCGTTTGGTGATGTACGCGACAGGATTGGGACATTATTCCTGTCATGACTACAGAGTCGTATTCTTGAAACCATATTAGCGCCCCCCCGCCATACTAGTTTTGGTTTACCCCAAGGGAAGGGGGTGATCACGAGAGCACCGGGACGTAGATAGATAGATAGATAGATAGATAGATAGATAGATAGATAGATAGATAGATAGATAGATAGATAGATAGATAGATAGATAGATAGATATTTAAGGTACTTGCGTTACAAAACAAAAATGCTTCGCATTTAAGACATGGCTTTTAATTCTTATCGTGTTAGGCAAATGCATACAGGACCCTGTCAGTTTATCGCGAGAAAATCTGTTTCTGTATCATTCACCACTTGTGCCTGATTTCTTTCTTTCTTTCTTTCTTTCTTTCTTTCTTTCTTTCTTTCTTTCTTTCTTTCTTTCTTTCTTTCTTTCTTTCTTTCTTTCTTTCTTTCTTTCTTTCTTTCTTTCTTTCCTTCTTTCTTTCTTTCCTTCTTTCTTTCTTTCTTTTTCTTACTTTCTTTTTCTTACTTACTTTTTCTTACTTACTTTACCTCTTCATGTTTGCAGTTGCCAGGTGAGAAAACTCTAATTCCTTTTCACCACAGTACCTTATATACCTCACTCCACTTTTTCTCATAGAATGGCTTCGGTTCTGCTCTTTGTTGGCCCGTTTGGCGAGTCTCTGTTTGAACAATTCAATAGCACCTTTTTATGGAGCGTTCTTTCTTCCCTTGACTCATATAAATTAACTTCGCCGTATTAGTCCAGGATTTTATTTATTTTTATTTATTTTCACCTATTCTTTGACGGGAGAACGTGTGTAGAGGAATGGTGGCGATGCTAGGCTACAAATACCGTTTAGCCGCACCCGCAATACGCTGTCGGATATTGCGGTTTTGGCGAGCCGGTTCAGACTGTTTAGATTGTGGCTGTTCACTAGTATTGTTTCTCCGATGCCACCTAGAGAAAATTTGACCAAACGACTAGCATCCGGCTATTGATTGCTCGTAGAGGAGCAGCAAAAATGTTTTTCATCGGCCGACAGCCGTGGCATTTACGGCGTTTGTTTCGCGCACGCAGGCAGCAGTACCCACTGGCAACTAGAGAGAAAAAGCAAAGCTTGGGCAAAACAATGCGTGTATTTGGACTTCGGTGGTTCGCTACTAGTTGTTGAAACCTGAGCAAAATGCTCGCGTTTTCTCTGATCTCTGATTAGACAGTTTTATATAGAGACAGGGACGAGGAAAAGAAAAAAAAACAGGGAGATTAACCAGACGCGAACCCGGTTCACTACCCTTTAGCTGGCTGAGGTAAGCCGAAAGTGGAGCAAGGCCACTTACAGTGAGATACATTTTTATTAGTTTTACTGGAGCGTGGTCGATTTCTCATAATAGCAGTAATAATGACGATCAGTTTATCTTTGACATCACACAAGCAATGGCATAGTTTGACTGTAAACCATACCTTACTGTTGCTCATGAACCTCAAACATTTGTGCATCAACAGTTCAGGTCTCATTCACTCGTGTAAGAGTCGTGCAGAGACACTGGACGTGTGGTGGGGAAAGCTCGCACGGTCAAGAGATGAGTCAGGAGAGAAAGAGGTGGACACGGGAGCGAGAAAAGGCAAGGCAGGTACCCAAATCTATGTTTCGGTTTAATACCCTGCATCTGTAGAAAGAAACACAAAGAGAAACTGAGAAAAAAAAACAAGAGGACCAGTTGCACGTGCCCGTGCAGACATGAAGCACGACTATAAGCCTCGAAGACATTTAGTGAGATAAAGTGCCGCCACGGGACTACGAACGTTTTATTCCGAGGCAATGCACATAACCGTGGTGCTTCAAAAATCGCGATGAGTACTGAAGACATGGGGAAACTAGACACCGGGTCTGTTGAATCGCTCCTAAACAACCTCCGAAAAATCAAACTATGAGCGCGTTATTCTCTCCTGGCGTTTCCTGTCGTTTGCAGTTGATAATTGTCTCTTACGCTGCTTTTCCGTGCAGTCGCACACCCGTTCTGCATTGTCTCGCATGACGACCGTTATCGATCAGTTGATTTCACTTCGTTCTGTGCGTTTTCGACTTCGCGTGTGGAGATGGCAGCAGGTATAGCCAAAAACATTACAGCATATCCACAGAGTGCACGATGATGAGTTGGGCGAAGCGTCCGTCCAACCATGCGTTCGTCTGTGCGACCATCATTGCGTCCGTCCATCCGTCTGTGCGTCCATCCCTGCGTTCGTACATTCAACCATGCGTCCATCCGTCCGTTCATCCGTGCGTGCGTCCATCCATGCATCTGTCTGGATGTCCATCCACCTATCTAGTGAGCCCTCCAAGTACCATCATCTCGCATCTTGTCATCATATATTCAGCATATAGAAGTACCACAATCCAGCAAACATTACAAGGACTAAACGAGAGGTGGCACTTGCGCAATGCCCCACCGTGGTGGTCTAGTGGCTAAGGTACTCGGCTGCTGACCCGCAGGTCGCGGGATCAAATCCCGGTTGCGGCGGCTGCATTTCCGATGGAGGTAGAAATGTTGTAGGCCCGTGTGCTCAGATTTCGGTGCACGTTGAAGATCCCCAGGTGGTCGAAATCGCCGGAGCCCTCCACTACGGCGTATCTCATAATCATATGATGGTTTCGGGATGTTAAACCCCACATATCAATTAAATCACTCGCGCACTTTCTTACGGCCTGTGCTTCGTGTCTACTTCCCACCTTTGACCCCCTCTAGTTCAAGGCTATATACTAATTAACTATATTCATGGCACTGTGGCCCAACCCTCGCTAAACCTTGCTAAAACCAAGGAGGTTACGCCTAGCGAGTTTATTGTGGCAACTTTTTCTGGTCAGATAGTGCTCAAAGTGCAACGCGTCTCTCATATATTCATATGGTGGTTTTGGCATTGAAAAACATACATAAAGAGCAGACACCCCCGTAGGGCCCTGCGGCCGAGCTACTGCGCTGCTTTTAGTGCCACGAGTGGCCGGTCAGACCCGATAATTGTCTTTTGCATAAATAAACTAACAAAACTTTTTCTTTCCGATGCTGGGATTCGAACCCGCACGCTCATTCTCCGAAAACGAGTATGTTTACCACCAGGCTACGCACCCACTCGTGCACGAAAGGAATACATCTACAGCACATCTATACCACACGAATTTGTACCCTTTGTGCAAAATAAATGCAGAAAATAACACTTTCTTGTCCAACTTTACTGATTTTTGTCGTAAAGCATTAAACGTCTCCATTGGGACACGTTTAAAAGCGGATGTGGAAAATTGCACAAATCAATAAAGTTCCTTCTTTGCAAAAATTTGATGCCAAACTTATGTTTTTATTGACCTCCTGAGGCCGTATTATATGCCGTGACAGAAGAGTGGAAGCGAGCATGGGCGCGCCGTCTAGCGGTTGGTCAGAGCCTATCTTGCTGGGCCGCAAAGAGGCTCGAGTGGCCACTTTTTATATAGTATGTTTCTCTATGGTTTTGGGACGTTGAACCCCACATATCAATCAATCAAAGTGCGTCCTTCTGATACTAGTACTTTTTTAGTAAGCATCGAATGCAAGGCAAATTTTATTAGAGATTAAGTCAGCAGTTCTCGTCTTTGTAATTAACGTGCGCGGGTTTCCTACTAAACTGTAAAGGGTGCACGCATGCCGCTCCTCTAGTCCGGCCGTGGAGGTGGCTACCTATCACTACTACGTCATACATCGTGGACGCACGAGCCATGGCATAGGGAGCTTCGCCCCCAAAATGCGAAATCCCAATAGGCTCAACGCTTAACGCTGACATTGTCCACGTGTTTGGTGAAGAAATAAATAGAGAGGAGCAGACAACACCTGTAGGACTGGTAGTGAAAGTGACAAAGAAAACTGTTTCCTCTTTGAACTCTCAGTGGCTTGCTTCGGACTGGTCCTATCTGCAACTTCTCAACGAGAAGCGCGAGAGCGTCCGGAAGTGACTGAGATATGACGACGCACCCGCTGACCTTGCTTTGGCCATTCCTCGACGGCTAATGAGCATGCCCCATGGGGTCCCTGCTCCTTTACAAGCTAGGCGATAAATGTGCGGCGCCCTCGGAATGTGCTTCATGAGCACGCCAGCACAAAAAGTAGATATGCACTAAAGAAAATAAAAAAGTCTCCACTCTTTTGATTCTCTCATCTTTAGCGAAGGTCCTCTTCCGTTATCTGCGTCCGCACTTGACTTATTTTTACTTTTGTTCAGATGACACTCGAACCACAGAAAATTCGCGTAGCCCACGCTATCGCAACCAAAAAGAGATAAAAAAAGCAATCAATACCAACAGCATCGATGTATACCTTACCCTCAGCCCCATTTTCTTCTTGTTACGGCGGGGCTTTCGATCTTCAGTCTTTTGTGTGGGGTTTCGTATGGCTCCCGGCAGAAAAGGAACAAGGCCTGGAAATCCTTTTGAGGAAGGGATACGGCGGGCTGTTCAAATCGATGCCCCCTCCCGCGCGAGCACAGCACCTCCGAACTGCTGCGGCTACAGCGTTGGTCTCCATCATCCACCGAGCTCCCTTCCGATGAGCGCCACTCGAAAAGGCGTCGTGATGGCGGCGGTGCTATATACAATCTCAAATACCGAAACAACCAGAGAAGCCCGGCTGGGGAATGAGAAAGATCTTTTGAGCGGCGGGGACAAAAGCCCCTTCATTTAGTCTCTACCCCCCCCCCCCCCACCCGCGCGCTTACCATCGTATTGCGTCGAGAAAAAATAAACAACCGTTTGGAACATCAACACTGAAAAGGAAATCGTCATTGTTGAATGCTGCTTCCCAGTGTGTATGGCTGCGGTCTCCTTTCATTTCTGACAGAGCATCCACGCTTTACGAACACCCCAACAACGCTCACGCCATTGACTGGCGTAAGACAACAAAAGCTGTGGTTTTTCATTTCTTGTTTTTACTTGTTTTTAAATCAATGCGCGATGACCAGGTAATCCAGCAACTTGAAGAGGTTAAAATCACCAAGATATCACGTGGCCCCTTTGGAGGACTGATCTCCACTATCACGTGCGGTGCAGCAGCTTCGTTTCCGTGGTTCGGTCAGCTTGCCGGCAAGGATGGAGCCTACATTTTATGATCACAGTGTTCGTGCATACTTAGCGTGAAGCTTGATCTACCTTAAGTTTATAACTCAATGAAGTATAGCGAGGCGAAACTTCAGGGTTGTTTGTCTAAGGTCAAAACCAGGGAGACGAAGAAGTGGGGGATCGATTCTTGCCAGCAAGGGATGACAAGTCGACACGATGATTTGACGGAGCACTCATTGGTGGTTCATTTATATAACACAACATGAGTTTGCACAATGCACGGAATCACAAGTATAAAACAGAGAAAATGCTGGCTTACCCTCAGCTTCCATGACTGGTCTCCAGTGCTTCAGATGCATAGTTGGCCCCGAGTCCGCTCATCCCAAAACGAGCCCGAGTCAGTACTTAAACTTGGTTTTGCAGCATCCAAAGGTGTGCAGATTGCACGGGTGACCACTGTCTTCCACCAATTAAAAAACGGCTTATACGGACCAATCAGGCAAGCTGAAGGTAACCAATCGGAACACAAGTTTACATGGTCGCGTGGACCCTGCTTCGAGACAAAAGTGGAGTGGTTTCTGAGAACCAGCGAATTCTCAAAAAATTGGGAGACCCTTAACTTCGCCTTTAAGAGTTGAACGCGATAGCGAAACCCGGCGCCTAGCGCGCCCTTCAACAGCTACGCGCATACTTATAATATCTTGTGTTATACACACACACACACACACACACACACACACACACACGCACGCACGCACACACGCACGCACGCACGCACACACACACACACACACACACACACACACACAAACACACACACACACACACACACACACACACACACACACACGCACACACACACACACAGTAGATCGTACCAGCGCGCGCACGCGAATGGTACATACAAGTTTTTGATCAAAAGCAACAGTCGCATGGCCTCAAAGATATATGCCGCACGCTCGCCATCTCGGAGGTCATAAAGGGTCTCATAATGCCTCACAAAAAGCAGCACATTATCTATCGTTTGCTGTTTGCTTGATCAACTCCTCTGGAAAAGCATGATATGTTTTCCGCTGGATGCACATAGTTGTCTATTTTTAAAGCTGTTTGAAAGTTCCTGTGTGTTTTTAGCGGTAATGGCTGCACTATCTCGGCCTTTTTCGACGTAGTTTGAGGCTTCCAAAATGCGCCTACAAGTAGCCGGATGGGCTCGTTTTCGTCGTTACACCTGTCGAAGGAAATGCGTTAAGGGGGCCCGGAAACACTTTTTCGAGTAACCATGCAACTAATTCACTAGAAGAGCATATTGCTTCACAAATTCAAGGCCGCAAAAATCCAAAGAATCTGTCCAGTGCGAGTGGAGTTACAAAGGTTTGTCGCATGCTGCAATTGCATTATCTCTTCTCCCATCCCGACAAAAGCGCTGGAAGCTAAGCAGGAAGGGGTGGCAGGGGCAAAGAAATTACCGCCCCTCATGACCTTGAGCCCTTTTTTTTCTTCAAATGCGCAACTTTTTCAGTGTGATCGCGCATGTACGCGTGGAAAAGTAGCGGCCTTCCTCGGCGATTTCGTGTAACTTGATTTTTTTTGGTCACAGACACACAGACAATTTTTTGCTCACAACCAATGAGGCTGACACCGACGGCGGGATTTCTGCAACACGAGCTTTCTAAAGCTATCGCGTTAAAATAGCCCTGACGCGCAAACAAGAGCTCAAATTTTGGTCCCCGGTCACCCCGGAGGGCCCAAGTGGTGGATCACTCGTGTGGGGTGCGGGGCGCCCTGTGAACGACCGGTTGTAATTTCCCCTCTTCGACTCTCATTCTTGTTCGAGGTTCCCTTTTCGAAAAAAAGTTGTAAAATGGTGCTTCTGTCAAGAACATTTCGCAAATAACTGTAGCAGTAATTGAAAAAAAATCACAACGTATTCACAGAGTGAATGATGATGAGTGTGGTGAAGCCTCCATCCGTCCGTCCGTGTGTCCTGCCGTCCGTGCGTTCTGTTCCCGACGCGCACGCTACAGATGTGATATAGGTAACACAACAGGCGCTGGCAAACTCTCGTTGAGCTGTGCCACATGGTCTACGGAAGCGCTGACAGCTATGTAAGGAAAATGTCACTTGCGAACAGTTATAAACCAAACATTTGAATACGCGCTAAAGAAGCCTTCTGTCTATCGTGGCAGCAGATGCTGCCGGAGTTGCGATAAAGAATTTGGCAGCGCACGGGTCGTATAGTACGTAGCCCTGGAGCCCTGCAAGGCCAAGAAATCCATAGAGCTCCTATACGAAGCCTTCCGCTGCCACTGAAAAGCAAGTTGAAAATTTCTTTCTTTTCTATCGCCTCTTAAGAAGTTGAGGGAAGGTTTTTGTCGATCCATTTGTCCTTCTATCAATGCTGCCTTTTGCTCCACAAATCTGGTGGCCTTCTCAATCCAGACTATCGTCGACTCATTGCACATAAAGGCTCTTTGTCGACACCTCGAAGCTCACTTTTCTTTCTGTTTTTTAACTCTTTTTCGTGTGCCCGAATTCTTTGGCTTTCTTCAATATGTTTCTCCCCTATGTCGCGCGAATGTTCCTTCTTTCTTCTTTTATTGAAGAAGTGTTTGCGTAGCTTCATTAAAAAATGAATTTAACTACGGATTTGTTTTAACAGCTTGCATCTGAAAAAGAGCGAGAAAGTGATTTCTGAAGAGGTAAGAAGCTAGTAAAAGAGGAGGTTTGAAGAAGACCGCAAGTAATGTCGGAATATAAAAAAAAATGAAGTGATGGCACCGGCTGCTGGCCCTACCTATATATACGAATGAAGGAAAGAAAAAAAGCGAGAAATTGAGTGAGCAGTGAGGAGTCCTATACGATGTGCAGTCAAGCGATGATGCACAGAAAAGTTGGAGAAAGAACTTGCCTACAAGTGAAAATAATGGCAGCATCAGTTTCAAGCGGTAGGGCAGGGAGTACTCGGCGTGAAGATTGCGTTTTTTTGTTTTTTTTCAATTGTTGCCCATATTGCGACGAAGCGTGACTCTCTGAAGGCGAAGAATTTCGCACCACCTACCTTTTGATTTCGCCACCACTCGCACTGCTTCAATTTTTTGTCCAGTAACAACAGAAGTCTACTGGCTGTCTATCAAATGTTTGTGTCAAATATAGAAAAAGATTTCGAGTGAGCTGAATTTTTTTAGTTTGTTTTTAAGGTCCTTCTGGCTTCCTCCTCTTGCTTAGCTCTTTACGTCGCGTTTGCTTGCCCTCCATTTTATGGGGTATGTATATGTGTAACGCTCCCAATTTTAATGCACAAACATACCCCATAAAGCAGATGTGGGAATAACTACCATGGTAGCTAAGTATATAGAGCATCGGACACGTCATTCGAAGGTGCAAGTGTCACAGGTCCCGTTAATTAGGGAGGCGATCGCCAGGCTAATTTTAAAGGCTTAAGTACCGCCCCCCCCCCCCCTCCCCCGAACTGCACAACGAAAGCATGGCCAATCTAGAAGTGGTCCTATTTGGCACGCCAGCAGACGCCACTGTGGTCAAAAGAACGAGTCAGAGCCGAGAGTTGATAAACAAAACGAAATCATATTCTCAAATATGGTAGATCATATGCGCACACAGATCAAATCGGTGCACACTCGGCAATAGTTCAGTACAATATTTCACCAATCTAACAACGGACAGTACAATCAGATACACTCGAAACAACGGACACAAACCACAACACGCGCTACAATGCAATCACATGCATCTAACAACCAAGACACTTATTCAGTCCAAAGTTCTTGGATCAAAATTGAATGTTTCTTTCTAGGACAGAGTCACTCAAAGTCAAGCGCTGTTGTTGATCCGCTGCCCCGAAGTTTCTCTTCTAGGAAACCTCGTCTTCAAATGTCCGCACTCCAAGCACCAAACGTCTTCGCCGGAAACACGTCGGCTTCCCACGCGTTGCGATTGCAGGATGCGTCTTCGCTCTCTGGCGGTAGACTCACACTATTCTTCTGCTGGTAGCACCAGCCTTCACCCTTCAGGCGGAAACCCTCTTCATTGCCTGCTTTGCTACTGGCGGCAAAAACTTTCACCCAAACTAGGTGGGAAAACCCTACGCATACTTCTGCAAAACTTCCCTCATCTCCCGCCTTCGCACACTGGCGTAAACTGTCTTCGTCTCCTGATTTCCCTTCTCCCCTGCTCGCTTAAATACCTTTCGCGCTAGATTTCAGAAAATTCGAATCGTTTCGTCGGCGCAACGCACAGCCAAGGCTGGGGAAAGGGTGAGACGTTTCGAGAGCCGTCTACAACACGTGACGCAACTCTGTATCACCACGCCCTTTTCCTTCGAGATCTTTCCAGGGCTTGCTCGGTGACCTAGGTGAGGAGGTTGGTCGGCGAAACTACGCTTCCGAGGGAGAGAGACGGCGCGCCTGGGGAGTCTTTGGATGCTTGTTTTAGGGGCGAAGCTCCTTAAAGCGGCACCCGTTCGTCCCTCGTAGTAGTGCGTAACGTGTCTTACGCTCTGACCTGCAAGGTGGTGCCGATGGAAAATTTCTCCTGTGCGTTGTTGAACAATAAAAAATTCGCAGCGTGCTCGTTTGCTAAAAGCCGATTTCTCCGTTCTCTCATTCCCCATTAGCAGCCATTCGCATGTACATTGAGCAATATCTCACAAGAAAGAGGAGGAGGAGGAGGAGGAAAGTTTAAGCGGAAAGACAGGGAGGTTAGCCAGTTCTTAGACCAGAAAAACAAGAAAGAGTTGCTACGTTATACTCACTGGGCCTAACCTTCTTGGTTTTAGAAAGGTTTAGCGAGCGTTGGGCCGCGGTGCCATTAATACAGTGAACAAGTATATACAATGAACTCGAGGTGGTTAAAGCTGGGAAGTAGACACGAAGCACAAGCCGTAAGAAAGTGTGCGTGTGCCACAGCGTGCGTGTTAAATAAAAGCCGAATTCTCCTGTCTCTCATTCCCCATTAGCAGCCATTGCCATGTACATTGAGCACTATCTGACAAGATAGGGTTGCTACGTTATACTCGCTGGTGTAACCTCCTTGGTTTTAGAAAGGGTTAGCGAGCGTTGGGCCGCAGTGCTATGAATACAGTGAACTAGTATATACCATAAGCTCGAGGTGGTTAAAGGTGGGAAGTAGACCCGAAGCGCAAGCCGTAAGAAAGTGTGCGTGTGACACCTCTCGTTTAGTCCTTGTAATGTCCGCTGGATGGCGGTGCTTCTATATGCGGAATATATGATGAAAAGATGCGAGATGGTGGTACTTGGAGTGTTGACTAGATGGACGAACGGACACACAGATGCAAGGACGGACGCACGGATGGCTGCACGGATGGATGGACGCATGGATGGACGCAGGGGCGGATGCATGGACGAACGCAGGGATGGACGAACGGATGGACGTGCGGACGCACGATCAGACGCACGCACGTACGGGTGGATGGACGCATGGTCGGTAACACAGACGGACGCATGGACGGACGGAAGCAAGAACGAAAGGACGGACGAATGCTTCGCCCCTCTCTCCATCATTCACCCCGTCGATATGCTGCCATTTTTTTCTTGTTTAGCGTTAACCTTGACGCGTCTCTGGGGCGCATGGTATCGTCACCATTGCCCTAATTTGGCGGCACGCGCTTTTCTGAGCGCTCGTTTGTGACAGCATGTTCAGTCCCTGCCCACGGCAAGTTATCTCTTCATCCACTTTTATTTCATCACATTTGCATTACATTTACTCTTAAGAATACCCCTTATACTTTCCCTGGCATATTTGTCTGTCAGTTCTCTATAATGTTGTTGCACACAGAGAGAACGATTTTAAAAACAAAGGTTTCTGAACTAAAAAAAGTCATTAAAGAATCCAGATTGCCTGGCTTGCCGAAGGAAAACCAAATACAAGTCAACCTGATTCCGCCAGATAAATGGTACACGCTTCTGAAATTAAACGTGTTTTAAGTTACCCTGACAACGCGCCTGATGTACAAGAAAGAAGACAAACACAAAAAGTGGTCTTTAAAAAATTGCGGAAATTATGTTCAAATTTTAGAGACGAAAATTATCATGAGTGGTATTATAGAATTGGGTTTATGCATCACATAATCTTATGGGTTCTAAAATAATTGGAGAAGCAAGCCAAAAATCATAAAAGAATAGACTTCATCAGTATTGTAGCACCAGAATACAAAAGTCTATCTCATTAGATTACCGTTTATCTTTAGCCAGTCTGGTTCGAGCACGAATCGTGTATGCTATACGATGTTTTACAAATCCACGATTGCTGTGGTTAAGACATCGCGACACTCACGCAGCTAACCAATCGGCCGGATTTATCTAGGCCATCAGTAGTACATGTGTCGATCGCTCGTGTACATAATTGCTCTCTTTCCTTTACTTTTCTCGGGGCATTTTTTTCCGATAAACCTATCGGCCATATCCAGATAAGCCACACAATCCGCTGCCTAAACACGCACTAATAATGTTGTGCATAACAATTTGGCAGCGGCTTGGCGAAACTGTTATGCCTTCAAACATATTATCTCCAATTCCTTCATTTACACCGACAACCTTTCCCTTCGGCTATACAGTATGAGTCAGTAAGCGAAACGAATACAAAAGCGAGCGAAACAGTCTTACATGTTCTCGTCTCATAAGCTTGGTAATCAAATATTAGGCACCGGCGTCAGAAGGTGGTTCCGACATTATTGCATCGCTGAAAAGCTTTTTTGTGGCCACCTATAGTTGATTTATTGCATTTCACTCATAAAGCCTGGAACGTGGCTATGGCTAACAATTTCCTGAAAGTGGTAAACCTACTTAAACTATAGTGATAAAGTGACAAAGAATGTACGCGGTGAATATATACCGCCTTCGGTACGCCCGGCGTGATATTGGCTGGATGCACATGCTTTTTTAGGTCCTTTGCTTTATGCACTCTATGCTTGTCAACAATCAATCATGTTTAGGCAGCGTAACAGCAGGTAAAGGAACGCAAACTACTCAAGGGAATGAAGATCCCACTAGAGAAGGCGAAGACGAGAATTCCGCTGGAGAGTGCATCGGAAGCAACACCGTAAGAAAATGCCGCAGCGTCATTGAGATCGAAACCGGTTCACAATTTCACGGCTCGGAAGACAGAAAAAATTTAGCCAGTCGTCACGCCGCAGCTTTTTTTTCATCTTCTTTGATTTGTTTACTGGGAAGCGTAAAAATGAAAAGGAAGCGCAGTCTTTGTTTTCACCTGCCAACTTTATAGATGTAGTCACACTTCAATGAAGCTTGCTCGTTTGTCTGCTTATTTCATTAACAGTATCAAACTGTCCGGGTCCTGATCTGGGGCTAACAGAAAAGAAAAATACATTTCTAGACAAAAAAACAAAAAAAGACACGGAAAACTGTGATTACAATTGGTATGTGAAATTGAAACAAGGAAAATTTTAATTTATCTCTTTGTCAAAGAAATTACTCAAAGAGAGGCATATAAAAGCCCTGTAACCAGGTGTTCGTTCGAAAAAGACACGGAAAAATGTGATTACTGTTGGTATGTGAAATTGAAACAATGAAAATTTTAATTTATCTCTTTGTCAAAGAAATTACTCAAAGAGAGGCATATAAAAGCCCGGTAACCAGGTGTTGTTTCGATCCGCGCGCACATGCGCGCACACACACACACACACACACACACGCACACACACACACACGCACGCACACACACACGCACACACACGCACACACACACGCACACGTCACTCTGCGTGCGTGCGTGCGTGCGTGCGCGTGGTGGGAGTTTAAACCAACGCCTGGCTACTACACGGTTGGCTTTTGCATGCCCACACGTTTGTGTGTGTGTGTGTGTGTGTGTGTGTGTGTGTGTGTGTGTGTGTGTGTGTGAGAGAGAGAGAGAGAGAGAACGAGAGAGTGAACAGAAGTCAGGGCGAAGACCGCGTGGTCAGCCAGAAAATAGCAATATTTTATCTATGATTTGCTACAGGCGACGGTGAAGTGAATTTATCTTGAAAACAGTGCAGCATCACGAGAACAAAATAAAAAAGAAACCGCGAGATCTGCTGGCACCTCAGGTCCCGTTGTTTCCTTCTTCGGCCTCACGCCGTTGCACGATTTTCACGAATTTTTGTTCTCCTAAATTTTGTTCGCCTAAATTTTTGTTCTCCTAATTATAGAAAAGGCAGACGGAAAGCCAACTGATGATTGGGTGATTTACAATAAGGTGTGTAACGATAAGTTGGAACATTGCCACTACGTTGTGTGGGAAGTACAAGTAGCTTCAGTGCGTATACGGAACATATCTGAGACATTCCGTTCACAAAAACAATCTGCACAAATTTCTCAGAAAGAAAAGCTTCCTAATCGCTAAAAAGTTTGTCCTGCCGCGGGGCTCTAACCTCGCACCAAAGCCTTAGACGGAATTAGCTGAGGTTATTTGGACGCGTTGGGAACAGGATGCTTCTCGTTGAATTATTTGTATGGTAAAATTCTCTAAAATACAATGAGTGAGAAATATTGGTTGAGACATGAAACGCTTAACACCAAAATACTGGTAACATACAAGTTATGACGCAACGACACATAAAGAATGTATAGGATGCGGCGTCAATTACCATTCTAGAAGCGCTCCTTCTGCGTTGTATGCATCTTTTTTTTTCAATCCTCCAGCGCTTTTTATCGCGTCTTGCGATATTTTCTTCCCAGATTCCGTAAGCACTCTCTCTTTTTTTTATTACCTCACCAGCTCGTGAGGGCGTAGTGTCAGATTTTCCCGTGAATTTGCATAATAAGCTCAAGCGCAATGTATTACATTGTGGGCAAGCCCGAGCGAACAAGAACGAAATTGCTGGTGGTTTTGGATCATGTTCCTCGACAGAGCACTTTGAAAGATAATATAAGAAGCTTAGATAGACATTGCGGATGGTATAACATATTTTACGAAATAATGCACGTGCCTAGTCTTTAGGCGGAAAACGATACGCTCGCATGCAAAAATGGTGGGCCGACTTCATGGGAAAGGATAGACGTGATTTAGTTCATTAAAAACCTCTAGCCAAGAAAAAAATCGCAGCATATCCGCGGAATGAATGGTGATGAGTGGGGCGAAGCGTCCATCAATCCGTCCATGCGTCCGTCTGTGCGTGCGCCCGTCCATGTGTCTGTCTGTCTGTCTGTCTGTCTGTCTGTCTGTCTGTCTGCCTGTCTGTCTGTCTGTCTGTCTGTCTGTCCGTGCGTCCATACGCGCGTCCATCCGTCCATCCAGTGAACAATTCAAGTACCAACATCTCGGTTCTTTTAATCATGCATACATGATATACAAGTCCCGCCATCCAGCGGACAATTCAAGGACTTAACGAGAATATGTACCACATTTCTGCTGTCAGCGAGACCGGGACACCGAGACTGTGATAGCGACGGCGTGCTACGTTTTTTTTATTTATATTTGGCGGGACATGGGAAGGTAGGCTACGTTAGAGCCGGCTATCCCGGCATCATAACAGTAATGTATATTATAAACACTCAAAAAAGCAAAATTAAGAATAAAGTAAAAAAAAAACTATTGAAAGGCATATGTACAATACTATATACATTATAGGGCATATAATGCACGAATAAGCACAAAATGTATGGTCATAGTTAAGTTAATATATCGGGATCACATTGCGGATAGATTCCGTGCAGATAGCGGCAAGGTAGTGATATGAACTAAAGACAGGTAAATAAATTTGTGTTCGTCAAAAAATCGTGGAGGGCGCTCACTGCGCGCCTTTGAGAATCCGAATGCGGCCACGGTTCAAGTATTTTTGTATTTGTGAATGGTCGACTGTCAAATTAGTTCAAGTGATCGATCCCTCAGTTAAGCTCGTTCTTGATCGCATTGCGGACATCCTAAAAGAATACGCTCTTCTGACGCATCAACATGATCGCAGTGGTCGCAGTGCGGGGACGTTCTTCTTTTTATGCGGCATAAAAAGGGAGGTGTGTATGAAGCACCAAATCGTAAACGGTGCATTAACGTGTTGGATGGTCTATCGGTCTTGTGATTAGGTGAAAATCGGAGAGATGGATGTATTTGAGGCAAGAGTGACGACTTTGTATTTTCGTCAAACCAAGCGTCTTTGCATACTTTGTGGCACAGTTCAGAAAGAATTTTCTTGCTCTCAGAGAAATAAGTGGGCGCTGGTATCAAGTGAACTTTTTTTCTGTGCTGCAGTGACTAATTTGTCAGCGATTTCGTTTTCTATCACTTCTACGTGACTTGGAATCCACTGAAAACATGTCTTGTGGCTGTGCAGATAACCGACGGTAATTGTTTTTCTTATTTCATATATGACGCTATCATCTATATGAAAATGAGAATCCTTAATCATTTCCAACACTCCTTTGGAGTCAAAATATATTACCCAGTTTGCCTTTGCTGGCTTTCAACAATGAATTTTGAAGCTTGTGACATTGGAACAAGCTCCACTGTTGTAGCCGATGTCATTCGAGAAAGTCGGAAATCATTTTCTACTTCATATTCCGGTATATGAAAAGCCGCAGTCGAACTTTCGTTCATTGTAGAACTTCGTGACATGTGGACTTGCGGATATGTGCCCGAGGGCGGGTAAGCGCCATTGTTATCCGGGTATGCGCCACTGGTTACGCACCACGACAACGGTTGACGCAAAATCCACGTCATTAGGAGCTTTGCCACTAAAAAGGGTTTGATGGGACTTGTGTAAGCAATTCTTTATCAAGAATTGAATACGTGTGCAAGTATTCAAGCATTTTAATTTGCTGACTTCTTGCCCCAAATGAAGCGCAACTTTGATTGCTCCGATTAGCAAGAACTTACAGACACTTCTGATTAGTACAGACATTTCTCTCTTCCGGTCTTCTGATTTATTTATATTTGTGCGCTACATTACTACGGTATGGTTGCTGGTGATTTCTGAAACATCGTGCTGCTCTTATTACCACCCTTTACAGTTCTGTATTTGCCTGTAAAAAAGCAGTACTTACCATTTTCTTCTTTTTTTTTTCACGTCATAAGCACCTACGAGATCGCAACTGCCGATAGTGACGGGGTATATTTTTCCGCTATACCGCCGCCGCTAGTGCCCGTCACAGCTATCGCGAACATTTGGAAAAACCACCAGCCTTCAAGAAGGGCTCCCATGCAGGCCTTCTGCGTGGAAAGCAAGTGTTCTACCACAGAGTCGTTCCATTGCTCGAAACTGTCCTGAAAAAATTGGCAGATCCCATGTACAGTGGGAATCGACAATATGCGAAGCACGAATGAGGAAGGTTGATATGCCACTTTCAAATCACCAAAACGGTAAGAGGTAGAGGTAAACTATGCCGTACACGACCTCGATGTCATGATTATCATGTTTGGATGTGTCGTTTACCTTCATCTATTCACGTCACGTGATGCCAAGTTTAGTATATGTGGAGCTAGCTAAGCAGCCGCAAGCACGCTATGAGCGTGGCATGTTGCCATGTTCTTACATAACACGCGTCTCATGATTATCATGTTTGCACCAGTCTTATATCTTCGTCATCCTTTGACGTCACGTAACACCAAATTTAGTATATGTGGAGCTAGCGAAACGGCCTCCAGTGCATCATGAAGAGCCCAATATACTCCAACTTAACGTTGACGCGTGCGCATGCTGGGCACAGCGACGCTACGTTAGGAAAATGCGAGCACTCTATGTCTGACGCAAAGCGCGACCGGCGCGTCCAGCATCCGTCGTAACGGCCCGACGGGAACCAGCGCAAAATGCGACATGCTGCATTTGGCGCCAATGCGTTACCCAGACAGCACTACGTCTGCCTCTTTTCAAGACGGAGGGACGCCGGGCGCGCTCTAACTTGCATGCGTTAAAGCAACGCAGCGCGCGCTTGCGAGTATATGGCAGGACCGGCGCCTGGCGTGGAAACGCTGGCGTGACGCGACAAAACGAACGCCGGCGCGCACGCGCGCCGGGTCACGTCGAAGTGTATTGGAGCCTTGACTGTGGCATGTAGTCATGTTCTCACATGACACGCATCTCTTGATTATCATGTTCGCACCAGTCACATACCTTCGTCATCCATTGACGTCACGTAATACCAAGTTTGGTACATGTGAAGCTAGCGAAACGGCCGCGAGCGCCTCATGAGCGTAGCATGTAGTCATGTTGTTACATGACAGGCATCTCATGTTTATCATGTTTGCACCAGTCTCATGCCTTCGTCATCCAATCACGTCCCGTAATACCAAATTTCATACAAGCGAAGCTAGCGAGACGGCCGCCAGCGCATCATGAGCGTTGCATGTAGTCATGTTGTTACATGACACGCATCTCGTGATTTTCATGTTAGAGTCTGTCGCTTATGTTCGCCATGCAATCATGTCATAACATACTAGTTTTGCAACATGCCATGTGAACGAAACAACTGCAAGAGTAGCAAGACCATGAATGTATATCATGGCATTCATTACATAAATGTCATGATTTTCATGTTGAGACTAGTCAAATATGCTCGTCATATAGTCATGTTATGCCCTACCAAGTTTGGTATTGATACCATTATCCAAACGGCCAGGATAGCTAGAAGTCGTAGGCGGCTAGATAGACAGATAGATAGATAGATAGATAGATAGATAGATAGATAGATAGATAGATAAATAGATAGATAGATAGATAGATAGATAGAGTCCGCTAAGAAAGGCTTTGCATTTAAAAGAACCGCTGCAAGTGTCATGTATGACGACGAATCGCGTTAACGTATCCAGTATGTTGCGTAGCAGAAAGGTACTGTCGCCCCCTGGCGTACCAGCAGGCGAAGTGCGTAAGGAGCGTGTGGTCTAACTTTTCCCGGCCATTACAAGCAGCTCGACCGCAGTGTTTCATACTCCTCGTCATCATCTCCCGCGACAGCGATGACGCAGTGTGCAGTTACGCAAGTTCGCACATTGCTTTAGGAATGCCTCGAGCAATGGTTCTCAGACAAAGATGTTTCGGGGATGTTTGAGGACCGGGAGAAGTTAAGAGGAAGATATTACAGTAAGAGAAAAATAAAGGGGGAGGTCATAAATTAACACAATATGTAACCTGAAACAGCAAACAGTGGTCAAAGTATGGCAAAGAATGTTCTAACAAAAGTGCTACGCCTATTAGATCGCCTCAGCTTGTGTTTAGGTTGGGCAGCCTGCAAGCACAATCAACATGTTTCTAGCTATGTTTTCTCTTCAAGTACTTTTGTCTAGAAAAAGGTATTCTTGCGTGCACATGCAGAAAACTGCGACAAAAGATTTGCACCTGTCTTATGGAAAAAAGGAAACATAGGTCAGCTCTGCCGCAGCAAACATTTGTAATGCGGTGAAACCTACCAAAAACCAGAAGGGGCTGTTGTCACGAGACACAGAAAGATCTGGTGGAAGTTAAATGTTCACGATTCGCAGGTGCATACACATTGGCAAATAAACGCTCGTTGGTTCTGTTCGTGACATTTAAAAGGTCACTCAAGCATCTTCATTTCAGGAAGCACATAGCGAGGCTTTTTGTAACGCTACATACCACGCACCCTCAGAATCACCTGTTGCATAATCTGCTTGTTCTACAAAAGTCTGGAGACTGTGCCTAAAAAACAACCATCTATTCTTGCTAACTTGAACTGTCACACGATAAGTGTGCTTTGTAGTTTATTTTAAGCTGCAGCCCTTTGAGTTAATTGTGTCCGCACTTTTAATCGTAAGAGTTCACTAAATGTCCGCTCCTGCAACCAGGCATGACGTTGGATGTGATACGTGATCGTACTAGACTGCAAGGAACAATTCTGTGTTACCCCTGACGATAGAAACGGGAGAGGAATACAAATTTTATTGTCAAAATCCAGCGGCCACAGTGGAGCGGATCCCACACCTAGGCGTTAGCCAGGAGCACCTGGGCCCTGGTGGCGTAAGGATAGGAGTCTCTTTCACAAACACCTGGTATCTTCGCTCCTCAAGATTGTAGGTTAAGATCTTAAGCTTCTTGCACACCTTCATATTCATTTCTTTTATAATTCGTAGATATCAATTGAAGTTACAAGTAAATGAGCTTTTACTTTCCTTCATTTTTTCATATTTTTGTTTCACATGGTCTTATCTACACAGAATGATGATCTGTCATTGTACCACTGTCCGACGGGGTGGCACAGTGGTTACATGGCTGAGCTGCTGAAACAGAAGTCGCGTGTTCGGTCCTGGCCGTGGCGTTTGCATTTCGATGAAGGTGAAATACTGGAGGGCCACCTATTTCTGATCTCAGGGGGCGTTGAAGAACACTAGATGGGTGAAAGTGCCAAAGCACTGCCCCGATGCAAATCCTGATAATCAAGTAGCGGTTTTGACACGTAAGGTTATTATTTATATTATTATCACTGTTACTATTATTGGATGCTTCTTCACGTATTTTGCTTCTACGAACGAACTGCAAGTGCCCTCTTGAAGTGCCTTCGGTGACATCTCGATATATTAAGGCGAAAGACATAGATGACTCATCAAACGCGAAAGTTGACCAGCGTGCCGCGTGGGCGGCGTCAACACGAGTGATGACGTCACCAAGTGGCGTCAAACGTGATCGTACTAGACTGCAAGGAACAATTCTGTGTTACCTCTGACGATAGGAAGAGGAGAAGAAAAATTTTATTGTCAAGATCCAGCGGCCACAGTGGAGTGGATCCCACACCTAGGCGTTCTCAAAATATGTGACGTAACAGTGACGTCTCTTGACGTAACTTCACATGCCCACGCTATCGCATGATATCGCAACTTGCTCAAAGGCCATGGAAGCTGATCACGGAGGCCGTGGAAAACAGTTAGGTGGAGAAGTCTATTCGGGGAAATGGCTTTCGCTCCCAGTCGTGTGATGCGACACCCTGTGAGTTTTATTTCATTTTACTTTTTATGCACAAGAGTGCGGGTATGCATTACACGACTAAGCAGAAGGCGTGTCCTCATAATATGTGTTTACCTGATGATTTTTTTCGTGCAATGAATGCAACCAAAACAGATCCCACGTACGTTCGCATTCTGCCCCCTTCTAATGCGGATGGATGTGGACGCTGGGGATGAAAACAGTGAGCTTTTGTAACGTATGCACATCCTGAGTTGTGCTCAATTCGAAAGAACGACAGCGCGTTTTTCATCAAGCGCTGCACAGAACAAGGTCGAACAGCGTGATGGTGTACGCACGTACTTCGTAATCAGCCGAGCAACGTGCCGTCGTGGAACTCGCGCACATTCTGCGTCACCTAGACTCACTGTGGATGAGCGCTGCACGCTGAGTGCACACATATTCTGGAGGCGGGAAGATAGGGCAGCCGTAGGGACAGTGTGAGCGAGCCCTGCGACCGGCAGCACATATTTCTCTCAGTAATTAAGGGCTCCCACTCGTTGTCTTACATTCCTCCCATTAGCACATTCCACCCGCTGCCGTCGTGCCAAGTGTGCCACACCGTTGCACATTTCTCGTCTTTACTTTGTATGCGTAATCTTCACTGTAGCTTTTTCTTTCTTAAAATAAGAATGAAGAATAAAGAAACATCAGCTATTGGTCATTGTTTTTGAAATCGCGATTTTTCAGAGCGAGAGCATGTGTAAAGGATCTCAGTCGCCAAGCCCTCCATTTTGTTCTTTGTGTTAATGCTGTAACGGAACTATGCTGGTTCAAGGAAAAAAATGAAAAGAAGGAAAAGGCGACGGGCTTAGTGGCAATATAGTGAGGTCACATTATCGTTCTAATCACGATGGGTATATTGCACGAAGCTCGCTTAGTTTATTTTCAAGATAATAGCACACCATTATCAGCGTTTCCAATTAGAAGTGTGTAATTTCATCGAGTCGACAAATGTAGAAACGTTATGCTCGATTCTTTTTGACAGCATAATGTTAAAGGAGGTGTACACTTAGAATCAGTGAGTGCATTAGCTTGGAAAGCGGATATTGAAGCATTCACGCAAGATAAATAAAAAAAGTCTCATTTCTCATCATCTCAGTAGCAATCTACCATAGATTTCTGTATTCAATTATCTTTTTCTTTGAGCGGGATAAGAGTTATACCAACACAGTGAGCTTGTTCTCGCGCTCTTAGAAGCTATCGCGCTTCCCATGAGGCAAGGCATGCGGACGCGACTAGCGCTGAGTACGCACCGCCGATTCCACGCACTGCACGAGCACTATGTGAGAGAGAGCAAAATAACCTCAGTTTTTCACAGCGTCTTCCATAAGCTATGCTGGCTGGTTGCTTATCTTGACTAGCACTCGATAAGCTTTCCCGGGATTCCTTGTATATCAGTGGCAGTGATGACCCGTCATACAATGCGAGACCTCAGCTTCATACCATTCATTCGGAATAGGAAACATCATTTGGCAGGACGTTTTGAGTGGTGTGCATAACTGTCAGTGTCACATCAGTTACGGCTTAGACATTCACAATGAGAATAAGCACCATGCTACCCCACAAAGATATCCCGATGCCGTCATTATTCATTAGCATCGTTTGCTACATTCGATCTCCACTGCCGTTCTGATTGAGTACACGCAGCCTCACGAACTACGAAGCGTTTTATTGAAACCAACACTTTAACCAACTATCGTCGCGAAAAAAAAAAGCTTTGTAATCCACGCAATCTATCCTCTCCCATCCACCTTTTTTTTTCTTCTGCTCTGCACAAACGTTGCATGAACTATGCCGTCCTATTTTTTTTGTTGTTGGTCAAGATGCAATAGTGTTTGTGCATAGTCGTTGCGATATAAAT
Source organism: Rhipicephalus microplus (assembly GCF_043290135.1). Classification (NCBI taxonomy): domain Eukaryota; kingdom Metazoa; phylum Arthropoda; class Arachnida; order Ixodida; family Ixodidae; genus Rhipicephalus; species Rhipicephalus microplus. The sequence continues at coordinate 243,813,269 of NC_134701.1, read as the reverse complement.
TTGGTATCAGCGACAGTGTCATGAACAACGTTCTGAACACCACAATTTGCATTAAAGGGTTCAGTACTATTATTGTTATTAGGTTGTTGCTATTACTGCTGCAATTGTTGCGCTTGTATGTCGCTCGGAGTCGTGCTTAAGTCCGTGGCGAGTGAGGACGGAAAGTTGCGGATAACGCTAATGAAGTGTGAGACGAAAAGGGAGATAGCGGAACGTGAGCAGATAGATTGCCTCCTTCCATTCGCACCATCAGTCATGAATATGTACCCACAGCCGACGCTGCTATAGAGGAGGCCTTAGCTTCTTCCATGGCAGAGTTGAGACATAGTGCAACAAGCGTCACAGAGCTCCACCATGCCAGGCGTCACCGGATGGCGAGTCTGTTGGCACAAGAGTCTATCTACTCCGAATGGACACTCCGTGAACCTAGTATGCCAGCCAGGAGAGAAAATGCTCGCCTGTGTGTAGTGTAGCCTTCGTACGAGCACATGGTAAAAAAATTAACGGTTCCACGCGCACCGCACAGTGCCAATCATCTTCCCAACGTCATGGTTTCTCAAATAACGCAATCGCAATGGAACACGCTCGGCGCAGTCGGACGGTCACCAGTTAGACCAGAGGTTTTAGGCTTGGTTCAGAGAGGCATGCAGCTGCAGATAGGAATGGGAGCGGTCTTGCGAGGAGCTAGCGTTGTTGGTGGAGGAGGGGAACGTTTTAGAGGGGAAGTCGTGTAGGCAGAAGGGGTTGCGTGGGGAGTGCGAACAGATCTTCAGTGGCCAGCGTCGCGTAGTGGGCGCGACATTCACCGTAAAGAGCAATCCTGTGTAGGTTCAACCTAGCGTTCACAGGCGCCATCCACTTAACACAGTTGCCAGCCGAGGTTGGGAGGACTTTGGCGGTGAACTTTGTTATTGAACGCTGCCCATCCCCGCCATGGTTTTTATATGTCAGTGTGTCTTTGCTGGGAAGTATTTCAGCGTTTTTGGTCTAGATACCTCAGCTCAAAAGACCGTATACGGTGAAACGCCTCAGGGGTAAAAGTGTTCGAAAGAGAAAACCCAGCCAGCTCTGAGAAACAACGAATGCATGTCACAGTGCACAAGTCTTCTTTGGTTCTTCTTTTGCTGAGGCCTCACAGCATATAACCTAATAAGAGTGCACCTCTAGCGACGAAGCGATGCGACTATAAATTAGCACTTTTGCTGCGGGTATGTTTCTAACCATCCACAATGTTTTTCTAAAGCTGATAGAGGAATCTATATAGAAATTTTACAGAGTATATATTGCTGTGATTAATTTTCATTCTACAAGAGAGCTTGAGATATATACCTTGCTCCCTAAAATTACTCCTGTCACACTACTTGCTGTACTAAGTTAAATAATTTTTCAACGAACGATAAGCTTGGTGAAATAATACTGAGTAAATCAAATAAGCATAATTTTGTGCCCTCTGCTGCAATGGCGACCCCACTTCCATTAAGCTAAATGGCTGTAGAAATATGGAGCTTCCGCTGCCACGCGGAGCTGCTGAAGTCGTGGCATAAGTCAAATTCGAGTTAAGCAGGCCGTTTCTGCCTCACGTCACGTTCCGCGAGGCGCCGTGTCCGGGCTTAGTGAACAATTTGCTCAAAAACACCGTTGGCCTTTTTCCTTGCAACGAAGATGCTAGTATTTTTTTCTTGGTATACTCATTGCAAAGTTAACTTCTCTTTCATTATTATTTTTTTTTACTGAAGGTCTTTTGTACTATGATGGCTTTCACTTACCGTTCAATATCCACTTTTTTTTTTAAACACGAAAAGGTTGTTCCAGGGCCCACCAAAACATTAATGGCGTACTTTTGCCACGCATTCAACATTGATAAAATGAACACTACCAAATCAAAAATAAATCCCTTAGAAAAGGTTCCCGCACCGGGAATTGAACCACCGACCCCTCGGGCCAAGATAGCATGCACTGGACCTTCTACTGACTAAGCAATCACATCATGCGCAAGTCACTTTACAAACATGCCTCTATCTCACACATTCTCTCTCGCGAAGTTCTCCCTGTTGACCGGGCGGGGCGATGCCCCCGTCTGTGAGCGACGAAGAAAAGTAATGCGGTATGCACTTACTAGCACCAACCGAGCACGATTCATCAATGATGCGGTTGAAGCACGACGTTCGAAATCGCACGCCCGCGCAGAATATGGGATGTTATAGCTTAAGCGTCGAAACACTCTCCGTGCTATAGCATCGGAAAGTCGCCCTAGACGCATTCATGTTTTTTGTATTTGGCTTGATGTTAGGTTGTAACGGCTCGTTGTCGGGGTAGTGCTGCTTCCCCATGCGCCAATGGTGTTTCACGGCTGACTGCTTAGAATGTGACATCACCAATTGATAAGGCTGCTTGAGCTAACCGTGCAGAGAGGCAACGATGTCGACGAGTTAATGCTTGGGTGGAGCAAGAGAGGCGCAGGGCATGTGGAACGGACATGAAGTGTTCATGACGCGTATCGTGGTGAAGTATACATGAGCACAGCTATAGGTTACGCTATTACTCGGAAGCGGACGCCGTGTTGTCGTTTCTCTCCTCAATTGAAGACGCTTTGAAGAAGTGCATCTCGATTACCAGTATTTATTACGTGCTTGTTGATACCATCTTTGCGTGCGATTCACGGTACGCTGTGCCCAGGTATAGGTTAAAAAATTCAGCTATAGCCAAGGTGAAATCCTGATCATGGGCGTTTGGCTTTCGGATGGAGATGTACCACTACCACACCAGCGTGGATGCATCCACGTCAAATGGTGCTATAGCTGCTAGACACCAATAAAACCTGTACAAACTCTCATAATCACTACACAAAAGCATTACTTCTTTATGAAGATATTTTGCACGCTTGTGTTATGCCGATTCCAATGACGGAGAGATCAGCGCTGTCTTTTGTTTTTTTTATTATAGCACCCATTTTATAAATTTATAGTGTGTCTCTTTAAGACGCTTATATTTTATTACTATTTCAGCGCTGCAGCTTTCTTGTCTGAAATTCTTCGGCACGTATAGCGTGCAAAGGCTATAGATATGTTAAGCAAATTGGAAGAATGGGAAACGAGGAGCCAGAATGTTCTTTTGTTACAACATCAAGCCAACGCATGAAGAAGCCGAGGAAGACATAGCAGAGCGGAAGTTGTTCTGTTAGATAGCCGTGGATGATCCCTTAACAAGAAGACAATTTGGAGTGCGGATACCTTTCCAGGTAGCGTATGTTATACTAGAGTATTATCAAGAGCAGTGCGGCCTTTCGCCCTTCTGCCATCAGTGTTGCTGGGCCGACGTGGCGTCTCAGCCGCTTTGTGACTCGCTTTGTGACACGCTTCGACACACACTGTGGTTCTTCTCGTGATCACGGTGCAGAAGCGAATGGCTGCAAAACTACGGTGACGCCATCGGCTGGAGTGGTGCATCACCTTCGAAGGTGAAAGGCCACGGTGCTCTTGATTTGTAGATGACTACAGCATTGCTTCTTCATTACAGTTTTTGCGCACCCACGGGCTTACTTGCTACATCCCCGCTTCCCGCTTGTAATGCAACTTCGTTGTAGAACATTTTGGGAGCCTTCCTTGGCCTCAGTCAGCCTCGGTGACACCAACTGCGAGAACAATAGGCCTTCATTCCACGAAATCGCTGGTTAACTCGCATTTTAAAGGCGTTTTTTTTTCTGAACAACAACGACGAATCTCAAAAGCTGTGCTTATGTGCACTGCGAATGCTGGCTTCAATTGCGAGAACCGGAAACGTGTCATTACACCGTGTTTTAAACACCGCCTATGCCTGTTATCGGTTTAGTTGTTACTAATGAGGCATAATGCGCGTGCCTGTCTGGGTTTGTTGTTAAGATATTTCACGTCGCTGTGCGAACTTGCCCCGAAATGAAAAAAAGAAGAGCGAGGAGGGGCGGAGTGCGGGCGCGAGGAAGAGGAGAGAAGAATTACAGAACTGTCGCAATTCGAAAGTGGGAACAATAGCTTAACAAGGCCCTTTGTGCCCCTGGAATCCCGCGAATTTAATCAATGTGGTGAAGGTGCGCTTGGTATATATTAGGAGAACGAGAAAATTGGTTTAGACGGTGCCTTCATTAGTCAGACTGCGAATTCCTTTGTCGTCGGAGTAAAGAAAAAACGTCTGGGAAAGCGACACTGCTGTGAAAGGTCGAGCCTAAGATCATATATTCCAACGAGGAGCTTCACCGTGCCTCCGAGATTAGATTCCGCTTCAGTAGCCGCCAACTTGCCGCCGTTCATCACGAGGCAGTGTTGCCACAGGACTGAGTTTACCGCTCTCGGCGTGTTGCGAACCTACCGTCTACTGCGTTGGTTATAAGGTCCCTTATAGAGCGTATTTTTAACTAAATACAATGCTCGTTTGCATACGCTTAAATTTGTGTGTTTCATCCATTTATTTTCGTTATTGTCTTGTAACGGGCATTATGCTTCCTTAGAGGGGCACTAAAGCGATACGATAAATGAGTTGGCGCTCGCAAATTACTAAGGTAATTAGATACCTTAGATGCCTTTTCAAGCGCAAAAAGTTACCGTCGGCGTCAGTGTGAACAACGCTAGAAATCATCACGTGACGGCGTCACCATATGACGTCATCCTGACGTCTATAACTTGACGTTACACGATGGCGTCTTCAAATGACATCATCGCTTCGTCAAAGGTTGATCCATCTCGAAAGCGCCGCGAAGTCGGGTGTTGTGCAAAAAAAAAAAAAAAAAAACATCCAGCGCCTCCGATCCCCGAGGCAGTACAAAACCACGTTTGGTGCCTGCTGAAGGCTTTCGGGAGAGAGAAAGAGGGGGGGGGGTATGAATAATGCACGTTTAAATTATCTGTCCTTTGTTAAAAAATAGCTATCTATATGCATTCGACAGGTAAAATAATTTCATTTCAAAGATAAGGTGCCGTCCATTTCATGGCCAATCCCTCGTGGTAGGTTGCACCAGGACTTTGAGGAACAACGAACCAACTAACCAATACTAAGTTAGCGGTTTGGGCATGTTGGTTTTTTATGACAAAGGGTGATGGCGCATAAGTAAAAGACCGAGAGGAGACTCGACACACTCGAGTGCTGACTTACAACTGCGTGTTATTTGGAAACAAGGAACCACATGTATAGCAAAAAGTCCGTGTCATACCACGGGTGCGCATTGGGAAAAAAATCACCATCGCGACGCAAACACGTAACTGTTTCCTAGAAACAGCATTTGAGGGCTTGGAAACACATGCGTCACCTAACCCATAAATTATTTCTGCCTCGATGTTCTCGTGGGTTAACTGATTTTCACCTCTGCTCACAACTACTGAACACTGATTATAAGCTGTATGTCACTCGTGTTCTTGACAGTGAATGATCTACAGTGTGCACCTGAAATTGCTCCTCTCATCTCCAACGTGTTATATCGATGCTCCCGCAACCATTCATCAAGGAATCGTCCACTTTTATTAGCATAGTTGTTACCTCGCGTCAAAGGCACGTTGCGAACTGTAACTTTCACACCATCAGCCAAAGTCGTTTCATCCTTCCCATTGCCGCCACTCTTGTTGGGGCATACGGGCTAGTGAATCTGCGTGAATATCACAGTTTATCAGTAACAGAAAAAAAAAACATTAAGGTTTGCACGTTCAGCAATGACTTCGAGACGATGTGGAAAAGCGCGAAATGGTTCTTTGCGGTACCACGCGCATGCAGTACTCGCTAGCGTTGCTGTACTGAAGGTCTCCCGAAGAGCAACAGAGAAGCGCGGGTGACGGCTGACATTGTTGGCACACCCGTTTCCTGTGCATGAGACATCAGCGAACGCCACCTCTTCAAGTTCAAAGCGTGGCTGCTAGAAGCGGCAGTTTGTGAAAAAACGAGCAATAAAATCAGTATCCTCCTTTAGTTTATGCTTGAAATGAAGGTTGTGTGTATCGATTTTTGCGCCCATTCTTTTTGTTTGGCGGAAAAACTTCGCGGCTAAAGTTTTGTTCAATATCCCTTTAAAGCACTGAGCGTGAAAAGCCGTGCGTAATCGATTCTAGCTTTCTCTGCCTCCTTCTGAACCGCAATTCCTAATCTAGGGATCAGTCTGCTATTGAGAAGAATAAAGCGACTTCAGCAGCTCAATGAGGGAGTGTGTTGATCTGTGCCAGCGCGAGCGCGGCGCGCAGCTTGTGAGCACAACCTTGAGCTCGCGTCCCGAGCTCGGGCCCGGCCAAGGTCAGTGCCCCCGCACCGCTGTCAGCGCGGATGGCGTTGAGCGGAAGGGAAGCACAGGAAAAGGAAAGGACATTCAGTGAGCGCGGTTAGGCGGCGAATCGAGACGGAAGCCATCGGCCTCGCCTGGAGAGCGTGTTGGAAGCGAAATCCTTGCTTTGACGGGTTCGCGCGCACCCGGCCATTTCTCTTCGCAGCAACAGCTGGTACAGTCTGAACCACACTTGTCTAAAACAGCCTGTCGATCACTTCAGCCTCCGCTTCTGTACGACTCGCCGACTTATTGCTGAGGGTGACACCAGACATCGAGGTTTTCCCCTGCTAAGTGGGTGCGCTTCGCCATGAATTTACAAGAAGTAGGCTAAATGGGCTAAGAATACAACAACAACAACAACAACAACAACAACAACAACAACAACAACAACAACAACAACAACAATAATAATAATAATATTATTAATATTAAGAATTTGTTACATGCATATAATACATTTAATGACCATCTAAAACAACTGCGCAATCTTGAAGGGCTCGAGATATCCCCGTCACGCCACTGCAAATCTGACTACTAGAGGCGATGTTGGGAGCGTGGCAGCGAATCACAAGCGTGTGAGCTAATATAACGCCCGATGTTACAAGAAGTACTAGATGGTAGAAGCAAAAGTGCCTGCAGTACTTAGCCCTAAAGTTTTGTGTGAGTGCTTAGATCACCATCGTACAGTAAATTGGTAGAAATACCTCATTAACGAAAGAGGTCAAACGAGTAGGCAGGGTCGAGAGCTAATAGGCATGCCACGGCTGACGCAACGAGTCCAGTGCGTGGATTCTGGCTAAGTGGATTACAAATACATCGGCTTTCATCGCAACGACCACTGCGTGTAGGACCTTATCTTCGAGCCAGCTTTTATTGCCAATTCCCACCTCTTGATCCCCGATGGTGGATTCCACAGCAGCAGCATACACGGGAGTAAACATGACTGATCGCGGATAATCTGGGAGAGAGGGGCAGGGGCTTATCAGGCCGCCGAATCGGGGCTGTTAGCAAAGTTGTTGGCCAACGTCGCATAAATACGGCTGCAGCGTGGAAAGAATTCGCGTGTAGTCCGGTGTGTATTTACACCAACAGGTCTCGGTAGCGATCAATTAACTCTGCAGGTTCACGCCATCTCCTCTTTCTTTCTTTCTTTCTTTCCTTCTTTCTTTCTTTCTTTCTTTCTCTCTCTCTCTCTTTCTTTCTTTCTTTCTTTCTTTCTTCCTTTCTTCCTTTCTTTCTTTTTTTCTTTCTTTCTTTCTTGTTAAACATCATCATCGTTCAAGCAGAAACCCGCCACAGTGGTCTAGTGGCCAAAGCATTTGGCTGCTGACCCGCATGCCACGCGATTGAATACCAGCCGTTTCGGCCGCATTTTCGGTTGAGGCGAAAATATCTGCAATCCGTGTGCTTAGATTTGGGTGCGCGTTAAAGGCCACCAGATTTTCGAAATTTCCGGAGCCCTCTCTACGGCCTCTCGCATAATCATATCGTGGTTTCGGGACGGCACATAAAACCAGACATAATATCATTAGAAAATAATCACGAACAAATGAAGTGCATTCACACAGTGACACGAACGAGGACAGAGAATGCAGTTCAGCCCCATAATACAACAGTTCACGTTAAACGTAGCCCCACGAGCACCGACCATGATTAAATTAAAGCCACGTGCAACGTTCCGTCACAGAAGTACCCCAATTTTTGGCGAAGTCCGGCCATAGGGACATGAAATACTCGCTTCTATAGAAATTGTTTTACTGCTAGTAGTCATGTTGTGGCATGGCAATGATGCTTGCTGTATTGTCTAACGTACTTAATGTATTAGAACCAAAGCATGAAACAGAAACAACAATAAAAGTTACCGTGCGCGGGCTCTTCGAGTTCTAGCTGTGGCGTCTGGCTACTACTAGTTTACGGTATTTCTCTGAACTGCATTGCGACTCAATAGGACACATTCACGCCTTACGTAACTTACAGAAACGCTTCAGTAAAAATGCAGCTTACTGGTGGGCGAAAAGCATCCAGCAGAAGAAAAAAACAGGAAAAAAAAGAAACGGGATCACTGCAAAATGAAGGGGTGGTATACATTCACCTTGCACTATTCACGGCACGGCTCCACGCGAACTGGCGTGCCAGCTAAACGATTCATTGTAATCTAGTGTTGGACAGTCAGGAACAAGCAAGTATTGTATATAGCTTCGCGCATTCAATGGCACCAAAAGAAGTACGGAATCAACAAATATGGAGAGATCGTTTTATTATTTTTCTTTTTATTTTCACATTTCGCCTCGCAGCCGGTGTGTTATAGAAAGCTCACCTGCTAGGCAGAGACGACGAAGGTAGCGTTAGTTAAGCAACTGTGGTGGCTATCTTCCATATACACTTGCTAATAATGACACAATAAAACAGTGCTTTATTACATATTGAGTGCCAAGAAGCCAAAGTAAGTTAATTTGCACCATTACAAGATCCCATGATCTGTTACACATTTTCCTGGCATGACTGGAAGGCAAATGCTTTTTTTTTTCAGACGGGAATATTGATTGACCTTTCACCTTGCACGATGGTGATGTAATAATGTGACACCACGAATTCCGGTGTTGTGTGAAGTCATCCCGTAACGGCGATTTGCTTCTATCACGCGTGCATCGTGACATGGACGACAGTGAGAATGGCTAATGTTTGCGTTTGATGAGCCATAAATAATAAACCTTATCTCCTCCCTTGAGCCGAGTTACACCAGGTAAAATTTAAGCTGAAACAAATCACACGTAATATCGCCATTCAAAATTTATCCAGCGTGTTCTGCACTGTGTAAAACATGCGTAGCATTGTTCCGAAGACCGTGTAGAGAAAGCGTGCCCTCGAGAGATGCCTAATTGACGCTTATCACTCGTACGAATTCATTTACCGTGCACTGTGCTGCGTATTTTGTAATTAGGCTATCATGATTTCGCAACTCTGTGTCCTTGACTCCATCTTTCGCGGTGTCGGATAAGTAAACGTGTTTGCCTAGCGTCTGAAACTGTAGTTTCCCTCTTTTTCCGCATATCCCAGACGGCAGCACCGATACACTCAAAAAGAGCGACCACGTTGATCCTATCAGAAACCGCGCCTTATATCGCAACTAGTTTATAGACCGGCCTTTTATTTATTCCCCATTGTCTCCGGGAGTCTGGACGCAATCCGCAACAGTGACTTGCGACAGAGGTGACGACACCGCTGTAGTGGCGAAGCCTGGCCTGAAAGACGGACGCCTGGCAGCGCAGTGTTATCGACTGATCCTCGAGAGGTCGCAGTTCGTTACTGGCCGTGATGGAGTGGCTGACCTTGCTACGAATGACGCCTTTTGCTGACTACGAGCCGTTTTCGTAACGCTCGTTCTGACCGTTGATGGCGCCGTCACTGCGAGCGTGACCGATGAGCTTCCTGAAAGGAACATGCCCGCTTTGTTGTCTGTTTTAATCCAGTTCATCCTAGCAGCGTTGTTGGTCTGTGATCTCTGGAAGCTGCGCACTATCAATCCTAACGCGGAATAAGAAAAAAAGAAAACAGCTTCGCAACTGATTGCAGTAGTAAGCACTTCGTCAAAATAATTCGTGGCCTCGAACAAACGATGCTGTCCGATGCTCCCACGAATATGAAAGCGCAAATCAATTGACTGTGTTTTGGGGAGCTATAGTCAATAAGCTGGCTTGTCACGTTAAAGTGCACTATTGTCGGATATGCAAGCAAATGTATACATTTATCTATGTACATTTCTCTTTTCAGCTCCTTTCTCACTGTCCCCCAGTGCAAGAGAGTAAACCGGGCATACGTCTAGTTAAACCATCTGCCTTTCCTCGCTCCTATATTTCTATCACATTCACATGCGGGAGTGTTCACAAGCCACCGACTGCCATTAGGTGAATACTAGAGTCGTGCCTCCACGCTATAGAAGCTTTCTGTGTCTCCTCGAGCACACGTGACGGGCTCCGGCTTACGACGGGAGCTCGCAGCCCCTATATCATCGATAAATCGGATTGAAAGGGTGCGCGGGAACTGCATAATTGGATTTTAGGGACTTTCCAGCCTCAACCCGATCGATGAAGAACAACTTGGCGCACGCAGAACGTTGGTGGCTCGTGTCCACGTGACCCAACCCGAATCGCGCATAGACTGCTCGCGCGGCTCCCCGAAAGCGCCCGAACGTGCCTCAGTAACGACACGAGTTTGCGAAAACGTGTTGCTGGCTTTCGGCGAGTCATCGATTGTGTCTTCACTAGGACCGTTTTTGAAGCGCATACAGCACTGCTACTCTTACAGATTTTAGAAGAGAATATTCGCAACTTTCACAGATGGTGGCGTCGCCATGCGGCATCCGTCGTAACTGTGGTTGGGGGGATGTCCACGGAGCCAACCCATGCCATCGTTCAGTCGGCCTCACTTTGGCGGCTCACTGGTGTTTTATATTTTGTCACTGGCAATTACTACTAGGGTTATTTCTACTACGGTTAGCTAAAAGAGTCACAAGATATGTTGGATGCCGCTGTGCAGACGCCGTACAGTCAAATGCGAGGTTTCCTGCTTCGCACGAGCACGGCCGCTCGGTCTTCCCCAGCCGTGGCGCGAGCAGCGTTCACAAAGCTGTACACCGCAGCAGACGACGTGCCCGGCGTTCGAAACTTCTTTTCCTTCAATATACGCCGCACATGCGTTTCCCATCATGCAGCATGGGATATAATACATGCTAGAGTCAATGACCTCCTCAGCAAAGCCTTGACGACACGGTGGCTGCAACCGAAAATACTACACATGTCAAAGTGACGGGCACACCGGTGGCGGCTGCCGGCGCGCCGGCTGCACGATCCCCCAAACGAAAGCCATGTTGGGCTTGCACCAGCGCCCTCTCTAGGTGGTGAAAGACATACCCTAGGAAGACATACCATAGGACAGGGCGTACGCCAGTTCATCCTCTCCTGAAGTGTCCTGCCGTTCAATCCGTGCATTATTTGGATTTGCAAGACGTTCAGAGTATAACAGACTGTGCAGGGGAGGAGAAAAGAAGAAAGTGACGGAAAGGCGACAGTGTGTGAGACTTAGCCTCCTGTAAGCAGGGCGTTGACGTTGAAGCAGGCAGCACTCGCCGTGTCGAAGATGAGGCCACATGAATCTGTTCATTTGGCCGAATTTGGGGCCAAACTACAACGGAAAGTCAAACTACAAGAAATACTCTGTTGTGCCCGATTAGCGGTGAACACAGCGTCGGCCGTAGATAAAATTTATCCGCGGAAAGGAACGTCGGTATCTATACATGCGACGCGGAACATACGAGCTTTATCATGGAGGCCGCGTTTGTTTGACATTAAACTCAGCTGTTCAGGCTTGCTTGTTCCAGTCTAATAGATAATCCCAAAATGTTCTGAATTGCTCCCAGGCATTCTGAAACGCTCCCAGGCGTCAGAATATTCTTGGTTTAGCTTTCTTAAAAGAACAGCACATGCATGAATCTTAGCAACAACGGTATGTGTCAAAAACAAGCTATCATCATCAGAAACAGCTGCCCCTACCACGCACAACGCAAGCGCACTCTCTCTTCGCCCTCTTCTTGGTCCTCTGCCTCGTTCTCCGAACACGTGCGCCCGACACGCGCCTTCCCGGGGCGCCTTTCCGCTGTCCGGCCGCCGTGGCATGCGATTGCTTAGATGGGTGACAGAAAAATAGAAAAATTAAAGACAGAGAAAAGATAGACACAGGGAAGGAAGAAAAAATAGAATGAGTGAGAAAGAAATAAAGAAAAAACAAATAAGCAGATTAAAAAAATGGCAGCATATCCACGGGGTGAATGATGGAGAGTGGGGCGAAGAATCCGTCCGTCCATTCGTTCTTGCTTCCGTCCGTCCATGCGTCCGTCTGTGTGACCGTTCGTGCATCCATCCACCCGTCCGTGCGTGCGTCTGTTCGTGCGTCCGCACGTCCATCCATGCGTCCATTCCTGCGTTCGTTCATCCATACGTCCATGCGTTCGTCCGTTCGTGCAGCCATCCGTCTGTCCGTCCATGCATCTGTCTGTGTCTCCGTTCGTCCATCTAATTAACAGTCCAAGTGACATCATCTCGCATCTTTTCATAATATATTCTGCATATAGAAGCACCGCCATCCAGCGGACATTCCAAGGATTAAACGAGAGGTGGCACACGCACACTTTCTTACGGCTTTCGCTTCACGTCTACTTCCCAACTTTAACCACCTCCAGTTCATGGTACGTACTAGTTCACTGTATTCATGGCACTACGGCCCAACGCTCGCTAAACCTTTCTAAAACCTAAGACGTTACGCCCAGCGAGTATAACGTAGCAACCCTTTCTTGTCAGATAGTGCTCAATGTACATGCCAGTGGCTGCTAAGGGGGAATGAGAGACAGGAGAATTCGGCTTTTAGTTAACGCGCACGCTGCGTATTTTTTTATTGTTCAACAACGCACCAAAGAAATCTCCCACCGGCACCACCTTGCAGGACAAAGGGTAAGACATGTTACGCATTACTACGAGGGACGAACGGGTGCCGCTTTAAGAAGCTTCGCCCCTAAAAAAAATTGGCCAATACCACGTACAGTGGGAATCGATGATATGGGAAGCACGAATAAGAAAGGTGGATATGTCACTTTAAAATCAGTACAACATAATGAGGTGGCGGTAAATCATGCCGTACATGACTTCCGTGTCATGATTATCTTGTTTGGATGTGTCGTTTACCTTCACCATATATTCACGTCACGTGATACCAGATTTAGTATAAGTGGAGCTAGCGAAACGGCCACGAGCACGCTCTTAGCGTAGTACGTTGTCATGATCTTACATGACACGCGTGGCAGGATTATCGTGTTTGCATCAGTCATATATTTCGACATCCATTGACGTCACGTAACACCAAACTTGGTATATGTGGAGCTAGCAAAGCGACCGCGAGCGCATCATGAAGGGCCCAATATACTCAAATGCAGCTTTACGCGCGCGCACGTTGGGCACAGCGACGCTACGTTAGGAAAGCGCGAGAACTCTATAGTCCGGTGTCTATCTATCTATCTATCTATCTATCTATCTATCTATCTATCTATCTATCTATCTATCTATCTATCTATCTATCTATCTATCTATCTATCTATCTATCTATCTATCTATCTATCTATCTATCTATCTATCTATCTATCTATCTATCTATCTATCTATCTATCTATCTATCTATCTATCTATCTATCTATCTATCTATCTATCTATCTATCTATCTATCTATCTATCTATCTATCTATCTATCTATCTATCTATCTATCTCATAGACTTATTGCCTTAGTCTTAGTTCTACTTTAGTCTAGTCTAGTCTAATCTACTCTGGTCTAGTCTAGTATACTCTGGTCTCATCAGTCTAGCCTCATGTCATACCACGGCTTTTTTTTTTTTATTCTTGAACGTCTGAATTTGAAGTCTTTGAGCTCTAGGTAGTTGTTTCTCGTTCTTGTTTTTAGGGGCGAAGCTCCTTATAGCGGCACCCGTTTGTCCCTCGTAGTTGTAGTAGTAGTGCGTAACAAGTGTGGCATTTTGACCTCCAAGGTGGTGCCGGTGGAAGATTTCTTCTGTGCGTTGTTGAACAATAAAAAAAATTCGCTGCGTGCGCGTTAACTGAAAGCCGAATGCTCCTGTCTCTCATTCCCTATTAGCAGCCGTTGGCTTGTACATTGAGCACTATCTGACAAGAAAGGGTTGCTACGTTATACTCGCTGGGTGTAACCTCCTTAGTTTTAGAAAGGTTTAGCGAGCGTTGAACCGCAGTGCCATGAATACAATGAACTAGTATATACCATGAACTCGAGGGGGTTAGAGGTGGGAAGTAGACGGGAAGCGAAAGCCGTAAGAAAGTGTGCGTGTGCCACCTCTCGTTTAATCCTTGGAATGTCCGCTGGATGGCGGTGCTTTTATATGCAGAATATATTATGAAAAGATGCGAGATGGTGGTACTTGGAGTGTTGAATAGATGGACGAACGGACACACAGACAGATGCATGGATGTACGCATGAATGGATGCAGGAGCAGATGCATGGACGAACGCAGGGACGAACGCACTAACAGACGCACGCGCGGACGGGCGGATGGACGCATGGACGGTAACTCAGACGGACGCACAGACGGACGGAAGCAAGAACGAATGGATGGACGAATGCTTCACCCCGCTCTCCATCATTTTTTAAGGATGCAAAGTTTTATCCAGGAATACTGGCGCATAGCCATTCTCGAAATTGTTGTCTTAGCGAAGAAGGGTGGCAAGGTGCTGTCGAAAGGAGAGTGGGTCAAGGCGTCTGGCACTTTTTGTGCCTCCGGCAAGTACGCCCTGCGATAGTCGACACCAGCTAGCTTACCGCCTTTGCGGAAGTGGTGTTTGCTTTCATGTAGGATTCTCCCTTTAAAAGTGGCTTCTGTGTCGTCACTCATTGCGCCTTGAAAGAGGTACCCATTTGCAATGTCTACTTTGTTGAATGTTGAAGAAGTGATGAACTCGTTCGCAAGTTTTTTTCTTCATCACTTTGTGGGCCTGCAAAAAAATAAAACATGACATGGTCACGGTTGAAGTAATTATTACTTGTTTTCTGAATGTCCATGTAGTTTCTACATCTGACTCAGCTTCTATTAGAGTTTGTCGCGCGTTCGTGTATTCTGTTATGCCGACGTGAGCAAAAACCGAGTAAACGCTTTTGACCTGTTCTGCACATTTACACTAGTTTAGAGAGCATTCTGAGTCTATTTGGTGTCTGCTTGCTCTAGCCGGCATCTTCTTTCACTCACTCGCTGAACTGAGCGAAAGTTTGCAATACACGACTGACTCTTTCTTTTGATCTTTTGAAGCTTCATCGCACCTTTTAATCTCTCTTCATGCGAATAGATGAAGCCTGTGCTTTCCAACTGCTCATTTTCCCTGCAGAATGAAACGTCTCACTGAGAAAAAAAAAAGAGAATGGCGCGAAATGGTTTGAAGAAGGGTGACGTGAAAGCAGCGTAGTGTGCCGTGTCACAACTCCGTACCTGTTACGCGTGCTATAACGTGTCATGAAACAAAAAGGAGTTTATAACTAAATCTTTTTATTGAGAGGAACCACAAATTGGAAGGCCTGTTACCTGTTACCATTTTGCGGTAAACGTATGTTCTACTTTACGCAAATTTCTGCTCGTTTATATAAGGCTGTTCATATATACCGTTGCTGTTCAACATGTTTCTTCACGTGTCTAAAGTAAGCGTTAGTGTTCCGTGTCAGCGTATGTCATTGTTAGCGCTTTCTTTCTACCTTTCAACGTAGTTGTTGCTTCTGAAACAAAAACGAACGTGTCCGCATCGCCAGCGGTGACCTGGCAAGCTGACTAGTAAGACCATAAAAAAGAGTATTTTTAAGGGTTTTTGTAGCATACGAAGCTTTATAGAGAAACTTTCGACACATGGTAACAAGCGTGACATTAACAAACGACGCTCGGACGTGAGCAGGCCCCAGATTTCTCGTTATGCAACGGAATCAAAAGTGCGAACAGCGCCAGGGGCCTTCACCATGCGCCCGTGTGTATTGCGGCGAAACTCGGTCCTTTTACCTCTTTGGAAAATTTTTTAGGAAAACAAAAAAGTTAACTTGTTTATATCGTACCTGCAACGCCACCGAGTGTCTTTCTATAAAAAAACAGATTTTTACTGTAAAAACACATATTCTGCCACAAAATAAGTGTTTTCCGAGAGTTTAGGGGTGCTATTACATTGATTGCATTCAATTGTTTCAGCGTTCACATACGCAGAGAGAGAGAGAGATAAAGATGCAAATAAAGGCAGGGAGGTTAACCAGACGCACATCCGGTTTGCTACCCTGCACTGGGAAAGAGTTGAAGGGGAGAAAAGAGGTTGCAGAGAGATGAGAAGGTACACACAATCACGAGCACACTCGGGAAGCACACACAGTCTACAGGCGGTCGCTCAAGTTTGTTGACTTTAAGTAAAGTAGCAGTGCTTTAGTCACTTTCTGCGCAACTGAGGCAGATGCCCAAGGTTCTAGTATCTTCTGCACACAAAATGATCCGGGGTCAAGTTGATTCAAAACCATCCGGAGCTGGCATCGCTGTGTGTCGTAGCAAGCGCAGCTGCACAGGACGTGTTCGATGGTATCATCAGCTCCGCAGTAGTCGCATGTAGGAGTGTCTGCCATACCAATGCGAAAGGAGTACACCTTTGTAAATGCAACACCCAACCAAAGGCAGCATAACAGTGTCGCATCGGAGCGGGAAAGTTGTGATGGTAGCTTTAGCCTGAGCGAAGGATACAGTTCATAAAATTGACACCTTTGGAAGCTGGTAGACGACCAGAACGTGCGTGTGAGATCTCGAGCCAGCAGGTAAAGTTGTCTTGCTGCATCATTTCTTGATAGAGAAATCGGGACTACACGGTTTCTTTATGGACTAAGCGGGCTGCATCATCGGCTAATTGATTTCCGGTAATACGGATATGTCCAGGCAACCATTGATATATAATATATGCCCTCGTGCTAGAGCTTCATGATGGCAATGTCTTATTTCTTGTACCAATTGTTCATGACTCCTCCTACGCACGGCATACTGCATACTCTGAAGCGCTGCCTTTGAATCACAGAATATGACCCATTTTACTAGACGTTCTTGGACGAGCAGCCCTTATAGCAGCAAGCTCTGATGCCGTAGATGTAGTCATATGCGACAACTTAAACTTGATTGTCATTGTTGCAGCCGGAATTACAGCGGCACCTGATGAGCTGCTGGACGAGACGGACCCATCAGTGTATATCTGCGTTCGGTCTAAGTAAACTCATGTAATAATAGCAGTGTTGCTTGCTTCAATGCTACTCTGGAGTGATTGCTTTTCTTTTTTATTCCCGGAATTTCCAGACGTACTTGCGGCTGGTCGAGGAACCACAAAGGACATGCCATTCTCGCAGCTGGCGCATATCCTGATGGAATGCTGTTTAGGTGCTTGGCTATGACGTCTGAAAACGTAGCACGTGGTCTTCCGGACGGTAGAAGGGCCAAGTGGTGGTCGGGGATACGGCTAGCATGTCGAATGTGCGCTCCGAGGCAATCCACACCTCTATATGTCCTGACCGGATGGTCTTTGGCAAGCATGATTGTGGCATAAGTAGAAGCGCATCGGGGCAGTCCTAGGCAGATACGCAGTGCCTGACCCTGCAAACTCTCCAATGAATGAGTATTGGATTCGCAAGTGTTAGTCAGTACCGGCAAGCTGTAGTGCAATAGACCCAGAAATAGGGCCCTGTGCAGCTGTAGCATGGAGGCCACAGAAGTTCCCCATGCTTTCCCGCACATGAATTTCATTATATGCACAATAGATAGCAGTCTCTTCTTCGCGTACGCACAATGCGGGATCCACGAAAGACTTCTGTCGATTATTATGCCCAGGAAACGATGCGTTCGTGCATATTTGACACTCTGCCCATTGATGTAAACAGGGTATGGCGTCATTGGTTTGCGTGTAAACGCCATCAACGCGAACTTCACAGTTGATATAGTTAGGCCTTGTTTCTGAAGGTAGGCTGTTGTGAGGGTTGCTGCCCGCTGTATTCGTGCACGCACCTGAGGGCGAGTAGCTGCAGCACTCCAGAGGCAAATATTATCGGCGTATATGGATAGGCACACCGACTTTCGCAGAACCTTCACCAGACCAATGAGGGCAACATTGAACAATGTTGGGCTTAAAACACCTCCCTGAGGTACTCCGCTGTAGGTGTAATGTTCAGCAGTTGTAGCCTCATATGTTTGCACAAAGAAACCCCTGCCAGTTATATAATCTTTTATCCATTAATACATTCGTCCACCAATACCTATTGCTGCGAGAGAAGTGAGGATGGCATCATGAGCTACATTATCATATGCACCCTTCACGTCAAGAAAGAGTGCCACTGATATGCGCTTGCGACATTTTTCTTGTTGAACAAATGTCGATAAGTCAAGGACACAGTCGATGGAGGAGCGGCCCCGACGAAAGCCTGCCATGCAAGAAGGGTATTTGGTGTATCGTTCCACATACGCAGAAAGGTCTTTGTACCAACTACACTTCAACCTTTGTAAGCAGCGACCACTAGATAATACATGAGGCAGTGCAAGAAATGTGTTCAAGTTGCCTTGTATTCAAGCCGCATGATTCTTTCTCTCCACCTACTCATGTGCCTGTACAGCTGACTGACCACACAAAAGCAGCTAGATTCCGCGTGTAAGAGAGAAATGTGGTTTGCGTGAAATATAATGGCCCTAAGAACGGCGGACGTGGCAGGGCAGTATGGTATGCCCCAAGGTGCCCAGATTCCCTGTGATGTCTTAAGGCAACGTACCACCGCACGCAGGGAGAATCCTTTCGCGGTAGACTGCGCTGCGCTCACGATAGCAGCAAAGCAGCCGCAGGCTACTGCTTTCAACGATGCTTTATCACCCGAAGATTCGGCTCTCACCAGCCGCTTCAAGTGAACCGTGAGCTAACAGGGTAGTGAGTAATGTGTTCCCAGCACAGCCCTGGTGACCCGAAAGCAGCGGACCATGCGCCAACACTGCAGCAAGCCTTTTCCTAAGGAATGATAGCTGCTTGTCACCCGGAGTTCTGGTTTCAGGTACCACCGCTTGCCGTTAACGGTTTTCTTCGTTAAGTTCACTGCACAACTCTTGCGATTAGGACGTAGTGGCGTTTCGGGCGAACCTTTTCCCGTGAATCCTCCCACAATTAAGCCTTGCTTTCACGCCTCTAATAAAATTTTATTTTGCCGTATGAGTTGCTCATGAAAATAATCATAACAAAACCCGAGTTTTCTATTTGCCAGAACTAAGAGATGATTGAGCCATGCATAAGAAGAGGGCACCGGAAATTTAAAGCATCTGGTACTATTTAACGTGAACCGATATCATAGAGCACACGCGCCTCTAGTGTTTTTCCTGCATTGAAATGCGACTACCACGATTGGATTCGAACCCGCGACATTCGATTCAGCAACCGAGCACCGTAACTATTGAATAAGGGAGACGGACGTGAGTGACTTATAGCTGTCTGAGGCATGTCATTTAATAGTTGAACTTTTGGACTGCATGCTATTTACGGCCGAGCTCAAGCTTAAAATGACCCAGTCGTGTCTGAGTTAAATGAATTGAACGACACGTTGGGACATAACTAAGTCGGGCTGTCATTCACAGCTCTTGGGGGATTGGGCGACAAAACAAAGACTCAAATAAAGTTATGACACGAGCACCTTTTGTAAACAGTGAGTGCATAGCGCGCAGAAAAGGAAGAACGGTTTTTCCGCAAACTCCAAAAAAAAAAAAGAGCGTAAAAATGAAGCATGCCTAGTGACCCGCCACCTGCTTCGTAAAACACATCGTAACAAGCCACTCAGGTGCGTAACCGTGCACTTAAGGGGCGGGTCATAGGCAGCGGGGGAACATGAGGAGCGCTCGTATAGAACACAGCGTTTTTCATCGCGCAATAAACCACCCTCATTGCTTCTGGTGGTACTTCTTCCCACCGAGTGTTGCTACTGCAATTATAATTTTATTGCCTGCGCGAGGGCGTATGTATGCGCGTTAGTGTGAGTATCTTTCTACGCGTGCGTCTGCGGGTGCAGTTTAATATTCTGCGTCTGCATATTTCAGCTTGCTTGAATTTGGGATGTGCTATGCATACAGATATGACTGCCCCGTTGTCTCAACTAGTATGACTAAATCGTCCAAGATGTTATTTTGGTGCTCCTGAAGTAGCGAACCGACAGGTAGGAGGCCACCAAAATGTCTGTCGTTGCGTACGCACATCACAAAAACAAAATAACTCTGCATTATCGTACTATATAATTCACGTAAACCGATCAGCCACGTAGGCCGCTTGTTGTGCAAGCGCTACGTAGTCCTGCAAAGCCACTAAGTGCATGAGTACTATGTCGACAACAAAGTGCAAATTAGTGGAGCGGATGCTTGCACCTTGTTAACCTCCCTGCTCCCCCTCCCCCCACTTTCTCTCTCTACCTCTGTATGCATTACGACATCACGTTATCTAGACGCATTAACTACTTAACCACCCCAATGAGTTCCATATGCAGCTACAAGAGCTCTGCATATGTGGTTCGCCATTAATTATAGACCACATAGATTATTCACAAACACGCTTTCACGCGCTCTGCACATTCGCTTAACTGTATATAGCAGCACCTGTCTTGGTTCAAATAACGACGCAGTTCTAGCTGCACATGCTGGGGCTTGTTTTTTACGCATGTTTGTCACAATAATTTAATTCTGCGGTACATTTTTTCATACATGGCCCAAAAGAACAACAGATTATACATGGTTTTTGTGGAAACGACACCACCACAGTTTAGTTTGGCAATTCGAATCACAGAAAACTTGAGATTATAACGAAGAAGAGAGCATCTTGCAGTTATTCGGTGCACTGTTGGCTATACTTGTTGACATACATACATACATACATACATACATACATACATACATACATACATACATACATACATACATACATACATACATACATACATACATACATACATACATACATACATACATACATACATACATACATACATACATACATTACGAATGCTTGTTGACATACATTACCTTGTTTTGTTACTTAGAGGCTGCCTAGAATATACTTATCATATTTTCTAGCCTCTGCAGCTAGAGTTTCTGGGAAACCAGCTCCAGCATGTTGCCACCCCTAGAAGTGTGTCAAATGCATGACCAGTGGCACAGGTCACCAAACAAAGAAGTGCTCGCACTGTCCCTTTTGAGAGTGAGCTTAACTTACGCATTTTGCCAAGAGCCTTAATGCTCTACGGCCACAAAAGCTCGCCTGGATGTCTGGCGTGACGTGACAACATTTTGTCACAAAGCCGAGTCTTGCAAAAGAAAAAAAAAATTACCCTGTGATCCTATAAACCGTATACTTTGAACATGTCTCAGCTTGGGCTGATGCTTGAACTTTTTGTACGTGTAGTCCTAGAACGTTTTGTTCTATGATCTGTTACCATTAGAGACTTTAAATTTTTACCATTATATGCCCTAATTTTGCGAAACACACCTTTCGCGTGACAGGCAGTCCACAATGGTCTGCCTTATTGTGGGCAAACAACCTACTTTTTCTTTTTTTTTAACTGGCTTAGTCTGTCTTCAGTATATCTTTGAACGACCCATTGCAACAAAGACTTCAATCTGGAGTTTCTGGTCTGTTGATCGCTCGTCACCGTGCGCCGAAGATTTGATGATGGTGCCGAACGAACATGTGTTGTGCTGCAAACAAACGCTCAATAATGAAAAAGTTTTTTTATTTCTCTATAAAGCCATACTTATCATGTTCGTTTCCACTAGTTTTCTATATATTTATATAAAGATAGTTTAGACCTACGCAGGCATAATATATGAAAACGACAACGCACACGTACTGCGTTGACGTACTCCAGCACATGCACTTGACCAGTTAGAGAGCAGCAGTTAATAGACATTTCGGGTGCTTGTCGTGGAAACACACAAAAAAGATCTTCATTATGGGCCAATTATTATCTAGTAATTGTTGGAGATTATCCCATTCAACGTACGACGCTTTTCTTTTTTTCCAAGTCACTGTGACAGAAACAAAAGGGGGGGGGGGGGGCGGTGAGCAGCGTAGTGTCGTTTTGGCGCCATGCTGGAGGAGCCGGCAGCACAACTGTCGCCCTTACCCCATGTAAGCCAACAATATTGCTGAGCGACACTTGTGTCTATTGCGAATACCAGCGCAGACACAAGGTAAACCAAAGTGACTAAGGCCAATTCCGCGCCGTCGTCAAACCGCAGCACCCGGGAGGATCATTTGACAGTATCCGAGTGAGATAATCAGTATTTCAGTGACCACCTTGTCAATTACGAGAAATAACATTGCAATTTAGTCAGGCAACTGAAATTTATTGGCCAGTATATGACACGTTTTTCTGTGCTCGGAAGTATTGCGCGTGTTTTTTTTTCCCGTCTATAACGTGGACAGGTCCGACGCGTTCATATAAAGTCTCCACAACAGTTATTGCTTTTATTACGTATGCGCGTTATTTAAGTATTAAGTAAAAAAATCAGTAATCATTGTTCGATCGGCAAAGTGGGGGCAAGAGAAATATGTGTTCCTCGCTCCTCTTCTCTCTCTTTCTCACTTCCTTTCTTTCTCGTTCTTTCCTTCTTTATTTCTTACTTACTTTCTCTCTCTCTCTCTCTCTTTCTTTCTTTGTTATAGCCGAATTATACGTCCTAACGTCTTTTTCCCGCCATTCCAGGAAGTGTTTATGCGCTTCGCAGTGCGACACTTCAGTTGTTGCAGGCAACAGCGATGGTCATGCGTTCATATGCAAACAGCACTAAAATGTGGCAACATGAATATACGGGTACCATCTATCAAAGATTAAATTGCCACATCGAAAACGGCAGATAATCGCCGGAAAGCCCACGATCGAAGGAAACATCAGTAATTGGAAAACGGCGCTTACAAATACGCACCTGGCCGGCACGCCTTCGAGAGCGGCATTTCTACACAGCGCACACTGATCATTTTTTTAAGATGAAGGTGTTTTAAGGGAGGGGGGGGGGAGGGTCCTTCACGGCTCCGCTGATGTTTTTACGTCATGTACATAACGTTGTAAAATATATACTACCATACTGAAAAGAAAATAACGAGAAGGAAAGCATCCGTCGCGGTGCGTCGAACCAGCGACCTCCCGATCCGCAGTGCGCGGCGCTAACCACTGGATCCCAAAGTGCTTTTTCTTTTGTTTCCGGTTGGATGTCAAATATAGACCACAAAGCGTGAGTTGTCAAAGCTGCTACTGGCAAGCCATTTATATACACCATATACTGTTTGGCGGTCCTCAGAGCTCCGGTACTTCAGCGCATTTTCGTCATCAGTAGCAAGATGGTGCGAAGGTATCGCGTTGGGTTCGTGTAAGCGTTGGGTACGCAAGGGTCGTCGCATTTCACGTTTCGGTGCGCGCCGCCTCTACGGAGTGTGTTTTCTTGTGCGCGCGCGCTTATATCAGTTTACTCGCTGCCGCGGCCGCGTCTACAAAAGAAGAAAAAACAAACAAATGTGACAGTTGTTCGCGTTTCTCCTGTATAAACTTGTCGTACATTTCCTGCGTCTTTCTGTCTGTTTGAACAACACGCTTGAAGTGTCTAGCTGTGACAGTTGTCAGTCCGCGCTCGTCCAGTGTATGCTTATTTCGTGCACGTTTTCTGCTTGTGGTGCGCGCTGCAAGTTTCGAACCGCTTGCCATTCTTCACGTGACTTCGCAATTTGTTGCTGTAGCACTCACTCTTTCACCCTTGCACAAGCGATACACAATAAACGCTCAATTACCTCTGCGACGACACGCTTCACTTTCACGTTATACCGACTCCTAGAAAGAGGGATCACTAACGTTCTTTTTTTTTTTTCGTGCAATGCCGCCACTGCTACCACCACCACCAAGATCTGTAACAACAAACAAAGTCGGTTTG
Organism: Rhipicephalus microplus; assembly: GCF_043290135.1. Lineage (NCBI taxonomy): Eukaryota > Metazoa > Arthropoda > Arachnida > Ixodida > Ixodidae > Rhipicephalus > Rhipicephalus microplus. The sequence continues at coordinate 243,789,445 of NC_134701.1, read as the reverse complement.
AAAGAAAAAAAAGAGAGAAAAAAACGTCACGCTTAATTTGCGGCGTCCAACTAACAAGAACTTACAAAACCTACGCCAGAGACACTGCTCATCTTGCGCAACATCAAATCTTCTTTTTCATCTCGGATACCTGCATAAAACAACGTATATTTAGAGATCATGACACAGTCGTTTCGCATATACCATGCAGCATGTCTATATACCGTTGGCCCCCATCTACAGCACGCTTCAACGGGAGCTATAGGTTGGGTAACCATAGCCTATTAGGCCTGGGTGACATCACCACCGCAGTGATACAAATATTAGCTGTTAACAGCGGCTGATCACGGCAAGCTGCTTGTGACTTAGTTGTTGAGCCCAGCAAGGTATTTCGAGATCTTACCATGAAACAACCTAATAGAAAGAGCGTAGAAACAGGAAAAGTGCTCTTAAGAAAGGTGTGACTCACTAACGAAAGGAAGAGGCATGCAAATGTCACCTCTGAAATATAGTTCTTGCGAAACGAACGTTGCAGTTATGTTGCGTAACAAGCGTCATTCCGGACCCACGGAGGGCCGCTCTTAGCAGTTTGGCCGTCTTTGCGGGCTAAGGTGCTCATCTTTAATTGTTAATACTAGGGCAGAAGGATTTTAGTTAGAAAAGAAAAGAAAAGAAAAAATAAAGTATGGTTGTAATGAAGGTAAATAATGAGTTATTACCCTAAATAGTAAATCAAATGCAGATGACTATCTGCCTTCGTTTCCTGCAAGAGTAAGTACACAGAAAAAAAAAAGGGCATGGTGGAGTTAGTGGGGCTACTCGTTTTTCGGTCCACCATGGTGGAGCAGTGCTTAGGCTGCTCGGCCAATGACCCTGAAGTGGTCGCCTTTAGATGGAGGCGATATTGTAGTGGCACGTATACTGTGCTATGTTAGCGCACTTTAAAGACCACCAGATTGTCGAAATTTCCGGAGCACTCCTCTACGGCGTCTCTCATGATCATACGGTGGTTTCGGGACGTAAAACCCCAGGTAATATTATCACTGATGTTCTGTGATCTACTCACCATCAAATAAAAGTCAATAGGGTCTCGGCAGCTGCTTCTTGATTGATATCGTCATTGAGATTCAGTGCATTAGAACACAAGCGAGACGTAACCTATATTTTTATCCGATACTAACTGCACCGGTAACCTGTCTTGTTCAACTATTTTTCGGCTATTGCTTGTTCTTTGCCTACTTTTTTTTCCCCAGTCCCCAATGCATACATTTGTGCACACACAAACGCGACCAGATTACATATGTAATGTTTATAAAATTAGATATGCAGCCCTGATACCACAATTAACGTTTCTCGAACAATAAAGTGTATTTCGAAAGTAGTTGACAGAATTGTCGTGGCTATGATTCAGAATTCTTGATTGCCACGCAGAATCCTGGCGTTAGATTCCTACTGGGATCCTGATATTTATACTTTGCATGAATTGAATCAATGTTGCCGATGTCTGCTGTTTCTTGACGCCCACGCGTTAAAATTACCCGTGTCTGTTCTCACGTTATACCAAGTGGGAATCACCTGTGGTTCATGCCCGCATATCCGTGACACATATGTACCCGCCCACGGGTATGTGCAGCACATCTGGTGGAAATGGTTTGACGACGTACGCGACTGGATTGTGACAATACTCATGTCATGATTGGTGAGTCCTATTCATAAAACCTTCTTACCCTCCCATACTAATTTGATTTACCGCAAGATGAGGGGGTTATTACGAGGTCACACCCAGACGTAGGTCAGATAGATAGATATATATCTATTTATAGATATCTATCTATCTATCTATTTATAGATAGATAGATAGATAGATAAATAGATAGATAGATAGATAGATAGATAGATAGATAGATAGATAGATAGATAGATAGATAAATAGATAGATAGATAGATAGATAGACAGACAGACAGACAGACAGACAGACAGACAGACAGACAGACAGAAGGGGCCTGCAGTACGCAATAGAATGGTTCTTATCAAAAAACTTGAAGAACGCTTAAGCTTCGCCTTCAATAGTAGAACGCAATGGCGCAATCGGGCCCCTTGCACACCACCTTCTCAACTGTCAACCTGGCTTCGGTTTTTCTCGCATACCTCGAAGCCAACAGTACCACAACGAAACAAACGTTTTACGCGTAACATTGGAATCGAAGCACCAACAATAAACAATCTCACACGCTGAGTTACGTTTTGTGTGCATAGGATATCTCACCGATAAACGCATCTAAGAAAGTGAGAAATGCGGACAACGCGATCAAACCACGTTTATAAATTTTGTCTACGGCGATTCTGCATCAACTGCCCGCAGTAAATGGCGAGACATTGAGCCGAAGTGAGAGGCACTCTCCAAAAAATTCGCGAGCAAATTTACTCGATTTTTTTGGCTGGTATTGGTGAAATTACACTGGTTGCATGGTTGTATTCATTGCTGCAAATTAGGAATGCTGTGTCATGATGCCTTCCTGATAAAAACTCCAAGAATAATATATACCTCACGGGTATTTCCCATGCGAGCATGGAATTTCCGCGCACTGTGCCACGAAATCGAACGCAATATCATAGCAGCAATTATGCCGATATTCGCGAGAAAATTCTGGCGGATCGCAAGGAGGCACTCTATACCGGTGAGGCGCGTTTACTGTTGAGAAAATTCTTAGCGAGAAAAGTAAAAATAGAAAAGTTTTGTGTATTGTGCAAACAGTTTGGCAGCAGCCTGCTATTGAAGAAGAAACTGCAAAAAAGTCCATAAGAAAAGAGGGACGGGATGTCGACATTGCATTGCTCCGAAGGATGAAAGATGAAGGAAGGAGAAAAGACAGAGAAGTTATGCCCCGAAGGCATGGGAAATACCAGCATGGGCTTTCTCCTGAACCATAAGTGCCTGCTGACAAGCCTCAATTCAATTATCTCTTATATTTGATGCGACAGGGTATCCACAGTACGTTTCTTTTTATGTGCGAAAAAAATACGCAGAGCAACCTAAAAATTAAAAAAAAAACTAAATACAAGGTCCATGCGACGTATAAGAACTGCAGCATACGGAGATGTGCTTTGCTCGACTATATACCACTGCTTGCTCAATAGCTCTGTCGATCGAGTGAAAAAATAATTATTTATTACATCGGGAAATGTTTGTCGGACTGCTTATCTTCGTATTCGCAAGCCATTACGACGAAGAAACCGCATGCTGTGAGCCCATTAGTGGTAGTTGCCGAATGTAGTACGAGTTTATTGATTGTCCTGAAGAATAATTAAATAATTATGCCGCATCTTCGAAAGAGACATATCTCGTATTAAGCAACGCGTGAATTTCACCGGTGTACATTTCATCTGCACTGATAACATTATTGCAAGAAGAAGGAATCGAAGACGCGTCGTGGTGTAAAAAGAAGCAGTCATCCTTTTTTTCCCCCGTGGAGAGTTATTATACTGCCGTGTAACGAAAATAAAAAGGAAACAGTGCTTCTATTTTTTTTTATTGAAGTCAGGTTTGTCCATTTAACACAGTCATCTATATTCCGCTTCCTTATCTCAACGTATTCCAGTCGTGGCAGAGGCTCCATAGTCTCAGTGAGGACTCACGAATGTCATGTTGTCATGTGCCTGGAGAAGTGCACAAAATTGCGGGTGTATATTAATGTGTAGAGGTAAGTTGTACACGTCAACTCGCTTGTGCTCTCAATGAAATGAGAATGCCGCACACACAAGTTTGTGTTTTTATGAGATAATATCTTAGGCACACTTCGACTTGACTGTCATGTCATGACTTCGTGGATGACCTGAGACCGAATTCACTATGCCACTTGTTTGTAAGTGGTCTCTGTCGTCAGCTGTCCACATTCACTGGTATGCCTAGTAGCAAGATTTGATGAAACTTTCTCTCACGAACTTTTCAAGCGTAAAACATTTTCGAGAATACCGGCTCTGCTTTATTCAGTGTTTCCTAATGAACTCTTTGCCGGTCAAAAGCAGGGGCAGAGAACTCAGGTAGGCATGACGTTCAGACTACAGCCCACTCCTCTTCGGCGCGTTATTTCCCACACATCGGAACGGTAGATAGAGCCATGACAGACCAAGCAATGGTGTTCGTTTTCGAAAATACAAAAAAGGAATTTCTCACAAACAGTAAGAATGTTTATGTGGGCTTTATAGAAAAATGTTCCTCGTTCTCGCTTGTGTTTGCGTATGCGCTAACGTAAATTAGATGTGAGGATGGTCGCAGTAGGTGATGTACGGAATAGTTATACGTTATTGTATCTCTCTCTCTCCCTCTCATTGCATACTTGCCACCTCTGTTCACTCGCAAACAGCTGTTACTTCCCAAAACTTGCGCTACTTGTGCTGGCCGCTCGGCCCGAAGACAACGCATGTGACGGTTATATTCACGCTTGCGCATAAGTCGAATCTTAAATATAAACGAAAGAGAAAAAATAGACGCTTATCTGCATGCTGCACTGCAAATGTCGTCGAACGATGATAGTCTTTTATCTGGAGACGGAACGACGATAGTCTTCTATCTGGAGACAAAAAATGAAACGTTGATTTGATGTCTTGTGTGAGAAGATCTGCGAGTGGGATCCTGGAGGCGCTGCGTGAGACATGAACGCCATCTGGCATGATCTTGGAAACAGAAAGAATCGGTAGAACCGAGCGCCACGAGTAGGTGGTAGCACCGTATCGTTTCAGCAGAGCATAGGAAACATATAGTTTCGCATTATCAGCGCAGTGCAATAAACACTATGGTCTTTAAAGTTACGCATCTATGCATTGTCTAGTATAAAGAAGCACACCACCAAATATTGACGTGTTGATATCGCGTCTCAGATATGCGCAATATTTGCTTTTTGGTCGACAGTTTATGCAAGCATGAACTCAAACACCACATCAAGATGAGTAGGCGTTGAGGAAGTGGTTGAACTTTGTTTGGCCTGGTAGCGGAATCGTTTCGGTTGATAGACAAGCGAACAGAAAGAGTGACCAAAGTTACTGCGGTGATGTATACCAAGAAAAATTATCGTCTTTAAAAATGCTATGCTTTAACTCGTTTGAACGAAACTCATCGAGCGACAACAACCGCGGAAATCATGCCGCGGCAGTGTCTTGCGCATTGGCGCCTCTAGTCGGCAAGCGGATTCCTTTCTCTTCGCATTGCCGGCTCTGAAGTCACGTGACAGATGTCGAGTCCTCAAGGTAGGCACACGCACATCGAAGCACCCTACCTGAAGGCCTTCTTGCTCTCCCGCTCGCAGCTTTCGCTGACCGACGGAGAGGGATGCGAGGAAAAGGAAACCAACGGACACTGTGCATGTGCGTTGCTATGAGAACTCACGGGTGGGGACGAAGACGCGGATGTTGCCTGAGCTTTAAGGTCCAAGAAATGCACAATGTTGCTTTCTGGGTTTGTACCCAGAGGAGTAGAGCTGTTGCTCTCATACATGCTGTCCACATTCACTCGTTTTGCCACCATCTCCTGTGTCTCTGATGAGGTATCCTTTATTGTTGACAGCTGGGATCACGCAGCGTTCATGTTAGGAGCACGGAGGAGCGTCTCACTGTGGCCTAATTCTCGAAAGATCATTGTTAATGGCTCTTCCTGGTAGAACGGCGGAGTTATCCATCATAAGGACGCCCTATTCGTCGCAACACGGCACCCTGAAGAGAGTAAGGCTTTCGTCCCGAATGTAAAGATTTTTGCGTTCAATGAAGTCAAGTGGAAGGACTATTGAAGCAGAACCGAGACATTTCATGAGCCATCGGTATTACGAAACAGATCAGGCTTTCGTTTTGAAATACCGGTCGACTGCTTTATCTTTTCGGGAATGAGTGCAATCCATTCACCATTATCAGAATTTGTTTTTGGCGTTACTGAAGAATCGAGTTTTACGACGGGAACACAAAAGCACACGTAGGTCATTACAAGCTTGGGAAATTCGCTTTGCCGTCCAGAAACTATAGTGTAGTGGGTATTCTGTGGGGTTTGCGTCATACTTTTATGACACAGTGAGGAAGCGCGACTTGAAGAGGACGTAGAAAGGAAACAAACGCGGACCCAGAATGGTTGCTCACTCTATCATGAATGCTAGCTAACTAGGGCAACAACGTTTTTTAGTCGTACGTTCGCTATAAAGTATTTATGCTCCCCTGCATACTCACAGGGACATACAGGCACGCTATTAGAGGTTGTCGGAAAAGGCTTGACGTCGAACAGATGAAGGTATTCAACGAGTTCAACCATTGTTACACAACGCTGGAGATATAAATAATTAGATTCTAAATATGTAATGTTTTCCACGCTTCTCTCTCGATACAAAGCAATCAGTTCAGCAGTGGACTATCGGTGAATGAAGAATTTAAGTAAATCTATCACATAGAAACATTCAAAACTTGTTTGATGAAAAGGATTGATATTCTATCAAGGCTACGAGAAGCCACGCTCTACAAGTTTAGACCCCTGTCAAAAACGCTTCAGTCATGTGTGGAACATGTTCTAATACCCACTATACTTGCCTCCTTGCACCGACAGTCATCTACAATGGTTCTATTACTCACGACGTCGCAACATTTTTTTATCGCAATCTCGCCAGATTCATAACTCCATTATTCGTTGGGCGGAACATGCAGTGAATTGCATGACTTCATGAAAGGGCTCACAAAAGCCTGCACGAGATCATATTGAGCCCGTTTGCTCATCACCTGTCCTATCCCCATATCTTAGGCGTGGCTTCTTAGTGAGATAGCCGGCATTGATGCTACAAGCGAAAATAAAGGAGCGAATGCGAAAATAAAGGATGGAAGAGAGAAGTATTACATGCGCACACATAACAACATTCTTTGCACTCGCACAGATGGTCACCGCCCCCCCCCCCCCCTCCTAAAAAGAATGTTTTAGAGAAAGTGGTCAAGGGCGTAAGCTGCAACAGTTATATTTCGTAAGGAGCTTGCGTCTTCACTGGCTGATGCAAGAGCGCCACCGAACCACGACATTCAACGAAGCAAGAAAGAACGTGCGGAAACAGCCAATTAGGGAGTTTCGGTTACAAGAGAAAATTTTGTTTTTTTTCCTTCAGCGAGATTTTCGTGACTTTACAAAATCGGACAATATCCATGTTAAATTAGAGGGATTGTATGTTCATTCAAGATGAATACCTTCCAGGTAGCTAAGCTCTCTTTTATTCCCCATCGTAAAATAAGAAAGCCCCCAGAACATCTCCATCCTTGAGTGTTCTGTGAAAAGAACACTGATGCATGAAAACGCAAGGATCACGTTATAACAAGCTGCGGATAAACGTACAGAGCCTGATGATTGCCTCATATTTTTTCCCCTACCTACGAAATTTTCCAGCTCGTTTTTCATTTCATGTCACAAAATTTCCGGAGTCCTCCTTCCCCAAATCTTACTATTGAAAAGAGTCAACATGAAGTATAATCTGGCAACGATGATACGTATTGTCCCTCAAGCAAGCACTTTTTGTTCACTGCATGGTACCCCCAGGAACACGAGGCGCCGGATGCTGTACAATCGCAACACGAATAAAAGAAAATAAATAATCCCGCTCTGCCCATCACCTTTACAAAAGCTCTTGGAGACGCAATTGAGAGGGTATCTTCTGGGCGCAGGCGCTGTTGACCGGAGCAACAGAATGACAGCAATGCCGGGCCACGCGCGTAGGGAAGAGTGTGACGTGTACTGGGTTCCAATCTGCTCCCAATATTGGTTTGCCGAACGTCAGGGATCAGACTAATATATCGGCCAAGGATCGTCTTATACTATTCCTTACCTCCATTGTCTAGGCTGTGGGGCTTGTGAAAACACACTTTCGCCAACTAAACGGCAAATGTGGTTGGCCAAACTCGTTTTATATAAGATGCGCGGAATTCAAGCGCGGCTACGAAGACGTTCGATGGCACGTTCTGTTACGAAACGAGGGGACATGGGAATAGAAGAACGAGCGTCCCGCCCTTTGAAGGAGAACGAGATGTCGTCAGTTCGCGGCAATACGTGAGCTCTCAGGAACCCGCATGCTACAGCTCAATCTGGTGGCAATACTTGGTGTGAAAATTGACGGTAATTAGTATCACGACGTCGCCATTGACTGCCTAAGTAGCGCATGTTCTGGACGAACGCGGACCTCTGCGAATGGCTTTTCCTTTTCGTCTTTTGCTGCAATTTTGACACAAGCTCTATGAGAACAGGGAAATGAAGATATTGAATATTAAATGCAAACGTACATGAGGGGCTTCGATTGAGAAGCAACTCTGAAGGTTGCTGTCGTGACGTTATTACTGAAGTACCTGAGCTCATTGTACCACTTTGATCACAGCCGTTTCTCGAGAACACCCAACGTGAAGGGACTTGGCTCGATTTGCCGAACGGAGTACAGGCTTTGTGCAATACGACGAAGGCGTTCAATATGCAACACAATAATGCGCTTTCTGGTGATGATGTGAGATAACAAGTTCTTTGAAACTGCAAGTTATTGTTAAGTTCCATATATGTACTTATACTTCATCCAACTGTACCGCAACGCAGTAATAATGAGCATACAATCGTAAAAAATAAGAAGCATATAATCGCATACAAAAAGCAAGCCCTGACGTTTCAGGGTTCCTATAAAGGACCCTTGTTCACAAAAACTCACAAGGTTCTTTATGCATTCGAGGTCTCTCATGTCACACTTCTTCGTAAGCGGCGCGCTGTGTTAAAAGGAATGGCAGAATGATAGGATGAATTACAGACTACCTATTTGGCCGCTGTCAGTTCGTTGTTGTGGTTAAAATAGTGTCGGATATAGTTCCTGTGAAATATGGCCTCCCGCATGGATCCGTACTAGGACCACTCTTCTTTTTGTTATATATATCAACAATATCATCGGTAACTTATCCGTAAAAGCCAGTGTTTACGCAGACGACTGCGTGTGATATAAAAAAATAACAACTAAGGAAAACCAGGTTGGCTTAATCGGGGATTTTAATAAGGTAGTTCAGTGGTGTAAGCAACGGCAAATGTGCATCAACTTTGAAAAAACTCAGTACATGCGGCCGACATTAAAAAAGAAGCCACTAATATATTGGCATGGCACGACAGACATTTTAGAGGCGAAGCTCTTTATAGCAGCACCCGTTCGTCCCCCGTAGTATGTAACAAGTATAACATTTTGACCTCCAAGGTGGTGCCGGAGAGAGACTTCTTCTGTGCGTTGTTGAACAATAAAAATATTGCTCAATGTACATGTCAATGGCCGTTAACGGAGAATAAGAGACAGGAGCATTCTGCTTTTAGTTAACGCTCAGGCTGCGATCACCATTAGCGCCATTGGTATGTACATTGAGCACTATCTGACAAGAAAGGGTTGCTACGTTATACTAGCTGGGTGTAACCTCCTTAGCTTTAGAAAGGTTTAGCGAGCGTTGAGCCGCAGTGCCATGAGTACAATGAACTTGTATATACCATGAATGAACTCGAGGTGGTTAAAAATGGGAAGTAGATACAAAGCGCAAGCCGTAAGAAAGTAAAAGCCGAATTCTCCGCCTCTCATTCCCCATTAGCAGCCATTGGCATGTACATTGAGCACTATCTGACTGAAAAGTTTGCTACGTCATACTTGCTGGGCGTAACCTCCTTGGTTTTCGAAAGGTTTAGCGAGCATTCAGCCGCAGTGCCATGAATACAGTGAACTAGTATACACCATGAACTCGAGGTGGTTAAAGGTGGGAAGTGGACCCGAAGCGCAAGCCATAAGAAAGTGTGCGTGTGCCACCTCTCGTTTAGTCCTTGGAATGTCCGCTGGATGGCGGTGCTTCTATGTGGGGAATATATGATGAAAAGATGCGAGATGGTGGTACTTGGAGTGTTGAATAGATGGACGAACGGACACATAGACAGATGCGTGGATGGACGCATGAACGGACGCAGGGGCGGCTGCATGGACGAACGCAGGGACGGACGCACGAACAGACGCACGCACGGACAGGCTGATGGACGCATGGACGGTCACACTGACGGACGCATGAACGGACGAATTCTTCGCCCCACTCTCCATCATTCACTACGTGGATATGCTGCCATTTTTTTTTATCTAAAGTTACTCAAATCGAATACTTAAGCATTCATATAGCAAGTGATCTCTCATGGCCAAAACACCTTGACAAATTGCTATAGGAAATTGAAGGCATACATAAGTTGTTCTTTTTAAGGCGTGTGTCCATACATGCGTCCGTCTGTGTGAGTGTCTGTGCGTCCATCCGTTCGTCCGTGCGTGCGTCTGTTCGTGCATCTACACGTCCATCCGTGCGTCCATCGCTGCATTCGTCCATGCATCCGCCCCTGCGTCCGTCCATGCGTCCATTCATCCGTGCAGCCATCCACGCGTCCATCCATGCATCTGTCTGTGTGCCCGTTCGTCCATACCTTCGTCGTCCATTGGCGTCACGTAATACCGAATTTGGCATATGTGAAGCTAGCGAAACAGCCGTGAGCGCACCATGAGTGTGGCATGTAGTCATGTTGTTACATGGCACGCATGTCGTGATTATCAAGTTTGGATGTGTCATTTACCTTTGTCGTCCGTTCGCGTCACTTAATACTGTAGTTGGTACATGTGAAGCTAGCGAAACGGGCGCGAGCGCTTCATGAGCGTGGCATGTAGTAATGTTGTTACATGACACGCATCTTAAGCTTATCATGTTTGCACCAGTGAAATACCTTCGTCATCCATTCACGTACAGTAATACCAAATTTGGTACATGTGACACTAGCGAGTGGCTTCTAGGAGAGCTCCTTGAACCAGAGAGCTGTTTCTAGGGACAATGTGTTTTACAAAAAGTATTCACGAAGATTTGCCGCGCATTTAAAGTGTCAAGGTGGCCTTCTCCGACAGTTTCCAGCAGCTTTCGTTTTGCTTGCATTGTAATATCAGACGCAAGGTCACATCTAGTGTCGCTGGTCACTCCTATGACATCGTCGTCACGCACGCATGGGTGCACACCAGCGCTGCAGCAAAAAAAAAAACAAAAACATGCACTGCTCGAAACTGTCTTGCAACCCCACCTGAATTGAGTGAGGACGAGCTTAGAGTTCGAGGATGACAGCACCTCACCTTCAAATTTTACGGAGAGCATGTTTTGTGTCAGCCTGAAACATCCACATCCTTTCATGGGTTTGTTTGGTTTACGGTCTCAAGTTGACTCTTCCAACTCAAGTGCGTAGCTGCTGAGCCTTGTGCACAATATTATAGCTACTCTGGTTACGTGCGTGGTCCATACTTTGCTGGGGCGCGCGGTGTGCTGGCGCTTGCTGCAAATTTGCTCCTAACGGCAAGAAGGCCCCCAGAGCCCATCTAGACGCTGACTACAGAGCAGCGCGAAACAATTTAGAACTGCGCGTGATATTGTCCTTTCTTGAATATGATATGCGCAAAAATGCAAAGAAATGTGCTTGGATTCACGTATTGGAACGCGAACCTATGTTGAGTGAGGTGGCTCATGGAAAGATGCGACGCTAGATGAATTATGGAAGGTAATTACACGTGCCATTTGTGTAGGCATTATTCACATCCTGATTATCCATCTATGTTGCAGCACCTGGAGATTCTTATCGCAAGAAAACAAAAATTTACTGAGAAAGTGTACGAGTACACTTGTGTCTCACGAAAAACCATGCAATGCTTCACCGCATGGCATGAGCAACGAAGCAGCATCTCGGTTCTGATTTTCTTTGTCTATGTGAAAAGAAACATTTTACACAAAACAATAAATATTTTATAGTGTTTCTGGGTCATTTATCTGGAAAATGTATATTCTGAATTCTCTTCGGTTTGATTTTTTTGCATATATAGTGACTTTTATGCCACTGTTTACCAGCTGGCGACCGGAAATTTCCCACTTTTGACATCCTCATTCATTGTAAAAAAATGTGTTTCCCTACAACACATATTTTTGGTTAAGACCAATTTATTGTGCAGTTTGGTATGCTGCAACTTATGCTGGAGTATTTTTAAACTGGTAAAAGCGATCTTTCCGAGACATATGAAAAAACAACCGTTTTCGTGCGGTAACAAAAGAGTTAATCCCATACGGTATATGGTAGCATGATTCCAAAATGAGTGCATAGATAGGGGCCATTATTTCACGAATATACCTGCTGCGCCCCAATCGATGATAGCACCTGTATTCTCGCGATTTTACATTGCTGGTCATTACGTTATTCAACCTTCCCGATGCTTGTTTTCAGAGAAAACATACACCAGGTTAAATGCGAAGCTATTTTAACGTGGCAGTGTTATCAAAATCGTTTCGCAGTAATTACAGCATCAGCGTTGTTGGTTGTGAGCAGAGAATGATCCTTTTGTGCGTGACCGAAAAACTGAGAAAGATGCAAATGAAATAAATTGTAAAAAATTTTTGGTGAGAGTAAGGATTGAACACGGGTCGTTTGTATGGTAAGCAAGTTCTTTACTAAACAGCCACCAGTCTCCTAGAAAATACGTTGAAAATAACTTTTTTTGGTTGGAAATGCAGTGAAAGTAACTTTCGTGGTTTACAAACACGCGCGTCACATGCTTCTCAATACAACTTATAGTATCACAATAGTAATGCGTGGTACAAGCGACCATTGCGATAGCGCGTTGGAACCTGCGATTATCGTCATGACTTCATGGTTTAAAGCAGGCCACCTGCAGAAAAGGCGCAAGCGTTACTACGCCTATTCCTTTAACGCCACAAGGGAGATTTAAAAAAATCGCTGGAGTGGATTGATTGATATGTGGGGTTTAACGTCCCAAAACCACTATATGATTATGAGAGACGCCGTAGTGGAGGGCTCCGGAAATTTAGGCCACCAGGGGTTCTTTAACGTGCACCCAACTCTGAGCACACGGGCCTACAACATTTCCGCCTCCATCGGAAATGCAGCCGCCGCAGCTGGGATTCGAACCCGCGCCCTGCGGGTCAGCAGCCGAGTACCTTAGCCACTAGATCACCACGACGGGGCAAGAAATTTAGCACGCACATCTATAATCGCTCAATGATTTTAGTTGAAAGCTAGCATGTGTTGTGTCGTTTGTGTCGTTTGAAACGTCATTTTCTTTGCGTGTGTGTTTTAAAGTTTCTTTTGCTCAGTTTGCATCGTTTTTTTACACCGTCCCCAATGTTTCTATCGGCGAAAATTGTCTTGCGTTAACATATGCGTTCGTAATTTCGTTGTTACTGTAGTAATGTTGCTGTGACACAACAGCAGGAATTTGGGAACCATATAGACAAACAACTCAAAGTGAATAAAAAAATTTAGCCTTGTCCGTTTGTATTTTGCTGTAAGTGGAAAGAGCCCGCAGCGTTCTGAGGACATTGTAGTGGTAGTCGCTTCTAGTAATCAATGTTCTAAGGACGAAACCTAATCTAGGAATAGCACCGAGATGGATGCGTATAGCGCAGTGGTGGGCATTTCACTCTTGAGTGCCGGACAAGCTTCTACAGCTTGTGTGCGAACGTAGGAACGCAATCTAACCTTAATCAGCGTAATGTTCAAACTAATTTGCTCTTATATAAGACGCTGCCTTCTAATGTCTGATTAAATTTAGGGCATTGCAGACATAGCGGCAACGTTTGTCATCTTGTGCATTTATTTCCGCAATCTACTGCCTGGCAATTACTAACACCGAGATTTCATATTATTCAAGGCTTTTTACTTAACCTCTCTTCGAGCCGCGAACGTTTGCGGCAAGGCGTCGTTACGTTAACGTTCCTTCGTCCTGAGCACGCTGTGCGCAATAAATTAGCGGAGTTACATTAGCGAAGCTAGTTAGGCTTTTGTTCCAAACCAATTTATTTCCTTTGTGCAGTAGTATCACCAATTTGTCACTGACAAACTAACAGAATACTGGCTGTCGATCAGTGTATTCTGAATTCGGCTGATCGGGCTGCGCGCGAAAGTGAAAGCAGCGGGTGAAGAAGAAATGAAACGAACCGTTCGTTGAGGAGCTTCGAATGCCGTTTTCAGTGAGAGCTGATTCATTCGCGTGGCCACCATGATGACGAATGCCACTTTATTATTTGTGCGATGTAGGAAAGACCATACTGTTTGTCTACATCGCACAGTTTCTTACAATATTTACCAGAGTGAACTCGGGTGCTGCGATCATTGAGCCAACATGCATGGGAAAGGTGTATTACATGAATTTGCTTAATCTTAGCGCTAGTGGCTTCGCACGCCTTCGTGTCTTTGTTCATTGACGTGTTTTGGCTTTTGTTTCAGATAAAGGAATGCGTCGTTGTAAACATAGTTAGCTGATGTGAATTGGCGAGCCTAAAATGGTCAATGTCGTGGAATGGAACTACTGAACATTTTCTGGACATCGTCTAGCAACAAAGGAGCTTCAGATTCCCATCTTGTATTTCATTAGGACACCACATGGTCTATATAACTGGGGCAGCGCTAGTCATTGCCGTTTGCGGGTCAGTATTTGGCTAAAATCACTACTTCATGTACGCCTACGCTGCGCCGATAGTGCGTGCAGCACCCTCAGGCTTACCTCTTGATGTTGTTACGAAGGCGCGATGCTAACACGGTCCCGAAGTCACCAATGCTCCGAAACTCGCCATGAAGGTCACCAGCCGTTTGGTAGCGTGTGTTTCTCAGCTCGCGACTGTCTGCGCAGAGCTGATAGACGAGTAGACAGGACGACAGTGTGTTAAGACGAGGTTTATGTACAGCATAGAAATAGAGGCGTTACGAATTCGGCACTCGGGCCGACAGCTTAGGGACTCGAAGAGCCGAGATGTCTTCTCTCTGACGCATACGTCGGCCGCTCTCTGACGCATAGGTAAGCTCCCTTTATAGGTACCGGGTGGACCTTTGCGTCACCAACGTCGAACCAGAAGCGCTGCTGGCCATAATGTCACCATCCTCCAATGGGGACCCGCCACTGGGCTGCGCCATCAACATCAAATCCGGAGCTGCTGCGCTGGGTTGCACCCAAGGACGAGGTATATTGCCACGCATTGCGTACGACTCGCCAGACTGAAAGGAAGAAAGTTTAAGCGGAAAGACAGGGAGGTTAGCCAGTTCTTAGACCGGCTGGCTACCCTGTGCTGGGGAAAGGGGTGAGGGGAATGAAAGATGTTAAAAAGAAGTGTTGCGAAGAGAGGGAGAAATTACAAAAACAATTGCGACAGAGGAAAGGCACCATCAAAGAGTATAAGACACTAAAGTCTGTCTCTGAGGCCAGTTGTCCGCAAAAAGCGCAGCAAAGCTTTCAAAGCCTTCTGGGCTGAGGATGGGCTCGGCCAATGACCCAGAATCCTTTGTTCCGACAAAGGCCGATTGTCTAGTCTATCCAGAGCTGCAGTGAGTTCTTGTCTTTGCACGTTGAAATAGGTGCACTCACACAGAAGATGCGCGATGGTTTCTTCGCAAGTGCAGTAAGTGCATGTAGGAGAGCTGGCCATCCCGATGAGATAAGAGTATGCGTTCGTGAAGGCCACTCCAAGCCACAGGCGGCATAGAAGAGTCTCCTCAGCTCGAGATATCGTTGGGGGAAGACGAAGCTGCAGATCGGGATCCAAGTTATGCAGGCGCGCGTTCGTGAAGTCTGTCGAGTTCCACTGTGCCAGTGTGAGGTCACGTGCAAGCGAACGAAGTCTTGTAGCTGCGTCGGTTCTTGAGAACGGGATGGCTGTGTATTGGGTACCATCGTGTGCAGATCTAGCGGCCTCATCTGCGCGGCCATTGCCATATATACCGCAATGACCTGGTATCCACTGATACACTATGCTGTGCTGTTTTTCGGTTGCTTGGTGATGAAGAAGCCTTATTTCAGCTACTAACTGTTCATTAGGTTCATGGCGAAAGGGTGATATAAGACATTGAAGAGATGCCTTCGAGTCCGAGAAGATCGACCAAATTCCCGAAGGATCTTTCACTATAAACTCCAGAGCTGCACGAATGGCTGCAAGTTCTGCAGCTGTCGACGACGTCAAATGCAATGTCATGAATTTAATTGTGATGTGCCTCGCGGGAATAACCACCGCCCCTGCAGAGCTTACTGAAGACACCGAGCCATCCGTGTAAATGTGAATGCGTCCGTTGTGCTTCTCTTGCAGGAAAAGTAATGTGGCCTGTTTCAGGGCTAGATGCGACGACTTTTTCTTATTTTGGATGCCAGGAATTGTAAGAAGGGCTTTGAGTGGGTGTAGGCACCACAATAGTATCGGCGGCTGTGCTGCATGCGTGAAGTGCAATGGAAGCACTGCGCAATGCTGAGCTACAGTTGCGCTGAACGCTGAGTGGGGCCTGGAAGTTCGAAGTGAGGCTAGGTGATGAGATGGAAGCCGAGCGAAATATATTATGTGCATTCTCAAAGCGTCTACGCGGGTGTATGCGTTGACTGGATAATCACGCGCAATGATGACTGTCGCTGCTGTAGACGCACATCTTGGGAGACCAAGGCATATCCTCAGGGCTTGGGCTTGGACCGACTGGAGGACGCGCAAGTTTGTTCTTTGGATTCCGCAAAGCACGGGTAAGCTGTATCGCATATAACCGAGGAACAAAACAGTGTAGAGTCGGAGCATTGCTTGTACCGATGCACCCCACGTTTTTCCAGCAAGAAACCTCAGTACGTGGGTGATCATGGTGAGTTTAGTTTTCATGTGGGCGATGTGAGGGCTCCAGGAGAGGTCGCGATCAACTATGACTCCGAGGAATAGGTGGGTCTTCACGTAGTTGATCGTGTGTCCGTTGATTTTAATAACATATGGGCTCATAGCCTTATGCGTGAATGCTATAAGCGAGCATTTCTCTGATGACAGCTCTAGTCCCCGTTCTTCCAGGTACTTTGTCGCTATTTTTGCCGCTCTCTGAAGCCGGGCGCGCAAATTAAGGCGTGTTACGCCTGACGCCCAGATGCATATGTCATCTGCATATATTGATAGATGGACAGATTCTGGAAGTGCATCAACCAGGCCGAGTAGCGCTAGATTGAAAAGTGTGGGGCTAAGAACGCCGCCTTGAGGCACACCTCGACGGTTGCAATGGTGCGTTGTTGTGCCATTCTCCGTCTGTACAAAGAAAGTTCTGCCTTTCAGATAGCTGTGGATCCATTGGTAAACCAGACCCCCTAATCCAACATTTTCCATGGCATCCAGAATGACTTCATGTGATACGTTATCGTATGCACCTTTCACGTCCAAGAACAACGCCGCAGATAAACGTTTCAGTCTTTTTTGATGCTGAACAGATGATACCAGGTCTATAACGTTATCAATGGCGGACCTCCCACGCCGAAAGCCCGTCATAGCATGAGGGTATACCTCATGGCACTCCAGGTACCACTCTAGGTGAGTCAAAATCATCCTCTCCATCACTTTCCCGAAACAGCTGGTAAGCGCGATGGGGCGATAAGAGGTCAAGCGCAGAGGATATTTACCTGGTTTAAGCACAGGGACGAGGCGGCTGGATTTCCATGAATGAGAGATAAATCCGCTGCTCCACGAGTCGTTGTACACGGATAGAAGGGCCCGTCGAGCTGCTTCTCCGAGGTTGCAAAGAGCCATGTACGTGATCCCATCCGGACCAGGCGATGAAGTTCGTTTGCATGCCGTCAAGGCCGCTTGTAGTTCCTCTAGAGAGAAAAAGGTGTCCATTCTTGAATCTCTGGAAACTGGAGCGTTTTCTAGGTGGCGCGGGGTGCACGCGGACGCATGACCGGCAACTTTCATGCAGAAATCTTCTGCTACTTCAATTTCGGTGCGTCCTTGCTGGAGAGAAAGACACTTGAAGGGGCGATGTTGATGTGGCGATGTTCGTAGGCCACGGACAATCCTCCATGTCAGCGTCAAAGGCTTGTGTGGATCCAAAGATTTGCACAGATGTTTCTAGCGAAAGGATTGAAGTGAAACGATTCGCCGCTGAATTTTTTTCTGTAGGCGCCCTGCCTACCTCAAGTCGTGAATGGACTTAGTGCGCCTATATCTTCTTTCTGCGCAACGACGGATCGCTCTGAGTGGTTCCCATTCCGCTTGATGTCGACAATATTCTGAAGTATGTTGAATATGATAGGTCGCTTTTTGAGTAGCACCTCTAATCATATCCTCGAGGGTGTCAAGAGGAGGCGCTTTATTTTCTTGACACCTTTTTTTCCGTCAGTGACCTGAACTTTGTCCAGTCGATGCGAGTCGAAGTGTCGTAATTTGGCGATTTTTCCAGGCCCTTGATCTTCAAATAAGTTGGTATGTGGTCACTTCCATGAGTTTCATAGTCTGCGAACCACTTGACCTTTCCATTTAGGCTTCGTGACACAAATGTCAAGTCAAGGCAGCTGCTGTATGTCGTTCCCCGTAGAAACGTTGGGCTTCCGTCGTTTACACAAAGCAGCTGCTGCTCCAGAGCAAAGGAGAATACTTGCCTTCCGCGACTGTCTGTCTTCTGACTTCCCTATAGTGGGTGGTGAGCGTTGAAATATCCGGTGATGATCCATGGTCCACGTGTGGCTGTTAACAATGCACGTAGTCTTTCAGGTTCAAAACGGTTTGAAGGTGATATATATGCGCCTACAAGCGTGAAATTGAGGTCTCTACGCTTAACTGTCAAGCAGACATACTGGTTGTCATCGTGAGGTGCTACGCGGTGCTCGATATAGGTAAGGTCGCATCTGATATATACAATGACTTTACTCTGTTCGTTGCAGGTAGCGGACTTGAACGCTTCGTATCTGGATAGTCGTATTGCATTGTGTAGCCTTGGCTCACAGATAACAATAATTGGAAACTGGTTTTTGAACACAAATTGTCGTATATCAGAAATGCGGGGCTTGAGGCCTCGGGCATTCCACTGAAATATCGAAGCTCCTCCGACCTCTTTACGAAAGGCTTGCAGAGGCGGAGCCATGGTGCCTTTCCAGACTTGATAGCATCGGCTTCAGCGCATCCACTAACTGAAGTGCACTCTTTGCAGCCGAACTGTCAATGCTAGTGAGGAGCATACGAATGGTATTCATAAGGGCCTTTACCATGGCTAAGATTTTTTCGTCGCGACTATCACCGCATTCTCGTTCCGAAGTGATTGTAGACGAGCGATGCGGTGGCTCAAACGGTGGGTCTATCGTTGGCAGCGCTGGCCATGCTTCAGGCGAGCCGGTGATGCTCTTGTCTTGCTTGGAGGATTTGTTGTCGGCGTGTCTGGACGCTTGAGGTGGTATGCCGGCGGTCGTTTGGTGAAGTTCAATTCTTGCTTCAGCACTGGGTCTCCTCAGGGGCCTCCGGCGACGAGACCGCCGGCGTCGTACTTGGGCGGCGGCCTCCCTGTGAGTTGAGCCATCCCGGACCGTTTGCCTCAACACTTGCATTTCCTTCTTCATGATTGGGCAATCTTTCGACGATGCTTCGTGAGGGCCATGCCAGTTTCGACATTTTCGAAGTTCTGCCTGGCAAGCGTCTGCGCTATGTGATTCTGAGCATAGCGAGCACACAGCCAGGTTTGTACAAACAGCACTGACATGTCCCAATCTATAACTTTCCGGCATTGAAGGGGCTTCGGTACGAAGGGTCGCACTGTGGGTCGAAAATGGCCGACCTTGACTTGCGATGGAAGGCTGTCACCCTTGAACACGAGCTTCACGCAGCGTTATTTGCCAAGGCGACGAGCTTGCAGTATAGTAAGTTCTGCAGATACCGGTTTGATGAGAGCAGCAAAGTCACTTTCGCGGATGGAAATGTCGACGTCGTAAATGACGCCTGCCGTAGAGTCGCGGCCATCAGGTATATATGAGCGAACATTCATGTTATCCAACATCTTGACGTGTCTCAGCACTTCCAATGTGCTTCCTTGAGTGACGTCTACGGCGAAGATATTCTTACGGCCATTGATCCGCACGTCCGCGATCTCTCCCTGGGCGAGTTCCTCAAGAAACCTAGACGTGACTTGACGATTGCGCCGGTTGAGACTATGAGCCGCATCGACCGGCACAAACAGAATTGTGTATATCGTGGGCTCTCGCGTCGTCGTCACATTCTTATTTGTTGTTGGAGACGGCGTCACTAGTCTTCTTTTTCGCTGCCGCCTTGTCACAGGCACGAAGTTGCCTTCATCGGAGCTCTCGTCGCTGGCCGTAGAGTAAATCAGTGTGTCTTCGCTGTCGGCATCACTCGGGTGGCCCGTACGCTTTCTCGTGGTAGCTGCGGACGACGTCAATGGTTGCGGTGGAAGCCCAGGCAAATCCACGTCCATCGCCGCAGTCACTGGAACGGTGTCTTCCACAGAGTCGCAGAAAAACTTTGAAAAATTACAGATAGTGACAGCAGTGTTCTGGCGCCGATTGCTTCATCGGGCTCATGGGCCGAGGGAGCTCGCTGTGCGTTGCGTAAGACGGAGTGGCGCTGCCATTTGATGAAGTCGTTGAGTTGATCGCGTGAAGTGGGCTCTATCGCTGGCCTTGATACAGATTGCTTTTGGAGCGACATTGACGTTCGGTGTAGACTCCCAGGCGTAACAGCACCCCTGCCGCCAGACAATGCGCTGGTAAGACGAGTTGCTTTCACGTGGCTCAGATGTCGGGCGCGCTCGTTCGCCAGGTCCCTCAAGGTTTGCCTCCAGGGTCATGAGGAGAATGTAGCTCTAGGCTCAGTCCCATGAACACATCCCATTCTTGAGGACGGATCCCAGATCCACTGGCTAGTCGCCACAACTTGTCGGCCAGATTCGCTCGAACATTTTTCGGTCTCAGCACTTGTCGATGGTTCTGCATCTTGTCAAGAACGGTTCGACAACAGACAACACACAATACAAGCAAGTGCCCTCGGTAACCCGACAGAACACCATACAAATTACAGTACAACATATGCCTAGCTACGCGCCTATTGGAATTTCGTTCCCTCTACATCAAGAGGCACAGGTGGGACACAAGTCTCCTAAAATGAGAACTCAAATTTTTACACGTACAACAACGTAATGAAATAGATTATAACATAAAGTTGGCCCCTAGAGATCATTCTGGACGAGAGCGCTCAGCTAAGGTCGTGTTGAGGACAAAATTTTGGCCCGACTTGCTAGTAAAAGACCGAAAGGTAGAGAAGGTACTAACTAAAACGCACGGCTAAATGCGTTTGCATTAGCGTTTAGCTTTCTTTTTTTGTAGTGAAATTCAAAGTTGCACTGTTTGAATATTATGCTCCACCTCTGTAACCGACCACTTTCAGGCGACGATACCTGCGCGGTACCAAGAGCTGCTCATACTTGCGACGTTGCGCATCTATGTAACTACAATATAGGAGTCCTGATTTCTCATAAAAAGAAACACTATTTTTCTTGGTTCCCAACTTTACGCTTTCCATTAGCGCTTTAATCGAGAGCTCCTCACGCTGCTCTCGAATGAGCGTTTCTCAATCAACCCTCGACATCTCACTCCAACTTTCCGCTACAGGCGAGAACGTTGCACCCGTCTCGCTCTGACTCAATGGCGCCATGTTGTATCCTCCGCCGACAGAGACCTCGCCAGTCGCTTCGGTGACGGGCCGCTCGAACGACTGCTCAAATGACTCACACAGAGAATTTCCTGTCTGAGGTTCCATCGACTTGCCGCCAAGGTCACACAGATCCGCAGATTTTGTAGGTAATGTTTCACCACATTGAACAAGATCGAGTTCCAACGAAAGCTTCCGCGCTGGCGATTGCGTGAGGGCCATGTACGCTAAGCTGGAGAAAAACGATTTACCCTGCTCCTCGAGGAGATGCTCGGAGTTATTGGAAAAAAGATAAGGAAAACGATGGGGAAGCGCGGCAGATACAGCCGCTTCGGTGCGAAGTTTACCGAATGGGCCTTAAATGACAACCCTAGCAATTGGTAAGCAAGCACTCTGCTCCTCGGTGACTTGCCTGATCCACGCGCATTCTGCTCTAGAGTCGTCCGGAGACACAAATGAAGGATGAACAACGTCCATGGTGGCCGCTGAGTCTCGAAGTGTTCAACACGTTTTCCCATTCACACCAATTTCTTGGAGATACGGCTATAACAACCGCATGTTCTTTTCCGAATCTCAGGTCGTTTCGAAAGCAAACTTTTGCTTACACTTTCTCGTGATGTGCCCTTCCTTTTTGCAGTTGTAGCAGATTAGCGGCTTCCGTGATTTAAACGCCCATGTGGTATCAGTGTGTTGTTTAGGAACGTCCCTCAATTTCTCCGCTTCCGTTTGCCCTTCCCCTACAGTGTCCTTCGTAAGAGATGGGTCCTTCCTGAAATTACGGTGCGGAATGGGTTTCCGTTGATCAGGTTTCTTTGAAAAGCCCTCTTTCCTTTCTCCTTTTATAACGCGCACTGCCCTGCTATGCAAGTTTCGGCGAGTATGATATCCCTCAGCTAACTCTGCTGCCTTGTTTAGCTGTACTTCAACAAGTTTGTCCTGCAGCCAAAGCTTCACATCCTCCTCGATACAGCGGTAGCATTGCTCCAATGCAATGCATTCTACCACTTTATCGTCGCCGTCATAAACACCTTCGCCCTTGAGCCATTCGATGAAATCTGCTCAAAGATGAAACGTGAAGTCAATGTGTGACTCATTCCCTTTTTTGGCATACAGGAACATTTGTCGGAAAGCCTCGGGTAACAACTAAGAATGTCTCAAAATGACTTCCTTAACTTCGTCACAACTCTGAAATGCTTTCCTCGACAAGCACGTTATCACGTCGGACACTTCGCCGGGAAGATAAGCTAACAGGTTCTGCGCCTAAAAAGACCACCCCAAGGCATTTCGCTCACCGACGTGTTCAAACTTGACGGGATACTTCGCATGTCCTCACCTACTACGAACGGTGGCAGTTGGTCCCGAATTCTCTGACCGCTGACCTGAACTCTCGCAGAAGCTGCGTTAGGCGCCTGCGAACACTGTAGGATTACCAATTCTATTCGTTTCAACTCAAGGCGCCTTTCTCTCTCGGCCTCCTCACGGCGTTCTCGCCTTTCAGCTTCTTTACGTTCGCGAACTTTTCGCCTTTCAGCCTCCCCGTGGTGTGCTTTGATATCCGCCCAGGCCTCATCTAATTCCTCAGCCGACACTCCTTCATCCTTCATGATCTCAAGGGTCGCTTGCTTTCGTTTCGCGTGGCGCAAATTAAGGCCGAGTTCCTCACAAATTTGGATGAGTTCCGTCACATTAAGGTTCTCCATCGTTCACATTAGCCTCTTGCTATTTGCCCCTGTTAAAAATCTACTTGCCATACCGACTATAAGTCTACTAGCAAGACGCGCAAGCAATATTTAACACTACCGTTTTTACACCCTCCGCATTACCTTTGGTTTCAAAGCGCGCCGACTTGGCTTGAAACGATCAAAGCTCACTCTAATGCTTCACAGAGCCCTTCTCTGAACTACTATAACCTGTGCTAGAGTAGTCTGGTGAACTGAGGGGAAAACATCAGGCACTCACCGCATCGATGTTGTTGACACTGCTGATCCCGCAGCTTCCATTCACTATTACGAAACGCGCCGCCTACGAGGTTACGAAGGGCGCCACGAAACTCGTAGCTTACAAGGACATTGGGCGCGCCGACAGCGAAAGTGCTCGAAGCAACGAGATGTCTTCTCTCTGACGCATACGTCGGCTGCTTTCTGACGCACAGGTCAGCTCCTTTTATAGGCACCGGGTGGACCTTTGGATCACCAACGTCCAACCAGAAGCCCTGCTGGCCGTGATGTCAGAATCCTCCATTGGGACCCGCCGCTGGGCTGCATCATGATAATGAAATCCGGAGCCGCTGCGCTGGGTTGCACCCAAAGATGAGTGATGTTACCGCGCATTGCACAAGACTCGACGGACTGGAAGGCACCGATTGCTTCATCGGGCTCGTGGGCTGAGGGAGCTCGCTGTGCATTGCGTAAGACAGACCGGTGCCGCCGCTGGATGACGTCGTGTAGTTGATTGCGTCAGGCAGTCTAAATCGCTGGCCTTGACCAGATTGGCTTTGCAGAGGCATTGAAGTTCGGTGTGGACTCCCAGGCGTTACAATGTATATGAAAAAAAAAATCGCAGCATATCCACGGAGTGCATGGCGATGAGTGGGGTGAAGCATGCGTTAGTCCGTCCATCCGTGCGTCCGTCTGTGCGTCTGTCCACGCGTGCATCCATCCATGCATCCGTCCCTGTGTCCGTCCGTCCATGTGTCCGTCCATCCATGGTCTGTCTGTGCGTTCTTCCATGCGTCCATGCATCCATCCCTGCGCCTGTCCATATGTTCGTCCATCTAGTGAAAACGCTAAGTACCGCCATCTCGCATTTTTTTTTATAATATATTCGTCACATAGAAGTACCGCCATCCAGTGGACATTCCAAGAACTAAACGAGAAGTGGCCCGGCCGGGCTTGAGGAGCGGTACACGCGCACTTTCTTATAGCCTGCGCTTCGCGTCTCGTTCCTACCTTTCATCGCCGCTAGTGCATACTACTGCGACCCGACCCCCGCTAAACCTTGCTGAAAACCAGGGAGGTTACTCAATAAACAAATGTATCAGGCCAGTGCGTATGAATCCATCTTAGTAGGAAGCGCAGCAACTATTACACGGAACACATAACACAACTGCTTAACTTCAACTTGAGGTCAAGGAGGTTACACCCTTCGAGTTTAACGTGGAAAATTTTTGTCAGATAGTGCTCAAAGTGCGCACTTCGGTTCCTAGTTTTTTTATGGGGGGGGGGGGGGGCGAAGCACCCAATATTGCCGTGCGTCCACGCTGTATGTAGTCGTCGTCGTTGAAGTAGGTGGCCACCTCCACGGCCGGACTAGACAAGCGGCACGTGGCCCTTTTCAATTGAGGAGGAAACCCACGCGCGTTAATCAGAAATAAAAATATAGTTGCTTCTGATGAAATAACTTACAAAGACGAGTACTGCTGACTTAATCTCCAATAAAATTTTCTTTGCATTTGATGCTTACTAAAGAAAACTAGAATCAGAAGGGCGCACTTTGAGCACTATCTGACCAGAAAGGGTTGCCACGTTAAATTCTTTAGGTGTAACCTTACTCGTTTTATCAAGGTTTAGTGAGGGTTGGGCCGCAGTGCCATGAATATAGTTAACTAGTTCATAGTCATGAACTAGAGGCGGTGAAAGGCGGGATGAAGACACTAAGCGCAAGCCATAAGAATGTGCGTGACTGCCAGCTCTCGTTTAGTCCTGGGAATGTCCGCTGCATGGCGGTACTTATATGTGGTGAATATATGATCAAAAGATGCGAGATGGCTGTACTTGGAGTGTTCACTAGATGGACGGACGGATGAATGGATGAACAGATAAACAGATGCACAGACGGACGCACGGATAGATGGATGGATGGATGGATGGATGGATGGATGGATGGATGGATGGATGGATGGATGGATGGATGGATGGATGCAGAGACAGACGCATGGAAGGACGGACGGGTGCACAAACGTACGGATGGATAGACACACGGACGGTCGCACAGACGGACGCACAAATGAACGGAAGCAAGAATTAGTGGATGGACGGACGCTTCGCCCCTCTCATAATGCACTACGTAGATATGCCGTGATTTTTAGGAGCGAAGCTCCTTAAGGCGTGGGCTGTGCGTCGCCTGTATGTAGCCACCTCTCGTTCAGTTCTAAGTATTACGCTAGCCACCGCCCGATCTAAAGGGTACAGCCATATCCATCCGTCCATCCGTCCATCCATCCATCCATCCATCCATCCATCCATCCATCCATCCATCCGTCCATCCGTCCGTCCGTCCGTCCGTCCGTCCGTCCATCCATCCATTCATCCATCCGTCCATCCATCCATCCGTCCGTCCGTCCATCCGTCCGTCCGTCCGTCCGCCCGTCCGTCCGCCCGTCCATCCATCCGTCCGTCCGTCCGTCCATCCATCCGTCCATCCGTCTGTCCGTCCATCCGTCTGTCCGTCCATCCATCCATCCATCTATCCATCCATCCATCCATCCATCCATCCATCCGTCCGTCCATCCGTCCGTCCGTCCATCCATCCATCCATCCGTCCGTTCGTCCGTCCGTCCGTCCGTCCGTCCGTCCATCCATCCGTCCATCCGTCCATCCGTCCGTCCGACCGTCCATCCGTCCGTCCATCCGTCCATCCGTCCGTCCGTCCGTCTGCCCGTCCGTCCGTCCGTCCATCCGTCCAAAAGATGCAAGATGTTATAAACTAGACGGCGGTACGTGTAGTTGATTATGAAAGATGCGAGGTGTTATAAAATAGGAATGATGCCACATATGGCGCGTGTCATCGTTCGATATAGTGCGGCGACGTACGCTAGGGGGAGCGTTGCGATAAAATCGAGTGGGCAAAATGTACGGAGGATTCATGGTTTACCAGGTTTACCTCCGGAGCTTCGCCCAATCATCATCATTCACTTCGCGGATATGGCGGCATTTTTTTAATAAGCATGAAATTCAGGGCAAATTTTATTGGAGATTAAGTCACCGATACTCGTCTCTATTGGTTATTTCTTCAGAAACATCTTTTCATTTATGATTAACGTACGCGGATTTCCTCATCAATTCAAAAGAGTGCGCGCGCGTGCCGCTTCTCTAGTCGGGACGTGTAAGTGGCTACCTACTACTACTACTACTACTACTACTACTACTACTACTACTACTACTACTACTACTACATACATACATTGCGGACGCACGACCCACGGCATAAGGAGCTCTGTCCCTAAAAGACAAGGTTGATTACGTGGGGGAGTACCATATAAAGGTAATGTTCAGGCACCTTATGCGCCGTTCTTGTGTGCTCTCCATACAGCATACAAACGACGAGATTTCAACCCATGCAAGCTGTGGCATCGTCACAATGAGCATCCCGAGATCGGAACCAACACCCCTCTTCCGGCCTTCGCCCGGTGGCTGCGTGGTACCAGTTGAAGCAGGCCTTTCAGACGTACACAGACGCTTCTGGCGCTTCAGACCTTCCAGCCGAACGCCCCGATGTGAGTCTTGGCATTGAGGGATGGCTCATTTTTTTCCACACTGAAGCCTCTGCATACGAAAGCGTTCCATGTTAGGGTCCACGAAGACATCAGTGACCTATTTCTGCGTGGAAATGAGGTGTAAGAAATGAACACGACCAGATGGCAAAGAAAAAAATTCCGTCAGCGGGAATTGGTTCAAAAGTGGAGAGCCCTGTACGCATGATCAATGACCACTCTATAGTCCGACGCAACCGGAGATATTAGACACCAGCGACCTAAATTTCACACTTATTTCACGCTAATTTTACGAACAATCATATAATAATGCTTATACTACAGTACCTGGCGTTCGCACGCATATTCACAATTTGATAATTTCACTCAAAACATTTGATCGTTTGTAACGTAGCTAACGCTACATTACAAACGTTCGAAGAATTGGCTGTCGGCATTTGGTTGGTCTTCAACGTCAATGTTTTTCAAACTGCATATTTAGAGTGCAGATGCTTTGAATCTCATTATTGCTGTAGTCGCCTCGCATGGCCTGGCTTAATACAAAAAAAAATGTTCACGTAGTAGGGTAACGCGATAAATAAAGGGTGCTGTATGTGGGAGAAAAGAGGCTAATCGACCGTAAGATCGGCAGAGACACGCATATGCAAGTACCAGTTCACTCTCATCTGAGCGACGTTGCGTTGTGCTCACGCCCTCGTTCGGTGCCACTGAAAAAAAAGGCGCTGAGGAAGAAAGTGCTGGCGAAATCATGGCATTTAAGTGAAGACACTCATTAGCCTCCATAAGAGGGCCATGGACTGAGGGAAAAGCTCAGCGAGCTCTCTCCGTTGCCGACGTGGCTCGTCACAGGTGCTGCACGAATAAATTAACTGAAGTTAGGCCCTCCCGCGATGCTATGCCCTCCGGCTAGTGCCAGCGCGAAGCGTCGGAGCACCGGTGCTTCCCAGCCTCTCCACAGGAGTCTGCGCTCTCTCTTTCTCGGCAAGTCGTGCTGCGTCCTAAGCTTCCTTTTTTTCCCCTAGCCGTTTTTCACCGCCACGAAGTTCACTTCTGTCCCTGCCTTTCGACCACCTTTCCTTCCCACATCTCGCTTAGCACTTCTCTGCATATAAAACCGTCTAAGGAGCCGCGTCACCTTTTTTTTTCTTTTTTCCCACTGCCTACCTTGTGTATGCCAATCGTGGGACACCTGCATTAACGTGTGGTCGCCTTTTCATTAGAGTTGATTACTAAGTCAAATTTTTGGTGCGCGCATACGCTGTAGATGCTTTCTTTTGTAGCCCTCTATCAGGGCCTATAATCTGCTTAAAATTCAACCTCACATGATTTACTACCTTTTTTTCTTGTTTCATTCTCTGTCCTGTATCGCTTTACACCTTATATTTCGAACTCAGCTAGTCTGTAAACACATTTAAAAAACCAATTACAAGGCATATATTACAAGGGACTTTATTCTGTGTGTCCGTTCACTGACAGGGAAGCTTTCTGTCCTAATTTAACTGTATGTACTCATCAGTGATCTTTGCATGCCCTTTTTTATTACTTTTTCAGGAAAGGGCTCAATTAATCGGAAATCGAGGTGCAAATTGCAATTGCCGAATAATCCCTTAATATTGGTCAGCTGCTAGCGCATAAAGAGGTCACTTCTTACGTTACGCCAGCAGGCAGATAGGACTCGCCGCTAAGACTGCGATCGGACCTAACACTCCCAGGTTTAAAATTTAAGTTATATTAACCTAAGTAGTTGAGGAGGGGGTTAACCACCGCTGTGGCTCAAATGACACAGCATCGGACGCGTAATTCAAAGGATGGCGATTTGGTCCCTGCACCATTTATCATTTGGTCCACCTTACTTTCCTCACATTTGTCTCACAACTACTACAAATGTCATCCCTAATACTTTATTTAGCACTATGCTCTGTTTGTTTGTCGAATTCCGTGTCGTGGACGACGACGAAGTGATTATCTCACAGAATCTAGAAAATCTATAGGTATTTACTTGCATTAACCACCGGCTTCTTGGCCAATCCCCCTTAGTGGGTGAAAGCCACAAAAGAAAGGAACAAGCAAGCAAGCAAGAACGCTTGTGGCCGTGTCTCAGTATTTTCAATTTATATTCCTGGAAATCCTGGGAGATGCCGCTCCCTCCTTTGCTGTGATACTTCAGGACACACCTGAGAATGTTCCAGGCGTGCAACCGTCGCGCCGGGCTTCGTCGTCCAGGAAGCGTAGCAACGCGTCGAGCGACACGGACAGCGAGGCAACCGATTTGTACTCGGAAGGCTTTCAGTCATCGAATGATGACTTCACGGTCGTCATGAATCGATCTACAAAACGAAGACTGCTGCGGACGGCATCGTCGGCAAGTGTTTCCACCGTTAAAACTGCACCACAGCGGTGGCCGCACACCATGCTGTTTTTGCCCGAAGACCCTACATCTAACTTGCGACTTCTCAACAGGCAAGTTCTTTCTGTGCTTCTCGAGGAAACCGCGCCGAATCAGATAAAAGACGTGATGATCGATGCACCGAAGAATGTCCTTGCTGTAGACGTTATGCACCGTAGCTCACTGCAAAGCCTTCGGCACATAACAGAAATCGGCAACGTGAAAGTTCGGCCAATGGTCGCTACAGGTTGTGATGGCACTGTAGGTGTCATTTATGATGTGGATCTTTCCATCTCAGCTAATGACCTGCCAATACTAATAAAGCCAGCGACAGAAGGCATCCGCATCACGCACATTACCAGACTCGGCAACTCACGCTGCTTGAGGCTTGTGTTCGAGGAAGACAGCCTTCCCTCGTATGTCAAAGTTGGCCATGTTCGCCACACAGTGCGTCCATACATAGCGAAGCCACTGCAATGCTACAAGTGCTTCAAGATGGGACACGTAAAAGGTGTCTGTGAGAACAAAGTTGTGTGTCCGCGGTGCACTGAGTCTCACTCAAAAGACGCCTGCGGTGCCACCGAGTTACGATGTCCAAACTGCCACGGCGCTCGTGAGGCCTCATACAAAGATTGCCCGCGGGTGCGAAACGAGCACACGGTACTCAGGCGTACGGCGCGGGACAATTCAACGCACAGGGAAGCTGTCGCTACACTACGCCGACGACGGCGTCGTGGGCGAAGACCATCACGGAAAGACTGCTCTACCGATAGAGAGAAGTCATCCTCTATCAAAGAGGCTGACCCACAAACACCGAGCTCACTGAAGACGGATACTGCCAAACAGAAGAAAGGGACAGCAGTCGCACCTTCCGAACAGTGGCCCTCACTTCCACGAAGTCAACCTACTTCGGAGCTGCATCAAATCCCGCCGCCCTCGACTACCCCTCAAACCAGTGATGCGATGAATGAAGATCAAGTGATAAGCTTGCTGCAATCGCTGATGAGTGCCATGCGTGTCCTGCTGAGTAATATGAAGACTTCGGCTGCGCAGACCGCACTGCATGTGCTGGACACCCTGAGTCCGGTGCCTGCAGCTCTAAGGTAAAACCATGGCCAGCGAGGCACCGTAGTTTCGAGCGGAAGTCAAGAATTCATCTGTCTTTCAGTGGAACGCCAAAGGACTGAAGTCGCGCATGTCTGACTTTAGACAGTTGGTACTTGGGAACCACTTCCCCATTATCGTGATTTGTGAACCCAACCTGTGCGCTTCAATCAATCTGTCAGGATATGAGTGCTTTATGTCCTCCGCTCACAGAGACTGCAGCAAAGTTACTGTATTCATGCGCCATGACCTCACTTACGTTCACCACAGAGTCTCGCCTGATGAGGGGAATCAGTATGTGTGCCTTCTGTGAAAAAGAATAAGGTTGCTTTCACGATTATCGGAGCTTACTTATCTCCATCAAGCCGCCTTGACTGCGAGCGCTTACGCGGTATTCTGACATCGACTCCAAGGCCGTGGGTGGTCACTGGCGACTTCAATGCCCACCATTTCCTACGGGGAAGCTCTAGGGACAACTCTAGAGGAAAAAAATTGGTGTCCTTAGCCTCGGAGTACGAACTCTGCGTTTGTAACGATGGAAGCCCTACATACTTACGCGGATCAGCCTATAGCACCTGTTTGGACCTTACATTGCTTTCTCGCTCACTTAGCAGGAAAGTGCACAGGTTTTCGGATCTGGAAACGCGGGGCAGCGACCATATACCAACTTACCTGTGTATAGAAGTGAGACTTCCCCCGCTACGCCACCGATTGCCAAGGAGAGGGAAGACCGCTCAACCCCTTTTTATTGGGTTCCCTCTTGGCTATGTGTCTCAATCACTTTTCACATACAGGGATTCGTGCTGGGGCCGGGAAGTAAAAGACGCCACGATCTTTTCTTAATCATGGACGCATTTAACTCAATAGCAAGTGCAAATGGCGTACACACATTCTGTCCGTGAACGACATCTCTGTTACACGAAATTGTAACACATCAGCAAATACTCGCGACACGCGAAACAGGATACATAAGCGAAGTAACGGTGACAATACAAGGGTACCTCATTACAGAGTAAACACAGGACGACATAAATGATAATGTCGTTAATTAATAAAACCGCGCAATCTCTCAATATGCCGCATCCCTACCCGCAAAGCTCGTTCAAGTAATGGAGGTGAAGTTCGTCTCACAGAATGTCCACGTAGTCGGGGCCTCGGAGTTGGCTGCTCGAATCGGGGCCGAAGGTTGGTTCTTGGCGTCGAGGTCTGATCTGTTCAATTCGTCAGCGTTTTCATCGTCATCATCGTCGCCTACGTCGTGCCTATCAGTGATTTCCATCTTAGCCCTCTTTCGTAACGCTCCATTCACTCGCCTCCTATCTTTCACTTTAATTCCTCATCGTACCATCCTTGCCTCTCTACCATCTCGAGCTCATCGCATCGTATCCCCCCAATTCTCTCGTATCGTCTCGTAGTCCCTTTTTGTAGGACCCGACTCCGCCCTACCGGGGCACCAAACCAATCGCCACTCTCGAAGCAGCATGTTTTCTCGTCAGTCGGCGTGTATCATCTTGAACAGCCGCCCCCGCGGCCCACACCAGTAGAAAACTCTTTCCCAAACAACGCCGAGCAAGTAACAATTGTAGGGAACTATGCGAACGACGACGAAGCAGCATGAAACGGCAAGCCACAGCGTTGGTGCACGCGCGACCCGACCTTGCGTTTGTTTTGTATTTTCGGCCTGTTGGCGTTCCTCGCTCTTCTGGCGTTCCTCGGCCTTTCAGTAGGTCTGTACGTAAATAAACTGCGTGACATCTGGTGGAGGTGTGTGGACTCCCGTACAAACCTGGAACTTCGCTCCCGTAAGCTTCCCCCACTACGTGACACGAACATGGCCACCGAGAGGCCTCTCCAGGTGGGACCTTCGACCGTCCATGTCACTTGCGCTGCCGTGTATCCTCAACGAGACCCTCCTATCTTCACGGGCTCCACTGAGTCGGACGTCGAAGATCGGTTGGCGAGGTACGACAAAGTCGGCGCAAGTAACAAATGGGACGACCCAAGTAAGCTGGGCTACGTCCCATTCTACCTTGCGGACACCGCGCAACTGTGGTTTAATAACCACGCAGCTGACATTACTACGTGGTCTGCATTCAAGACGGCTATTACGGACGTCTTTGGACGACCTGCGGCACGCAAGCTTCAAGCCGAGCACCGTTTACGTCACTGTGCGCAGCAACCAGGCGAGACCTACACGGGCTACATTGAAGATGTGTTGCATCTATGCAACCGCATCAACTCTACCATGCCTGAGGAAGAAAAAATCAGGCACATATTGGAAAGCATTGACGACGGCGCCTTTCAGATGTTGCTCGCGAGAAATCCCCCCTCCATTGCTGTCCTCGTTTCCGACTGTCAAAGCTTCGATCAATTGCGTAGCCAGCGCGCAATTGCTCGTCAAGCCCTCACGACGCCAGACACGCTCGCAAGCTTGCACCTAGCTGCCCATCCTACCGACCAGCAGCCGCTGCTTTCGACAATCAAGGACTTCGTCCGCGAAGAAGTAGCGTGCCAGGTGTCGCTGCTGCCACTGACATATGAGCCCACGCAAGCTTTGGCACCGGACCTCCAACACGTCATTCGGACCCAAGTCGCTGAAGCCCTTCCGCCGGTGCATCAGCAACCACCAGTCACAACGCCTCTCACGTACGCCGCCGTCGCTGCTGGGCCTACGCAACAGCGTATGCCGTATGCTCAAGCTGCCACGCCACCCTATGTCTTGCCTACAACCCCAATTGCGGCGCCGTATCCTACGCGAGATCTTCAGCTCCATTTTACCGTCGCTCAGACGCTTGGAGGACGCCGGATAATAGGCCAATCTGTTTCGCCTGTGGTATCGCTGGACACGTCGCCCGCCACTGTCGCCGAGATCCCCCTCCAGTCGACACCATGGGCAGGCCAATGGCGTCATCGTCTAGGACGCCATCAAGGTGCACCACTGACGGTCCTAGACCCTACGCAAACCATCGGTCACCGTCGCCACGATGACAATCCTTATCACCTATGCGTCGCCGACCTGCTACGGAAGAGGGAAACTGATCGCTGCAGCTCCGGAGGCAACAGCTGCATACAATTCGAACTGCTTAAGGCCTCCATCTTTCTCGCCGCAAAACGTTATTGACGTCAATGTTGAGGGGACCGCTGCACAAGCGCTTATCGACACAGGGGCCGCTGTTTCCATAATCTGTGAGACTTTATGCCGCAAGTTGAAAAAGGTGACGACGCCTCTTTCGGGCCTGATGCTCCACACGGCCGACTCGCAGTGCATAGAACCTACAGCTGTGTGCACTGCACGTGTCATTATCCAAGGTGAACTTAATGCCATTGAATTTTTTGTGCTGGCATCCTGCTCCCACGAAGTCATTCTTGGATGGGACTTTCTTTCGCGTCATCGGGCCATCATAGATTGCTCACGTGCAGAAGTTGCCCTTACACCGCTGCCAACCTCTTGCTTGGTGGATTCTCTTTCTGAAGCTTACAAACTTGTCGTTGTTGCAGACACGGAAATAGCACCGAGAACATCCGCCCTTGTAGCCCTGACCTGTACGGCCACTCCTGCCGGAACTGT
The DNA here is from genome assembly GCF_043290135.1 of Rhipicephalus microplus. Taxonomy (NCBI): domain Eukaryota; kingdom Metazoa; phylum Arthropoda; class Arachnida; order Ixodida; family Ixodidae; genus Rhipicephalus; species Rhipicephalus microplus. Next base: position 243,755,412 of record NC_134701.1, on the reverse strand, counting down.
TTTGTTCACTCCGTCTGACGTATTTACCCGCCGCCGTAGCCTACACCTGCCCTTTGCCGTACTCACCGTGGAATCTGGTGCTACCGCCATGCTCGTCACGAACTCGCTATCGTCGCCAGTTACCTTACTTCGCGGAGAATGTTTGGGTAACATACAAGACGTTGACCTCTTGCGTCCTCTAGAGTTCACCGAACACGCACCTCACCTTCAGATCAATGCTATGACGCCACCTGTGGCCACACTGCCCGCGCCAGACTCATTCCAGCCCTTTGTTGCCGCTGAGCTATCGCCGACACAAAGAAGAGAACTCTTGTCCCTTCTTCGAGAGTTCCGTTCTGCCTTCGATTGCGCTCAACCATCTTTGGGTCACACAGCGAACATCACGCACCACATTGACACCGGTACTCATGCTCCCTTACGCCAACGACAATATCGAGTTTCAGCGGAAGAGCGCCGTATTATCAACGAACAAGTCGACGATATGCTCAAGCGTGGTGTCATCCAGCCATCGCAGAGACCTTGGTCGTCCCCTGTTGTACTTGTGCGCAAAAAGGATCGGTCTATCCGATTCTGTGTCGACTACCGCCGGCTCAATAAGATAACTCGGAAGGATGTGTACTCGTTGCCACGCATCGACGACGCTCTCGATTGCTTGCAAGGGGCAGAATATTTCTCCTCTTTAGATTTACGCTCAGGATATTGGCAAGTTCCAATGGCTGATCCTGACCGATAGAAGACTGCATTTGTAACACCTGATGGGCTGTATGAGTTTAACGTCATGCCGTTTGGCTCTGCAACGCCCCAGCTACCTTCGAACGGATGATGGACACCATCCTTCGCGGCTACAAGTGGAACATGTGCCTTTGCTACCTAGGCGATATCGTCGTTTTTTCTAGCGACTTTTCCACTCACCTTGTTCGTCTTCGTGCTATTCTCACGTGTCTCACCTCTGCTGGCCTTCAACTTAACATCAAGAAGTGCCATTTTGCCGCACGTCAGCTCAATATACTGGGTCACGGCGTCTGCAAAGAGGGTGTTCTCCCGGATCCGGCGAAACTCCGCGCCATGGCCGACTATCCGAAGCCCAATTTCATCAAGACGCTTCGAAGTTTTATGAGCCTGTGCTCATACTTTCGTCGATTTGTGCGCAACTTCTCTTCCATCATCGCGCCTCTTACCAACCTGTTGACAACTTCCAAAGGCATTTCTGCTTGGTCAAAAGAGTGCGACGAATCCTTCACCGCGCTTCGGCGGTTATTATTATCACCTCCAATACTACGTCATTTTGACCCTGATGCGCCTACGGAGGTCCACACCGACGCCAGTGGTGTCGGTCTTGGTGCTGTATTGGCTCAACGAAAACCAGGGTACCAAGAATACGTGGTCGCTTACGCGAGTCGAACACTCAAGAAAGCCGAGTGTAAATATTCCGTCTCACGGAGAAAGAGTGCCTCGCAATTGTCTGGGCTTTGACGAAGTTCCGCCCATACCTTTATGGCCGCCTTTTCGAAGTCGTCACGGACCACCACGCTCTATGCTGGCTATCACCGCTCAAAGACTCGTCGGGGCGCCTTGGTCGTTGGGCGCTTCGCCTACAGGAATACGACATTCGTGTTGTATACCGATCCAGCTGCAAGCACTCCGACGCTGATGCGCTATCCCGCTCGCCGCTACCGGCTGACACAGCCTCTTCGTCACCTTCTTCAGCTGTCATAACACCAATCGACTTCACAGACATGGCATCGGAACAACGAAAAGATGTGTGGATTTCCCAACTCCTCGCCATTCTGATTAATCCCTTAGCTAATTTACTCTCAAGAACTATCCGCCGTCAAGCCACACATTTCGCTATTCGAGACGACCTACTCTATCGGCGGAATTACACGTCTGAAGGTCGGAAGTGGCTGTTAGTGATACCCAACCACATGCGCTCGGAAATCTGTACTGCTTTCCACAACGACCCGCAAAGCGCTCACGCTGGCGCTCTCAAAACGTACAACCGTCTACGTCAGCGGTACTACTGGCGCGGCATGTACACATTTGTCCGCAAGTGCGTACGTGCTTGTACTGCATGCCAGCGACGTAAAGTCCCACCTCAACGCCCTGCCGGTACACTTCAGCCTCTGCCTTGTCCAGCGCGTTCGTTTGACCGCGTCGGTATCGACTTATACGGACCACTTCCCACGGCGTCTTCTGGAAATAGGTGGATAATTGTCGGCGTGGACCACCTCACGCGTTACGCGGAGACAGCAGCACTACCCGCAGAAACCGCGAGGGAAGTGTCGTTTTTCATCTTGCGCAACCTTGTTCTTCGCCATGGTGCTCCCCGCGAACTTTTGAGCGACCGGGGGCGTGTTTTTTTGTCTGACGCCATAGAAGCGTTGCTCGCTCAGTGCAACATGGTTCATCGCCTGACGAAGGCATATCACCCGCAGACGAATGGCCTCACAGCACGATTTATTCGCACTCTCGGTGATATGTTGACGATGTACACAGCTTCAGACCAGACTAATTGGGACACTGTCCTTCCATTCGTCACGTATGCGTATAACACCGCTACGCACGCGACAACAGAGTTCTCCCCTTTCTTTCTGTTGTACGGACGCGAACCATCGTGCACGCTGGACACTATCCTCCCATACACGCCCGACTCTTCTCAGTACACTGCGATTACTGATGTTGCCAGGTACGCAGAAGATAGCAGACGATTGGCCCGTTCTCTGACAACCGAGGACCAAGGCCACCAAAAGCTACGGCTTGACACCGACCGACATCTCTCTACTTTCACGACTGGTGCTCTCGTTTGGCTCTGGGTTCCACCGAGCACTCCTGGCCTTTCGTCGAAATTACTGGCACGATACCACGGGCCCCACCGCATTCTCGCCCGTACGTCACCCGTCAAATATGAGATTGAGCCATTGTCACAGTCTCATGACTTACGCCGTCGTGGCCGAGAAATTGTGCATGTGAGTCGTCTGAAGCCGGATTACGACCCCGCTATAGTGACTACGCCTTAAGTTGCCAGGTTGGCTACGCTATTAACCGGGGGCCAATGTAGGAAACTATGCGAACGACGACGAAGCAGCATGAAACGGCAAGCCACAGCGTTGGTGCACGCGTGACCCGAGCTTGCGTTTGTTTTGTATTTTCGGCCTGTTGGCGTTCCTCGCTCTTCTGGCGTTCCGCGGCCTTTCAGTAGGTCTGTACGTAAATAAACTGCGTGAAAGAATGTACAAACTCAAGCCTCAGAGAGAGAGATGGGCGAGCTGTCCCAAGACACTTTAATTACGGGCGAACAATGGTCCCAATGCTTCCGGTACTTGATGAGCTGATGTCCAGACCAAGTCTCAACATTTCCATGCAGCTCGGTGTCTCCCGCGAAATTCTCCGTAGCCGCCGCTTCTTCGTAATTCAACGCCGTGGGTGGCCATCCGCGCAGAACGCAGTAATGAGTCCTGGAGCCACAGAGGCTGACGGAACGTCAGATGGGACCCGGCACAGGCGCTGCGGCAGGGTCGCATTCCCCGAACCAACAAAAGGTGCTCTGCTACTCCCCCATGCCACAAATGTGAAGGATGCGCGCGGATTACCTCCTCCGTACACTGTCACGCTGTCTGTAGACGACAAGCGCCGCCCGGTCCTCGTGTTTGCGCGGGGGAGCCCGCGAGAATAGTAGAAATAGTCCTTCCAGGTACTCCATTCCGGAAGGCCCATTCGTTACACCGAAGGTTTTCTTCTCCTTTTTTATGCGTAGATTTAAGAAATGAGCGAGAACATCTTGAAAGGACCAGGGTACAGTCCGTGTTTGCGGGGACGTCACAGAAGGTTTCACCAGCTCCAAGTCCTCAAGAGGCCTCAAATACACCGATTGGCCGAAATTCAAAATGTTAATGGAAGACTGCTGTACCGACGGCTCATCATATAAGCTAGAGGACTCCATAAAGGATGTCCTGCAGAATAACACGCATACACATTTGACTAGTCACAAGCGCACTGATTTTGACATCGAGCTTGAGAAACTTCGCGCAATACGCCGTCGTGCAGAACGAAGGTACCAACGGACAAAGTGCATGGATGATTTGAGGCTGGCTTGACGCATTCAAAAGAAAATGCAGCGGCACATGGATAAACTGGCTAGGCGACGCTGGACATCCTTTTGCGAGTCTTTGGATCCATGAAAGTCCCTATCACTGCTATGGTGAACTGTCCGGGGTCTTAGCACAACCTTGGGTCAGCGACACCCGTTTACATCTCTGGCACTTCACCTTCGATGTAGAGAGATTGACGTCGCAGAATCTTTCTGTAGAAGAATTGGTGGTGATTCCAATTTCACAGTATTAAGAACGGGAACATTTGACAACCCACCACCCTCACGTGATCCTCGTATGGAATGCCAGTTTTCTATGGTTGAGCTAGAGGCGGCACTGGCACTGTGCAGACATGCTTCAGCACCCGGACCTGACGGCATTACCTATCGTGCCCTTTGTAATCTTGGAAACGAAGTTTGGAAGGCACTCTTACGCCTATACAACGACTTCTGGCAGACTGGTACGGTTCCCTAGGCATGAAAGTCAAGTCGCATCATTCCATTTCTAAAGGCTGGTAAATCTCCTTTGGATATTGCCTCATACCGTCCTATCGCACTTCCCAGTTGTGTGGAAAAAACGATGGAACGAATGATTCTAACACGAATGGAGTGGTATTTAGAGCACTACGAAAGCTATCCAGTATCCATGACCGGATTCAGGCGTGGCCATTCATCAATCGACAACGTTGTTGATCTGGTGACATATGTTCAACACCAGAAAGCCTGTAAGAGACTTTGCGCCGCCCTGTTTTTAGTCGTTAAGGGGGCTTACGACAATGTCACCCATTAAGCCATCCTTAGTGCTTTGGAAACAGTAGGTCTTGGTGGCAAGATATACATGTGGGTGTACAGCTACTTACAGCTGAGATCATTTTACGTGATGACAGCGAATGACCCAACACCTAATTATTACAGCAGCCGAGGAGTTCCTCAGGGAGGAGTGCTAAGCCCTACACTTTTCAGCCTAACTCTCATTGGTCTAGTCGAGCAGCTACCTAGCACTGTAGAACTTTCTGTCCATGCTGATGACATCTGCATTTGGACATCAGGGGTGACAATGCCTCAGCTTCGCGCCCGCCTTCAGAAGGCTGCTACAACGACGTCATGCTATCTTCGTAAACAAGGCCTCGAGGTGTCCTGCGGAAAATGTGTAGTGGTAGCGTTCACGCGGAAACCAATGTCTGCTTACAGCATATCGATTAATGAAGAATACATATCGTTCAGCAGAAGCCACTGGTTCTTGGGAGTCATAATAGATAGAAACCTGTCATGGACTTCACACGTGAACTATGTGAAGAAGCGGCTGATCGCAACAAGCCACTTGTTCAAATTCCTTGCAGGAAAGACTTGGGGAGTGCTCATACCATCCATGCTACAACTGTACAGAGTGCTGTTTATCGAATTCTTACGGTACAGCTTACCTGCAATATCTAACTCCGGCAAGACCAACCTGCACGCAATTCAGAGAATTCAAGCCCAAGCACTTAAGATATGCCTTGGATTACCCCGCAGTGCTTCAACGGCTGAAATCATTGCCATTGCTCAAGATAACTTGATAAAGACGGATATTATTACCGAGACAATGCGCATGCACCTCAGGCATTATGCCAGGACCCCTTCTCACCACCTGGTGAGCCCAGCTGCTGAAAGGCCCCACACGACATACGGCACTATTGTCTACAAGTATCGTTCATCGTTTGCTGAGACATACGCACCTGCATCAAAGCCACTGCTTCCTCTTTGGAGCTTGAGCCGGCCGCGAGTTCACTTAATGATTCCAGGAATGAGGAGAAAATCGGACTTACCGACACATGCCCTGAAACAACTGAGTCTATTCCTACTGGAACAAAACTACAGCAACCACGTGCACGTTTACACGGATGACTCTACTACGCCGTCTAGTTCAGGTGGAGCAGTGGTTATACCATCACAAGGGGTAACTCAGTGTTTTAAGACTTCACATGTGCCAACGTCAACGACGGCAGAACTCGAGGCTCTGCGCAATGCACTGGAACTCATCAATTCAGGAGAAAGACCAGGTAAATGGGCTGTGTTTTTTCTGACTCAAAACCAGCGTTACAGTGCCTGATATCAGTTCTCCGACGCGGATGCCATGACCAGTTGACCTACCAAACCGTGAAACTTCACCACCTTTTAATACAAAAAGACCATGACATCGTCTTTCAGTGGTTACCTGGGCATTGCGGTATAGGCGGCCATTATTTTGCAGATCATGCTGCTCGCACGTCACATAAAGAAGCGAACAGAGTTCCGATTCCGCTTTCAAGAGCGGATTCGGCGAGGCAGATTCGTCTACTGGCCCGCAGTCGCACACTGACTGAGTGGAACACACCAAGCATACGACGTACAATACTGCATGAGCTCGACCCTTCACTACAACTCCGGCCTCCACCCGGCCTACATCGACGTGCAGCTTCGCTTCTCTAATGCCTTTGGCTGGGAGTTGCTTTCACGAAAGCTTATACCACGTTAATCGGAATTACTGACAGTGTGGCGTGCGATGTTTGCGGCACCGATGAAAATATCGAACACCTGCTGTGCCATTGTACTCGATTTGCCTCAGGTAGACAAGTACTTGCCAACGCAATGCGGCAACTGGATGATCGACCTCTTTCTGTGCAGGTGCTATAACAGTAACGTCCACATGCCTCGACAGCCCACAAGAAACTGAAAGCCCTGCTACGTTTCCTGAGAAAGACAGGCTTGTGTGAACGCCTCTGACATGCGGTAGAGTTCTGCACGCTGCAGTGAAATTACTGTCAGTCTCTCCCCCACCTTTTTCTTTTCCCTCTCTTCCCTCTTTCTCGTCTTTTTTGTCCCCTTCTCTAATCCTCCAGTGTAGGGTAGCTAACCGGATGTCTTTCTGGTTAACCTCCCTGCCTTCTCCCTTTTGCTGCTTCCTCCTTCCCCTTTCTTCCATGCTCTGTTTGTTCCCATTCGGAAGAAGTATTTTGGCACCTAAAGTCGGTTGAGCACTCGCAATGGCGTGAATATTTCGAGGACGCCAGGGACGACTGCTAAGCAATGACAGACCTACGAAGAATTGATGAGTCCGCGCCCTCTCGGGCAAAGGGGGGCCCGTTAAGCTTGACATGTGCGTACCTCATCTTTCTTTCTTTGTTTTCTTTTGTTTCTTTCTTTCTTTATTTCTTCTTCTCTTCCTTCCTTCCTTTCTTTCTTTCTTTCTTTCATTCTTTCTTGTCGCTTTGCGCAATACCTCCTCCTAACTTTTCCCTTCTTCCATGCCAAGAAATGAACCTTGATCCACGTGCTCTGCAGCGCGACACTTGACTTGCCATATGTACCAATAACGAGTATGCCTTGATACCCAGGTAACCGAGAAATATAACAAATGGCCTAACGCAGGAGAGCCTTCAATCTAGACAGAACCAAATATTCGAAAAATGGTGCCACCAAGTAAATACGCATGTACGTAATCGGCGTACCTCCGTACACTCGCCGGCGCACGACACCATACCTGACATGTGCGAGCTATAAAAATGCGATGAAAAAGAAACAAGCTATCGAACAGCATCAGCAAAATTATAGCTAGCAGTTCTCTGTTAGTGTGTGGTGTGAAAATACCATGTTTGAACTTACACGGGATTGCTCTCTGCAGTATCATTGCGGTCGAGAGCCTGGAGACTTGCACGCTCCACCCATGTTACAATTAGCCGTCACCTGGACCCCGAGAGTGAGCTTTTCACCTGCACTCCACAACCATTCCTCCCATCAAGAAGTGCACTCACCGTTCATCCGCACACTGCTATATCATTGGCGGTGAGGCACAACTGCGGGGCCACGAGTTGGGAATACCACCAAGTAGAGCTCATTTATTGGGGAAAACTTGGTTTCGCAAATCGGATGGAGAAAGGGAGTGCGCTGTTTCTCTCAAGGCCGCCTATTCGAGACCTTTCATTCGTCGTCAAGGCTTCTACGGATTTTGTTTATTTACACATTTCGTGTATTGTAGCTCAACTTAGAGCGCACTAAATGACTTCAATATTAGCGCTTGTCGATGTACAAGTGCTTGCACGTTCCAATACGCTGGGTGTGGATGAGGCTGGCCGTTGAATGTCCTGTTCTATTGCATCTTTCTTGCGGCACCCACTGTCCAGGTTAACAAGCTATATGCCTTGCTATAAAGTCAGAATCTAGGTCAGTTGAATTAGCTAAAAAAGCACAGTTGCAAGCCAAGTCGTTGTGTCTCACTCTTTCGTGCCGTCTTCTTGATTGGTTTATACTTTAGCGTCAAGTACAGTGCCCCAGTGTGGGCTTGCAATGCGTGCAATAAGAATCCCCTCGTATCCACGGGGAATGGGACGAAGCGAACTACTTATCTATTTTTACATGACAACGTTCTCGTCTGCGTTACGATTCAGCGGCAGTTGTTTTAGGGGCAAAACTCCTTACACCGTGGGTTGCTAGTCCCATGTCATCCCCGTAGTATCCACCTCTTGTTTAGTCCTTGGAATGTGCACTGGATGGCGGTACTTGTATATGATGAACATGTGATGAAAAGATGCGAGATGACAGCACTTGTAGTGTTCACTACATGGACGGACGCACCAACGAACACCCAGACAGATGGATGCACGGACAGGCGCACGCACGGATAGATGGATGCACAGACGCTTAGACACACTCATCATCATTCACTGCGTTGATAAGCTGTGATTTTTTTCATGTTGACAGTCAATGGTAACCGCACAAAAAACAAAGAGAGCGTGAGAAACAAGTGACTCTATTGTGGATCAGCTAGAACCCAGGCCTTCAAGTTGGGCATGTGATCCTAATGCGTTGTCTCAGAGCGACTTCCTCAGATCACCTTAAAACGCGGAGTTGTAGGTTTGGTTCAAAGCTGAACATCACAGCCGTGCATGACCCGCAGCGGGTAACTGTTAAAGAACACAGGTGGTAAAAACACGACCAAATCAATTATTGCAAACCTGCACGAGCATTTGTAGTGGATACAGGCACCGAACGTAGTATTAGTGAGTCATTGCATTGCTACTAAAAACAAACTTCTCTCTTTCTTCAACTCATCCAGTTTTACTTGCCCTCCTTCAAAGTAGGATCGCCTAGCAGACTTAGGCTAGTCAGCCGACCTGCCTGTTTCTTATGTATCTTTCTCTTATGTGTTTTGCAATCAATACATCTTCCTCTCAATAGGTTGTACCCACTCACCCTCACGATACTAGGCTACTCTGTGCACCGGAAAAGCAGGGCCCCTCAAGCTGTTCTCACAGCATTTGCTTGTCCTTCTCGCGTCTTTTTCATATTGAGAAATAAAACCTCTATATGAACTTCAATCCTTTTATCTCTCTATTTTTCAACTGCTTTACATTCACTTTCGACATTCACAGTGTGAAGTGACAACATAGAGTATAAGACACACAGTGCACGTGGAGTGCTGTTTAACTTTTTTTTGTGACATTCGCACATTGTCGACCAAGCAAAATAATGAGAATGCAGGGAACTGTTTATTTATTTATTTATTTATTATTCAGAAATAAAGTAAATAATAGGTTGATAGCTAGCGAGCTAGAGTGACCATACACTTTTAGATTTGCTATGCAGGCCGTCCTTCGAAGAGCTCAGCTCGGCCATGGTCATGTTGACGGACCATATCACTCAAGTAGACAAGTGGGGACTGTTTCGTTTTATGCACGTTAGCACTTAGTCCGGGGTACGACACATCACATCTCGTTCCGCGAACCACGGTTTATACTGCTCACACTTTCGCACTCGGCTGCTCAATAGCCGTCCAGCGAACGAGAAGAAAGGGGGGCCGGGGGGGGGGGGCTCCCATATTGACTCTGCCTAACAACCATTCCTGTACATTACATACACATATACACGCAAACACACACACATACACGTGCGAACACACTCGTAGATATACATACAAAGAACGAGGAAGCGACGCGACAATGTCCATACTTTTTCTTTCTCTTTTACTTCCGCTCCGCTGAGCGTACAGCGAGCGGAGACCGAGCGTGTACGAAAGGGAGGCAAAACGGCAAGGAAAGGCCAGACGTGGCTTCTTCTGGCGAACTTCCCCGAGCTGTCACCGATAGCCGGTCGAAGCGTTTGTTTTGATTACACGCTTCGACACTCCTCGTATACCGTGTTGTCATTCGGAACGGCCAAAGCCGATCTCAGCGAACGCTTTCCGGAATGGACCACGTGGGGAACATCATGGAACCCTACACACCATCATATTATTGGCTACTGTTCTTGAACCTCCTCTGTTCTTTTTTCTCATCGTGGAGCTATATATTTATACAGAGACCTTCTATCTCTAAGCGTTTTCTGAGTGCCCATGAAATATTACATTTATAGGTAGTTTGCCCAACTTTATGAGTGAGCGTTTGTAGAATTGAACGTAATGATGTCTTACGCAATGGTACGTCTATTATAGTTGTCGTTTACGCTTTGCACTGCGAAAATGACAGCTGTGATTCAAGGATCTCTGATGCCAGATATGTAACGAAGGTATTTGCTGCGCCAACAAAGTGCGAAATAGTGTAACCATTCCGCTCTCTCCCTCTCTCTCTCTTTTTATTTACCATCACGTAAGACTGGACATGTGAGTGATGGCAGCCTGTAAGAATAGAAGTTCCCGTCTCGAGTAGGTCGTTTCACGTGGTTTATTTGACTCCCGGCTTGTACAGCTTTTTCTTTTTCTCGGGAGCATGTACCTGTTCAAGCATTACATAAAATATAGAGGAGGAGCAAGACTAATAGGAAGAAGAGAAAGAAGCTTTGGGGGATGATCTCACACCGAAAAATTGTCCTGCCCTGCCGCGGTGGTTTAGTGGCTAAGGTACTCGGCTGCTGACCCACAGGTCGCGGGTTGGAATCCCGGCTGCGGCGGCTGCATTTCCGATGGAGGCGAAAATGTTGTAGGCCCGTGTACTCAGATTTGGGTGCACGTTAAAGAACCCAGGTGGTCGAAATTTCCGGAGCCCTCCACTACGGCGTCTCTCATAGTCATCAGTGGTTTCGGTACGTTAAACCCCACATATCAATCTATCAAATATCAAAAATTGTCCTCTTTCCACCATTGTGCTTTATTAAATCCGACGCTCCAAATACTTGCGGCTTTGCAAAAGCAGAGAAAACAGTTTTCACAAAAACTGATCCCACTGTAAAAGAAACACGCGAAAGCCCTCCTCTGTGTGTGGGTTAGGAGTGCGCTAATCTGTGGAAGGCAAAACCGGCAGCACGAGCGCTTAATTACCTATAGGATGAAAGTACGCCGTCTTTGAGAGAGTGACTAATGCCCACCTTTCTCTCTGTCTCTTTGTCTCGTTCCTACGTAAGCTTCGTCTTGACGTTTACGGCATTCACGCTTAAAGCTTTGAGAACCGCGTTGTGATCAGCTGGATAGCGACTTAGTAATGTTATAACAATGGTGTGTTGTAGAACTTTTTTATACTTCACGTTTACGTTTGTCACATTTTTTACTTTCTTTTTTTTAGCCGCTTTGTGGTAGCGCATAATATGTCGCGGTCGCCTCGGGGGACGTTTAATGCACTACTTGTTTTCGCAACAAAGTCGCACCGTCATAGCTCCGTGAGCTTGTCCCTGTCTAGAAAGAATACCGTGGTTGTTATTTTAAGGGACATTTGTTATAGACAGAGTGCCCCGCCTGATATATTGTGAAGCAGCCAACCGAAAAGCAGTAACGCAGTGTCGCATGTATTAGCCGCAGCATCACTTTTTCATGCTGTGCGTTGAATCCAGCCGCTAACACCAGTTTTGACATTTTGAAGGCTGTCTAAAATCGCTGCGCACTTATTTCTGCGCAGTTATTTTCATAAAATATTTAACGTTGCAACTTCGCAGGTAAGACATGGTGCGGTAACCAGTTGTAGCGATGGGTGATGCGGAGTTGCTTGGGTAAGTGAAGAAGGAATTAGACGGGATTAGTGGGAATTGTTAGTTATTCAAGATTATATAACGCATGAGCAGAAACCTCAGCATAAAATGTTTGAGGCGGCGCTGCTTCACACAAACCCTTGCCATACTAAGTGCTGGTGTGGCCGCAGATTACCAAAGTAATTTAATGACACGTACCATGCTGCTTGTAAGTGTAGGCCCTTCATTACGTATAGTATTCGGAGAACATGTATACCTGGTAGCGGTATTCTTTGAAGCAAAGAGATGTCGCTAAAAAGTCGAGTTCATGCAATGGTCAAGATTATATTTATAGTCGGACTTTCCTATGCCCTGCTCGCAGAAGGCAGCCGTTCTTTATTTCAACCATTTGCGTGCGCCGTTCTGCAGCTCCCTTTATTTTCAGGCAGTTGGGAACTGGAAGCTGCCATCCTTCCACTAAGTGCATCATCTATAAAGCAGCCACCTTGAATATGCGTTGATCCTGCATTTGAATCCTGAAACGTGACAAATTTTTAGTCATCTGCCAAGCAGTGTTATTTTCTGAATTCAAACGCCTTGCTTTGTTGATTTGTGCAACAAACGCGTGTTGCGCGGAAGATTTTTTTTCATTTCATGAGAATTTCTTTGTATGGTGGGTTTGTACATAAATGATATATTCTTTTCTCGCCTTCAGCCCCCTAGTTTCTGCGTAGGTATGTGCGTTTCTTCAGTATGATTTATCGTTGACAGGAGGCGATTGCGTAGAAGAGAGGCTTATACAAACCGTGTGCACCATACCGATCACATGGGGAAGCCGAAAAACGTGTCGCCGTATATCTTCTTTACGACTGTGTTTGGTGTATGCCCACGAGACCCTTTTTGTAAATGCATTGTTCGTCGAGGTGGGGCTTCTCTTCCTTACGTATGTGAAGGTATACAGCGTTAGAAATATTTTATTTGTTTATTTTTCCCGTAAGCAAGAAAGTTGCCCGCTCTGCTTTGATTCGTGAAGCAGTGAATTACTGTGCAAGTAGGATGGAGGTTCACGATATTATCACGTGTACATGTGAATGCCTACTTATTGGACATAAGAGTTGCCCGATTCTACTAGGTCAGTCTTCTAGATGCTTAGGTATTCGTCTGCTGACATATCGAGTCTTGACCAATGCGCGTGGTTAGCTTAAACTCTTGTTTTATTCTCGTGTTTTCTTTCTCGTTCAACAAGCCTCTTTTTTTTCAGTTTTGCAGCACTATATAGGGGTCCAACTTGTGGTCGGTCCGTATACTTCACGTCGTTCATCAGATTTAATCACAATCAAGATCAAGTGGTCTATACAGCCCTAAAATCGGGCTAGCAATGCTTCAGAATAGCGTCAGAAAAGTACGAGGTATAAAATAATACGAATTACAGAAATAACCAAATCCCTAGCAATGTTCCGGAAAGATGAGGTCAATTCCGAATCACACAAGAGAGGGCATCACCACCTCGCCACGCACATGATAGATCATTCCACCTATGCTTCTTCAATGCCACATTTGAAGGAGAAACAACCTTATGGGACTCGCTGCAAACGACACGCATATCAAATGCAGTATCAAACGAGAAGTCGATTGAGTGCAGGAAGAAGTGGCGCGCATGTGGCACACCGAGTTTGCAGATCTCCCTAACTAGATTGTCGTCGTACCGGGGAATGCTTGCACGCTTTCTTGAAGTTAACTCCACGAGGCGTTTTTGCTTAGTTTTTCTGAGGAGAAAATTATTAAAAAGACTAATCATTTTTTACAATGCCACTTCAAGGCATTTGCACAAACAGTACAATGTACGACGTTTCTACAATAACAATCTTGTGCTTGCCGGGTTTATCTTCGCCCCGCTAGATGGTGCCACCTAACCAACCTTCGAGGGGCTTCAGTCTTCCTAAGCTGACTTTTCTTGAAGTGAAGATCCTCAGTTCATGGCTCTACGCGTCGCAGGCCAGTAAAGCGACGCAGGCATTGCTACGTTTCATAAAGTCGATCAGAGTGTAACTGACGGCTTTTAGACTTGAAATAGTCAGGCGCGGATGCGTCCACATTGTGATCTTCTACACCTCCTTTCTTTCTTCTATTTTAATACCCCCAACCACTCCCCCGGTGCAGGGTAGCGAATCAGACGTGCGTCTGGCTGACCTCCCTGCCCTTCCTCCTCCTCCTTCTCCTTCTCCTATGATTTCAGTATTCTGGTATGCCAGGTCACTCTAGCATCAGTAATCCGACTGAAAGAAGGTGATGCAAATTTACGCTTGCACTTCAGCTTGTTTTGAGCCGGCGGATGGAGTCTCCGCAAAGCTGACATCGTGAATAGCTGTGAACGAAACAGTATTTGCAAGATAAGGTCGCAGACTTTGTAAAGCCCACCCGACGAGTAGTTCACGTTCCGTGAAAGTATACATGCCATACAGATCCATGCATGCGCGCATTCCTTCCGACACGTGGCGACATGGTAGCGTAAAGAAGTATACATATAAGCTCAAAGTCCCTATTACTGTCATAAACCGTTCGGTTGACGCAGCGGCGGCAACTCTATTAACGGCAATCACTGGGTGCCCATGCTACGCACGTTCTCTGGTTTCGCCGCAGTAAAGCGGTATTTAGCGCTGGATTTGCACCTACACCAACAGCTGTACAAGAAAGACGTTTTTTTTCTTTTTATCACCACTCTCAGATCGAGTTTAACGGTGAAAATGATTTACCTCCTTGCTTTTCCTTCTTTTACCTCTATCTCATGCATCACTCACACGGGAACTCATCAACGAAAGTTCTATCGAGAGACATAACTGTGTCGAATGTTAATGTCCGCCGACCCAGCGTGTGCTTCTTTTTTAGTGGTCGTTTTCATGTGCCCCTTTAGAGTGTAAACTCGTGAGAACATTGTGTATGTAGCATGTCTTTTGACAATGAACAAAAGGACGCTCCCCCTCTCCACACCCACTCGTGAATCGGAGGTTGGGGATGGTTGGGGGTTCTTCAGCTACAGCCTTGTCCTCGTGGCCCCTCCCCACATTAATCCACTCTACTCGCCTCAAGAACATTTAGGTGAGGTAAAGCATTAAAAAGCTCGCTTGGTAGAAACTCCGGCATCGGCCTTGATGTCAGCGTCGTTATCTGCGAGCGAAAATTCATCTTCTTGTGCGTGACCGAAAAAGCCCGGGTCCGAGTGACGATCGACCCTAGTTCATTTACGTGGCAAACCGGTGCTCTACCACAGAGCTAATCTTCTGCTTGGAAATAAAGTGAAAAGATTGTTCATGCTTTAAAAACACACGCGTTCTGTATACAGGCTTCACAATACATGTAATATCGCAGTAATATTGCGGGACATAAGCGTACGTTGCCATCGGGTGTCAGAACATGTAATTATCATAAGGACTATTATATCAGAGGTACGGGGTCTCCCCTGCCTTTTCCCTGGACCAAAATACAGTTTTATTCATCATCATCATCATCTTCTTCTTCATCATCATCATAAGGACTTTGCGATTTAAAGCTGGCCATTTATTACAAAGGCACTCACGCTAGTGCGCGTATTCTCTTAAGATCGCGTATTGGGTTCATAAGAAGTTCGAAAGCATTTCACGCGTATAATTGCTCGTGGATTAAATCCTGCTACCCATGACATAGAATGCAGTCATATGAAAGAGTTTCAGTGGCACAAGCCACTTTCAACTTTATCGATAACAACGAGTAATCCACAATTTAAGCTTCTGCAGTAACATCATACAACAAAAAGTATGCACTAAGTGGTTGAAGTAAGGACAGGACAGGATATCGCTATCACGTTCAACTTTAAAAAGTGAAGCTTAAGTGTCTCCCAATTTTTCCTTGATTCACGCTTTATGATAAACGTGTCATTTGAGAAGTAAGAATCGTTCCTTTAAGTATTTATGACGTCACGCGTTCCAGGCGGTTACCTCAAAGTCCGTTCCCGCAACAGCATAACTCCTCAGGCATTTTCCAAGCACAGTCATATTGGTGCCATAAAACCCCAAAAGATGGGATTCGAGACAACGAACTATACGCGTCCTCCCCACACGTCCCTTATTTGCGTGGGAAATACGACAAAGCTTCAATGTGAGGCATTTATAGCTATTGTTCCTTTCCTCGCCGTTCACGGGCAAAGGCGCGCAATAACGGCGGGTGGCCGCTGCCTCACGTCCGCCACAGGACGGCGATTTGGGGCCAACGCCGCAGTGTTACCCACTTCCTCTAAGCCGCTTGCTCGCATCGCACGCCGCATCAGGACGTGCTCGGAGCAAGGAGGCATTTAGCGACGGCTGGGCTTCCCACCACAGGACGCGTCAACGCGACCGATACAAAAGGCGAGGAAATGCTAGCTAGGCTCATCAAGGAATCACGCAACGGGAAGGTATACAAAGCGGGACACGTCGCAGGCTGACAAAGCACATCGCAAAAGAAACGCTGCAATGCATCTTAGTCTCGTTTCGAGGCGATCCCCACAGTGTCTGTCCCGTTTCCCAATCTTCCTTTTCTTCGTACCCTGTAGCTTCCTTCTGTCCCGTTGTCCTGACGCCAATTCATAGGAACATCACGTTGCTCATCACATATCCATTCGTACGTGTCCCCGTGCTTTTGATGTCGCCTTAGCAATGTGCGACTCGGATGACTCGCTCGCAGGCCTTACACCGGTAACGTGTTGCGCGATTGGCAGAACACGACGGTCGCCTCACGTAGCACTTCGATGGCCCAGCGGACAATCGTCACTAGCTTATAGCTATGCTGTCGCTTATTTTTTTGCTTGCTGCTAAAAAAGGCATTATGCGGTCTTAGCCCCCACGCAGAGGTTGTAGATACGCTAAAAGAAGGAACCCGACGTGCGACGCAATCGCGAGGAGGCGTACATGGTTTCAGTCCCGAATGGCAGTACCCACTGTCGCCCTTGCATATGCCAGCTATGGTCGGGGAAAAACGGTTGTAAAGTATGTAGAAGTCGAACAAAATGCCGGTAAGATGCGTGAAGTTACACCGTAGCGCCATTCGATCACAGTAAAGCTTTATACCTGTCACAGATGGGATGACAGCCATTAGGTGCAACAAGCCTATGGAAGGCTTTTGTGCAAGAATAGAAAAAGAAAGATAATGCCGTGAAATATACAGGGATAGAAGCACAAAAAACATCATCAGGAGCTTGTTGTCTTGTTCTGATATGAGTCAAGCTCAGTACTTTGGCATTCGTGGCAAAAGCTCAGAAATGAAGACGAAAAAAAGCAAGGTTAAAGATAGAAATGAGCGCAACCATGGGGTTTCCTATAAACACAGCAGAGGAAACTCTGGCGTTGGTGTCTATGGCAGCAGCAACGCATGTCGCTTCAACAAGCATAGAAATGATGGGTAGTACATGTATTTGTTTAATATTTATACGTTCGGTTTCGTGTGGCTTGGCGCTCTTTTGTCACGAAACAACAGTCAGCAAATGTTCAGCAGCTGTGATTCACTACATTAACCTCTTAGGCTCGCCTATTCAAACCAGGTCATGTAGTTCAAAATATTTTTTCTTTCATCCGAAAAAAAAACACAGCAATAAACAAAGCCACAAGTGCGTCCTAAGCCCAAAAGCACGAAGACTAGGCAAATAAATGTTCTGTGTACCCATCCTTACCATAACATTTTGTTTTAAATTTCAATGAAATATCGTTATTGTATTTGAATATATAGGAGAAGGTACCGGAGTCAGAGACTGAATTGGGACCTCCTATGCAGGCTAAGCATTGAGAAAAATGTGACGTTTGCATTTACGGGAATGAGAAAAAATTCCAATGTGCATTTAGAGAACAGTGGTTACAAACAATTCTAATACCTATTATATCAAAAGAGAAAAAATGTGATACACTTGGAAGAAGGAAAATAGGTTTGCGATATATAAAAAAATGAAAAAAAAAGATACCAAAGTATTTAGGGACTGCGTAAACAAAAATTTATTTAGTGTTATACAGATTGATAAGCAACTTTTTTCAATTCTTTGACAAATGAGCTAAGAGTCATTTATTTCAATACAGATGGCTATGAGTTCCATAGGGAAAATGCACTGAAATGAGCGGTTTTTTTAACGTTCATCTCATGTTCGCTGAATGATCGCAACGCCGGGGTCCCATTTATTTAATTTAGAAAACTCCATGAGTGGAATGGCCATTTTCTTGAGATGGTTACACACGAGCAACCAAGAGCCGGGTAGGGATACGTCACTACCCAAAAGAAAAAGCAGGTGTACATACGGGAAATCGAACCCAGTACCTCCTGAATTGGTGGGGTAAGCTATAACCACACCACCCGGATAAAATTCAGCGTGCCAGAGGAGCGCTTCTGCGTCTCCTGTTTCAGACTGAGTCACTCTGCATTTCTCCGAATATTAACGCGCTCATCCGATAGGTCAAAGTAGTTTATTTGACCACATCTCCGCCGCCCATTGTAACAAAAGGAGGAGTGTGCGTCACTTTCTTCTGCGAGTGCTAGCTTGCCACGTATAGAACTCTATTTGAAGAAACACGTACAATCTTTTACGATTCTCCGAAGGAAGTATAGTAATATCCTTGGAGAGTTCACGTGTATACCTTTCAGGAGAGTCATATACACTGCCTGTCAGAATTCACACAAAAGAGTTCCGGAACTCTGTTCGCTTTCTTAGAGCGCAGTGGTACAACGAGGATGCTTCAAATATGAAGTTGCTTCTCACACGACGAATAAATCCAGGTTCCCAATCTTTTATTACAGCATTTTTCTTTTCTTTTCCTTTTCTGTTTCTTCTTTTATCTGCTGTTCTTATATACATATATGTATTCATTGCTTTCTTGGCTTGAACAGCGAAAATTATTGTGTTAGTTGTTTTGCATTTATTATATATTTAGTTTACTTTAATCGTACAACATATGAAGTATGAATTTGTGGTGTCCTTTTTTTCTTTTTTCTCTGGTACTTGGGTTATTACGAAATCATTTTCTATCTCACTCCTTGTGTTCACTATCAGTGTTGAAACACTCACCCCAAACAGTTTTTATGTCACCTATTGTATCAACTATGTCCTCTTGAGACTGCCCACCTGCTTGGACCTAAGGGTCTGATGTATGTAATAAATAATAATAAAAATACATTTGTTGCCCTGAGCAACGAAGTTATAGAACGAGCAAATTCGAGCCACGTCCACTGCGCGGATGAAGCTGGGCGCACAACTCCTCCAGTATGCAGCAAGACAACTTTCCCGATTCTTATCTGAGCTCCGCTGAGCCTAGGGTCGACGTCTCTCCGAACGAAGGGGATTTAGGGTCATGACCTGTGGTCAAGGGAAGACGGATTCCCGCTGCTACCGCCACCGCCTTTTCTTATGTTTCAAGAATGACCCTCATTTCTCTTGCCAGAAACACACACTCTCATTTCTCGGCCAATGGAAACGTGTGACTGGCGTGTTTCTTCTTCTATATATCGAAAGTTTCAGGTTACCTCTACGCTTATTTCTATCCTTTATCTTTTTCTCTTATGGCAGGGAGTTCCGCTGTCTTACAATGCTCCCCGCATTGGCTGTTAAATAGGCATGTAAGCGGACGTTGCAGGCCGTGTAACAATTTTGACGATGCTCGGAAACAACATTTAAGGCACAGAACGAAGACAACATTGAAGCGTGGGGCTACGCAAGCTAGATCGTAGTCCCAACAAGATGGCACTGAGCAAAAAGCAAGGAAACTTGACAGAAACATAATCGGCTTGTAGGAAATCGCAGCCACGCTTCTCTACATGCTCAATATCAGATTGGTGGCGTTTTTTTATGGCGTCGTGCAACAAAGAGAAAACAAAAACTTGTGGATTCTTAAGCTTCGCCTTTAAGAGTTCAACGCCATCGCGATGTCCTGTTCCTAGTGCGTACTAATTTCAAAATAGCTTGTGTCTGAGAAGCTTTCGCACGCGGCTTCATTTTAAAGTATTGGGTAGCATGATTCAGACCACCGGCAATCGTGCACTGAAATGTCTTCCAACTTTCTGTGCGACCACTACGTGGTCTTAGGGCAAATGCGCAGTAACGTGTGCCTTGTTGTAGTGGGTGGCCCGCTTTCAACCACAACTTTAGAATAACCGCATGCTCTGACGCCCGATCGCAATGTACACTTGTGTACCACGCATATATATATATATATATATATATATATATATATATATATATATATATATATATATATATATATATATATATATATATATATATATATATATATATATATATATATATATATATATATATATATATATGTGTGTGTGTGTGTGTGTGTGTGTGTGTGTGTGTGTGTGTGTGTGTGTGTGTGTTTTCATCTCCACCGCCACGAACGTATATTTATTAATTTATTTAGTTAATATTTGTACTTCAGTCTCAAACAAATACTGTAGCAGGTGTTGAAGAAGGTGTTTTCATCTCATGCATACATAAGATTAAAAAAGGCTCATTAATATAAACAGAAAATACTAGACGACGAAGAAACAGTGCATAAAAGTAAAACAATGTACCAAAAAAGGAAAATAAATAGGTAAAAGTGAATTAAATTATGAGAAGAAAAGTTTTCTAAAATTGAACTAACATGAAATTGACGGTTTTGGGTCAAGTTAAGGGTCATGTTGGGTACATACGACATTGATACAAAGTTTATTTAAAATAAGAACTAATTAAGTGTCAGTAATTTATTTAGCAAGATGAAAGAGCAGATGCTCTTCTTGTGAGCTGCCGGGATCGTTGAGGCCCCTGGCGGAGGAGATATGAACCACGCGCCTTGCTCTACGGTGCCTCCGAGATAATTTCCTAATGTACGATGAAACGAAAAGTTAACCTGAAGAAAACGCCTGGCCATACGAACGCCGACGTGCGACTGCCACTACCAAACAGCTTCATGGAACGACAGCTGGACAGAGCATGCGATTTTATCCTCATCAGAATGAAAAATCCGTGTATGAAAACGTCAGATTGCAGCGTCGTTTTCTCGATCAGAATAGGATTTATACTTTTCAATCACATTCAATAAAAACAAACATGCGTAGCGCAGCCTTGCGGATGAGCATCGAAGTTAGATTATGGGGCTGTTGAGTATCTGTGGTTTCCTGTACGCAGTCTGATGCTTTCTTGCTCATCATAGGAAGTGTTCGAAATTATAGTATGTATCATAGTCATCATGACCAGCCTGGCTTGCCCATTGCAGGGCAAAAGCTTCTTGCATGTTCCGAGTATGTACACTATCATCTGTTATCGCTTTATTCTGTGCTTCTTACGAGGTAGAACAATGTTTGACGATTAACGGGAAAGATGCTTACTCGGTGGTGATGCCTGTAGATGAGGAAGGGTGCGTTTGAAATACCGCTTCCGTTTGCACCAAAGACTCGGCGGTCACTGAGCAGGTGGCTATTGCCCTCATTGATTAGGGCAGAGTTTTAGTCTTTAGTGACTCTCACTCTGCAATTAAAGCCTGCTCGGGGGAGTTATTAGCGAATCGTCTTACAAACTGCAGCAAAGTAAGGACATTCCGCATACCATTACTTGGTTTCCGATGCACACAGGGTCAGTGGAGAGAACCCCTCGTAACCTCAACGAGGTGGCGCACACGGAGGCACCAGAATTAGTGTGCCGTGCAATCTCTGAGGCAGCTGAATCTCCCGCTCCGGAGCTTAGGGACCGGCTGTTATTGTGCAACGATATAACCAAACATTATTACTCAGGGCGCAGGGAATTCCCCTTGCCACATTCTAGACTTAGCAGGCCACAGGCGGTTACATTAAGACTTCTGCAAACGCGCACATACCCCAACCCGATCATCACGAATAAAATTAATCCGGACTGCGGGGTTTCGATCTCGATCTATTATAGTGAATGGAAAGGGGGGGGGGGGGGGGAGCGGCTTGCTCGATTTTGAACACATGCTCTGGCATTTCTTGGCATTGGCCAGTGCAGCTTCTCACGGTGAACAGTGGTGGCAGCGAATGCTGCACAAGGACGTGATGGCTAAGGAAAGCGCCATATTATACACTGTTCTACTCCAGGCTAAGTTATTGTGTCTTGTGTTTGGGAACAATGACAGCACAGAACTATAACAAGTTGCTCACGTTACAGAAAAAAGCACTGCGACTAATCGAAGGATACTACGGTCACCCACAGAATTTTAGCACACATCCGTTATTTTCCAATTATTTCTTATTACAAGCAAACCAAATATATTACTACAAGTTCCCTTTGTACATAAAAATAACAATTTATACCCCATGTTTCATTCTTCTCGATGTGTTGAGTACTGTCTCCGTACACCTGGCATGAGAACACCGAGAACTAGGACCGCCTATGGTGAGCAACATACTAACTATGAAATACCCAGTCTCATCAACAAACTTGAAACTGTTGTTGACCTAAATAAAAACAATTCCAAAAATACAATAAAAATGTTTCTTCATAATTGCATTGATTATGTTTATTAAAAGACTTCGTTAAGATATTACTTTATGTGTACTAATTGCTAACTGTGTAGTTTCAATGCTGTTGCTTGCTTTTGAAATGTATATGTCTGCAAATGTGTTCTCATCTCACCTATTTTACATTTTGCGATAATGATGTTTTTCTTAAGTGGTGTTTTGTCTTTTGGTATGCATATATTTGTGTTACTTTTCACAGTGTAGCGTTTATTTGTCTGATTATAACTTGCTGATTGCTAGTCTGCGTAAGAAACTGCTTTTTATCTGCGTCTAAGTTCTGTATCAGACTGTATTTCGGAGCAAAAGCCTCCGTCAGGCTTTACAGCCTTTAGCTTTTGCTTCGTTTTTTCCTATGTACAGGAAAAAGAAATAAACCTCAAAATAAATAAAAAAATGACTAAACCTCAGGGCTGTCCAGAGGACCCGTGCGGCGGCATAGGGGCCTGGCCTCTTTGTCCCAACGTGGGAGCAGCCAGCATCAGTCCTGGGCTGATCCTCAGGACTTTAATAAAGTTATTCATGCCACACTGAGAAGCAGCGCCTGCTTCTCGGCCACCAGTTGGGCATGCCTAGCTGCGGCGCATGCTCGCGTAGTGCACGAATGCGCAGCAAACCGCTGAGCACAAAGACGAATCGCCAGTGTTCTCATCTCACACCGTTTTCAGCGTGTGTTCTGTTTTACGGCTTGATATTTGCCGCGATCGAAAATTATACACGTCTCACGGCGTTTTTCTCGTTACCATTCCATGATTTGACAATCTGACTAGTAAGCTTTCTGTCACGCTAAGGGGAACAGGCGCCATAAAAATTAGTTGTCGGTCCCTCTAAGTCATGGATTAGGGTTGCCTACATTTTTTTACTTACTTGTGTTCCATAAATCTATCTTTCCTGTTTCTTTTTTTTCTGTCTTTCAGTAACATAGAGAGTTTTCCGAGAAGCATGCACGCATGCGTGGAGAACTCAAGCCTCAAACTCAAATCAAAGATTAGGGAAGGCCACAATTTTTCTTGAGACACTGCATGCCGGAGTTTCAGGAAACTTTGCCCCCCCCCCCCCTCCCAAAATGCAACAATGCGGGTGTAGACTTCTGTGTACACTTCATGTGTCCTCCATTCTTAATGAGATGATGATGTGGCTTGCATCAGGTGGTCATTTCTTGAGCTCGTCGCCAGAAGTTCTGGCAGTGCCTTCCTGGAAATGCATCGGTTCTCTCTCTGCCTTCACTTCGGTGAAAACCTTGCACAGTTTATTAGATACGTACCAAGCATCCCATTCACGCTTGTAAAAATTGCAACCAATTGTTGCTACGAACGAGGTCACGAGTTCACAGCTCTTAATATGGTGCAGAATCTATTCGAACCTTGTCTGGTGTGTTAGTAATCTACTTGGCCCTTCCATTACATGTGGAGAAACAGCGACCAGCTTCACCGAAACAGGAGTTGCCTATTCCTTTGGGGCATTCTCGCGCCTGCTAATCAGGTAATCAGGGTGAAAGCGAGACTCTGTCTCCGCGTTCCGCTAATAACGCGTACACCCGCCAAGCCTAATGACTCGGTTTGTCTCGTTCACTGGCTTCCTCTCTTTCTCATTTTTTTTTCTTGCAGACTGCGAATTGTATTGTCTTTGGCACGTCATCGCTACACACATGCCTCCTTTCTTTATCTTTACATAGCGATTGCTTAAGAGTGGGACTCTTCATTTTTGTTTGGTTGATTTTCTGCAAAATATATCAAAGAACACCAGGATTGAAACAAAGACAAGAGAGAAAGTGACAACAAAAAAGAACAGCATAAAAATGTTAACCGGGATGTACTAGCCAGAAAAGAATATGCTAATCACCAGGATTGCTGCACCAGCAACAGCGACCTCTCTCGCTTGCGAATAATTTAACTGCGCACAAGCAAGAAATTGTATAACATGACACTAGCACCTTACTCATCTTTGTCGTCATCATCCTGGCTACGCCTACTGCAGGACAAAGGCCCTTCCCATGTTTCGCCAGTCAACTCAACCCAGTGCCTTCTGCGGCCATCCCCGTCAATTCGTAGATCACACCTGCCCACCTAACTTTTCTCCTTATCTTTCCGCATTGGCTTTCTCTTGAAATCCAGTCTTCTTCATGTTGTTCTGCAGGCAGCTATTCATGCACATCTTGCCTCAAATGCATAATAATGTTCTGTGTTCTTTGGATTCTAGGTGCCTTAGTTTTTCCACAGTGTTACCAAAAAAAAAAAAAAAGGCAGATCCCGCGTACTGTGGGCATCGATGCTATGCGAAGCACGAGTGAGGAAGGGCGCTCGTGCCCTTCCTGTCTCTTTGTCGTCGTTCTGATCTCGCGCTATAACTATCGTCAATATGTCTCTTTAAAATGAGCAAAATGTTACGAGGTGGGCGTAAATAGTGCCGTACATGACTTTTATGCCGTGGTTATCATGTTTGGATGTTCGATGTGCCATTTACCTTGGTAGTATGTTCACGTCACGTAATACGAAGTTTTGTATTTGTGGAGCTAGAGGAATGGCCACCAGCACGCTATGACCGTAGCATGTAGTCATGTTTTAAATGACACGCATATCATGATTATCATGTTTAGACATGTCATTTACCTTCGTCCCCTATTCACGTCACGTGATACCAAATTTGGTATATGTGGAGCTAGCTAAATGGCCGCAAGCACGCTATCAGTATAGCATGTATCATGTTTTACATGACAGTCTTGTCATGATTATCATGTTTGCACCAGTCATATGCATTCGTCATTCATGGACGTCACGTAACAGCATAAAAACGACCTCGAGCGTATCATTAGCGTCTCATCTAGTTATGCACGTACATGACACGCATGTCATGATTATCATGTTTAGACGTGCCATTTACCTTCGTCGTCTATTCATGTCACGTGATACCAAATGTGGTATATGTGGAGATAGCGAAACAGCCGTGAGCACGCTATGAGCGTAACATGTAGCCATGTTTTACATTGCACTCATGTCATGATTAACATGTTTCCACCAGTCATATACAATCGTCATACATTGACGTCACGTAACACCAAATTTAGTATATGTGAAGCTAGCGAAACGGCCACGAGCGTATCATTAGCGTTGCATGTAGTCATGTACTTACATTACACGCATGTCATGATTATCATGTTTGTGCCAGTGGTTTACCTTCGTTATTCATTCGCGTCCCGTAATACCGAATTTGGTATATGTGACGCTAATGAAATGACGGGGATAGGACCATGAGCGTGGCGTTTAGTCATGACCAGTCATAAAATAAAGATCATGACATGCATGTCATGATTTCTGCGTTAAGATGTGCCACCTATGTTCACTATGCAGTCATGTTATACCATACCAGTTTTGCGAAATGTCATGTGAACGAAGCCATGAGATGTATACCATGACATTCATGACATACATGTCACGATTTTCATGTTATGACTCTTCAAACATGCTTACCAGTCATGTTATGCCATACGAATTTTGGTATCGATACCATTATCGAGACGACGAGGAGAGCTAAATGTCGTAGGCGGCTAGATAGATAGATAGATAGATAGATAGATAGATAGATAGATAGATAGATAGATAGATAGATAGATAGATAGATAGATAGATAGATAGATAGATAGATAGATAGATAGATAGATAGATAGATAGATAGATAGATAGATAGATAGATAGATAGATAGATAGATACGCTCAAAGTCACCGCAGTTGGCTAAGAAATGCTTCGCATCTATTAACCATCGGAATCTAGCGAAAACTGAATAATTGAGAAGTCAAGAAATGAATATGTTCTGAGAGTCACAAGTCGTTACCAACGACAATAATCGTAAGTTAGAACAGACCCCGTAGTTCTTGCCAGATTTTTTAGGAAAGCTCGTTTATTCTGTACTTTTTTTTCAAATGTTTGAAAAGTAACGTCAAGCACTCTTACTTCTTCGTTTGGACGTCTGTAATCCCACTGCACCTATAGCTGCCACGGCTGAAGAAAAATGTAACGCATGCCACGTGGCATCCTACATCTGTCATTTCAACGCCAAGGGCTCTGCAATTTCATTCCGAACTTTTTTTTTTGCAAGGGCGCGTCCACTTACGGTGCGAAGGTCTTAAAAGCCACTAAAGTGAAGGGCGGCCTGTAAATGACTGCCCGAGATAGCTTTTCAACAGCAACTGTTTAAGGAAGTATCAGACTACACACGCTGCTTCATGTGGGAAGTTCTCTGAGCACGAGAAACGTACAGGAATTTATGTTTACGTCTTTCTTTGTTTTTTGTTGTGTTTGTTTGTTCTTTCTTTCTTTTCATACGCAGGAATAATTTACACTAGAGGTTACGTTTTGTGCCGCTAGAACGTGATTGCTCTGGAGAGATTGGGTTTCATGGTACCAAGGCGACTCCAGTTTTTTTTGTTATGCAGAAGTAAAAAAAAGGAATAAGAAAACATGTGAAGAAACAACAAATATTTAGTCTTCCAACATTTGCTGGACACTTTTTGTTTTCTCGTATTTTCACTGTAAAAGTGGTAGGTTTGCTTCCACTTTTTCGACTCCACATGGTGGCAGAAAGTATGTAGAAACTAGGAACGAGATAGAAAGTGGTGAGAGGGTGTCGTTCACTACTTTCATTTATTATTTTTCACCCTCCGGCTGTAGTTCTACTTCTTTCCTGGTCAATGCCATGAGAGCTTTCCGTCAATAAGGTTAGTTTTCAGCAGAAGAAATAGGGATAAATAATGCATTGGGTGAAACAATATCCGGAAAGTCGGAACACCAGCCGCGCGTTAGCAAAACCAGAATATCCGCTATGGAAATGCTGGCGGGGTCTTGCTTAAGCCATCAGCCCTACAACAAAAGCGTCCGTGCAGAAGGTGTTCCTTGACGCCACATTGCCTTACGGAAAAACAATGACGAAGTTAAGCTCACAGGAAAACGAAAAAAATTGTCGGTGCAAGAAAGAAGTGGAGTAAGGGTAACCAAAAATGTCGAAAAAAAAACATAGTACGCCATCACCATTTATTATTATTATTACTTTTTTGCAACGCCCTAAAGTAGAGGGGCAGAAGTGAAATAGTGGCTTGATAGAAATCTGATGGCACTCAAACGTTTGCAATAAAAGCAGGACAATAAAGAAAAGCTTTTGCGAGACATGACACACGCACGACATTAGGTGAGAAAAAATAACGAACAAACGAATATGAATAAGAAGGGCGATACTGGAGAGAATTGGGGAAAATTAGCGAAAAGTGGCTCACCATGAGCTGTGGGTAAATTGCCGGGGTATGAACAATATAGAGGAGGGGTTGCGTGTTGGGTGTGTGTGTGTGGATGCGCGCACCTATACAAGACGATTCAAGGCCACATCAGCGAAGAGTGGTGGAAGAAATAGGGTCAATATGGACGTCATAGGTGGCGCGTGTAATTTTGTCTGAAAACGGGGTTTTAAAGCACACCATATTGTTCTAGTTTTATTTTTAGGAGTAAAACGCGATTGGCTTCGTCCGTGGCGAGGACAGAGTCCTTTCGGCCTAGGTATAACAAACGAAGTATTTGTTTTGTTTGTATCCCTAGCGCTCTCTGTCTCGCAATGACTGCGACCTATGTAATCCACTCGAGGGCATCGCCCAAATGCACGTGATGAACGGCAAGGCGTCCGCGCAGCAGCTAACGAGCTACAGCCATCCGTGATCGGCAAGCGTCCAGCCAGAGTCGTGAGCAGTTATGAGAGGAACCCGAATGGACAAACTTAACGGCATAGGTCTCTAGCCTTGATTGCACCCTCTCTACATGAATCAAGAAGAAAGAAAGAAAAGAAAAGAAAGAAAGAAAAACTGAAAGAAGAATGAAAGGGAAAAAAAAAGAAAAGTAAGACAGAAGGGCAGGAAAAGTGCAAGACACGTTGCATATTTCGGAATCATGAATTCCAGCAAAACCAAATACTCCTCGGACAACAAAAGAAAAAAAAATACTCGAAGGGTTGAAGTACGAGGGCAAAGGGAGGCCGAAACCTTTTAGCATGAACTGGAGAGCCGGCTCAAATGCATCTCTGTGTAACTATTAACCTCCTTATACTGGAGGGCAATGTCCTTCGTACACTCCTACGAATTAAAAGTAAGTTGCTTTCCCAAAGCAGCAAAACCTTTAAAAATGTTATTCGCTGATGGTTCTTCAAAACCCGCCACGGTGATCTAGTGCATATTGCACTTGGTTGCCAACCCGCAGGTCACGGGATAGAATTCCAGCTGCGGCCGCTGCATTTGCGATGGAGTTTGCTATGCTTGAGGTCTGTGGGCTTAGGTTCAGGTGCACGTTAGAGTACCCCCGGTGGTCTAAATTTCTGAAGCCCTCTATACAACGGCGTCTCTCATATTCATATGGTGGTTTTGGGAGTCCCTGAAGCCCAACCATGATATTATTATTATTATTATTATTATTATTATTATTATTATTATTATTATTATTATTATTATTATTATTATTATTATTATTATTATTATTATTATTATTATTAACGCGATAGCGTTACATCCGAAGGGACAATTGGGCCTGTTGGTGCACTTTAATATTGAACAAATTATAGCGTGACAAAAACAGGGACGGGGAAGAAAAAAACAAACTACAGCACTGACTCGCAACTAAACATTATTACATAAAGAAGCGGAATATCTAACATCTGAAAAAGCAATGCAAAGACAAGAAAGAACCATCGCGCAAGGTCAAAACGACAAAACTCTACAAAAGGCTATGTGGCTGATGAAACGTGCAAGCTATCTGTGAGATATGAAACTTCTGCACCTGATAGTTTTAGGGAAGGCTGGCTGATACAATTATCACCTTCCAGTTGTCATATAGAAAACTTGCATGATTTCTCGTGACCGTTGGTCTTTGTGGCAATGCAAGATTTCCTCTTATAAAAAACAAGATTACAACCACTTCTTTCACAATGAATGACCGAATGAGAACCTGTGCCATTTTTTAACTCTGAAAAGAGCATTCTGAAAAAAAATGCTCTCTCTCTTTTTAATGATTGAGTAAATCTATTGTACATTCAGTGCAAAAAACAGGCTCAATACCATCACAGTAATCCTGTATATTCCCCTTCAAGTAGTTCTATGCACTGGAACATGGTCCTGTAAAATAGCGCAATGAATATAACGTTATTTTACAGTTAGTTTGCCAACAGCGTCACGGCAACTTTGCTGCGCACGTGGGTTTAGTGTTAAGAAAAGCTCCCAGTGTTGCAGTTACGGCAGTCGAAAGATTAGCGATTATGACAACCATTTCTTTTTCTCGCGGCTTAGGTTATGAAAGATGCTCTTCAATGCCCTAAAAAGCAAAGAAAAAGAAGCCTTCGAAAACTGTTCCCGCACAAATAACGTGATGTATGGACAAAGCACTGAAGTAGTAGGATCGAGCCTGCTGGACATTAAGTGTGGGTCGACGCGCAATCCGCTGAAGCTTGAGGGTGCTTGCTGTGAGGTTTGCTTAAAGAGGGCGTAGCATTCCGGATCAAGAATTGTGCCAAGAAACGATGTTTAAAAAAATGAAATTGTCAAGGAAGGAGCGAATATGCAAGTGCAATGAAAAATCGAAGCTGGCGATTGAAGCGAATGCATCTCAATTGAGAGTCTCACCGCAATCTCGCAACGGCTTGCCGCCGAGTTCGAAGTTTCTATGCGAGGCTTGTGTCTGAATGGGCCGGCGTATAAAAGCCAGTCAACTTTGGAAATCTGGGCCACATGCCACGTTTAGAATCTGAAAAAGTTTGACACATCCAAACTGACAGGATCTTATTTTTCTTCTGTTTATTTTTTCTTCACGCTCGTTTCATTGATGGAACGAAATGACTCATACTGTCGTCTTGAGGCGCAGTATTTCACAAGCCGAGCCTCATGTTTTTGCACGTGTCACGCAGCGAAATTTGCCGCTTCTATCAAATGCGAAGGAAGCGCATACTATATACAAGCATTAGTGACTTGGAGACACTTGTAGTTTGTTTCTAATTATGTCAGAATTATTCATAAAGCATACACAACAACATTCGTGGTTTGTAAGAGTTGCATGCGCTAGCAGTTAGGAGAAAACGGTTTTTTGTAACGAAGTGAACAGAGACACTCCGTACAATTAGTGCCCCAGTCAGTACGGACGGCACCCTACATGCAATTTACATTTCCGGTAAATGAATGTGCTTAATACCATCTTCGGTATTTAAGAATAATAGTTAACTACAGTGATGATTGTAATGCAAAGCTCGAAGTGACACTATGGGAAATGACTATTTCTCTCGCACACGTAGAGTGCCCTTTAACAATGCCAGAGGCACTACCCTTGCCTCGAGTATGCTCTTGGTTAGCTTGAAAATGTGCAAATGTAATACTAATAACATGCATGTGGCGACTTATGCAACGCCACCATGAATTATTCGCATTAACATTTCGCTACGTCATAGGTTCTGAGGCGACTACTATAAATCGAGTATTCTTAATCGCGAACAGTTAAGTATAGTATCCTCTGAGGTGTCTAAATAATTAACGTATTGCGTTTCAGGAGTGGTTACTGAGCCGAAGCGGCCATAATACGAAAAATAAAACGCTTTGAAGTTCGTAACACTACGTGTATGTGTACTGGTGGAGGTATTAACGCGAAAGGTAAAACTTGACCTTTACCTTCTTATCTAATAATGAACATTTAAGGGCTGAACCAACGACAATAGATATTTCGGCAAGTGAAGCTTAAGCTGGCCTCCTGTAAGCGATGTCGGACCAGACAGCATCAATAACTGCGACAACGGCATTTACAGACTTTCTGAAGCTTACTACACAACTCTTGTGTTTTCCTTAGGACCTTTTCCCGTGTCGGCCACCGGTAATAAGTGGATTGCTATTGCTACCGACTACGCAACGCTCTATGCAGTTACACGCGCCCTCCTCACCAGCTGCGCTACTGGTGTTGCTGATTTCCTTCTTCATGACATCATTCTGCGTCATGGTGCTCCTCGTCAGTTGATCACCGACCGCGGCAGCTGTTTTCTATCTAAAGTAGTCGACGAGCTCCTGCGATCCTGCTCTACCCACCACAAGTTCACTACAGCGTACCACCCGCAAACCAACGGCCTCACGGAACGCCTCAACCGTACCCTGACGAATCTGTTAGCGATGTGCGTCTCTAAGGATCACAAAGATTGGGACATCCACTTACCTTTCGTTACCTTCGCATACAACTGGGGTTTCACCTTTTATACTGTTTGGTTATGACCCGCCTTTGCCCATGAACACTATGCTCCAATCTGACGCCCCCTCATCGACTGCTTATGCTCGTGATGCCCTGGCCCGAGCTGACATCGCCCGCCAAGTCGCCCGGGATCGTTTATGTGCCGCGCAGCTTAACCAAAAGAGTGCTTACGATCGCCGGCACCACGACGTACAGTACTCTCCTGGGTCGCTCGTCTTGCTGTGGTTACCATCACGTCGTGTTGGCCTCTGCAAAAAACTGATGACCCGTTACGTTGAACCCTACCGCGTCATACGCAAGGTCACCAGCGTGACCTATGAGATAGCTCCACTCCATACCACGTCAGTACTAGCTTCAGTCCCGACCGGTATAGTGCACGTCTCACGGCTTAAACCTTACTACTCACGCCTAGAGAATTGATCGCACCGGAACGGTGCTTCTGCCTCCGGCGGGTAATGTCACGGGTTAAGTAGATGCCTGAGGATGACGACGACAAAGTGCTGAACGTGATCGTGCTCGGACTACAGCAGCGTTGTACGCATTTGCTGGCCAGTATATTCGCCAGTACGCATTTGCTCACCAGTGTATACTTTATTCCCCGTAACAATATTGAAGGCAGAGCATTTTCGGGGCCTGGACTGTAGTGTGCTGCTATCGCTTGCCTTAGTGCAAAAAAAAAACCACGTATCAAAAGTGAAAAAAAAAATTATCTCCGCCATATTCATAAAGTGAATGATGTTAGAGGAGCTTGCTCAGAGATGACCGGGTAACCCTTGAATACTCCATGCACATTCCACTACGATTACATAAAGACGCGCTTGACGGCAAGCTCTCATCGCTTCGGCCTCCCAGACTCTCACCTAAGGTCTTGGTGGTGTGCCCGAGCTGCTGCTGTGTTGCGATCCCACCGTGCTGCGCTGCCTTGGCTTCGGGGGTTTTGATGCTGCGGAGTGTTAATGAAGAGTGTTCACTGAGTGAGCTCCCAGCGAAGAGAAAGGAAGCGCGCCAAATGCAAGTGTTCTATACAGCCGCGGCTTTCTATCGGTCACCTACCTAACTGCAGCACGCGGCTTCGATTGTGCGGGCGCCTGGTTGCGTACCTCACTGTAGACAGTGCAGCTACTCTGTAGCGCAGCAGCGAGAGAGCACAGTGGCGCATCTAACGGGAGCGAAGAAAACTAGTGTACGCGCTGCCGACAACGGACAAGGCGCGAGCATAATAAGCTTGACTAGCAAGCTCATAAAAAGAGGAAGCAAATGAGAAATAGAGAGAGAAAGAAAAGTTAGACAGAAATATACAAGCGAATAGAAAAACAAACGGGGACAAACGGAGAAAAAATTGAAAAAGAGGAAAAGCAAAAGGAGGAAAGAAAGAAAAAAATAAAGGAAAAAAGAAACGCCAGGTTTGCGCGGATCGCACAACGCAGCCACAGTGAAAGCCTTTCTTTAACAATCTTTGGGTCACTGCTAGAAACACACTTGCACGATGCCCGCTATGTCATAAATCTTCATAACTTTTGTGTAATAGGGAGGCATTCACCATCGAATCCTTCGTCATTTTTCGGAGAATCGTGCTACCCGCTACAGAGTTGCAATGAATGTGGCGCGGTTTTGCGATGCTGTGGCTGACGACGTTGAATTACGCCTGAGGCTCTTGTAAAGAGCTGGAGCATTCGATGACCCACTCGTTACGCAATTCGCATTGTGTGACGTCTGGCTCTTCTTTTGCTGTTGTAAAGCAAAAGAACGCCCATTACTTCATTACTCATATTGACGCGATTCCTTTCCCGGCATCAAGCCTGCCTAAGGTCAGTTTGCAACGGAGTTTCAAAGCACCGGCCTGAGTCTGTGGTAGAATACTGGGCTGGCACGCAAGGGAGCAGGTTTGGAATTCCATTGTGTCCTTGACGGTTTTTATTTACTTTATTGTTTTCTTATTTCGTGCATAGTGGTTATGGACACTGGTGGCAGCGGGGGACAGCTACGGTGCATGTGACCCTTGTGATATCATAACAGCTTTATCTGTAACCAAGAAGGCTGCCTATCCACACAGAAAGCTACCTAGCTCCAGTATGAAACACCTGTCCTTCCCAGCGTGCATTGCGCTTCCCCCTGCAGGCTTCTTTTCTGCGCAACGCCGTGATGAGCGCCACCATCAATGCCGCCGCTATAGTGTAAGCGTTCGCACCCGCCGCTTCGAATCTACACACGGTTCCCTTTAGCGGGAGATGAATGAATGAATAAACTTTATTTAAAGTCAGGTAGTTTCGTTCGGGCAAAGCGGGTGAAAGAAAGGATTAACACCGGTCCCCTCCCACCATTCGTCCATGGGAATGGCGATGCCTCAGGTGACCGCTTGAAGTCATTGGACCTGAGTGGCGTCTTCGGCTTGCCGGACGGCCCAAAGGAGGTGCCGCCTTCCAGTGGCAACGACACTGACGCAGCCGATTCGCCGCAGTAACCGCAACCAAAGCAGTGGCCGGCCCCGGCCCTCGCGTGGTCGTAACAGCAACAATTGGCCTCGGAGTTCGTGCCTGCCTAACATGCATCGCGATATGACCGGCGGCTGCGACTTTTAACTTTTCCTGCACACTCCCAATGCAAGCGACGTAGTGTGGCCCTTTTCAACACACGCTTTACACGCGTCCGTCGGGTATAGGCTTGGTAACACAGGCTTAGATCGCTGGGATGGGGTACATATTCGTTTGTAATAATCTCACAGTTGCGGCCTGTATTTTGTTTAAGGGTGTAAACCTCTTCCATTTTCCTTTTTTCCCGTACAAAGCGGCAGACGAAAACGCACAAGCCAAAGTCGGCTTAATAGAATGCATTGCCGGGTGAGTTGAGGCATTATATAAAATAAAAAAAGAGCGCGAAAAAAAAAAAAAACGAGACGCAGTAGACAGGTAGAGCGCCCGTTCCTGTTTACTTGTCTCCTATGTTTAGTCTACGCTTATTTTTATTTTTAGGTTGGATTCTCTGTCCTCTTCTAATAAACTCCCTCTCTCACGCTTACTCCTTGCAGTACGATCATTATCAGGCGCCTGATGTAAAGCGTGAAAACAATTTACTATCGTGTACGTACACTGAAATCACGATTAAGCATGCCTTAGAGCTCTATTACTAGTTTGAGCCTTTCACGTACCTACACCTAAGCCTATGTACATCTGTGTTCTCGCATTTCAATCGTTATCGAAAAACAATGTTTAGTGTACCAGACGACCAGATAAGCTGACGTCCCCCGCTTCTCGTAAAAGTCAGCACCTTATTTTTTACAAGAGCCCTGTAGACTGTCTAGACCCATTTCGTAGAAGTAACAAAAGCGAAGCAAACACGCGAAAAGAAATAGTTTCTAAACATAACAAGTTGCTATGCGTCAGTAGCAGACGCGTGTCAGAGGCGTGCTTACAAGGCCAGGAAATGTCATTCTTCCCTGCAGCCTCGTCTCCGCAATGCAGAAGTTTCCTCACGGGAAATGCAGTACACAAAAGCGGTGCCAATCCCAGGCAAGAAAATCTCTCTTCCCAGAAAAAAAAAAAGCAAGCGGGCAGGCGCTCTATTACAGAACCCCGTGTGCAAACGACCGCGTATTCGCATGAAATGCGCCATTCGTCGGGGCTTCTTTTTTTTTTTTGTAGTCAGATTCCTCTCCCCAGGGAAAACTCCAGTAGTGAGCAGCACGTGGTGTCTCAATCGAAGGCAACGCGCTAGCAGACACCCGTTGACCCTGAAACTCTGGATCGCTTCCACGGAACTTGGAGACGGGAAGTAAAGCAAGAGGAAGAGCAAGAGCATAAATGGCATGCTAAGAAGATGAATCTGTCTGCTACGCATGAATTTGGCACCCAGCGTCACTTCTCTTGCAGCTACTGCTGACAAAACTATAGTAGCCGCTGTGTTACCGCATGCAATAATCAGTACACGACTGCCTAGCTAAAGCATTTTTTTTGTAGTGCTCTACCACCACTCATTAGTAATCTAGAATCATAGCCCATCTCTTTCTTCGTCCATGGCACATTCTATTGATAACATGTCGGCGCACCTAATTGTATGTGTCCCGTCTGGCAAATACCCTAGCGGCTGACAAACGTTTTGCTTCTTCATACTCTAAAAGCTCGTCATGTGGTTTTTGTGGGTGAGGTGGTATTCACGAGGGCCTTTTATGACAGTTCGAGCGTTCCAGGCAATGAATCTTCATCGCTAATGTTGGAACCTCGGAGCATGCGCACTCAATTATACGTGCTCAGAGATTTCAAAGTATGCTCAACAGACAAAAGTGCATGGCGCGTAAGTTTGAGAAACGACAAAAATGGCATGGGGAATTTCTGGCTCGCAAACTATCTTGGCATATGGCAAGCACACAAATGTTCGTTCATCGCGTGAACGTTGGAGAATATACGAAGGTAAGTGCAAAAAGGCCATACCGGCTTAACGGATTGCTCGCTTGGTAGTAAGATCTTTAGTCAGCGTCTCTGAAGTGGTGGTGCATTCTGAAACCCTTGGCATAGTTGTTCATCTAGCCAACGAGCATCATGGTCGTATGTGCGTACTAAATTGTCGCGTTACACTGGTAGCGCCGTGCATGCTTTGTTTTGTACGTCGACCGCGTCGACACACGAACCTAAAAAAATAAGAAAAAAGGGGGGAGAAGGAGTGGTCATTTAAAACGTAGCGGCGTAAGAGGCACGAGAATTACCCTTTGGGAAGACTAGCCTGGTCTATGATTGCTGTCCTCGTCAGTTGGTTCAGTGTTCACTGTTTAGCCTGCTAGATTAATAGCACCGAGATAAAAAAAAATGTATGATAACCATTATTACGCTGGAAGAAAATTATTTAAAAAATGTCCATGTATGCTGCTCTAAAGCTGTTCGTTTGTTCCGTTCAAAACAAGGAATAATGGCGACTACAACTCGGAAGCAACGCCACAGTTTGATAATGTTATGAGCTCACACAAATACAACACGTGCTATCAAAGTAAGATGATGCTATTCAAAAACCTAGGGAGAGGTAAAAAGAGAGAAACGTAGGGCTTTTCAACAAAAAATCACGCGAAAGTTAGCACTGCAAGCTCCCGTCGACACGTTGCGCCGGCGGCATATCGGACTCCAGAGTCATTTAATGCACTATTATTAGCATAAGTGTTGTTGCAAGCATTAATTCTCACAGCAATTGCACTCTACAGGGGGGTGGTGAACCTACGGTATACATAACTATAGAGAAGGGCTATGATGAGAGAACGATCATCGGCGTTACGATTACGAAGTAATCGCAGTTTATCTAAAATCGAGAGCAGGAAAAAGGTAATGCTACAAAATGTTCATTCCAGTAATATTCTGGATGTTGCTGCGCTTTGTTTGTCCTTTGTTTTCGACACAGAAGTGATAAACTTGGACGTTGCAATATATTGCTTAAAAGTTATTGCTGTGTTTGCGTCGGTAAATAACACGATAAGGTTGATGCCCACTTGCAGTTTGAATAGAGAATTAGACGAGCGTTACCATACGCAGCAGGCTTTGCCTATCCTGACATCATGAAGCAATGAAGTGCTCATGGAATCTAAGAATAAGAACGCGAAAAGGTTTCTGAATTGGTGCACTCACACTTTCATAGAATCACTGTTATAAGATATCTGTCTCTAAATAAATAACTAAAACATAAATAAATCAATAACACAGAGCCTATATGAGCGAGACAATTTTAAGCAAGAAGAATGTTTCATATTTCACCTTTATCTTTATCGCTCTTTTCGTAGCTTTGACCAAATTGTCGCTTCCTCTTCCGCTCCATAGCGTATTTCCCATTCCGTTCCATGATTTCTGGTAGAAAACAAGGCGCAAAGATAGCCAGTCTTAGTGGAAACAATGAGCACCATTAAAGATTGCCTCCCGTTTCTTGTTTTTTTCCCCAAACCCTCATACATTATGCATTACAACGAGCTACTTTCGTCCACGTTCACAGTGCGGCCCGTAAAGAGAACCACACAAACCCAAACGGAAAGCGATAAGGCTATACTGGCACCCATATCTACCACACGCTGCGCAACACAACAGGAAGAAATCACATGACACAACGTACCATGCGATAGCATATGCTGCATGCACGACCAAACGACAGCCGTCCGCTCAAGTGTCCACTGTGTGTTTCGCGTTCATTGCTGCGGAGACAAGCGAACCGTTGTATAGGGGTTTCGCAGTGTGTTTTCTCTTTCTCTCTGAATTCACGTTCTTCAGGTACAGCTGTCTACATTCCCTTCCCACTTTATTATTTTCGATTTATTTTGCCATTAGTGAAACTTTAAAACTCGAGTGCCACAGGAAACTGTGTAACGATGCGGGTCAGACAAGATGATTGCAGTTATGGTGTGCACCAGGGGCACAGCTGGTAATTTTTTTTCTTTATTTCTTTTTTTTTGGGGGGGGGGGGGCTCTCCTCAATATAGTTTTACGTATATTCATGCATGCGCTTGTACACGCGCATGCACTCATACAAACCCAAATTTGAAGATTTCTGATGACGATCCTCGCTTCCCACCTCTTCCCTCGAGGCTACGCCATGGTGCGAACCATTAAAACCATGAAAGCATAGCATGCTGCCAAAGAGGGAAAGAAATCAAATGGTCTTGCAGCGCGCGGACCACCGGCTAAATACTATTAGTTTTCCGGCTCTTAGCGCATACCGCACGCGACAAGACCTTATCGCGCTTCATTCCACATTTGCAGGGCAGGGAGCGACGATGGCTCACAGCCTTGTACGTCGCTATACTAATAGGCAGGCTGTTATATTAATTGTACTTTGTTCCTCTTCATTGTTTACTCATGCTGCAAGCAGAAGGGATGGTGTCCATTTAGCCGCCATTCTCTTCTTCTAACTTTTTTTTTGTCTTAGCGTTACCATCTGCGTTTGCTGGCGTCGTTCTTCTCCCAGAGCACGTCCTTTACTGCGGCACGTAATTGAGAGTAATGGGTCGTAAACACAACCGCCGTAATTCAACAGTCATGTTCCTGGTTTGCGAGATAACGGCTCCGACCAGAAAGGTCGTGCGTCTACACTCTCGGAAGGGTTCCGTGGGAGAACGGTAACTGTGAGCTAAGACACAAAATAAAGACATCGTGTTTATCAAACGGTGCTTCAAAAATGCTCATATCGTGGTGTGAATACGTGTGCACTACAACTGTTATCTATACCACGTTTACGGGTAACTGTTACCCATGAAAATGAACTTGGCGTCCCTACTAAACCTCGCTTTTTCCTGTATTTTATTTGAATGCTTCGCAATTACCGTGGTGCCCAAGTCTGGTAACCTTGCACTAAACTAAACACTATACATGAATCGTTTTACTAATGAATGATTGTACAGCTGGGGTATTCATTTTTTTTTTCGGCATGGAAAATGTAGACTCCTTACACGCCTACTGTCAACAGGACACTTGAAGTGAACTCTTTTCTGCAGAAATGCTCGAAATAGTCGAACAAAATCGCAGTGGTGTTTGATTGCTTATTTTTCCGTCATGCGCCTTTTTTCTTTACTGTTCCACTGTTATGACGCAACAGCGTTAGAAATACCACGTATAAAAAATCTCGCTGTCGACATGCATCTTGAAAAAAGCGCAACGACACGAGAACGAAGCCAGAAACACCGGGACGGGCGCTGTCGTTTCTTCACGCTCGTGTTGTTGTTACGCTGTTTTCAAAGTGGATAGCAACCAACTCACCAAAATGTCTGTTATCCGGTGTCACCGTCGTAGGTTGTGACTGAAATATCGTCACGAAATTGTTTTCAGTGAGCAAAAAGTTGCGATTGATTCAGATAATATAAGCCAGGCATTAACAACAAATCTGGCAAGATAGAAATGCGTCAAAGGTTGGCCAAAGCTTTGATAAGTAGTATACATCGCTATATATATCTCACGTGACTGCACAGCATTAACGAGCAGGAATTCGGTACGTCAGCCTAATGACCACGGCTTGTATTCGAGCTGATACTACGCAGTTTCTAGCTTCAAGAATGTCGAACATGTTGTAATAGTATAGACGCACAAAACATAATCCCTCACGTCATCATCTTAATCAACAGTCTGATGTCATGACATTCTCACTGTTGTTGTCGTCCGTCGCGATTCCATTTGAGGTTTTTTCTCAGAGTGCCCTCCTATAGCTTTTCCCCAGTAAAATAACATTAGCAAGACCTGACGAATCATCTTTCTCTGGAACTCCTGCCAGCCCTTTAGCCATATGTCTTGCTGGAACTAAAGCTTCATTCTGACACTGACCTTTCACGCGGCAGATCACATTTCTCCTAAACGTGAAGCATACCTTCGTGCCACTGCACCGCAATTACCAATTTTATGACGTCCTGCGCAGCTGACTGCAAAGGAATAACTGGCTCGCGTGGCCAAAGGAACTTCCGCCTAGTCAGCGCATCGTCAACGCTTTGCGCGCGTGTGTGTGAATTAAGTGCGAGGATCGGAGCAGAGCACCGACCTGGTGATTGAAGCACCATACGGAATCTTTCCTACGTGGACCCGGCGTCTCTGGCGTCTAACATGCGCTAACACCACATCTTAACAGCGGTGCGGCGGGATTAATTTCCGGCCACGGCCGTCCATTCTTCCTTTCTTCCGGCTTAGTGTGTGGCTTGGCCTGTACTCGCTTGGCATCCAGTTGTGTATCCCACACGCCGGGTTCATCAAGAATCATGGTGCCACGTGCACGTTCTGCAGTGCTTTGGTGGCGCAAGAGTCTGACCAATCTCTACAAAGCTCCTTCCCACCTACGCTTGACAAAATCTGTATCGCGAAATGTTTCTGTAACAAATTTGCTTTTGCATGCACACTGCACAGACGTAATTGGGAATGAAGACAACTGGAGGGAGCCAAGAAACAGAGAAGGCGGCGTATTTAAAAGTCCGAGCATCGCTTTCGCAGCATGCATATTAACATGACATAATGTCATGCATTAATGTCCATGAAGTCACTGCAGATAAAATCAAATTGTTTTGAAGTTTGATGTTTTATGCTTATTATAGCCACCTGATCAGCTCAAATACATCATATACTGCTTCGAGCCCAATCAGATGGTCATCGTTTAAAAAGGAATAAAATCACCGCTCAATCACTACTTACAAATGGTTACCCATCAAAAGCTGAAACGCGCGGCCCCGGTGTTTAGTAGTGAGTTTAACATGACGCTGCACTGAAGCCGTTTATTATTATTAGTTACATGTCCATGCTTTTTTATGAGGTTAGAAACGCTTTTGACTTAGGTTTACCGCAGTGTTTATTTCACATGCGACACGATTTGCCTCGCATGATCCCGGTCATGGAGGAGAGTAATGATCGGTTAAATGCGTTTCATAATGCGTTAATCACGGTGGTTCTTCTCAAACCACGGGCGGTCACAGAGGTCGCTGCCGAAGCCAAAATTCCGCTGGAGAAACTCCAACCGAAAGCGGCGTTCGCCCGGTGAACGCGCTCCCGCAATCGTCAGGTTGACGCTGTCATGCCCGCATTGGCAGGCACTTATTCGGCGCTACGTTGTTGCAGCGTTTGACATCTCGAGCTAACTAGGTGGTGTGGTTTGCAAGATCCGCCTGCCACCGAAGCTTGTATTCCCATTCGCGCTTTAGTGCGACTTGCAAGGCGGCCGGATCATCGGTACGTAGTTCCTGGCAGCGTTCGGCCTCCCTGACCTGTTTTAATCCCGGACTGCTCCATCAGCCCCGCGAATGCGAACTCTCACGTTTGCACTGTCGGCGCTCTTCTAGAGTTGGTGGGAGTGGTAGTGATTCTTGAAGGAAAGAAAGAAGGCGCCTAATTTCTGAAGCCCTTCATGGGGCACGGCGCAGTGCCTTGTATGGGGGATACGGGAGGTGGATGAACAGGACAGATGAGGAACAAATCTGGGGAAGAGAAAGAGCAGACGAAGAGTTGTGCGTGGCTTACTCATCTCGAAGGTCTTAGTAGAAACTGATGCGCATGTGCTCGGTGCCCAGGTTGCGACGGGATGGACGACGTCACTCACAAAGCAGCCAATAGCGCGCGTACTTGGGTACGACACTGAGAACGACGTAACTGATAGTACAGCCAATGGAGACCACTGGTGACACCGCTGCCGAACAGTTTTTGTTGGGCCTAGCCATATACAGCTCTCACTGTAATAATTAGGTGAAATATACAAATATTTATTGTTTATAGCGATAGAATAAGTTTCTGGATACACCAAAGTCTAGTGTGTCCTTAAGGTATCTCCATATTTCAAACAAAAAAGAATTTCCTCGAGAGCCATTTTTGATCACGCCTGCTTTTGGCCTGAACCGAGTGTTTTTCTTGGAGTCGGTGGTATTATCTCTAACAGCAGTAAACTTGCTTCATATATATTTTTTGCTGAATCCTATCAAGAGTGCTATAGAAGATGAAAACGCACATCTTCATCCCCACACGAACATTGCAATCCAGCGGCACATTTCATCCGTTACAGCAAGCGTCCCATAAATGCTGTACCACACCACTGGCGGCGCAGTGACGTCTCATTTGTTTCCCGTTTTAGTTCAGACGTATAGTTGATCGACTTAGACCCAGGTCTACAGAGAATAACTCTGAACTCTCTGTTTGTGCAATGCACTTGATATCTTTGCAGAGATGACAGGACATCTGTCTCAGCAGTAGGCGGAACTTCAGCGCATTAAAGGGGCATATTAATGCTTCTTTGATATCATACACACAGCCCGCGGATACGTTACCGGGAATTCTGCATTCGCGTGACATCCACTCAGCTGCTACAACGTAATTCATCATGCTTGCCTTTTTGTCCTCCTTCAGCGACTCGAACAATACGATTGTGTTTCAAGAATACTTCTCTGTGCTTGGTAGTGATGAGAAAGACGATTGAGAGCACTGTCTTTTATTAAGATGTCCCATTATATGTTGCCGCATAAGCTTCTTGAAAAGGTGAATACAGTATAAGCTACTTCAATTTCGTCCCCTCATTTCTTACGAATATTCTCGAAAACTGAAAGAAGAATATTAATTATTGGTGTGCTATTTCAATCTCAGCTATCTTTGACTATATACCGTGCCAACGAGAAAGCTACTTATCTCCCGCTCAAGTTTCTGTTCTTAACTTTTCCTCTATATATTCACAGACGTCCAAGTGCTTTCGTTTTCTGTATTTCCATTCGGCTGCAATTCACGTCTTTATCTAGTCGCTATTTTTTTTTTTTTGCACAAGTCTTGCTTCACCACATATAACTACGCTTGCCAATCCACGAACGGACGCAGTTTTCTGGCGCATGCACACCCATTAAAATAAAAGAAATAACCATCCTAAACCATTACTCCTGAATACTTCATATTTGAGTCAATGACTACACGTATGGCTACCGGGAGCACACTAGCTCACAAGAGAAGTTGAATTACTGCCAACGTATTAGCAACTTTTCTCTCCTTCTCTCTCACTTTCATTCTCTTATCCCTTCTCCAATGCAGGATAGCCTACCGGACTCAGCTGTTATG
The DNA here is from genome assembly GCF_043290135.1 of Rhipicephalus microplus. Classification (NCBI taxonomy): domain Eukaryota; kingdom Metazoa; phylum Arthropoda; class Arachnida; order Ixodida; family Ixodidae; genus Rhipicephalus; species Rhipicephalus microplus. The sequence goes on along the minus strand of NC_134701.1, from coordinate 243,712,188 downwards.
AACGTGCATGTCCTTCATTTATTTTACTTTCTGTCTCTCTCCTTTCCTATCTGCTTCTCCTGCGTTTCCGTGGTTATTCTGAAATGCTACAGACTTCTGGAAAGATGTTGGAGTGCTAGTGGAAAACGTTTATTAAACGAGAAAAGTGGGAACCAACGTAGGCGTCCTACGTACTCGTTGGAGCCCCTATTCCCGTGCCCCTTCCATAGACATCACCACTCTTTCCCTCTTCATCTTAAGGTCTTTTAGGCCTAAAGATCTAAGCAACCCAGCGCGGCTGCCTCACAGTCCTTTCTAGAACTCTTGAGGAGGAAGGTAAGAGCTGAACCCTTCTGGCAGACGCACATTGCGGTAGGTGTCAGCCAACTCACCACATTGTTGCCAGCTGCAAGTTATTGCAAGATTACACTATTTCGTTGCTACCGGGCACAGCATCGTGCTCGTGTATACGCGAAGCAGCACACTCATGTTCTGCGTGACCTTCCCACGCGTCGGTATACACCTACGAACATTTTAACCTGATAGCGTTAAAGAGCTCGTTTCGCGGAAATTCAGGCGTCAGTGGCGTCAGCGTTGTTGATTTTGAGCGAAATATCATCATATTTGCGTGGCCGAAAAAATCTAGCATCTTAGCGTGACCGAAAAAAACTCGAGAAAGATGCAAATAAAATAAACGATAAGAAATTGGCCCCGTATCTGCATGTAATCTGCAGATGTCGTCGAAAGACGATAGTCTTGCGTGTGGAGAGACTGAACAAATAAGTTGGTGTTCTGCGCAAGAAAATCGATGACTGGTATTTTGGAGGCGCTGCGTTAGAGTGCCTCGAGCGTGCAGCGGAGGCAAACGAGCACATCAAGTCACGTCACACGTGAGACATGAGCGCCACCGGGCAGTCTTCTCGCAAAACGAAGTGCATGGCTTTGAGACGGGTGTGCGTGCCCGTCTCAAAGGTGATAAGGTGTAGAACGCAAGGCGACGGGTAGGTTCCACCACAATCGCGTCTTAGCGAAGCGTTGAAAAGACTCACCTTTTCGTGCAAGCGTGGCCTGGTCAGCGCAGCGTGACAAGCGCTACGGTCCTTAAAATTACTTTTGTATGCCGTTTCTAGTAAGAGATGCACATGTAGAATATATACGTGTTGTTATGGTGCCCCGTCTTGCGCAATAATTGCTTATTAATTGACAATTGCACAAGTATGAACGCTAAACCCTGAGCAACAATGGTGGGCGCTGCGGATGGGGTCAGCCGTTTTAAATACCCGATGCCGTTAAGAGTGGACAAACAGACAAATGTACAGATAGACAGACAGACAGACAGACAGACAGACAGACAGACAGACAGACTGACTGACTGACTGACAGACAGACAGACAGACAGACAGACAGACAGACAGACAGACAGACAGACAGACAGACAGACAGACAGACAGACAGACAGACAGACAGACAGACAGACAGACTGACCAAAATTTTTGCGTCGAAAGTCCCCAAGAAAGACTATCGTCTTTAAAAGTTCTGGGTCTGAGTGCAGATCAAATAGGGTGGTTTGCGTGGCAAACGGGTGTTCTACCACACAGTCATGCCTCTGCTTGTGAATACAGTGTAAATAACTTCCTCTGCTTGGAAATGCTGTGAGAGTAACTCCGAACATTTACAAACACACGGGTCGTGTATACATGCTTCACAATACAACATGAAATATTGCTGTAATAATTCGCGGTAGAAGCACACATTGCCATCGGGCGTAAGAACATGGAAGTATCATAATGACTTAATGGCTTAAAGTCTACTACAAAAGGCGCACACGCTAGTGCGCCCATAAGGTCACGTAGTGGGTGTGTAGCAAGTTCAAAAAAAATTCATACAGAAGTGTTTGAAGTGTGCACTAGGAATCATTATCATTATCACGTTATCATTATCATTACCATGTTCAACTCCTGAAGACGAAGCTTAAGCCTTCACTGCCTAACGGAATGTTTTTGACAACATACGCGACGGGATTGTGACATTCTTCACGTCATGAGAAACCATCTTACCTCCCATACTAATTTTTGTTTACCCGAAAGTGTGGGGGTGACCACGAGAGCACCCAGACTTAGGTGACTAGATAGGTATATAGATAGATAGATAGATAGATAGATAGATAGATAGATAGATAGATAGATAGATAGATAGATAGATAGATAGATAGATAGATAGATAGATAGATAGATAGATAGATAGATAGATAGATAGATAGATATAGAGACGGACGCCAGAAGTACACTCAGTATGCCAAAAACTGATTCGCATTTAAAAGTACTATACGGTACCTGAACTTTAAATTAACCTATGTAGCTAGGTCTCAAGTTGGGCTAGCTGGATAACGTTCATGATTGAAAATTTTTGTTGAAGCGCACTGAAGACAGACGGACAGAAGAGGCTGACAAGGACAGCGCTTGCTCTCATACCTGAAGGTTTATTAAACAGAAAAAAGTATTTAAAGCGGATACATGGTCCGTCCCTCGCAACCTATGTACATTGGCGATGCAGACGGGAAAAAGCGCATCCTAGTGGACGTTAGATAGCCCCTTTCAATCACGCCACGCAGCATGCATGCGACATTCCAGAGACGTAGACGAAAGGGTAGAGCTGACGCTATTAAACGAAAGTTCAAGCACGGCCACTAATACAGCAAAAATCTATCTGCTGCTCTAAAAACACTTTTTACTTTGATGTTATACCAATTCCTGGGACGGAGGGAACAGCCATGCTTTTCTTATATACGTACTAATCTCAATTCTATCTTTACAACCGGAAAGCACTGACGACACTCGCCTCCAACGCAGATTGCACTCGAGGCATGTTTGCCGTTCATGGCATTCGTTTGGCAGCAAAGCTTCGATTGCTTCGTTTTTTTTTAACCATGTTCTTTCGCGAATCACACTGCATGCTTCAGTCGAAACTTTTTTAAATATACCACTGATATTTTTTTTTTCGAGGATCCCGATGGTGTAGTACTTTGAACACTCAAATTATGCGGCAGCAGGTGTTCGTGGATATGCGGCACGGAACACCATGGATACCGGGAAAGGCGGGGAACAGCGAGATAGTTTGCGCCAACAACAAAATAAAAAAAAGTATTATGCTCCGCTGCACAAAGCAAGGCTCGAGCGCGAAAGTTAAACATTTCGAAGTAATTAGCGACACACTGCTGCCGCGTAAAGTTTAGTTTCGCGCGAATGCTGGCACTAAGGACTCCAGAGAGAATGCATAAGCGTGAAATTAAGGAATGTATTTTTATTTCAGTAATCCAGTTTTTGGTTCGTGATTTCTATTGCAGAGTCGTCCCGAATGGTCCCCGCGCCTTGCTTGGCGATCGATAAGATGTACAGCACATAATATAGACGGCGGAGAATGTGACAGGATTGTGTTTTTCCCAGTACTTTACCACAAATTATCGGCATCAATTATTCGCATTTGCAATCGAAACACCACTGCCCGACCACAGGTGAATAAGAGGAAGAGGTTAAAAGAGTGAAAAAAAAAAGGGGGGGAGGCGTTTACTCATGTGATTGAGCTCGTTGTTCATCCAACATAAACAAATTCATCCAGCTTCGCTGACTAAATGTCGGGAAGAACGGTTAAACAGTGAAACTAGTGGCATCATATATTGTCATTTTCTTGCTTGACCTTGCTGTATGGAAATTTTTTTCACTAGGTGCCTGCACGAAACCATGTCATTCGTATTTGAAGGCTGCATATTCGAAAAATTTATTTCAAGGAATTTTGATGTTTTTTCGCATTGGTCGGGTGAACGCCGCAGATGTAGGTTTATCTTAACGCTCTTGCATTCGGATTATGAATGTCAGTTCTCACCATTCCTAAGTAGATATAAGCTGTCAGTCACTCGTGGAGTACGGCATACAGTGGCTTTTGGTATGCTCATAGATAGGCTACACGTGTCATAGCCGCACCTGTCAAGTGGAAAATGGTTTGGTTAATTCCGCGAAAGGAGTTTAAATGCTAAGCATTTCGTAGCAGCGGAAGCACGTTAAATCTATCTATCTATCTATCTATCTATCTATCTATCTATCTATCTATCTATCTATCTATCTATCTATCTATCTATCTATCTATCTATCTATCTATCTATCTATCTATCTGTCTGTCTGTCTGTCTGTCTGTCTGTCTGTCTGTCTGTCTGTCTGTCTGTCTGTCTGTCTGTCTGTCTATCTATCTATCTATCTATCTATCTATCTATCTATCTATCTATCTATCTATCTATCTATCTATCTGTCTGTCTGTCTGTCTGTCTGTCTGTCTGTCTGTCTATCTATCTATCTATCTATCTATCTATCTATCTATCTATCTATCTATCTATCTATCTATCTATCTATCTATCTATCTATCTATCTATCTATCTATCTATCTATCTATCTATCTGTCTGTCTGTCTGTCTGTCTGTCTGTCTGTCTGTCTGTCTGTCTGTCTGTCTGTCTGTCTGTCTGTCTGTCTGTCTATCTATCTATCTATCTATCTATCTATCTATCTATCTATCTATCTATCTATCTATCTATCTATCTATATATCTGTCTATCTGTCTGTCTGTCTGTCTGTCTGTCTGTCTGTCTGTCTGTCTGTCTGTCTGTCTGTCTATCTATCTATCTATCTATCTATCTATCTATCTATCTATCTATCTATCTATCTATCTATCTATCTATCTATCTATCTATCTATCTATCTATCTATCTATCTATGTAAACTCTTCTAACTTTCAAAATTTCAATTTCATTTCATACTGCAGAGCAGCACACTTCTGGTTATTCTAAGGAGGTTAATATCCCTGCAATTTCTTTCATGTTTCTTCCTTCCTTGCTTCATCCAGCCACATCCTTCATTTTGACAGGCAACCGACTTGTGACCCCACTTGGCCGATGCTCTTAGAACCATGGCTGCTCCGGTAGCGACGGCATTGAAGTGTATACTGTGCAGTTCGTTTTTTTTTTTTTGGGGGGGGGGGGGGCAGTTAAGTTTTGGGCTATCCTTTTGTTCTTCGTCCCAGGCTAGGATGAAAGCGGCTGCCTGTCAGGGAAATGGTACGGCATCTGATGGTCCGGAAGCCGAAGTGGGATTAGGGGCCACGACCTGTGGTTAGAGCGGAGAGCTATGCCCGCAGCTTCGAGAACTCTGCTACAAGAGCACGAGCAACGCAGCATGACAGTCATGGCCGCTAGCGTCTTTTTCGGCCCAGCCGGTCAAGCGCCGATTTTTCGCCATTCGCGTCATCGCCGGCTAAATCCCACCAGAATGAGAGCTATAGCCATGGCCCCCCTTGCTTCGCATTTGCCGTTTTCCTTTTGTCGTTTCCCATGCAACGCGGCCGTTTGGCCAGTGTGGCTTCATCGAATGGCGAAGTTAAGTAAAATGGTTGTCGGCACGTGTATTCACAAATACTTCTTAAAATAAAGATTTGCGTAAGAGAATCTTTCTGCCAATGACAGTTCAGAACATATGATTAGTGAAGCTGCATGACCAATAAGATAACGTACTTATGAAAGAAAAGTTTACTTGCATATGATCCCTGGGTTTTTAGTAAGATTTGCTAGCACAATTCTTCGTGATGCATAAAAGTAAGAAAATACAGCATTTTGTCCGGTGTCTTCTTGGTTTCTTGTCACCCGGCTATCCTGGGCTGGTTAGCTTTCGTGCTTTTCCTGTTCGGCCATTTCTTCTTTCGTGTACTGGTGTACCAATGAACTGGGTTCTGAACCCCCCGAACGAACGTCAGGAATCTCCTTAGACGACGCACAAACGACAAAGACCGTTTCGTCGCCTTCCATCAAATCTGAGATAAACCTCGCGTTTATCGCTCCTACATACGCAGTGCACGGCGTGTTTTCGACTTTTGACAAAAATCACGACCTTCCACATTGCTTTCCTTCACTCGCTTGCGGCTTTCACAATGGTTGAAACTCCAGGTATCGCTAATGTCGTGCGCCTTCATATTCATAATGACCACTCTCCACCTAAGTTACGATAAGAAGCCGAACAGCACCATCGTTCAAGACAATAGTAAGGAGATGCCGAACAAAAGAAATGAGTAGTCAAAGTGAAATTTAGAGCCAGCTCATGATATTGTCGTACGTTTTGCGATAAACGTATTTATAAAGTATTTACTGACCATAGCAGAGAATTTTCAGCCTATACAACTACGTGGACACTTCGACGACTCTGCGGCACCCACCGTGCTTGTAAAACACTTTATGCATCCCCTCTACTTTCGATATTTATGACTATCCAAGTTCACTACTCGGAACTTCTCAAAGTTAGTTAGGCGCTAACTTTTCTTCATGCAATACGAACGACTCATGGTTCCGTCTTTACAGCTGTTCGTAACGCCCTACTATGCTGTATATAAGGTCCCCTTTACTGTTCTTTGACTGCAGCGGGATCTATAATTCCCTGATGAACATAAGTCCGCAAGAAGAGTTGGTTTTACAAGCGGACTGTATGGCTCCGGGGACGAGGAAAACCAGTCGCAGGAAACGACGATGATAGAAAAAAAAAAGGATGCACAACAAAAATGAACATCACTTATGGACAGCTTTCCTTCCTTTTCTTGTGTTAGATTAACTCTTTCTCCTCAAGTGTTCACCCACTGCCCCCACTTTCTCTTGCTCTTTTTCTTTTTTTCTTTTTCGTGTTTCTTTTGCATTTGCTAGCTCTTTGCGAAATCGGCGTCTCACAATAACGAGGGTCGTATGCAGCTTAAGTTTCCAAGGCTCTATACCTTGACGGCTGCACACCGGAGCTGACTGAGAGACGATTCATGCTGTGGGGAAGAATTGCGGGTAGTAAACTAACGTCGCTTACGTGTGGGTAATCCACAGAATGCTGCGGGTCGGCGTAATACCCCCCCACCACTATATGACTCGCAGTCGACGTGTTTTCTTTCGTCTCAGACTCTCGCTAGAAGGGCAGTGAGTCAGCGCGTTCGTGACTCACTCCACGTGCCTCGCTCCGGTTAAGAGGTACGACCAACAAAGTTTATAGATGAAGACGGGGCACGTGTCTTTACAAGTGAATATTTGAACTCCTGTTAGAATTTATGTAATGTTAAATTCATATACGCAAACCCCTACAACTTTACTAGCCTCGGAACAAGTGTTTCTTCTTTTACAAAAGCGTTGGTCTGATTTTCGATGGATGCAGAAGGCTAGAGGCCTGTGCACTGTTTGATGTCAGTCCACCAGGTTGCCTCAATTTCTGGAGCCTTCCTCTACGACGTGCCTCGTAATCATATCGTAGTTTCGGCACGTAAAGTCCCTAATTATTATTACCGTTATTTGATTACAGTGAAATGGTTTATACACTCTGCAGGAGAAAATTTTAGGCTGTCCAGCTATCCGGTGTAAGGAGAATAATTTGCAGAATGGGAGTTTTTGCCCGCTGGCAGCGGCATGTTGTTTATGAGGCGGTGTGTTCAATATTACGCGCCAGTCCCGCTACTCACACTTACCCCTCCTGCGTATTACTCGGTTATCCGAAAACGCTATCGGTTTGCGAACAAGTTTTTTTTTTTTGTCGTGCGTTTTTTTCCGCAACAGTTTTATACACGAATTATAAATATAAACAGACAGGCAGACGACTAACGTTACGAATGTCCTGAGGAGCCAGCCAGTGCAGTCCTGCAGAGGACGACTGGCTCGCTGTCGGCTAATCCGATGTTGGAGCCGGGAGGACATGCCTCTCTGCTCTCTCACGGGCCCTCCGGACTGCCTTGGACTGGTCTTCCAGTTTGATTGATTTGTGGGGTTCAATGTCCCAAAACCACCATAAGATTATGAGAAACGCCGTAGTGGAGGACTCCGGAAATTTCAACCACCTGGGGTTCTTTAACGTGCACCCAAATCTGAGTACACGGGCCTACAACATTTCCGCCTCCATCGGAAACGCAGCCGCCACAGCCGGGATTTGATCCCGCGACCTGCGGGTCAGCAGGCGAGTACCTTAGCCACTAGACCACCGTGGCGGGGTGACTGGTCTTCCAGTTTGAAACTTGTGATGGCCTTCTACCAGTCCTCTCTGTTGTTGAAGTGCTGTAAATCTATAACTGCCAAAATATTTCTCCGAGGTTGAGATTGGAAATGTTCGCCACGTGAGGGATCCGCGCATATGAGGTAGCATCAACGTTTCTTTTTTTAGGGCGTTTAAACTTACCTAATGACCGTATAGAAACACATTTTCGATAAGTGGTGGGGCACTGAACGAATATTTAACAAAATTGCTTCATTGACGGTTTATTAAACAAGATGCGTACTATGTTTAATGTGGAACAAAAAAAGGCTTGTCTTACTCCACTCTCCTTATTTTTTCGTTGGAATGGCATTTTTTTTACAGACACGTACTTTTCTATCGTATATTTTACCATATGACCGACCGACCGACTCAGTGACCCACTGACTGACTGACTGACTGACTGACTGACTGACTGACTGACTGACTGACTGACTGACTGACTGACTGACTGACTGACTGGCTGACTCAAACTGACTCACTCAAATGTCTATTGCGCATTAGTTTACGACATATTATTATACGGCATATTACGACATATATTGACTGACTGACTGACTCAAAGTGACTGACTCAAATGTCTATTGTGCATTATTTTACGACCTATTAGTATACGACATATACTGACTGACTGACGGACTGACTGACTGACTGACTGACTGACTGACTGACTCAAACTGACTGACTCAAACTGACTGACTCAAATGTCCATTGTGCAATAGTTTACGACCTATTAGTATACGACATATACTGACTGACTGACTGACTGACTGACTGACTGACTGACTGACTGACTGACTGACTGACTGACTGACTGAAACTGGCTGACTCAAATGTCTATTGTGCATTACTTTACGACCTGTTAGTATACGACATATACTGACTGACTGACTCACTGACTGACTGACTGACTGACTGACTGACTGACTGACTGACTGACTGACTGACTGACTGACTGACTGACTGACTGACTGACTGACTGACTCAAACTGACTGACTCAAATGTCTATTGCGCATTGGTTTACGACATATTAGTATACGACATACTGACTGACTGACTGACTGGCTGACTAACTGACTCAAATGTCTATTGAGCATTAGTTTACGACATATTAGTCTACGACATATACTAACTGACTGACTGACTGACTGACTGACTGACTGACTGACTGACTGACTGACTGACTGACTCAAATGTCTGTTGCACATTAGTTTACGGCATATTAGTATACGACGTATACTGACTGACTGACTGATTGACTGACTGACTGACTGACTGACTGACCGAATGACTGGCTGACTGACTGGCTGACTGACGGACTGACTGACTGATTAATTGATTGATTGATTGACTGACTGATTGATTTATTGATGCTAAACTAAGAGTGTTCGCAAGTATATAGCGTAAACTAATGCGCAATAGACATTTGAGTCATCATAGCTTCTCTAATGCCTTGAACTTTTCACTAAACTGAGTCAGAGGTCTTATCTTAGAACTACAGGGTATGGATGAAAAAAAATACTCATGGAGAAAATAATACCTCACAAATCCCATTGCCTCGACACGAATTTTCCTTAGGAACTTCATGAGGCAATATCCTCCAGGTGACGTACTAAATTCAGTTTCTTTTATCAACCCGGTGTGTATTAAAACGTCTCAGAGTCGTCAAATGTCACAAAACTTTCGTAGAACAAGCTTAATAAATTACGCAGTCGTGATTTGTGTCAATAAATGCGGCAGAGGATCCTTAGATTCCACAAGCACTAACCAAGCCCTAGGCACGCAGAGGGATTGTGCCTGAATCAGTGCACCCAGGCATATCAGCTAACCTCGCAGGGGTAAGGCGAAAGCACCACCCGAAATTAAATGCCGGCGAGGAAAGGTGAAGGGAAAAAGAAGAGAGAGCACGTTAATCGTCAGCGAGCATGTACAAGCCACGCTGCAGCACCCCGCCTCACGTGAAGTGAATCTTCATTAATCGCTAGGTGAACAAGCCCGAGTCGTGGGGCCACAGGCGCTTAGGCAAATGGTTCGGATTACTAACCGCACCCGTTATTTTCTCGAAAGGCCGGGTTGCGACAACGGAGTACAAGTAGGATTAATGGGTGGTGGTGGAGAATGCGGGTAGCTGTGCCGAGCAGCAATCGCAACCTGTGAAAGCACACGGCCTTCGCGGCAACCCCGACGAAAAGCATGGACGAAAACGTCGAGTTGGCTGCAGATTGCTTCATTTTCGTCGCATACCGCCTACAGCCACTGCACTGCTCTGGTTTTGGAAAGGAAAGGGCGTGTAAGTCATGTCCTTTCCCCGGACATTTTATTCGCGCGTATATCATTATTCGCATCCGCTTTGCGCTCGCACGTATATAAGTGGATGAATGGCACCCGCCTCGTTACAACCATCAGCTACGTTACGGCGACGAAAAGCTTGTTCATTCCAAGCTGAGCGATGGTTGATGCCGGAAAGGCAAAAACGACTTATGCGACACGTCCTACTTTCTTTTTTAACCAGGGTCTCTCTCCTCTTAGTTCACTAAAAGCAGTGTAGCGTCGTGGCTGCAATGACAGTGTAAAGTCGAGACCGCAATGACTAATGCCATTGCGTTCATTCCCGATACTGTAGTCGCGCTTCGCTCATGCAATACAATAGGTGGGAGCCAATGGCCTCCCACCTATTGTATTGCATTTTTCATTTTTTCATCGTAAATTTTTGTCTTTATCCCCTTTATTTCTCTACATTTCCTGTTTCCTGTTTCGCCCCACCGGGGCAATCTAGTGTCTAAGGTACTTGGCTGCTGACGCGCAGGTCGCGGGATCGAATCTCGGCTGCGGCGCTTGCATTTTCGATGGAGACGGAAATGCTGCAGGCCCGTGTGCTCAGATTTGGGCGCACGTTAAGAACCCCAGGTGGTCGAAATTCACGGAGCCCTCCACTACTGAGTCTCTCATAATCATATGGTGGTTATTACACATGCCACGAATGACGTCAATATTGACCCCATTCCTGCCACCAGTCTTCGCTGATGCGACTTTGTATCATGTTGTCACGCGCATCAACACACCAGCACCACGCAAACACACATACACACACACGCACAAACACACACACACACACACACACACACACGCACACACACACACACACACACACACACACACACACACACACAGCGATAAATTCAGAAAATATGTGCACCGCATGTAATCGCGAGAGATACCCTTCTAATGCACGTTCTACATTACACGCACGAACTTTTGCGAGGATGCGTCGTTAGAATGCGACGCCGAGGACGCCCAAAAAAGGGTGTCGTCCAAGGTTAAAGCGGGTTGCATCCAAGGAGGTTTTTCCAAAACATCCTTGGTTGCATCTTGTCACTGGGAGGTGCACAGCATACGGCGGTGGCATTCCCCGTTGCAGCCAGCAAAGCCGTTTCAGAAGCTGCCAACGAGCACGAGCAGCAGAAGCGTCGGCAGCGCTGAAGAACATCGATAAGAAGGCTCTCAAATTTTATGCTCTTTTAACGACACTTCTACGTGTGGACGACAGGGTGCATGGCACGTGCTCTGAAGCTTGCGAGAGGCTCAAGAAAGAGAGAGGGAGAGGGAAGAGAATCATTGTTGAGACGCGTGATCATTTACTGGGTGAAATCCCCTGGTCATAACAGCGGTGGGTAGAGATGCTATATAGAACACCGTGAATAGGGCCGATGGTGGCGAGAAAACGAAACAAGAAGAAGGTGATGAGCGCCGCGGAAAACGATGACGACAACGAGATCGTCCTTTTCAGAAGCCCTGTCTCCGCTATACTGCGCTCTTTTAGGTATATCTTGCTCTTTTTTTCTGCTTATTTCGCTTAGATGTTCCACGATCTCGATAAATAAAATTGGGCATCTTGTGTGCAGAGATCGCCTCAGGGTCCTCTTCACTATACAGCCGCGTTCTGAGGTCTTTGATCTGTTTCTATTATGGCGGTGCAAAGTGCATGTCCCTACACCCTTCCCTTACTTACATTGCGTTCTCTTGAAAGTTGCGGATGATAATGTTAGGCAGAAGAGGCAACATGGCAGATGACGCGATGTTATCACATGAATGGGCTCGCCCGTTTACGCGGCGTTTTCAAATACTCACCACACATTCAATGAACAGATAACGAAACTTTAATTTCGGGCCATCTTTCGTGACTGCCACCTTTCGTCGTTATACGCATATTTCGTAGCTGTCATCATTTTCGTAAAATCGTTCGAGGCATACTGATCGTTGTTATTCACATTGTCAACAGCGAAGCTGTTAAAGCACGGCACGAAAACGGTTGTTCCTTGCAAGAAACCTCGTCGCGCCGCTGTCGAACAACCACCACCAGGCCTCACCTCGCTTCGCTACCACGCCAAATAGTGTGACGTAATGCCAAGCAGCGCATGCGTCATAGCAACATAATTGGAAGAGCCGCGTCGAAGCGACCGAAATGGCTAAGTATAACCGCGCCAAGTTCAAGCGGAAGAGTTGCTCAACAGCCGTTTACATAACTAAATACGTCATAAATGAACCTGCTGAGCATGTGCATGTACTCGGGATCGATATAGAAGAACCGCGCTTAGCCGTACCGAAGCAATTTTTAGACACGGCTCATCTGAAGAAGAACCGCACACACCCGAAGAAGATGCCACCAATCGCTATGCTCGACGTGCTGCACAGCAAAAACGAGAGCAGCGGCGGCGATCCAACTTAGTCTACTTTTACAAGAAAGTGGCTGCCATGAAGAGGAAGAGGTGGTCGGTCCAAGGCCCATAATATGTTGAAAAATAGCTTTGCTTAAACGAAGTTTGAAATCTATTCTTAGCCAAGCGACCTAGTATTAGCAGGTGAAGTCTTTTACTTTGACCGACCAGCTTCACAGTTATCAGGTCTTGTGCGGACGAGTACAAGGTTTATTTTTTAGTGTTTCTCATTATACATTTATTGTATACACTAAATATGATATAAAAGATTTCTTATCTGAACGATGTTTCATGTATATTATGAATCTCTTGCCTTTCCATCTTTCACCTCGCGTTCCCAGGGTAAAGAAGAAAGCCGGGCGATACCTGCAGGGTGAGTCGATCTCCCCACTTCTTCCCCGTGACTTCTGTTTTCTACAAGCAAAGCATCCGTAAGCACAAAAGAACGCTTTCACCAATTTAAATGAACGAGGCTCGCGCCACTTGCTTTTGCACCAAAGATTCACATTGCTCTCTTCGACACAGTGAGATGTGAAATCTACTGTTGGCACTGTTCCCTAACCAGAGAGTGCTATGAAGCTCACATTTGTGGCCCAGTATCGCTGATATTTGCCACTGCGAGCACGAAAAAAAAAACTATGAAAAGACTTCAATGGCGGCCCGCACTTACACTTAAATGTTGACCTTATGCGCAACACTTTCATACCCCGGACCCTGTTGCCTCGTGACCAGCCATAAAGGCGCTTATTTATTGCGTTCTGCCATCACCCGATTTCACAATTTTGCTATTTCTCAGGGGCGTAGGCAGCAGTATTTTTTAGGGGTGGGGTGGGGTGGGGAGGTACTTTTTTACTTTCTTAAAATGATCATTTCTCGCTCTGTGTTATTGTGGAAAAATCTCAAGGGAAGGGGGGCGGACCTGCTGTTCCGCTTCCTGGTTACGCAGCTGCTTCTTCCTCTCGCTTAATTGTGCACCTTGGTGCTACTCTCGCGTATGGGAAGTGAGAGTTCATCTGCACCTAAACAGCCCTGCATCACGTGAACGGAGCAGTTGCGTCACGTGCGACGTTGTTATAAGAGAGGCGCGTCAGTGGAGACCCTGGCTCTTGCCAGTAGATGTGCTGGTAATGTAGTCAAAACCACGCAGTGACACAGTGTATGTAGGTACCACTAGCCCTGGCAAACTAGCGATACTGATGTGACGCCAAAGAAAAATGTGTCTTTCGTTGAAATCGTATGGTGATGGTACAAATGGCGTCACACGTGACTTTCCTGCCCAGATCACATGACCCGACCAGTTGACGTGCAAATGAAAAGGCTTTCGTGTGTAAAGCTGCAGTACGTGATTGCTACAGTGATGCTACAGAGTATACGAATACCAAAGGCCGACCTTGTGACATTTCTGTAAAGGCTGAACGGCAACACCTCACGCACAGGAAGATATAAAGTCGGACTGCTTGTACTTCACAAGATCTGAGTTATCGACGAGTCACGTGAGCGGTGGTATCCATTGTAGTGTGTTACGTATTTCTGAAAGAAAGCACCAAGTCCTCGTTTCGCAGATTCCATAAGCAATTCATTTGTAAGGCACCGCTTGCACAACATGTAGCATCTTGAAAAAAGAGCTTTGCTCGTGGAAGACGACTTGCAGAGGAATAGATCCACTTTCAAAGGCTCGCCACTCACGCACCAGGAAGAGACAACATACATGGCACTGTGCAAAAATAGGAAACAAGGGAAAACGTAATGGATGAAACAGCGATCGTTCAAACAAGCAACGGGGTGCTTCCCCTGGGGCATATCATTGCAGAAACATGGCAACGTGACTGCCTTATTAAAATAAATTAAAAATAAAATAAAAAATAGGACGAACACACCATGCGTCTCCAACCCTCTCTCGAGAACCTGAGGGCCAAAAGGTGAAGCGTGGTACGAATGTCGAGATTTTCGCTTACTTTTGTGCTCCAGGAACGCACAGAGAAAGCGGATAGGCCGTTTAAGAAGGAAATATACAAATTGAAATGCATAGCACAGGAACGATGAATCTGCGAGAGTCGAAGACAGCGGCATCAGTGAGGAGGCAGAGAGCAAAAGCGAAAGGCGATGACGGAGCCAATACGCGTACTAGAAGTGCGGTGAGGCTGGCGGATCCGGCGGCGCGTGTAATTTGGGATGGAAACGCATCTTTGCTGCATGCAGGCTATCCGGACCCTGCCTTTCGTATAGCGGTCGAAGGGAGGTCCGACCAGCGGTGGCCCGGACTTAGGCTAGCGGGCCGTTTCTTGGCTGTTCGGCTGCGGCCACCGTAATCCGCGTGAGGGCCTCGCGCCACTGCGCCCCTGATGAATGGCGCGGGTGCCGAGCGATCTCCTATGCCAGGAATACAGTGCGCGGGCCGGTCGGGGGGCTATACGCGCAGCTGCTTACTCTATGGAGGCCGTCTAAGCCTGATAGAAGAATCCAAGGAAGGTGGGAATGAAGTGCAGATTTTTCCAATATTGGCTGTTATTTCAGGTCACCACCGACGAATCTTTGCGTAAGGTGTCAAGTGCACTATTTTTTCCCGGAAATTCGATTTCATTATTTGCGCGCTATCTTCAAATTGATACAAGAGCCATGTGCGATTGGTACGCCTCCGGTTCTTTCTAAATAACGCCACAGTTCCTAGAACAAGACAATGTCCAGGACAAGATGGAAGCTTGATGAAATGTTGGGAAGGCGTCGATCAAAAAGTGTCACTTGGGCCAAGTTTTCGAACATTTGACTTGTTTTCGGCGAGATGGAATCAGCCTTATTTAGTCACTGCCACGTGCGCTTCAACATTTGCGAGGTGCTTCCGTGCGCTTGTGACAATTCGGTTCAATTCCACGTCTACAAGACACTTGACTGACCCTCTTACTTAATGAAAGTCTTACCATCGGTTACAATAAATGCAAGCTCCACCTACAGCCATCTGTTGCCCCAACCGAAGGGAATTAGCATAAATGAAATTCCACCATTTTCATGACGTCAAGCACCGACTGGATATTTAGGCTAGGTAATTTTTCCATACTGACACACGCCAGTCTAGCTGATTTTTGCTTGAAAACTTCCGCGTCCTGCCAAATTTCAGCCACGATTCTGACACCTCTTCTCAGTCAAACGTTACCTTTTAGATAAGGTCGACAAACTCTTATTTTCGTAAGAGTGCTATTTTAATTAGCGGCTTGAACAGTACCCCTCAAGTATACAATCCTCCTGCACAGTTGAATGGGAGGAACGCCGCAGGTCATGGGCCGCATTTGTATTTGTTATTTGGTTGTTACTCTTTATATAGTCTTACACAGTCTGTGAATGGCCCGCCCCAATAGCCGACGTGCGGCAGCCGATTGCCTCCACGACTGAAGTAATAGTCCTACTCATGCCCGCAGGTAAGTTTTCTGAAGGTGGGTTCATAAGCAATCCGGCTCAGGACTTCAGCCTGGAGAGCATGCCAATTGTTGTGAGCTTGTGTGCATGCGCCTTTGAGGAGGAGATGCCGCGGACATTTGCAGTTTTGTCGGACTACAGTGTGTTTGTAGTTAATTTGAACGTCTCGTTCATATCGTCTCTCACTATGAACTTTGTACTTGGTACTATCTACCAGAAGGGTGTGGTATTACGACTGTTGCACACAAATGGTATGGAAGAACGATGCCTCTAAACTCTCGCACACAGAACAAACAAAATTACTTAAACACACAGCATGTCAGTCATGCTAGTGTAGTGGTTGTGGTGCTCGGGTGCTTAGCCGAAGGTCGTGGGTTTGATGCCGGCCGCTGTGGTCGCATTTTGACGAAGGCCCGTGTACTGTGCGATGTCAGTGTGCACGTTGAAAATCTCCGCGTGGTCAAAAATCTCCTGAGCCTTCCACTGCGGCGTCCTCTATAATCATATCGTGGTATTCGGACGTAAAACGCGAACATTTATTGTTATGAGTACAGAACGTGTGTGTCTATATTAGACACACACAGAACGTGTGTGTCTGTCTTAGACACACACCGAACGTGTGTGTCTAAAAGTCTATATAACCCGTGTTCTTCAGCTTAGCTGTACGATACCTTATAACCGCTGAAATACCACGGCGGGTAACATAGCAAAAGAAAGAAATATATATTTAGTGGCGAAACGCAAAAGTCCACTGCTAAGCCGTCTAAGCCGTGGACGCTCTACAGGTGGCGCTGTGTGTGTCTAGCTTGCCTTTCGGGCATGCCGGCTGTCACTTCGTCTCGAGGGCGATGCGGAGGGTTCGTTTTCACGGCCCGTCTATACGTCCGTCCGCACCTCCCTTGGGTCTTCTTCCGCTTCGAGCTCTTCACTCAGCTCAGCTCAAGGCAAGATTTATCGGCATACTTTGTGGCTGTATACTTCCTTTGTTGTGCGTGTGCGTGTGAAGGGAGAAGGGGAGGTTCGCCATTAGTTTATCTTGGTGGCGGCTTTCTGTAGAAGCTGAACGAACGACGCCTGACAGCGCAAAGAAAGAGGGTCGAAGGAAATTCCCGCAAGCCACATTGTAACTGCTCATATTAACGACTGTCTCCTCAGAGACAGCAAGCTGACGTGGTTAGGGGTATGGGAGGGGTAGGGGGTGACAGGGAAGGGGACAGACGGGCGATATACTAGTAGGTCACTTGCTTTGCGTTTGGTCGACTTCTGTGGGTATAGTTGACAAGAACCCACTAATATAATATAGAACGGAGACAGTCAAAACTGTTATCCGAAACCAGGTAGAAGCGTAGGCCTAGCTATCAAAATCAGCGACAGTCCGGGCCGAGCGTCTCGTGCTTAGCACTGACAATGTGTGTGCCGAGATTTGCATGACCCACTACAATCATCATTACATATTTCCCCCTCGCTGAAGATGGTGCCAAGTAAGTGTTCTAAGGTGTCGTGAGGACAAGTGGTTCGTGATATGGTTTGAGGCGATTCACATGTACGATTTCGCGGCCTCGGCGACGCAGGTCCACAGTGGCCGTGAGGGGTTCGATGAGGTAGTTAACAGCGGAAGTTTGTTCTATGACGCGATAAGGTCCATGGTACCTGCTGACAAACTTTGTAGAGGTACCAGGAGCAGCACTGGGGGGCACCCACAGCCAAACAAGAGAGTTGGGCGAAAATTGGTAGTTGGACCGTCCATCGTCGTGACGAAATTTCTGTAGCCCTTGTTCTTGTGCTGTAAGGGTGCGAGCTAATTGCCGACATTCTTCCGCAAACCGCGCGGCTTCGGAAACTGGTGTGCCTTCGGATGAGTCGGGTCGGTAGGGGAGAATGGTGTCAATTGGAGATGATGGTTCTCGACCATAAAGTAAAAAGAATGGAGAAAAGCCTGTCGTCGCTTGAGGTGCCGTGTTGTAAGCGTACGTTACGTAAGGAAGGATAAGATCCCAGTTGGTGTGGTCGGAGGCGACATACATAGAAAGCATGTCGCCAAGAGTACGGTTGAAACGCTCGGTCAAGCCATTTGTTTGTGGGTGATATGCGGTAGTACAGCGGTGAATTACATGGCATTCTGCAAGAAGTTCTCGAATAACATCCGCGAGAAAGACGCGGCCTCGGTCGCTCAAAAGTTCACGTGGAGCGCCATGACGCAGAACAAAACGTTGCAGCAGGAAAGACGCAACGTCACGTGCCGTCGCGGCTGGTAGAGCGGCCGTTTCTGCATATCTCGTGAGATGGTCGATCGCTACAATAATCCAGCGATTCCCAGCTGATGTATATGGTAGAGGACCATAAAGGTCTATTCCAACCCGGTCGAATGGTCGCACTGGGCACGGTAACGGCTGCATTGGTGCAGTAGGACGGCTAGGATCGTGCTTGCGGCGTTGGCACTCTGTGCAAGATCGAATGTACTTTTGAACGAATGTGTACATGCCGCGCCAATAAAACCGAAAACGTAGCCTGGCGTAGGTTTTAAACAAACCGGCGTGCGCACACTGCGGATCGGCATGGAAAGCAGCACATATGCTGGCGCGGAGATGCCTGGGTATGACGAGTAGCCATTTGCGACCGTCAGGGTGGTAGTTGCGGCGATAAAGTATTCCATCACGGATGGCGAAGTGAGAGGCTTGTCGGTGTAGCGCTCGAGATGGCGGGTGGGCGAGTGTTTCAGATAGGTAATCCATCAGAGACGCAATCCACGAATCTTTGCGCTGCTCCGCAGCCATGTTGATGGGTCCTGATAGTGGAAGGAAGTTGTCTTGGATGGAGACACTCGCAATATCAGTAGAAACAGGCGAACGCGAAAGAGCGTCGGCATCGGCGTGCTTCTGGCCTGAGCGATAAATGACGCGGATGTCGTACTCTTGGAGCCGTAAAGCCCATCGTGCCAAGCGTCCTGAGGGATCTTTGAGGGAGCATAACCAGCAGAGCGCGTGGTGGTCGGTAACAACATCGAAAGGGCGGCCGTACAGATAAGGCCGAAATTTTGTAATGGCCCAGATAATCGCTAAGCATTCTTTCTCAGTTACCGAATAATTTGCTTCTGTTCGTGTAAGAGTGCGGCTCGCGTACGCAACAACATATTCTTGGTAACCAGGCTTTCGTTGGGCGAGTACAGCGCCAAGACCGACACCGCTAGCATCTGTGTGGATTTCTGTGGGAGCGCTTGAATCGAAATGACGCAGTATGGGTGGTGTTGTAAGCAGTTCACGGAGCTTCGCAAAGGCACTGTCGCAAGCTGGAGACCACGCAGATAGATTGCGGTCTCCCTGAAGTAGGTCTGTCAGAGGCGCCATGATCGAGGCGAAATCTCGGACGAAGCGGCGGAAGTATGAGCAAAGCCCAATGAAACTACGCAGCTGCTTGAGAGACGCTGGCCTCGGGAACTCGCGAACAGCACGTAGCTTAGCGGGGTCAGGAAGAACGCCATCCTTCGACACGACGTGTCCGAGAATGGTCAGCTTGCGCGCTCCAAAGTGACACTTCTTCAAGTTGAGTTGGAGGCCTGCTACAGAGAGGCAGCGTAGAACCTGTTCCAAGCGACGAAGGTGCGTGGGAAAATCGGGCGAGAATACTACTACATCGTCTAAGTAGCACAAACACGTGTTCCATTTGAGGCCTCGTAGGATAGTGTCCATCATGCGCTCAAATGTTGCCGGCGCATTGCATAGCCCGAATGGCATCACGTTAAATTCGTATAAGCCGTCTGGTGTAACAAATGCAGTTTTTGGCCTATCATCCGGATTCATGGGCACTTGCCAGTACCCAGAGCGTAGATCAAGGGAGGAAAAGAACTCTGCGCCTTGTAAAGAGTCGAGGGCGTCATCAATTCGAGGCAAAGGATAAACATCCTTTCGTGTTATTTTGTTTAGGCGACGATAATCTACGCAAAAGCGTATCTTGCCATCCTTCTTTTTAACTAAAACAACCGGCGACGCCCAAGGACTGTTTGACAGTTGAACGACGCCTCGCTTTAGCATGTCACCTACTTGTTCATCGATGATACGGCGTTCAGTCGGCGAAACACGGTATGGTCGCTGCCGTAGTGGTGGGTGATTACCTGTGTCGATCTGGTGGCATACGGTAGATGTGCGACCTAAAGTAGCGCTGTGACTGTCAAAAGATGGTCGAAACTTGTCAAGGAGGCTCAGAAGCTCACACCTTTGTTGTGGGTTTAGGCCTTCGTCGATGACACGGTTGAAAATGTCGGTAGTGGAAGGGTCATTCACGGAACTACAGGAGAGGGCGCTGACTTCCGATGATTCATCAGGAACGTCAAGTGTAGCGATGGTTTCGAATGATTCTATCGAACCAATACATTCGCCTCGAAGTAGCGTAATCGTGAATGGGAACGGATTCTTCACAGGCACGTTGGTCGCACCACCTTGAAGAGTAACGAGAGCGGTTGGGAGCGGTGATAGGTGGCGATGAACGAAAGCAGCGGAAGGCGTGAAGAATGCGGTAGCGTCGACGACGGTGGAACACGACACAGGTGCGAAGACAGTAGCGCGTGGAGGGATTCGGGTGTCGTCACTAATGACCAACTTCGCGTCGGAAGGGCGATCGTGCACTGGTAGCGCATCACCAAGGGGACAAAAGGCGACTTCGGCACGGGCGCAATCAATGACGGCTTGGTGATGGGAGAGAAAATCCCAACCTAAAATGATGTCATGAGAACAGTGCGGGAGTACTACGAACTGGACTGTGTAGGGCACTCCTTGAATTACAAGTCTGGCAGTACACGCGGCCACAGGCTGCACAGGCTGTGCAGTGGCAGTATGAAGACATGAACCCAAGTAAGGCGTTGCCACTTTTCGAATTGAACGGCAAACTTTTTCGGCGATGACAGAAATTGCGGCACCAGTATCAATAAGGGCAAGTACGGGTACACCTTCAAGAACGGCATTAATTACATTCGGCGGCGAACGAAGAGGGCTTGTGCTTTGCGACGAGGACGCAGTTCTTGCCTCGGGAACTGCGTCATTTAGTTTTCCACGTCGATTGTAGGGGGGCGTCGGCGCATCGGGGAGGGCGAGCGTCGACGTGGAGAAGGAGATCGGCGATCAGGAGCTGGTCGGTGGCTTGGACGAGGAGCGTACAATTCGGGGTCTGGGGTGTATTGAGTGTACGTGTAATCGTTTTCATATGGACGTAGGTTTTCACGTGAGTGGAGTGGGCGGCGGCGGCACAGACGTGCGACGTGCCCAGGTAGACCACACGAAAAGCAGATCGGTCGGTTGTCGGCAGTGCGCTATGGATTAGGGACTCGGCGAAGTGGAGGTCGTGGCGGCTGGGCGGCATAAACAGGAGCAGGCTGTGGAGGCGGCGCTTGGAACGTCTGTGGTCGTGGTCGTGCTGCTGCTTCGGCGTACGTCAATGGTGCATTGACTGGTGGCACCAGCTGTGGAGGAAGGACCTCAGACACTTGATCTCGTATAATAGTCCGTAGAGTAGGGCTAAGCGGTGCACTGCGCTCCGGTAGGCCAGAGATGAGCGAGAGTTGGCGGGCAACTTCTTCGCGCACGAAATCTTTGATCTGCGAGAGGAGGACGGGGTCTTGCGAGGGAGTTAAGCCGGACATCGATTCCTGATGTGGGACAGCACGGCGGGTGACGAGACGTTGCCGGCGGAGCTCATCATAGCTTTGGCAGAGCTCGGTAACTTGGGCGACAGTAGCAGGGCTTTTTGAAATGAGCATCTGGAAAGCGTCCTCGTCAATACCCTTAAAAATATGCTTGATGCGGTCCACCTCTGTCATGTTCACATCGACGCGCTTGCACAAGTCAATGACGTCTTCTATGTAACTTGTAAAGTTCTCACCAGGCAGTTGAGATCTCGAGTGAAGGCGCTGCTCCGCACGAAGTTTGCGGACAGAAGGACGACCAAAGACTTCGCTGAACTTTGCTTTGAATGCTGTCCAGGTGGGAACGTCGGTCTCATGGTTCCGAAGCCATAAGTGGGCAATGCCACTGAGGTAAATGCCGACAGTGGCCCGTCTCATGGCTTCGTCCCATTTGTTCAAGACACTCACGAGTTCGTAAGTAGCCAGCCAGTCGTCGACGTCGTGGTCGTCAGTGCCGCTGAATATGGGAGGATCCCGTTGACGGACCGCGCCGGAGCACACGATGGCCTGGGAAGCCATAGGAGGAGGGCTTGTGGCAGATGCAGTGGTCATGACAGCAGGTAGAGTCCGGCTTCGCAACTCCAGGATTGCAAGGAGACCCAGCAAACTCCACCAATTATAATATAGAACGGAGACAGTCAAAACTGTTATCCGAGACCAGGTAGAAGCGTAGGCCTAGCTATCAAAATCAGCGACAGTCCGGGCCGAGCGTCTCGTGCTTAGCACTGACAATGTGTGTGCCGAGATTTGCATGACCCACTACAATCATCATTACACTAAACAATTTTATCGTAGTTTTGCAATGTAGGGAAGTACCAACTGCTCCATAAATCCATGATTTTGTGAAATCTTCAAGTATAACCACTGTGCCAAAAGTGATCATTTTGCGAAATAGTCAGGTACCCACTATGCGTTTGTGAAGCCATCAGCGCACCAACATAGCAGCAGATTTTTTGGTGCTGTATCTGATGATGATAACGGTCAGTTATCGCTGAGACTATTATGGCGGGTGGCCAGCTTTAAATAACTCCCTCGTTAAGTACTTCACATGGCGTAACGCTCGGTGTGGTTCTCCACTTCTGCTACGAAACTGCATCCGTTATTGTGACTGCTTGACCGGTGAAAGGTATTTTCTCAAATAACTTTCAAGCCCTGTCGTAGAATGCTTGCCTCCCACGCTGTGTGCCTGGTTTCGATGCTGGCTATAACCCTGGATAGTATTTCTCATTGTGTTGACGTCACAGAAACCTTAACTGATGTCATCAGCATTTCTTGTCATAGCCTTGAAAGAGTTGTTGAAACTCATCCAGA
Source organism: Rhipicephalus microplus (assembly GCF_043290135.1). Lineage (NCBI taxonomy): Eukaryota > Metazoa > Arthropoda > Arachnida > Ixodida > Ixodidae > Rhipicephalus > Rhipicephalus microplus. The sequence goes on along the minus strand of NC_134701.1, from coordinate 243,689,024 downwards.
GGATCGAGGTTTAATGAAGGAAGTGTTCCATTTATACGTCTGAAGATGCAGCATCATTATGCTCATATTGTCACGGGGTCGTGACGTGGCTGAAGGCAGGAGAGTGAATGGTCAGATCAAACGGTTTTTTTTGAGAGAACCTGTGACGGGTCAACGGAAAGTCGGGTTACAGTAGCACACTTGCACTGGTAGCGGTTAATGTAGCGTCGGCCGTCTGTCACAGAACGAGCGCTCAAAAAGAGCGCGCCGCCAACGCCTCGCGTTGAAACGCCGGAGTGACGCCGCGAGGTCAACGAAAAAAAAGGAAAACAAACATCCAGACTCCCCGGGCGCGACTCCCTCCCTCGGAAGCGTAGATTCGCCGACGAACCTCCTCACCCCACAACGGCGGCCGAGCAAGCACTCGAACTTTCTAGATGCCGACGAACCTCCTCACCCCACAACGGCGGCCGAGCAAGTGCTCGAACTTTTTAGATGGAAAGGGGCTTGGTCGAAGCCAGGTTTAGTCATCTGTCGCGGCCAGCATTCGAACCGTCTCGCCCTCTCCACAACCTTCGCTGCGTATCGCGCCGACGAAATGACAAGAGCCTTCTGAAATCTCGCGCGGAGGGTATTTAATCGAGCAGCCGAGGTGAGAGATCAGGAGAAGACGGAAGTTAGCGCCAGAGCGCGTAGGGATTCCGCCGCGTAGTCGGCGAAGGTTTTGTCCGTAGGGACAAAGCAGGAGAAGACGGAAGTTAGCGCCAGAGCACGTAGGGTATACCTCCGTGTAGTCAGCGAAGGTTTTGTCCGTGGAGGCAAAGCAGGAGAAAAAGATGATTTCAACCTGAGGGGTGACGACTCGAGCTACAGGCAAGAGTGTGTGTTTACCGCTATCGAGCGAAGACGCGTGGCAACGGCTGCGTGTGTGAAGCCGACGTGTTTCCGGCAAAGAAGTTTGAAGCTTGGAGAGTGGCCTATTGAAGACGTGAGGTTTCCTGGAAGAGAAACTTCGGCGAGGTTTCCTGGATGAGAAACTTCAGGGGCAGCGGAACGACAACAACGCTGGACTTTGAGGGAGTGATTCTCGGAAGAGTACCATCCAGACTTTTGTTCCAAGAACTTTGCACTGAATAGGTTTTCTATCTCTTTAGTTTTTAAGTGTCTTGGTTGTTCAATGCATGCTACTGCATTGTAGTGCGTATTGTTGTCTGTGTCCGTTGTTTCGAGTGTGGCTGATTGTACTGTGTAGTACGTTGTTTGTTTGGTGATATATTGTACTCAACTATCGTGGAGAGTGCATACTTGTGTGTTGTTTAGATCTGCAATTATTGAGAATATAATTTTGTTTGTTTATCAACTCTCGGCTCTGACTTGTTCTTTGGGCCACAGCCGGCGTCTGCTGGCGCGCCAAATAAGACCACTTCTAAATTGTCCACGCTTTCGTGGTGCGGTTCGGGGGGCCGATACCTCGGCCCTTGGAATTAGCCCGGCAATCGCCTCCCTAATTAACGGGACCTGTGTGGCAATTAATCTGGTGTCCACGACAGGACCTTTTGGTGCACAGTGTGTTCAAAGTAGTGAGAAGGAGCCTCGAGTTGTTGATAGTGCTATCGGAACGATTTTGTGTGTTGCGCAGTGTTCTCGTTAACGAGTGCAGGGGAGTGTTCCGATAGACTGATTTAGGCAGATACTTTTTGCACGCGGCAAGACTTTAATTGCGAGACGCAATGGATCTCGAAAAGTTAGTCGCTCTTGGTGAGAAGATGGGTCTTTCTGGCGCCGAACTACGGAAGTGGGTAAGCCTGAAGGAGAAAGAGGCGGTGCAGAGAGAGAGGTTGGCAGCTGAGAGAGCCAAGGAAGAAAAAGCAGCTGAGTTGGAAAAAGAGAGGTTGGCAGCTGAAAGGGCGAGAGAAGAAAGAGAAGCAAAGGAGCGACAGCTGAAGGAAGAAAGAGAGGCAAAGGAGCGACAGCTGAAAGAAGAAAGAGAGGAAAGGGAACGGCAGCGGCAGCACGATATGGAACTCGAGCGGCTCCGTTTGGAACAGCGAAGTGAAACTACCGTCCGAGCTAGAGTTGAAAGCAGCGAACGGGAAGATCATGGCTTCCGCTTGAACCCAAGCAAGCTGCTCGTAGCGTTTGATGAAAGGAAGGACGACCTTGACGCGTACCTTCACAGATTTGAGACGATTGCGAGGAGCCAGAATTGGCCGGAACATCAATGGGCAACTGCTTTGAGTACTTGCTTGAGTGGTGAAGCGCTCAGTGTGTACGGCAGGCTGACGCTGACCGATGCAGCGAACTATGCAAAGGTGAAAGCTGCTTTGCTGAAGCGATTTAGATTTACTGTGGAAGGATTCCGGGAAAGATTTCGGACAGGAAAGCCAGCTGATGGTGAGACGGCTACGCAGTATGCCGCCCGACTTTGCACTTATTTCGACAGATGGATTGAACTTTCAGGGACAGCGCAGGAGTACGATGAACTTAGAGAGCTCCTAATTAGAGAACAATTTCTTACTAGTTGCCACCCAAGCCTGTCGCTGTACTTGAAAGAGAGGAAAGCTAAGTCACTTGAGGACATGCTTGAATTAGCTGATCAATTCTTGGAAGCGCAAGGTGGAACTAATTTGGCCAAGGTCAAGAAGGAGTGTCCCGAAGATTCGAAAAATTCGGCATCCGAACAAAAGAAGCGTGCACCGGAAAGTGTTCCGCGATGTTTTCTGTGTAACCGAGTGGGTCATCGTGCGAAAAACTGTCGAACGATCTTTACGAGCCCTGCGGTAGTAAACTGTTTTAAGTGTGGTCAGACTGGGCCCAAAGCAGACGCATGTCGAAATGGAGCGACTCAAACTCACCAAGTATCCTGTGTGCAAGCGGCACCGAAATCCGGTAATAATGCCGTCACCGATGGATTCGTAGAGTTGAAAAATGGGGAGAAAATTCCAATTGTGGGTGCTATAATGACAAAACAGCGAACCGGTGTCACGAAGGGTATGCCAACGCTGCCTGGAAAAGTTGCGGGCAAGAAGGTTACAGTGTTAAGAGATACCGGCAGCTCCACTGTTATCGTGCGGAGAAATTTGGTACGGGAAAGTGACTTAACAGACAAAACGAAACCAGTTTGCCTAATTGACCGTACAGTTCGGATGCTTCCCGAAGCAGAGATTGAGGTGGAAATCGCGTACTTCAGCGGGAAGGTTACCGCTCTATGTATGACGACCCCCCTGTACGACCTTGTCGTCGGAAACATCGACGGGGCGCGAAAACCGAATGATCCCGAATGTTTGGGAGAAAACCCTAAGATAGAGCCCTCGCCAACCCAGCGACCCCGAGATACAGTGGAGGAGCATTTCGTGATGGATCTCACAAGAGCCCAAGGTGAAGCCGCGGCGCAAGAGGCAGTGAATGAGAAGATGATCGTGTTGAATGAGTTCACGGGCCGGGCAGCTGGACGTACGTCGGCACGATCTCAACCGACCAACAGTGTAAAGGTGACGCAGTCGGCCAGCCAGGCCCAATTTCCTGACATGAACAAGCGGGTGAATAACCGGGCAGGATCGGTTGAGCGTCATGACCCGTTAACAATGTCGGAAGTGACAACGATGGCTGAGACGCCGCCTCAGATACCGTCGTTGGAAAGGGTTCGCCAAAAAAGAACGAGGAAAAACAAGAAGAGGTCGAGCAAGCACCGCAAGAAAGGGCGCAAGCGCCCTCCGAAATGCACAGGATATGTGCTGAGGTCGAACCGGAATGTGTTTGACAGTGCTATATGTTAAGTTAATGTGGTTGTTGTCCTGTGTCACAACTGTATGTCGAGCGTGTCAAAATGTTTGTTACGGTGACGTGATGTATAGTATTGTCGTATTGTTGTAATGAGAGAACTTTGTACATTTGTATTGTTTGGAATATGTGATGGAGTGTTGCATTCATGTTCCTGTGGCTATATTTCATGTGTTGTGGAATTGAATTAAAAGTACAGTTGTATTGATTGATCTATTGTGAATGTGAAGTGTCATGAGCGACGGATTGTATTACAGTCTGTGAGAGTGTGTGGTGACTGTTCGCGCTCGTTTGTGTGGTTTTAAATATTATGAGTTAATATTCTTTAAGTGGGGGGCAGTGTCACAGAACGAGCGCTCAAAAAGAGCGCGCCGCCAACTCCTCGCGATGAAACGCCGGAGTGACGCCGCGAGGTCAACGAAAAAAAAAGGAAAACAAACATCCAGACTCCCCGGGTGCGACTCCCTCCCTCGGAAGCGTAGATTCGCCGACGAACCTCCTCACCCCACAACGGCGGCCGAGCAAGCGCTCGAACTTTCTAGATGGAAAGGGGCGTGGTTGAAGCCGGGTTGAGTCATCTGTCGCGGCCAGCATTCGAACCGTCTCGCCCTCTCCCCAACCTTCGCTGCGTATCGCGCCGACGAAATGACGAGAACCTTCTGGAATCTCGCGCGGAGGGTATTTAATCGAGCAGCCGAGGTGAGAGATCAGGAGAAGATGGAAGTTAGCGCCAGAGCGCGTAGGGATTCCGCCGCGTAGTCGGCGAAGGTTTTGTCCGTAGGGACAAAGCAGGAGAAGACGGAAGTTAGCGCCAGAGCGCGTAGGGTATACCTCTGTGTAGTCAGCGAAGGTTTTGTCCGTGGATGCAAAGCAGGAGAAAAAGATGATTTCAACCTGAGGGGTGACGACTCGAGCTACAGGCAAGAGTGTGTGTTTACCGCTATCGAGCGAAGACGCGTGGCAACGGCTGCGTGTGTGAAGCCGACGTGTTTCCGGCAAAGAAGTTTGAAGCTTGGAGAGTGGCCTATTGAAGACGTGAGGTTTCCTGGAAGAGAAACTTCGGCGAGGTTTCCTGGATGAGAAACTTCAGGGGCAGCAGAACGACAACAACGCTGGACTTTGAGGGAGTGATTCTCGGAAGAGTACCATCCAGACTTTTGTTCCAAGAACTTTGTACTGAATAGGTTTTCGATCTCTTTAGTCTTTAAGTGTCTTGGTTGTTCAATGCATGCTACTGCATTGTAGTGCGTATTGTTGTCTGTGTCCGTTGTTTCGAGTGTGGCTGATTGTACTGTGTAGTACGTTGTTTGTTTGGTGATATATTGTACTCAACTATCGTGGAGAGTGCATACTTGTGTGTTGTTTAGATCTGCAATTATTGAGAATATAATTTTGTTTGTTTATCAAATTTCGGCTCTGACTTGTTCTTTGGGCCACAGCCGGCGTCTGCTGGCGCGCCAAATAAGACCACTTCTAAATTGTCCACGCTTTCGTGGTGCGGTTCGGGGGGCCGATACCTCGGCCCTTGGAATTAGCCCGGCGATCGCCTCCCTAATTAACGGGACCTGTGTGGCACCGTCGATCAACTGACAAGCGGCGAAGCGCGACGGCATTTTTGCACTCGCCATCGAAGATTATAGCGTTATCGCTAGTGGCGACGTAGGTTCCAGAATAATCTGAAATGCTCACAAAGTGGGCGTAATCTCAACAAAATGATCTACTGCAGTCCCGAAGCTTCTCGAACACTTTATGCGCGTGGTTAGCGCTGAGAATCGCGTGGGAGCGTAACGAAGTGATAGTAAAGCTTGAGGAAGGAACGTGGCAATAATTAATTATTTCTTGCATTTTATCTTCTTTTTTTCCCGTTGCTTTTTGTTTCCTTGTGGAAACCGAATGTAAATCAAGAAACCGGTAGTGGAAATATAAAAAAGAAGAAGAAGAAGTCATTTAAATACAAACATCAAATGAATGTAAGACTGGAAGTCAGCTATCTTAGCGGCAATAGCATCGCCGACGTTGTTAGGAGCCACTTGAGTTTTTTATTTATTTAATAATACTGTCAACCCTCGCTTGAGAGTCATAACAAAGAGGGAGTACGATAGTAAGTACAAAAAGAAAAGCAAAACAACTGGCACTCAAATAGCACCGCACACAATAAACCAAAATTGGCGGTAGTTCAATTCAACCATGACCAAAATAAGCATCAATTTCTCGGTCAAAAGAATGCACATCGGTACTAATAACAACATGATGGGGTAAACGATTCCATTGTTCTATAGCATCCGGACAAAATGACCACCGAAAGATGCCAGTGTGAGCGTTGAAAGGTTTAATGGGAGTGTCTTGATTCAGTCTGGCGCTACGTTTTCCGGGAAGGCGTATGTACTCGTCTTTAGGTATTTTTAGTATCACTTGCATTATACAATATATTGTTGTAAGCTCTTGTTTTTGTCTTCAAATTTCTAGTGGTTCTAAATAGCATGAATTGAGCATGTCAGTTACTGAATCCCGCCTTCTATATCTAGAGCACTCAAACCGTACTGCACGCCCCTGAATATGTTTCACCTTGGTAACTAAGTGTTTTTGGTGAGGGCTCCAAACCATGGAGGGTTACTTCTTTTGCTCATTGTTGATATTTATCTTGCTCAAGACACTACACCGCACATCGTACCCATTTACAGAATGTGGGTGGAAGTGGCAATGAAGGACATTTATACCGCAATAAACATCGCCTTTTGTACCTAACAGTGATTTGTCTTCTGCTGCCAACACTTCGCCTGCTCCTCGGTAGGATGAAATCGACATACACCGAATCTGTAATGCTCGCGCTTTTCTATCTCTCCATCTTTTCATCTCTCAATCTCCTTCCCCCGAGTAGAATAGCAAACCGGGCGTGCGTCTGGTTGACCTTATTGCCTTTCATACCCCTTCTCCTTTTCCTCCTCACCTCTTGTAATGTTGAAGCGATAATCTTGGCAGTCTGTAACAGTGTCCCTCAGAAAAGCACCAGTGCATCAACCACGATAATAGTGGTAAGAACTTCTTATCGTAAGGAAAAGCCTCACCCAATAATATGCAATCAACATTGCTACAAATCTGTAATGCTAACGCTACTAATATTTCAGAGAACTGGCGATATCGAACAAAATGCACAGCTATACCGTCCCGGGCCGAAGGATCGGCCATGGTCTACAGAACGACATTCGAGAATCACGAACATCATTTGCGAACGAGGCTCGTCGAGCGCAGGCGCGCACTAGTTCTCCTGGCGTACGGGTGCGTGTAAAAGTTTGGGGATTGCAGTGAGATAAAACAATAATGCAGCAATACCGATGGCGTACGGCACTAAACGAGCAATAAAAGGACTCGTAAAGAAAGGGAATCGGCGAGAATCGAAGCAAAACAGGAAACTTACGCCTTTCGTCCCCCCTTTCTTCCTTCACGCTCGGTCCCGTGAATAATGGTCCCTCGGGAGTCTTGGTTTTATCGCCCTTACACCGCCTTGTTTCGGGATCCGAAAATTGTTTCGTCGAAACCCCTACAAGTGCCGACATGCAGTCCAACTGGTGCGTTTCTTGGAGATTTGTGTGCAATGACAAACACATAAACGAGGGGCCCTTTCTTTTTTTTCTATTGTAGTCGGCTAAAGGCAGTGAATACGCTTCCTTTTCTCATTCTTTCGCGCCTTTGAACCTATTGGCAATATTATTTAGAGCCAAACGGTTCCATTCAGAAGCTGTATTGCACGTGGATTCAGGTACACAGAAATACGCTCGCAACACAAACGCACAGTAGCTGTGAACACACCGACATACTACAGCAACACTTACGAGGCTAAACCGATTTACTGATATTCGTCAGCTCCATTATCGACTTCCTCGAAAGCACGGCAGCCCCCTCCAAAGCCCCTGCAATACACCGAAAAACTGTATTCTCTAAACGCGACAACTTTAAGAGTACTTCCGTGAGACGCCATGTGACACAAGAAGACCGCAAATCACGTCATTTGGGTGTGACAAAACCAAGTGGAAACGTAATTTCTTGGAGCGTTAGGACCAGTGCTATCGGGAAACGAGCACTTTACTTCTATGGTCATCGACTTCTTCGACATGCGTAGCTCTTCTGGGCATCTGATCTACGAGCTCTTCGTGTTGTGTAGACTGAAATGAAGACCGCTCCCTACACCCAGTCCAATCCTTCGAAGACATTTGCGAGCACCGTATCACGTGCCGTGAGCGGGCCTGAATGAACCGGTGCATTGCACTCTACTAGAACGAAATAGTATACGGTGAAAGTAAACACTTTCTGTATCAATTGGTGGGGGGATATAGAAAAGAAGAGAGTGAAGTTTAGTTATAGAAGATATACTAAGAAATGTACACGCTGCAGTAAGAAAGCTGTATGGATATTTAAGCATGTGAATTAACCCTCTCCGAAAAACTGAATTCTCAATAAAAGAAGGATGGGCCGAAAGCCAACAATAGTCTACTGTGAAAACTGATCGATCAACGTATGCAGTATACAAAAAGAAGAAAAAATACCTTAAGCGAAAAAAAAAAAGGTAAACCCTTAAGCTTCGCCTTGAACATTTGAACGCGATAGCGGCATCGTGCAGTCATAACACGCTCCGCAGCCGCTAAGGACATAATTTTTATTGTATGATGTTACTCAAGAAGTTATAATTGTAGATTTTTTACAACGTAATAAATTGAGTTAAAAGTGGCTTGTGTCAGTGAAGCTTTTTGCGTATGCTGCATTCTGTGTAATGGGTAGCATGCTTTAAAACAGGAGGAGTTACGTGCATGAAATATTTTTGAACTTGGTATGCACCCACTAAAGAATACGTGCAGTAACATGTCTTAAAAGAATACGTGCAGTAACATGTGTGACTTTTCTAAACAGTGACTGCCTTTGAACAACGAAGTTATTATGATAATCACATGTTCTGATGCCCGATCTCTTGTACCACGTGATATTAGCACGACGTTATATGTTTTATTGTGAAACATGTATACAGAATGCGTGTGTTTATAAAGCATGTAATTTATTTATTTTTTTTTGTACTTCCAAGCAGAGGAAGTTATTTTCACTGTATTTTCAAGCATACGCGTGGCTGTATGGTAGAACACGCAAACGACATGGTTTCTACCCTCACTCGTACCCGGCAATTTTACTGGTAATTTTCTTTTCACCTTTCTCGATTTTTTATACGCCAATAAGATGAGTTTTTGCTCGCAACAAACGACACCGACGCCGACACCCACGCTGACGCCGTAATGTCTGCAAAACGAGCTCTTTAACGCTATCGCATTAACTTACAGCGAGTGAACCGCACACATGTCCACTGAAGCCTGAAAACAATTTCCCCGGGATTTTGGAGCCTTGAACTTTTGTTATTTAGCGCCTCTGCAAATGTGCAACACCGTCCACCTTCGAAGTAACCGACCAATTTGAACAGGGATACCGAGTGAGAAGAACGACTGAGGTTGCTAGACTTCTAGATTGAGGGAAGAACACCATTGCAAAACGGGCTAGCTGACTTCATATTGCTTATTCTCTTTCTGATTCGGCTCACAATAATAAGTGCTATCTTTAGTTCTAATTCACATTCAAAGACAAATGGTTTTTTTAAGACCATGATATTCAAGAAGAAGGTTGGGTGCCGAATGGACAGATTGAAACACTGCCGAAATGTCATCCAGACAAGGATTATCTATATATCATAAGAGCTCAGTTGGTTTACGGCGTAAGGCGAACCTAACGTGTATAGCTAGCCAGATTTCGTGACTACGACTCCATCTAACACCGCTTGCTGACGATGTCAACCTCAGTCTTCGAGGAATTCATTAGTAACTTGCTTAGGACGGCAAAAAAGAAAAGAAAAACCCGCAGAAAAATAGAGGCCAATGTGCGAAAATCAAATACCCGGGGAGGAAAAAATGATAGCCGGCAGCCGCAGAGGGAGACGAGGATCGATTTCGTACGTCGTTAGGCAATACGCCTACTTAGGCACAAAGGCGTATCTCCCACGAAAGCGCAACATTGGAGCTGCCGTTGTGTGTGCGCCTTCCTTTACAATCTCTTCGGCCAATGGCGTCAGACAAGTGTTTGGATTTTGTTCTGACTTGAGGCGTAGCCTAATAATTAAAGCATGTGAGCGGAACAGGACGTGAACCATGCGTCCTGACATGTCATTTTCGATGACTGTGAGCTTTGTTAGGCTGTCGTTCGGAATATTACTAATTGATGTGAAATCATGAGCACTAATAGATTTATATTCATACCGGTAGTCATTTACATGGTCTTATATTTGCCTTTTCATACACATAGAAGCGGTCAGAACACACGCGTGGCGCCATCATAGGCCGGCAAGCTTACTAAGGAGTCAAATCACCAAGATTCAGTCATACTCAAATTTAATGATGCGTCTTAGTCGGTGCGAGTCAAGGCGAGTGATGTTTTGGCGAGTTGGAGTGCAAGTAAGTCGGTTTAGGTTAATTTTACGTGAGTCGGAGTGACCTCGTCTCTTACTATCGACGTATATGCTCCCATACTTTCATTGTCAGCCTTATAACTGCTTTATAAACTCAAGTTTGCTCACAGATACCTCGACGCACTTACGTTCATGTGCCACCTCCGTATTTATTGGTCAATGACGCGAATTGGGAGAAGTGCCATGACCCCACCCCGTAAACTTCTTCGCTGAAAGTTCTTGACGAACACATTTCGTGTGGGTTGGATATTTCGTAAAAATGTCCTTTCTTGGTTACTGATAACTCGTATTTGAAAGTATAAGATATAAAAATTGCCGCCATATTCACGAAGTGAATGATGGTGAGTGGGCGAAGCTCCGAAGGTAAACCTGGTAAACCATGAGTCCTCCATACAATTTGCCCACTCGATTTTATTACAACGCTTTCCCTAGCGTACGTCGCCGCACTAAATCGAATGATTGCCTTCCACCAATGACACGCGCCATATGAGACACCATTCCTATTTTATACCATCTCGCATCTTTTATCATCCACTACAAGCACCACCGTCTAGTTTATAACATCTTGCATCTTTTCATCGGATGGATGGATGGATGGATATGGCTGTACCCTTTAGATCGGGTGGCGGCTAACGCCACCTAGCCGTAAAACTTAGTGAACTAACTATTAGATTTATATTTTTTTTCCTTTAAATAGTGAGATTGAGGATTCCTACTTTGCAGTGAAGGGTTTAATTTTCACTCGTGCCTTGACTTTAGCCACCAATCAGATAACCTCCTTCTAGTTAAGTCTACCCGCTTAAAGTCTATTTTGCCCACCCTGTCCCTAAATCCCAGTGCTTTGAAGAACTCTGCGCCATCATCCTGAACTATAGGGTGAAGCCCTTTACAGAACATTATCAATTGATGGCGATGCCAGCGCCGCCGCCCGTAAGACCAGAGAACCACAAACGTGCGACATTTCTGGAGCTACCCCTCTGCATACCCTCCGCAGGAGAGTGAGCCCACTGCCCCCTTCTAGTACATTGTAGAATGAATATAGCATACCGACTATTCTCACCAGGTTGCAGCAGCGGCGGCCCTATTTTCACCGGGTCGTAGCAGTATTGATATGGCTGTACCCTTTAGATCGGGCGGTGGCTAGCGCCACAAAGCCGTAAAACGTAGTGAAACAAAAACTAGATTTATTTTTTGCCTTTAAATAGTGAGGTTGAGGACTCGTACTTTGCAGTGAAGGGTTTAATTTTCACTCGTGCTTTGGCTTTAGCCACCAATCAGATAACCTCCTTCTAGTTAATTCTACCCGCTTAATGTCTATTTTGCCCTCCCATTCCCTAAACCACAGTGCTTTGAAAAACTCTGCGTCATCATCCTGGACTATAGGGTGAAGCCCTTTACAGAACATTATCAAGTGTTTGGCAGTTTCGTCTTCCTCTCCAGACGCACTGCATACCGTGTCTACCCTTCATATTTGGCCCGATATGTCTTGGTTCGCAATACTCCCGTCCCGGCCTCAAACGGAGAGAACTACCCCGTGTATTATCGTAGATCCTTTCCTTGACAATTTCCTGCTTAAAAGTTCATCAGCTACAAGTACCGCCATCTAGTGAACATTGCAAGAACTAAACGAGAGGTGGCTACATACAGGGGACGCATAGCACACGCCTTAAGGAGCTTCGCCCCGAAAAGGGGAATTGTATAGAGCACTGAAAATGTGAGATATCGGCACAAAAGAGCATTCACATTAGGATAAAAAAGTAGTTTTACGCTCACGGACACTAGAGCCGACTAATTAAGGCTCACCAGAATCAAGTGAAGTCGTCTGAGCGAGTCCGGGTGAGTAATATTTTGGTGAGCTCGAGTCCGAATCAGTCCGGTCAAAAAATTTAGTGACTCTGAGTCCGAGTCAGTCCGGTTGAAGAAAATTTTGTTAAGTCCAAGTGAGTCTTAAAAGCTGATTAAAAAGTGAGTCTTCAAAGCTGTTGAGTGAGTTTGAGTGAGCTTAAGTTTTTTTGCCGGCATAAGGGCGCCATGCTTCCGCTGCTCACGCTTCCTCACGCCTGCCCACCAACTCTCTTTAAACAGTGAGAAGACCAACAAAACGCCCTTCTTCTTCGTTAGACAAATCCTTTCATAACGTTCCTACCTTCCATGAGCACAATACTTTAGTGATGGTTCAGATTTTTCCATGGCATTTGGCACTTCAACAAGTTTGACTACAGCTTCCAGAATTCCGACAAAAGCACAACTATCCCCTTCAGCTCTGAAGCTACTTTCTCTGCTTTTACGTTACGAGGCATACAATAAAGACAACCATATACACATTCTGACGTGTCGTCAAGCGTGGACAGGAATACTAAATCATTATTTTTCCTGGAAAAAATCCTCACCGGGACGATTAAGACGTCGCGCCAAAGAACATCTACTGTCATGAAACTCGCTTCTCTTCCAAGCAAGACTGCATCATCCCCGTGAGACAGAGCATGTTCAGTGAAACAACTAGTCCTATATATTACTGATTAGCTTCATCTCCCTTGTCTAACAAGGACATGAAGTCACGTCTAAGTGCTTTGAAATCATTGTGAGATGTTGGGCAATAAGCATGATGCAGCTGCTCAATCTGCGCGTGAAGATAGCGCCGGAAAAGCAAAAATAGATCTTGATAAGAGAAGAATATATCCGGATCACATTAACACAGGCTGCGCCAAAAGTTTGTGTGTTTGTAAATGAAGCCATAAATTCTTATGGCTTCATTTGCAAGAAGATGTCCATTTGTCATCGGAACACTACCTCATCGCATCGGGGCGAGGTTTGAACTTTTGCTAAACGTTCTCTGCACATCCGGTAAACGAAAACAAAGAGACCATTGATAGGACTCTTCAAATAATAATGCAACGCTTAAAGAAGGTTATAAGTAAATGTTCTCGGATATGGTTCAATTCAAGCACATGTGACGCGTGGATAGTGACTGTCAGATACTCTAATTAAGTCATACTCGTATATGCTGCGTGGATAATTATAATCTAACGTCAAACCCTGTCTCGAATCAAGCCATATCTGCCGGTGTTCTTTACACGTAGCCGTAAAGAAACGCTGATGCATACCGTCGCCGCGAACGCTATACTTCCACACAATCCTCCAGTTTCACTTCCACGGCTCATTCGATTCCATGCCGTATGCTCTTCGCGGGACTTTGGGCTTCTGAGACGAGGTCGTTAGGGTGTCATTACAGACACCGACCTCTCGGCAGTCAGTGAATGCATTTTCGTTCTTCTGCTCATCGAATGATTTGGAGCCGAACTCGAGCGCCCCATACTCAGGTACACTAGCTCTCATGGGAACGTGCCTGTGTCAACGATGCATGACCTATAGTGCACGAGCGGGGCTTTACGACCGAAACTATTCTATCTATTGATGTAAGCACTCGTATATAAATGATGCGTACGCGTCGTAATTATACGTTGCGCTAGAAGACATTTCCGCATATGGAAAGTCAGAGGCACGGCGCGGCCGTAAGCTCTCCCAGGACACTGTGCTGACGACGAAAATGAACGCAGTGCGGCTCGGCCCCCAGTAGAGATTCTGTCGCAAGCACTACCGTGCACCTTCGATGTCTGTCTGCAAACCATACTACACACCTTCATGGTTTCAAGCACTAAAGGTGCACTATAGGACATTGCTCGAAGCAGTGTTCTCTTGGTGCCTGAAAGAAGATGCGAGTGGGCACGTTGGTAGTTGAACATACGGCGCAGGTAGTAGCTCACTACGACACATGAACATCCTCTTCTTTTCGTCCTTTCAATCACCCGCAACGCTGGTCTAGCAGTTAACGGCTTCAACTTGACTTTGCTGTAGGCTTAACTAGGCTAGGCTTTCTAACGGCTGCTTTCTATAGGCTCACGTGGCTATATCTAGGCTTAGGTGACCATCTCTAGACTAGGATTGGCGGGCAGGCTAAGGAAGATGGCCCAGTTCCTTTATTCCTTCAGCCTTTGTACCACCAGTACGAAGCTGCTACAATTTTTTTTCATCCATCCATCCATCTTTTCAGATGGTTGTGGCTTGATATTATTATTATAATTGAGGATCGGCCGACACTTTAATGTGCTTGACAAGAAGTCATCAGCCATGCTGTAAGAATGTTCTCGGCTTAGAAGTCAAGTCTACTTTTGTTCATTGCTTGAGTGTTCCCTTCTTACGTGGACTCCAGTTCTATTCTTACCTCAACGAGTATTTATCACTTCAAGCCTCGCCTTACTCCACACTTTAGTCTTTCAGTCTAGTTTGGATAGCTTATTATGAAACACGTCTATCTCAAACAGTAGTTAACATGTCTGTTTCTTTTAGGCCACTTGTGCGTGAACATTTAGAGAAGTTAGCCTCCTTTCTCTCTCTTTTTTTCGCTCTATTTTTCTCTCTTTCCCCAAATGGGTTTTACTGGAGACTGTAGGCATTAGATCACAGAGAATATGAATGAACCGGTAGCGGACTTACGCGGCAGATGGCAGAACCTCATAGTACTTTTTGGTCAAAGAATAAAATAAAGACATAAAAGGAAACAATCGAGGTAGAGCGAGAAGTGAGGAAATGAGGCGGTTACGGACGCCAGCTAGAGACCGTAAAAAAACAAAAGCACGTCAAACCAAGCCACTAGAAGCAGTCTCAAAATGTTGGAAAGTGTTCTGACGCAAGAAAGAAATTAAAATTGAGGAAGCGGGGAAGCTCGAGCACGTTTGATGTCAATGTTATCACCGTTGAGTGCCTCCATCACCAGGCTTTCCCTCTTAGGCAAATTTAAAATTGCCGTTCAACTTTTCTGTCATATTCCTCAGATCCATTTTTGGTGATTTGCACCACATCCCGCTGGATGGGTTTTAAATGCGATGAAACGTTCATCGACTCGCTCATAACCTCATTTCTTTCTCTCACTCTCTTTGCAGGCGCGCTTTGTGCTTGTATTCGTTTTTAAGTTATGTTTTTCTTTCCTGCGTAACCTTGGGTCTGAAAATGTGCAGACAAGAAAATGTGACTCCAGCCCAATAAAATATATTTGAAGAAAAACAAAACTTAGAGAACTTCGCAGTCATGCGTGTGCTAGTGCGGAGTGTTCTATATCACACCTACTTGTTCGCTCAGTCTCTCATTTGTCTTTTTTGTTTTCTTTTGTCCCCTAGAGAAACAGGCTCATACTCCCTCTACCGACTCTTTACCTTCCTCCAGTTTGGCTTCTTCTTCTGTTCTTGCTGTTGCTGCGCATGCCTCCTTTGGGTATATTTCTAAGCATTTCGTCACCCTCCCTTGAGTGTCTGACGCTTTCTGACACGTGACTCCTTCCCACGTTACTGAATAAAGCCGAAGTACCGTTTCCAAGGGTATTCGCAGAAACAAAATGAACTTGTGTGAAAAAATCTAAGTAATAAAGCCGAGCACGGCAAGAACTTATTGAGTCAAGCTGCGTGTGCACTAGCAAGTTCATTCAACTCACCTTCATCGCGCAGCAATTTCTTGTGGCGAACTGTGTTGCTCAGTTTTATTCATCATAGCGTGCGCTTCTGCCACAATATGAGAACAATGTGTGGTGATATTGTCAACAAGATGTTTCATTTCTTGAAAAATATTGTTTCCGCGCTTTCGCATCATTGGAATAAAAGACGTACTTCTGACCCGAGTTTTATTCATGTATGTTCACAAAATGAGAGAGAGAGAGAGAGATTAAGGATGAAAGACAGGCAGAAAGGTTAACCGAGGCTCATCCCGGTAGGCTACCTTGCACTGGGGAAGAGGGTAAGGGGAATCAAAGTTAGAGAGGAGGAGAGAAAGGTATCTGGTGCCGTCGACATACCGGCTGTGTCTGCATCTTGCTCACCAGCACGCGCATATATAGCACTGACCAGGTTGTTGACCTGCCGATGACTTGTCGGTCTTCGTCCGGCAGGTTTCGAGGTACCAATAAAGTGTCCCTCACTGTCAAATTCTGATGCCTCTCATAAGGGGCATGTATCTTTGGGACTTCGGGCTAAGCATCACCTTCATTTCTGGTAGAGGTGTCACTGTGCTTTGAGACGGCTGCGTTCAGACTGGGTAGTAGGAATGAAGTGTCAGCTCCACTGCTTGCAGGAGAGCCTTTGTTGTTAGAATCGACAGCGCTTGGCCCTAAGGGAAAAAATGAAGGTGGTTTTTGGACGTGCCTCGCGAGACGACGAAATTTTGGAGGCTTTGGTGCGGCGCCGGTGATGGGACCATCGTCCCGTAATGAATGCAGCTGCTTCTCGGTGTGACATGTCCTCTCTAGCCCTTTTCTTCAGTATTGTTAGCTCCCTTCGAATAAAAGGACACTCCTTCGAAGAGGCACCGTGTGGCTCATTGCAATTTGAGCAATTCAGTATCGTGGTCTGTCACGCGTCCGTGTTGTGGCGAGCAGTGCATCGGGAACAGACGATCAAGTTTCTGCACACGCCACTTACGAGACCTAACTTCATGCACTTCCAGCACTGAAGCACTTCCGGTACAAAAGGGTGAACTGCGCCTCGTAAATGTCCCATTTTTACGTGGGATGCGACTGATTCGCCCTTAAATGTAACCCTTACGCATCGTGATGTTCCGATACGACATATACTTGCAATAATGGTATCTTCCGAAGCCGGCTTGATCAAGACTGGTAGGTCTGAGTTGGTAATGTCTTCGGGAACATCATATATTACCCCAGTGCTCACCCTTTGCACAGCGCTATAGAGAGCGGACTTCCATTTCATTAAGATCCGTAACTTCGTGCAATCTGTCTAGCGCAGTCGGATGATTGATATCAATCGCTAGGATGTTCTTGCGGCTATTCGCTCTGAGTTCTTTTACTTCATTAGACACCAGTGCCTCTCGCTGTATACAGACACGGTTTGTCGGTTGAGCTGCCTCATCTTTTCACTAGCGAGAGCTGGCGTACGCAGGATTCACCGAATATCGCATGCTGGACTCACTAGAATTAGATGACGTGCTCAGAGATTGTCTCTCTTCCTCGTGGCTCCTCACAAGCTCGAAGATGTGCTCCCACAATAATTAATTGCTGACGTATACTGTAGAGCATGGTGTCACCCACACTTGCCAAGGTCGCTCGCTCAAAGTAGTTTCGAGACGTTTCGCATGCTTGAGCATCTGGCTGAGCTCGTTACATGGCCACTGTCGACTTGGGAACACTGCGAAGGTGTGCTCTTGCAGTAGCTTATGGCACAAAGCATCGTCAGAAATATTTAAGGAATGTGTGGAACACGAGGTTGAAGCTGCCTATAAATACGACGAAAATTTGATTTCTAAGCTAATATTAACGGCCCTATGTGCGCAAGCTTCTAGCATCTAAAAGTTATTGAATTCTACTTTTAATGTCCATTCATTGCCTTGTTTGTTATAAGGACATTCAAATTTCACAAACAGTGAATTGAACGCAACGTATTAGTCGTATTTTAACGTTGAAACATTTAACAATTTCAAGCAGTATCCGCTTGCTGTCACGCTTCAAAATAAAACGACTGATCAGTGTCACGAAGCCTATACGCTACATTTTGGTCATTCGGTTGGTAGATATAATATTCAGTGGCATGTCAGTGACGGAAGAGCACAGCAGATGAAGGTTGCTTTCATTGCTGCCTCGGATACGTTGAATTAGCGTCCGATGCGCTGATGGTTTTGCGAGAGGCGACGAATTGGGAATTCGATGGTAGGTGAGGAATTGGAACGCTCTTTCAGATGAATATTTGATCGACCTTTCCAATGTCACTACAGTGTATACACATGCTCGACGTATTCGCACTTAGATGCGTGAATTCCTAAATAACATGTACATGTTGCAACATCTTCATGGTTACTGAAACAAGTATGGTCGTTATTACATGCACGTTATACTTACAGGGAAATAATAGTACGCAAACTACTCTGGCTGTGTTCCAGTTCTGGACGGCATCGTGGACAGTTTACGCTGACAGCTTACAAAACAGCATCAAATTCATGTTGCCCGAGAAATGGAACGCGCCTGGATGACGTGTACGTGACGTGACGCCATCTCGCGTCGAGTAAAGATAGCTAAGAAAAGCAGACGTTACTGTAGTTTTTTTTTAAACTGCTGTCGGGGTGAAATCTACACGAATAGTTTAGCGTAGGTCAATAAGTGCCTGGAAAAGCGTCTGCTTGTGCGCAGATGACATACCAGCGAGATCCGAGCAATAGAAGACTTCGCTGAGCCGCCATCTTGTTTGGACAGCAAAGTAGCCTGAATTGTTTTTGTGTTCGCTGCCGTCTTTTTGAAACTGTTTATTTTGCCGGCTGCGTAAGAATTGGAAATGGGGCTTTAAGTGGCGCTCCCATTCCGTATTTTAGTAATTATTTGCGGACGCACTACGCCTTCTGGGTCCATTGTATTGAGGTGAATCATATCACAATAGAGAAACTTATGTTCTCCAATTTCTATTGACAGCTAAAGTTATAGTCTAGTCTGAAGTATTCATTCATAGCAATGAAAACAGTGTGAGCGAAAACCAGCGTTGTTGCTGTACAAACCTTCGTTGTACTGTCAGTGCAGCAAAACTGTTCGACATAACCAAATGAAATTTACTGAGCTTCCTATGAAGTGGTATGCAAAGTTTCTATGAAGAGAATTTACAAGTGATACAATCAGAAAGCCATGCAGGCTCCAATAAAAATGGGCAAAACAATGAAAGTTTACGAGTAGATAACATTTTTTTTCTATAGAACAACAATATCGAATGTGTTTTCAGGCTACACTGTCTACGCGAAGTTGTTTCGCGTTCTTACGAATAGCTCATGAGTTATTACTACTTGAATTTGGCAATATATGGCAGCCCTTGTTGAGGAATCACCGACGAAGGGACAAAGCTATCCAAGCTAAAACTCTGAAATGTTCAGTATCGGAGCAGCAAGCCTTTCTCTGGGTTTCTAAGAATAGAAAATTATCGTAAGTTAATTAGAAAGTTTAACTCAATAGTTAAATCCACTGTTGTCCTACAAACGTCTAATCACACGGCTGGCTATATGGTGCCTTGTATAGCCCTTGGTTGCAGAGACTCAAGAAGGCAAAGGAGGTTCTAAACCCACTGCTTCATTTTGTCTATTTTCTGAGAAATGGATGGCGAACGATGCGACAGATGTCTTCGACCGGGAATCCCCGAGGAGCCGGATGACTTCTATTCTTTGCCCATCTGAGGATCTGCACTTCGCCGACAAGGCAGCTTTCCCTACCCCTGTCAGCTCTGTCTGTTCACCTTTCGGTCGCACTACAAATGTGAGACTCGTCGAAGGCGCGCACTGGGTGAGTCACGTAATTAGGTTGTTCTTTCCGAAGGCCCTCGTGTGTGGAGTCTCATCTACTACTACTACTACTACTACTACTACTACTACTACTACTACTACTATGCTACTACTACTACTACTACTACTACTACTACTACTACTACTACTACTACAACTACTACTACTACTACTACTACCAGTAATCACGCAGGACACGGAAACAAGAGGGGAAGTGAATAAAGAAAAATAAATAAAACAAAATGGTGGTAAATGCTTGAAATGGGTAAGCAGGCGTATTTCAAATCTAGTGGCAGATATACGGCACCAGGTTATTTCGCATGCCGCATGATTTCGCCAGTCAGTCGAATGCCGAATTTTTTATTGGTTAGATCACAGCCTCTAATCGCTCGTTTTTTTAATTTAGGCCAGATACTGCTTCTAAATTTGTCGTTGTGGTTGCTTTCTTGGGTAGAAAAAAATTGACAGGCCTGCATGCGCAGAAGCTGGAGAACAGTCACAGCGAAAGCCAGAAGAGCGGCCTTCCAGAGCCTTTTCAAAACCCTCATTTGGTAACAACTGCAAGCACACTTGCTTAATACCAACTAGGGTATTAATAATAATTTTCGGGGGAAGTAGGCCGGAAGCCGCTATGCTATTTTTCATCATTCTTAAGAGAAGCGTGGTATCCGCTAAACACTTGCAAAGAATTTTGTGCTAATTGTTCATGCAGTGGCTGACAGCGACGATGAATTATGGTTGAAGTGCGTATTCACCACAGTCAATAGGGGTACATGAAGAAGCTTTTGTGATTGCTTGGAGCATTGGACGGCCCACTCGTTGCGCTATTCGCATTGTGTGATGACTGGATGTTCTTTCGCTGTTTTAAAACGCTTTATAATCAATCAATCAATCAAATCAAATTTTATTTTTGCTTCAGACAATACAGCACATTGTCACTGCAAAAATAGGGGACCAGAGAAAAAAGCTGCGCATGCGCAGCTTGACTAAGCTCTGGTCACCCGTACAGCAGTAGTGACAGGGCAAAACATCTAACAAGTCTATATAGCCACAGTATATACAATGCGTTTACCAAAAGTAGTTATGCAGACTACGGTGTTCTAATGAAAAAAAAACATCAATGTATGTTTTAAGTTACAATCACTTTAGTAAAATCAGCTACTGTAAATATACAAACATGAGTATATCTAATACATTTACATAAACAAAGTCGTTTTAACGCGATTGCTTTCCCGACATCAAGCCTGCATAAGCCAAGTTTGCCAACAAGTCACAAGCACCGGCGTAACAAAGTGGTGGAATACTGGGCTGGCACCCAGCGGACCCGGGTTTGAGCCCCACTGTGTTATTGGTGCAACGTTTTTTTTAACTTCGCGCGATGTGGTTACGGACATCGGCGGCGGCAGCTGCAACGGACAACTGCGCGTGGCCCGAGTTGTGATCTCACAGCAGCGTTCGCTGTAAAAGGGAAAAGGGTGTCCAAATATGAGAGCAAACATTCAAAGAGAGAGCATATGTGTAGTATCAATCAAAACAGGACAAGTGCATTACGCTTGAAAGCTAAAGGTTGCTGTAAACGCAAGTGTTGTAGGCATAAGATATTTACTTAAACTAGTTGTTTCATTTCACTTAAACGATACTTCCAGCTGTTTTCAGACACAGTCAGAGCGGCAAATACACAATAGCACTTTTAAAGAAAAGCTAGCACGCTAAAATAGCACACATGTCATCACAACAAGTTGCAAGGATTTCAGTTTTATGAAAAGGTTGAAAGCTAGATTTTAAATGTAAAAAAATAACCCTACAATAGGTAGTTCCTTCTTTATTTTTTTCGGATTACCTCCAACATTGTCGGCTAAACTGGGTATCGTATAGATTGTTGTGATGTGCCGCGAGGTAACTTCAACCACCACGTGGCAAATAGAGTAATAATCACTCGACACTCCACCATGACTTGATAAAAAGAAACTTCTAAGCTAACGGTGCACATTTTAAAGTGACAAGCAGGGTGAAAGCTAATGACAGTAATATAATACTGAATATCTCGCCCAAACAAATGAGTTTATGCACCTGCAACAAAAAGAAAAAGAACCCCCCTCCCCCCATGTACCCAAGGCGAAAAGTTGGGAGGGTGGAATGGATACACACCTCGTCCTCCGCCGCCCTACACCACCTCCCCCCATAACATCCAGTGTTGAGCACATCTTCATTCATTCTCTCTCAAAAGCTACACATTGCTTACGTTCATAAAACATCAAAGAAAACGCAAGGCTGTACATCACTTAAGGAGTAATCGACACCGCCATAGTTCCCGTCCCTTCGTGTTAAGTACGTCTACCAAAATCACGCTTCGCCACGAACGAACACGTAGACTATCAAAGACAAGCGATCTGACGAAGATGGAGTACCCCTGGGACAAGGGTTGACATTCTTTTTTTGTGTATGTGCGATGTACTTTCCTCGAGTAATTGCGCTTGGAACATTTCCTTTAGGTGTATGTATACCGTGAGCGCTCACTCGCACTCATTTTTGACTGCGCCGGCACAATGTTTATTGAGAGGGTTCCCTGTCGTTCTTATTGACTACACTCTCGTTCTTAGAAACGTGTGTAGATGACGCGCATATAACACGTGAAAGCCATTACACGCTTTCATATTCAAGACCTTTCTTGTCGTCCACGTCAACGCTCATCAATTTAATATTTCTTCTCAACCCATATTTATCTTAATTTATCTCCTAAAATTTGGATGAATATTTTTATAAAAACTCCATTGATCAAATTCCTATAGTGGCCTCTCTGCACTATATTTGCTGGAGGATTGTTGACGAGCCTGGCGAGAAAAAAATGTGTGTTTGGATCGAGGAAGTATAACGCATTAAAAAGGCAGTGCCTTGGGGAGTGTGTGACACATCGTTTAGTAGTGGAAGATATATATCAACCTGTGTACACCGTTACGAAACTGATGATCCTCACTTATCGACTGGCGTGTGTGTAGGCTGGCGACCCTTGATCAGGCTCGGCGAGCCGCTACATCTATAGGTTTCTTAACGAGGGTCTCCACCCACAGTAACCAGGGACTCTTATGCACGTTGAAGTTATCGCTCTCTCAATTTCTGTCTCTCATTCGAACTAAACCTAACTAGACGGGAGGTTACTTCTGTAAAAGCTCAATGACAGGATAAAACGAAAAAAAAACAAATGAGATCATGGCAGTACACCTGCGTCATAAAGCTAGGCAAGTCTTGTACGAAAAGGTCAGAGAGCCTTTGTTTGCCTTTATCCGTCGCCAACTCGTTTCCCCTAGTAAGTTCGTTCGGATGATCACTGTGCTGCAATTTTTGTAGTGACGCCGTTTCCTGGTACCCACCGTCATGGATTGACGACTATGGAGTTGTGGTGTTTTGATTCTCGGCTGCATCGGCGTTCTATCTGAAGGGGCCGAAATCTACAAACGCTGATGTGCTTAGATTCAGATGTGCGCTAAGGAACCATAGAAGGATAAAATAATTCAGGGGGTCTTTAATACGGCTTTTATAATAATTGTACGATAGTTTTGACGCAAAAAGAGCCAATATTCTAACGAAAATTTTTGTTGAGACATATTTGCCATTCTTTTTTCAGTGGTTAAAGTGAAGTAACTCACGCGTTATCAATGGAATCAACCAGCAGGCAACGGTGCAAGAAGAGGGCTCCATTGTGATTAAGCTGCAATGTTTTAATCACACCTTATCTTCATTGCAATCCTACCTGTTGTACTTCATTTCCCATTTACCACTCTCATCTATGTCACGAAAGGCCTTGAGGGTACTAGAAATAAATAAATGTAAAGAATATGTCAAAACGGAATCGCTTTATTCCAAACTTTTACAGTGGTGCTGTACAGCTTTCTGTTATACCGTGCAGAACGTATACAGAAAGCGGAGTTCTGCCAAGCAGCCCCTACAACAGCACATCATAGCAAGAGGCAAAAGCGTGCAACACTATAGACATGACGTGTTCCGGCAAAAGCCAGGTAAAGGTAATCACGTGATATGTTTCCGCTAAAACCAAGCAAGGATGGTCATGTGACATGTTTCCGCCAATACCAAGCAAATATGGTCACGTGATATGTCCGCCAATACCAAGCTAAGGTGGCCACGTGACATGTTTCCACCAATACCGAGCAAAGGTGGTCACGTGACATGTTTTCATCAATACCAAGCAAAGGTGGTCACGTGACAAGTTTCCGACAAAACCAAGTAAAAGCGGTCACGTGACATGTGTCTGCCAAAACCAAACAAAAGCGGTCACATGACATAATCCTGCCGAAACCAGGTGAATGTAGTCACGGGACATGCGGCCGCCACAACTGGGTAAAGCTAGTCACTAGGCATATCCCGGCCAAAACCAGGTAAGGCTAGTTACGTGATATGTTCACGCAATAACCACGTGAACGTAGCCACGTGACATTTTTCTGCCGTAACTTATCAGGGCCCACGGATTATTGATACCGTGAACACTTTTTGCGGCTGCAGCCCTCTCCAGCCTAGCCACATCATCTTAATACTCAGTAAGAAAGAAAATAAATGCCCAAAAAGAAAGGAACAGAAACAGAAAGAGAGAAAAAACAAACAAGACAGAAGGAGAAAGAAAGAGACGACGAGATTGAATCAACAACAGAGAGAGAATGATATGGAAAAATTGAGAAAGCGAGAGATAAGGAGAAGAGAGAAGCAGTGATAAAGAGGAATCCAGATACTGAGCGATAAAGAAATAAACACAGGTATACAGAGACAGCAAAGAGAAAAAGAAAAGGGGAAAGAAAGAGAGAAAGACAAAAAATAATGGAAGAAAGAAAGGGAACTGCAAAGAGCACCAAGGCAGGCCGTCAAGCTACCCAATTCATCCAGGCCTCGCATCACAAGGGCGAAGCTGCCTTGAATTTTTTAACTATTATTATGTGTCTATTTCAAGCACTACGGCAGAAAAGTAGACTCACACGCTCACACAAGAGAGTGGCGAAGAAATATGAAACAACTTGTACCGGAAAAGAACATAAAAACTGGTTTCACACAGGGGGAAACACAGCTCATGGTGGAAAGAAATCGCGAACATTTGGAGATATTGTCCATCAAAAGAACACGTCGGTCGTCAAAGGAAGTCAGCATTTTTGGGTCATTCGAGCTGACCGAGCAGCTTTGAAACCATCGTCGCGAAGCCGTTAGGGCTGTCAGATGGAGGCTGTGAAAGCGAATGTGGCCTTAACTGCGTTTTCATTCGCAAGGTTTGCCGCCTTTGTTTTCTGGCGCGTAAAAGAAATTGGAGCGTTCTTCCTTCTCTAGGCCTTCACCTCCTCTATTTTCGAAACCGGAGCTGCTTCGCGTCTCAAGGTAGTACATGCACACACACACAATACATACAAGCACTTTCACATCCTCGGATATTCATTTGCGCTCGCTCGCTCACTCACTCACTCACTCTTCACTCACTCACTCACTCTTCACTCACTCACTCACTCACTCACTCACTCCCTGCGTCACAGTCCAGCGCACATCTTGAAGGGTAGATTCAAACACAACAGAGAAGTTCAAGAATTGCAGGTGAGCATAATGCTCGACTCAGGTGTCACTAAGTCATGTCTCAGGTGTCACGACTCAGGTTCGACTCAGGTTTGGCTCAGCGACTCCTATATCTCGTTGTTTCAGCAGATAGAGATAATCTTGCATTACGTGGTGGGTGGGATTGGTCAGAACAATGGAGATACCGGAGCATGAAACTTCAACAGGTTGATTGTTTGACAGACAGAGGTCTAAGACGTTATATTTGCAATTGGCGACTTTGTTATGTGGCAGCAGGGAATCAAACCCACAAAATCCAAGAGTAGGCTGTACTTCTAATGAAATGAATATAATGAGAAAACGTAAGCGTGCTCTAGGCAATTCCATGAATATTGAAGTCACCAAGAACCATAATTCTGGGCCGTCCATAAGACAATATCACATAATAATAATAATAATAATAATAATAATAATAATAATAATAATAATAATAATAATAATAATAATAATAATAATAATAATAATAATAATAATAATAATAATAATAATAATACAAGAAAAAGAAGTCATAGGATTTTATTTCACAAAATCACGATATCTTGAGAGACGCCGTACTGGAGGGCTCCAGAAATTTCGACCACCTGGTGTTCTTCAACATGCACGGACATCCCACAACGGGGAAAACATAGCGTCCTCACTCGGTGACCTCCATTCTCACCAAGCTGTAGGAAGAAAAAAGACAGAACGGGAAAGCGGGGAATGCACACCGAGAAAGAATTTCGTCATCAACCTTGCGATTCGTCAGATTGCTAAACCCCTGTCATCACTCCACGTCCGTGTTGTCACAATACACGTCGCTTTGAGTCTGCGCGATGGATGCAAGAAAAGTGCAGGGGGCTGCAGAAACTTACAGGGAAGAGTGTGTGAGAAGGCAAAAACCGAAAATATAAATACCACACGAGAGCCAAACGAGGCTTGTGGCCCGTGTTGAAACCGCTCGGCTTCGCAGTGGTGCACCCGCGATTCTGGCTCAAACGCTCGACGGAGAGGAATGTCGCCACGGAAGGAGCAAGCAATTTGTCGATGAGAACACGGGTGTGCTGCGCGTGGTGTTTAATCGGGTAATGATGGCGGGTGCAGCGTTGAAGAAATAAATCGCCCCGAGCCAGTCGTTTGCGCCCGACGTGCTCGATGCGGGTCCTTCCGCAGTGGCAACGCCATCGACTGCACTGCCTGAGAGAGGTTGACCGCTTTGAGCTATGGCCCACTGTTCATGCACAAATGGCGCGCGCAAGAATGACAAATGAGGCCCGTTCATAGAAACAACGCACATGCTAACCGTGTTACGTGGGCTCGAAATACAAGGCGAGCTACACAGCTGCTGGGATTAATGTATGGAAGAGTCCGAGGTATGTCTTTTTGTTGTTGTTGTTGTTGTTGGTGGTGGTGGTATTGTTGTTTTTGTAGTTGTTTTTGTTCTTTTGTTGTCATATACAGTGCTAATTTGCCTTTGTGTTTGAGCATCACCGGCAGTACTTTGTTATTCACAATGCTTCCATTAATCAAGGAGCAGAGTAAAACAGTTTTGTGGGGTGGCACCCTATAGGCGTATTCGGTAATAGTTAAATCAGTAGTGTTAGGGGGGGGGGGGAATGTGGACTAGCATAAAGACGTCTTGGCCTTCGTCTTTCACCTTGTTTTTCCTGCCGATCATGGTTTCTTCCAAAACATCGCAGAACCAGCTATAGATCTGCTGTTACTTTCAGAAATGATTGAGCTCATTGGACATTCATGTGGGGCGTAGGCCCCAACGGGCAAACACTTAACACCGAAGCTGTTTCAGCGCACCGCAGTCTGTTTATTATAAATAAAAATTATCACCACCATTAACCGGCACGCGCATTCTACATTCTTTTCATCTTCGCCCTCTTCTGCTTCGCTCTCACAACAAGTGCACCAATTTTTTCGGCGTGGCCTGCAATAAACCTGATGAATTAGAGAACGAGTAGCAAGAAAGAAAGAGAAAATGGACGTAGAGCAAAAAATAGCTAGCCGGATTTCAACCCACGCATCTTCGTTCTGAAGCCGGGCGTCCTAACTACAAGACTATATCCGGGAATGCCGGTCAGGCATAGCATAGCCTCGTAATTATTACAGCAAGTGGGTGTGGAAAAGAAGCGAGCGTGAGGAGAGGGATATGAAGAAGAGGTGGAGGCAAAGTAGGACGAATTGGGATAAATGATGGCATAGAAACAACGAGAAAGAGAAGAATTTATAAAAAAAAGAGGGAGTAAGAGAGTCAAATATCGTGAAAGGTAAAGAGCAAAAGAGATATAAGGAAGGAAAAAGCAAGCGAGAAATTTTATGTAAGAACATGACTACAAGCCGCACCCAAGGCGCCAATACATTTCGACGTGACCATGCGCACCGGCATTCGTTTCGTCGCGTCACGCCGGCGACGCCACACCAAGTAGAGTTACTGTATATGCTACCTAAGGTAGCATATACAGTAACTCTAACGCCAAGCGCAGGCATGCGCCACTCTGCGTTGCTTTGACGCATGCGCGTTTGAGTGCGCCCGGCGTCCCTCCGTCATGAAGATGGATAGGACGCGCTGCTGTCTGCGTAAAGTCGTCGTCGGGAAATGCAGCATGTCGCATTTCACGAAGGTTGCCCACAGGCCGCGCCGACGGACGCTGGTCGCGCCGGTCAAGCCTGGCGTTTTTCTAGCGTAGTGTCGCTGCGCCTACCATGCGCACCCATCTACCGTATACGTCGGAGTGTATTGGGCCCTTCATGATGCGCTCGCCGCCGTTTCGCTAGTTTCACATATACCAAATTCGGTATTACGGGATGTGAACGAATGAAGAAGGTATACGACTAGTGCAAACATGATAATCACAAGATGCGTGTCATGCAACAACATGACTACATGCGACGCTCATCATGCGTTTGCAGCCGTTTCGATAGCTCCACATATACAAAATTTGGTATTGCATGACGTGAACGGACGACAAAGGTGAATGACACGTCCAAGCATGATAATCAGGACATATTTGTCATGTAAAACATGACTACATGCGGCACTCATAGTGCACTCGCTGTTGTTTCGCTAGCTTCACATATACCAATTTCGGTGTTATGGAAATTCAATGGATGACGTATGACCGGTGCAAACATGGTAATCATGACATGTGCGTCATGTAAGAAAATGACAACATATCAGGTTCATGACGGGCTCACGGCCGTTTTGTGAGCACAACATCTACCAAATTTGGTATCACGTGACGTGAATAGATGACGGAACTAACAAATTATTCATGAAATAGAGATCATGTACGGCATATATAAGTTACTTCTGCCACGTAACGTTGTGCTGATTTTAAACTGACATATCAACCTCCCTCAATCGTGCTTCGCATATAATCAATTCCCACTGTACGTGGGAACTGCCAATATTTTTCCAATTTCGTGTAAACCTCTTACGGTTTTTAATGGCACGCCTGGTGGAGAGTATTGTGCGTATGCATACGTGTGGTGTACAGGCATGTCTTGAATGAGAGACGCTTTCAAATATCGCCCGCAAATGAACACTCACGTATACCAGGTCACAGTATAGATAGCTTGCACGCAACGTCTAGGACACTGCTTCTTAACGTACTGGCACTCCTTGACGGCTGCTTTGATGACGAACAAGTTGCGGTTAAGCTGCCTCAATGTGACAACGACGTGCCGGGAATGCTTTTGGCATGTATATAAAAAAGATCCTACATATGATGTTTTGACAGCATTAATGTGACATCTCAAGCGTCGCACCCCAATGCTGGGGCTCGAACACAAAGTGTATTGAGTGACGTGAATGCAAGCCATCTATAGCCGCCTTCATATTTCCCGGTTTGGTCGTGAGCTGTATAGTCGAAGTGGTGGTATCGGTTTCCCGCACAACCGTGCTCAATCCCACACGGTAAATATAAAAGGCGAACTATACACTCATCACGATGGCTGTAGCGTAGCTCTCTGATTCGTCACGTCACTCAAAGCAGGCTCCCCGCACCACTCTCAAATCCACTGTATGGTGTCGGTGTATATGGCACGGCAACATCACGGCTTCTCCAAACATTAACTGTGAGCTCTGCGCATTTCCCGTCGCGTTCGCCTCGTTAGTGACTGTAGCGAGGAGATCAATAGAGGCCGGGAAGCACTCTAATGAAACGAGTATAACGTGCTTAATTGATCCAAGTGGCGACGGGCACTGGTCGGGAACGATATGCAGGATTCTGAGTGATATCTTAACCCACAGTCACGACACAGCGTATCTCTAGAGGGCGTGATAAGAAACTTGCTTTAACGATGCATAGTGCGTTATTCAGATATAGCTTGTTTCGCCATATTTGCTAGAATCTATCGTTCTATTATAAATTTTTTGCGTGTGTCATCAGTGTAAACGTCTTCGCAAGGTGTTCCCAGTACTTGAAGGAACTGGCCCGTGCTCTAGTTAATGCAATAACTACGTTATCCAAGAAACAATTCTGTACTAGACATAGAGACGAGAAGAAAACGCTTGCCTTAGCGTGGTGGTGTAGTGGCTAAGGTTCTCGGCTATTGAACCGCAGGTCGTGGGATCAAATTCCAGCTGCGGCGGCTGCATTTTCTATGGAGGTGACGAATGCTGTAGGCCCATGTGCTCAGTTTAGGGAACATGTTAAAGAACCCCAGGTGATCGAAATTTCCAGAGTCCTCCAAAATGGCGTCTCTCATAATCATATGTTGGTTTCGGTACGTTATAGAATTCAATTGTTTATTTTTTCGGCAACAAAAGAGGTTGCCTTGGGGCTATGGCAAAAGGCAACATTTAAAGTCGCCTGACTTTTCCCCTAGCCACAGGCAGCACAATCACACAAGCAGCAGTTTAATACAAAGCGCAAATAGCTTAGAAACTGTAATTCGAAACCTTATACAATTCTATGTTCAGCTATACAACGATATCAAGCAAACCATACACAAATTGTATTCATTCTGGAACCTGTAGTCAAACTTTGTAAGCATAAATATGTGTAATAAAACAGCTCTTGTTACACACCAAAAAAAAAATAGTTTTTACAGAGATTCAACACAAAAGCAATTTTTACAAAAAACACAAAAACACATTCGCACACAATAATAGAGCTACAAAAAAGGGAGACAAAATAGCATGACATTATTGCTCGAGTAGAAGCTGTTTAACTTTTTTCCAGAAGGCTAGCAAAGAATAGCAGCTGTGCATCACATCAAGTAGAAAAGGGTACATATTTCAAAGAGTTGGTATCTGCCATTGGAGCAGTTATATGCCATGTCCTGTCCTAGTCTGAACTTTTTTAAATGCAGTGTGTCTGAGACTATAATGCAGGTCAGCATTACTGTATAACGATAACAATATTTCTGGGTCTGATTTCAAGTTCAGGAAAGCTGTTTCGTCTAGGCGTTGATTATATATGTCCTTGACAGTCAATATGTAGCTATATTTAAAATAGGAAGAAACATGTCGACTTGACAAGTTGTGAATGAATCGTAAACCGCGTTTTTGTATTAGATAAAGAACATGATTGTTTGTTTTTGACGTAGCGCTCCAAACTAGTATACAACACTGCAGCCTTGTGTGAACAGCACAATGGTAAAGTTGTCGTTTTATGTCCTCGGGTAACAACATACGTAGTTTGTTTAGGGCGCCAATTGTTTGGGCTACACTATGTTTTTTATAATTTACATGATACGTTCACTGAAGGAATTCGTGGAAATAGACACCAAGAAACTTACATTCTGAAACTTGTTGCAAACCCCACATATCGATCAATCGAGAAGAACAGGCAGGTAGATCAATAAGACGCGCGTGAGGCTGACCACCTAACACAAAGAACACGGATTAATGGCATAAAAATGAGTTTTAAAATGTCACATCGTCTCTTATGTGTTGAAAGCTGTCTTCTTCACCTTATTCTATTGTATCGATTCCCTCTCTTCCATCCGAAAATTTTCAGAATCCAGCTTTGGTTTGTAAAGCTCTGACTTTGGCACACGCTTATGTGACTTTGGCAACCGCTGACTTATGTGAAGTCACGATGCCGTCACAAATTTTGGTGACTTTGGAGATCCTAGTGGTGGTGACATACCAATGCGACTGTGACCATCACGTCACAGTCACCGTGTGACGTGATGGTCAAAATCAAAGGCCCCCTGTGACTGTGATGGTGACGTCGCAGACTAACGTTACCATCACAGTGACGTGTTTACGCAGTAAGCGCCGACGGTCACTTCTCGCGTTTGACGAGACATTTATGGCTTTTGCCTTAACAAAACGTTGACGAGCGCTTCATAATTGAGTGCTTATTGAAACTATAAGTAGGCGGTGAGCTGTTCGCGGCCCCCGCAGCAGAATGTTCATTTTTATCTGCGTGAGCCTCCCATGAATCTACAACGTGGTGCCAGCCGAATGCCGAGAATGCAATCACTCATACTTGACAACAGAGAGGAAGAAAAGTAAGAAAGATGCATTGAGAACTCATAGAACAGTGCAAAACAGGGCGATGCTATTTTTTGCAGCCTTCATGAACCAAATGGCCTCTTTTTTACACCTCGTGGCTCTCGATCATCCATAATTGACGGTCTCAGGCTGCCGTTTACACTATCCACTAAGTCTTAATCAGCATTATCGCTGCGATGCATACAGGCAAAATATTCCGAAGTATGACTTGCCTACTTCTTCAGTTCTCACCGGGCGACAATATTTGAAACGTGTATAATTTTATTATCGGAGGTTACTGTTTGCATGCATCGTGTTCTTGTCCTGAGATACGTTTGCTCGAATAAATTTTTATTTTTTTTTCATAAATGTGTCCGAATAGCAAACTTTCGGACCGGGATGGGCTGTCAGCAAAGGACCCTGGCTTTCTATAACACGGAGACTTTACTTAACCATAGGCTGGACGCAACAATAAAGTGTTAATTTTTGTAAGGCAAAAGTCTGGATGCCTCATCGAGATCACTTGGGGCCCTTGCGCCACAAAATCCTATTAATCACCGTCATCATGGATGCATCATCAAACGTGAAAGTCGCCCGGCATCCCCTATTGGTGGCCTCAACCTGAGTGACAAAAAAAAATCGCGTGATGGCATCCCCCTATGGCATCGTCGTGACGTCACAAATAGCCAAAGTTTCCAACGTCTTTAGTACGTCACATGACATCCTTGAAAAGGCAGATAGCCAAAGTTTGCACCGTCATCATGACGTCGCATGTCATCCTTGGAAAGGAGGGCTGATAACGGATGCAGTGCGAAACTAATCGGGGTTCCTCCGATTCCGGTGGCCATGCCAAACTACATCAGACGATTGATTGATTTGTGGGTTTTAACGTCCCAAAACCACTATTTGAATATGAGAGACGCCGTAGTGGAGGGCTCCGGAAATTTCGACCACCTGGGGTTCTTTAACGTGCACCCAAATCTGAGTACACGGGCCTACAACATTTCCGCCTCCATCGGAAATGCAGCCGCCACAGCCGGGATTTTATCCCGCGACCTGCGGGTCAGCAGCCGAGTACCTTAGCCACTAGACCACCGTTGCGGGGAAGCTTCAAAGAGACGGCAGGGCATTAGGAACACATCGGCTGGGAAAAAAAGGAAAAATAGCTTTCATTTTTCAGTCGTGCTGAGTGTATTCACAGGTGACCCTGTGAGTTTTTATCCTTCTCTTCTAATTGACTATAATTATTAGAGAGAAACGAATGCTGGAGCTGTTCTCTCTCATTTGAAGTGAATTGAGGGTAGCAGATTCCGTTCGTTTCCGACGCTAACATCGCATCATGAAGACAAGCACCCTTTGACAACACCTGGCCCTCCCACCGCTAAAACGAACTTAATAGAAGTTCTGTTTCTATTAAAGGTGAAGAAGAAAGAACCCCGGCGCATTATAATGCACGATGTGCACTGGGATACTCGCCACGCATGTGACACTCTCGTTTGTCACGTCTTATCTCAACGGGGCGCTGGTCAGCATCGTTTGGTGGCGGAAGTGTGAGTGCTTGAAGCAAACAAAGCAGCGTCCCTAACCGGCTCAAGGTCAACAGTAAAAACATATTACTCTTAAGGTCACCATGACTTACATGAGTGGGCATAGGTTCGCCACAAGGAGGTTAAAGATGTACAGCAGCCCTGTCCACCCCCTTCGCACAGGCTACGCCCACGCTATCAAGTCCGAATGAAAGCAAGCTTTGCAGTGGATTAAAAAGTGAAAATGAAACGACGAAGTGCTTTTCACTATGGACTACCTTGTGTTCCCTGTTCGAAGGGGGTAAAGATGGAAAAGAAGAGTTCTTGCAATGCAACATCAGCTGTTCTCTGCCGCCGTTGTCATCAAAAACCTATAACCGGTCATAAACCCTAACTGTAACCATTGACGAGACAGGTGAAAAGGAGCAAAGGCGGGGCAGACATTGCCCTCCTTTCTTTAGGTGATTATGGGTGTTACTACCCTACTCTACCCACCCCCCATTTTTCCACCCTTCTCTGCCTTCCCCCCTTCTTTTTCGCCCATGTCTACGATCCCTGATGCTCACTAAATGGGATGCCGCAAAGGGCACGAAGACGTATGGGCATGGCAACGTGAGTTCTGGCGACGCTGTTTCTTCAGATGCCAACACTTCCTCTCGATGCGAACCACCCGACAGCGCCGCGGAGCTGCAGCATACTGTTACGGAGATTACAAACACACGGAAGAAAGAAACGAGTGTATTTGCTAAATTTACAGGTAGGTGTGACACCACAGGGCTAATAGCATCTTGCGTTTCGAGTCCGCTTCTTCATTGATTCGTCTACGAGGGCGGAGCCATGCCCACTGCCTGGTAACAATACCGTCGCTCAGTTCGTCGTCACGACTGACGCCTTCGTAGCCTCGAGCTCCCAGCTCTGTCCTGCCGCCTTGCCAACATTGTGCGAACCTAATGTCATGTTGGCTGCGGCTGCCTCCGAAAACTTTAAGGCAAACCCAGCCGAAACAGCGCTTGGACCTACGCTGTTCAGTCTATCCACGCACTTCACGGAAAGTGAGCCGCAAACTTTCTTCACGCTGTCCAAACGAACTTTTGATGGGCGCCCCTGATCCAGAAGGACGTGCATTCATTGGCCCTTCCCGTTAACTTGCATGCGCAGATACTATAGCAAGTGCAGGAAAGAGCTAGTTAGACCAGCGATAATTATAGACGTCCGTAGTTGATTAAAGCGCAGCAATATAATTAGACCGCCAGCCACTGCCACGCAGCACCCGACACGCAGTAAGCAACTGCCCGCAACCGAAACACTGGTTTAGAAGGAAAAGGCTGAACGTTAAAAGTAGAGACGCTCTCTCCCGTACTCATTTAATTCCCAGACCCTCCAGAATGATTGCGTTTTGGTTGCTTTGACATTGCTTCTTTTTTATTTTTCTTTCATTTATCGGCTTTCCTCTAATGTTCTTGTCATTTTTTTCATATCTTTATCTCCTGTGCTATCAGTACTCGCGGCTTTATTTTCCGGCAGAATGGACACCCTGATTGGGAACCCGGCGATAGATGCAGACTATCTCTTGGGCAAATCGGATTTAGTTTGGGTTTCGAACGAGAATATGCACGAAAGCCAGAAGGTATACGTCCATGCAAGCACATGTTCGTACTTTGTTAGGAACATTGCTGTGGGAACACAGGCGTTCTACAATATTTTTTGTTGTCGAATTTAATCATTTTCTGGTTTTAATAAAGAATTTAAACGTGAGCACATCTATTCGAACAGGAAACTTCGAGAAAGAGAGAGAAAAGAATAGAAAGGCAGGGAAATGAAGCAGAGGCGTGTCTGAATTGCTATCCCACACATGAGAAGGATATGGGATAAAAAGAGAGAGAGAAACTAGATGCAAACAGTGAAGTTACTGATACGGCTTTCATAAAACCATGTGGCTGGCCAATTTTTTTAGTTCATTTCTCAGGCTTCCCACACTCATCATCAAATTCGGCCACAGCTCACCTGTACGAATACATTTTTTCACACCACTACGTAGTCGTCACTTTAACCAACACTCTCTACAACATCATGTTGAACTCTGGGCTACAAGGCGCCAACAACAGCGAAGTGGTTTCTGAATACGTGTCGACGTCACGAGTATCATACGACATATGGCAACACTAAACTATAGCGTTGTCTTTTTCTCTAAGAGGTTCATGTGAATTAACACGCATTAAACAAACTTGAATTACCTTAACATTACATCTCTAGAGATTTACACATTCACAACAATGTTATAAAACATTTTTTTTTCTTTTTTTGTACCGCTCCTTATTTTCAGTGCTTTTTACTTGCCCTCACGTGTTGTTGACATTCTCTTTTTCTCTCTTCCATCCATCTTCCGAAGGACGTGTCTCCCGAAGACACGCAATCTGCTTCCTCGACATAACGTCACTTTCAAATTTATTTGGTTCGGCACTCATCTCACTGGGATTAATAGTTTCGGTGCACCGCGGTTTCTCTACAACAGCTATACGACGCGATGTCGTTAGCTATATTAAACGCTCGTTGAGCGCTACCGATGGTCACGCCTAACGTCGTCTCACCCTTCTCGCGATCTTTATCTCGCCAGGCACGTTCGTTGACCGCGCTGACAGCGCGCAGAAATCCTCTTAGAGAGCACAGATAAAAATAGAGCAAAGAGTATAGCTTACTACAACCCTCACTGAGTGCCTTACAATACACGCATGACGCGCACAAGCACGGACGACTAAAATAGAAGCACCGTATAATCTAGCACGCAGAAAAAGAGTTTTACTCTAGTTGGCTACACTAAGACGCTGCTGATGATAATAATATCTGGGGTCTTACGTGCCATAACCACGACTTCATTATGAGGCACGCCGTTGTGGAGGGCTCCGGAAGTATTGTTATCTCAGTAAACAAGGCAGCCAGGTCAGCACAGTGAATTCTTGCTTCATTATCTCCCTCCCTATCCCTTGAATAGCTTCATGCCGATGGTTTCACATATGCGCAAAGCCACGAAAGCTCTCTTGTGATTTTTAAGGTCCACCACACTTCACGAGTGCTTGTGAAAGAATAGCGTGAGATCATGCTGTGTAGTCTCAAGCTGACTATGTATCCGTCTCTTTTAGGACTTCCAACGCTAAATTTTGGTCTGTCTGTCTGTCTGTCTGTCTGTCTGTCTGTCTGTCTGTCTGTCTGTCTGTCTGTCTGTCTGTAATTTTGTCTGTTTGTCCGCCTTTAACTGTACTCTAAATGGCACCAAAGTAGCCAAATGACCCTTCAAACGGCCGACCCCATCTGAAGCACCCACCAACATTGCTCAAATTCATCCTTCATACGTGTGCGATTGTCAAATAAAAAGCAAATATTGCGCATATCTGAGGCACCATAACAACACGTCAATAATCTATATCTGTTTCTCTTACCAGAAAAGGCATATATAATTATTTCTAAGGACCGTAGCGTTGTATTTATCTCTTTATTTATTTTTTGCGACCATAGCAGGTGAGCACCCTGTACAGATGCTATGATTGCTCATAATAGTAAAAAAAGACTGTAATACAGAACATAAAAGCAACATCAACCTGGCACTTTGTACATTAGCAATATTTACACTACATAATAAACAAAATACAGGTGCATACAAAGATTGAAAATTTAACGATAAGGCCGCTTACATGGCTGTTATCACGCTGCGCTGACCATGCAATGCTTGCACGAAAAGGCAAGTATTTCCAACGCTTTGCTAAGACGACACGGTGGTAACATCTAGCCGTCACCTTGCGTTCTACACCTTATCACCTCCGAGACGGGCACGCAGGGCGCACGTGCTTCGTTTTCCATGATAACTGCCAAATGGCGCTCATGTCTCACGTGTGACGTGACTTGATGCGCTTGTGCACCTCCGCTGCACGCTCGAGGCACTCTAACGCAGCGCCTTCAGAATACTAGTCACCGATTTTCCTGCACAGAACATCAAATAAATGTTTTGTTCACTCTCTCCAGACACAAGACTATCGTCTTTCGACGACATTTGCAGTGTAACTTGCAGATAAGGGGCCATTTTTTTACTCTTCTTCGTTTTTCTCTATCTCATTGCTTTCTATTAACCCCTCTTTCCCACACCTCAGTGTAGGGTAGCCAGCTGATCCAAGCTTGGCTAACTTCCCTGCTTTCCCTCTCTATTCTTCTCTGTCTGATTACGATAAAAATACAAGAGATGACCAATTGCGCTTTCGCTTAAAAGTGATCGTCAAAAGCATCGCGAGATATGTGAGAGCGTAAGCAGTTTCTGCGCTCGACGACCGAACAAACCTGAGTAATTCGAGTCACCCCGTGTATGCATTAGAGAGCCATTGTTCTCCAGACGGCGAAGAAAGATTTTGAATATAAACGTGCGAGAGGAGCAAGAACAGCCGATTACAAAAAAGACGAAGAAAAAAGCGGGAGCAGAGCACTCGGGGGCCCTTAGTGTAACGATTTCCGTTAAATGACCGAGAATAAGCTGAAGAAGCGGCTTCTAAAGTGCGCGCGGAGGTTTGTATCTCATTATGACTTTTTTTTTCCCCTGACCGCTGTACTTCCGCGGTGTCGTCTATGGGGGGCAGAATATCTTGACACCCACCGCTGGCGGGTGCCTTTCCGCTGCTTATCTTTGGCTATCTGCTGCCTCCAGCATTTCGATAGTTTTCTTTCTTTTTTTTTCTTTCCTTCTTTCTTTTTTTTCTCTTTCATTCTTCCGTTCTTTCTTTTCCTTCTTTCTTTTTTTCTATCTTCTGCGGCCAGCTTTGAATAAACGAATATTCTCTAGAGACAGCCACGACGGCGAATAAGTAATTCAACAGAAGCGTTTCGAAAGGTTCTCCTGTCTTCACAAAAGCTGCGGGAAGTTTGCCACTCGTGAGTAGCAAGACGATTCGTTAGCTCACAGCCACTGCTTTTTAAAATTGAGTCGCGTCTCTAAGTGGCCTTTCCGGCGCTTCTTGCTGGCCTCTTTCGTGCATACTGAACGCACAGTTCGGAAAACGGGTGCCCTTGTTACATCCGATTTCGCAGAGTGTTTTCATTCGAAGCCTGTTGCGCTCCAACTCCGCTGCGATTGTCAATGAGTCGACGTGTTATGGCAGACATTTGGCACTAAGCTGATTTTGTGTATCTTTGCTCTCACTTTCTCTCTGCGTGTGTGTTTGTTTACTTTATTTTCGTTTTCGAAACGTCACATGTGTGCGTTTGTGTGTATGCGCATGCGCGGGTTTACTTTCGTGTCCGACTCGTGGCAGCTGAGATGAACAGGCTAGCGGCAGTGGGGTAGGAGAATACCGACCCCCAAGCTTCCTTCCTTCTCTTACCACTTTAATTTCGCATCTCCGCGAGATTTTTCTCTTTCTCTTTCTGTAGGTGGCTTCCTACAACTACATACATCGAGGACGCGCGACCCACGGCCCAAAACTTGGACCATCTCTCCGAAGGGAACCCTGATCGGATGCGAAGCAGCAGCGGTGCGCACGAGTGGCGTCACGGGTTGAACGACGCCAACGCAGATGCTGTCATGAGCGCTGGTAGATTCGTTTAAAGCGATGGCTGTCATAGGTCTTGTCGTTTGTTCAGAGTGAACGCAGGTGCTGGACCGAAGCTGGCGCGCGTTTAGCCTTGACTACCACGGCCTTGTGATCGATAATGTGCACGCTGAGAGGTTCCTTGCAGACATTCGACGTCGAAATTGGCAAAGGCCACACATCGATGCACGTTCGCCTTATCAAGGTGGAAAGTTCTCGTTCTGCCAACACGCGCTTCAGCAAGTGCACGTCACGCATGCTGTTGAGCAAAGGACGAGCTGCCGTCGCCATGGGAAAGCCCCCCCGTCGACCTCTTCTTTATTCCGAATGCTCTCGGTCTTGCGTAATGATGATAATGACTTTCTTCGTTAACTACACAATATTTAACATCCTCCGTACCCCCGCATTAACACTTGCTGATGAAAAACCCTAACACACCCAAGTTCGAAGCACACGCTGCTCAAGGGTACGTGTATAAGTCCAAGTCAGTCCATGTGGTCAAATCCGAGATATCCCACCGCGCCTTCTTTTAAAGCGGTGCTTTCGTTGCTTGTTCTACACTCGTGTTTCTGAACTCGTTGACCTTGATCTGCGTTGTTGCTGAGCAAGTTTTCTCGTCATAAAAATTCGCAGATAAGACTGTTCCAGGAATATCTCGTGAAGCTATACTTGAGGAGCCTTTTCCTTTTCTTTCTGTTGGTTGCTGCACTTACCTTGTAACCTTTCTGCTTCTGGCTTCGTCTGGTCCCTCGCATTCGCCACTGTTGCGCTGTGTCAGCATTTATCAACTTTGTGGAAATAAGATGTGCCATGCACACTCTCTTCAATATTAACTTCTTTAGCTTTCTCGAAGAATCGAAGATTTCAGCAGCGCAAGGATCTGGCCTTTCTGTCGTCGTGGCCTTTTGTTTCTTTCTTCTGTTTCTTCTCGCATTGAGAATTTGCCTTGATTTTCCTCCATCGGGCCCTTGTACGCAGGGCGATGAGGACTTTACAACGTCTACGTCTGCCAGCCTTGGCTTGGACGCATCCTCAACATCTAGTGGGTGGCACTTTGGCCTACAAAGTATTCCCCCTTTTCAATCATGAAAACGCCTTCCAGCTTGAACACTGGAGTTGTTCTAGTTGTCTTGACAACAGCTTCTTGGGTATTGCACGCTGACGACAGTTCTACAGGCGGAGGCCAGATCCTTGTAAGTAGCAGTTGTTCTGTGCAGGCTCTTTCGATGGTCGTTACTTAAGTCAAGGTCCTGATAGATTAGCTTCCACCACGCTCAAGAATATGTTTTGAGGCTGAATCGACTGGCATCTGTGCTACAAGATTGTTGTCCAATATGCCTTGGTGGGATGGTGGTGACGCAGACGCAGAGAGCGCCTTTATTTCTGCTTTCATTTTAATCTGTAGTCGTTTTTGTTTTCAAACGAACCTGTGGTGCCTTTAATGCATCGGCGATTTTCTATTTGATTCTGACTTTTGCTAGAATGACCTGGTGCTCATAAACTTCCACCTCCTTCATCTCAGCTTCCAAATTATCGATGCCAACTGCATAATCTACATCCTTGTCGATTGTTTTGACTTTCCGCTCATACTGCTCGATCAAATCTCGGTGCATACGTCATAATTTACAGATTGGTGGGCTATCCAATTGCCCAAGACGTTCGACGTCTTCGATGACCTGCGTAACAGCCTTGC
The DNA here is from genome assembly GCF_043290135.1 of Rhipicephalus microplus. Classification (NCBI taxonomy): domain Eukaryota; kingdom Metazoa; phylum Arthropoda; class Arachnida; order Ixodida; family Ixodidae; genus Rhipicephalus; species Rhipicephalus microplus. Next base: position 243,648,646 of record NC_134701.1, on the reverse strand, counting down.
GTGTTTGACTCCGCCTTTCGTAGAGGGCCTCCATGATCCGGTCCAGTGTCGAAAACGTAAGAAGTGACTGGCCAGCCGTGTCACGAGGCGACGTTGGAGTCAACACGGCATCCATCGCAGAATGTTCGCACAACGAATATCCGTCACTTGTCGGGCTGCCGTTCTTCATGATCTTGTGCATATCCGGCCATCATCGTGGAGGGCGAGTCATGAACATGAAATGAACGACTGAGCCGGAGAAGACATGAGGGCTCCCATCTCGCGAGCCTCCAGACGGTGCCTGCACTCATGGGGCTGCGCTTTCAAGACGTAGGTCGTTGACCTATGGACGGCCTTCACTTGTGAACATCGGGCCGCAATCATGCGGGGCGAGTAAGTACTGAGCAGAATAAGACGTGAGGGCTCCCGTCTCGCGAGCCTTCAGACAGTGCCTGAACTCACGGGTCTATACTGTCAAGATGTACGTCATTGACCTATGGACTGCCTTGACTTGTGAATAGTGGGCCGCCGTCGTGAAGGGCGAGTCAGGACGGAGCCGAACTAGACGTGAGGGCTCCCGTCTGTGCGAACCTCCAGACGATGCCTGCACTCACGGGGCTGTGCTGTCAAGATTTACGTCATTGACATACGGACTGGCTTCACTTGTGAATGTCGGACCGCCGTCTTGAAGGGGGAGTCGGTACTTAGCAGAATAAGACGTGAGGGCTCCCGTCTCGCGACCCTTCGGATTGTGCCTGAACTCACGGGTCTGCACTGTCAAGATGTACGTCGTTGACCTATGTACTGTCTTGACCGTGTGAGTATTGGGCCGTCATCGTGAAGGGCGAGTCAGGACGGAGCCGAAGTATACGTGAGGGCTCCCATCTCGCGAACCTCTAGGCGATGCCTGTACTCACGCTAGCCCATGGATGCTCTCAGTGGTCTTACTTGCAACTGGAGTCGTGCTCCCAGGTTCCAACAGTGGTTAGGCCTCACATATTTACTTTACCCACGGCGGCATCACAAAAGTCTTCGAGGCAACGACTGCAGTTGAAATTCGTCAAGTCCGCTCCGTCTCACCTCCGAACGTTCTTCCTCCCGGGTTTCACGGCACCAAAATGTTGAGGAAAGGACGAGCCGCTGTCCCCATGGCGAAGCCCCCCCCCCCCGTCAACCTCTTCTTTATTCCGAATTTTCTCGTCCTCTCTTAATGGTGATCGTGACGTTCTTTGTTATTTACACAATATTTAACACATGAAATCGACGAGCCATTCCCCTCCTCCTCCGCTGATGTCAACGATGAAGTCAACAATGGGGTCAACGATGAAGCAGGCGCGATGTCACCATGCCTCGTAGTACGTAACCACCAGTGGCACATACCCGAAATAGGTATAACATTTGACCTCCAAGGTGGTGCTGGTGAGAGATTTCTTCTGTGCGTTATTTAACAATAAAAATAGTGCTCAGTGTACATGCCACTGGCTGCTAATGGGGAATGAGAGACAGGAACATTCGTCTTTTAGTCAACGCGCACGCTGCGATCCCCATTAGCAGCCATTGGCATGTACATTGAGCACTATCGGACAAGAAAGGGTTGCAACATTATACTCGCTGGGTATAACCTCCATAGTTTTAGAAAGGTTTAGCGAGCGTTGAGCCGCAGGGCCATGAATACAATGAACTAGTTGAATGAATTCGAGGTGGTTAAAGGGGGGAAGCAGATACGAAGCGCAAGCCGTAAGAAATAAAAGTTGAATCCTCCCGTCACTCATTTCACATTAGCAGCCACTGACATGTACATTGAGCACTATCTGACTGGAAAAGGTTGCTACGTTATACTCGCTGGGCATAACCTTCTTGGTTTTAGAAAGGTTTAGCGAGCATTGGGCCGCAGTGCCGTGAATACAGTGAACTAGTATATACCATGAACTCAAGGTGGTTGAAGGCGGGAAGTAGACCCGAAGCGCAAGCCGTAAGAAAGTGTGCGTGTGACACCTCTCGTTTAGTCCTTGGAATGTCCACTGAATGGCGGTGCTTCTATATGGGGAATATATGATGAAAAGATGCGAGATGGTGTACTTGGAGTGTTGAATAGATGGACGAACGGACACACAGACAGATGCATGGATGGACGCATGAACGGACGCAGGGGCGGATGCATGAATGAACGCAGGGATGGGCGCACGAACAGATGCATGGACGGTCACACAGACGGACGCATGGACGGACGAATGCTTCGCCCCACTCTCGATCATTCACTCCGCGGATATGCTGCCATTTTTTTTTGTTTACACCGAAGGAGGATCCACATTCGCACAGAATTCTGTGCGAGGTTGCATATCCGATATTTGGAGATGCAGCGTTCCTGGTCTGACGATGCAGTCCGAACACTACCTCGGTGCATTAGGCTTAGCAGGTGCAGCTAAGCAAGCAGCATATTTCAGTAATATCGACAAAACGTACCTGCTGCTTTAGTCCCAGAGGGAGCTAAAACAAATAGATGGCTGATTTTACCATTGGTTTACTGCTGTCAGCGCAGTGGGCGTGTATATATAATATAAACAAGTCCAGATCGAAGCAGGCAGTCACTTCTGCATGTGCGCTGCCGTGTGTGTTGATTTATAAACACAGCTATTGGCTCTAACCGACACACTTAATTAAATGCGTAAGAAATATAAGCCGAGAAAAATAAACACTTCTTGTATCGATGTGACGAAAAACACACCAAAGAAACGCCAATTCTAGCCAACCCTGTCAGTTATAGGGCACTTGTATGTATGACAACGTTTCGCAGCGCAAGCGTTTGGCCTCCTTACTCTCCGTAACTTTGGTAGTGCTGAACCAAAGTGGTAAAACAAAGTATAATAAACGAGTTTGACCAACCCTCACCCGATACTCTTCGTTAGTTTTTCTGATTCATGAAATTCTTCCTCTCGCAAAAATGACATTAGAACGCGCACATTTCTCAACCTCCGCTCCATGCATAAGTTCTACTCTGACCGCAACGCAGACTCTTTCCCGGGCTATGGAAGCTCCCCAATGGTATTCCATGTCAAGGCGGAGTGCGTCGCAAAATTATTCCTTCCCCTTCCAGTGATCCTGCGCCCCTTCCGCACCAAAGAGCTCTGGGATGATGCCCTCTGCGACGGGCCTCCCAAGGTCCGCTTGGCTTTCGTTCAACGAGCCTAGGTGGTCACCGTGATTATCATAGAGAACCCAGTCTAAAAATCCCTCCCACATTTCAATGTTTTGTCAGTTTCTCTCTCATTCTTACATTCAATGCGATTCCCATAAGCGATTTTGATGTAGATCCTGCCCCAAGAATGCTGATGACTTAAAAATATACACTTAAACGGCGTCATTTCAAGAATTTAATTTATGTTGTTCCTTGCTTAAAAGAAGAAATTGAAATGTAATATATATTTTTGATTTTTCTATTGTGCTGGAAACAATCAATTATTTTGGAGACGCCATCGAACATTGATTTATAACCAGATCCAGCACGAAGGCTTTTCAAGATAATTGTTTCTTAGTGTGTTTACAACGACTCGTTCTAAGCACAAAATTTAGCTGATCAAGCAAGCCTTTCTTGGATGTGTGAACAGGTTTTAGCGGGATGACTCAGTGCTCTCCCATAGTTCAGAACGAAGTACTCGAAATTTTACTTTTTCTGACCTCCCCCGCCCCCTGCCAAAAAAAAAAAAAATAACCACCACTTTTCTAAAAAAATCAAGTGTGAGGCCCACGAGACGGCTCTATGTTCTCCCGTAATAGAGTACCTAAATCATTACCCACTTTTTCTAAACAGAGTTTCATCAGCGTGCACATCGTAAATGACGTGCTTTTCTTGCTTTTAGCGGGACGGCTCAGTGCTCTCCCATAGTAGAGTACGAAATACTCGAAATCATTAAACATTGTTTCTAAACACACAGTTTCATTGCTGCAGGGGCAGGCTCTCCCCCGTTAAGTGTGAGGCCCCCGGGGCGACATTATGCTCTCCCAGAGTAGAGTACCTAGTACTCTAAATCGTTGACCACTTTTTCTAAGCACAAGTTTCATCAGCGGTTGTACGTTGTCCGCCTTGCGGTCAACGACTTCAAAGGGACGGCTGTCAGCTGTCCCATAGTAGAGTACCAAGTACTCTAAATCGTTAACCACTTTTTTTTGAACACACTGTGTGGCTGTGTTTGTGTGAACCATCGAATGCAAATGTTCTCTTGCGGTCATCTCATATCCATGTTCATGTAAATGAAGTCTGTTTTTTCATCATTGTTATTGTATGCGTAAGAACAAAATGTTCTGCTGAAATGTGATTGATGCGTGTTACAATACAATAAATTTTTCTAAACAGGTACTTTAAAGCCGCATATGTGCAAATTTGAATCGGTGCCACAAGTGTTACTTTGCTCGAGTGCGGAACAGCTTCGAATTATTGTAACTGTATGAGCCCTCAGCCGCTTAATTAAAAAACAAATCACCAGGAGTGGGGCGAAACGTCCATCAGTCCGTCCGCGCTTCGGTTCATCCGTTCGTTCTTGCTGCCGTACGTTCATGCGTCCGTCCGTCCACGTGCTCGTCTAACCGTCTATCTGCTTGTCTGTCTGTCCATGCGTCCATCCATCCGTCCGTCCGTCTAGCGAACACTCCAAGTACCACCATCTCGCATCTTTTCATCTTATATTTATCATATATAAGTAACGTCATCCTGTGGATATTTTAAGAACTAAACGAGAGGTGGCTACCTACCACCACCACCACCACCACTATTACTACTACTACTACTACTACTACTTCTACTACTACTACTACTTCTAGACGATGACGATGACGATAACGACGACGACTACTACTACATACATCGGAGACGCACGACCCACGACATAAGGAGCTTCACCGCTATAAGCAATACAGCTTCACAACTGCTAAAACTGGGGAGGCGCGTTGCAAGGTCGTGCAGCGATCCGCATTCGTGCTCGTTCCCACTGCTCCGTTCACCACACCGACGATGGCGTGAATGTTCGAGGTGAGCACTTCGTGTTCACCCAGCACGAGTATAAAATTGTTAGCAATATTCTGAATCTCGGTGGGCTACATGCACACTGCTTTTTGATACGTTTTGTCGACTTCGCGCTTGTTACGGCCGTTCAGATTCGTGTCACCTGCATGGAGTTGCGCCCTTTCGAATGTAGTGACTAAAAGCCATCGTGCTTTTGGCAAGGGTGTGGTCATCTCTTGTGTGGCATGGGAGTGAAACGCATGTTTACCAAACGTCTTTAGTGGGCTTAAGTTATTTATCGCAATTAAGATTGATTACGTTGGCTAATTTTATCATCTTGAGATCTGGTTATCCATTCAAACCCTGTTGTGAGCATTTCTAGCCTTGTTGTGGCCTGTATTGAGCGCTTTACTGTGAGCGTGATCACGCCCCATAAAATCCATGGATGGATGACAAGCTGGGTCCTTAAAGTGATCAGAACTTAAAAGAAAGAAAAAAAGTGAAGAATCGAGCCACTAGTGCGAACCTGCCTAGATTTTCTCCCTCGATCTCGGAAGTTTGACTGTCACCATCTTTGTTATGCGACCCAGCTCTTCTCTTCCCTCGAGCTTGGCACCAATAGTGGGAACCTACCTAGATTTTCTCTCTCGCTCTCGCAAGTTGCACCGTCACCAACATTGTTACGTCGCTCAGCTCCACTCTCTCTTCAGGCTAGGCGCCACTGTTGCGAGTTTACCTAGACTGGCTGGCAAGTTGCAGTGTCACCATTTTTCGTTACGCTGCCCAGCTCTGCTGTTCCTTCGGGCTTCTCACCACTAGTGAGAACCTGCCTAGATTTTCTCTCTCGCGATTTGCGCAGTCACCAATTTCATTACACCGTGAACGCTTGGCTTTTCCTTCCGCTTTGCAGCCACTGTTGCGAACCTGCCTAGATTTTCTCTCTCTCTCGCTCTCTCTCGCAAATTGCACTGTCGCAATTTTAGTGTACTTGGCTGCTGACACCTAGGTGTCAGCAGCCGAGTACCTTCGCCACTAAACAACCGCAGCGGGGCAAGTGTGCACTGCAATTGGGTGTCAGATTATGTCATTATCATAATTACTTCATGATTTAAATCCGGTCAATCACTACAAGAGGCACCGACGTTACTGCGCCTATTCCGTTGAGGCCACGTAGTGGGTGCGTAGCTATAGTTCGAAAAGATTTCATGCACTATAGGCGTTGCAAATACGCACTAGAGACAGGATATCGCTATCGCGTTCAACTCTTAAAGGCGAAGCTTGAAGTCATGACGAGGATTTTGCCACGTGTGCATGTAGCGCCATCTCTCGTCGGCGACAGCGGTGGCCTCCTGCAACGGAAGGGAAGATGGGCGAAAAAAATGTATCTGACCAAGAAAGCTAGTTATCAAAAATGACTCCCGCTTTTATACAGCAGATACTTACTTTAACTGTCTGGCAATGTTACAGTGCGGCACAACAAACCATTTAGCTTCACACCGCATTTAATATTTACCAATGGCCCCATGTGTTTTTATGGACGGTATTTAATTGTCCTGTGAAGCCACACGCTTTATAGGGCGATACTGCAATTTTGACAAAATGTAGCAATGGGTCTCTACTACATATACGCAAGAGTCGTTTTTGGTAACTAACGTTTTTCAAGAGGTATAGTTTTTCTCATCTATTTTCCATTCACTTATGCCAGGCCATCGTTTCTGCTCCCGAGAGATGGCGCAATTCCTAGCGCAATCCGCAATTCCCGAGAATGCCCATGGTGGTTCATAATACGTCACTGAAAGTCATCTATAGAAAAGACCAATCTTCTGAATTAGGCCAAATGCAACAGTGTGGACCACAAGGCTGCTGACATCGACGAGATGGCGCAATTCCTAGCGCAATCTGCAATTCCCGAGAATGCCCGCAATGCGACCACCGTGGCTGGAGTCTAAAGCACAACTTTCGGGTCAGCAGCTGAGCACGCTATACAACTGCACCGTACTTCAAGCCTGTGCCTATCTCTCTCAACTGATGACGAAGCACAAAACTGCTCACGTTCGCTTTCCTGGCGAGAACTGATGTATTCAGCGTGACACGTGTGGCTCAGAGGTCATCCCGCCAGGGTCTCGACGTGACCAATGTCTTTTCATCAGGGCCCGTAGAGACAGCGCCGTGTAATGACACGCGCGAATAAAACATGCCCTAAAACGAGTCTAATGCTGTTGAATTGAAGAATGCATTTCGATGCGGTGTTCCGTGGCAGTCGACCGCAGCTGATTAGGGGAGTCAAACTGCCTGCGCTTAAATTCAGAAGCCGTTGGAGCTGTCCAACTTGCATGCCACTTAATGAACAATTTGTTAAGTTGTTGTGTTAAGAAATCTGGAGTAATTCGGGACACATCACGCTGATGGTACGAACAAATCAGCATCTGCTAGACGCCGGAGACGAGCAATTTTTTGCGAGACCTACACCGCGTGCCACACAAGAGGCAGAGCTGCCTGCTATCAACACTGGCGAGCAGTGCGCGGCTTTTCTAACAAGACAAGATCGAAGTCCCGGGCTCATGTATGACGGAGGCTCGAGCGACTTCACACATTGCACCAATCGTGTCCGCGTCAACCGACCGACGCAAATAAACCGAACGGACGAACGGCGACCTCCTTTGACGAAGTGGCTTCGCAAATGTCTGTTATTTGTCCCCACTGACAACTCTCACACTCTCAGTGCAGAAATACCAGCACGGTTGTCGATAGCTACATCGACGTCTGCATCACTGCGCCGATGTGATCTCTCACTTTATCTGAACAAATAAAATACAAATCGGAGAACAGAAAGGAAGACTCTAAAAGACAAAAAAAAGACCTTTTGCCGACGCTGAATGTTACAAATGATGACAGGTTTAGGGCATGGATACGCTTCTCATCTTTCACGCTCATTTACGTCTTGTCACCGTTCGTTCAGCTAGCGATTACTTGTTTACTTTTCTTTAGGAACACATTTCAACTTTGTTATGTTCCCTCACGCCAGTCATCACCTTGATGATATCGCTCGTATCAATCGTGTGGTTGAACGTTCAGCTGTGCAATGCTGCTGCAACAACTTTTACGAGGCTCAAGACTGCATTGGATACTTCGCTTGGCTTTCCTGTGCAGTAAATTCGCAGTATCGTGTTTCTTGCCGTGCTTATCGGTTCATTGCACGTGACACCGCGGACGTAGTTTGTGAACGGATCGCCACTTCACGAAGGTGGCTTTGCTGACAAAGAAGGTTGATTGATTTATGGGGTTTAACGTCCCAAAAACCACCATATGATTATGAGAGACGCCGTAGTGGAGGGCTCCGGAAATTTCGACCCCCTGGGGTTCTTTAACGTGCACCCAAATCTGAGCACATGGGCCTACAACATTTTCGCCTCCATCGGAAATGCAGCAGCCGCAGCCGGGAATCGAACCCGCGACCATCAGGTCAATAGCCGAGTACCTTAGCCACGAGACCACCGCGGCGGGGCCTCTGACAAAGACGTGGCAGGAGCGCTTCTGTGAATAAAGAACGAGAGGACCAGCATGTCCCGTTTTGATAACAATAATGTGACATAGCAAGCGTCACATTCCCACATGCTAGTGATTCATCACGGTGGTTTATAAATGTCATTGCAAGTCATCTATAGGAAGGGCCAATCTTCTGATTTACGCCAAATGCAACAGTGTAGAACACAAGGCTGCTGACATCGACGACACATAAAGAGCCTCTACGTACAGCTGAATATCCCATCTGAGCGCAGGCCCCGAAGCCAGATTAACAGAGCAGGCAATCTTGCCGGCAGACTCCGAAGAGGCCCGAGAAATCTGCGCTGGGACACTACGAATTCTGTCTGTGGACTTGGAGCTAAGTGGATTAGGGCCACCTTGACAGCGCGCGACGGTTCTTATGTATGGGGACCTCTGCTCTCCGGCCTTTCACCCAAAGCCCCACTCCTTCCGTTTCTCTCAGTGCAAAATCAAGGTGGAGATTGAAGATGGTGTAGATGTGGGAGCTTGTGCGCGTGTCACTGATCGCGGATAACCAGGACGAACTTATCATGTTGCCCAATTGCGTTTTGCGCCTTTTTCCCCGACTCCGAACGAGTGTCATCGAAAAGGGGGCAATGCACGTGTCCGTGCATGTAGATTTAGACGCAGGTGAAAGAACTCCATATGGTTGAAATTTCTGCAGCTTTCCACTATACGGTGTCTCTCATAATCATATCACCGTTTTTGGGGCGTTACACACCATCAATGATTTAATCACGTGTAGCGAGCATGCCGTTTCATGTCGCGTAATGGTTAAGGTGTTAGCGAGGGGTGGGACCACAACTACAACTAGAGTTGTAGTTGTGGTCCCCAGGCTACGGGCCCGTTTTACACCCACATGATGTACAATAAACTGAAGATTGAGAACTCGTCATTTTCTTTAAAGTATTTTTCTGCGGTAGCAGTACATCTTTCATGCACTTACCGAACAGGCATATGTGCTCCTCCACGTGCGGAAGAGCACAATCCTGTAAATAACCCCAAAGGCGCCGCAAACAAGTGTATCGCGATGTTTTACCGAGCAGCCTACATCGGCTGATCTTCTAGTCTTCTTTGCAATTGCAGCACAAGCTTTTTGTGTGCGTTGAGGTTGGAAAAACAATGAAGGTCGACGTTAAAACTTCTTACTATTTAGTTAAACTGAGTTGGTGTGTGTAAGGCATGAGAGAATTTTTTTTTGCAAGTGATTACTTGGCTGCACCATTCCAACAACAAAAGATGTACAAGCGAAACAACCTGCTGCTGAAAGCTATAGTAACATTTATGTGTGCGGGACTTCTTGAGAGTGGGCTGTAAAGACTCCACAACAATGGTATTCTTAGTAATCTTGAAAGTGACTAGAACAGTTGCTAAGCTGAAGTGTCTTGAAATAAGGGGAGAAAGGTCGGTGCAGACACACTTTTGCGCGCTATAATGTTTAGAAGTATGTGTTGTTTCTACGTTCCCACCCAACCACCTATCTACCTGACTATAATGGACAGTGTCCGCGGAAGAGCAGTACAGGTGCATTTGACACGTTCCTACCAGGCCCCGAGATGTAGAGCTGGATAACGCATGCCTAAGTCGAACGCTCAGTTGCTCTCAGAGTAATCGGAAAAGTGTCAGATGGAAGTTTTGTCCCATCTTCCAGGTCTTAGGTGAGATTGGCTCTAAGTGTTTCGAATGAAGCGGCATAATGCGGTTCTATGCAGTATATTTCGATCAGCCTAATGCAAACTGCAACACCCGAGAGCACTCAAAAGTGACCAGTTGGATTATAGGCAACTAAAACCACTGAGCCTTTAGGCGGTAACCTTCATATAAGCTCGCAGTGATTTTCGACGAGCTCGATGTATTTAATGTTTGTAATCTTCCAATGTCCAGCAACCGTGAAGCAGGACCCGGCTATCACTCTACCCTCATGCCATAAAAAACTGCGTTCCAGGAATCGGGCATCGTGAACAAATTGGATTACATTAAAGAGAACGACGACACGCATGCAGAGACCGTGGTTCAGGTGCGGCACGGCGCGCATTCAAGAAGTGCTTGGGAAAATCCGGCCGTCCTCGACATTGCCAGCGCCTATACGTGGCGATGCATTCCCGGCCACAGAACTTGTTCTTCGTGCAGCTATTTGTGTCATTGAACGGTGCCTGCTGGAGATTAACCGATGGCTCGTGCTAAACGTATTTTTTTTATTTCTGGTGTATGACGATTCCACCAAGCGTTCGAAACACCGAAAAACTTCGTCCTAGAAGGAACTATGCTGCATGTACAATAAGTGCAACTTTCTACTTCCTCATCCATGCACGCATTCATTCAATGATAATAATAAAAATAATATTTGTCACTTTGTCCCAAGACTAGCATATGATTATGAGAGACGCCGTAGTGGAGGCCTCAGGAAATTTTTACGATCTGGTGTTCTTTGACGTGCACAGACATCACACAGTACATGTGCCTCTATCATTTGGCCTCTACCGAAATGCGACCACAACGGCCGGGTTCGAATCCACGACCTTTGGGTCGGCAGCTGAGTGGCCGCTGTTCCACCGAGGGGAACACCATTCATTCAAGGTCACACCACACAAGCAGCGTGTGGTAGCTCCAAGTTGAGCAAATTGAGTTTACTTCATTATCACTAAGAAACAGCCGATGGCGCTTGCGTCGTGCACTTTCATGTGCTTTTGTTCTTTTTGTTTGTGCGCTGATCGTGTCGAGAGACTTTAGCTCAGACCACGCGTCAAGACTCTGTTGACTCAAGACAGTGGAGCGAATCCCCCAATTGTGCAGTCTTAGTAAGCTGCCATCATTCAAATCTGAAACAAATTTGCCTCCGAAGCACTCACTAACACACTTGCGTGTGCTTCGGTTCACCGACATACAGCGAAAGTGTCTCCGGCAGGAATTACAGATATTCTTCATTTTCTCCCGAAATTTTTCAGTTTCAACAGTTCTGTCACGTTTCGCGGTATTAGATCAATACACACATATAAGTTTTTTTTATCCGCTCCAGAACAATAATGCACGCCGCTGTCGAAAAGACGACTCACGAGTTACTGTTAAAACAAACCTCCACAGGACAAGCCAGAGCGATACTTGAAACGCGGTTATGTCACTTACGGGTCTAACCGTTATCACTTGGTTCAAAGCGCGTTAGTACCGTCTGCGTTTCCAGTGATAAGATCTCAAGTCACAGTCATTGCATTGAGGCATCATGAATACGCCCAAGTATATTCGAAATGCTTAATGCAAATGTCAGACCGAGCACACACACGTATACTTCGCCAGTTCATATAACTGCAGTGAAGCGTTATCGTTATCTCTGTTCTGGCCAAGCACTCTTGTGCGTTTGCCTGTGACGTCACTGGTCAAAAGTGACAAGAAACGGCTGCCTAACAAACATGGGGGCCTTGCGGGTGCACAGTGACGTCAAAGTGGCGCCTTTCACGCGCCTCATTCTGATCTGTTGAAAGTGGATAGGACATCGTGCACAGAAGTGTCATTCGCTTTCTATTCCTAGTTGTCATTGCTGCACTCACCCTGCGTTTGGGCCACACAATGGCAGCCCCGCCCGAGGCAGCGATCCCACCACCTACGCCGTCTAACTTCGACCGGACTTCCTAATGGCGTGAACGATTATGTCATTCGGTGACTCTACCGCTATGCGCCGGAGTTCAATTGCAGAACGGAGGAACCCCAGGTGCGAACTCTTTTCTACTCTATGCGCAGGAACCCCACGAAATGTCTTCAGACCTTTGGTTTCGCTGAAGAGCAGCCTCGATGCTATGAGACAATGGCGAAAAAGTGTGACGCCCACTTTGTAGCTACGAAGACTATATATTCTACGAAAGCGTAAATTTTCATCGCTGGAGGCAAGGGATCCCGACAAAGTGTGGACAACGTTGTAAGCGCCCCGCATGAGCTTGCGGACCACTGTGTGTTTGCCAAATTCCGAGAGTGAAGGATCCGCGACTGATATGTTGTCTTTACCCTTACGCCATAGTGACTGTTCCGACGAAGGCCATACTTGAGGAAACAGTTCACCGGCAGCAAGTGAAACTCCTGACCACAATTAATACGGCGGCAACAGGTGAAGGATTGATACCGTCGACGAACATCGCAGAAGTCATACAGCACCTGATATGGTGAAACTACAGAACAGCGTTGACAGTGGCTCTATCGGTGCTCACAGGGACAGCAGCGACGAAAAGGGTGCTAGTTCTGCGGACGTTTTGGCCACGTGAGAGCCTGGTGCCCCCCGTCACGTCCGGCGTGGTCACCAGTGTGGAATCAAGGGACAGTTTGGCGTGGTATGCCACGAGAGAACAGAAAACCAGGTGGGTGTGCTTGTGCTAGAACGCGAAGTAGAAAATATTTTTTGTTTGGACACTAAACTGATAAAATGTGCGATGCACAGAAGTATGTATTGACTCGTAAGTGCGAACATCGATTCAGGAGTGGTCGTTACTGTTGTTCCGCCCAATTTTCGTGGTGTACCGTCTTGCATAGGCAACTCACAGGCTGTTCTGAGAAGTGCTGAAAACACGTGACTTGAAGTGAATGGTGGCTTTATAGCGGATATTGAGTAGAAGGGTAAAACAACGTGAGACACTGCGTTGTATAGTCACCGCAGTGTGCCTTGTTCGGGCTTCCGGTCGTGGAAACGCTGCAGCCTAATTCTCTCATGTGGTTGACGATAGACAGTATACGATTGTATGTATACGGAGCTCTTCCTTGGTCTGATTACGATGTGCGATGAATACTCTTTCAGTTGCTCTTTTCTACATTCTCCACTCAACCATCCGAATGAGTGGGTCACTGATGGGCAGAATATGCCATCGTAGGGTAATTACCCTACATGCAGGGTTATTTCAGTATTTCACGGCCAGTGTAGGAGAGTATGGTGATAAGGTAATTTTCCCATCGCCCGTACAGTAATTTCCCTGTTTTACTCGTCACTGTAGCACTGTAAACTGCAGACGATCCGCGCAACTTATCGAAGGATTAGGTTCCTAAAGAGATCCGAAAAATGAATATCTTTGAATACAATTCCAATCAACCAGCCATGGTGTTCTAGTGGCCAATGCACTCGGTTGCTGACCCGCAGGGGTCGGGATTGAATCTTGGTCGCGGCAGTCCGCTTTCGGGCGCGGGTGATTGGAAGTGCGCTAACTCTATTCCGACCATTAAAACGTACTGTTTAGATGCGAAGCAACTCTTTGAATAGCCTGTGTAACGCTGTCCTGCCGAACGAAGCCCCGCCGCGGTGGTATAGTGGCTAAGGTAGTTGGCTGCTGACCCGCAGGTCACGGGATGAAATCCCGCCTGTGGCGACTGACTTTTCTATGGAGGCTAAAATGCAGTATAGGGCCTGTGTGCTCACATTGGGCACACATTAAAGAACCTCAGGTGGTAGACATTTATGTAGCCTTTCATTACGGCGTCTCGCATAATTATATGGTCGTTTTGGGACGTTAAACACCACGTATCTATCGATCCCTCCGTACGAACGTGCCGCAAGCCGCAGGTGTTCGCGCGGTACCAAGTAGGTCACGCCTTTAGAGTTTCCTTAAACTAACTAGAGTGGACTCGGCGCTGAGATCGTTCAGCGGTCATGGGAATGATGGGTAGTACACGAAGTTGCCTTGTCATCATACTTGTGGGCGGCAAACCGCACTGTTGGCTTCGTTTTTTGCTTTCATACGACTTTGTTTTGAAAGGAAGAACGAACCCTTTCGAACTTTGTGGCCCGATTTGAAATGGTAAGCCTAAAATATTAAGTTGGTGAAGCGCAACTTCTGAACATTCACTCATTTTTGTTTCGGGTCAGTACAGGTCCAAACCACGCGAACACTCACGGAGCCAGATGTACGAAGGTTAGACAAATCCGTGTACTACCCATCATTCCCATGCTAGCTGAAGCGCCACGCGTTGCATCTTCCTTAGACACTAGCGCCACTGTTCCCTCTAGTGGTATATAGAAAACACCATGGTCATGCCGCTGCTGCGCGTTGACGTCATGCTCCCCTCGCAGTGCGCACTGACGTCACCCTCTCCCTCGCGAGCGAGCCGTGCGCTCGCCGCGACGCCCTCAGCTGCCGCCTCGTCCATTCACCTGCAGCACCTGCCACGACCTCCACACGCTACACCACCGGCTCGTTGGTTCACACTCAATAAACATGACGCGCGCCTAACATGTGCGTTGAAATATGTTTGTACGTGTCACCTACAATAACTACGCCAGCCATCGTTTCAAACGAATCTTACAGCGCTCACCGCAGCACCCGCGTAAGCACCGTTCAACTCGTGCGCAATGCTGCTGCTTTGCATCTCATCAGGGTGCCCTTCGGGAAGATGGTCCAAGTTTAATTTAAAAATAAGCCCTCCCTTGGCACAAAACTAGAACTACGAGATTTGTAGACCGTTATTTCAACAATCGATGTCGACATAATATTTGCATGTATTGTCCCTTCAAAGCCGCTCTTAGTTCCAGCGACAGTGCGTCCCCCGAAGAACAGTTTTCTCCGGGCGTAAGCCGACGGGCCACCGCCCCATAGCAATTCTTGAAGAAATTATTCGTGGTGTTAGGGTGTCTTCACTGGAATCGGGAGCGGGAAAAGATTGATAGGGAAAGTAGGTATTTTCGTACCTATATGTCGGTAAGTTGCTGCAAGACTCCAGTAACTTGCTTCATTTGGCGAAATCTCGCCAGTATCAAAAATTTCGGACACATTCGCCCTGAGGAACCTTTCCTTGGGAGTCTAAGCAGAACAAAGCGAAACCTTTAATATGTCGCGACCTTTGTCCCCGGGACTTGGTTCGAACCTCCTAACCAGTGAGCGATGATGCCTCTGAGGAAAGGGGAAGGGGCGCAACACACAGGCGAGGCTAACTGCAAAGTAAAGATAAGGAACTTCTGTCCCTATAAGTACATAGTCTCTTTTATTCCCGCTCGCACATTCGTTCTCCCGATTGTTTTTCCCTGTTCTACCGCTTATGGTTGGGCGCCCGACCTGCATCGCGCTTCTGTTGACGCTGCGTTGCGCTCTCTTATTGTTGTGGATTGGCTTCGACTCGGCCAGCGGCTCAGATAACGCGCTGTCATTTTCTCGAGAGTGCACGAATAACGATTTGCAATGATGGCCTGCTCGCTGCTCGTGCCGTAAGGGCCTGCGGAGAATCCGAACCACGGCACACCCGATTTCGGTGCGTTGATGTGGCGGTGTTGACATTTTTTTTCTTTTTTTCTCTTGTTTCCGACGCTGCGTCGTGTTCACCGAAATACGAGCGTGTGTTGGTGGAAAGGGAGGAAGAAATATCCTTTTCCGCTTTCTCTTTCTATTGCCTTCGTGGAGCAATAGAACGGTCGAGAAGCATTGCTGCGTACGTAGCTGTAGCCACTTTGAATTCTTTATTCGACCCGCAATCAGCAGAAAATTATCTTCAGCTAACTATGTCTACCCACTTTCATGTATTCGTTCAGTCGAGGAACAGTCTTCATCCGTTATTAAGTCAAGGGTCGGGAGTTATCCCAATAGTTACGATGGCTTGTTAAAGAATCGGGGCCATCCGGGTCTTTTATGGAACACAGACTATTTTCGATGAGTAGGGTCACATTATGAACTTTAAATATTCATCCATGCGCATCAGCGCGCTACAGCTATCCGTTTTCGCCCCGCTGCGGCAGTCTAGTGGTCATGGCGCTCGACTGCTAACCAGAAGGTCACGGGATCGAATCCCGGCCACGGCAACTGCATTTTCAATGGACCATGTGCCTAGATTCAGGTGCACGTTAAAAATAAAAAAAACCAGGTGGGCGAAATTTTTGGAGCCCTGCACTACGGCGTCTCTCATAATCATATGGTGGTTTTGGGACATTAAACGGTCATTTTTATCTGTTTTCATGAAAAGTCCGGCATCAGATCACGACCTCGAAATACAGATTATATATAGATGTGTTTTAAAGCTCTAGATATGTCTTAAATAAGTAAATGGTGTGTTGCATGAAGTCTCTTAACACAATCACCACCGTACCTGGCGAACACAACCGTGGCACCAAACGAGACTGATGAAGCCATGAAAAAAGTTGGTGAGCACATGGCGACACATGGCGGTGGAGGGAAGACGAGGGTGTTGAGGGCAGAGCCACTTTCATCACTTAACCCACCAACTTGTCCTCCCAATCCAGCGTACAGACTGCGTACACGATTCACTCTAATAGATAAAATAGATGCGGGATAGAATACTCTGTCACGTCGTATGTGCGTATACGAAGCACACGACGCGACAGAGTATTCTATCCCGCATCTATTATGTAGTAGTGTTCCACATAGCGTAGTGATGGCCAGCAAAGGAAAGGAAGGAGGTAAGGGTGAATACATCGAGACCCTACAAACAGCGGGGAAGATCCTTTAAGGAGCCTACAGGGGACGTCAGTGTCCATCGAGCGGGCGATCGGTCGTCCACTATAGCGGAGATGGGAGGATACGGGGAGATGGCCGGGTGGGGCAGTTTATGCTTCATTGCGTCTGGCGAGGGGTTCCTTCGAGACCCGCGACAAAAAAAGCTCGCTCGCGGCGACGGGCCTGCACGAAGCAGCAAAAGCAGCAGCCCAGTAGCCTACGCGTCGATCGTGAATCCCTGATGAGGTCAAAAGGAGCAAGCAGGGAAGACAAGTTCGCACTCTTGTTGCTGTTGGCTCCGCCTGAGCCATGCCACTGTGGAAGGCGGACCCGCGCTGTAATTGGATACATACATCGACGACGCTATACAGCGCGACGCTTCAGTGTGTGGCGCCGCCAGAGGCTCGCGCCACAATGGCAGGACGGCCGGCGCTCGAGCATGCAATACTTCGGAAAAGAAACAAGGAGAGAAGGCTATAAACAAAAAGGCACAGAAAGGAACAAGATGAAATTAAGGAATAAAACACGCGCAAAAGATTAGGAATGCGGAGAGAGCGTAACGGCAAACACTCTTCTTCGGAGCAGTGCCGGCAACGTGCCCCGTGGCTCAATGTGCGTGTGTGCAGTGCTGGCAGTGTTGCCACCAGGCTTAATTGGACGTCTGCCGGGGGGGGGGGGGGGGGGCAAGGAGCTGCGTTGGATGATCTCGTTATTTGGACCCCATAAGCGCGCCCTCTCTTCCGTTCAACTCCTCTCGTCGCGGCATTCTGGTCTTCACACGCATGTGGTTACGTGCGCGCGATCTCGCTGATTGGATCTTTCTTTCTCTACCGCTTCAGTTCCTCGCGTTGTAGAGACGGTATAGATAGGCGCATACTTTACGTGAAACATCGAGTGGGGATAGCTTTTCAATACGAAAAAGATTAGACAGACCGAAAGTATAGGAAGTCCTGCACGCAGGTGATTTCTAGCCGACATGCACAGTGGGGGTTGCTGACTGACGCTATGGGAGTCTGTGACGGCGTTTATTTTCCGCGAAATGTACCGTGTCGAGCCCAAGCTAACTGTGGCCGCTGTCGAGATTCCACGTGGGGCTTCAGCCAGTGGCGTTGTCCATTCAGTCGTGCATCTTTCGCGTGGTGCTCGACGCCGCGGACCAATTAGGCGCGTTGTCCGCCTCATTAGCACCTCCGAGCCGATTCGCGCGGGAATGTGCACCATGCTGTATAGGTCGCTAAAGTGGGTGGGAGCCTCATATCTTTTTTTCCCTTTTTCCTGCCATAACAAATCCCCTTCCGATGGAGGCGGAAATGTTGTAGGTCCATGTGCTCAGATTTGGGTGTACCTTAAAGAACCACAGGTGGTCGAAACTTCCGGAGCCGTCCACTAGGGCGTCTCTCATTCCCCTATGGTGGTTTTGGGACGTTAAACCCCACATATCAATTAATCAATCAACAAATCCACTTAACTAGTCGACAGACACATGGCTCGAAAAATTAAGACAGCTGTTGTGTAGGCACTTTTATCGTCGTTATCATTATCATCATATCATCCACACCAACACTTTTACGTACCGCCACTATCATCATCATAATTTTCGTCATAAAAACCAGCTGCCTTGGGACAGGAAAGTTTGTTCCTACTATCAGATGAATATTACTATACTCGGCGAGTGCTTTTCTTGACATTGGAGCGAAGGCTACGGAGGCGGGGCCTCCGCACATTTGTGTTACTACGCAAGTAGTCCGGCAGCGTGCAGCCGATTTCGGTTCCAATTTCGGTTTTCGCTTGCTCGCTGCGCTAGTGTGTTTATTATAGCAAAATGTATGCATGCAAAATGGGAACGTCAGAGTTAAACTTTGATGAGAGTGCATACATGCAGCTAGTTACTGTGCTGTTTATATACTGGTACATATAAAATTTTCCGTTGTTCAGAACGTTTCCCCCGCATTATTCAGCCTTTATAACAGTGAAGTTTAAGGTTCCGTGTTCAGCCCAGTATATACGGGTACACGCCACACGTGATCGAATGTTAACGTTTACGGTATTGAGCCCTGGTACAGGCGAAATGGAAGGCTGGTTGCGGCATGATCCGGCCACGGGCCTGTCTTGTTTCAGTTTTGCTGTATTCGGTTTACACCCTCAAAGGCTGTCAGCAATGATCGGCGCAGACTGCGCCTCAGTGTTCGAGAAGCCTCACAATAGTTGTAGAATGTTGTAGAGATTGCGCGCAAGACGCGAACAGTGAAGCTTATTTCAGAGCTTGCGCGGCCACCAGTGATAAGGCTGGAAAGTTCGATGCTTGTTGTATAAAAAATGGCGCGTCCCAACGATGAGCAGCTTTTCCACGGCCGATGCTGTGCTCGCCGCTGCAAGAGCAAGCAGCAGACGCAGCCGGCGTGCGAAAAACGTGGTGCCGTCCAAGAAATAAAAAAGAAAAAAACTAGGGCACACGATAACTTCTTTTTCATGAACAGCGTCCCATACTTGTTCTATCCTTACAATGAAGAAAGTTTTATTTATTCGGGCCAAGTAGCTATGATAATCAGAAAATAAAATAGGTACTATTTCCTGGCGCGCGCGCATGCAGGTGGTTCGGCTCTATAGCTTCCACAGTGCTGTCAAGAAAAGCTGCCGCCGAGTATACTATCAGACGATTAATATAGTGGCGTAAGAATTGTGTGGATGTTAATCAACTTGAAATCATAAACGACCTTGCATGCTGACCCGAATGTAACCTTGGGATAGAATCCCAGCGACGGGGGCAGCACTATGATGGCGGAGAAATTTTCTTGCCCCTGTGTTTAAATTTAGGCAAGCATTAAAGAAAAAAAAACTCCGGTGGTCGAAATTTCCGGACCCATCCACTTCGGCGTATCTTAAAATCATATCGTTGCTTTTGGGACGTTAAGCCCCAGATATTAATACAAATCGACGTCATGCCGCTACTGCAGGTCCAGCTATTGCAGTGCACAACTGACGCACTACTTAGTGTGGAGATAGCCCCGTACATACATACACTGTCGCGCCGCGGCCCATACCATGCCACAACATAGCCTCTGCGCTTATGAGCACGTTGTCTCCGTCGCCAGATGTATACATACAGGCTAACGCACTAACCCACTTCAAGACTGCTCGCTCGCTGTGGAGTGACCATCATCCGTCTACAGATTTGCCTGTCACCCGGCTTATTGCAGCCACGTATCGAGGGGCACCAGCTGGCGCGTACACGCGCATAGCCGCGTTCCCTTTTCAAGCCTCTCCGCCACGTCATCTTGATTTTTTTGAGGCGAAGCAGCTTATGGTGAAGTTGAATCCGTTGCGCTGCGTGAACACCCTTCGACTTCGACTGAGCATGCGCAATACCAGGTCCGAGCCCTGCCAGAACCCGCTTACGGGTTGGCGCGTTCCGGCCTATGCAAGGGGCTAAGTAAGACGTTGTGGCTTCTTACTCTGTCAGTCTCGACCGCACGCACACACGCACACACACGCCCACACCCACGCACGCACGAGCACGCACGCCCACACCCACGCACGCACGAGCACGCAAGCACACATGCACGCGCACACGCACGCGCACACACGCACGCACAAGCCCACACGCACGCACAAGCCCACACGCACGCACAAGCACACACGCACGCGCACACGCACGCACGCGCACGCACGCACGTACGCACTCACACGCGCACACTCGCGCACGGGCGCGCACACACACAAGCACGCACACCTCTCCGCGTATACCGCGCGAGCAAATAGAACGCTGGTGATATCGCATGATGTGTGGAACACGAATATAAGAGACCGCTTCTCCGGACGCCCGACGGAGCCTTCCACGCTGCGCTCACACGCGCTTCTTGGTCCCACAGAAACTAGTCGAGAAAAAAAATTACGCTCCCACTAAAAGAAACCATGTGTGGAAGCCAAGCAGCGGACGCTAACACTGGTGGCGGCGTTGAGCGCTATAGCGTCAGCGGCGTTGCGCAGGGGAGAAACCTGGGGAGGCACAAAGAACGTAGTTATGGACCGGTGTTTCCTACGGGAACATTCCAATCACCGCTAATAGCCAATGAGGCGTAGAGGAGTCCGGTCAGACACAGAGACCCCCAGTCCGCGTTTATTTAACACGTACGCTGCAAATTTTTATTGTTCAACAACGCACAGGAGAAATCTCCAACTGGCACTGGAGGTCAAGATCCGGCGCTTCTGTATGTTTGTGCAGCGCGAGCAGTCTTGTTTTTTCAATCAAGAACCAGATAAAACACGTGATTCCGTACAAGATTAGTCACTTTCTGTGTGTCATTTTTCTCTTTGTTTCCTCCACTGTTCCGTGATCTGCGACATAATCGCAGTACTGTAAGTTACATCATGCCTATGCGTTCTTGTTAGTACGTTCCACTGAAATCATTTTGTTACACCGGTCTGCTAGGCTTGAGACTCATTGTGTCTTCAAACAGAAATTTGTTCTTTCTTTCTTTCTTTCTTTCTTTCTTTCTTTCTTTCTTTCTTTCTTTCTTTCTTCCTTTCTTTCTTTCTTTCTTTCTTTCTCTCTTTCTTTGTTTGTTTCTTTCTTTCTTTCTTTCTTTGTTTCTTTTTCTTTTTTCTTGATTCTTTTTCTTTTTTCTTGATTCTTTTTCTTTTTTCTTGTTTTTTTTTTCTTTCTTTCTTTCTTTCTTCCTTGTTTCTTTTTTCGGTTCTGTCTTTTTTCTTTTTTTCTGTCTTTTTTATTTTTTCTGTCTTTCTTCCTTTATGGTACTTAAACCACAAACAACTAGACGCATTGTTGCAGAGGCCCGCTTCTTCAAACTCATTTTGTAAGAAACTTGTGCATTGCTGTACAAACCGGCAGGAAAAAACTGGAAATGAGGCGAGATAGTTGTCTGAAAACAGACATGCCGCAAGAAGAAGAAAGGAAGGAGAGCTTTAGATGCCATGCACGAGCCGTGAGGCCGCTTACACGCCAGGATGCAGGCGGGTTATATCCCGTGCTCCTTTGTACACTGTTACTTTCATTAATTCCCGGCAAATCTTAGTTTCCACGCCTCGGCCCTGTCACTATCTATGTCCCTGCACTGCCATGTCCTCCATGCTTCCTTTGCTGCCTCGATGCACCTCTGCTTCAGAGGCACGACCCGTCTTCGCGGTTGCAGCAAATGCAACGAAACACTTGAGCGGTGGCGGCCGAGGTTTTCTGAGTGCGAAGGGCCATGAAATGCGTGGATTCCTAATGCAGGCGCCGTAATTAACCCGCGCTGCGTTCGCGTTCTTTCTTGCGCTTTCTTACGCACGCTCATACACCGCCACTTACACAACTGTTTCTCTTCTCGACGCGTGTGCGCTGATTTTACTCCCGCATCTCCTGCACAACTGCTGTACCGACTATCAGCGCAACTCTCCGCGGAAGAAGCATCAACGCTGTAACCGCCGTCTTAGCTGCAGCAAATACAGCGCGTGTGCATGTATGCTGCGAGTGAAGCGGTTGGAATATGCGTATACCACGAATTTTCAGTTATGATGTAACCTGTTATAGCCGGACTGGCTATGGGTTCAAACTCAAAAAGATTTCTCGGGTTTAACTTTTATCTTAGTGCTGGGGTTTTACGTCCCAAAACGGGAATACGATAAAGGGGTGCCGTAGTAGATGGAGGGTTCCGAAAATTTTGAACACCTAGCGTTGTTTGTCGCGCCGATAAATATAAGCGCACAGGTTTTTAGCATTCCGCCGCCACATATGCGTAGTCGCCGCGACCAGGATATGAACCCCCGCGACCCTTGGATCAGCACTGGAGCACCATAGCCCCCTAGACTACCGCGGAGGGTTATATTTTACTCTTCATAACTTAGTTATCCCGATCGAAATGTACGCGTGGCTTGCTAAGGCTATGCACACCGTGTTCCATCAAATGTCCACCTGGTCACGTGATGCCGCAGCGTCGAGGTTCCGAGCGAGCACACCTGCAATACCTCTCTGCTGTGGATCCCTTGGCGGGACGACACGCCTGCCACACTTGCATTCTGGCAACGCAAGGTCACTGCAATGTGATGAGTCACCTTAAGAGACAGCGTAGCAGAGTGTTAGCTAAATAAAAAATAAACGGGTAAATATAGGCGCCACGGATCTGCATATGACGCGAGGGGCAATTTACAGATATATGTGGACAGCAGGCAAAGTATATATAATTCGCTGTTGCAAGTCTAGCTGTACAATTGTCAGGTCTAGCTGTACAGTAAGAAAAACTATTATTCCAACAATTTTGGCAGTGTTATCAGAATAAATGGCTGGAATTTTTTTCTCTTGATCAGAAATTCTGTATCTGGCGTTTGTGACTGCAGCCATGTCACACTTGCTAATTGAAGTGTACTCGTATTTTCTTTTCTTTCAACCTAATACCATTTTTTGCTCAGTTTAACTTATTTAAATATGGCTTTTTTTATTCTATGTGCAGTACAACTCAGCCATAGGTTATTCCCCACTGCCCGTTCCTTGCCATGAACGAGTTTTGTAGTCACGGTAGGATATTACCTTTCCAATAGCTTATTAGCTTTACATGCGCATTATTTATTTTATTTTCATGTAGTCACTCGTCAAGGTTAGTTTCTTCAAGTTACTTGCTTGTGTTTGCTGTTCAGGCTAATTTACCTTCCTACTTCAATGGATGGATTGAATGAATTGGATGTATGGACAGATGGATGTAAGGGTGGGTTTGTAGAAGGACATGTAATTTGTTGAAATACCTTTTTGAATTACTAATTGCTGCTTTTTTACATCAAAGTAGCAATAATAAAAATACTTGCCTTGATTTATTCGCGAAAAGTACGATATCAGTATGAGACCCACCATACTGCCGGACTCCGCGTCAATACAAACGCCCTGAAGTATACTGCATGACGTGCAAAGGTGTTTCATGCAATTCGCTCACATAAAAATGCGTTACCGCCATGGCCTAGTATCGAATTCAAGTCATAGAGCTTAGTGACTCGACATCACACCTTGCAAACTATCAGGTGAAATATAATTGTTTTTTAAGTGCTCATCGTGTATACAGTATGCACATGCGTACACACTGGTCAATAAGCATGTACATGGTCGCACTAGCCGTAGTTTGTAAAATATCCCCAACATCATTGTCTTTCATCCATATACACACCTGTCATTCATTATTCATTACAAAACACGAGGGCAGGCAAGTACATTCTGAAAAAAATCCATTGGGAAGTTGCCTTTTAGGTTTACTGTACATACAGAAGGGGTCAAAAGTGCCCAGGCCAAACTGCCATAGGAATACAAGAGATATTGGCCGGGGTAATTTTGACCCCACCCTCCTTCTTTGTACCTTTTGATGGCGCTAAATTAGTATCATGAAAAGGAGACAAAGGGGAGGAAGTGAAGCATCAGTGGTGCTTCACTATTGTCTCTTCACTGCAGGGATTGCGAATACAGTGTGAAAATGTAACAACGTCACTACAGACACCACATTGTACTCGTATTTGCATGTCACATATCACCAACATCTGTTGCTGTCTACACCTTTGTGATAATACTTGGAATACGGGGGCTGTAATTGCAGCCAAAGTTTCGTAAGCGGGCTTGTCTTTTTCATGGCTGCAACCTTGAAGGCGAGACCTCTTGCCAAAATTTCGACTACGGTGACATCCCGCGTGTTCCAAAAACTGTTGATTTCTTTCTTCAAACATTAATTTTGTCTTGAACTTGTGTCTTAAACACCAATGTCGCATGACAAGTAATCATTCACCCTCTTCAAAATTAAGGTGGTGGCTGTTATCAAAAACAAAGAAATCCTTCGATCAGAATGCAAAGTTCTCTGTGGCACAAGCGATGCACGACGCCGTAAAAATGAATCATTACTTATGAGAATCAGGGCAATGAAATCATTAGTTATAGTGACGGTGCGTTGAACATAACCGATGCTCGACATCACGCATGTGTCTTTTCTGAGACTGGATTAGAATAATATTCCTTCCGATCATGTGTTCTGTATCCCTATAATTTGGATTATATCATTTCGGTAAGTTCAGACAAATAGGGCGACCCGTGGAGCAATATATATGTTTGCTTGCTTTACTTAGTGCATCCTTATTCTCCACAGCAACAATCATCATCGCAATTAAACCATGCATGATCATGGCAGAAGTGATCATGATTCCTACCTGCCGGAAAGCCGCTGGCCTCCTTGAATAAATGCCGAATTTTCTTAAGTGATTCTTAAAAGAGAGCAAAGAAGATAAAAGTCAGCCCCGTGACTGTCTGCATAATAGTGCGACACCTCAACAGTGGCTCACGAGGGAAGGAGATAAGGAGAGATTAAAGGGATAGGGATAGAGATGATGACACCCACATACAGAAGTAAAGATGAGATGGAAAAAGATCGGGACATGGTTGCAGGAGTACGAGGACTGGGCACCACTCAGCGAGAGCTTCACGGCGTCGGGAGATGGCGGAGGGCGAGCCTCTTGGCCAGAGTTGCGTTGTCGTCGGAGATTGCGGGGGCACAACCGGTCGTCACGGAATCCAGCGAACGAGTCAAACGCCGAATGGACACCCAGAAGATCTAATTGCATTGTACAGATAAACCATGCAATGGAAAGTTTATTCGATTGATTTCGTGACAATTGGTTGACTGTCAGAACCTCACAAAATGCCTTTTGGTTTGTACATTTTTGCTTTTGCTCCGAAAACTTGCCGCTAGTGGTCGCCTCACTTGGCTACCCGCTGAAGAATCTCAGAGGTGCCGTTCATGGCCGTAGTACGCCGTTCCCTTTAATCACTAGGCAAACACGTTCTGCTCTCAGAGCCTGCCGAGAGACTGCCAAGAAGAAAGCTAGACGACTGCCAGCCCTGCAGTCTTACAATGATTATTTTGATAGTATATATTACTCTCTCCTAACTACTTTACTGGTAACGAATGCGGTCTAGGGTAACCTTCAACTACTTGTACATCTGGCGTCACCTTATCGTAGCTACCTGGCGTTGTTGCATGTAAGCAAATTAATCGACCTGTGACAGGGCTTCTCCGTGTTTTCCCGCAATTGAGTAACAGCCAGATGATGGATTCGTTCATGGGACAAAAAATAACAAAATTGGCAGGGATGTTAACTGTGTAGTCAAGCGACTAGCATAAGATACACTCTCCTCTTCCGCCACCACCACCACTAACTTCGTAATTAAACTAATGAAGTTCATTATCTCGAGTCTCCATTGCGAGGCCAACAGTACAGAAACAAAGAGACAGTGAGACACGCATAGTTCTTACATTTTTCTGCAACGAAGCAATTAATCCGGGTGCGTTGTGACCCTTATAACGTTGACGACCCATCCCGAGTCCCGGTTTCTTTTTTACGCTCGCAATATCCTCGGAGTCATGGCCCCCATGTACATTCAGTTATGTCACACATACTCGCAAACGGCGAATCAGACGTTCCTCGCACCAACCACTCTTGAGTAACAACATTACAAAGAAAGCATTGTCTTTTATTATCCCTAGGTCATTGATTTAAGACGCAATCACCAACACAGAAGGAAGGGTGGGGGAGGATTAATCCTTAACTGCCTCCCATTAGACGGTGGTCCCCGGACAAGCTGCGGACTGATTGCTGCTGTCCATTGTATACGCGCCAGATGCAAACTGTCCCATACATGAACGGCACGGAACTCTTTATTTCGCAATGCCATGAACGAGACCATGAACGCACGTCCTCTTGTTCACCGCTCGCCCACTGTATCGCTCTTCACTCGTGCATCACCGCACGCGATCTGGTCGCTGCCAGTTCGAAACTGTCTTCGGCCTCGTGGAGAGTCGTTGCATTAACGACGACGGGTATACTACGACAAATGGTGTCTCCCCCACCAATGCTCTTTTACTGCTTGCTGGTACACTACTATTCGTGCGTGCTGCTGCGCGCTGTGGTGCGTCACACTCCTCCGTGTGATTTCGGGCCTAGACTACGATATGCGTGTGTATCGCTGCTAGCTAGGCTGGTGCTCGTGCGGGAGGCGTCTATCAGAGAAATTACCGGAGACGGCTGCCCATAAGGGACTGGAACCGGACTCACGGCGTCTTTGTGCGCATGGCGCTCGTGCAACTCGGTCGCATGCGCTGCAATCTTCCCGTGGATGAAACGCGTCCTTTCGGCGTCTTCTGTTGCACAGACCTCTTGTATGTTCCCAAAGTTGTGCACACAGTTCTGAAAAAAAAAAAACAGAAACTGTCTCACTAGACGTCGACGCTGTATACAATTAAGTGCGTGTGCCGTTAAACGCTCTTTAAGTGCTTAAACACGGATCCGGATTCTAAAATTTGTCAGTCGCTTCAAGCGGAGCTTATGGGAGTTCGGGAGACTTTGCTGCCGAGGCTGCCGGGAAAGTAATAGTTCACGTGACAAATATAATTTCAATGGTTTCAGGCGCGTCCACTTTAAAAAGCGACACTGATATCAACTCCCCATTTTTTCTTTTGTTTTACTGTTGACTGTGTTGAGCACAAGAAGTTCGCTTAATAAAACGAGGCCTTGATCTGAAAGGTTCAGCTAAAGAAATTTCGAATTCTTACCACCGTATGCGCGAGGTAAGCGAGGCATACAGATTCGACGAATTAAGTTCATTAAGCGCTCTGGAAATGGTAGGGATAAGTTTGACCCCACATACACATTGGTCAAGGGTTGTCACCCTTTGGCGGCTTACTCGACTCGCTGAACGGCCCACATTTGGTGCTTCAGCTCCGAGCCGAGTAACTTCCAGCGCGTGCGCAGGCTTTCACTGCTTGAGGGTGCATAACTGTTAATTTATAATATGCATGGACACTCCAAGGTGGCTTCAGAGTTGCAATGTGTTCGATAGAGCTAAAAATAAATACAGCTAAATGAATATTCGCAAGAGCTTAGAAGTATAAGTTATCCCTATTTAAAAAATTAGCTAATATACTTGAGCGTCAGTATAATCAAACCACCTTCAGGAAGCGCAGTAGGGTGTATCCGGCATGCAAACAGTACCTGGGCCGAAGTCTCCAGACATTTATTTCTCACAGTGGCCGTATATATGTACACATTTACCACCCCTTCATTATTATTCGTACAGTTTGTTACCCTGTACTCAGATATATTACTCGTACACGGGCGGGTGTTCTACAGCATATGCGAATCGTGATTACCGATAAGCATGGCATGCTTAGAATCACGCTAGCAAACATATTCTTAGGAGGCGCAGAAGAATAGCAGGACAAGTCATCGCGAAGGCAAAACGGGCAACGAGTCCGTGTACGATGCATGGTTTACAGTCTTCTGTTCTCTCTGAAAGGATCTCGTCTCGTTTATTCTATTCGGTATGGCTACTGAAATACTTCACTTGAAACTTGAAATATAAACCAGGCTTGAGCCGCTGTTGGACAACACCGCTCCCAGGAAATGGTGCAAACCGCGAAGAGCTTCGAACTCCTGCACTGAGCGAAGGAATCCTGAGCACCGAGCTTTGGGGGGAAATGCGAGGGGGGGGGGGGACCCGCAGGGAAGGTACAGTGGCATGGTTACACAGATCGCGCCGTCAACAGTGTGCGAGCTCCAACAGGACCCTCTGTGTACGAAAGAGAGGAGAAGGGGGAGTGAGTGGGAAGAAAGGGTGAACGGAGATAGGAGGGAAAGATGAGGTGGAAAGGACTGAAAGGATACCCATGAAGGAGTACTGCTCACAATGACAAGCGAGAAAGAAGGGAAAGAATAAAAAGAGGGAAAGATATGATGCCGAACGATCTAGAGACACTGTCTCGCACGCAGTGAGCTAGAGCCGGAGTTAGCAACTCTGGAGTCAACGCACGTTCGAGCCGCTTCCACTTGAGTGGTTTACACGCTCAATATCGACACTGCAGGCCTCGGCGGAGTTGTTCTCTTCGTGGCCGACGCCCAGACCAAGCTTGGCCGGTGGGGACGCGATTACCTTTGTTTTCTATTCTTCCTTTTGTTGTTTGTTTCTTCTTTGTTTTTCATGCGGTACACTGCGACGCGAAACGCGTACGCAAACGCGCGGTGCTGGTCTTGAATGTAGTGCACCACTCCGCGGGAGCTTCCCTTTTTCGAGAAGTTGATGCAGTTCAGGCGATAGATAAGCGTGGCGAGGTGCATTGACGTAAATCGTCAATCAGTTCGGAGGTATCTCACAAGGTTGTGGAAGGGTTAGCAACAAGTAATTGACGAACACCCTTTCGTAGCCCAATACACAAGAAAGTCAGCGAGAATTTCGCAGAAAGAAAGCTGCTTAGTGGCCGAAAAAAAAATGTTGGTCCGGGTATGGAACCAGAACCAACAAACTCTCAGAGCAATTTTTCTGCATATGTGTAGATCGATTGCCCCTAAAAAGCATTGCTTGCTGGTTAGATCTCCGGACCAGGAAGAATATTTCGGCAGCTAGAAACTTTATTTCTGAGAAATCCGGATTTCCCTGTGGCTTCAGGCTACGAAAGGGTGCTTGTCAATTACTCGTTTTTGACAGAAAATGAATTCCGCGGTCGAGTTTGCAGAACCACGCAATGAAAATATATAAGAACTCGCGTCCACTCATAACTGCATGTAGCAGGCTATACCAATCATAAGTTTCCGAGAATTCTGCCAAAGTAATGCTCCGATCAACACGCCAATAATGCATGTAGATAGAGGCCGTCACATGCTGCTGAAACTGTTTTAGGCCCAAGAAGTGATGCGAAAATCTCGTTCGATGAACTCCTCTCAAAGAAGCGCAGACGCGCGGTAATTTAATTTACCGTATACCTCATCCACTTCATACAAGGAAGACTGCTTGCGATGCATGTAAACATTTTCATAAATGTCGCATATCGCTAGAGAAATAGAAGTGAGACGATGGTACTGCCAGGGCCAGCTGCCCAACGCAGATATGACACTAGATTGTTGCCCCGAAACCAATTGCATGGCCGCGATGACTGACACTGAGTTTTGTGGACAAGAATCATGGCGAGACTACACTGAGCCTCTTTCTACGCATCTCACACTGCTGTTTCTTTTCTTTTCTGCCCGCTTAACCAGCATAGCTGCACTTTGCCAGCTCAAACTCATGATATTGGGAGGGTGGATTTGCATTGCACTAGCTGTACTCAATACTCCCGAATCGGGGGTGATTGCACGTAGAGATCAAAGGGGGAGAAGCTGGGTGGAAGAGATCGGGAGGTGGGGGTAGGGGGGGGGGGGCAGACGTAAAAGAAGAGATGTCTGGCTGGGCGTTCTCGACCACAAATGTGGCAGGCCTACACTCTGATGCTATAGTTTGCGACTGGCAACATTGTTATGACTCTCCCTTCGCACGTCTCTCACGCGCATATTCCCCAAGAACTGCCGTTTCCCCTATTTTTCTATTCGTGGCAAAAAAAGGGGGGGGGGAAGAAGGGGGAAGGGCGACGCATATTAGAATCCTAAGAAGGAAAAGCAACGAAGACAGAACGCGGCAGTCCCACCTCTCTACAGAGCCACCCACCGCCTTTCGCTCATCTCGTGTATACGCGCGCTGCGTATCGTTCAGTTGTAGTGATGCATCTCACTTATGAAAACCCAACGACCAAGACGGTGCCTGGCTGTGCTTGCTATCCCCGTAATTTAGCTTGTAGCACAGAAGAAGCGATGCTTCGGCTGTCTCCCCATTCTTTTACATCTCGCGCATTGAATGGGCGCGCGTTTTGAAGCTTTGAATAGATATGGGCATACTTCGAGAGAACCGCACTTTTTTTTGTTCGCCTCGTTGTTATAAACTGGCCGGCGTGACGGCGATTGAGCATGGCGTATCGTGCCTGCATGTCTTCTTCACTCACGTTGCTTCATCGAAAGCAATAGAGTCGTCTTACCCCTTTTAAGGCAAGCCGCGCCTATGCACGGGCAATAACGACTGCTGGTCATGAAACAAAAGCTAGACGGCTATTGTGTGCGTCAGTTTGTTTCTTTTTTTTCTTCACGTCAGTAAGTACGTGGAGAAACGGCAAGGTACACGATGCCAGTGCACGTACCACGTTTGCATGATCCTGTGTACTCTAGTTCTCCGCGATCCAAACCAAAGGCGCTTTCTACGGCTAATGTACGGTTCCGTGAAGCAGTTTATATGTGGTCGCCCAGAGCTGCAAAAGCTTCCGCGTTTCCTGACGGCCTTGTCAAGATGGAGAGCAAGAAATGAGCCGCAACCTAAAAACAATGTCGCAGCTACTTCACTTTATTGTTCGGTATAATGGCCCGGGTCGGTGATTTAAAAAAAAATATTCGAACGTCTCACGTAGTACGCAGATCAAACGGCGGAAAAGAGAAAGGTAAATGATAATTCCAGGCTTTGACGTTCTAAAACCACGATAAAAGTGAGGCAAGCCGTAATGGCGTG
Source organism: Rhipicephalus microplus (assembly GCF_043290135.1). NCBI lineage: Eukaryota > Metazoa > Arthropoda > Arachnida > Ixodida > Ixodidae > Rhipicephalus > Rhipicephalus microplus. Next base: position 243,617,346 of record NC_134701.1, on the reverse strand, counting down.
CTCCGGAAGTTTTGACCACCTGGTGTTTAATGTGCGGCGACATGGCACAGAGTACGCGGGCCTACAACAGTTCACCTCCATCGAAATGCGACCACTGCGGTGGATGTGAGAAAGATTAATGAGGAATAATAACTAGAGAGGATTATGAAAAATTGACCATAACAAGACATTGTTGGTTGCAATCAGGCGCCGGTAAAATTACTGACAAAGGCATAAAGGTATACTTCAGCCAGAAAGTGATGTGTTGAACAGTTCACGCCGTATTAGTGATTGTGAACTTGAAGTCTTCTGCACCATTATTCATCATTTAAAAAAAAGGTAAAACGGTCAGTATTGATTCAAAACTTCTTACTTCAGTGTATTATTTTTTTGAACTTGCAAGTTTCTTTCCATTGTTGAGAGCCCATACATTAAATGTGAAATCGCGGAACCATGTGTGTACACGTCTTTCCTTTGCCTTCGTGTGTCTCTCCGCGTCGAAACGAGCCTTTTGCGCCTTCTCAGTGTTCGTCTCGACGACGCATCGTAGATTTCACTATGACAGTGACTAAATGGTAGCGGCAATGAATGCTTTGACAGCGGCATACATGATACTATTCTGTGAGCATTGGGCAATTGCAAATTTTGCAGTAAAGGGTCTGAAGGGGGGGGGGGGGTGGAGGCATGTCATGCGATGCATTATAAAGCTGGTCCCTACACTGAAAACCAGTCCCAAGGCTAAGTGTATGTTGCAAGGATCTTTCTGGTAGATTAAAGTCTGCCGCATTTTTCGCCCGAATGGCCGTCATAATTTTCATGCGCTATGCTACCATGACTCAGGCAATACGCGTACAAGCGGGCGCGTATTGCGGTGAGTAGGGGGCGTGCCGAAAAAGAGATGCACTGCGTGGGTTTGTACGCCCTTACCACGATCACAGAGGAGGGCGAATGATGCCTAGAGTAGCGGGACAATGTCGCATGATATATATGTACGGATCGGGTTGATAGGGGGCTCCGACTCGGGATTGGGAAATGCAATTCGTCTTTGGAAGTCAGTCGCAGACGGCGATACGGCTAACTCGTTGGATAGCTTAGGGTGCCAGGCGTCTCGGACATTGGGCCGTAAAATGTACGAACGACTTGGACAGCGCACGCGGCGGGTTTTACGACGAAGAAAACAGCGCTGTGCCAGCGCTGTCGCTCCATTGCCAGCTATAAGGCGGCGTTGGAGCGACGTTCATGATGAGGGCATTTCTATACTACACACACACACACACACACACGCAGAAAAGCTATGCTAAGACTGTGAGTTTATCGAGTGTCGCAAAAGTCAGAAAGTCATTACAATTGTATCTTTTGCTCGCGCTTGATTGGATATATTTCGTAGCTTTCGATCTTGCACAACAATCGTATCACCGATTGGCTCATGTGGGCGTAACTGTATCGTTCTTCGACATGCAAGCGCAGAGAAAAGTTTCTCATCCAGACATTTTATTCAACGCCACAACCCTAGTCAGCAATCACCCATTTGGCCTGCGCAATCGTCTGAACAAAAAAAAAAAAAAAACAACGTCGTGAAATTGTTACGAGTTGGTATAGACGATAAACTAACAGCGGAGAGCTCGGTATATAAGACGAAGTGATATGTTAAAGATAGAGCTCAATATATGAGGACGGCTCACTTTCGTCACTTCCATATAACGCCGATTTCTTTATTTGCCTCTCTTGTGAGGAACAGTAACTGTTGGAAGTGGAAATGTGGCAGCTAGGCGAGGCTCATAGGAGGCTTCAGAATTTTTTTTTTCCTGACTCCATGCTCATCCTTCATTTGCGAGACTGTAAAGTTCTCAGTAAGTACCACAAAACCGCCACTGACTCTGAAAAAAAGTTGCGCTCGGATATCAGCGCTACGAGTTCACGAAGACAGTCTCTTCACAAAAGGCGGCTTGCCGAAGTTCTCGAAGTGTTGCGAAACCATGTGAAGAGTTGAATTGAGATGTGCCTGTTGCAATCACAAGTTTCGCTTGCATAAAGTTCGTACACCCTTTATTGTCTTTTTTTTCACAGTTAACCGCACACCCTATATGTTTCTATATATTATTTTTCATACCTTGCACATGTCTTCTCCTTTTCCCATTCTGTACTTTTCCCATTCTGCACACGAAGTCTTCCGAAGCTGACTTCTTCGCAAATAGCATAGTTGTGCGGTGAAGTATAAAACTCTCTCGCGCTAACTTCGAACTCGCACCTCAGAGTTTAGATGGTTTATATTAATATTCGCGGTGTAGTTATGAGTCAAAGAGAGCTTAGTGTGCATTCCTCATGAAGCCTCATTTTTTAACCCTGTGTGTGTTTTTTTTTTCTTTACTTTATCCACAGCCTTGACCTGGTGACTTTTCCGTCTTTGTTTTTACGCCAAGTTTCTTTCATCATGAACCCGTACAAACAATATTTCAACAATTGATCGCGCCCTTTTTACTTCTTGGGCGTAGTTACAGTAGTCATATAAGCGAATATTCTCAGGTCAACCAGCCTAATTTTTGTTCTGTATGAACGTTTCTTTTTTTTTAATTTAGCTATTATGGGGAACTTCACTGCAATACTTACGAGCCCTGAGAAGGTTATGTTAATAACTGCTGTGTTTACTGGCATTAAAAAGCACAGCTCAAATAAGTCTAACGTGAGAGAGATGCGAACTCGAAAAAAAAAAAAGCAGGATTTCCCACACTAAGAAATGCACATACGCATTTTCTCGGTTGTTCACGTTGGTCGTGTATTAAAGACAGCTCCAAATTCGCTTTAAAAAGAATGAACATCTTATTTCTTTGATTGCGAGGACAAATTTAAAAAAAAAAACCTAGTGAAGCTTACATTACATGCCTCAGCGGGTTGGTTCACAGCAAAGCTGGTTGGCATGTCTAGCTAGTCCTGCCTTGGCTAGGCTTTTACTGACTCGTCCATCTCTCTTCCGCTCCTCGCTATACTGGTTGGTTGGTTCCTCAACAACTTGGTGCAACCCACCTAGGGAGATAGGCCATGAATGGGACGGTGCCTTGCTTTTTAAATTAATTCACTTCTTAAAAGGAAGGATTGAATTCATTAGGTAGTGTAGGTAATAATTTAAAGGTGTTCGATTTCTGTATTAGACATAGCTCTTCTTGTTCTGGATTTTGTCTTTTTTTCAAGTGTGTGTGTCCCTATCACTTTCACGACGTCTGTTTGTTTTTTTTTGTCTTCCTATCTTTTTCACACGTTCTTCCCTTTCTTTCTGTTTCTATTTCTCTTTCTTCCTACATCTTTCTATTTGAGGCACATGCACTCCTCAACCATAACAGCTGTGCTGTAAAAAACTCCTATTGCACTTATGTGCCCCAAAAACTAGGGGACTTTCACTAGTCACCCCATTGGTTCTCTAAAGGTCACTACGAAAACACACGGGTGGCGAACACCCTCTGGAGGCCCCATGTTTTAGTTTTTCTTCTTAATCATCTGTACCGAGTGCTGGGTTGGTGAATCAGCGCGTGTCTTCCCATGATGATAATTTTTTTATTTAGAAGACATGATAACAGCTCTTCTTTCAGTTCGTGATTGCTTCGTGCAGAACACTGAATGGAAACTAAACGATAACTCACCTTATACTTCGTTCATAACCATGAAAAAGTATTGCTTAACAGAGCCAATAGTTTCGTACAGGTAAGTGAGACGTGACTACAGCACGCGAATTGTGCATACTGTCTACTTGCCCCACGGGGATCGACGCACGTTAGCGCTAAGCTGGAATAGATAACAAGGCGTGGTCCTGTGTATCTCTAAGTACGATGAACAAATCGTGAACTGTACCAGAGCACATCGAGTGATATAGGTGTACATGCACTGCATTCAACGCGTCTAGACGACCATCTTCGGGCCACACCACATGCATGATTACTGAGGAAAACTTGCAGTCACTCTATCACCATAGTTAGCCTTGCCCGTCTTGCCGGTTATTTAAATTAAGCAGCAAATGGGGAAAGTTTCAAACCTACGTACCTGTTCAGAAAGGGCTCCTTCGGTGTCACCACATCGCCTTTTAGACTGTTGTGAACATAGATGACCACCACAAATGCACTACTGAGGCACCAACGTCAGCCTTTCATACTTTCCTCTCATCTGGAAAGGGCTGTAGTACAAGGTCTTCCGAATGGGCTTTTGGGGACCTGCCCCCAAATGCGAATGAACAAGCAGCAAGCGCTCACATGTGCTTTCATAAAAACATCATGCGTGCACTCTATAGGATCCATACCGTTCGTGCCATCTAATTCTGTGTGTTCTTAAGATGTCATATGCAAGAATACAGATCTTCATCACAGGACCTGATGACGAAGATGTTGCGGACAAAGACCTATGTGAAGGTGATTCAAGGTATCTTTGATCACGTGGGTCAAGTGTAGTGCAAGGAGGTTTTAAACTGTTTGTCTGATTATGCTAGAGTGTACTCAAGAAACCTGTGCGGGTCTCAAAACGTCTGTTGCATTTTTCTTTCCAACTTGACTTGATGAGTATCTCATTATCACGCTACCTGATCACTGTAGCATTCATCGAACTCACGACTACAGGGAAAATGAAGAGCTTGTAGCGATAGGCGCTGCGTCTCCATCGCTTGGTTATTATCACGTTGCGTTGGCAAGTCAATGAGTGTACTGTTCACGATCGACCACGTCCGTATGCGACGAGCAGAGCCAGTCGAAGATTGCACGTCGTGCTAACAGTCCTGCTTGTACGGCGGTCGACGTGCAAGCGAACCTCGTGAAGCCAACGAGCCGCGTCGAAACGGCTGGGCGAAGACTCTACGCTAATTTTCCTGCGCTCGATCTTGTGCGCATGAATACGTGCGTGTGTGCGTAGATGCATATGCTATATACGCCTTCCTGCTTTGCTTGCGTTTGTGCGTGCTTCGGCGCTTGCGTGTGTAACCTATACGCGTAATGCTTATGCGCACATGCTCGCGTCCGTGTTAGCAGCTTATCTCTTATGGTTTACTCGAGCGTGTCCCGTGCGTGTTCTCGGATCACGTTACACAACGCTGGTTTGTTCACTTTTATTCACTCGCTGCCCTTATTTCTGTATATTTCGCGAGCTTCTCGTTTCGACCAAGGTTTCCACCCTTCGCTATCGATTCATACGTTTTTTTTTTCGATATCCGTGAGGTAATTTGTAGGTTTGATCACTTTACAAAAAGCAGCTGCTCCAGTAGGCCATCATGGCGTGATGATCTCTTATGGATAAAAAGCGCGTCGCCACCGGCCGATTGTTGGTACAAGCGAAGCGGAATTGGAAGCGCGTCGCATTGAGTCCAAAGCGTGCGCTGTATAGTTGTGCGAGGACAATTGCGCGTAAAGCTGCAGTTCTTTCACATCGAACGGTTGGGGCTGCGCTAAAAAGCTAAAGGTCGTCAGCCGAATTCGGGGTATATTTTTAAACGTTAGGAAAAGTTCGCGGAGGAGCTTTGTTTCTATATTTTGAAAACGCGTGCTTTGGGAGACAATAAACAAGAAATCTTTCTTGCTGCTTCTCTAAAAAACTTTCGATGACCGCGCCCAGTATACCATAGTCCGTGACGGAGAGACAAAAAAAAATAAATAAGAGGGGGCTCTGGTCGAAGGCAGACGCGGAGATTAAACTAACTTAACTTATCCCAAGCGGGCACAACTAGATAAACCAACACGATACACCTTTCACAAGGTGCACCGTGATTTTCTCACGACTCCGTTAGTTTCTGTTGTTGTCCAGCCCGGAACTGTCCGGACCGGCTAAGAGCCCCCGTTCTACAAGGCGTGCCTACGCTCGAATACCAAAGAATAAAACCACAATGAAAGTGGAATAGCGTGAACTGGAAAGTAGTCTCCAAAGGTCGTGACACTGTCTTGCGGACGTGCGAAAACTACACAGTCTGGCTGGGCGTGTCTTCTTTAGTAACGCAGTCCGTTCTACAAACAAGCGGCACAAAGAATTCCTTCTTCACCTGAGTGTCGAGAGGTGCTAACGACGCGAAAATTGAGATTCATTCGCCATCCTAATCTGTCTGCCCGTAAGCGAAAACGGGACCATTCATTTGTGCCCCCTGGCCGGAGACACCCTGGTATGCAAGCGTGCATTCCCAGTGGCATCACCCCCTCCCCCCTTGAAATTACGACACAACACCGCCACCGTGCATGCATGCAGTGTCTGTCCGTCGACACGAACTAATGCTGACCGCAGACTGGCTATGGGACCAAGATTTGCGGAATCATAGCCCGAAGGCAGGGTAGTTGGTACTCGGTGGCCGTCTGCTGTGCCTGGTATTATACGTACACCGCCGTTCATGACCAACGCGACGGGGTCAGGTTGGTCTCACCGAATGGGCGTGGAACTAGCTAGAGAAGTATTATTAGTTCCGGATATCTCTGCTACCCTATCGAGGTTCTCGCTTTCTCGTCCCCAACTAGAGCAAAGGCAAATTTTTCCATAGCGTTTTTCGCGCTATTTGTAGGAGCTTTCGCTCTTGCATGTGGAGCTCTGTTTATTCCTAGAGGGCAGTGACAGAGATATCGGAGAGGTCTATCTGACTACTGTTAAATTTGCTGCCATTCATGTGGGCTAAACAAAAAAACACCGGGCTACGCCGAAGGCGCAGCACAGTCACCGCGAAAGCTAGCAGAGTTGCCTTTCAGAGCCTTTTCTAACCACTCATTGGATAACTGCTGCAATCCACTTGCTGGGTGCTCACTACGGCATTATTAATCATAATTTCTGGGTAGTAGGCCTGCATTCGCTATGCTATCTTTCGTCATTTTTCTGAGAAATGTGGTATCCCCTACGCACTAGTTCATAATTTTGTATATTTTTTATGCAGTAGCTGACGACGATGAAGAATCATGCAGGTCGTGGGTATGCGTCAAAGGTAATAGGTGATGAAGAGCAAGTTTTCAAATGGGTTGGAGCATTGGACGACCCAGTCGTTGCGCAATTCACTTTGTGTGACGCCTGGCTTTTCATTTGATGTTCTAAAACGCTTTATTACTAATTTTTTTCCCGACGTCAAGCACATCTAAGGCCAGTTTAAAAACGATTTCCAAGTCCTGGCGTGGCTCAGTGGTGAAATACTGACCTGGCACGCAGCTGACTCAGGTTCAAACCCCACTGTGTCAGTGGCGTTTTTTTTTAATTTATTTACTGAGTTACAAGCACTGACATACTCTGACAAGCACTGACAAGCACTGACATGCGTGACTGACATGCATGGTAGAATACTGGGCAGGCACGCAGCGGACCTGGGTGTCATCTTGTTTTTTATTTACAGTTTTTTTTTTTCGTTGGATGCTGGTTACGGGCACCGGTGGCAGCGGACAGCTACAGCACCACGCGTACACCCATGTTTTGATCTCATAGCAGCCTTTGCTGCAGAATAGGAACTAGAAAGAACGGATGAGAGAGATTTTGTATTCCTTTGGGTACTGATAAAATGTTCAATGTCCCCTGAAGAAGCTTTTTTTTCCCTTCCGGCAGCTTGAGGGCCCTGCCTTCATTTTATTGGATTGCGCACCCAAGAGACAAACTGAGAGAAGTGAAAGAAGATGAAGAAAAGAGATCTGCAGAACATTTTTTTTTCTCAGTTCAGCATTTACTTTGCCTAAAGATTCCATAGTTGAAACCACAGCTTCAATAGTGTATTTAACTGAAAGTCAAAGTGACCATGACCTCATCGTCAGTGCAGTTATCACAATGGCCGTCTTTGATTGCCCGTAGTATCCACTCTCCGAAGGAACCCGAACCACCATTGTCACTATGCAGCTGTTCTCCCTATTAAAAATGATAAAAAATATTCAAAAGACAATAAAAAGTGATGTTGGCGCATGAACAGTAATGCGTTTCGTGATTGTTCAATGGTCGTGTGATCAATTCATGTGAGGCTTATGCGACACCTATATGATTGTGACGTAAACATGAATGGCTTGCTTCAAGAAAAGCTATAATCGAGCAATAAGTATAAGAGAAGGCATGAGCTAGATGAATATTAGTGTGTACACACATGGAGTGTGCCTGGCCTATCGTGTGTACTTGTATGTTTTTTATCATTCAATAACGACGCCGTTGTTACTCTATATTGCTGCTCCAACAGCTCGAACATGTATTCTTAAGTGAATCGAGACCTTCCAACCAAATTTCCTAAAAAATAATTTCGCGAGATACACGTAACATTAATGAATTATTTTTCGCCAGTGGGACTTGTCTGGTGTGGACTACCATGTGTCACTACCTACATCAATTGGATATGAGAACAAAACACTGCAGCTTCATTTCTGTCCACATAAACGCAACACACACACACGCACACGCGCGCGCACACACACGCGCGCCAAGCTAACGAAGACACAGTTCACGTGTTGTGAGACGCAGCATAGACGCAGCATGTTCGCCGGTAACTGATGGCCCAGCTTCGCGTAATTAGCGGTGATAACAGCATACGTTGCCACGAAGCTGCACGTTTCGTATACTGTTACCAGTGTGGCGCATAACAGCGAACATTCATCTCGCGCTGTGCTTAAGCTGTGCAAACAATCCCGCAAGCTGCGAAACCATCGCTGGCACGTGACACCGACGCCTAATGTGGCTTTCCCGCACGACACGGCTCACACCTCGCGCTGAGTGCGGAAACCGTTTATAGCTACCGGTTCGGCACTTCTACGTCGACAGGGAACGTGTGACGTGCGCTCGAGGCGCAGCGTGTTGTGAACTCGAGAAACCGTACACGCACGTGTGAGGGATGCGACTGTTTGTCGTGCACTGAGAGCCACAGGCACAGCGCGGAAGCTTAAACCACCCGCTCGAGGCGTTGCATATTTTAAAAGCAAACGTTTCTCTGTCTCACCTTTGTGGCGGATGTCACCGCTAGCTCGCATGACACTTTATCTATTCTAAATACGTAAACGCTTTGCCGCGTTCACTGGGACATGCTGTGTTCACATAAATTGTCGCCACGAAGTGTACACGGCGAATGTTTCGTTTCTATTTATATAAACTGAGTACGAACCGTTAAAGCCAGCCCTTTGTGTTGCACAATCTTTTGTTTTTTTTAGTAAGTTTTCTCGTGCATGTAACTACGTCACAGCAAAATTCAATATCACTTCGTTAATATTAGATATGGTACTCAATCAGGTAGGGTGTTTGATGGGGGCTGGAGAATTCGTCTTTATGTCAAATGGATACGGGTTATTGGACCCATCGTATATGCTGTGCTCAATAAAATGATGACCGCAAAGTTTCCAAGAATTCAGTTTCCTGTCTTTCTCCGTGAGTACAGTGTAACTGCCACCGCCTCCCTCGTCTCTCTCTCTCTCCCTCATTGTAGAATTCACTGCAATTCCAAGTATATCTGCGCACTTTCCGTGTATATTGTGAAGGAAATCTTGCAAACGTATACATATGTATCTCAACCACCACGCGTTTGAAACCAGTTTCAAAGCCGTGGCCACGTGTCTCACATAAGCGTAAGCGTCTAACGTATACATACGCGAAACCTTTGCGGCAGAACATACGGCCCGCCCTTTGTGGCGTCCAAAGGGTATCGGTGAGCGAGTTTATATACCAATTCTCAAAAGGCTGCGCATGCTGGAGATGCTGTTTAAACAGCGCTGACTCTTCACAGCCTAGTGAGTGTCGCGCTTTGAAGTTTACTGAAGGGCATATCCAGAAACACTTCTGTGAATGCAAGCTCAAGGAAGGAGCATGTGATGAGCGAATCCTTATGTGTTCGACAAGTGCGTAGTGAACAAAAGCTCACGTGCGTTAAATAAAAGAAATAAGGAAACCCAGTTCATGGCGTAGTGCTTTTGATTTATAACTTCGGCGTAATCATCCGTGATTCTCCTAGGTTCTCGAACAGTCTTTTCTTTCGCCACACAAAGGAAATTCACGAAAAAGAATCTATTTTGGGATGCTTATATTATTGGTTCTTATCTGTTTGCGTCGTTTACAAGTTCTCGGAGCTCAATTTCCGGAAAGTTTGTAGTGTGACGCGAAATGACTATTATGTGATAGGAGCTATGATATATTCATTCTAATCTCCGGCTGCGATTGCCAACCCTGCATACATATAATAGCGCTGCTTTCTCTTCGAGTAGCAAGTTGCAGGGTGCACTTGCGCCTCAATATTGGTCTGCTCTGTGCCAAATATTTCGTTCCTTTGGGCAGTATGAACAGCGAAGCTCTTCCAGCTTGGCGTAAAATGTCGTGGTCCAAAACTATCATCGTCGTGAGCCGGCACGTGCTCTCTTCGGCTCCTTCATCTTGTTATTCAATCTCAGAACACGCGAGCACCCATATTTCCGGGAAATAGCACGCAGGGTGGTAAGAATAAAAGAACTGAACTAATTAACGACGCTGAAACGGGAGACCTGTATGGCCTTAATCTCATTTCACGTGTAACAACGGAAGTTGCAAACCGGCCAATGTAAATGCAGTTGCGAGACATGTCGCTGGGGCTGTGGAAACGTATCAGTTGCCTACTAGCGCGTCTAGAGTTACGTGATTCGCAATCACAAATCACTGAACAGGGCATGTGGCTGACGTTTCGACAAGTAGACTCGTCAAAGCAGCAAGGGTTGTTGCCTTGACCTCTGTGTTTTCCTGAACCTCCATCTGTCTTTTAACGCATTTGATTCATGGCAGGTTAGCAATAGTGCTCCGAAAACGGCAGCGAAAAAAGGGTTGGAATCGTAAGTGCAGTCACTGAAAATGAAGACTCTGATTACTTGTCACAGATCAATACAAACGTTTCCAATTTTCACCATCGTAACTGCCTGCAGCTACCTCTGAGAAGAATACGTAAACCTATTATTGACAGAACGTCGGTGTTCTCTCATGGTTGTCTGTGCAGGCTGTTACGAAGCGCGCCTCCGACGACGTTACGAAGGGCGCCTCGAAATCTCACCTCTGAAACCACTGTTTCGAAAGACGGCGACGCCAACACGGTCCCGAAGGCGCCACTGCTTCGAACTCCGCAGGGAAGGTCACCAGCCGTTTGGTAGCGTAGGTTTCTCAGCTCGCGACTGCTTCTGCGCTGAGCTGATAGATGAGCGGACGAGACGACGGTGAGTTAAACAAGGTTTATGTACAGCATATATACAGAGGCGTTACAAATTCGGCACTGGGGCCGACAGAGACGCGAAGAGCCGAGCTCTCCTCTCTAACACATAGCTCTACTCTCAAATGGGTCTGCTAACACATAGCTCAACTCTCTATCACATAGCTCTCTTCTCTGACGCACAGCTCAACTGCGACACACATGTCTGCTCTCACATAGGACTGCTGCGACACACATCTCTGCTCTCACACAGGACTGCTGCTCGCGACGCGCCGCAGGGCTTCTTTTATATGCACCGGGTGGATTCTTTGAATAACAAAATGTCCAACCAGAAGCGCCGCTGGTCGTGAGGCCAGACTCCTCCAATGGGGTCGCCGCTGGGCCGCGTCCTTCTTTCTCATCGAATCTGGAGAGGCTGCGCTGCAGGTGGCTGCACCCAAGGACGAGTGACGTCGCAAGCATTGCGTCAGACCCGCCAGACAGGAAGGCGCCAGTTGTTTACTCGACGGGCTCGCTGGCTGAGGTGACTCACTGCACGTGCGCGCCAGAAAGGCACCGTCGCGTGATCACGCCGTTGAGTTGTTGATCGCGTCAGGCGGGCTCGCGTGCTGGCCTTGACACAGATTTCCTTTTTCGAGGCACGGACATTCGCTGTGGACTCGCAGGCATAACAAGGCATATCAGTCGATGATGAGGCGCCCTCAAGATTTTCCAAGCATGAAACGCAAATCTGGAACACTGCTCTTTTCCTAGAATCGAGACGTCTTTCTCTCATTATTTGGGGCCCCGCCACGGTGGTCTAGTGGCTAAGGTACTCGGCTACTGACCCGCAGGTCGCGGGTTTGTATCCCGGCTGAGGCTGCTGCATTTCCGATGGAGGGGGAAATGTAGGCCCGTGTGCTCAGATTCGGGTGCACGTTAAAGAACCCCACCTGCCAGGTGGTCGAAATTTCCGGAGCCCTCCACTACGGCGTCTCTCATAATCATATGGTGGTCTTGGGACGTTAAACCCTACATAGTGGAGTCTCACTATTCGGGCAATGCACGCTTCCAGGAAAACAAAGCATAAGTCAAGTGGGGATGCGTCACAAAAAAAAAAACAAGTTCCGTTGTTTCGTGTTTGTTCATGTTAGACCAATCATATGCGTACCAAGCCATCAATCAACTGTCTCGCCATTGACGTTAAGAAAATATATAAGAAGCTGTATTGTGTGAATGAAATTAAGTGAGGAGGGCAGACAGTTTGTCGTAGCAATGTTTATTTCAAACAAAAAGCAGTTGAGTGGAGGAGGGCTCACTCAAAGCGGCGGCATTGCCAGCCTCGGCCTGTCAGCGCCATGTTCGTATGAAAAGCGCAAGCTTATTCGCTTTCATCTGTTCGTAAGCTGTGTCCTACATTGGCGCTGTACCATGTACATTCGGGTCTGCTTGCCCAGAGAATGTTGAATGGGCTATTAATACGATTATCGGGCGTCTTCTCTCTTCGTTTTCTCGTTTCCATCGTGCGCGGCTAATGACACGCCGAGAAGAGAAACCCTTTGGTTTTCCTCGCTCTCCTCCAGTCGTGGTGTGTCCCGGGTTACCCCGGCACGCGGGCGCGTGGACAGGCTCGTCGCGTGCAGCTCCAATTATGCGTGCGAGGTAGAAGAGGGAACTAGAACCATCATTAAGGGCCCATTTAATTACTTGGTGCCAGCAAGACCCGTATTGAACCCGCCGCGTAAGGGACCTCTCTGGTCGCCGGCAGAAGTGGTTCGATTCGAATGGGTGTCGCGTGCCGCCGGCCGCCGCCGAATGATGAAGGCGCGGGGTTCGAGAAAAAGCGAGCGAAGGTTTGGGACCCGCTTTCTCGTGGAAGTCCAAGCAACTGAACACCGCGCCTGTTGTGTGCGCAAAGAGTTGGTCGTTTGTTGGTCGTTTGTTGTTGTGTCGCAAAGAGTTGGTTCGTGCAGTGGCCCTTGCAGAGAGAGAGAGATTACGGAAATGCAGGGAGGTTCACCGACCAAGCTGGGCACTGCTTGCACCCTTGTACGAAGGAAAGAGATACACACACGTGCTTCATAAACACAACAAGTACACGTGGTCGCCTCGTGTCACTGCTGAAACACGCCCCACACATACGCGCATACGCACAAGCACACACGTGGTCTACGTGCTCACACGATCACACTCTCATTCGATCGCACACTCATTCACACTGGAACCCTCACGCGCACTCGCATACACACGCGCATGCGCAAATTTTATTGTTAGATCAACTGTTGAGGGAAGGGCATTAAGGAACGTTAGTGAGAGGCAATTTCTCCGCGCGTCAAGTCGGTGATTTTTCTCGAACATGGATGCCTTTGAGAGTGTGCTTAATTTTGTTTAATTCGGGTGTCACGATGGCATTGCAACGGTTGCAAACAGCGACATCTTCAGCGTCTGCCTCGAGAACGTCTCTTCAGTACAGTGTCTTCGGGTGGGCAAGTGCCTCTGTCATGTAGTATCACGCTACTCTAAGCATGCAAGTGCTGTAAATAAGCGTTCTTATTACCACCTCAGGCTCCACTACTAGTCTTCTTCTGAGACTCTGATGGCGCCGATTCGGACCACGCTACCCAAAGTCGGAACAACGGTACTAGAGATGGGATGCAGGGACACCGTTTCGCGACAGTGGTGCCAGCGGCGGGGTGCCCGAACTCCAAAGTTGCAACACTCTGCATGGTGATGCCTTACGGAATGCCGCTGGGTCATAATGACGAAACCACTACCATGAGGGATAGAGGAATAAAAAGAGGGGGAAAGACCGGAGGAAGGTCGGTTTGAGACAAGCGAGACGCGTAAGAGAAGGAAAACGAGGAATGCGTGAAGCCGTCTAGAAAATGTCTCTAAAAAAGGGGTGGTTCGGGAAACGAACTCGACGGTGGAGCAGCCAACGCGTCCACGCCACGTCACCTCGTTGCTGTTCTACCCTACCCCCCCCCTCTCCTGCTATGCTTAAAGAAGGAAGAAAAACAACCCGCTCACACATCGGTGTCTTTAAGAAAAAAATACTGTCCATGACGGCTACAATCGTACTGCGACGCTAGACGATCAGTTCAATGGCCACGACGTCTCGAATAAAGCGCTTCACCAGCTCAAGCAACTCGGCAATAAAGAAAACAGAGAGGGGAGGGGGATACTTTTTTTTTGCAAAAATATATGCTCTCTATTTTTTCCCGCTTCCTGGTGCAGCGTATAGTAGCTTGCCGACGACGCTGCTATAGCTGATGGCCAGAAAATTAAGCGACATTCTTGTCCTCGCGCACCGAGAGCACTCCACGACGAGCTGCTCCACTTTCCCGTTTTTTTTTCCCGCTCTTCACCTTCGTTTTCTCCACGTGCACCCTTCACAGCCACTCTTCAAGTTACTTCAGTTTATTTTATTGGCCCCGCCACGGTAGTCTAGTGGCTAAGGTACTCGGCTGCTGACCCGCGGGTTGAGGGATCTAATCCCGGCTGATGCGTTTTCGATGGAGGTGAAAATACTGTAAGCCCGTGTGGTCAGATTTGGAGGTTTGTTAAAAAAAAAACCTTTAAGGTGGTCAAAATTTCTGGAGTCCTCAACTACGGCGGCTCTCATGATCATGTGGCGGTTTTGAGACGTTTAACCACACATACCAATCAAATCAAGTTTGATCGGACGCACATGTACATGTATATTGCACATGTCCTCATCGTCAAAAAGATCTACAAACATTAACGAACGACAAAGAGTGGAAGAGAGAAGGATTCAAGGCACGGAAAATAAAATAAGCAAGAGAAATAAAAAAGGAATAAAATAAAGAACAGCACGAGGAATGCGACCCATTCGTATGAAGAGGGAAAAATAAACTTGCTGAGCACGTATGCATACTACGTCGCTTAACCAGCCGTATCACTCTAATCATGCAGAAGGCATGCGGCGTGGTTTTGCCTGCTGCTTCTGCTGCTAGATGCAGCAGCGATAAATACCTCGAATTTACGGCTGCGGCCCACGCGGTCATTACCGGGCTACACGAGAAGATAAGAGGACGTTTGTGTCTCAATCTTCTACCCCCCCCCACTCCACGCTTCTTTTTGTTGTCTACGTTAGTGACCACTGCATTCGCGAACTGAGCGTTTGTTTAAATTGCCGGCATTTTGCCTTCTTCTTCTCGAACGTTCCGTTTGAAGTAAAAAGGGAAGGTTTGCGGACAGGATCGATGACGCCATCGTGTACAGGTGATGAGACTGCACGCCCTATAACATTTAGAATGCGTGCGACAAGGGGTGGTCAATAAAAGGGGCTGCTGTGTTCATCAAGACGCTGAGAAAAACTGAAAAAAAAGTTTTTTTGTTAATGAGATAAAACCGGCAACCATTATAGTCGCCTTTGTGAAAAGCGATATGTGCAAACATTTTTTTTCTCGTAGTATTTATGCCGCACAGACTGTGAAGAGTTAATAAATAAATAAATAAATAAATAAATTCTCTGACCATTATGACACTGCCTAATGCAAATTAATAGCACAGCTGTCTAGATTTTCTGATTTTGGGCTAGATATAGTAAGACAATTTGAGAGGAACATGTATGCAACTGTATGTATGTAAAGTTCTATGCCATGCTGTGAGTATAGTCACTGGCGTGGACAATTTCGTTCAGAACATTTCACATAAACCTCCGCAGACTGCACGCATGCAGTGCGACTGCCTTGCTAAACGCGAGATCAGGAAAGGCAGTGCGTGGACGCGTACAACAGCCGCCGCAGAAGGGTCCCCGTTCACGCAGTGCTTTATTTCCATGTATGGTATCGGCGGAAGCCCTCGCCGCGTAACTGAGTGATGAAGCCACCGGCGGCTTCACGATGGCGCACACTACTGTATTACCACAGGGCCGTCGCGGAGCCCGTCGTCTCGCCACAGTTGTTCCCTCCTTCACTGCGCTCCACGTTTGCCCTGTTTCGTCCACGTTACCTCTGCCGGTTCCCTCTACCACAGATATGTTGTAGCTAATTGACAATTCGGCTGCGCCAAAAAGCTTTCTTTCTCTTGTTCTTCAAGTGCCTTGTTGCAGGCATACCTATATATAGCATAGGCAACTGTAGAGTAATAAGCGGGGCTAGTATCAAAGGTAAGTCTCCTTTCTCTAGTTCTTCGAGCGCCTTGATAAAGATATAAAGAGTGGACGTCATACCATGGCTCTAGAAATATTTCTTCCTGCTCTTTCTGTTTCTCGCGAGGCCCTTCCGACATTCAGTCAGCATTTTATGTTGCTCCAATTATTAGTCTGAGAAATTATGCGTTGCATTTTCAGCCTTTCAAGAGGTAAAAAGTAGTGACCACCTTGTTTCCCAACATCATATAGAAAGGAAGGGATAAAAAGGAAGACATATACGCTAGCCGTTTAAAGGTTAAGAAACAGCGAACCTGGTCGATTTTAGGGGTTTAACGTGGCCTTCTCGGCTGATGCTAGGTCTTTCCTTGGAGTAGACAAAGTACAGTCGAACCACAGCCTGTCACTGACCACGCAAAAGCGTCTGAACTCAAGCGGCAGAACTGCAAAGCTGCAGCTGTGGCACCTCTGGTATATAGGAGCGCGGGTATTTCATCGTCCCTATACTCGACTCGCGTGTAAGGCAAACTCGGCTAGGTGACTGCGTGGACGGCGTCCGTCGGTGGCCGATAAGCAACTAGCTCTGCGGAGGATTCCGTGGGGAACAGTCGAAGTTTTACTTGGAGCTTTAAAGGTTTCACTCTTAAAAAGATAGCCAAACAGCACCGATTACACATAGGCTTCCTACTTTTTCTTTCTATCTATTTTTCACTCACTTCCGTTCTCTTTCAGTACTGACATTCCCTTCTTCGCCATATCTCATTGACATATTCCATCGCTCATTCAGCCCATGACAGTGGAAGTAGACCTCTACTTTGTCTGAGCAAACCTACTGTCACTTCGAATCTTTATATTTGGTCTCGGTGTCAGCTACATTCTCTTTTATTCAGCGCAGACAGTCGAAAACATGTTCGGTATAACCTACACGACTTTTCCCTTCTTTCAGACTCCATTTTTCTCTGCTCCCTTTCGGCATATATTCACTGGACAATTTTATTTCGCCATTATAACGCACGGAGTGAGAAATTTTCCGGGCGTCACGCCTTTTCCTGGCGCCAACAAAGCGAGCGAGGGGCGAGAACCGCCTATATTCCCTCGAACGAAATTTTCCTAATTCTTCCCATCACGTCTCCGAAAAGAATTTGCGGCATACTTATGGACTTCAACAATGTATTCGGCACTCTATTGTGTTTTTACATCACCGCTCACTCCGTAACTCGCAGCCCATTCTCAAAATTTTTTTACATGTCATAAAACAACAAAAGTAATTTCATCGACCGACGACGGAAAGTACTCAGATGAAAGAAGCAAAACAATAAAACGAAGTGACAAGAATGAGAGAAATATTGAAACGATTGAGAAAAGACCATGTAACAAAGAAAGGGAGGAAAACGTGGGAGATGGGGGGGGGGGGAGAGATCGTTTAAAATGAAGTAAAGTAAGAAAGAAAACAGCAAATTGCCAAGAAAGCGAGTCATTTCTCGACGCAAAACAAATCCCCAGCGCTGTCGGAGAAATTCCATTAGAGCGGGCGCTTCCCTGTTTCCCGGTTCACGTCTCAATCATCGAGAGTGTAGTATATTCCGTGGCATTGGCCCGAGAGAAGAGAACGGGCGAAGGGTCGTGCTTCCTTTTTTTTTACGACCGCAAACTCCGTCAGCGATCGTCGACGATTTGGTGCCGTCTGCACGAAGCGCTGCGAGCCGGAACGGTCCGCAGCCGCTCGAAAGACATGCCGCCCTTGTTCTGGTGCCACTCGTTCCTCGATACGAAGGACATTTTCCGAGCCTTTCTTCGTCACTTTACACCCTGCCTTCCCCCTACCCTTTTTTGTATGTGTGTGTGGGTGAAAGACAAAGAAACGGAAATAGACCTTGGAATTTCGAGCTATGGGTGCGACTGAAGTAGTAAGAAGCATACGTTGCCTTCTGGGAAGTGGCAGGCGTGTCTACCGCCTCCGTGATCAGTGATTGTTTTATTCTTTTCTGCACTACTCGTTTACGCGAAGGAGAGTAAAGCAAGCAAGCAGCCAAAGGCGAAAAACTCAACCAGGCGTGGGCGCTTCGTTTATTTCGCTGCCTGTATATAGTGGAGATAAAAAGAACACCGCCTGTACGTAGTACAAGTGATGTTAGCATAGACGTCCTTCTACACGCGTCATCAGGCCATGAGTAGAAATTCCACTTGTGTTCGCCTCCATCTATGAGGTCGTTTATATACTTATGGTTTCCGTTTTATCGCATACGTTCTACGGAAAAATCTGTCCAATTTAGGGTCTTCCGACAACAGCTACGAGGTCGGAGCACGCAAACTCTTCAGAATGCATTTTCCGCGGCCACCGCATGCGCAAAAGAAAATCTTGCTGCTTGTATCAGTATATATCATTACAGATACACCAGGCCATTCAGATACAAAAAAAAAAAGAAGAGAATGCAAAGGGTCTTGCTAATTTCCTTTTTTTCTTTTTTGGATGTGGAGGCGATGGATAATTGTGCCTGTCAGAGCAAAATAAAATTACAGCATATCCACACAGTGAATGATGATGAGTGGTGTGACGCGCTGGAGGATTTCATCGCTAAACCGTGGACCATCCGCGAATATCGCTCACTAAATCATTAAAGAAGTGACAAACGCTGCATATATTATGCAAGAAATTTTATTGTACGTAAGTGATAGCTATACATCACTTCTGTTCCCCCTTCATGATAACGGTTTTATTGTCGTTGAAGTGGTGGATTGGTGATGGGGCGTAGTAGGATGTTTGCAAGGACAAAGTAGTGCGCAGCTTGCAAAGGTGCAACTATTGGCGATCACGTACATACATACAAGGGATGGACAGACACACCCCTTTAGAAGCTTCGCCCCTAAAAATTCAGCATATCCCACGTACTTGACAATCGATGTTATGCGAGGCATGCGCATACAGGCTGAGTGCGTTGTAATATTTTATTGAGCGAAACGTTAGGAAGTTCGCTAAAGATTTGTACAAATGCACGCACAAACACACTTTAAACAACTGCATATGTTTTATAAGCAGTTATTTACAGTTACGTAACAATGCCAACATTAACATGGATATCAGTAACACCAGAAGCGATAAGCTGATAAAAAGCGCTGCTGTGCGCTAGGATCGTAGCCCTGGACACTGATACATAAACATAAGCAGATGACTACTGACTACAATTGATGTTGTCCTGACATGACGGCTGTATTGTAGGAGTAGAGATGTAATATTTATGAAATTGGAAAGCTAGCACTGCAACCACTACATAGCGTTTCATGAACATTTGGGTCTCTGTGTTTCATCTCCCCCATCCCCCTTCAATGCGCAGGGTAGCAAACTGGCTGCCTATACGCTGGTTAACCTCCCTGCCGTTCTTCTCCACCTATTTTTCCTTCCTTTTTGCCTTAGGGTGTATGTGAAAGGTAGTTCCGAGACCTGGCATGGCTCTGTGGTGAATACGTGACTGGCGCCCAAAATGCTACCGCTTGATTCCTGCTGGGACAATGACATTTATTCTTTTCGTTCATCTGCATGTTCAACGCTGCCGATGTCCACTTTTTCTTAACGATGAAGCTTTGAAACTACCCATGTGTGTTCTCGCAGTTCCTGAATAGACAAACTGTCAAACAGCTGTGGCACAAACCTGCCGCCGGGTTATGTGCCATTCTTGTTTAGAAACGGTTTGACGACGTACGCGACACAACTGTGTAGACTAAGGCCACTGGAGCCGTGGACATAAGGCCCCAACCATAGAAGCTCTAAAATCCCAGTTTCCCTTTTCTCTTAGATGAAGTTTCACTCTTTCTATCATGTCCCGACCAGCGAGTCGTATTCGTCAAACCATTTTACGCCCCTCCCCCTCCCCCATGATAACATTGCTATCCCAAGTTGAGAGGGTGAGCATGAGAGCACCACGATGTAAGCGGCTACATAAATAGATCTATCTATCTATCTATCTATCTATCTATCTATCTATCTATCTATCTATCTATCTATCTATCTATCTATCTATCTATCTATCCGCCTACGACTTTCAGATCTCCCGGCCGTTTCAATATAGGTATCAATACCAAAGTTGGTATGGCATAAAATGAGTGCATGAAGAACATATTTGGCTAGTCATAACATGAAAATCATGCCATGTATGTCATGAATGTCATGATTTACATTTCATGGTCCTGCAGCTCTTGCGGTGGTTTCGTTCACATGGCATGTTGCAAGACTGGTATTATATAACGTGATTGCATGGCGAACACAAGCGACAGACCCTAAAATGAAAATCATGACATGGCCACGCTGATGAAGCACTTGCGGCCATTTCACTAGCATGACATATACCGAATTTGATGTTACGTGACGTGAATGGAAGACGAAGGTATGATACTGGTGCAAACATGCTAATCAAGATGCGTGTCATGTAACAACATGACAAGATGCTACACTCATGATGTGCTCGCGTCCGTTTTGCTGGATTGAAATGTACTAAAGCTGGTATTATGCGACGCGAACGGAGGACATAAGTAAATGACACATCCAAACTTGATAATCACGACATGCGTGTTATGTAACAACATGACTACATGCCACACTCATGATGCACTCGCAGCTATTTCGCTTGCTTCACATATGCCAAATTGGTATTACAGCAGGTCAATGGCCCCGCCGTGGTGGGCTAGTGGCTAAGGTACTCAGCTGCTGACCCGCAGGTCGCGGGCTCGAATCCCGGCTGCAGCGGCTGCATTTCCGATGGAGGCGGAAATGTTGTAGGCCCGTGTGCTCAGATTTGGGCGCACGTTAAAGAACCCCAAGTGGTCGAAATTTCCGGAGCCCTCCACTACGGCGTCTGAGCGACCGCCTGTAGACTGTGTGTGCTCCCCCGAGTGTGCTGTGATTGTGTGTACCTTCTTATCTCTCTACAACCTCTTTTCTCCCCTTCATTCCTTCCCTAGTGCAGGGTAGCAAAGCGGATGCGCGTCTGGTTAACCTCCCTGCCTTTCCTTGCATCTTTATCTCTCTCCCTCTCTTTCTCTATGCTCGCTAGCAGACGCTGTATGTGGCCCCGCCGCGGTGTTCTAATGGCTAAGGTACTCGGCTGCTGACCCGCAGGTCACGGGCTCGAATCCCAGCTGCGGCGGCTGCATTTCCGATGGAGGCGGAAATGTTGTAGTCCCGTGTGCTCAGATTTGGGGGCCCGTTAAAGAACCCCGGGTGGTCAAAATTTCAGGAGCCCTCCACTTCGGCGTCTCTCATAATCATATGGTGGTTTTGAGACGTTAAACCCCACATATAAATCAACGCTGCCTGTGTCTGATTCAGAGGCCAGAGAAGGGAGGGCGTGGGAGAGGAGGGGGAGGGGCGCGCATGCGCATTGGGATGTAAACACCGTTGGGAGGGGGCCTAGAGGATAGAAAGGGGCAAGGGAGCTTTAAGTAGCAGACACTGCCTGCATCAGCGTTGTGAGGCGAGAAAGGAGGAGGGGATCGGAGAGATCGGAGGGGGGCGTGTATGCGCAGTAAGCGGGATCACGCCGCACACCACGTGGAGCTCTACCCTAAGGCGCTTCGCATGAAAACACAATCATTGGGCAGTAGTAGTAGTAAACAACTTTATTACGCAGCTGACGATTTTCTTGGTGGGGGGCTGTCAGGTCATGCCACGCCGCTACCTCGTCAGTGCGTTTGATGGCTAAGAGCTGGGCGCCCAGTCTTGTAATCGTGGGGATTCTCGCCCAGGTCTCACTTGAAGGTGACTGTCCTAGGAGGTCTGGTGGGGGAGGGTCCTTGGTGCATCTTGCAAAAGGTGCACGTAGATGTGAATAAGGCTGGGTATATGTGTCTATAGATGTATGGGAAAGCGAATGAGTTGGTTTGAAGCCACCGCCAAGTGTTTTTTTTTTCAAATAGAGCACGCAAAGCTTTCTGTTTTCGTTGCGCATGCGTCATACGCTCACTTTTCGCGGGCTTCTACTGAGTGACAAACGCTAACGCCGTGCCCGACCCGCCCGCTAACTTATCGTACGCTATCACAAAACTCCCTACCTTGCCATTTAAACAACCACCGTGGTAGCTCCACGAGGCTCCGAAATCAATCCTGGTCACTGCAGCCGCATTCCAATGACAGCGCAATTCCCTGCGGCATACGCTTCGATCGGTCGTGGCCCTTTGGCTCAATTCAGCAGGTAACCTAGAAGGTCGTTTCGTTTAATCTGGATAACGTGGCCTGCGTATAGAGAAAACACCTGTTGGCTTATGCGCATGCAGACGCGTTCGTGATGGGATTCGCAGAGGCACCGATCTCGTACGTAGCGTTGCTCTGTTGCACAAATCTATACTTGTCCTCTGTCGGTGAATCCGTTTGTGTGCGTGTGACCGGAAAGCAATTAGGGTATCTGGCGCGGCTGCAGTGTGCAGACGACGGTGCCCTGCGCACTACTCGGTGCTCGACCTCTGCTTCGCCCGATCTTGGTGGTATATACGCCTGGCGCGTGATGTGACAGAGCACCGCCGTGCCTCCACTTGGTGAACCAGATGCATATCAACAACTATACAGGCGCGACTACAAACAACTGCTACACACACTAGAGTGCGGTAGTCAAGCTGCTCGTTATTGCACTCAATTAAGCACGTCGTTTCACTCGGTTCAGAGAGACTGTGTGTGCGTGTGTGTGTGTGTGTGTGTGTGTGTTCGTTCGTTCAAGATCACCCTTCCTTCCTTCGCTGTCCGGAAAGTCAAAGACAGTGTCGTGGCGATATGCTCGTGTTGAACCACTGAGCGACGTGGTTGCTGTGCATCTTATGAAGTCGTCGTTCGTTAATGCAGATACCACACTTCCTTTTCCTTTGCTGGAATAATTCCAGAAACTGTGCATCGTACAACGATTACAAGAACGCGTGTTGCAATTTGATGAGTTGTTTGAAAAACAAAGAGCGAGGAAGGATGAATGCAGAAAGGGGCATTTAAAGTTTAGGCATGTGCAAGATTAGTTGTCTCACAATGCTGAAAAGTTTTTTGTCCATCTCTTATCGCTGCGACTGTTTTGAAAAGATCCGCGTCGAGAAACGTTTAACAAGTCCATTTTGCGCACAAGAGACAATAAATAATAGCTAAGCATGGCGGGGTAGCCGTGTATCGTGGGAGATCCTGTAAAATTGCAGCGAAGTAATGTGCACTCTTTTGTAAGTATAGGTTTTTGTCTCAAGAAGCGTCATTAGTTGTTACAATTGCGGGCACGCGTGCCTGAAATTGTAACAACTAATGCTTTTTAGAGCAGGCAAACAGGCATACATGTTGCATACTCGTTTGTATTTTCTATAAAGGTCGTGACCGCTACTCTAGGCTTTTATATCGATTACCGCCTACCTGAAGGGCTTAGTGGACGTTAATTTTCTTTTTCTTCGAGTGACTGTAATTTCTGTTCAAATACTATAGAGCTCATATAATAAGGTGAAATTATAAAGATCAAAAGAAAAGAAAATTGGCCCCGTATCTGCATGTTAATCTGCAAATCCCGTCGAAACACGATAGTCTTGCGTGTGGAGAGAGTGAACAAAACATGTATTTGATGTTCTGCACAAGAAAATCGGTCAATAGTATTCTGGAGGCGCTGCGTTAGAGTGCCTCGAGTGTGCAGCGCAGATGAACGAGCACATCAAGTGACGTCACACGTGAGACATGAGCGCCATCTGGCAGTTTCCTTGGAAAACGAAGCGCGTGGCTCTGAGACGGGTGTGCCTGCCCGTCTCAGAGGTGATAAAGTCTAGAACGGAAGGCAACGGGTAGGTGCCACCACCGTCTCGTCTTAGCAAAGCGTTGGAAACACTCGACTTTTCGTGCAAGCGTTGCATGGCCAGCGCAGCGTGATAAGCGCTATGGCCCTTGAAATTTCTTATGTATGCCTTTTCTAGTAAAAGACGCACATGCAGAATATATACGTGTTGTTATGGTGCCCTACACATGCGCAATAATTACTTGTCAATTGAAATTTGCTGAATCTTGATCGCTAAGATCGCTGAATCTTGAGCAGCATTGGTGGGCGCTGCAGATGGGGTTGGCCGTTTCAAACACTCGGTGCCATTATGAGTAAACAGACAGACAGACAGACAGACAGACAGACAGACAGACAGACAGACAGACAGACAGACAGACAGACAGACAGACAGACAGACGGATGGACGGACGGACGGACGGACGGATGGACGGAAAGAGACAGACCAAAATTTTTGCGTTGAAGATCCTCAAGAAAGACTACCGTCTTTAAGAAACATCCCGTACGTTTGCCTTTTGTGAAAAGGACGTTTCGCAATATTACAGATTGTTCTCGAATATGCGCGTGGTTTTGGCATCTGAGACAAAGTGACGTCAGCGGTACTGGCTTATTGCGAAACTCTCGTCACCACAACTCGTGCCTGAGCTCTGTAACCACTGCCCTCGCCCTCGCGAAGAGCGAAGTGACGTGCCCCGTCTACGTCCGTCTTCCACCACCCGCTGGCTTGCTTGACGCCCGTCACTGCTGCAGCGGGGTGCGAACATAGTGAAGCCTTAGAAAAGCTGAGCATCGTTGGCGAAATCCCCAAGGTGCGCTCGTGGGCCTTAGCGGGCATGCACTTCGCAGAACCTTCAGTTTTGACACACCTTGGACCACGATTTGTACAATGTGCGTTGTCAAGCGATCACGTGAACCCAACTCGCAGAGGTGCTTCATTGCCACGCGCGTGGCCCAGTGTGGAGCTTTCTGATATTTCAGTTGTCGGATGAGCGCTGGTACACGACTGGGTCCAGCGTGTCCGGTTTGCGGATGAGCGCCCTGCAGTTTTATTACTTCTGCACGGTATTAGTGAGTGTCTATAGGGTGTGACAGCGTCTAGAAGAGTTCTGCCGGCGCGGCCGCACGCATTGTGTGCGCACCACTGTATGGAACTCGCCTACGAGAGAAGTGATTGACTCCAGCTGGGCTTAGCATTGGTGCATTCGCCGAGGAAGGCACCAATCATCGCCCAGTCGAGTTTACTTATCGGCAGAGAGCGCTGACAGGTTCACCTGTACGAACAACAACAAGCGGCAAATTAAAGAGCTGTGAGGCACGTTGAACAGGTTTGTTTGAACGAACCAAGGCGTCACTCTTACGGCGGTAAGTCACGGCGGTAATTCACGGCGGTAAGTCACGGCGGTAAGTCACGGCGGTAAGTCACGGCGGTAAGTCACGGCGGTAAGTCACGGCGGTAAGTCACGGCGGTAAGCCCCGGCAGTAAGCCATGGCGGTGGCTACTACAAACGCTGTTCTATTCTCGTACCTGGTCGACGCCGATGCCGTATGGTGCGTGCACGTAGTTCTGGTTGCACCTAGTTCACCATGCACCTAGTTTTGGTTGATGAGCATCAGCGGCGCGTGTCAGCGCCGCTGATGCTCATCGCGCTAAGCGCGCGTGCCGGGAGTCTTTGGGGTTCATCTCCTGTCAGCGTGCTTGGGTTTTCTACGTATAGTGACTTAGCTATAGTAGGTGGTGCTCTCTGTGTGGCTGTGTGGCTTTTTCGCTGTTGATAGGTGCATGGCGGCATTGATCTCGTATAACCTCCGCTCTGCTGATATGCCCGTGTGCTCAGATTTGGGTGCTCGTTAAAGAACCCCAGGTAGTTGGAATTCCCGGAGCCCTCCACTACGGCGTCTCTCATAAGCATATAGTTGTTTTGGGACGTCAAACGCCACTTATCAATCAACCACTCTGCTGATCTTTGTTGAATTCGGCGTTTCTGTATTGAAAGGTGCAATCAAATATGAAGGGGTTAGCCGGGTTTCCTGTAAGGCTTGCTGCTTCAGATGAAGATGACTAGGCTGATAAGATTCTTACTGCCCGCTCTCATTAGAGTGAACGCGACACTTATATATGTCCTTGACTTACATACGTCAGCTAGTGAACCTCCGATCGCTCTCCTTTCGAGTAGGTATTGAATGAAACACGTTGACTGCCGCTTTTAATGAAGAGCGTCACAGCTGAGAAACTCGTGGCACACGTGTAGCTCCTTCGTTTAAAACGTTTGGATGACGATTTATGGTTAATGTGGAATACGCCGAGGACCTTACGAAGTTGTCTCGCGTTGCACCTACTATCGGTCTTCCGCCACCATTGATGAATTAGAATAAAAAAAAAGAAGAAAGTCCACTGCGTTGCTTGAGAGCTGTACACTGAGACGAGTTCGGCCGAAACGAGTCCGACTGAGAGTAAAATTAATCCAGTACTTTTAGCATGAGCATTGACGAAATTTGAAACTGGTAATAAAGAAGATTACACTGCATCTACTCAGTTATTTATTCATTTTATTAAAATGTTGAATTAGAATAATTAATTGTTTAGACACGTGTTAAATCACCGTCATTCATGCTTAACTAAAGCGCGTTCTTCATATCATTACACCCAAGGGCGAACCGAAAAGAATGTTTTCCCGGAAGACTTCTTTTTTTTTCGAAAGATAATGCACGAAGACGCATTTAGCGTAAACTTTCGGGTGGTCGTATACACAAAAGAAGAATAAATAAAAAAACAGCAGCTCCCCCACTGCTAAAGTTCAACACTGTATCAACTTTTCAACGATGCAAGCAGTCACTTCTATTTTCATCGCCAGACAACCATGACAACTACAGAAAATGTTTCTTTCAAACTTCTATACGAGCTTCTTCCGATCCTGCATGAGAGGAAGTAGCCGTCATACAACGTACCACAGTGATTCTTATTTCAATAACGAGCGCACAGTATAGAATTGCATGTGGAACAACTGTAAAAGGCGGTTTCATTCGAAGTAACAATTTCCGTTATATTGCGCTGAATAAATGTGAACTCTTTGCTGTTTCGCGTGCTGGGAGTTTGTATATCGTAATGGCTCTGGCTCTTGAACTACACAGTTGGAGTCTTAGCGCAGCTCTGTCGCTCAGCCGCCTACATTTCTAGAAAATTCCTTTATTGCTGTCCTGATTTGCTAAATGAAAGGGCGTTAAACGTGACCATGCACTATACGAGACGAAATGCTTCCTCCGAAGTGCGAGAAAGGCTGACCAACCTCACGTATATTGTGCAAAAAATATTACCAAGAAAACTTGCTACTCTGCTAGCTGGTACATAATTCGTGGACAAGGAAGGCAAGACAAGAAAACGAATATTTGAGTGAGAGGATGAGTGTCGATTTTCAGCAGATTTATCTAATTATTAAGGAAAAAAAAACTTGTCAAACACATGGTCATTTTGTCACTTGTACAAATATTTTGAACACGCACGGTCCAGAAGTTAGTTTTACAAATAATAATAATAATAATAATAATAATAATAAATGTGAAATAATATGAAATAATATAAAATATTATATAATAATAATAATAATCTGCTTGACTGCAGCCACGTTATTCTCGCAAACTTCTTAACCTCATTTGCCCACCCTCAGTCTCCCCCTATATTCAGCTTGTTACTCTTAATGACCATTGGTTATCGTGCCTTGGCACTACATGTTCTGTTGATGTCAATTTGTTCTTCCTCGACATACGTTTCCACTTTCACGCATGTTATTTTTTCCAATAAATAGGTTGAAAGCTTGCACTTGTCCTGTACTTTATATTCGTGTTTTCTTGCCATGCCTTAATATCTCAGAATAATAGTACCGACGGCGCACTTCTCTAACGTGCGTTATTGCCTTGCACGCAGTTGACGCTCACTCCTTGAGGCTTCTTGTATTGGGCAAAACAACAGAGCTGACGATGCTTTCGTTGAAAAATTAAGATTAAGTCCACTTTTCAGAAAGGGCAGTGTGTGCATGTCTTAAGCGCATTACCGATACACTTGCTTTGCGGATCATGGTTCTTGGATCCATAGGCGTGCCCAGCGTTTTCCACAAAGGGGCAAGGGAGAAACATTTACCGGAGCGATTCCCTCGCCCCCCCCCCCCACTCTTCCCGGCACGTTCCTACGCATGCCCTTACAATCTAGAAGCAATGAGATGACGAAGTATTGTGTGCAAAAAAAAGCAGTACTCCCCCCCCCCCCCACCCTTGTGCGCATGCCTATAGAGTTGGATTCAAGGGCCCTACCATCATTCACCTCGGGATTTTCTGCACGGATCACATCTGTTCTATAGTGTATTTGGCACTTTTGTTTACCCTGGCTACTGCGAAGTATCTAAATGAAGAAAGCACCAAAACATAAAAAAGAAAAATGACGTTTGGTGATGTGGTGAGGCCTGGAGGAAGTGGCTGGTGAAGGAAAATACTTTTCTTGTAAACCACCTAATTACTTACGTCATGTCGAGTTAAGGTCTCGGTGCTCGAGGCTTGTAGGGTGATACAGGAGTTGCACGGACGCCTCCTTACAAACCGTGCACTATACTTCAAAGGGAACATCACCTAAACTGTGTCTCACATATTTAATTTTAGGAGCGGTGTAAACTACAGGGTGCGCGATCTCGCAACTCTAGTGCGGATGTCTGAAAGAATCTAGGCATCTATCAGAACTGGGTGCTGCGTCTTTCTCGAGCATAATTTCTGCAAGTTTATCGAGTGGGTAAACGTGTCTGCATGTAATATGCTGGCTGGTGTAAATCTAGCATCTCCACAACAAGAGTCTTTTTGTGGCGAAGCCCACTTGAAACCCATCTTTTCAACTTATAGCTTGTTGCCAGTGTTAGTTAAGAGAAGGTGTCTCGAGGATGCACCACACATCAAATACTATGTTTTATTTTAAATTAATGAACTCCTGGTGAAACAGTACTTATGCTCATTCAACTCTGTGAGAACGTTCACAACCAGCATGACGCTTGTATTGCGTTCGCTCGTATTGGATGCCATGCTAGGCGACGCATGCGTGGTTTGCACCATATGTAGTAAACAAATAGGTCGTATTTATTACATGAAAGGTGTAACAGACACATGTGGGGATCGTACTTTGTCATATATTGAATGATCGCTTATTTTACTCTACTGAACTTTATATTATTGAACTGTGTTTGCCTTTTTTACATTGTGTTTGCATTATGTTTGCTTGTTATTGCAATTTTCTTTTTTTCATGCTTATATCTTTTTTATTCGGTTTTCTGCATTCGTTGTACTCTGTAAGCTATTCCCTCCCCCCCCCCCCCATCCTATGTCCTATGTAATGCCCGTTTTTGGGGGCTTAGAGTGAAATAATTGAAATGTGTAATGCAGGGGTGAGGCAAATGATGTGCCTTGCTTTCCATCTACAAGATTCCCACCTTCACTCGAGTTGAATAACATTCCTTTCACAGATAAGTAAAGTTGGGTAACACCGACAATGAAGTTGAAAGTCTTGTATACTAAGGAAATACTGTTTCACTTCAACAAGACTCGAAGCGTTGCGAGACAGGAGTTACGGATGACTGGCTGAAACAAACCCCGCTAAAGGGATCCAGATTCGCCTGAGCTATAAAAGAAAAAGGCTGCCATTTTAAAATAACGAAATTTCCATTAGAGCAAGAACTTATGAATTTCGACGCAGACGGGCTTGGTTGATACCGAGCACCTCGTCGCACAAGCGCCGCCGGTGCATCAAACATCCGCCGTGAAAATGTTTCTCAAAGTGATAAAAAAAGCAAGCAAACGTAAAGCGCTAAAAGACACCTAGCAAACAGCCAAAACCAACCGAATCACGCACAGGCTTGCACGCGACATTTTAGTGCCATGGCATCAATACAGGGAGCCAGGGAGAGGAGGAGGAGGGGGGGTGTTCAGCATCTGGCGGTTGTAAACACGGGCGAACCGACGTCGGCCGCAATCTACAGCTCGAAAACAGGCTCATTGACACGCAAGCGTGCTCTCTCTGGCGTGACACTTGCCAGCACAGTGACGGCGACGAGAAGCTTACCCCTTTACCGCGTTTCCTTTCCTCTCTCACGCCATGGCTCATTCCTCTATTCCGCGCGGGCTCTCAACCATCGCCGGTAGCGCGTGGTTAAAGTGTCACTGGGGGAAACAGACAGGCGGACAGACGGACAGACGGACAGACAAACGGACGGACGGACGGAGAGACGGACGGATGGGCGGAGAGATGGACGGATGGACGGACGGACGGATGGACAGACTTCGTTTCATTCTCACTGCAGCGCAACTTGGGTCTGATCGGACATGAATTTTTACATGTGCGAGATCACCGTGCATTCGGATGTGTGAGTACACTCAATTTAATAGGTTGAATTTTTTTCTGCGCTCTTCTGTTGTCATCTGTAACCTCAATACTCAAACTATTGCATTGGGCAATCACAGACAGGCGTATATACCTGTTGGTTTAAAAAGGTTCGGCAGTGCTATTCCGGAAGAAAGCACACGTAACGGTTGAAGCCAAGCAAGATTAGAGCAATTGTTCTTGATTGAACTTGGTCGTTTCTCCAATCAGATTAAACCACACACAGTGTTAGCGTGTTAAATCGTTAAAACAGCTGGGAACAGGGTCTGCATTGGTGAGTACACGGAGACATCTGAGCTGCTATTCTGAACATTGTAAAATGAATTTTCCATGTTGCCGAATCAAGTTACGCCAATTTCCCAGCTCTGAATGGCCGAGAAAACTGCTACGGCCTCTGTAAAAGATTTGAAATTCACGAATTGCAGAACGTGGCAATGTGCGCAATTCTGACGATGTCCACATTTCTCCACGTTCTCTATCTCTCGCAGTTGCAAATAACCGGTCTTGTCAGGTTAGACTAGCAAATTTTTTTTCTTTTTTTCTGCGCTCTTCTCCTTCTTCGCAAAACCTAATTTTAAAATGCGAACGTAAAAGAAGCGCGTGAGAGTGAGCGAGTGAATGAAATAAGTTTTAAGACCATTCGCACCGCACTCTTTCTATCGCTTGCAGATTGGGCACAAATCTCCGTATATCGCACGTCTCGACTACATGTCGGCGCCTTGTACGATTCCCGAACCAAACAGTGTTACAGCGCATGAAACACGGCTCTGGGGTGGCTATAAAACTGGGGTCTCCCGACGGAACGATATTTGAGAAGCACAGTAAAAGAGTGAGTGGCAGAGAGAGAGAGAGAGCTGGCCGCCACTGAATAGCGAAGCGGTACGTGTGTGTATGAGAGAGAGATTGCCCGGCCAGCGGGTTGATTCAGTTTTCGGTTTGTTCGCGTCAATGGCCTGACGCGGCCATTGCTTGCTTTTGTCCTCCGCTCACTGCGCGTTTTCTTTTGCTGCAGCTTTTGAGCCTAGAGCGTCGAGATCTCCCGCCGAGCGCGTATGTCTTTTCAAACTCTCGGCCATTTTCGGTTAACGGACGTCCATTCTATTCTCTTGCTATTGTTACATTATTGTTTCTTTCTTGCGCGTATTTACCTAGGCGTTCTCGACCATTACATTTAACGCTTATTTCTTTTTTCGTTTTTGTTGTCTTGTGCGATGCCACTTGAAGAACATTGAAAAGCGTTAGTTTCTAATATCTATCTATCTATCTATCTATCTATCTATCTATCTATCTATCTATCTATCTATCTATCTATCTATCTATCTATCTATCTATCTATCTATCTATCTATCTATCTATCTATCTATCTATCTATCTGTCTGTCTGTCTGTCTGTCTGTCTGTCTGTCTGTCTGTCTGTCTATTTATCTGTCTATCTACTTATCTATTTATCTGTCTATCTACTTATCTATTTATCTGTCTATCTACTTATCTATTTATCTGTCTATCTACTTATCTATTTATCTGTCTATCTACTTATCTATTTATCTGTCTATCATTCGGTTAAAGAACCCCAGGTGGTCGAAAGTTCCGGAGCCCTCCACTACGGCGTCTCTCATAATCATATGGTGGTTTACGGACGTTAAACGCCACATATCAATCAATCTGTCTATCATTCGTTTCATTCCCACTGCAGCGCAACTTGGGTCTGATCGGACCTAAATTTTTACATGTGCACAGCGAATTTTACATGTGGATATCTGTCTATCTATTTATCTATTTATCTGTCTATTTATCTATGTATCTGTCTATCTATTTCCCTATTACCCCTAGTGATATTTAACTACGCGCTACCGGCGATGGTTGAGAGCCCACGTCGAATAAAGGAATGAGCCATGGCGTGAGTAAGAAAATGAAACGCGGTAAAGGGGTAAGCTTCTCGTCACCGTGGCTGTGCTGGCAAGTGTCACGCCATAGGGAGCACGCTTGCGTGTCTATGCGCCTGTTTTCGAGGTGCAGATTGCGGCCGACGTCGATTGGCGCGTGTTTACAACCGCCAGATGCTGAACGCCCGCCTCTACCTGGCTCCCTGTATTGATGCCATGCCACGAAATTGTCGCGTGCAAGCCTGTGCGCGAGTTGGTTGGTTTCGGCTGTTTGCACACTGTCTGTTATGAGCCTGTCACATGACACGTGTGATGTGATTCGCAGTGAATCGCATTAAAAACGGATGTCATTGCGATCTTGGATTCTGGATCTACTTGGCTACGTGAAATGACATTCGCAATTTACGTCAAAGTCTATCGGCAGGCTGCTATAATACAAAAAAAGTTACACATCGCGTATTCAATTTACATACCATTGTTCATCTTGTTGAAAGTATACTGCGACGTCATAAAACAGCATCTGATAAAAATCCATATATCATACCAAGAATAGTTCAAAGCCACTGACAACTTGCAGTCGGCAATATTTGCAACCATGACCGCATCCATGAGTTACCATCCTTGGTGTACCAAAGTGTAGGGGGTGATCATGAGAACACCTAGACGTAGGCGTCTAAACAGATAGCTAGCTAGCTAGCTATATAGATAGATAGAAAGATAGATAGATAGATAGATAGATAGATAGATAGATAGATAGATAGATAGATAGATAGATAGATAGATAGATAGATAGATAGATACCGCAAGTGGTTGCTGTAACTTCTTTCTTTTAATAATACCAAATTCCATTGAAAAGTACAGTTTGTAAGGAACGTTTTGCTTTGCATACTGAGCACGTGAAGGCTCGATTCGCAGCGCTGAAATGCAATACGCCATAAACAACACTCCTGGCCCTCTCAAAGGCAAGAAGGCCATGGCAGGATGCCGAAGGAACGCTGTCCACTCTGTGTTCGGGTCTAAGTGGATTAGGCACCTCGGTTGTCAGCAGCCCTCGCTTTTCTTGCCGTACATCTCCTAATCTTGATCCCCAAGAGCTTCCCAGGTCCACGGACGAATGAGGATCGAAATGGTAAGGAGGTTCAGGACGAAGAAGTGCGGCCTCGCTAGTAATTATTGATCGCGGATAATCCTAAAAGACTTATCACGTTGTTTGACTGGGATCCCCACCAGAGTCCCACAACATCGACAAACCTCGCTTCTACGTGACCTGCACGCATGCTAATTCACATGACTCCTCTATGCGAACTTGGGAGGCGCCTAAGATAGATTACTGCAAGAATTATTCGGTATGTAATCCTCAGACACCATCACGTGTGTTTTAGTACTATAATTAGGATAGTACGAAGACAAATCAGTTCTGCAGGACCTTTGAAGGTGAAGGAAAGGTTATCAAAGGGGAAAATCATCCACAAAGCTACAGAGAAATATATTCAGATTTGTTGTAGATTGGTGCTACACAACCGAGTTATCAGTATTCCTTCTTTGGTGCACCAGCTACCTGGCTTTGTTGTCCATCCTGTGGTACAGCAGCGGTTACTTGATTTAGCTGCTCACCCAAAGGTCACCGGTTCAATACTGGTTGGTCTCTGAGGTTGCATTCCGATGTGGGCGAAATACAGGAGGCGCGTGTGCCGCGCTACATCAGCGCACGTTAAAGAACGCCAGATGGGCAAAAGTCTAAGAGGACTCTCATACAATGCTTCATAATCATTTCATGGTTTTGGTACAGTAAAGCCCAGATATTACATTCACCTCGTTCTGTTCCTAAGTTAAACAGACGAGTGAGATGATGTTTGCTAATGATATGGAAGCCGGCAGACTAACATGCTTGAAAACGTTCTCACTATCTATCTCTGCCATCATCTCACGTG
This sequence comes from Rhipicephalus microplus, assembly GCF_043290135.1. Classification (NCBI taxonomy): domain Eukaryota; kingdom Metazoa; phylum Arthropoda; class Arachnida; order Ixodida; family Ixodidae; genus Rhipicephalus; species Rhipicephalus microplus. Next base: position 243,583,183 of record NC_134701.1, on the reverse strand, counting down.
GTTCTACGCCTTGGTATACAAGCGCTTTCTTTGATCTTGCCAGGGACGTGCCATTACCATTTTCAACTTCACACTTTGGCGGTGTGAAGTTGTTGAAAGTTGAACAGGCTGTGTACCGAGGGAAGACACAACATATATTCATCATTGTTATGATGCAAACCTGAAAAGAGAAGGGCCATTCTGCGAGTGGCGTACCCCCTCTCTCTACTTCCACACGCCTAACACACGAAGGCGCAGCTGCTCTGATCGATCACCGCTTAAGTCCCAACGCGGAGTGCATAACCTAACCAGCCCCCTATCTATCTCAGTAATAACCGCGTTTTTTAGACGCCCATTGTTATGCTTTATCTCTGTCGCAGTCCTCCTACCTCTTACCTTCGTGCATTCCTTTTATAGTGCCGTTGCTCTTTGGGCTGTCCTTGTGTTGGAAAAAACTTGATAATTTTTTTGCAAGGGCAGATTCAATATAAAGTCGAAGCAGGAGAGATATTACTAAGAAAAAAATTGTATCACGATTGTTTTTACGCCAGAACTCTCTTGAGTGAAGGCACCGTGATGTGCTCGAATGGCTAAGAGGCGGTAGATAGTCTTTTGTAACTCCGGTGAATGTTTAAATTCTATACCTTGCGCTAGATAACAGTATGAATGCAAAAGACACTATTAGGTAGGGGAAAAGTTATGAGACAGGAACTATTCTCTTTTAATTGTTGTGTCAAAGTTAAGACGTAAATTGCGCGATAATTAAATTAGACGAATGTTACCCTTGCCCTCAGTAGGATCGAAACCCACAACTTTTGATTACGTGTCCAATGCTCCACCAATTAAGCTATGGTGGAGGCCACTTCCCCGTCCACTTCGTTTGGTAACAATGTAAGTGTAATCCCTCCATCGAAGCGCACTCCATAATAGCTTAATGTAACGCTCAATTCAAAGGTTGTGGGTTTGAATTCTATCATCGGAAAGAGTGATTTTCTTCAGTTTAATTCATTTCGATTCAATTCATTGTTACGAGCCTATATTTAGAGACAAACAATTGACGTTCCCTATGTTTTTATGCCCTAATTGTTTTTTTTAATTCCTTTGGTTGTGTCTAACATAGAAAGCAGCCCTTCGACAATTTTCCCTTGTTTTGTTGATGCCTTGAGTTGTATCGTATATGACACATGACAAGAGAATGAGTTTCAAGTTTGGCTTGACACACTTTCTATATTCTTCAGAATTTTAACTGAATAGTTGATTTGGTCACCATGATGACAGCATGATGACTGACATTTGTTGAATGCAGCCACTACGACGACAACTACACGTCAAAAAAAGAATACTGCGACGATACACGAGACTGCGCTGCCTGAAAACCTCTGCCTGCAACAGCCATCGATGCATAATATTGCAGCGCGCCAGTTCTTTCCACGTCGTTATGGAGAGCGCACCCTCGGGGAGTACATGGGTGATTCAAGCACAAGGACCGCTTGTGAAGCGCCAAGTGAAACCGGTGAATTGTTTGGATCGCATCGCGGTCACCCAAAGCCGAACAACGGAAAAAGAGAAAGAGAAAGGAAAAAGCCCAACGATGTGAGAGGAGTACATAGCTTTTACTGTTCTTTCTAAATGCGACAGTGAGAGGCAAAAAGAGAAATAGGTAGAAAAGCAAGTGAAAGGTTACAATAGAGAAGTAAATATGAAACAACATTAATATAGTAAGCTAGAACAGGGAAGGGGCGGCAGCCCTCTCGAGCATTGACGGGCCGGCACCACGCGAGCTGGCGTGCCAGCGGCACATTGCGTTTCTCGCTATAAGGCCGGAGACGATGGCCACCAGTGCTCACAATGCGGTCTGGTATTGCTGCTGCGCTGGTCAGGTGTTGCACACGGATCTGCGCTAGCGAGCGCGCGTAACCAGCTGTATACCATGGACGGCGTACAGAGTCGGTCTTGTGCACGGAAAACTAAGTGTGACTACGCATAACGTGATTCCACTCTGTTAACGCAGTGTACAGACGACAACGGTATGGATGGATGGATGGATGGATGGATGGATGGATGGATGGATGGATGGATGGATGGATGGATGGATGGATGGATGGATGGATGGATGGATGGATGGACGGGTAGATGGATGGATGGGTGGATGAACGGAGGGGCGGATGGATGGACGGACGGATTGACGGACGGACGGATGGACGGACGGATGGACGGGCGGGTGGACGTATGGATGGGCGGATGGACGGGCGGGTGGACGGGCGGATGGACGGATGGATGGATGAATTGACGGATGAATGGATTGATGGATGGACGGATGAACGGTTGGATGGATGAACGGATGGACGGACGGATGGACGGACGGACGGATTGACGGACGGACGGATGAATGAATGGACGGATGAATGGATGAACTTGCTACTCTGCGCCGACAGAGGGAAATAAGGTAGTCAACAGAAGGGAAGCTAGGCGAAGAAGTACATTTCATGAACACATACGTCCTGCCTCAGTCGAGTGTTTTGTTCCAAGAATAGTCTTTGAAAGCTCTTATGAGTCCTAATTCTTTAGTCATACAGCAGCTTTCTAAACATGCACACTCGCAAGTATAAACAGTCTCGCTATATAAAGCATTGCAGTTGCCCTTTCGCCGTGACAGGACAAGTTCACGCTACTTAATTCCTTGACATTAACCATCCAGCCCACGCCGTGAACACTTCGCGATAAAGATAGTGTGAGCGCTGACTATGTACTCCATCTTCATCTGTATGACCAAATCATTGTAGTGATCATCATCGTATGTCACGCGGGCTGGCTCTCTGGCTCGTGCGTGTGAATTAAAAAAGGATAACCTGGTTGCTGCCGTACCGGACGTGGTCTCATGAGTGGTGGAAGTGCTGGGTAGCGCACAGGAGACGGGCCATGTGCAGCGCTTGTCATTGATGCCAGTTCGTCCTTGATTATCTCTCGCAGGTTGGGAGGAGGTGTGTGGACAGACGCAACGGTAGGGTTGCCTGGAATAAGGCCGTGAAGTTCTTCTCTGACAATTGTGAGGATAAGGGCCCGTAATTCATGCTCTTTGGTAAAGCGAGCGTCGCAGGAGGCGTGTGGAAGGCGCATGGAATGAAGCGCGTCCAGGCGTTGGCATGTAGTGATGACGTCCCGGACGGTAGTCGGATTCTGAATCACAAGAGCATTGAAGGCCACAGAGTTGATACCTTTCAGTAGATGTCGGATGCGATCAGCCTCCGTCATGTCATTTTGTGCTCGGCGACAGAGAGCCAGAATATCTTCAATGTAGGACGTATACGATTCGTCGTCCCCTTGGATGCGGGTTGCGAGTTTCTGTTTCGCTACTACAAAACATCCTGCAGACGTGCCAAATACCTGACGGAGATGCCCTGTGAAGGCCGACCAATTGTAGAAGTCGCTCTCGTGGTTGTAATACCAGATTTTAGCGACGCCATCGAGGTAAAAAGGAACGTAGCGCAGTTTGTGCGCCTCGTCCCAATAATTACAAACGCTGGTTCGATCATAACTGTCGAGCCATTCTTCGACGTCTTCGTTGCGAAGGCCGGAGAATACCGGAGGGTCTCGATGAGAGGTACTCACGGTGTAGTGAAGCCTAAGTGGCTGAGAAGGACCGGTTGCAGCAGCGGACGGGTTGGGTTCTGCCATCGCTGTTGCTTGAGGGCACAACCATCGACCAGACCGGAGCTCCAGGGGTGACGGGTAGAGCAGGAGGACGTGGGAACCAAAGCACGCTCCACCACTTATGAGACCACGTCCGGTACGGCAGCAACCAGGTTATCCTTTTTTAATTCAGACTCACGAGCCAGAGAGCCAGCCCGCGTGACATACGATGATGATCACTACAATGATTTGGTCATACAGATGAAGATGCTTCGAAACAGTCAGTTGCCTCGGCGGACCTTCTTTCGTCCATAGATCTCGCCTCGCTCCAACATGCCGATACCTACTGCCGCACAATCATCGATCGGCTCACTGGCTTATCGCGTTCTCCAAACAGCCGCCTAAGACGACAACTCGCCCGTTTCAAGCTTCAAGAGGGAACATTATGTCGGCAAATTTACCATCCTCTCGGCAACCAATGGGTTCCCGTCATTCCTCGCTCACTTCGTCTGGAAGTTCTAGAAGCGTTTCATGACGATGCGACAGCTGGCCACTTAGGGTTCCACAAGACCTACGACCGCCTCAGGACTCGCTGCTTTTGGCCTGGCCTCTCCACTTCTGTCGCCAAGTACGTCGCTTCCTGCGCGTCATGCCAGCACCGAAAACGTACCACGTCTCTTCCCGGGGGGCCATTGCAACCACTGCCGTGCCCGTCCACTCCCTTTCAATTTGTGGGCATAGACTTATACGGACCTCTTCCGCTTACGCCAGCCGGTCACCGTTGGATCGTTACTGCCGTAGACCACCTTACTCGCTACGCGGAGACGGCAGCTCTTTCATCGGGTGCTACCTCTGAAGTAGCCGATTTTTTCCTTCGCGCCATTATTTTACGACATGGCGCACCGCGTGTGCTCCTTAGTGACCGTGGCAAGACATTTCTTTCACGTGTCCTTGCTGAAGTCTTACAGGCCTCTAACACCATCCACAAGACCACATCAGCGTATCACCCAGAAACTAATGGTCTGACTGAGCGTTTTCACCGAACCTTGTCTGACATGATCTCTATGTACGTGCAACCAGATCACAAAAACTGGGACACAATACTTCCTTTTGTCACGTTCGCATATAACACTACCATACAGCGTACAACGAATTTCAGCCCTTTTTTTCTCGTGTATGGCCGTGTACCGACTTTTGTTCTGGACACCACCTTTTTGTCCACATCTTCCAATCCATCTTCATCTTTCCCGGAAGAGTTCGCCGCTCGCGTCGCCCGCTGCCGTGAAATCGCCCGCGCCAACACTGCTACCATTCTGGACAAGAGAAAAATCCACCTTGATGCGAAGCGTCAAGTTGTTTTGTTCCGCCCAGGTGACGAAGTCCTTTTGTGGACACCTGTCCGTGTACCTGAGCTCTGCGAAAAATTCCTTCACCGGTATCTCGGTCCATACACCGTCCTGGAACGAACATCTGAAGTCAACTATCGCGTTGCTCCTGTCAACGCTGCTTCTGATCGTCGCCGCCGCCACACCGAGATCGCCCACGTCTCTCGACTGAAACGATATATTCGGCGTCCCAACCCTTTCTAACTTGCTGCCCTCTTTCGCGAAGAGGGGAAAATAGTGTGAGCGCTGACTATGTACTTCATCTTCATCTGTATGACCAAATCATTGTAGTCATCATCATCGTATGTCACGCGGGCTGGCTCTCTGGCTCGTGCGTCTGAATTAAAAAAGGATAACCTGGTTGCTGCCGTACCGGACGTGGTCTCATAATAGTTTTAATGGAGTTTGTTCAATAACATTGTCATAAAATGCACGTACGTAGCTGAGGCGTCACATCAGCACTGCGAGTGGTGCAGCAGTCATGAATGACGCATCGAAATAGGTGTCGCGTTATGTACCATCGATAAACCACGCCATATATACTTTGAACTATGCACTCATACAGGAACCTGCAGGAATGTTCTACAGATTTGGTTTGGCAGTGCACACTATGGCTAGTCGTGGGACATGGTGAATCACACCAGACCACTCCTCCATGGTGGCGTGATTCGGAAAACTTTTTGTTGCTAACTGCTTGTTTGCCGTTGGCCCGTGGTACTAGCAATTATGTGTTCCCGTTATCATGATTTAGTAGCATGTGCTCAGAACAAATCTACTGTCCGACTCATGTTTTATCTTTTCCTGTTTCTTCTTTCTTTCCGTTAAATACCAGAGCTGTTCTAAGGCCCGAGGTAAGAAAGAGAAAAAGGCTTCCCTATAAAATTAATTAATTAATTATTTAAACGAACATCTGTTGACGCTGATTATCGTAATCTTCGAAATGAGACAGCAATGTGCTAACCTGACATACACGTATGCTCTTACAGCTTCGCTGTCCAGTGTCCAGTGGTTTTCGCGTCACGAAACGTCGCACGCGCACGCACGCACGCACGCGCACGCACACGCACGCATGCGCACGCGCACGCACACGCACACGCACGCACGCACACACACACGCACACACACACACACACGCACGCACGCACACACGCACTCACACGCACACACACTCACACACACACACACACACACGCTCACGCACATGCTCGCTCACACGCTCTCTCACACGCTCACGCACACACAAGCTCGCTCACACGCTCATACACACGCTCACACGCTCACACACAAGCTCACACACAAGCTCGCTCACACGCTCACACACAAGCTCACACACAAGCTCGCTCACACGCTCATACACACGCTCATACACACGCTCACACACACGCTCACACATACGCTCACACATACGCTCACACACACGCTCACACACACGCTCACACACAAGCTCACACACACGCTCACACACACGCCTGCTTATAATTTCTGAAACGTATTGGGCCAGGACGTTTACACAGTTTCAGCATTTGCCGCGACTGTATGTAGTAGGGTGGGTAATGTCGAAAGCGTGGAAGGTTGTCTAACCGTCTTCATTGTTGGCTTCTTATCTACAGGCGAAATCCTATGCGCGAGCACTCCGGAGCAGAGCGCCGACTCGTGTGTTCTATACACAAGGGAAATACTGAGGAGAGTGGAGTCATAGGAGCATGACTGTTGCCGTCCCCGTGTCGCACGTGCTCGCCTCAAGCTAGACAAGCGTACGAGGAGGAGAGGTGGTGCACGTCAGAGTGGTTAGTCACGCACATGCAAATGGCGAACGCTCAGCGTGGTCTCGCCCTGTAATCACGCGATGTGATATGGACGCAGACACAGCAGCCTTACCTTCCGCGGACGATCAGTTCAGACCGACCACGTCCACTGACGAGCTGTTATATAGCTCCACGTATGCACTTCCGTGCAGTGCGTGGTTGTATGGTGAAAGCACCGACACATTATTCCATAAGTACACACGGCTATATAATCGGAAATGGGAATCCAACTCGCTCGTTTTCATTGCGATAGCAAATATATGGACACTATCGGCCGGATTTTGCCGCCGGCGTCGATGTCATGCACTGTATCTGTATACGTATCTGTATATATGAAAACGCAAGAAAGAACGTGGGACCTCTGCGTCATGAAAGCGAGGCGTTAAACCACTGAGCGACCTCCGGAGAACGTTTTTCACCGTTCAAATGGCAAGCTATTTATATCTACCACATACCGCTTCTGTGTTTTCGGCATTACCAGAACGATGGCGCCATGAGCGCAGGTCGCCACATCGCGCAGCGGCGCCCGCTCTAATCACCTACGCGTACTTTGCCCGGCTTAGAGAGGGGGATCGATGCTCCCTCGCAAGCCCTTATCTCGCGGTGGCGGGGAGGGGAGGCCTTGGCTGGTCTCGGGCTTTATTTTGCTGTAGTTACCGGGCGCACAAAGGTCACTGCAATCATTGCAGTCTCCGTTCGCGAAAAGCGCGTGCTTTTCAGACTCAGCGAAGTAACAACGAGTACGTTTCGTGCGTAATTTGTGCGCGAGAAATGCGGGGCACGTTTCGATCTGCTTTATATTCTGCGCGTGACCATTCAAATTGTTGCTATCACGTTCATTGCTTCGCCTTTGTGGCAAAGCTGTGACTTTTTTTCTAACATAGATAAAATAAAGCATTGACGCTTTCACGAGGTTTGAAACGCCATGAGAAATTCTAAGTGCATCACGTCACCTCCTACTAGACCGCAACCTTAACACTTTGGTTTCGACGCGCTGTACCCAATCAGGGGCTGTGACGTTACGCATAGGAGTTCTTGAGGGAGCTCCCAGTCACCTCTTACGACTTGTGGTGCTTTTCGTGCCCGTATTTTTTGGTTCCTTGTGCACGTGTTGCGCGTTAGAGGGAGAAGGCATAAGCGGGAGGTTGAATAGGTGGGGGTCCAAGCAGGAGGTGGGGACCTTGCTTTTGCGCAACCATTGCGCTGCATCGTGGCGAAAGGCCCGACTCGCGGATGCAGCCGAAGCACGTTCACCGCTGAAGAATGACTTCAGCGGCGATGGATAATGAAACGGTTGCATGCAGTTCTCGCATCACTTTTCTGATTTCCCGCAAGTCGATCCACGCCAGCTGATGGATGCTTATACAGCCGGATGAGTCGGAAATGAGGACCAATGCAGATGTGTGTACTCGTCGGTGTGCTCTTCTCGTGGAGTCGTTTGTCCCGTGTAGATGGGCAGTCGTTTACGTTGGTTCGTTAGACTCGTTAGACGCGTTTCGGGTGCGCTGGGCGGTAGCTGCCATGCTGCACCTGCTGTATGACGAAGGTGATACAACGGGACACAGTTTTAACACAGCGACAGACGAAGCGTCAGTGCAAACATTCACTTGGGGTGCGCTGGAGCATGAAATTGTACGCATCATCACGCGAGACACTTGCTCATGTGAAATCACAGAAGATGGAGAGCGAAGCGTGCTGTGATTACGCAATTTCTTATACATTCTTTGATTGCAAGGAACGCGAACACAAATTTGGCCCATGGCACAGATGAGCGTTCAATCCTTGAAAACATCCATAAAGTGGCGTGTGGAACCTGCTTGCATTGTACACTTTGGAGACCAACCTGATCATGGGTCGTATCTTGTTTGTTCTGAAGTCAAATGCGTAGTGCACAAACAGCAGAAGATATATGTTGGTAGACTGTATGCCTGCAGTATTTTCTGGTGATGGTCAGGCGAAAAGTGAACGTAGCCTATAGAGGTTATAGCCACTGATTGACAGGTGTGCTCGAAAACAGTTTCCGTTTCAACCTATTTGAGAGAAATGTTCTTCGAAGTAAAAAAAAAAAAACATACTGTGCCGTACTTAGACGTCATAATCGGCAAGCGTCACTCAGATATCGCTAGACTTATTAACTTTGTGCTGATAATCAACGACGCACACATCTGAATAAATCAGTATTAATCAATCGCGTCTTAATGAAGTTGTTTTTCTTGCCACCCGTGCACAAAGGCTGCTCAACTCATGGAAACAAAGGGTATGACCTTATATCCGCTTCTAAACACACCGTGGTGACAAAAAGGGCACCAAGATCTCTTGCAGTGACAAGCTTTTCGTTACAGCGCGCACATTCAAACGGCCGCCAAACTAACCGTTCGTCTTTTCTTCTCCGTGTGCCCGAGGGAAGCAGATCGGATCTGATCCTGCTGCTTGAATGGAGAAGGCTCGTCTTCTGGGCGGCCGTCGGTACAGAGCGTTTTCCTGAATGAGGGATCACCGAGCGTGACGCCGTGATGAACACGACAGCCTGCGCTGTCCACCCGTCGCCGCGTACGCCACTCCCCCGCGCCGCTCGCTGCCTTTTGTCGCGGGGCGGAAAAGCGTCGGTGCGATCGTGTCACTTGTCGCGAGCCCCCCAGAGAGCAACCTCGGGTCACTTGTGCTTTTTGGATCGCATTTTTCTGCGGTATTTGCTGCTCGTTTTTCGTTCCTCGTTACTCAATGTGCTAGAGATGTTTTGTGGACAATGAGAATTAAATAAGGGGTGACGCGCATCGCTGCCGTGTTTTCTTTATAGCTTTTCGCGCTGTTCGCTGTATTCGTTTCATCCTGTCTTTTGAGTCAGTGTCAACGAATGTTCTGTCTATCTTCCGTCTCACACTGTCGGCTGGTTAGCTGTTCTAAAGGATTCATTTGTGTCTCAACTGAAAGAAAGTATTGAAGTTCAGATGGAAAGAGGTGAAGAGATGTGCGGAGTAGGGTCTCTCAAGTTAATAATGCTGATAATAGATATCGAGCCTTAACAGTTCCTATAGATGATGATTAGTAAGGAAAATATTTTTACGTGAATCGAATGTGAGGTGGGGCGCGTTCATCGGCTATAACGACGTCACTTTAGAGCCCTCGTATTAACAAAAATGCCGTATGGTAAATATCTTTTCTAGGTAATATTTTGGACAATAATGATTCTGCACACGTCACTATAGCGAAGCCAATGACAATGAAAAATGAAGTACGAAAACTTCTGACAATTTTAGCCTAGAACCAGCATTCACCAAAAATCTCCGCATCTCTCTAAAGTGAATCGTAACAAGTGGATGAAGCACTGGGGATGGTTGTAAATCACCCGTGACATTCTCCACTCGCACAATTACATGAGTGACAATGCGTGAGTACAGTATATAAATTGTGTTTTTGTCGTTGAGCCGCCGCTTCCCGCACCCTACTTTCCAGGATAGCAGCTTCTCACGTTGCCTTTTTGCCTCTGCTTCCTGGTCTCTCGCCGCTGGGGTAGCTTGCTGTTTGCGTAGACGTTGAGCCGCTGGATGCCCCGCTCTCGCATTCTGAGTAGCAGCTTGTTTTTCGGGGTGTCCGCTTTGCCTTTCGTGGACGAGAGCACTTTCACGATCTTTTTCGTCCATAGCAGAAAGAGATTGTGTGGTCTGGAACGCGCTTATTCTTCATCATCATTAGCGTCATCGTCATGGCGTATATAGTGGGTACCTTGCATGTGCTGGGCTCAACAACCCACAACGGACAAGCATAGACACTAAGATGCTTCATTCCTAAAAATTGTTGCGCTACTAATGGTCCTAGAAACTACAGATGAGGAATAGCGACAGTGAGCATATTTTTGGTGAGGAGTTTGATGTACAGCTTTCGTTGACATGGCTGATGGAAAGAGGGGAGAGGGGGTGGGGTTGCAACGTTTATTCAATATTCATTCGTCCACTTTCTTAGGTACATACTCGTACAATACGATTACTTTGACCCTCGGGTAAATGGGCGTGACTTGAAAGAATAAAATTAATAATCATAATAGTTGGGGTCGAACCTTCCGAAAACCGCTATAAGATCACAAGGGACGCCATAGTGGAAGACCATCGAAATTTCGACCACCTGGGGATCTTTAACGTGTACCTTAAACTAAGTGTACGGGCTGCGAGCATTTACTTCTCCATGAAAAATGCTTCTTTTGCTACCGGGATTCGGTACTGCGACCCTCGGCTCAGCAGTCTAGCATCATTATCACTGGACCACCGTGGCAGGTTTAGATAAAAATAGGAGACACAGGTAGACACAGACGGTGCTTGTCTGTGCCTATTTGTGTATCCTGTCTTTCGTCTAAGTCACGCTGCACATTTCTTGTGTGTTCCGACTCACCCAAGTCCGTTCATATATTCTGTATATACACGTATACACGCAACACTCACAAGGGTGTCCACCAGCAAAGCGAGCGGCACCGGCACCGTTCTCGAGCCCTATGAAACATTTATCTGCCCGTAGCCGGACTTCCCACGGCCATTCGCTCCCAGGCACAGCGGCGCTGGTGATTCTTCGATCTCTAATTGGACCCAGAACTCGGCGGGGAATCGAAGCGAGCATCTATATTGCGCTCGCCTACCGCAGTTCCTCTTCCGCCCCAGCCAGCGGGAGCACGCTACACGCATCGGGTGGGTGCCCGCGGTCAACAACCACCATGAACAGGCTCATGTCGATGTGGGGTCCTTCTTGTACTCGTGTGGCTATAGGCTGCCAGCGCTGGAGTTTGGGTTGACACGTTGCGCCACCTTGGGGCAACGCTGGATCTGTAAAATACGACAAAACTTTTACTCGGCACGCACGTAACAGCTTAGGTATGTAAAATCACGCTGCGAATTCCGCATTTAGTTTCTATTAATGGCCGCGTACACCGTTATACACATGACAGCAAGAAATAAATATTGAAAAAAAAAGTGTAGATAAAGCGATTCACCACTTTTCGCGCACAGTATCATATAAACACAATGTATACCTCCAAAAAGTTCCTGAATGAGCTCCTTTACTGACGTGACTGGTTTAGATGAAGGCCGACCTCAAGCTTAAGTAACGAGTCTTTTGACTACGGCGAGTCAGCATCGTTTACCTAAAGTATAGTGGTTATGGGGCACGACTGCTGAACCCACGAGTGCGTAGATAGAATACCGGCCGGGGCGGGAGCATTTTCGATGGAAGCAAAATTGCTAGAGTCCCTCGTCCTTAGAATCAGGTGCATGCTGAAGAAGTCCAGGTCATTGAAATTTCGGAAATCCTTCATTTCGGCGTCTCTCATTGTCATACTATGGTCTTTAGAGGTTAAGCACCAATCCCGTTGTGGTTTAACCTGAATCTTGGAAGAATGCTAACATAATCCTAATCCATAGGAAAGGGGTGAAAAGAACTTGAAGAATTATAGGCCGATCAGCTGTTACAAGGTAATTAGTAACAGAATTTAAAAAAGACAATAGAATTTTATTAACCAAATGATTAAGCAGGATTTCATAGAAGCTATTCAACTATCGACGACATTCGTACTATCAATCAGGTGATACAGAAATGATGAGAATACGCCCTACCTCTATACATAGCGTTCATAGGTCTATAGAAGGCATTTGATTAAGTAGAGATACCTGTATATGCAGCCATGCAGACACTGCGGTATCGGGCGATGATGAAGCATATATAAACACCCTTGAAGAAATCTACAGCAGGTGAATTGCCACCATAGTGCTCTGTAAATAAAGCGACAGATTACCAATGAAAAAAGTGTGTAAGACAAAGAGATACTGTCTACCCAATGCTATTTACCGCCTGCTTAAAGGATGTTTTCTGAGGCCTAGAGTGGAGAGAGTTAGGGATGCGAGTTGATGAAGAGTGCCTTAGTAACGTGCGCTTCGAGGACGACGTTGCACTGCTGAGTAACTGAGGGGACCAATTGCGATTCATTATTTCTGAATTAGACAAAAATAGCAGAAAAGTAGGTTTCAAAATTAATTTTCAGCAAATGAAAGTGTTCCACGACAACCTTGGAAGAGAACAGCGCTTTGAGATAGATAGGTAGCAGCGCACTTGAAGTTGTAAAAGAATCCATCTACTTAGGACAGGTAGTAATCGCGGAGCCAAACTACGAGATTGAAAGAACTATAAGAATAAGAATTACACACTTGTTCTGGTCGTGACCGGGCCTTGAGCAAGTGCGCCTTCGTCATCTTAGAACAACGGGCCACCGCCCCGATCACCCCCTCTGGACTTACAAGAGTGGATATGAGAACCTTTCAACCAATCCTTGTTGAACTTCATGCATGAGTGTAACTTATTTATTTATGTGTGATAAGCCTGCGTCGTTCTTACCTATACTTCTTACGCCAAAGGGCAGCCTTTCAAATTAGGAAAAATAATGGGGGGCCGCACAATGCGGCAAAAATTCTGAAATCGTGAAAGGTAGATTGCCACTATTCCTCAAGAGGAAGGTATATAACAGCTGCATCTTGCCGGTACTTACCTATGGAGCGGAAACCTGGTTGCTTACAAAGAGGATTCAGCTTAAGTTAAGGACGACGCAGTGAGCAATGAAAAAGAGAGTGATAGGTGTAACCTTAAGAGACAAGAAAACAGCAGAGTTTATCAGGAAACAAACTGGTGTTAAGAAATAATAGTCGAAATCAAGAAGAAAAAATGGTCATGGGCAGAGCACGTTGCGCGAAATCAAGATGACCGCTGGTCATTGGGAGTGACAAACTGGATTTCAAGAGAAGGCAATCGGGTGAAGGGGAACTCGAAAGTTAGGTGGCCTGATGAGATTATGTAATTCGCGAGTATAAAGTGGCAGCAGCAAGCACAGGGCCGAGTTGACTGGAGGAACATGAGAGAGGCCTTTGTACGACAGTGGGTGTAGTCGATCTGATGATGAGTCATGTTGTGAAGACAGGTGAACCAAGCCAGGAGTGTTATAGATCAATTGGTATCGGATGCCTCACGTGGCTCGACGACGAAGTAGTACAGTTTTGTTAGGAATTGAAGAGATCATGGTGCTACACATCACTGAAAAGGAAGGGAACCACATGTGAAGTTTGAACTCATTGTTTGCGGGGGGGGGGGGGGGAGAAGGGAGGAGCGCACAAACAGAACCCAAAATATTTGGACATTTAGTTTTGTTATGAATTCATGGTTGAATGTGAAAAAAAGCAATTTTGAGGCTTGTAATGAACTCGTATATTGATAACCAAAGTAGGATGTCTATCTGTCGACTAACTAATGTGCAGAGAGCACCGTTGTAGTAGACCTAACAATACAATTTTCCTTCATTACGAAAAAGCGAACTTGACGAGATGACAGCAACGGCATTGCTGCAAAGTAGGGGTTTCTTGTTAATGGTTTTAAAACTATATATACGTTTGCTTTGAGAAGTTACGTGCGACTGAGTGTTTGACTGCAGTGATGAATTGAACCTCTCGTGCAATTTTACGCGTACGGCGATGCAGGGGCTTTTTAGGTGCAGTTCACAGTTAGTCATCATCTCCTCATCCTCTCGGTGACCACCATCGGGACACGGGCCTTGACTTAATTTAGCACTGCTATTCGGCTCACGACCGCAGGCTTCCAACTGACAAGGAAACCGTTGCAGTTTCTGAACTTGCGCAGTTTTGTTTATGAGAGGCACGCTATTTTTCCCGAAACGTTCTTTCATTTGAATGAATGCGCATAAGAGTAAGCACATTTTCCCAAATTTCCATGGCATCGAGATCCCCGTCCAAGTTCATTTCGTTGCTAATGGCTGCATCGTGACTCGTACGCTACGTTTTCTCTGGCGAATCATTTCGAAACACACTCTCTCGCAACCGAGAGAGCACGAGCTGTCGCGCGTATATATATATTGCTGCGGCACATAATTCTATCAATCTTAGCAGTCATCACAGCATGCAAAACGGGAAGCATTTTCGAATATGCCTCCTACGTATACTGCCGGCTGCTCTATGGGAGGTCTCCTAGTGGAGAAAGATGGAGTGTTTGGCCTTGGCATATGAATGGCCAGAGCGCTTCCAGCTGGTCATCGTCGTAAGCGTTATAAGATTCTCCAAGGCAAATACTGCTGGTCCAGCAGTACTCACTTTCCCAGCAAGCGGGACGCGTCATCGAAAAGCGTCGCCTTTAGGAATCGTTCCGTTATAAGCTGCAACAACCTGTTTTGGGTCAGCAGCGAAAGGAAAAATAGGATCAATGGATATCTATACCTATACGAGCATATAGTTATACAGAAACCATCAGTGAACGTTTGTTTACATTCGCTTTCGTATACACGCTTTGTATTAAAGGAAAAAAAAAGAAAGCAAGTTTGTCGACGTTTCGGAGCACGTGCTATTAATAGATTGTCAAATTGCAGGCTTCCCGATCGCCCCATATTCCTCAGAAGCAGTTGCATCATTAATAATGTGGGTTGTTCGTGCTGTTGGCTTCTGGATCATATAGTCAACGTGAACCCAGTTTTTGTCTCATCACAGCAATCAGCGCGACCATTCCCGTGGAGACGCGTCCCTCTCATACGCATGCAGAAAGATTTGTTAGCCAAGCGCTCGAGACGCAGTCGGGACGCAAAGAGGGCATCCTCGTTTTGTACTGCTTACGCTGAGGACGGTAGTTGGCTTCGGCTCACCTGGAGTATGCCCGCCACCGGCCCCAACCGGTCATCATCAGAATTGCAGTCATTAGCCGGCGGCGTCTCCGTGACCGCATGGTCAGACAAACGAAATAACACCAAAATTATTCGGTCGTTCGCCCAACGCCTCGCGTAAATTCGCCCCTGACTTCTGTTAATGTGCCTGCGTAAACACAGTGCGATGAAAGTGAACGGGGCGTTTGTTATTGCTTGTACACCAAGCGGTGTAGTACTATCGCGCACGTGGCATGTGTGAAGGTGAAACACAGGCAGCCCTTGAAAGGGGGCACCTTCCTTCCATTTATGACAAGCTGACAGCTGTTACTGAGGAGGACAGGCGGCCGCGAAGAGTGTATTGATGGGCCCACCAGCCAGAGTAGCCGGACCGAGAAGCCGGGGATTCGTAATGGCGCCGCTTAGTTTCCATGAGCGGTGGTAACAGCTCTGTCCGTGGTATATAGCAGCAACAACAGGGCTCTAACGTGACCGAACAACGACGCGCTTCGATCTTGGCCTATTGAGCGTCGTTAAGCCTAACAAGTATTCCCTCTCTCTCTCTCTCTTTCTTTTTTTTTTTTTTTGGGCGATCGCTTCCAGGTCTAGATTCCCTTGGAATCGCTTGCTTGGTCAGGAAAACTGAGCGTGATGATCGACTGGGCGACGGACACTCCGGCCCTATTATAACCGATGCAATAGCCCCCGCCCCTTTCATTTCCTTCCCCTTATCTCCCTTTCTCCACCCCTCCTCTCCTCCTGATCGGTCGCAGACCATAGCACGAAGTTGGAGAGGAATGGAAAGGGGAGGTGTCTTGAGGTTGCGGATGGAGCTGTCGAAGCGGCGCGTCCAATGTGGTGGTGTCTATCGCCTCTAATTTGTCACGGGATGGCGCGGGTGCGTTAAACGGCCGCGTCAGATGCGCTCGCCGCCGTACGACAGCGGTTGGCGCAACCAACGTGTGGCCCCAACTGGGCCGAGAGAGTCTTGTCGGCCCGTTTTTCGAAACACCATGGCAAACAAAAAAAAAACAGAAAAAAAAAACATCCTGGCTATCCGCCCAACCCGGGGCGCTGACTTGTTCTCCGCTAAACGAAGCCGACGGAGAAAGACGCGTATAACATACACCGCCTACTTTTCTGGGATCACCGAACCGCCGGTTTATACTAAAATAGGCAGGCCTGTCACTTTTGCTAAACGACTTCTCCAACTTCACCACTTCATAGGCTTCTGGGCGTGTCGCCCGGAACAGTTCCACGCAACAGTGCGTGGTCACAAGTAAAACCTTCGTGATGATTACCCGCTGGCTTGTATACACGGTGTACGTTACATCACCTGCGGTTTACATGAGGTGTTGAAAGATGGAATGCGTGGCGTACCACAACATAACCTGTCACACTGGCTTTTCGCAGTTGCGTATGTCAGTAGTTGTCGAGACATGCCATGGTTCATCACTAGTCGTATTTTGTAAATGGCCGGGCTATGGTAGTGTTTCTTGTCCTATACTAACGTGGCATGTTTTGCCGGCATTCTTTTCCTATAGCGTAAACACCTGTGACGTTGAAAACAAGGAAGTTCATGGAGAATTCACAAAGCGGCCGGGTAAGACACTTCGTCATTAACGTTTTCATGATCGCCAACTGTGCGGTAACAATGGCCTGGACCAAGTCTCTGATGACGTGGGCGTTGGTTTATTTTGAAGGAAGCCAAAGAGCAGTTAGCATTGTGCCACTCAGGAAACAGTGACAGAGCGTGTAAATAAGCAATGCTACTTCTCATTGGCAGTCTCATTGGCAGCCTACCTGACCTTTTCGCATGTCTAGTTCTGTCTTAAAATTCGAAAGGAACTGCATTTCCTGGAAGCCAGAGAGCAAAGTCAGAGTTCTCGTCAGTTTTCAGGAACTATTGAATCCCACAATCATATACCCCAAGTCCTGGCTGTCCAATACACCTGTGACATGTTTGAAGGCTAGACCTATAGGCATGTGGCAACAGCCCGTGCAGGACCTGAAAAGTTTTTCCATCTATCTATCCTTGTCTTTCTGCGGCAAAGTATTCTGCGGATTTGCTTACTAGTTCCGTCCACTGCACACAGCCTCAAATTGTCTTGTGTGAATGACAAGCAGAATAAGAATCACGAAGGAAAAATGTGCTCGAGCAACAGGCTCGAGGAAGTGGTTTGAGCGAAGTGCTTCGGGAACAGGCTAACGGTTCGAGGCAGTGCGGAATTTCTGGAGCCCGCGCTGTCCCAGATGCTTTGACTTCACCAGGCTTCGCTAATGAACCGTCGAGGCTAATTCGTTCCTTCGTTCCCGGCAATGTGCTGGCGATAGAGACACTTCTCTCTCCTTCTATCTCTCTCTCTCTCGCTCGCTCGCTTGCTTGATGTCTTTTTCTTTCTCGAAAAACCAAGGTTGGGCCACTTTGCGAGTCACTGCTAGTCACGATTGACATGGTGCGTCGGATGGCAGCACCTGTTGCTGGGCTGAGGAGCGGACATGAATTCGTCTTTTTCGTTGTGCGTGTCTTATGCGAGCGTGGAAAACTTTCTTAGTGCAATGGAGATTTGGGGTCCTTGTTTGGAAAGAGAGATAATTAGAAAGATGGAGAGAGCAGCGATTTTGCGCCTAGTTGTTCGGGAAATCGGATTAAACATTAATGAGACCTGGAGACGTTAGCTATGGTGAAGCCCCATTACGATAAGTCCGATGCCGCCTTTAGTGTTGCGCTATTTTTGAACGAGCTCTTGCGTTGAGTGCATAGCTCGTGTTGTGCGCGTTTGTTTTAGTTAACGAATGGAGCTCCCTTTAAAGCGATAGCGATAACGACGGCTTGTCCCAGAAAATGTGGCGTAGGCGACACGGCTGTGCTGGTTGTGAGTGAAAAATTGGCATTGTAAGCTTAAAATATCGATGAATGCAAAAAATAAATAGCAGGAACCTGTAGGCACTGTACGTGACATTGAAGTAATATATTCCTGAGCCACGCAAGGGCTCGAAGCTGCTTCGGAAAAAGATTCTAAATAGGTGTCATGTCGAACAAGGCGTGGCTATAGCAGATGTAATGTTGCGTAGTAGAAAGCGTAGAACAGGGCCAGGTGTCACACCCTAGGAATCGCGACTGAGTGAATGGTTAATAGAGCTGACGTATAGTTCACCATCATAATCAGCATAGGCAGTCTTAATACTATACTTACTACCTGCTACTTACGGTGACTACTTACAACAGCAACAATCGCAACAATGCGTGTGGCTGCGCTGGTTCGAGTATACAGACGCGCGCGGTGATATGCTTCCCAACTGTGATTTCAGTAGGCCCCCTATATATATATAGGAGAGTTTACAACAGACAAAGCCACACATATGGACATTTCTCGCCTCCTAACATCATTAGGGTTTCGATACGGAACCGAAGTATGGCAAGCGGTTGCGAAGGCTCTAAACGTATTTTTGCTGAACATTGCTGATATCGTACCAAGTAACCGTTTGTGTTAATGCTAGACTAAGAGAATAAAAAAAAATGAGATTAGGCAAGTAATGCAACTCATTTAGAAGGTAACCAGTGATTATTCATTGTTCAAGTTGAGCTGCCTTAGTGGATGCAATTGATGTCGAAGTAAAAAAAAAAGGAATTAGAGCGAAAATGAGCAAGCGAATGGACCTTCTTTTGGAGAACAAGCGGGTAACGCCAGGAGGTGGATGACCATTTCATTTCGGGAATCATTGGGCTGAAAGGCTAGCGCTCCCCGGCTCCTCGACGTATTAGGAGGTAATTTGCTGGTGCTTGGATAAGCGATGACTGTCGATTCCCGTTTCATTCACAGACCACATGCGTATATGGTATGGGGTGTTCAACGTCTTTCAGAACTCGGAGCCTGTAAGGAGATTTAGAAATTATGCAGGCATGCATACATGATCAATGACACTTGACTGGGAGCCCCACCGCGGTGGCGTATAGTCGCTAAGGTACTCGGCTGCTGGCACGCAGGTCGCGGGATTAAATTCCGGCTGCGGCGACTGCATTTTCGATGGAGGCGGAAATGCTGCAGGCCCGTGTGCTCAGATTTGGGTGCACGTTAAAAACACTATAGAAGGTCGAAATTTTCGAAGCACTCCACTACGGCATCTCTCATAACCATATGGTTGTTTTGGGACGTTAAATTTCAATGAATCATTAGTTGACGGAGCTAACGATACCTGCGAGAGTGGCTGTTGTCCCCCAAGGAAGCTCTTGATAGGTTGCTGCAGCTGATATCATATATCTTTATTGAAAACAATATCGAATAAGCAGAAATACAGGAGGAAGGGGTCTCTTATAAATAGGTTGGGTCGAACTTGATGACGTTGGAGTGCTAGTCCCCAAAGTCCGAGGGAAAAAATGCGCTTTTGGTAAGCGGTAAGAAATACAGGTGCTATAGTTCCCACATCATCAATTTATGGGGGTCTTGAGAAGAACCGTTAAAACACGCAGAAGAACCCGTTGGTCAAGCATATAATTTTATGTTGCCAGCACTTGGGGGCCATCATGCAGCGTTAGAGCAATTATTTCCCATCATCATATGCGGACGAATATTAGCAAACACTGGCGACCAATTGGGAGCAGCTCTAGCAAAATAAAATACTTAGCAAAATCCAGCCTTGCGGCCTTGTGGCATTGAGCTATGCGCAGTGAGTTACTGGTTTCTAAAAAAACAAGAAAAAAGTTTGGCATTTGAAGGATATTAGCCGCACATATAGTAAGCCCACCACCAAATTTTTAGGATGTCAGATAAGACTTTTCAATGTTGAACAGTCAATCACTAGAGCTTTTTGACTGAGCCAATATCACGGAATGGTACCGGCAAGACCCATCGCTCTTTTGAAAGGCCGTTCGTTGTAGTAGGTTCGCTTGCACGTTTCATATTTATTTGTATTTTTTTCTATTGTTACTTTCTTTCTTCTCATCCGGGATTGTTTAATACCATTCCCAATCCCAATATATAGTGCGTAACTGCGCACAAAGATGACGTGTTTTCTTACCGGCGTCTTTTCGCTGCGCATGCCAACGATTTAAGGACATTGTAAAAAATGTGTTTTTGTGCGAAAAAGCCCCCCCCCCCCTTCCCCGTCCCCACTCTAAATTTATAAGTTGTCACTTTTATCATCAGCAGGAAACGACGTCGAGAATTGAACAACTACTGCTACTACTACTACGACAGCGTGATTGCATGTTCACACATCAGACAGTGCTGCCTTCGTTCCAACGCTATCGGCGCTACTACGTATCCTACGGCACCAGCGATCCTCGCAGGTCGCTTGGCAATTAGCTCACACTCCGTCACGGCTGTCCTGCCACTCGCGGGCTGCTTTTATGAGCTCGGCGCGTTCGCCGCACTCTTGTTCCCGCATACGTGGCTATCCTGTTGAACAGCACCGTTTCGGTTGTAATTGGACTCTCCCTGATGCAAAGAATAAAAGCCACCGCAGACAAGTGGACGTGGCCGACACCGGTACCCCGTGTCCCCTCCACCTCTTTTTCTCTACTCCGCTTCGAGTTCCTCTTTTGTTCCCCTTGATGACCGCTGAGAGAAACAGCGGGACGGGTCGGACCGACGGCCCATTGTCCGCACGAACAGAGAGCGCACACACCGGACGAGACCTCAACCGCCACAGCCTTTTTATTGACGAGTGCAGATGCCGTGAATGGCACGCACCCCCAATTTTACTCCCGCGTTTACTTCGCACTCGCACTCGACGCCTCCGCGGACAAGGAGTGAGGACTGTTCACTAACGCGCGGCGCTCCCGAAACCACAGGTGCTATTACAGGCTTCGGGACAACCGCATGATGTGACTTGAAAAGCGTGGTTCAGCAGGAGTCCTTGTGAAGGGAAGCTAATTGCCCTCAACTGTACGGCCGTCGTCCAACTAGTCCTCTGCGGGCGGCGCGTTGGATTGCTTAAAAGCGCATCTGCTATGCCTGCTGACTTTCAATCAGTGGCACTACGCGCGTGTTTCCTCTTGCTGCAGCCACCTCTGTGGTAAAAACGAAAGCTATGAACTGCTGTCAATGTTCCTCGATGTTCTTTTTCATTCCACAACTCGGAAGCTGTTCCGCAAACAAAAGTGCCCTGGCGGTTCGTGACGGACGGCTGCGTGTGGTTCCGCTGTGCCCTCGGCTCTGTATGATCGGTTCACGAACATTGCTCTCTTTTGCGGCATGCTTTCCCCCCCTTTTCAATTGACAGTATGCAAATATAATGAGCTGTAAAAATGACTGTCCACTTGAATATGTAGAAGCACGTCTTGTGAAATTTATTTCGCTTGTGTTTCGTGCGCCGTGTTGACGTGCGCGTAAGATCCGCGCCAAGTTTGAGTCTGTGGTACGATACATAGGGAACCATTCATGCGCCGTGTATGCAGTTACGGCTGGAAATTGATCTGCGCTAAAAATCGTGTTGTTGATTCCGGCATTGTTTCTAGCGAGAGCGTTAAGATGAGATAAAAGCCTCATCAACATCTCTGGTTTCACCTCTCAATACCACTATACGATTATGAGACGCCGTAGGGGAGGGCTCCTTAAATTTCAGCTATCAAATGTTCTTTAACGTGCACTGATATCGCACAGTACGCGAGCCTCTACCATCGAAACGCGACCGCCACATCCCGGGTCGAAGCTGCGACCTTCGCTTCATCAGCCGAATGTCATAACCACTGCTCCACCGCGGTGGACATAAGCGTTGAAGAGGTCCGAACTTCTGCTTACTGATAGATCAGTGTTGTTGAAGACTCGATATCTGTTGTGCATCGAGGCACTGACACGTTTTTTTACGGCCGGCAGAAGAACTACATCTCAGTCGTAAAGGGACACTTTTTGGAAAGGACATAGAGCAAACGACAGCACACTTGCCCTGTGGAGTGGTGTTTAGAATTTTATATTGATGATTTATTCAAGTTTGCTCTGAATCAACCGGGGTCTCTCACACGTGACGCAGTTTCTTGTTGATCAACTATATGTATATAATTGTGAGAACGCACATACACATTTTGTTTCCATATTACAAGAAATTTGCTGACTCGGTGTACATACTGGTGCGTGGTGTCCACATAGTTAAATAATTGATTTTATAAAGCAGCCCGTTACCACGAGTGGCAATGGGGAATAAAACTGAAGAGGAGCTTTTCGAATAAATAGGGCGTTTGAGTGGTCGATAAGAGATAACAAAAGAATGGCCTCATACCTCCTGCCGCCGTCTATAGTTGAATACTTTCAAACGCTAGACTGCAGAACTCTCTCTTCCTTGAGCAGAGCAAGGCATTGCTCGATTTGCAACTCAAAAGTGTGGCAGCTTGGGCTAGTTGGTATGGCATGACGATAGTTATAGCGCGAAACAAAACGTCCTTCGTGTCCTTCTTGTCTCTGTGTCGTCGTTTTATTCCCGCGCTATAACTATCGTCTTGCAACTCAAGGCTTGTTTACTTTCAATGAACAACACCTAGCGCAAGGCAAAGGGGCACATTTGTGCATGGTGGGGTGGTGGCGGTTACATTGATGCCTGGAGGGTTTCAAGGGTAGAGGGGAGGGTTAACTGACAAAAGGAGCCGGCATTAGAGCGGGCGATGAGGAGATATGAGGAGATATAAAGAGCAGCAGTAGTCACCGCACCATTCCTGTGGGTTGTGTGGGAGCTGAGCCTGCGGGGAGCTGTGGTCGTGCGCATTGCCTGTTGCGCTATGAGTAGCGGAGGGTGGGGGCCGGGATACTAGCATTTATCACACACCAGTTGTTCCACAGATACCAAGCAATGCGTCGCTGAACAATCACGAAGTCCGGCCGGACTTCACGAGCCGCAACTTACAGGTTATACCAGCCGTGGTGTCGATTTGATAGAGGTGTACGGTTGCCACAGTTCATCTTGCCACTGGCGACGTTATTTATCTGGTGTCCCGCAACTCGTTTTCTTTAGGTTTGCTACCATGATAGTGCACCATACTCGGTGGATGATAGTACCATATGAGCAAAGAGAATACAAACTCTCAGTCTCTATATTTAGTACTTGTTGGCGACATTTGCTATAAAAGTGTAATAAAAAGAAGCAAAGAAATCAAGATTCCACGTACCTTGGGAATTCACGTTATTCGAGGCACACGGAGGCAAGATGACCGCGTCGTAATTTTTTATGGAGCGATACCTTATGAAATGACGCTAATTGTATGTACCAATAGTGCACGAACATACATACGTTAAACGACCACATTTGTTTTATATAACCAGTTTGCAGTTGCGTAGCAATGGCAACAGGAACATGAATATTAGCAACACCCGAAGCGGTAAGCTGATATAAAGCGCTGCTGCTCGAAGGCATCGTAGCCCTGGCCACTGCTACACAAATAAACTTAAGCGGACGAGACTTGACTACAACTGATGCTAACCCGACGTGACGGCTGTATCGCAGGAGTACATATGTAATGTTTATCAAATTGATAACCGTGAGCATGACGTAGTGCAGTTGAGGCGGCCTATAACCCAAATCGCAATTTTAAGTTTATTTGTAGAAGTAAATGTAAAACATGCGCAAAACATCCTGGCTTCTTGGCCGAAGGTTATATTAGTGGGGCATTTTAAGAATATGCACAAATAATTACAAATGGAAATAGACGAACCACTTGGCAGCACAAAAGCAAGAGTGACAATCAGTGAGGCACGCGAGGGTTCGGTTTGAAGAAAAAAAAATGTACCACTACATATTAAACTGCAATATCGCCGGTCCACCATCGTTCACGTGCAAGTCTAGGCGCGCCAGACGGCTAACGTCGCGCGCAGCTGTTTCTTTCGGACGTCTCCATGGTTGCACATACAAACCGGGCAAGTGTGCGCGCTGGTTCTGGAATGAACTTTCCGGTCAAATACTACAATCCTCTCGCAACAAAGTGTGTACATCATCTCGCCGGCTGAGTGAAAAAGGGGAGACGGCGCGTTTTCCCGGTCTCGCGCACAACCCGGCCTCCGATGGCTGTTTTTTCCGGTTCTCCGGTGCCGGAGCAGACTAAACAGACCGATAGCGGCTCTTGTCAGCTGGGCGATAAGGACAGCGTCTATGCTCATGCACTCTGCCTGTGTACAGAAGAAGGCGGGGCAGCAGCCTAGCAAAGCCTCCATAAAGCCTACAACGCGCGTGTGACGAAGCGCGCAGCACCCACGCGACTTGAATAATGACGCCGTTTGTCGCGGCGAGGCAGTGAAAAATGAAACCCGGCGTGTCAACCCGCCGCAGGGCGCGAGCAGCCACGTGAGACTTCGTCGCTATTGCACACTGGCGTCCTGCAAGACAAGCGGCGCGACGCCGCTTCAAAAAAGAGGGGACCGAGTGAAAGTGGTGTTCCATCATTGCTCCCTAGAACGGCAGGCGACGAAAAGTGCACAAGCAAGCAGCTGAAAAAAAAAAGGGGGGGGGGTGTAAAATTAGAGAAGCCTTGCGTGTACTTACGTAGCCACGCGATGCCACCATCACCACCCGTTCACGCCGCCCTCCCCTCCCCCCCCCCCCCCCGGCCTTCCGCTCACGCAGCAGATACCACATCCTTTTTTTTATTCTTTCAACGTCCTTGTCTAGGTTATATGCAGTACGGTCCGCGCTTACCAACCGACGCCTCGTTTTGAGCGGAGGAAGTCAGCCACAAAATACCAGTTTATGGTCGGACGTGCTTGCACAGCTATTCTTTTAAACTGGGCGATGTTCCAGGCCCCCCTGATGCTGGTATACTTACAACTCACCACACAAAACAAAACGACCTTTTTCAGTTTTATTTTTCCAATTTCTGTCTGTGTTCATTGCTGTGCCTGTGACTTGCTCTGAAGTTATGAGCGAATAGAGGAAGAAAGAGAGAGAATACAATTTTTGAGAATGAAAGTAGTTCTTTTCCATCAGTCAACGGCATGTGCCGTCGCCAGTGGCAGTTGCCACACCGCTCGCACCCGGTCTCGGATGAATGCCCGCGCGCGACGCTTGACGCCAGCTTTTCTTTCTGCGGACGCTTTGCTGCTCGTGTGTGGTGGTGGTGCAGGCGGAGTGTCATGCACGCACTCCCGCTCGGCAATATTGTGAGCTTTTTTTTTCTCTCTCTCTCGACACTTACATAGCTACCAGCTCAGCATCAATAAAAGCTTGACTCGCGACACAAGCCATAACATAATGTAACGTTACACTTCGAGCGAACTGCATAAACTGTGTCTGTGACTGTTGACAGAAGAGCTTAGAAAGAAAGAGTTGCAAGCAGGCGCTTGCGTCAGAGCGTAGCGGCGAGCCGCCAAGCATTGCAGTGATGCGGCCTTTGAATGAGAGGCTGCGAGAGCAGTGTGAGAGACGTAGAACAACAGCCATCCGTCATATCACTCTATCAAGTTCCACAGTATGAAAACAGCAGTTGTTCAGCTCGCCTATCACCAAAATGTCTGCCATGTTATCATGCCAATGAATGCCCTCGTAACGAAGTTTCTCCACCTTCTATCTGCACTGTATACGGCTATAAATTTCTTTGCGGATGATCAGTGTCAAGATACGCATCTGGCTTTAGGCGAAAGTTTAGAGTGAGGTGAGCATTGTGTTCCTTCTGCAATGTTTTCTTCAAAACCAGCTCCAGTTGTGAAAACCCTAAATTTTGTTACAAGCACGCCTAGCCACCAAACCGCTGCGCGGAAGAAACCTACCAAACTTCCAACAACACTGAGTTAATAATGTGGTGGTGGGTGTAGCGGGTTCACAGTATACCCTTCGAAGCACCGTTTCTGGGCAAACCGGAAGCGATATTTCCGCAACTGCAACGTTCATCGTCCCTTCGTGCTCCTTAAACTAGCGTATGTTATTTCTCTGGCGCACTGGACGCATATTTCCTGCACTAAAGATTCACTGAAACGCGAAGTGTTCGAGGTGAAAGCATTAGATACCTCATCAAACGCACGTTAGGTGTCAACACGAGTGCTGTAAAGAATCATCATGACACGACTTTACCATGTGTGGATACAGGACATCACCAAAATTTGTGACGTCATCATCATGTCATTACGTCAGAATATTAGTCTCAGAAGAAAACGATGGTGTTCGCCATCGATTTGTTTTAAGAAAATGCATAAGGGACCTTATTACTGTATACTAGAATCCTTTCAGCAGTCATACATTGTTACGTTGGCGGCAGAGACGCCGCCGCAGACATGAACTAGTCGGTGTCACCAGGCAGAAGACGGCGTTTATTGACCGCTTGAAACTTATGTCATGAAAGAGGGGAAAGGAGCGGAGAGAGAACAAAGAGAGAGAGAAGACACATGCACGTGCTGTTCTGCGTCCGCTTCGGCAACCGCTGGCGTTGCAACACTTCTTCCACCTTAGTAACCATAACCATCCACTGGTTTTTTCCTTATCGTGGACCGTCGTGTTGGTTGTGATACTGTAGACGCATTCTTGGCG
Organism: Rhipicephalus microplus; assembly: GCF_043290135.1. Lineage (NCBI taxonomy): Eukaryota > Metazoa > Arthropoda > Arachnida > Ixodida > Ixodidae > Rhipicephalus > Rhipicephalus microplus. The sequence continues at coordinate 243,556,280 of NC_134701.1, read as the reverse complement.
TCTTCCGTCGTCGCTTCATTGTTGGGTAGCGCTGATTCCCGAGTGTCATAAGCTCTTTAAGAACAATTTCTTATCGCACTTTCGTACTTGGTCTATATGGCGACGGACAATCCCTGCCTCAGTCTTCACTTCCAAAAGTCGAGCACCGGTCGTGGCCTTGACCCCTCCCGCCGTCCATTTGTCGCCCATTCCGTAATTTCGCACATAGATGAATTGCCCTGGTGCGACATTCCATTCAGTGTCTTCCGTCGGCTTGGCCGAGACACTGCGATGGTTCCTTGCCGGAAAACATAAGTCCTGCCTTGGGGTAACCGGTAGTCCAAAAGTCATTCCGAAGGTGAAAGGCCGGATTGTGGAGGGGTATTTATATAGTCGCAAAGCACTCAGGCTAAGGAGGTCGTCAACTCTTCGTTTGCAATCTTCTTTATTGCGTCCTGGTGACACCGACTTGTTCATGTCTGTGGAGGCGTCTCTGCCGCCAACGTAACAGTGACGACGAGTTTATGCGACCCACCGAAAGCGCTTATGCCGACGCTAGCCCGGCGTCGCTGGTCCTTCAGCGCTCACTATACGACACGAGCTCTGCAACGATGACTCAGTGCGGAACCCAGTGACGACCATGGCACCCAGGCTCCCGGAGTTTGATCAAGAAACAGATAAGTCGAATGCTTATCTTGTAAAAGTTCAAGCATATTTTGAAGCCAAGCAAGTTATCGATGAAGTCAAGAAGAGGACATTGCTGGTCGCTGCGTTGGAGTCAAAGACGAGAGAAGTCCTATGTGAAAGAGTGGCGCCGCGTCTGACAAACGCTCTCAGCTACAGGGAAGTGGTAGCAACGCTGAATGACTTTAATGCCCCAACGCCTGATGAGATCTCGGAGAGCTTCGAGTCTTTTCACCGTAACCAAGAGGAAGGGGAGTCCGTGAAAGCGTTCATTGTTGAAATTAGAAAGATTGCCCAACACTGCAGGTGTTTGAGACTTCACCCGTGACAACACAGGATGTATCATCTTTCTTACTCTTCTTCTCCCGGTGAGACCGCAGCTCATCTGTGAGCTCCTTGATGCGCACATACACATTTGATGTCGGTTTCTTCTCCTGCACGGAATTTGAAATAGAGGCGACAGTCTCACGGAACCGATCTCACACCTGGTAGTGCAACTTCGTCTGGTTCAGCAACTCCTTAATTTTTTGTAGAATCAACGAACAATCCCGCTCGGTGACGTGAGGTATACAGATATCAAAGAACAAGGCTTTCCTCGTTCTTCGTGCAAAGCCCAAGGCCGTGTGCTTCATTTCCTGATCGCACTACATCCAAGATATCTTTGAAAAAGGGGAACGCACGATGGTTGTTGCAACGCTTATTGATCAATTTTTCCACCATCGCATTAATCTCGGCATAACAGCTGCCTTCATAGTGGAACTTTTCTCGCTCACGGCCCGTGCTAGCACGCCTCTGTTCCAAATAGCACAACTTCCGCCAAACTGCAACAGCTTTTTTTAAATGAGCCTTTCTGAATGTAGGCAGATTCAGGGGGGGGGGGGAGATGAACAACAAGAGGGAAGGCAGGGAGGTTAACCAGGCACATGCCCGGTTTGCTACCCTACGCTGGGGCAATGGGAAGGGGGCATAAAGATGAGAGACAGAGGAAAGAGAAGAGAAACAGAGAGAAAAAGCAAAAAAAGAGGATTGTCAGTCAATCGGCTGGCGCGTATGAAGTGGTGGCACTACACAAAAGTTAAAGGTGGTCACGTAGGCCCGTAGTCCTCAAAAAGCACAAGACAGCTTTGACTGTTTTCTGAGCCGACGAAAGGCGATGAAGGTGTTTCAGGAGCATCTTCACAGAGAGTAGCCGATCGTGCAATTGTACCAATGCGTCCGAAAGCTTCTGTCTTTCAGAGTCAAATCGAGGGCAATGGCATATCAGATGGTCGATGTCTTCTTTGGTGCAGCAGACGTCGGATTCCACATTGTCGGTCAATCCGATGAGGGTTCTATATGATTTTGTGAAGGCAACCCCCAACCAAAGGCGACAAAGAAGCGAAGTTTCACGTCGTCAAAGTCCGTATGGAGGACGAAGTTTCAGTCGAGCGTTTCTTTAGTAGAGTCTCGTATGTCTAGTGCTTGGGTTGTTCCACTCCTGCAGACACAGACTACGCGCCAGGTGACGAAGTTGCTTTGCAGCGTCAGTCCTTGACAAAGGAATCGGAAGGATGTGCTCTTTTTGGTGCGATGTGCGAGCCGCATTGTCTGCGGAACCATTGCCACTGATCCCACAATGGCCAGGAAGCCACTTAAACTTGACCTCGCGGCCTGTTTCTGTGACGTGGTGAAGAAGCTTGACAACCTCGTAAGTTAATTGTTCATGGCAACCTCGTCGAAGGACTGACTGCATGCTCTGAAGGGCCGGTTTCGAGTCGGAAAAGACAGCCCATTTACTCGGTCTTTGGGATTTTATGTACTCAAGGGTGCCACGCAAAGCCGCAAGTTCTGCCGCCGTAGATGTAGTGACGTGTGACAGCAGATTCGGCATCGTCGCTATTGAAGTACACCTCTTTAAAACCCAACTTTTTTATCACTTTCTTCAAATCAATAAGGTGATTTTCCAACTTCCTAATGCTATGTTTAATCCGACGTTGCTTCTTGGAGAGCTGTGATGTCCCACTTGTCTCACCAGTACCATCAACACCAATGCAATGGTGGAAAAATTGATCAATAAGCGTCGCAACAACCATCGTGTGTTCCCCGTTTTCAAAGATGTCTTGGATGTAGTGCGATCTGGAAATAAAGCACACGGCCTTGGGCTTAGCACGAAGAACGAAAAAAGCCTTCTTCCTGGATTTCTGTGGACCTCACGTCACCGAGCGGGATCGTTCGTTGATTCTACAAAAAATTAAGGAGTTGCTGAACCAGACGAACTTGCACTACCAGGTGTCTGATCGGTTCCGTGAGATTGTCGCCTCTATTTCGAATGCCGTGCAGGAGAAGAAATCGACATCAAATGTGTATATGCGCATCAAGGAGCTCACGGATAAGCTGCGGTCTCACCGGGAGAAGAAGAGTAAGAAAGATGATACATCTTGTGTTGTCACGGGTGAAGTCTCAAACACTTGCAGTGTTGGGCAGTCTTTCTACTTTCAACGATGAACGCTTTCACGGCTTCCTCTTCCTCTTGCTTACGGTGAAAAGACTTCAAGCTCTCCGAGATCTCATCAGGCGTTGGGGCATAAAAGTCATTCAGCGTTGCTACCACTTCCCTGTAGCTGAGAGCGTTTGGCAGACGCGGCGCCACTCTTTCGCTTAGGACTTCTCTTGTCTTTGACTCCAACGCAGCGACCAGCAATGTCCTCTTCTTGACTTCATCGGTAACTTGCTTGGCTTCAAAATATGCTTCAACTTTTACAAGCATTCCACTGATCTGTTTCCTGGTCGAACTCCGGGAGCCTGTGTGCCATGGTCGTCACGGGGTTCCACGCCGAGTCATCGTTGTAGAGCTCCTGTCGTATAGCGAGCGCTGAAGGGCCAGCGACGCCGGGCTAGCGTCGGCATAAGCGCTTTCGGTGGGTCGCATAAACTCGTCGTAACTGTTACGTTGGCGGCAGAGACGCCGCCACAGACATGAACTAGTCGGTGTCACCAGGCAGAAGACGGCGTTTATTGACGGCTTGACACTTATATCACGAAAGAGGGGAAGGGGGCCGAGAGGGAACAAAG